>NC_060142.1:81605527-82955527 GCF_021461385.2 Schistocerca piceifrons | reverse complement strand
TGTACACCACAAGGAGCACATCTCTTTCCTGTTGAAGAAATGCCAACAGCACAGAGATAACAACATGTACAATATAGCGGGCATCGGTTATTTTACCCTGTAAAAACACCAATGTGACCGCAAGGTGCAGTATGTCCCTCACATCATCAAGCGGGGGGCGCAGCCTGTGTGCTGTGGGCGAATGCACACCAGAGTAGGCCACTCGCCGTGTCTACGCCGTATACGCCTTCGTCCCTCACTGGCGTACCAACAGAGCCTTCTCTATTCACTGAAGACAACAGAGCGTCATTCCCCTCTCCAGTGCACCCTTTCACGCCACCACAGTAGCCGTACTTGTTGGTGACGCGGTATCAGTAGCAGCTTGGCCACAGGCACATGTCATCTTAGTCCTGCTGAAAGCAGACGGTTCCTAATGATCCCTGGTGCCATAGCATACGCAACATGTGCTCCGATTTCTTCCTTGGATGACTGACGAGTCACCGCGACCTCACATAATGCACCAGCCTTGACGTGCGTGTGTACTACATTGACGTCCATAACCTGTTCTCTGGATGCGGAAATGTTCCACTAACCACTGACCACAGTACCGAGACACTGCACTCAACATGTGCAGCAATCCATCGATACGACTATCTAGCTTCCCACAATGCGGCACCGTTTAAATGGGTAAAGTTGTGGAACAGGCGTGTGCATGATTGTACCTAGAATGAATGTTGCAACAACCGTTCACCTTTAAACTCAGCACAGTTACTGTCTGTACAGTCAAAACGGAGGCACACAGACACGTCTCCTGAGCGCCATGTGGTAACTCACAACGGTGACAAATGAATCCCTAACACCGAAACCCCTCAGTATGCATATGTAGGCTATCCTGGTGACAAAACAGTCCCTGAGGGGTTACATTCTCCTCCAACAGAGCATTCATCTTGCTATCTGCCTATGCTCACCGTGCTTCTGACACTTACACAGTGAAGAAATGGGATACAACCAAGATACCAGCACGTAAATGAAATTTCACGTGAGCAGAGAGGGAATGTTAAGGATGGGGAGATACGAACTGAAACGAGCGTTTTAGGATTGCAGTAGGGAAGGTAAATAATAAATTTCGGTTTATTGTGAGAATTTCGGGAAACTGTGGTTCATATTTATAGGAGACAAGTATAGGAAGCTAGTGCGACCTGTTCTTAAGCGACTGGTTGAGTGTTTGGATCAATGCAGGTCAAATTAAACGAATACATCGAAGCAGTTCAGAGGCGGGTTGCTAGATTTGTTACCGGTTGGTTCGAACAACAGTCAAGTGTTACAGAGACGGTTCAGGAACTCAAATGGGAATCCCTGGAGGGAAGGACACGTTCTTTCCGAAGAACCTTCTTGAGAAAATTTAGAGAACAGGCACTTGAAGCCGATTCTACTGCCACCAGCATATATTTCGCGTAAGAGCCACGAAGGTAAGATTTTATATATATATATATTCTTTGCTCCTTCGCTGTATTTGCGATTGAGATAGGAAAGGAAATTACATGTAGTGGTACAGGGCACCTTCCACCACGCACTACACGGTGGCTTGCTAAATACATAGATGTAAATGTACAGAACAAGAAATTATGATGATGATGATGATGAATGTATGACCTTTAAATGAATGTGTGGTACCAGCAAGGCCTGAGTGGTACGTACCTGTAAAGAGAATGACATGCGATAGAATATCAACGAAGAAGTACGAATTGTAGCTCCAAGAGGAAGATCAAGCAATGGTTGGTTGAGACTATAAGGAGAAAAGGAGAGGTCTGGGGCAGAGTGGTTTTAGAGCGGAAGTTTGAGGCTAGAGGAAAATGGAGAAGATTGTGAACCGAACAGGCGCGGCCACTTGCTGTTATCTGTCCCTGGTGATGAAAATCGCTGTACCGGATGACCACGTGCGAGTACAGTGGCTCTGAGACAAGAGTAAACCTTTTGCCAATGAGTTAATTGCACCTGCGCCACTTGTCCGCCCGGGGAAAGGCGACCTATAGTTTAATGTGGGATCCGAAGCACGTGTCGTTCCTGGAGACTCTTCACACACAGAGGTGGAGGCTAGGTTAAAAGCAGGTTGCTGTCGATTGGTTTGTGGGGCGCTCAACTGAACGGTAATTAGTGCCCGTACAAAGTCCCAATTTTTACGCAGTCCAATTTGTTTCACACTCCAATCTAGCCACTGTCACGAGTGGTGGTGATGAAATGATGAGAACACAAACGCCCAGTACCCGCGCAGAGAAAATCCCTAACCCGGCCGTAAATCGAACCCGGGACCCTGTGATCCAGAGACAGCAACGCTAGCCACTAGACCACGAGCTGTGGACAAAAGCAGGTTGAAAATGTATGTGGTACGACTGGGATTCCATTTTACTGAAGTGGTACAAATTGGAATTCCCTTGTTACGGGTTGTAACAATTCTCACTTCTCGACTGACCTGTCACCCCGATGCTCTTCATAACTAAAGCTACCGTATCCAGTGTTGACGGCCGCCTTATTATATTTTCTTGAAGCTGTGCACCTTCTGCTCAGGTCCACCAATTACACCGTGCGGACTACTTCGCCGTCTGCAGAGGATCGAGGGCTCTAAGAGCTCACACCTACGTCAACTCACTACGAAATAACGTACCCATTTAGAATGAATGTTTCTGTGTTTTGTTGCTGAAATAAAACCACTACACAGGTGGGTGCAGATCTCTCATTAATTCGAGCAGCGTATATGAAGTGAATCCTATGACATCACCTCACAGATTACACGTCAGACTTAAGACATTTCAGTTTTTCTCATGGACGCTGACATTGGAGACAGCGCCCCTCTCTCTGTCATCCAGCCGCTACGCCACAGCATAAACGCCCCGTAACAGCATGTGGAGACGCTCAATCATTGATGTTCTTTGCCGATGTCCTGCGACAGTGCTTCGTTCGTCATTTCTGCACATATCAAAACAAAGCGCACACAGTGCGAGTTTGCTACCTAAAACCTACCTAAAGTACGTTTTCTTTTCCACGAGCATCTTCCATCGGCTTAAAAGGGTAATAGAATAGAAAGATACACTTCACCACGACATCTACACTCCTGGAAATGGAAAAAAGAACACATTGACACCGGTGTGTCAGACCCACCATACTTGCTCCGGACACTGCGAGAGGGCTGTACAAGCAATGATCACACGCACGGCACAGCGGACACACCAGGAACCGCGGTGTTGGCCGTCGAATGGCGCTAGCTGCGCAGCATTTGTGCACCGCCGCCGTCAGTGTCAGCCAGTTTGCCGTGGCATACGGAGCTCCATCGCAGTCTTTAACACTGGTAGCATGCCGCGACAGCGTGGACGTGAACCGTATGTGCAGTTGACGGACTTTGAGCGAGGGCGTATAGTGGGCATGCGGGAGGCCGGGTGGACGTACCGCCGAATTGCTCAACACGTGGGGCGTGAGGTCTCCACAGTACATCGATGTTGTCGCCAGTGGTCGGCGGAAGGTGCACGTGCCCGTCGACCTGGGACCGGACCGCAGCGACGCACGGATGCACGCCAAGACCGTAGGATCCTACGCAGTGCCGTAGGGGACCGCACCGCCACTTCCCAGCAAATTAGGGACACTGTTGCTCCTGGGGTATCGGCGAGGACCATTCGCAACCGTCTCCATGAAGCTGGGCTACGGTCCCGCACACCGTTAGGCCGTCTTCCGCTCACGCCCCAACATCGTGCAGCCCGCCTCCAGTGGTGTCGCGACAGGCGTGAATGGAGGGACGAATGGAGACGTGTCGTCTTCAGCGATGAGAGTCGCTTCTGTCTTGGTGCCAATGATGGTCGTATGCGTGTTTGGCGCCGTGCAGGTGAGCGCCACAATCAGGACTGCATACGACCGAGGCACACAGGGCCAACACCCGGCATCATGGTGTGGGGAGCGATCTTCTACACTGGCCGTACACCACTGGTGATCGTCGAGGGGACACTGAATAGTGCACGGTACATCCAAACCGTCATCGAACCCATCGTTCTACCATTCCTAGACCGGCAAGGGAACTTGCTGTTCCAACAGGACAATGCACGTCCGCATGTATCCCGTGCCACCCAACGTGCTCTAGAAGGTGTAAGTCAACTACCCTGGCCAGCAAGATCTCCGGATCTGTCCCCCATTGAGCATGTTTGGGACTGGATGAAGCGTCGTCTCACGCGGTCTGCACGTCCAGCACGAACGCTGGTCCAACTGAGGCGCCAGGTAGAAATGGCATGGCAAGCCGTTCCACAGGACTACATCCAGCATCTCTACGATCGTCTCCATGGGAGAATAGCAGCCTGCATTGCTGCGAAAGGTGGATATACACTGTACTAGTGCCGACATTGTGCATGCTCTGTTGCCTGTGTCTATGTGCCTGTGGGTCTGTCAGTGTGATCATGTGATGTATCTGACCCCAGGAATGTGTCAATAAAGTTTCCCCTTCCTGGGACAATGAATTCACGGTGTTCTTATTTCAATTTCCAGGAGTGTACTTCCAGGCACTACCTTTAGCACCTGATTACCAGGACCGATATTCTACTAGTGTTTTCGAGGGACACACATATTATCATTTTCGTCGTGGTGTGGGAAACTGACGCATATGACTATAGGTCACCTTTGATAATGATTCAGGGAACTCCAGCGGCACTGCTTTAAGTGCAAAACGTCCTGTGTCGTCACGCGTTAGTCCTCTTGTGAAGTACCCTCGCAATATTTCCCAGAAGAAAATTCTCGTTCACACGAGACATGTCTATAAATTGCTTGTACGAAGGTCAGGTGCTCCCTTCGTCATCAGTATTTCTCGGTCTGCTTCTATAAAAGTTTATCTATAAATGAAAATACTGAACAATCTTTTTTTTTTTTTCAAAAACTTCCTCCTCGCGTACTGTGTGCATTAGCTATCTTATTCACCGGCTGAGCAAAACTAACTGTTGATTGGCACCATGTGTTGAGTATGCGAACAGTGTCGTGAAACTAAACTTTAAACTTTACGGAACACTGAATTTGAAATAATGGAAACTAATCTACCTAAATGCCAAAGTAATTCTGTACGCAGTCAAAACTATTTAACTGAAACTCAATACCGAAGTACATTACGAAATATGCGCGATTAGAAGTGCAATCTCGGTGACTTGAAATTTTCACAAAAATAAAATACTCTTCTACCCAGAACTGTCTGAGATTACGTACATTGTTCACTGTAAATTAATCTGCTTGCTTAGCGCAACACCTGATAATTCTGAGTTTCCCCATAATAATGCCAAGTGACATCTGCCCTGAGGTAAAAAAAAAGCGTACCTCATGCTCAGCATGTTTTGTGCCTGGTGTACTGACGCTCTCCTTATAAAATTTGTTTTTGGCTTGTCGGAAACAATCTGTGGCTTAAGGTGCAACGCACAACGAAAAAATATTCAAAACTTTGCTGAGAATGATGGGGGAAGGTTTTACTGTAAAGAAAGCCGTTCTTGAAAAATTAAACTCTGATTATTGTCAAAAAAGACTGTACGACATAAGAAGGCCCTAACAAAAATTACAGACATTCCAACCAGTTGCGTTATTTGTGACATAATGAAAAGAAAGAAATGAAATTACCATTAATCATGAATGTTATTAGTTATCCGAGGGACAAAGACTTCCTTCAATTAATAGTTGTAACAAAACACATTTCATTCTTGCGCATCCATTAGTTACCTTAAAATTCCCCTAAAAAGATCTTCTGCATCAACAGGAACAGTAAGATATGTTTACAAACAAGTTTTCATCCCCGTACCATAGTATTTGTGATAATATCTCTCAGATTCACAAGTATCGTCTTCTCTAAAAACTCAACTGCTCGCTACTACGCCTCAAATAAGAATGCCCCGGCGCTACACAACTGACAGGCTAGCAAGCGAGCCACACATGAACACAGAGTCAAGAATATTGTTCACTACTCGTGCGGCGCGCTCATTCATCTTTATCTCAGGACAGTAAGAGGCAACTATTCACAATAGCAGAAACTATATGAAAACCTTACATGTTCTTTATTGGCCATGTGTGGTACTGACTGCCTCGAAAGTGAACACCATCACAGTGCCAATATCCAGGATTTACAAGAACAGAACAATTTACTTCGGAAGAAGTTACAACAGCTGTATCACATTCATTCCAACCGAATCAGTTCATGCGTCCAGTATCGATGGAAGATAGCATCTAACATTTGCTAAGTTTCAGATAGTCGAAGCACAATGTCAGGGTAGATCGCGTTATGTTTCTATGTCAACGAAATTTGTACCAGTCACGGTTCCTGGCGTGACAGGCAAATTCCTGAATGACAGAATGAGATTTTCACTCTGCAGCGGAGTGTGCACTGATATGAAACTTCCTGGCATATTAAAACTCTGTGCCCGACCGAGACCCGAACTCGGGACCTTTGCCTTTCGCGGGCAAGAGCTCTACCATCTGAGCTACCCAAGCGTGACTCACGCCCCGTCCTCACAGCTTTACTTCTGCCAGTATCTCGTCTCCTACCTTCCAAACTTTACAGAAGCTCTCCTGCGAACCTTGCGGATCTAGTACGCCTGAAAGAAAGGATACTGCGGAGACATAGCTTAGCCACAGCCTGGGGGATGTTTCCAGAATGAGATTTTCATCTGCAGCGGAGTGTGCGCTGATATGAGGACCGGGCGTGAGTCGTGCTTGGTTAGCTCAGATGGTAGAGCACTTGCCCGCGAAAGACAAAGGTCCCGATTTCGAGTCTCGGTCGGGCACACAGTTTTAATCTGCCAGGTAGTTCCTGAAAGACAGTTTTAATATCATTACGCAGAGTCTACGTAACGTGAAGCCGGCATTTTGTAATGCTTATGATGGAGCGCCGACGTGCGCCGCCGCCACGACCGCAATGTTCGTATTTTGGTTCCACCCGCATGAAGGCGATATGGGGTCACCCGCTTCCCTCGATGGCAGCGCCACAGACGGACGAGTGTTGCCGCCAGCGCCGCCTCCCGCTCTTGTGCATCAGCCATGCTGGGTGAAGGTTCCTCTCACAGACTTTGACAGTTACGTGCCATTATAGGACGAACACTGAATAATATGACAGGATTCGACCTGGACTCGTCTGCTTCAGTTAATGTTTTCTCGTGCTTGTGTACAGACCACGCAGAATGCCATGGTCGGTAGATGCGCAGATGTCATGGCACGCGTGGGGAGAGCGATAGTGGTGGGGGTTACAGACAGGCGTTGTAGGAGAAATGCCGAGCGCTGGAGGGGAAGTCTACACTGATATTTTCTGTAATATTTAGTGGGAGCTCTCTAGCCCCACACATGCATAGTCATCATTCAAGATCTACTGTCACCTCTGGTTTTGTTAGTATGCAAAGGGAATTCCGCCGAGAACGCAGCGATTAATTTTCACCTGGCTTGTTAACCATTTGTAACTTTCAGAGAAACGTCATGAATGGCGAATTTTGAATAAACCTAGAGATTCCCTTGTTAAAATTTGCTTCTTTTGCCAAAACACAGCAGAGTTTACAGTCCACTTCACTAACATGTTGCGCGAACACTATTCTAAGAGAATTCTAAAACAGTAGTTTATTAAGTGAGGAATTGAGGAAAATTAAGGTTAGTAGCTTATGAAAAAGCACATCGTCGGTACAAAAAAATGTGTAACGTCTTCACTTATAATGTTCCAAAACTCTTAGCGTTTCTCGTTTCACCTGCTGTCGATGGACCTTACAACTTACATTCTTTCATCGAGAAAGTCTGTAGTTAGTGGACTAATGCGGTAGATAATTAAGTTTTGCATAATAACTTTATGGCAAAGTACTCTCCTCTTTGGGTGCTATCATTTGCCAAAATCTCTTTTCGTTTCTGATACCGCTTATGAAATACAGGGAATGTTGTGGATATTCCACTCTGACTATTCGCTGGTGCAGCGCAATCGCAAATGAGTGTACTACATCAGCTCAATTTTCTCAAGGTTGGTGACTTCTACCAATGCCTAAAGAAAAATTCAATATCTTGGCTAACCTTCATACGCAACAACATATTATGTAAAATGCACCAAAGTAAAATCATAGCGACCTCTACTTTTCATTCCAAACGTCTCCAAATTTCGCGCAGTGACTTATTTCCAAGTAAACAAAACAATTACTGACTATTAACGAAATAATGAGCACATCATCATGAACCTGACATATGAAGCCATATGTACAGCAAAAATGAAATTTAGTTTCTGTAAAATTGCTTCAGAAAGACTGCTTGGCGTGCGTCTCGATTCTGTCGACCACGTTTGGACGAAAACTGATCACTGCGCATTGGGTACCGTATCCTGCATGGACTAATTCCGGTGCTTGGCTCACTGCCATTGTATATAGGGTGGATCACCTAAAACTTGCATCTCAAGTATTGCTGAAATGGAAAGTGCTATTGACGTACAGTTTTCACAGAATGGATTGTCCGCCACCGTAGCTGAGTGGACAACGTGCCGGCTTGTCATGCCGGGGGGCCCAGGTTCGATTCCCGGCTGGGTTGGAGATTTTCTCCGCTCAGGGACTGGGTGTTTGTCGTCGTCTTCATCCTCATCATTTCATCCTCATCGACGCGCAAGTCGCCAAAGTGACGTCACCTGAAATGACTTGCACCAGACGATCAGCTCTACCCGCCGGGAGGCCCTCGCCACACAACATTTTATTTTACAGAATGGATTGGTAGTCACGGTCTCGTAGCCAATCAACAGATTGTAATAATATGTAAAAAGTGTATTTTTTCAGCACAAATTTTTAAATGGAATAAGCGTTTTGACATTTACAAACCAAATGTAGGATAAGTTAGTGGGCCAGTGGTGTTTGTTGGAGGATTCTAGTGTGAATTGTTTATGAGACATCGTATTTTGAAAAGTTCCCACACTTGTACAATACCTCTGGTGGCACACACTAAAGAATAACACTAGTGCATACACTACTTACGTGGATTCTGACCAGTAACCAGACAACTGACCATCACTGTTTGTGTTCAAAATGACCACCAGCAACGTCGTTGCGTATCACCGGATGTAGTTGGTACGTCCTTACAGACAGCATCTCTCAGCTTTCCCCACAGTAAACAATCTATAGGTGTCAAAACTGGGGAATGGGCGGGCCAAGATATACGTCTTCTGTGTCCAATCCAACGGTTGGGAAACAATTCGTGAGAACATGCTGTAGTATTTCGTGCATTATGGGCTGGACAGCTATCATGTTGGTACCACAGGTTCCCACTGGTCTGCAGAGGAGCGTCTTCTAGCATCTGTGGAAGATGGTCTGTTAGGAGACTGTGATCTTTGTGCGCACTCAGTTTTCTGTCTACGAAAAACGGCACCAAAACCTGATGGTTCACTATCCCACACCATACGTTTACATACACGAGTGCCGATGAAACCAAGGGGGTTTGTCAACAGACCAGTAGTGCATGTTTTGGCGATTTACCTGGCCATGAATGGAAAATGTGGTTTCATCGCTAAACAAGATACATGATACATCTGGAGTATCCTGTCTTAATGCCCATGTGCAGAATTTAGCACGACTCTCACAAACGTTTCCATGCAGCTCTTGATGGCGAGAGATGTGATAGAGATGGATCCTATGTCGATGGAGAATGCATAGAACACTTGCCTGACTCATGCGACTGCGCGGGAACTAACGTGCGGATCAACTGCAATAGCAGCAAGAACATTAACTTCACCCTCTTCTGTCGTCCCATGTTTCCACCTGTTACGTTGTCCAGGTGTTGAACTAACACTTTCAAGTAAATGGTTGAAGAGGTTCATAAATAATTGCCGAGATGGTTGACGTCTATTGGATATCTTGCTGCACACACTGTACAAGAACGAACTGCATTCCCCGTACACTCTCCATACACCACGAGAGTGTCGACTTTTCCTGCGTTGATAAACCCCATCGGCCAGTCACGACCTGCTGCTCAGGATGCAGGTTGAATACCACAAACAAGTGTGGAAACTTTTCAAAATACGATATCTGGTAATCGACTCGCAGTAGGATCTTCCAACAATCACCACTGACATTCTAATTTATCCTACTTTTAGTTTGTTAATGTCAGTAGGCGTTGTTCCATTTAAAACGTGTATGTCTGCAAAAAATGCGCTTTCTAACAAGGGAACCTCCCCATCGCACTCCCCCTCAGATTTAGTTATAAGTTGGCACAGTGGATAGGCCTTGATAAACTGAACACAGATCACTCGAGAAAACAGGAAGAAGTTGTGTGGAACTGTCAAAAAATAAGCAAAATATACAAACTGAGTAGTCCACGAGTCGTATAGGCAACATCATGGCTCAAATTGAGCTGAGGAGCGTCGTGGTCCCGTGGTAGCGTGAGCAGCTGCTAAACGAAAGGTCCTTGGTTCAAGTCTTCCCTCGAGTGAAAATTTTATTTTCTTTATTTTTGCATAGTTATTATCTGTCCGTTCGTTCATTGACGTCTCTGTTCACTGTAATAAGTTTAGTGTCTGTGTTTTGCGACCGCACCGCAAAACTGTGTGATTAGTAGACGAAAGGACGTGCCTCTCCAATGGGAACCGAAAACATTTGATCGCAAGGTCATAGGTCAACCGATTCCTCCACAGGAAAACACATCTGATATATTCTATACGACATTGGTGACGGCATGTGCGTCACATGACAGGAATATGTTGTCGACCCACCTAACTTGTACACTTGGCGAAGGGGTAAAAAGATTCTTCTACCTTGCCCGATTTAGGTTTTCTTGTGGATGTGATAATCACTCCCAAAAAAGTGATGAAAACTTAAGAGCTTGTCACATAAACTGAAAGTAAAAAACTAAAATTTTTACTTGATGGGAGAATTGAACCAAGGACCTTTCGTTCCGCAGCTGCTCACGTTACCACGAGACCACGGCGCTCCAGCGTTCCCAGTCTCCTTGACGTTGCCGATCTTCCCACAAACTACTCAGTTTGTATATTTTGCTTATTTTTTCACAGTTCCACACAACTTCTTCCTGTTTTCTCAATTGATCTGTTTTCATTTTTTCAAGGCCTATCCACTGTGCCAACTTATAACTAAATCTGAGGGGGGTGCGATGGGGAGGTTCCCTTGTAAGTATTATTACAATCTGTTTATTGGGTACTAATACGAGCCCCTGACAACAAATCCATTCTGTGAAAATCGCACTTTCCATTTCCGCAATTTTTGAGATGCTAGTTGTAGGTGCTTTACCCGTTGAAATTTCATGTTGTTGTTGTTGTTGTTGTTGTTGTCGTCGTCGTCGTCATTGAAGAACTGCAGACACTTCTCCCCATCTTTTCTAAGCACCCAACTCTTGAAACAGGTCAACAGCAGAAAGCTGTCTCAGCAGTTTACACTGTGCGACTGAATGTCATTTCAAGGTGGTGGCGATGGTGCAAGGTACATGTGCACAATGGACTCCCAACAGCACTGACGCTCCAATTAAAGTTTCCCTGATGAAACTGTGTACAGAGAGAAGTTGCGCTGTGCAACACACAGCGGGCTGGGTGCGTCATGTTTAGGCCGTCCATCAGTATAGACCACGCATTAGAGGAGGAATATTTTCTTTACCTATAATAAAAAAGGGCTTTCTTTTCAACCTCCGATCGGTTGCGAAATGGAAAGCACCGTGAAAACAAAAACCTTTTATTTCCAACTTGTAGCTACACGTTCCAGCTACTTATCTACACTGTCGCCGCTTCGACTTAAGATATTTGTCGTAGCGTGGTAACATCTTTCCAACACCTTCGCCATAGAAGGCAGCCGTCAGAGTGTGTGTGTTTGGGCTTATGGGCGCTCAACGTCGAGGTCATCAGCGCCCTGACACACATTAAAGGGAACGAATGCGGGCAGACCTAATAAAACTGAAGCACACACGCAAAGAAAGCAGGAAAAGAAGGAAAATGCTACATAAGAAAGTAAAACTTAAGGAAAGGGAAAACGTAGCAACAAGAATGCCACAGTAAATTGTCATTGGCTGGCCACTTACATAAAACAGGTTGACTGGTTGGTTGTTTGAGGTTTAAGGGACCAAACAGCAAGGTCATCAGTCCCTTGTTTCAACTATGGTCCATTCCGCTAATGGGACATCTCAGGAAAGTCAGGACAATAAAAGGGAAAAACGTAAAATGGCAGTCATGTCGTCAATGGCAAAAAACAAAATGAGAGAGGTCAGCAAGAGAACGAACCCAACGCTATGCTGAAGCAACATAGGCAGGACAACCTGTGACTTAAAAGGTGCAACCGCTAGAATGTAGAAATACGTATGGGAAAAGGAGGCTAACCAATCCTTAAAAAAAGGGTAAAAACGGAGTAAAAGGGGAAGAAAAGAGGATCTCGGTCAGGGAGGTGAATCGGGAATCTCCTAACACGGCTTACAGTGGGAAACACCCAAACACTCACCGCCCTGCCCCAACACCAGAGAGAGATTAAAAACCTTAAAACTGAGAATAAAAACCACTTTCCCGGAGGAAACCGAGAATCAGAGAGACCATCCGAGAATCGTCAGCCAACATCAAAGGTAAAGTGTGGGGGTCTCTGTACTTAGCACGCAGAGCCAAAAGAAGGGGGCATTCAACCAAAATGTGGGCTACTGACTGGAAGGCTCCACAACTACAAAGTGGGGGTGGCTCATCACGCAAAAGAAAACCATGGGTCAGCCTGGTAAGGCTAATGCGGAGACGACACAGTGTGGTCGAGTCCTTTCAGGAGAGGCGAAAGGAAGAACGCCACGAGCCTGGTGTCACCTTAATCGCACGAAGTTTATTAGACAGGGGAGTAGCCTCCCAAGAATTGGCCCATGACTGTGCAAAGTGGGATTTGATGTGAAGCCGTAAATCCGCTGCAGGAGGGGTTACAGAAAATGGGGGCTAAGCGACTGCCGCCCCCCCCCCCCCAGCCAAACGATCAGCGAGCTCATTACCCGGGATACCCACATGGCCAGGGACCCAAAGGAAGTCAATGGAACAAGCAGCACGGTGAATACCAGCGAGATGGTCATGGATGGCAGAGACCAATGGATGGCGCGAAAAACACCGGTCAATAGCAAGAAGGCCACTCATCGAGTCTGTACATAACAAAACTCGGTTGTGTTGGGACTGTTTAATAAAGGTAAGGGCCTGGGAAATTGCCATTAATTCCGCAGTAAACACCCCACATGTAGGTGGCAGCAGATGATTTTCCGTTCCAACAGAGGACGTGAAGGCATACCCCACATGATCAGCAGATTTAGAGCCATCAGTGTAAAAAACAACAGCATCCCGAAACTCCCATAAAATTTGGCGGAAAAAGGAACAGAACACCACCGGGGGGATGGAATCTTTCGGACCTCAGCGGAGATCCATCCAAATTCGAGGCCGAGGAACTAACCAAGGGGGGGGTGGAGGGGAGGGAGCGAGGAAGACAGGACAAAGAAGGAAGCTGAAAATCACGGCAAAGAGACGCAAGGTGGAGCCCAACCGGTAAACCTGCCCGTGGGCGTGAGTCGGGTGGGCGACGTCCATGGTCTGGGAACAGGATAGAATAGGAAGGATGAGTAGGAGAGGAACGGATAGCGAGTGCATAAGACACCAGAAGCTGGGACCGCCGAACAGAAACGGGGGGGGGGGGGGGGGGAATCCCAGCTTCAACCAGGAGACTATCAACAGGGCTAGTAGAGAAGGCACCGGTGGCGAAACGGATACCACGATGGTGGACTGGATCCAGTACGTGCAGTGTGGAAGGAGCAGCTGAACCATAAACTTGACAACCATAGTCCAAGCGAGACAGAACTAGAGCACGATAAAGACGGAGAAGGAGGGAACGGTCCGCACCCCAAGAGGAGTGGGCAAGGAAGCGAAGGACATTGAGTTTACGGAAACATCCTACCTTCAGGATGTCTGATATGGGGCAGCCAAGTGAGCTTGTTGTCGAAAAGAAGACCCAGGAAACGAAACTGTGGGACCACAGGCAATCGTTGTGCATCTAGATAGAACTCTGGATCAGGGTGGATCGTAGTACAGCGACAGAAGTGGACCACCAGCGATTTTGAAGGAGAGAATTTAAACCCATGTGAGAGAGTCCATGCAGAGGCACGCCGTATAGCTCCCTAGAGCTGCCGTTCTGCAGATGCCATCGAGGAGGAACTAACCCAAATGCAGGAATCATCCACATACAGGGCAGGGGCGACCAAGGGACCGACAGAGGCCACAAGTCCATCGATAGCAATGAGGAAAAGAAGAACACACTTGTGGGATGCCCGTCTCCTGAGTCCAAGGAGAACTAAAAACAGTACCAACTCGAACTCTGAATGACCGATGGAACAGGAACTGGCGGATAAAAATCGGGAGTGGGCCTCGAAGACCCCACTGATGAAGGGTAAGTAAGATGTGATGGCGCCAGGCCGTGTCATAGGCCTTGCGAAGGTCAAAAAACACTGCAACCAAACGGCGGCGTTGGGTAAAAGCCTGCCGAACTGTGGATTCCAAGCGAAGTAAATGATTGATTGGAGACCGTCCCTCTCGAAAGCCACACTGCTAAGGGGACAATAGATCCCGAGATTCCCAATTGAGCAGACGGGCTACCATCCTTTCAAGTAACTTACAAACAACATTGGTCAAACTAATTGGCCGATAGCTGTCAACAGATAGGGGGTTCTTACCAGGCTTAAGGACAGGAACCACGATGCTATCCCTCCACTGAGAAGGGAAGTCACCCTGGAGCCAGATACGGTTGAACACCCAAAGAAGATGTTGCCCTTGTGGAGCACTGAGATGTTGAAGCAGTTGGTTATGAATGGAATCTGGGCCAGGGGCCGTATCATGAGAAGAAGATAGAGCAGAAAGAAATTCCCATTCAGTAAAAGGTTCGTTGTAAGATTCTGACTCACAAGGGGTGAAACATAAGGTGGAAGCTTCAGCCCGCTGTTTTTGGTGAAGGAAAGCAGCTGGATAGGGGGCTGATGCTGATGCCACTGCAAAATGGGTCGCAAGATGTTCTGCAAGAACTAATGGGTCCGTACAAAGGCCATCTGGGAGGTGAAGGCCTGGGAGGGTGGACTGCCGATGGCAACCTTGGAGAGAGCGAAATGTAGCCCATACCCGTGACAGAGGGACAGTAGAACCAAGGGAAGAAACGAATCGTTCCCAACATATCTGCTTGCTCTGTTTGATTAAATAACGGGCTTTAGCGCGGAGGCGTTTAAAGGTAGTAAGGCTGGCTACAGATGGGTGCCTCTTAAAGTGTTGCAAAGCTCGACGGCGATCACGGATGGCAATGGCAATGGCCGTACTCCACCATGGGACTTGCCGCCGACGAAATGGCCCAGATGAGCGCGGGACAGCCAAGCTAGCAGCGCGAACAATCGCGTCAGACACGTCACGTAGGACGTCATCAATACAACCTGACAGAGAGGGAGAAAACACGATCTGTGCAGTGTATAGAGGCCAATCAGCACGTTGGTAAGACCAACGAGGTAACCTGTCCATCGGGGAGCGGGAAGGGAGCGAGATAATCAACGGAAAATGGTCACTATCACAAAGGTCGTCGTGTGGCGACCAGTGTAATGAAGGGAGGAGAGAGGGAGAAGAAAGAGAAAGATCAATGGCAGAAAAGGTACCACGACCGGCACTGAAATGAGTAGGGGAGCCATCATTAAGAAGGCACAAGTCGTGGTCTGCAATAAATTGGTCTATAAGAAGACCTCGTCTAGATGGAAAGGCACTGCCCCACAAGGGCTGATGAGCATTAAAATCCCCAAGAAGGAGGAAGGGAGGAGGAAGTTGCTGAAGAAGGGCGTTAAGACAGCAGGTGTAAGAATCCTGTCAAAAGGGGGATAAAGATTGCAAACTGTGACCGCAGAGTCTAAGTGGACCCTAACAGCAACCGCTTCCAATGTAGTTTGAAGAGGAATCCACGTGCTAGCAATGTCTGTACGGACCAACGTACAAACGCCACCAGAAGCCCGCAGGGGTCCGACCCAATTTCGACAGAAAACACGGAACCCACGGAGGGTCGGTGAGTGAGCATCAGTAAAATGAGATTCCTGGAGAACCGCACAAGCTGCAGAGTAGGACGGAAGAAGGGAATTCAATTTGGAAGGTGACGATAGTATCCATTACAATTCCATTGGAGAACCACAGAACGAAGGTTTAAATGGGGGCTGAACACGCTAAAGCCAGTCATACCGCCGGGTCCCCACACGTCACCGACAAGGGGGGGGGGGGGCGACATCCATGAACGACAGGTCAGAATCCGGTTGTGAAGTCGGGGAAGGGACTTCCGGTGACAACAGAGGCTCCTTGTCCCGGGACTTATGTTTCTTCTTCTTTTCAGGCTGAGATTGAGGAGGGCTGTGTGGCATAAAGGAGTCAGCTGCAGCAAGATCAGGAACAGAAAGAGACCGGGCGACCTGGGGGCCGACAGACCGCGGCTCTCGCGGTCGCTGCGCAGCAGACCTTTGCCCTTGGAAGGTGCCGGGAAGGGGCATCCCGGGAGAGGCGCCCTTGACCGGCAGACGCCGAAGGAGTAGGACACTTCTCCGGCTGGGGAGGGGGAGCAGCGCCCAGAAAAGGTGGTGTGGGAGCTGCAGGGGAGGGGGGGAGGAGAGGGGTCCGGGATGGGGCTAAGGAAGGGGAGGAAGGGTGAAGATGTAACCAAGGTGTAACTAGATGTCATGGACACAGGGTGAAGACATGTATATTTCTTACGGGCCTCTGTGTAGGTTAAACGATCGAGGGACTCATACTCCTGTATCTTCTTTTCCTTCTTATATACTGGGCAATCTGGTGAACGTGGACAATGACTACCAGGACAATTTACACACACAGGAGGGGGAACACAGGGACTCCCCTAATGGAGTGGACGTCCACAGTCACCACAGAGAGGGGCCTGTGAATAGCGAGAAGACATGTGTCCAAAACGCAAACACTTAAAACACCTCATAGGAGGTGGGATGTACGGCTTCACATCACATCAATAAACCATAATCTTAACTTTTTCAGGGAGGGTATCCCCTTCAAAGGCCAGGATAAAGGCACCAGTATCAATGCGATTGTCTTTAGGACCCTTCGGAACACGCCAAACAAAATGAACACCCCGCCGTCCGAGATTGTCCCGAAGTTCCTCATCAGTTTGAAGGATGAGGTCCACGTGAAAAATCACACCTTGTACCATATTTAGACACTGATGGGGGGCAATGGACACGGGAATTGTGCCAAGATGGGTACAGGCACGAAGGGCCGCAGATTCGGCAGCTGAAGCAGTTTTGATCAGCAACGAACCCGACCGCATCTTGCTCAGGGAGTCCACTTTGTCAAACTTGTCTTCAATGTGTTCCACAAAGAATAAAGGTTTGGTATTGGTGAAAGTATCTCCATCAGTCCTGGTGCAAACTAGATAATGGGGGAAAGGTTTCGCCCCTAGCCGACGGGCCTGACCCTCTTCCCAGGGGGTAGCCATGGAAGGGAAGGCCGAAGGGGGGCAAGAGGAGCAGCACTTGAAGAATCAGTTCAACGCAGAGAGACGGGCGCAGAAGAACGGTCAGAGTTCTGGACCCGTATGCGTTTCATTTGCATAGCGTCCGCCCTGATACCACCCACTCCGATCAGGGGCTCTCCTCACGGGCGCCACCCAGCCACAGCAAGGGCTGTCTCGCACGGCGCCCATTGCCGGGAGTTCCGATGTTCCAGGAGGACGAGCAACCACTCCAAGGCATACATGAGGAGGTCACAGCTCAGGTATCAGAAGCATGATCCCTGTGTGTTCAGGGGGCTCAACCAAAAGGGTACATAGCGACCCCACCACACGGGCTGGCTACCGTGCTGGCTATGCACCCTAGCATCAGACAATGACGTTTAAAAAAAATGGAATGTACTAGGAGGGCGCACGTCGGAGACACTAGGTAAGGTGCTCTTCCCCAAATGGCTCACACTACGGAG
This sequence comes from Schistocerca piceifrons, assembly GCF_021461385.2. NCBI lineage: Eukaryota > Metazoa > Arthropoda > Insecta > Orthoptera > Acrididae > Schistocerca > Schistocerca piceifrons. The sequence continues at coordinate 82,937,601 of NC_060142.1, read as the reverse complement.
GAGAAATTTTGTAATGGAGGTCAAACCCCAGAGGGGGACAAAGGAATCCCAAAAGGAGGAGATGATTACGCAACAAAGCCGAATTGTAAAACCAACAGAACCAGGAGGATAGCGGGGGCCAACATAAGCAAGGACACCAAGAGAGGGAGAGGAGAGGGCGACGGGAAAGGAGAAAGGAGGGGGAAGGAAATGCAGCCCTGGAGAGAAAGAAGGCTGCAGTAGCTCGAGGCCCCGTGCTCGCCACACACTTATCCACAAAAGAGTTGTGGACCCCCTGGAGGGTCACACAAAATATGGGCGAGCTTGTCACACAGTGAGCAAATTAAGATCCTCTCACTAAAATCTTTGTAAAAACATTTGACATGGCACAGCACTTTAAAACTTCAACCACATTCGTCCCAGTGTTGCCTAAAAGAGATGGTAGGTCCTCTGGCAAGTCAGCCGCGGCTCGCTGGTCAGAAAATAAAATGCAATGCAATAAAACTTGGCGCACAGTGACCTGGACGCCACAAGCACCACACATTGGAGGGTCCTCTCGCCGGAGCAGGAAGCCATGCGTCATATGGCTGGGGCCTATCCAAAGCCGAGTGAGGAGAACGTCGTCCCGTCGACGGGGCTGAAAGGAAGTACACCACACTCGTGTTGTGGGCTTGACTATAAGGAGCTTATTGTCAGTCACTTCCAGCCACTCATCCTCCCACCGACGCATGACTCGTGAGCTCAACAGCGAGGTGCGTGCAGGGGTATAGCACACTGAGATACTTGTGGATCGAGACAGGCCTCCTTGGCTGCGAGATCTGCCCTTTCATTCCCAGCAATGCCGACATGCCCCGGAACCCAGCAGAAAGCCACCACCTTCCCCAATCGCTGTAGTTGGAGGAGGGCATCCTGGATGGTCTGGACTATTTTATCTGCTGGATACAAACGTTGCAATGAGTGAAGGGCACTTAGTGAATCGGAACAGACAAGAAATTTAGGACAGGAAGAATGTCTCATCTGCTCCAGTACCCGCAAGATCGCAGACAATGCTGCATCAAAGACAGGAAAAATCTGAGGCAGTCGGACCTTGAGGACACGATCCGGAAAAACAGAGCAACCAACGGAATTCCCTTGTTTCGACCCATCCGTAAAAACAGCTACATATTCGTGGTGCTCAGATAAAATGGCAGAAAATGCTCCATTAAAAACGGTGACAGGAGTGCAATCTCTCTTGTACTGCAATAAATCTAAAATCACTCCGGGCCTCTTCAGTAACCAGGGTGGCATCTACACCTACATCTACATCTACATCCATACTCCGCAAGCCACCTGACTGTGAGAATTACATGCTGCGTTCTGTTATCTAGGAACTCGTCAATCCAATCACACAACTAGTCTGATAGTCCATATGCTCTTACTTTGTTCGTTAAACGACTGTGGGGAACTGTATCGAACGCCTTGCGGAAGTCGAGAAACACGGCATCTACCTGTGAACCCGTGTCTATGGCCCTCTGAGTCTCGTGGACGAATAGCGCGAGCTGGGTTTCACATGATCGTCTTTTTCGAAACCCACGCTGATTCCTACAGAGTAGATTTCTAGTCTCCAGAAAATTCATTATACTCGAACATAATACGTGTTCCAAAATTCTACAACTGATCGACGTTAGAGATATAGGTCTATAGTTCTACACATCTGTTCGACGTCCCTTCTTGAAAACGGGGATGACCTGTGCCCTTTTCCAATCCTTCGGAACGCTGCGCTCTTCTAGAGACCTACGGTACACCGCTGCAAGAAGGGGGGCAAGTTCCTTCGCGTACTCTGTGTAAAATCGAACTGGTATCCCATCAGGTCCAGCGGCCTTTCCTCTTTTGAGCGATTTTAATTGTTTCTCTATCCCTCTGTCGTCTATTTCGGTATCTACCATTTTGTCATCTGTGCGCCAATCTAGAGAAGAACTACAGTGCAGTCTTCCTCTGTGAAACAGCTTTGGAAAGAGACATTCAGTATTTCGGCCTTTAGTCTGTCATCCTCTGTTTCAGTATCATTTTGGTCACAGAGTGACTGGACATTTTGTTTTGATCCACCTACCGATTTGACATAAGACCAAAATTTCTTAGGATTTTCTGCCAAATCAGTACATAGAACTTTACTTTCGAATTCATTGAACGCCTCTCGCATAGCCCTCCTCTCACTACATTTCGCTTCGCGTAATTTTTGTTTGTCTGCAAGGCTTTGGCTATGTTTATGTTTGCTGTGAAGTTCCCTTTGCTTTCGCAGCAGTTTTCTCACTCAGTTCTTGTACCACGGTGGCTCTTTTCCATCTCTTACGATCTTGCTTGGCACATACTCATCTAACACATATTGTACGATGGTTTTGAACTTTGTCCACTGATCCTCAACACTATCTGTACTTGAGACAAAACTTCTGTGTTGAACCGTCAGGTACTCTGAAATCTGCTTTTTGTCACTTTTGCTAAACAGAAAAATCTTCCTACCTTTTTTTAAAACCCAGGATTTGGGGTTGTACAGACTCCACACCGAGGGACTCTAGCACACGTTGCACACGGATCCCAAACGGCAACGTAGCCCGGGGACGGCGGGAAAACAGGCGGTCCAGAGGTGGATGAGCAACAAGATGGTGAGCAGGCGAGGCGGGAGCTGCAAGAAACTTGCAAGCCTGGCGCACCGGCAGGAGCTGCCGCCGGATGGTAAGTGACGGTTCCCCAGCCTCAGCACAGAGGCTGGGTATGGGACTGGTCCGATAAGCACCCGTGGCCAGTCGAATCCCAGCATGGTAGGATCTGCAAATAAGACGGCCTCGCTGACCCATACACTGTGCACCCATAGTCCAGCCGTGAACGCACAAAAACTCGATAAAACTGAAGGAGACGGGCCCTGTCCGCTCACCAAGTCCTGTGGCTGAGACACTTGATGTTCAGTGCCTTTTACGGTTCTGCCTTTCAAGTCGCGTAGGTGTGGCAGCCATGACAACCTGGAGTCAAAAATTAGGTCCAGAAACCGCACTGTGCCTCTAAAATGTAGGACAGTATCCCCCATATGCAAGGCAGGCAAAGTAAAAAGATGACGAGAACGATTAAAATGAACACAAACACACTTATCGGCAGAAAACCGAAAACCCGTCTTCGCAGCCCACTCCTCTAACCGCCGCACTGTTAGCTGCAACTGACGGCTCACGGTTGCAACACTGGAGGAGGAATAGAAAACAGCAAAGTCGTCCACAAATAAGGAGCACTGTACTGGACTCCTCACTGTAGACGTTATACTGTTGATGGCTATGGCAAAGAAGGTAACGCCTAAAACACTGCCCTGGGGGACACCGTTCTCTTGCTCAAAGCGATCAGACAGTCACCAACTCAGGTCCGAAAAAACCGCTGAGACAGGAAAGTCCGAATGAAAATGGGGAGGCGGTCACGAAAGCCCCATTGATGCAGTTGTGCAAGAATACTGTGTCTCCAAGTAGTATCATATCCCCCACTGATACCAAAGAAGATACCGATACAGTGATGCTGACGGAGGAAAGCCTGCTGAATAGCCGCCTCTAGGAGGGTCAGGTTGGCGACCGTGGACCGAAATTTTCGGAATCCACACTGAGAGCGGCTAAGGAGCTATCTGGTCTCTAACAGCCAGACCAGACGACGGTTAACCATCCGTTCCAGGGTCTTTCCGACAGTTTGTCAAGGCGATACTCCGATAACTACTGGGACATGTGCGGTCCTTTCCTGGTTTGAGGAGAGGGATGAGAATTGCCTCTCTTCACAAGGTGGGGAACACTCCTGTCTGCCATATGAGATTAAAACATTCGAGGAGGATTTCCTTTGACGCCGCTGGCAGATGTCGAAGCATGGAGTACCGGATGCGGTCGTGACCTGGTGCAGTGTCAGAAGTCTCAGTAAGTTCCGCTTCAAGTTCCCACATGGAAAAAGGGGAGTTGTAGGCCTCAAAGTTTGCTCTTTCGACAGTTGCACGGTAGCGACGAAACACTGGATCCTGGTTTGCAGTGGCGGTACTTTGTGCAAAATGCTCTGCCAGCGTCTGAGCAATGGCTCTGGGTGTCGTTTGGAGGCATCCCTGGTTCAGGACAGCAGCTATCGGTAAACGGCTGAGTTTACCGGAAATCCTCTGGATGGCTTCCCATACTTTTGTGGAACAAGTGGAATGGTTGATGGAGTCCAGGAACTCCTGCCATGACCTTTTCTTGCTCTTTAATGACACGGCGTGCCCTGGCTCTCGCGATTCGAATGGCGGTAAGATTGACCGCTGTTGGGTGGCATTTAAATCGTCGAAGAGCCGCACACCTGTCCCGGATGGCCGAATGGCACTCTTCTGTCCAACAAGGCACAAGGCGCCGCTTAAGAGGGCCAAAAGACTTTGGTATGGACAGGTTGGCAGCATGATAGATCACAAGTGTGATGTGATCCACCCATTCCTGTACACTGTGTGGCGTTCAAAGACAGCCAACCGACTGAAGAGTGGCCAGTTAGCCCTGCCAATCATCCACGATGGCGGCCTCTGCTCCAGCAATACACCATCCAGAGATGAACGCGGATGGGGAAGTGATCACTGGAATGAAGGTCGTCAATGACCTCCCAGTGAACAGAGTCGGTGAGGGTTGGAGAGCAGAAAGATAGGTCAATGGCTGAGAATGAGCCAGTAGCAGCAGAGAAATGAGTCGGAGTACCAGTGTTGAGAATGCACAACACTTGAGATGTTAGAAGGCCCTCCAAAACGCAAAGAGGAGCCCCACAGGACATGATGGGCATTGAAGTCACCCAGGAGGAGAAACGGGCGGGGGAGTTGTGCGATAAGATCTGTGAGAGCCTCTAAGGTCATTGCATCCAGAGGAGGCAAATAAAGGGAGCAAAAGGTAAGCCTCTGACGTGAATGAATTTCAACTGCAACTGCTTGCAGGTCAGTATCCAGGGGGAGAGCAGAGGAGTGGTGTTCATTATTCACAAACACAGCGACTCCGCCTTTGGCCCTTTCCCCAGTCAGGTCATCCGTGCGATATAACGTATAGTCCCTAAGTACAGGAGCATCAGATGGTTTTAAATGCATTTCCTGTAAACACAGGCACAGGGGACGTTGCCATGCTAGGAGGTTCAGTTCCTCCACATGTTCCCGGAATCCATTCATGTTCCACTGTATAATGGGAGCCATCTATCAGGGTGGGAGTACCTTCATCCTCACTTTCTGTCGGGGAGGAGAGCCCATAACAGGTGGAGGCTCCGTTTTGGGGCGATATGATTGCCCCAGTCTGACATCAAACTCCATCGCCTCTGAAGAGGAGTCGAAAGAGACGTCAGAGAGAATGACAACATCAGCAGACCGTATAACTTCAGTCTCCTTCAGCAGGTGAGTCTTTACCTTTGGCTTTGGCTTAGATTTTCTGGCCTGAGGAGGCATTGGAGCCAAAACCTCAGAAGCAGCAGGGGGTGTAGCAGCGCTGGGCAGTGCACAAGACTGGGCCCGGAGAGGGGCAGGAAGGTCCATGATGTCAGCCACTACGGCCTGGTCAGAAGGCCGGGGGGGGGGGGGGGGGGAGAGCAGCGGGCTTCACAGGAACGGCAGCAGCACACGTACATTGACAAACGCACGTGCTAGTGCTGACAGTAGCAACCTATTTGCGTAGCGGCATCAAGTTTTCAAGACTGGCCGTTTCAGAACGGAAGAAAAGGAGGCAGCGAACGTGGGCGGCTGCATGGACTTGTATATTTTCTTTGCCTGACCATATAGGATGCGTTTTGCGGTTTTAAGGTCCTGGATCTTCCGTTCCTCAAGGAAAACTGTGCATTCCCTACTCCACACAGGGTGAACCCCAGAACAGTTGACACACTAGGGAGGAGAGGAGCAACCAACACCCTCATGGGCTGCTTTATCACATTTCCAGCAAGTGGCTTCCCCTCTACAGCCGAGAGTAGTGCGTCCAAAAGTGTTGGCATTTAAAACACCGCATGGGGTTGGGGTAATAAGGCAATACACTGAGACGTAGGAAGCCTGCCTTCACATGCTCTGGCAATTTGGTGCTATTAAACGTAAGGATAAATGAGTCAGACTTAATGAGAGCACCATTCACCTGTTTCATAACGTGTTGCACGTCGACAATTCCTTCCCGGGACCATTCAGCCTTCAGTTCGTCTTGGGGAATGCCAACGCGATCTCTGCAAGTCACAACATCCTTGCTGTAGTTCAAGGTGTTGTGAAATTCAGTCTCTATCGCAAACTCCCCAAGAAATTTTGTCTTCTAAAGGTTCTGGACTTGCTGGAAACTAAATGTTTCAACCAACAAGGTTCCATTTCGCAAGAGCTTGACAGATTTTAAGGTTCCAGCAATGCCTTCTAAGCCTTTTTGTATATAAAATGGTGAAACTTTATCGAAACTCCCCTCCTTTCTTTTAATGATGAGAAACACATTCTGTGAAGCAGTTTGCATTCTATTACTAGTAACTGAATCAGGAGGACTGGCTACACGAGCCCTCTTGTTGGTTTGGGCGTTGGAACCCACCAGCGGCCCACCCTTTCCGCTGGGAGGAGAGGAATAAAAGTTCGAGGGTTGCATCTCGGTCCCACGAGCAGCTAGGGAACTAGAAGTCCACCTAGACAGAGCCCCGCGTGCCTAGGTAAGCCTTATACAACTGAGGTGCGGCAGGTTCCCCACTAACGACTGTTCCACCTCAACAGCCATGCATCTCATCAGCATGCAGCACACTGAGATTGAGGTGTTGTTTATAGAGGTTCATTCCATCCTCGCGATCCGGGCGGTCAAGCCAAGATCCCCATTCCCTGAGACACACAACATTCCACCACCGCATCGCCGAAGTACGCCCAGAGCTTACGGTGACAGGGGACTGGCGGCGCTTACCAGTCCCCAGCTCAGGAACCCCGGGGTCGCCAAGCCCGTACCCAGCAAATGAATGCTGAGCCCCTGGGGGCGCCGTCTGAGATTTCCGCCAAATCCCTACACTGGTCTGCAGCTCGTTGTATGTGCAAAAATGCTATCCTCACAGCCAGCAGTTCATGTGAGCGAATGCATGAAAATCAGTCTGAGACATATACGTGTTGTATGGTGGGTGATCGAAAACTTCTCATCGAAAATGCTGCAGGAGCACCTTCATCGCACCTGTAGTTTGAAACCGATAATAATCATTAAGAATGAAATGCATAACAGTTAGGTGGGCTGCATGAAATCAGGCGATACCCCTCAACAGGTGGGAGATACTATTGTTCTAGGCCTCTTCACTTGTTCGCTATGCGCTCAGGACTGAAAAGTGCGAGACTGGTTGATTGATTTGGGGAAGGGACCAAACAGCGAGGCCATCGGTCCCATCCGATTAGGGAAAGACGGTCAAGGAAGTCGGCTGTGCCCTTTGAAAGGAACTATCCCAGCAATTGTCTGAAGCGATTTAGGGTATTCTCGGAAAACCTAAATCAGGATTACCAGACGTGGGTTTGAACCGTCGTCGTCCCGAATGCGAGTCCAGTGTGCTAACACTCGCTCGGTAAAAATGAGAGGTGACGTGGTGGATGGGCATACGAGAGAGACTGCGCAGTATATCTGTGCAAAGCTACGCCGGATTTTCACCGTGGCCGGCCGCGGTGGTCTAGCGGTTCTAGGCGCGCAGTCCGGAACCGCGTGACTGCTACGGTCGCAGGTTCGAATCCTGCATCGGGCATGGATGTGTGTGATGTCCTTAGGTTAGTTAGGTTTAAGTAATGCTAAGTTCTAGGGGACTGATGACCTCAGATGTTAAGTCCCATAGTGCTCAGAGCCATTTGAACCTTTTTTTTTCACCGTGGTTTTAATTTCACGACCGATCGATACTGATCATCGGGATCTGCGTGTTACGTTAATAAAACCAGGTTACGTGAGTCTAGGGATGCGGTATTTCAGCAGGATAATGCCGGCCAAGTTGGCAAGGAATGGGCAAGCTTCTTCGAAGAAAGACACTACTGCTGCATCCCCGGTCTTCACGTTTGCCTGACATGTCACCCACCGCAACTCTTGCTCCAAGTTCACACAATTCCTATCTTCTGCTTTCACTGCTACCATTGTCGGTAGTCAACTTTCACAGCTGTAGGTTGTAGTGAAAGGAATCATTATTACGTCTATTTTCCAATAATAACGCTTAACTCCCACCGATAATTTCTCACTTTTTAAATTTACATGAATTACTGTTTATTTAGCTGTTCGGCGATCGGAATTTTAAGGGACACGACATATACCAGATCACGTGCGACTCGGAAACAAACCGCCTACCTATTGCTCTTGACGCCCCTCTGATTAATTGCCATCGACTTGCACATAAGGATCTGTTGTAAAAACGAACAAGATGTAAACGAACTAAGTTTATTGTTTCCCCAACAGTTAATGTTGGTAACTATGCCCTTCACACTTGTCGGCGTATCTTACGCCTGGTTTGATGCAGCTCTCCACGCTACTCTATCCTCTGCAAGCCTCTACATCCCCGAGTAGCTTACTGCAAACACATATCTATTTGAACCTGCTTACTGAACGTCTAAATTATTCAGCCGACTTACAAGAAATTGAAAATGTGAATTATTGCCTATCTTCTCCAGATCATTTAAAAATCAATGGAATGCAGTCCATCAACACTGATTGTTGCCAAGTACACCAAGGTTATTCGTTTCCCTGGTGAAGTTGACAACCTACAGTACCGACTAAAATTAAAATTACATAAATATCGGATGAGGTTTGGAAAAGGAAGCAAAATGTTTCATGCACTACTAGGGTAATTCGTACTGGAACTCTCATTTCTGATCAGTCGAACCTGAAGGAGATCCTTCCATTAGATGCGCATGTTTTCCTCGTCCTGGCGGAAACTGCCTTGGTGCCGTGATCAAGACTCGCAAAGCAGCACTGTGGCCTCTGAAACGTAATCATTTATAGTACTGTTTATCTGTGTAATTAAAGCATCAAGCTATGTACTAAAACTGACATTTTGTCCTCGCCTGCCAGACAGTGCCACAGCTAGCCCAGGGGATTAATATGTACAATATGTCCATGTCTTTTTGATTTAATTTACATAAATCCAGTAAGAGGTATATGTTACTAAAGAGTAAAACGTTACCCGGACCTAGTTTCATGTTGCCTATGTAACAATTTCCAGGGGCAATAAAAATTTGTTTGAGCAGGTTTTTATATGTTTTCTGCCATTGTAAATATTTCACATTTACTGTATTGGAACAAAAATTCATGAGCGCGCTGCACGAGTAGTAGATAACATCCTTGCCTCCGTGTTTAATGTAATCTGTGGTGCGCTCGCTCGCCAGGCAGTTGTGACCGTCAGGGCATTCTTATTACAGGCATGGAAGCGAGCAGTTGAGTTTTTGAGGAGGGTATGTTTTATTTTTGATCTGGGAGAAATTATCTGGAATACTGTATTCTGGAGACGAAAAGTTGTTTATAAAAATGTCTTCTTGACTATACAGGTGGAAAACGATTTTGGGGGACTACTTCGATGTAACAAACGCATGGGCAAGAATGTAATCTTTGGGAGAACTATTAATCGAGGGAACACTCTGTCTCTTAGATAACTAACAACATTCAAGATAGGTGTTGTGCAAAAAAGAGTTTAGTAGTGAGTAGGTTATTTTTCTTTAGCAGCTGCATTTGGTGATCTCAATTTTCTTTCGAGAACGCCGGTATGCGAGGCACAAAACAGCATGCTAAGCTAGAGGTAAGTTATTTTTCTTCCAGAGCAGATCTCACTTTGCATCCTTGTGAGCAAACAGTACACAGTCAAAATTTTCATGTGCTGTCCTAAGCAAGCAGATCAATTTACAATAAACAGTGAAGGTAATCATACATAGCTATTGTCTTCCAAGCTGAGCAGTATTTTATTCTGTGGATATTTCAAGTCGGGCATTGCACTTCATGTCACACAACTTTCATAACGTACTTCATTATCCAGCTTCATTTACATAGTTTTCACTGAGTACAGAATTAGTTTATTTTTGGGATTTAATTAGATTCATTTTCATTATTTCACGTTCAGCATTTCACTAACAAGGGGAAGCGAGAACGTTGGGATCACGGATTTATTTCAAACTTTGTACACCTTCAGTAGGCCATTAAAACAACAATGTGCAAGTAGTATGGTGGACTGCTTTGGCAATTCCGAGAAAATCGCAAGAGAAGTTTTACGCGTCTGTCATGTAACTGGCGTATCTGTTCGAAGGTACCGCCGGTAAGTAGTCGTCTTGGTCAAGTGATAAGTTTTCGCGCGTTGTAAAAGGGTGTAGACGGAGAGAGTCCGCTAACACATATTTTAATCTGTATTTTTTTCGTCATTGCTCACATAATTTAATTTATGAAATTTGAGAGATAATATAGTTCATAAAAACCACGTGCATTTTTATGAAGCTGTACTGAATTTCGTATGTTATTTGACTATTTACTGTTTGTAATCAAATTTTCAAGGACGAAGGACGGGCTCGGAAAGCCCAAGTCAAACCTCGATAAATAAAGATGCGAATGACGTTATTCACAATCAGTAATAAAATAAGTCACAATGTGCCAGGCCACAAGAGTAATGCACGATTATTCGTCGGATGTGCTCGCGACAGTAGCACTGTTGGAGGATGGTTTTTCTTATGCGGACATGGAAAACTTAAATTGAAGCTTCATGCAAATACACGTGGTATTTTCGTGGTTTTTTACCTCTCAAATGTTACATAAAGTAAATAACATAACCAGCAATGAAGAAATAGGTCAATAAGTAAGTTTGAGCGGGAGCCGAACCCTTTGCCTCACACACGTTCACCTTACAAAGCTCGAACGCTGATCACTTGACCACCATGAACTCGAATAACGTCCGGCACCAACGCACAGATAGATAAGCAACACAGTAGACGCCAAAATCTCTCTTGCGATTTTCTCGGAATTGACACTAGTGCACCTTACTACTTGCAAGCTATGTTGTATTAATACCTACTAAAGATGTAGGAAGTTTGAAGTAAATGTGTGTTCCCAACGTCACCACCCACTTGTAAAATTAAAGTTTTGTTTCGCGATATTGTTCACAAGCGCAGTATAGGGCGAGCCAACAGCCAGTACTGTTCAGCAGTTGAATACACCACTGGCCATTAAAATTGCTACACCAAGAAGAAACGCAGAAGATAAATGGGTATTCATTGGACAAATATATTATACTAGAACTGACACGTGAATACATTTTCACGCAATTTGGATGCATAGATCCTGAGAAATCAGTACCCAGAACAACCACATCTGGCCGTAATAACGGCCTCGATACGCCTGGGCATTGAGTCAAACAGAGCTTGGATGGCGTGTACAGGTACAGCTGCCCATGCAGCTTCAACACGATACCACAGCTCATCAAGAGTAGTGACTGGCGTATTGTGACGAGCGAGTTGCTCGGCCACCATTGACCAGAAGTTTTCAATTGGTGAGGGATCTGGAGAATGTGCTGGCCAGGGCAGTAGTCGAACATTTTCTGTATCCAGAAAGGTCCGTACAGGACCTGCAACGTGCGGTCGTGCATTATCCTGCTGAAATGTAGGATTTCGATGGGATCGAATGAAGGGTGGAGCCACGGGTCGTAACACATCTGAAATGTAACGTCCACTGTTCAAAGTGCCGTCAATGCGAACAAGAGGTGACCGAGACGTGTAACCAATGGCACCCCATACCATCAGGCCGGGTGATACGCCAGTGTGGCGATGACGAATAGACGCTTCCAATGTGCGTTCACAGCGATGTCGCCAAACACGGATGCGACCATCATGATGCTGTAAGCAGAACCTGGATTCATCCGAAAAAACTGCGTTTTGCCTTTCGTGCACCAAGGTACGTCGTTGAGTACACCACCGCAGGCGCTCCTGTCTGTGATGCAGCGTCAAGGGTAACCGCAGCCATGGTCTCCGAGCTGATAGTCCATGCTGCTGCAAACATCGTCGAACTGTTCGTGCAGATGGCTGTTGTCTTGCAAACGTCCCCATCTGTTGACTGAGGGATCGAGACGTGGCTGTACGATCCGTTACAGCCATGCGGATAAGATGCCTGTCATCTCGACTGCTAGTGATACGAGGCCATTGGGATCCAGCACGGCGTTCCTTATTACCCTCCTGAACCCACCGATTCCATATTCTGCTAACAGTCATTGGATCTCGATCAACGCGAACAGCACTGTCGCGACGCGATAAATCGCAAACGCGATAGGCTACAATCCGACCTTTATCAAAGTCGAAAACGTGATGGTACGCATTTCTCCTCCTTACACGAGGCATCACAACGAAGTTTCACCAGGCAACGCCGGTCAACTGCTGTTTGTGTATGAGAAATCGGTTGTAAACTTTCCTCTTGTCAGCACGTTGTAGGTGTTGCCACCGGTGCCAACCTTGTGTGAATGCTCTGAAAAGCTACTCATTTGCGTATCACAGCATCTTCTTCCTGTCGGTTAAATTTCGCGTCTGTAGCACGCCATCTTCGTGGTGTGGCAATTTTAATGGCCAGTAGTGTACAATGTCTTAAGGACACGTTAGACGAGGAGAATGTTTTCAAAAAAGAAATTCAGTATTTCTCATACAGATCAATTACATAGAATTCTTAACAGTATAAAGATTTAAAATGCTGTCATAATCCACCAATTAAGAGATATAAACCTTACGTTAAATATTTAACACAGTAAGTCAAGTACTAAAAGTTCGTAACTCTGGGAGTGAGTGCAGAGTATCGCAAGCATGAGGCTCGCGAAACACTCCGGGTGTCTGCCTAACCGGCGAGCTGAGTCCGAGTGCACGGTCAGGGACATACAAGGAAACTGGGAGCGCGACGGCGCAACCACTGTAATGCGAGCAGAGGCCGAGTAAACAAGCATGCGGACCGACTTCGGGGTCTGCGTGGCCGAAGCAGGAAAATCGCTACGACTCCGGAGGCATTGCCCAATACATGAGACCCTCAAGCCACTTACGGTGGAGTCGCAGATCGCTACGGCTCTCCACCCCGAACAACTCCTCGTCCGAAGTACAGGAGTGTGCTGAGCATACCAAACTATTTTTATGCTGAGGCAGTGCATCTCACGGTGCGCGGTTTGCTCAGACTATATTCACCCCGTATTTGAAATGAGAGCACTTAGTGACTTCTAACTTTCATAATATCAAACCTATTCCGAACTTTTTCAGTTGTTTCATACATGGGAGATAGATTCTATAAATAATCAGAGGTAGGGGTGGTATCTGGTACCTATCCTACATGTGTAGTGCGTAAGCAGTAAAAGTGCCTCATTACAGTTATTTGTGTATTTCAGCCGATATTCGGAACAGTCATGGTTAAGCCAAACTTGATTTAAAAATAGGCTCGATTGCTTGACGAATCTCAGCCTCAATCATTCTAATGTCTTCAGTCTGAACAACAATGCATGCAGCCTAAACATTTAATGCGGACCCTAGCCGCCCTTTCGTATCATCATTCAGCATTCTAGAAGACTAACTTACTGAAAAAATAATGATTATATATTAAGTTGATATCACTCGCGTACATCAACTGAAAAACTGAACGTTAAGTAAGCATATAATCTACTGTCTCTGTTGGGATTACCGGACACATCTTGGTGGACTATTCTAAGCACACTGTTCAAACGGCAAATGCACCTAAAAAAGTACTTTTGTTGCAAAAGTATTACATCACTGGGCTTTTCATCTAACGCGCTTTCAAATACTAAAGAGCGGAGAGAAGTGTGTGTCCACCTTAGGGTCTATCCAGCCAGAACGGAGGTCAAAAGAATTAAGAACAAGTTTGGAAAATTGCTATCATTGTCCTATGAGTAGATCTAGGCTTGCGCCGTGCACAGTGGAATCCAAAAGTTCAAACCTGATCGAAAGAAATCAAAGATAGCGTGCATATTGCCTTCAGAAGATGATGGAAGACGTAAAGGCACTGGAGCGATATTTGGGGTACTCACCTGATACATACTGTTTGAAAATTGTGCAGATAATGTCATCAGGAATCCCGAGAAACCTTTTCAACCCTACTTAGGATGGAACATAAATACGTTGACCTTTCCATGTGACAGTTCGCTCTTACACGGCAGGTTTCAATATTTACGGTTCAATAATTTCGTGCACTACTCACCGCAGGCTCACTGTAAAGATGCAATTCTCGCCTGGTATCGATTTCGGACAACTTGTCTTCAGCTCAGTCTGTGAGCTGTTCAGGAAATATTCTTTGACTTACAGTTGGGCCGCCAGTCAGCTCGTATCCTGGAACGCTGGTATTTCTGAGGCTTGAATTTGAAGAAGGCACTCTTTTGTTCTGCCGTCCTGAAGGTCGGTTATGATCTGGAGCCTGATGCCGATGGTTGCTGTTTTGCTCAATGGGGAGGTGGTGGTATGTAGTGTGGCTGTGTGGAAGTAGAACACGCTCGCAACCAATTTTACTGATCATTCGTAGCGAACGCGTGGTACATGGGTAAGTACTTTCCTGATCCGCATCGAGAAGTAGGTGTAACTCTTATGGCTTGGGACTGCGTCTCTCATGTGTGAGAACAATGTGTTTGTAGACACGGTAGCAAATCAGTTGGTTATTAATTCCTTCGAATGGTAGTACAGTTAGTTTTGTCAAACTCCCTCTGAATAAACCTTTGCCAACGGTTTGCGATTTGGGAGAGTTATACTTCGTCTGACTTTAGTGGAACTCTGTGTGCCACGTCGTTCCTAAGCTGTTGTATTATACGCACTAATGTGAATTTCTTTCTCGGAATCAGTTATGTGGATTTACATTCAAATATCCTTTCAAATCAAATTTCTTCGCCACTCACTTCCCTATTTAGATGAATTATGCTAACTTGCATTCAGCAGTTGGAATACGATAACTTGACATTAAACATACTATTAGCCTTGTGCAATTGTATGAGTCTTTATGGGTTACTTACTGCAATTAATATGAACAAAACCAGTAATGACTGTGTATGTTACATTTCGCATTTCTTTGCATGGTTTTCAACAGAAAAGGAAGGTGTATTGTGTTGATGAATCTGGCAGACACACAGTGTTCTATTCTATAGAAAATGTGCTTATTTGATGCCTTGTATATGTGACTAATTACAATAGACTGGGTCCAATACACTGCATCGGGTCCGCAGCTCGTGGTCGTGCGGTAGCGTTCTTGCTTCCCACGCCCGGGTTCCCGGGTTCGATTCCCGGCGGGGTCAGGGATTTTCTCTGCCTCGTGATGACTGGGTGTTATGTAATGTCCTTAGGTTAGTTAGGTTTAAGTAGTTCTAAGTTCTAGGGGACTGATGACCATAGATGTTAAAACCCATAGTGCTCAGAGCCATTTGAACACTTTGCTTTCTCCATCTTTATGCTTGCCGAGATATACTGAAGGGACAAAGACGTGGTACAGCCGCCTAAAAACGTGTAGGGCCCTCGCGAGCACGCTAAAGTGCCGCAGCACGACGTGACATGGACTGCACTAATGTCAGAAGCCGTGCTGGAGGCAATTTACAAATTGAATCTTGCCGGGTGGTCCATAAATCCGTAAGGGTACGAGAGAGTGGAGATTTCTTCTGAACAACAAGTTGCAAGGCATCCCAGGTATGCTCAATAATTTTCATGTCTGGAGAGTTTGATGGCCAGCGGAAATGTTCAGACTCAGGAGTGTGTTCGTGGAGCCATTCTGGACGTGAGGGGTGTCGCATTGTCCTGCTGGAATTACCCAAGTCCGTCAGAATGCACGATGGATATGAATGGATGCAGGTGACCAGAGAGAATGCTTACGTACATGTCACCTGTCAGAGTCGTATCCAGACGTATCAGGGGTCCCATGTCACTCCAGCTGCATACGCTCCACGCCATTACAGAGCCTCCACCAGCATGAACAGTTCGCCGTTGACATGCAACGTCCATGGATTGATGAGGTTGTCTCCATACCTGTACACGTCCATTCGCTCGGTGCAATTTGAAACGAGACTCGTCCGACCAGGCAACATGTTTCCAGTCATCAACTGTCCAATGTCGGTGTTGACGGGGCCAGGCGAGGCGTAAAGCTTTGTGGCGTGCAATCATCAAGGGTACACGAGTGGGTCTTAGGTTCCGAAAGGCCATATACATGAAATTTCGTTGAATGGTTCGCACGCTGACACTATTTGATGGCCCAGCATTGAAATCTGCAACAATTTACGGAAGGGTTGCGCTTCTGTCACGTCGTCGTTCTCCTTCTTGCAGGATCTTTTTCGGGCCACAGCGATGTCTGAGATTTGATGTTTAATCGGATTCCTGATATTCACGGTACACTCGTGAAATAATCGTACGGGAAAATCCCTGCTTCATCGCTAGCTCGGAGGTACTGTGTGCCATCGTTTGTGCGCCGACTGTAACACCTCGTTCAAACTCACTTAAATCTTGATAGGCTGCCATCATAGCAGCGGTAAGGGATCTGCGCCAGACACTTGTTGCCTTATATAGGCGTTGCCGACTGCAGCGTCGTATTCTGGCTGTTTACATATATATCTATTTGAATATACGTGTCTGCACCAGTTTCTTTGGCGCTTCAGTGTATTTGTCGTGACTGATCATGTTCACTTCTATTTCGTACTGCGATGCACATTCTAAATCGTTGCGCAGAAAAGTAAGTCTTCATTGTCTACGTAACTTTCTGCTAACCATTTGCAGTCAGATAGCGTTCCTAATGTGATCTGTGGGTCTAAACGTTGTATTTGACACAGCATTTTTCTTAGTTTAGGGTATGTCCGGACATATGTTTGTAGGTAAACTGTATTTGAAACCTAGCGGGGAAGTTACACATTTACCAGAACATGGCAAAAAGTCTCCTGCGGACACTAAGGGTATACGGAATGAGTTTTTCGATGAAAAAATCGATTTTTGGGTAAATGCATTTTCGAAAAATTTAGACTCTCCCGTTTAATACCATGTATAAAATATTTGGATGACGTGAACAGAACTATTTTAAATAATTTTTTAAAATAATTTCTGTGGTGTCACCGCCAGACACCACACTTGCTAGGTGGTAGCCTTTAAATCGGCCGCGGTCCGTTAGTATACGTCGGACCCGCGTGTAACCACTATCAGTGATTGCAGACCGAGCGCCGCCACACGGCAGGTCTAGAGACTTCCTAGCACTCGCCCCAGTTGTACAGCCGACTTTGCTAGCGATGGTTCACTGACAAAATACGCTCTCATTTGCCGAGACGATAGTTAGCATAGCCTTCAGCTACGTCATTTGCTACGACCTAGCAAGGGGCCATTATCAGTTACTATTGATATTGTAAATAATGTACAGACAATAGCAACGTTCAACATTAATGGATTAAAGTTAAGTATTCTACCAGTTACCTCCTTTTTTCTAAGTTATAATTTCCTTGTCCTGTTCCAGACCTCACGCCAGCCTGCCTGAGCTTAAACGCGTGCCTTTCGGCTTCCTCCAAACTCCGTGGGTTGGCTCCTGCCAATCCACAACAATTTCGACACACGACGTTCCGCACCTTGTATATGAGACGCGAAATATACCTGATATAGACAGCCATGCCAGAGATATAATTGAGCACAAGAGCGTTAGCTTTTCTGTTGGCTACACTGCTAGACAGTTGACAATAGATTATGCACCATTTGTATTGTTTCCTTTGTGAGTACATCCATGTCATTGTTGTGAAAGTCGTATGTGGAGAAGCCATTGAGTTTTCTTTCTTTTAACATGCCAAGACTTAGTCTGAAGGTATTTAGAAAGCGTGTACATTGGCGCAAGAAAGTAAAGTGTACTAAAAATTCGTCTGATTCATCTTCATCAGTATCTGATGTCCCAGTAGCGACTAACCTCAACACTGGTAGTGATACATTGAGTGATGCTGCTGCCACTACACCGGAAAGTGCTTCAAGAAGAAAACTAGCTGGAATTGAAGACGAATACAATAAACTAAATGCTGGGACTACAAAATATGAGGTAATTAACGTCTCTTTATTATCAGACGATTTGGAGATCAATGTGTGCTGCAAACAATGTGGAAAATGTGTTTCATTGAAAACAAACTTACATGTAGGACTTGCTTGTGAATTAGAGTTGATGTGCAGTTACTGAAAACACAGTGTTACTTTCTTCAATTCCCGACATGTTACTGCAGATACAGGTAAACTATACGATATAAACATTAGACTGGTTTATGGATTACGGTGTACAGGAAAGGGCAGGGCTGCAGGTGCCATGTTGTGTGGTGTGATTAACCTCCCTCCTCCACCTTCAAAATTTAACAAACACATAATTGCAACAGGCTCTGCTGTAGAAGATGTGGCACAGGAAAACATGATAGATGCTGTTGAGGAAGCAGTTGTTGAAAATAATAATAGCAGAGACTTGTCCATAGCTTTTAATGGAAGCTGGCAGAAGAGAGGCCACACATCTCTGAATGGTGTAGTAACAGCTACAAGTGTGGACACTGGTAAGGTAGTTGATGTGGCAATACTTTCCAAGCATTGCAGATGCAAGGAGAAAATGGAAACTAAACATGAAGAGGAGTGCATGGCAAATTACTATGGGTCAAGTGGTGGTATGGAAGTTGCTGGTGTAAGAAGTATTTATCAACGCTCAGTAAAATGGTACAACGTTAGATACATAAATTATCTTGGAGATGGTGACTCAAAGGCTTTCAAAGAAATTGGGGAACTGAGACCCTATGGTAACGATGTGAAAATTTCCAAACTGGAGTGTGTTGGCGATGTTTAGAAAAGGATGGGATCAAGACTTCGACGGCTCAAGGCTAGCATGAAAGGCAAGAAATTGAGCGATGGAAAAACTTTAGATGGGAAAAAATAGACTGACAGATGCTACAACAGATCATATTCAGAAGTTCTATGGTCTAGCAATAAGACAGAATACAGAAGATGCAGAATTAATGAGAAGAGCGGTCTGGGCTCTGGTTTTTCATACAGCTTCACACAATGAGAATCCCCAACATGGGCTATGTCCAAAAGGAGACGATAGTTGGTGCAAGTACAACAGAGGCAAGGTAACTAAGAAACAATACAATCACCTTCATCACCTGCCACCTGCCATAATGGATGAAATAAAACCAATATTCCGAGACCTCGCAGATATTAGTCTACTAAAGAAACGTCTTCATGGCCGGACTCAAAATCCAAATGAGTGTGTGAACCATGTGATATGGAATAGACTACCTAAAACTGTGTTTGTGGGTATAAACACACTTCACTTTGGCGTTTATGATGCCGTTTCATCATTCAATCAGGGCAATATAACAAAGTGCAAAGTTCTGCAGAAGTTGGGGCTCTGCGTAGGACTAAGAAACTGCCGCAGCTATGCTTTGTTTGGACAAGGAACGGCTCAGGTCTTCAGATAATGCCATAAAAGTATATTCAAAGATGGCTAGACAGCATAGCAGAGCCATCAAGAGGAAGCTGTTGGACGATTCTGATGATACAAGCTATGGAGCAGGCTTGTACTGAAGTAAAAACTTTGAAGCTAATTTCCTGTAACTTTAGTTTTTTTGTGTATAAGGTACATTTTCTCACGGCCTATTTATAGTAGAAAGATGAAATTTTCTGTAGTTGTTCCTTAAGACCTAATATATGTAAATTAAAAGATATGTGGAATTATTTTGTATTAATGGATGTAAATTTTAAAATACTTGTTAAAATGTATAACTTTTTTAACATTTACAAAAAATAAAATATCTGAAAAACTATACATTATTTTTTCAAAATTAATAATTCAGCATAAAAGCAGAACATATCTCTGCGTTCTGTGAAAAAAATCTAGAGTATCGTCCAAATAACAAATGAGAAAATGTTCCTAACTTTTAGCTCAATTTAGCATTGTAAGCATAGGGCGTTCCGTATATCTTTAAATACAGCGAAGGCAGGTGCTGTGGTTGGCTGCCACACGGCTGGCGGCTTTGCAGTGAAGAGGATTCGGTGGCCGGAGTCTGTCCGCCTCAGTCTGTGTATTGTGTGCTGAACTGCGCTGCCGGCACGCACACACAGAGGTGAACCGTCGGCTTGCCCTTCCTGATTGACCCTTCCTCATGCGATGTGGACGGGGGTCAGACCGAGAGCAGTCGCTGAGGGCCCAAGAGCCGAGCTCGGGCGACTTTCCTACCGATGCACTGGCCTCAAGTGTTTAAAAAACCAGAGCCATTTCTCAGATACTTTTTCCGCATTACTCCTGCTACACAACTTTGACCTTTAATATACTCTCGTGTAACGTACAGCTGCTGGACAAAAATATGGTAACACTGCGAGAAATGCGTGCTGGAACATAAATGCGGATGCTAACCGAGCCTGCAGGTTGAGCTGTTGGATTTGGCCACGAACGATACCTATGCGATGTCCTCAATCGGTTGCAAGTGTCAGTCATGGTCACAGCAGTGTTCTTTGCGGTTGTGAGCGCATTAAAATGAGATGACTGAAGTAATGGTTGGTTGGCTGGTTGGTTGGTTGGTTTGGGGGAGGGGACCAAGGACGACGAATGAAGTCGGCTGTGTCCTTTCAAAGGATCCATCCCGGCATTGGCCTGATGCGATTTAGGGAAATCGTGTAAAACCAAAATCAGGATGGCCCGACGCGGGTTTGAACCGTCGTCCTCAGGAATGCGGATCCAGTGTGCTAATCACTGCGCCACCTCGCTTGGTACAAGAGTTATGGGATAGCGATGTACATATATACAGATGGCGGTAGAGTCGCTTACACAAGGTATGGTGGATCTGTATTTATTTATTTATTTATTTTATTTACATGTCCAGTTCCGTAATACCAAACTGGGGAACAAATCTCCAAGGTCATGTAACGTGTCAGTACATGAAATTACAACATAAAAGTAATAACACACAAAAATAAATGTTCATGAACGTGAAAAAAGTCACTCCATAAGTTTAAGTAAACGCTATCAGCAATACAATAAGAATCAGCTTAATTTTTCAAGGGACTCCTCGACAGAATAGGAGGAGTGACTTATGAAGAAACTCTTGAGTTTCGATTTAAAAGCGCGTGGATTACTGCTAAAATTTTTGAATTCGAATGGCAGCTTATTGAAAATGGATGCACCTTTTTGCATAAGAGTTAAGCAAGTCCGATCCAAATGCAGGTTTTATTTCTGCCGAGTATTAACGGAGTGAAAGCTGCTGCTTCTTGGAAATAACGTAATACTGGCAACAAGAAACGACAATAAGGAATATACATATTGGGAGGCCAATGTCAAAATACCCATACCAGTGAACAGAGGTCGACGTGGGCTTTCCACGACAGCTTACTATCTATCTGAACACCTAGAAATTTAAGCTGTTCAGTTTCACTAATATGCCCGTTCTGTGAAATGAAAACGTCACGTTTTGTTGGATTGTGTGTTAGAAACTGTAAATAGTGAGTCTTACTGTGACTTAGCGTTAGTTTATTTTCTACAAGCCATGAACTTAGGTCATGTACTGCACTGTTTGAAATCGAGCCTATGTTGCACACAACATCCTTGACTATCAAGCTAGTGTCATCAGCAAACAGAAATATTTTGTAGTTACCTGTAATACTAAGAGGGCATATCATTTATATAAATACGGAACAGGACTGGCTCCAGCACTGATCCCTGGGGCACCCGCCACTTGACAGTACCCCACTCAGATCCCACATCACAGCTTTTATCAACATTGTGAATAATTACCTTTTGCTGCCTGTTGCTAAGGTAAGTGGTGAACCAACTGTGAGCTACTCCCCGCACTCCGCAATAGTCCAACTTCTGGAGCAATATTTTGTGATCAACATAATGAAATGCCTCAGTTAAATCAAAAAATATGCCAAGCGTTCTAAACCTTTTTTATACTCAAGTGATTCATGTGGAAATGTTTCCGACGTGATTGTGGCCGCACGACAGGAATCAACTGACTTTGAACGCTGAGTGGGAGATGGAGCTAGACGCATGAGACACTCCATTTCAGAAATCGTTAGGGGATTCACTATTCTGAGATCCATAGTGTCAAGAGTGTGCCGAGAATACTACATTTCAGCATTACGTCTCACCACAGAGAACGCAGTGGCCGACGGCCTTCACTTCACGAACGAGAACAGCGGCGATCGCCTGTAGTTGCGACTGCTAACAGGTAAGGAACACTGCATTAAGTAACTCCAGAAATCGATGTGGGATGCACGAGGAACGTATCCGTTAGGACAGTGCGGCGAAATTTGGCGTCAATGGGCTACGGCTACAGAAAAATCGACGCGAGTGCCTTTGCTAACAGCACGACATCGCCTACAGCGCCTCTCGTGGCCTGGTGACCATCTCGGATGGACCCTAGACGACTCGAATACCGTGACCTTTTCAGGCGAGTCCCGATTTCAGTTGGTAGAAGATCGTGGTAGAGTTCAAGCGTGTCGCAGACCCCACGAAGCCATGAATCGAAGTTGTCAACAAGGCACTGTTCAAGCTAGTACTGGCTCCATACGGTGAGGGCTGTGTTCCCATGGAATGGACTGGGTCCTCTGGTCCAGTTGAACCGACCATTGACTGGGAATGGCTATATTCGGCTACCTGGAGACTATTTGCAGCCTATCAACGATGGCATTTTTACAGCTGACAATGGTCCATGTCACTGGGTCGTAATTGATCGTTATTGGTTTGAGGAACATTCTTGATAAGTTGAGCAAATGATTTGGCCATCCAGATCGGTGGAACACAATCGAAAGGTCAGTTCGAGTAAAAAATCTTGCACCGGCAACACTTTCGAAATTGTGGACAGCTATAGACGCAGCATGGCTCTATATTTCTGTAGGGGACTACCAATGAATTTTTGAATCCATGCCACGTCGAATCGCTGCACTACGCCGGCCGATAAGCGGTTCGACACGATGTTGGGAAGTATCCCTGAATTTTGTCGCTTCAGTATATGTCTGAGACAGGTGAATTCGAACGTGCGCAAATTGCTTGTGCTCATATGGCGGGTGCTCCAGAACGAAGGTAGCTGAAGTGCTTGATGTTACAAGAGCCACCATACCGAATAGTTATAACGCATACCGGTAACGCGGGAAAACATCATCTGCTCAGTCACAACGGTGGCGAAACTGTGTGTTGAATGATTGTCAGAAACGGTCATTGAAGAGAACTGCGACAAAAGAATAAGTCACAGCAAAACTGAATTTCGCACTCGAGAACCCTGTCTGCAGTGAGACAAGAAAGGAGACCCATAAGCAGGAATTACAGCGATAGCTGAAATTCCAGGAACACTCGTCAGTGACGCAATCGCCCATAACAGAAAAAAATGTCGTGCCAAAGCCACAATCCTTTGTCTATGGAGCAATAGAAGGAAGTCATTTAGTCGGATGAGTCGTTTCACATTGTTTCTAACTTGTGGCCGAGTTTACGTCTGGCGCACACCGTCCCAAGACTACGATGCAGTCTGCTTGCTGCCGAAAGTGAAAAATGGCGAGGGTTGGGTGATGATCTGGTGGGCACCCATATCGTTTTTGGCTTACAAGGTCCATCCAACCATACAATATTTGTTCAAAATGGTTCAAATGGCTCTGAGCACTATGGGACTTAATATCTCTGCTCATCAGTCCCCTAGAACTTAGAACTACTTAAACCTAACTAACCTAAGGACAACACACACATCCATGCCCGAGGCAGGATTCGAACCTGCGACCGTAGCAGTCGCGCGGCTCCGGACTGAGCGCCTAGAACCGCTAGACCACCGCGGCCGGCTACAATATTTGTTCCCCAGTGGTGGTTGTGTGTCCCAAGACAACACGGTCCCTGTTCACACGGTTCGAATCGTCCAGGATTGGTTTTGCGAGCACGAGGATGAACTGTAGCATCTCCCCTGGCCGTTACAGACGCAAGAGCTCGGCGTTATTGAGCCTTTTGTGGTCTACTTTGGAGAGAAGGATGTGTGAACGCTGTCCATCTCCTTCATCGTTACCAGGACTTGCCACTATTTTGCAGAAAGAATAACGCAGACTCCACTGAAAACCACACAGAACCTGTATTTATTCCTTCCGAGACCACTGGTAGCTGTTTTGAATGCAACCGGTTTTCCCATGCCGTATTAGGCATCATGATGTCTGGTGCTTTTTGCGTTTCCATATTTATGTCCACCCCTTTATCGTCTCTGCTCACCGCTTTCAGTGCTGAGAATGTCAGGTCGATCGATGCAAAGGCACGTCGAAATGGTGAACTGAAGGTGAATGGTTACTTGTTTACGAGTGAATGGAAAAAATATTCCTTTTGAAACGTATCTAGATAACGTGGTAGATGATTTGATAGAACACAAAGAAAACATTCACTTTTATTATCTAATTGTTATTTTCTGTAACAAGTGTGTGTGTACGAATCACCAACATAGAACATCTCATTAAATAACATCCAAAGTAGCACTAAGTGAAAAAATAAGAAGTAATAGAATATTGAGCTATAAACCATCAAGATAAAAATACCGATGTCATTTAAAACAATAGCAAGTACCTCAGTAAAACAATTCAAGAAAATGGTACTAAGTAAAAGCTAATGAAGTTACATGGAGAAATAAGTGATCAGCGTACCATGTCCCGTAACACGAAGTGCATCTTCACACTAAACTGAATCATCATGAATCAGTCCTAAAACAAAGACGTCTCTACCCTTCAGAAATATTAATTTGAAATCGGAAAGCAATATCGAAAAGACTCAAAAAACTTGATCTAAATTGGCAGCGTTCACGCAAGGAGATAATCTATCTTCCTCGAAGAAATTGGGAACTTCAGCTGATATACACTTGTTGCAGAGAATAATGGACTATTTATTCTCTTTACTATAACATACACGCCACAAATCCGTATTTGACGTTCTTTATTGACAGCTGATGTTCCAGTCAACAAGGGGCCGTAGTTGAGAACGATCCATAATCACTAAATAATATGCTTTGCAATTGCACAGCGTGTTGATGGTGATCACGTGTGCCTGATGGTGAAATAGGCAGCAATTGACATACAACATTGAACACAGTTGTGTGAAATGGACATTTTAGTAAAGGAAGCACGTTGCTCATTGGTCCGCAAAAAAACGTCCGTAACACGTAAATTCTTCGTTTTCAAGTTCAACAAAGGAAAGCCGACCAGTAGGATAAAACTGATGAAGACCAGGTCTGAATTCGACTACATTCTATTAACTGTGTTTTACTTTAAGACACTACCGCTTCGCTCAACTGCTCTTGGAAATCCTTTGCCTCTCTTGTCATCGACAAACATCAAAGTTTTATTTTTTTTCTCCCTGGACTTTAATTCCTTCCCCAAATTTTTTCTTGGTTTCCTTCACAGCTTGCGCAATGTACACACTGGGTACCATAGCGGGTAGATTACAACCCTGCCTCACTCCCATTCTCAACAATGGCTTCCCTTCATGTCCGTCTCTCGTAACAGCAGTCTGGTTTCTTTACAAATCGTTAAAAACCTTTCGCTCATACTTAATACCATCGAAATTTCGAAGAGTCATTCCAGTCAACATTGTCAAAAGACCCCTCTAAATGTATAAATTCTATAAATGTCTTTTTCGCCTTTCTTCAACCTTACTTCTAATATACGTCATGCAGTCAACACCGACTCAAAGGAAGGCCTCGGCGCTTGTTCGTGACTTCACGTCAACTAGGCACGGCGAACGCCAGGTATGTTGCAGGCATACTCATAATGGTGGTGTCTCCCTCCCTGACACAGGAAAATGTGAAACTATTGGCGGTAGTTGGCCAACACACATTGTTCTGAGAGATTTTTGCAATCAATTAATTGTGCAATTCATTACACTTCTTAAATAGTGTACTCCTTAACTTAAATTTCCACCTGTTTTAAGGATTGACATACAAGAACAACTTCATGGTCCAGCAGCCACAGAATTCGTGCTTCTTTACCTTATTTGTAAATCTGAGGAACTTACGTTTGTACTGTGTTGCTTTTACAAGAAGCTGTGAACATATTGGTGCTCTTCTTTAGGTATCTTGGTTGCTATGGGGTGAGGAGCACTGAATGTTAATGAAATATCTTGCGATTGTACACGTTGGGGGAGTGGGTAGGGGACAGAAGAAGAGGCAAAAGAGAGATACTTGTTTTATCAAATAAAATTTTTTTATCTCACAAAGTTTCTCCTTTCAGTTGCCAGAGGGGAATATTTATCTTTTCTAATGTGCATGTATAAAAAAGTTTAAGCTCAGCAGCATTTTCGATCTATGAAGCTATTTTGTTTCCTGTTTAGAATTCCTTTCTTTGAAAAGGACTGTAATCTAATGCCTGGCAACAGTTGGACATTTACACATGTAAATTAGTTCACATTTCCAGTGACGATGTCAAACGAAAATAAATAAAAGAAACGAATTCATTGTAAGGGGGTTGGGGTAAGTTTCGATAACAAAATTGATCAAGTAAATATAGTTACTAGAATGTAAAATTTCCGAAGCTTGCAATGGGGCAAAGCGTCTTCTCATATTCATCTACGTTTGTTTCGACAGGATTCAGTAATACAGAACACTGATCTTCATTTGTAGCTTTACGATAGTAATAAAATCTTTCATCTAAATAAAATTGCAGAATCCAAAGCAATACCAAACATTTTGTCCAAAAATAAGAGAGTTATAGAGATAAGCACGCCCAGGCGTTTCTGCCTGCAACAGACCTGGCGTTCGCCGTGCCTAGCTGACGTGACGTCACCAACAAGCGCCGAGGCCTTCCTTTGAGTCGGTGTTGATGCAGTGCGGTCTAACGCTCTGCTTTCCGGGCGGGAAGGCGTGCTGATCCCCGGCACGAATCCGCCCGGCAGATTGTCGAGGTCCGGTGTGCCGGCCAGCCTGTGGAAGGTTTAGGCGGATTTCCATCTGCCTCGGAGAGTGCGGGCTGGTTCCCCTTATTCCGCCTCAGTTACACTATGCAGGCGATTGCTGCGCAAACACTTTCTCCATGTAAGCGAACACCATAATTACTCTACCACGCAAACATTGGGCTTACACTCGGCTGGTGTAGCGTTTCCGGGAGGGTCCACTGGGGGCCGAACAGCACGATAACCCTAGGTTCGGTGTGGGGCGGCGGTGGGGTGGGTGGACTGCTGTGGCCTATTGTGGGGTTGTGAACCACTGAGGGCTACGGCGGGAAGGAGGCCTCTCCATCGTTTCTAAGTCTCCAGTACCATACAATACAGTACAATATACATCACAGGGTCAATATTGCTACGCGTCTGTTTTTCTGGATCCCAAAGCGATCTTCCTGAACGTCGACTTCATCTGTAAATAATTAATGTTAGCATTTTGCAAAAACGACTTACTGTACTGATTGTTTGGTTACATTCACACCCATCAGCACCTGCTCGTTTTGGAACTGGAATTATTTCCTTCTTCTTGAGTGTGACGGGATTATGCCTGTCTACATACATCACTTATTTCAAGCTGTACCCCGGCTAGGATTGCCCGTAGTATCCTACTTCGGTGAGGAACGGTGCGTATCTGTTGCCAGTGGCGATGTGTATTTTTGTCTAGATTTTTTTTCAGTGAAGTTAGGACTACGTATATACTCTGCAATAATTTGGTACTCACTCCACAGCCTCTGATGTTCAAAATATTGCAGCCAATGAGGAGTCTCAACCACACGGCAACGCATATTTCGGTCATTCAGCTTTTCCCTATTTGTAAAGGTTGCTTCGTCGATGAACAGAATTCTTTAAATAAAGAAGCTAATGCCCTGATCGCCAACTGAGCCACAGATTCCCACTTTTTTTTCCTATACAGCTGGTTAATGTGGTGGCGAAGTGATGCGTGGTACAGGTGGAAGTTGTTGGTGCGCTGACCTATTCCAGAGGCATCGCAATTTCTCCTGAGCTAACACGTAGTTTATGAACAAAACCTGTCTAATAATTACTACAATCGCTCGTTTATTTGCAGATTTTTCGCTTATGATCTACGCAGCTTTCAAGTGCGCTTGCAACAACATTTTTTTGACCATTCACTGAATTGTCATTGTCGTTTAACACTGCCTGTAAAGAAACGATTGTGAATACAGCTAGGCTGTTCTTGCGTTCGTCCTAAATTCTACAGAAATAAGTAGAGTATTTTTAAATATATGTAGCCATTCTTCCTCAACTGACATTCCAGTTATGTTTATCTTGTATAAGGGGCATTCAAAAAGAAACGAACCGGAGGCATAATTACAGAAGCCAGTAGCTGTATGTTAGAAGCATTGACCCTGGCTATTGAGACACTTGTCCCTCTGTGGCACAAGGCGGTGAATGGCTCTCTCATAAAATTCCTGGGGGCTGCAATGTTAACCTGTTCCGCACGTAGAGCTGGACCGATAACCGGCATTTAAAGCTGACTGCAGAATGATTCCACTGTTGCCAACAGACAATGCGCGTAAGGACCACGAAGATACGAGAAATTAGGGTTCATACGGAGGCGCATTAACAGTCGTTTTCCCCTATCTCTATTTGCGAGTAGAAAAGGAAAGGAAATGAAATAAGTAGTAGTGGTACGGAGTAACCTCCGCCACGTACAGTAAGGTGGACTGTGGACCATCAGTGTAGATGTACAGTATTCGATCCTTATCCCAATAAATGTGTCGAATGGAATACAAATTAGCGTTTGTCTTGAATGTTTCACATTATAAAATATGATAGCATTTACTTTATTACTAATTTTGAAGTAGTGTCAATTATTTTTTGTTGTTAATTTCATCAGTTGGGTACATTAGAAACTCGAGTAAAACAGTAATACACTGACGCTCACGCTTGACTGGTTTACTCTGTCATGCACCGCAATAGCTCCATTAAAAAGTGAGTGTATGCACGTTCGTAATGTATTACCTGACCAGTTCTGTAGCTCGTGCTGTAGCTGTTGAGCACGATATTTGATCAAAGGTATCTGAGCACGTATTAGTGGACTTTCTGACCCATCCCAAAGGCATTCTGTTGGGTGCAGGTCGGAAATCTGGACAGGGGAGTCCGTTTCAGGCATGTTACTGCCCACAAACCATTGCCTCACAGATGCTGATTATGACAGAGCGCACTATCATGTTCATACATTCGTTGTCTCTGAAATGTTCCTCCACTGTATGCAGTACACAATGCTGTTAAAATGTGTTCGTATGGTTCAGCCATTTAGCGTTTAGCTACGCGCAAGAACGGGAGCGCGCTCTAACCATGAGAAACACCCTCATACCGTAAACACCACCCCAATGGTACTTCACTGTTTGCACTACAGATAATGACAGCAAAGTCTCCAGGAAATAGCAGCATCCAAACCACTACCGGATTGTCGCAGGATATGCCGTGATTCATCACTCGAAATCACTTGTTTCCAACCATCCAATGTCCTGTGGCGATGTTCTTTACTCACCTGAAGCATTGCTTACTACTGACTACAGAATTTATATGTACATTGAAGGTTTACAGGGGAGAAAAAGGGACCACTGCCGTCAGCTGCAGCATGACATTACGCGGAGTCATCGGCGACGAGTGAAAATGTTTACCGGACCTGGATTCGAACCCAGGATCTCCTGCTTACTACGCAGATGCGGGACACGGCGTAATCTCTACTGCACGGATTATCTCGGTACGCCTCACTCCCGATCCACATTCCCATCGAGCGCCACCTATCTGCCGTCTGTCCATTTCCTCTAAGCTCGCTACTCACATTCTCACGGGAGGGCGGATGTGTTCATACATCCGCACAGAGGAAGGTGAATCCATTGCCCAACTAGACTAATTATATAAATGCGTGGTGTCCGTTCTTTCAGACATATCCGAAAGAACAGACCATGTATTCACGTACCACGTGACAACAGAAATGTGTGCTTATGAGAAACTGCTCGACTATTTTACCCCATTTTTTAACTTCCTACGCACATTGTACTGGTAGCACTTTGGAACTCACGAGTGATTCATTCTGCTGAATTTATGCGACTTTTTTGCAACCATGCTCCGCAACGATCCACAGTCCTGTCCGTCAGTACATCAGGTCTTCCTGCTCTTGGTTTGGCTGCGGCTGTTCCTTCGCGTTTCCACTTCACAATCACATCACCAACAGTCAACGTGAGCAGTTTTAAAAGGGCTGAAACGTGCCTGAAGTCTCTGTTGCTCAGGTGATATCCGATGGCTAGTCCACCTTCGAAGTCACTGAGCTATCCTGACGATCCCGTTACGCTATTACTGTTCCTATATAGACACGCCGCCTCTTTTTATGTAGGCAGGTGTGCCTCTCGGCAAATCTAGTGGTCAATTCTGCATTACATAGCTAGAAGCCGGTTTCGATATCCAGGAGAAGGTGGTTTCCTGCAACATTGAGAAATCATGTACGGATGTTTCCCTTAGCTTCCTAAATGGTTGTGTAGGTGGCCCACGAGGCCGACTCAGTGCGAGGGGGTTTTATTAGGACGACAGATGTTTTCCAATACCTGACGGAAATAAACCTTCCAAAAATCCTGGCAAGAAACAGTAGAAACTTTATCCATGCGAGCCGGAAATGGCCAGTGAGAATGCTTACATTGTGTTCCTGATTGCCACTGGCTGGAAGGACTAAATTTTAAACTATTTCGTGGAGCAGTTTGGAGCCTGAGAAATTGAGGAGCCGATCGGAAGTGTTCGTAGTCGTGAGATGCAAGTCGTGGTCCTGTAGGGCTGAGTTTGTGTTCTGAAGCGTTCATGTGAAGTCGATAATCTGTGATGTTTCGTGGGCAAAAAGAAACTTTACAGGTTATGAACTCGACAAGAATATGAAGTACGTTCCCATAAGCGCGAGTGAAATTCGGGTTAGTCTAGAGACGAACAAAATGTTTAGTTTTTCCTTATGAACTAGTTCATTTTTAACATAAAAGGAGAAACAGATAAGAGCACTTAGAAAATCCGCTAAATTAATGAATGACCTTTAGTAACAAACCCAGCGTACATACTTCTAAAAACTTTTTCCTTTTACATGTGATTTTTTTGTTAGGATAGGCTGAGAGCTTTCAATTGTAGGCAAGAAACTGAAAGACTTCGTGCCGCAGGCATTTACTGTCAACCTTGTGACCGAACAGCGATCTTGTTACACCAAGCGAGGTGTACTCTAGATCGAGGGAGAAGATGGAGCTAGATACTGAACTGAATTAAGTGAACTAACCGAAAGGTCTTCCGATCAGACGGAATTTGCGCAGTTCGCTGCTAGGAATCCTTTAGCCCTTTCCCAGTTTTCTAGGGGTATGTTGCCTTTTAAAGAGAATGTAAATTCACGATAGGATGCGGGGCGTAGAGCGATTATCTATCTGCGGACGTAGCTTCGCTGAACGAAGCGGATTTGGAGAGGATTCATTGAAGTAAATAAGTCCCGTTTGTTCCGGTGGAGATTTAAGTGTGTTGTTTACTGTGTCTTGGCCTACAGGCTCTGAAATGTATTCCCGTATTGTGGAGATAATCAACGCGAAAGTTGCTAGTGGCCATCTGGAGGCGGTGTACGAACGGTTAGCGGTGAACATATTCCGATCCTGAGGTCGCGACTCGGAATACTCCTGAGAGGAGTCGGACAGTCACAAGGCTTTTAATTATTAATTTAGAGTAGTGAGGAGTTTAATGTTTTATCGCATGTCAGCGACATTTATTTGGGCTGATTTTAACAGTGTAACAAGGATGAGAATGAAATTGGATCCGCCAATAACACTTACTACAACTGAAACACATCAAGACTTCACCTTAATGTGTAGCACAATTCCTGCAGTGTATCTGTGGTGGTTTCCATTAATTTTTGTTAACAACGAGAGGGGACAGCAATTTACTGTAGTCTGCACAACTCAATTTTAGTAATTTTATTCAAACCAGCTCTCGGAAACGTATTTTAACTTTTACTCGTTTTAAGGTAACACTGTGACTGTTGTATATCTTGACTAAGGCTGTAGCAGTGACAAGTTGGTTTTATGTGATCCGCTTGCACTCAAAAATCGTTGTTGGTAAACACAGTCTTATGTTATGGATAAAATTCAGGAATTGTGAAAGAGCATTCTACCTCCAACCGATAGCAACTGAAGACATTTCTTAAGTCAAGAAATATTTTCGAGGTCATTAATTGATACTTAAGCCGTAATGTCGCACAGTACTCGCGTAATTCGTCTCGAGCATCGCACATCGCTAGGAATTGACTCCCACAATATGGACCACTGTTTGTTGACTGGAACTGGCCACAAGTGGCGTTTTCGCACACTACGCGTCCACACACTCTTCTGTGTTCACGCTGCGTGAAAGCGTTGAGGTGCATTCGATCTGAGTTTTTTTCACGCTGGGCACTGCCCATACGCGCGGGAAATGCGCTACGTTTTTATGATGTCTGGGGGAAGCGTCCTTCCAGGAAGAATGGCGGTACAGACAAAATCTGTTACCTCGACAGCCGCGCAACACAACGACGATGACCCACCTGAATTGTGTTCCATTCCGTTCCTTGCGTTACTTACATTAGTTACTAACTTCTGTATTTCGTAGAGCGTAAAGCATTTAGTGAAAAATTAACACTCTCCATACGTGTCTGCGCAGTGTGTCGCCGCTGATTTGACAACTGCGCTACCGAAGACCATTCGCAAGCGGTACTCCATCTGGCAAATTCAAAGTTTGATCATAATTTTTTTTACCTAATTCAGTTGCTCTGAATACACACTAAGACAATGAAAACGGCGGACCACGAAGGAATTTTCCGAATGAGTCGTAAATCGGTAGATGCGATGTACATGTTACGACAAACAATTTGAAAAATTCGAATGATTTATTCAAGAGAAACATCTTAACAAATTGATCAAGTGAATAACGCGTTGGTCCACCTCTCCACCTTTCGCCGTTATGCAAGCAGCTATTCGACTTGGTATTGACTGATGCCCCTTGAGGGATACCGTACCAAATTCCGCCCAATTGGGGCGTTATATCGTCAAAATCCCGAGATCGTTGCAGGGTCCTGCCCATAATCCTCCAAACGTTCAATTGGTGCAACGAAAAGGGCCGTAGAATATCGTGGACGTTGACTGTGATGTAAGGGTGTCGCGGATGATAACCAAATGGCTCCTGCGATGAAATGAAATGGCACCCCAGCCCATCACTCCTGGTTGTTGGGCCATATTGCGGGTCACAGTCAGGTTGCTATCCCACCACTGTCGGGGACGTTTTCAGACACGTCTTCAGCTTAGAATCTAATTGACTGGACTAGAATTGTCTTCAGTGGTGGGTCCAACTGAGCCCCAATGATCAGTGATGACGCATCTAGAGACGCCATGGACAGCAGCGGAATACCAATCTGATTCTTACCTTTTGGTTGGTTGGTTGGTGAAGGGAACAAACTTCGCGGTCTTCAGTCCCTCCGACCTGAGATTAACTAAAACCGATAAAATCCCACATTAAAAGAAGGAACCACGACATCCATAAAATGAAAAACTATTGACAGGGAAGGAAGGAAAGGACAGAAGACGAGGTGAGGGAAAGAAAGTGACTAATGACAGGGGCAGGAAGGAAGAAGCACAGGAGACAAGAGAGATGCTCAGGACATCAGACCCCATGAGGAAACGAGTGGAAAGGCAGATGGCCAGGGTGAACCACCAAGCCCAGTTGAAGCCAATCTAGTCAGGGTGAAGGGGGGAGCATGAAACCTTGCCATCCCCTCCACTCACCGATAAGGTGGAAAGCCCCTCCCTTAAATAAAGCAATATAAAACCCTATCATGAATAAAACGTGAAGCGAAATCCGCCACTGAGGCATCGTCACTCAGCACCAGGGGGTAGCGATTCTGGAAGGCTAAAACTCTGTCGTAGGGTGGCTTAAGTTGGGGCAGTCCAATAAGATGTGAGCCACAGTTAACATCGATCCACAATGACAGAGAGGGGGGGTCCTCACGACAGAGGAGATAACCGTGAGTCAAAAAAGTATGGCCGATTCGGAGCCGGTAGAGGACGACAGAGGCCGACATAGGCCTCACGAGAGGCCCGTAAGGAGGACTGCCATGAAGTTGTAGAATCCTTAATCGCCCTGAGCTTGTTTGGCGAAGAAAGAATGCTCCATTCTGCATCCAAAAGGCCCAAAACCTGACGACGTAATGCCGAGCGAAGGTCTATTTCCGGAATGCCAATAGCGAGAGATGGTCTGGTAGTAGCTAATTTAGCCAGACGATTGGCAAGTTCATTCCCAGGAATCCCACCATGGCCTGGGGTCCAAATGAAAACCACCGACCATCCACGTTGAGCGAGGAGAGAAAGGGAGTCCTGGATAGCGATGACCAACGGGTGGCGAGGGAAGCACTGCCTGATAGTGTGCAAACCGCTCAATGAGTCACTACAGATAGTGAAGGATAGTCATGAGCACGGGTGGATATGGTCCAGTGTGTGCAAGATGGCTATCAATTCTGCAGTAAAAACACTATAGCCATTTGGCAAGGAGCAAAGTTCTGTGCATTGTGCACAGGTGTAAGCAAAACCATTGCAGCCAGCAACCATGAAGCCATCAGTATAGATCACTTCTGAACCCTGAAAGGAACTGAGGAGACAGGAGAACTGGTGGCGAAGAGCCATCAGAGGGACAGAGTCCTTGGAATCGATTGAGAGATCAACACAAGAGTTGTGGCCAAGAGATGCACCATGGAGGGGTACGTGTGTGAGTGGAGAAGAGAGGTGGTAAAGGCAATTGTTAGAGCTCAGAAAAGAGCGACTGAATGCGGACAGCCATGGTGAGCCCACATCGTGGCTGGCCGCCGCTGCGGCAAGGTGATCTCCGTGTCTGGATAAAGGAGACTACAATTAGGGTGCTTTGGGGTGCAGCGAATACAGAGCGCATAAGGTATCAGCTGTTGCTGGCGCAAAACTCACAGTGGCAGAATCCCCACCTCTGTGAGAAGGCTAAGTTCGGGGCTAGCCCGGAAGGAACCAGTCGCAAGTCGGACCCCACAGTGGTGGATGAGGACTAGTATCTGCAGTGTCGAAGGTGAAGCAGAACCATAGACAAGACTTCCATAGTCTAAACGAGACTGGACCAACACTTGATACAATTGCAGGAGAACAGAGCGGTCTGCACCCCAGGTGGTATTGCACAGACACCTAAGAACATTGATGTGGGACCAGCTGGTGAAGGTGAGAGCCATATCAACCAGGCATCGAAGACCAGACCCAAGAAGCGATGGGTGTCCACCACCTCGAGGGGCTGACCATCGAGGAACAGTTCCAAATGGGGAGAGACCGTACAGCAATGGCAGAAATGCATGACAAGTCTTGGCTGCTGGAAACTGAAAGCCATGGGAGAGAGCTCATGAGTGGGTCTGACAGATTGCCCCCTGTAGATGGCGTTCTGCAGTGCCTATTATGGAGGAGGCGAGGTAGATGCAAAAATCGTCAGCATACAAAGAGAGGGACTCTGTAGGCCCAACAGCTGTCACTAGACCATTAATGGCTTTGAGAAAGAGAGGGACGCTCAGCACAGAACCCTGTGGAACCCCATTTTCTTGCTGATGGGGAGAGCTGTAGGAGGAGCCAACTTGGACCTGAAAACAGCGACAAGAAAGAAAATTACGGATAAAAACGGGCAGAGCGCCTCGAAGGCCCCATTCTTGAAGGGTGGTGAGGATGTGGTGGCGCCAGGTGGTGTCATAGGCTTTATGGAGATCAAAGAAGACTGCAAGGAGGTGTTGCCAGTGGGCAAAAGCAGACCGGATAGCAGACTCTAGGTGCACCAAGTTGTCCACTGTACAGCGGCCACAGCAAAAACCACTTTGAGTCAATGAGAAAAGGTTGCGGGATTCAAGGATCCAAAACAGCCGACGACTCACCATGTGCTCAAGGCGTTTGCAGAGGGTGTTAGTAAGGCTAATTGGACGGTAGCTATCCAACTGAAGAGATGGCTTCGCTGGATTCAACACCAGAACAACAATGCTTTCCTGCCACGGGGTAGAAAATACTCCCTCACCCCACAGACGGTTGAAGAGGGTCAATATACCACAGTGGCCAGCCACCGGTAAGTGTTGGAGCATTTGGTTATGTATCCGATCTGGTCCATGAGCCATGTCAAGACAAAGGGCAAGGGCGCTGGCAAAAATCCCACTCACTAAATGGGGCATTATATGATTCTGAGCAGCGAGAAACAAAAGACAAAGGCAGTCAGTCTGAACACTCTTTCAGGAGAAGGAACGTGGGCGGATACTGAGCTGATGCTAAAGCTTCAGCAAAGTGTTGAGCGAAATTTTCTGCCACAAAGTCCGGATTGGTAACGACAACACCATGTACAGAAATTCCTGCAACCCCAGAGAGAGTACGGTGGCCAAACATTCGCTGCAGTTTCGCCCAGACTTGTGAGGAGGGGGTTGTGTGGTCCTGTGGCAGCTACATATTGCTCCCAGCAAATCCGTTTCTGAAATTTGATTAGGTAGTGGGCCCGGGCACGGAGTCATTTAAAGACGAGAAGAAGAACAGTAGAAGGGTGCCGCTTGAAGTGCTGAAGAGCATGGTGGCGGTCTTTTATGGCTGCAGCAATTTCTAGAGTCCACCAAGGGACCATCTTCCGGCAGGGGGAACCTGAAGAAGAAGGGATTGCTGGAACAGCTGCTGAAAGGATGGAGGCAGTCAAAGTCTGAGTAGATTCATCAACACTGTCATGTGGCAATACAGGGGGGATGGGAGCACAGGAGAAGGCACCCCAATCAGCCTTAGATAGGGCCCACCACGGAGAGTGATGGAGCGAGAGACACTGAAGGAAGGTCAAAACAATCAGGTAATGGTCGCTGTCACGTAAGTCATCGTGGACACCCCACTCAATGGAGGGAACAAGGCCGGGACTGCAGATGGAGACGTCAACAATAGAGAAAGTACCGTGCACCACACTAAAGTGTGTGGGAGCGCCTGTGTTTAGTAAACAGAGGTCTAGCCCTGACAGAACAGCTTCAACTGTCCTGCCCAGGGCAGTAGTCGTATAACTACCACAGAGAGGGTTGTGGGCGTTAAAGTCCCCTAATAACAGGAATGGAGAAAGGAGTTGTTGAAGAAGGGTGGTGATGGCATGAAATATGGGTGGTCTGTCAAGTGGGAGATAAAGATTACAAATTGTGATTGGAATGGCCAGATGGACCCTGACAGCAATAGCTTCCAGAGTGTTATGGAGGGGAACCCATTTACTAACAATGTCATTGCGGACCAAGGTTTTTTTTTTTGGTAGGGTTTAAGGACGCTCAACTGCTGAGGTTATTAGCGCCCAGTCACTGGTGTTAGAGCACATGGAATCTGCTAAAACTCAAGGGGATGGGGGGACACCACAAGGACCCGACAAAGATGCAGATAAAATAAGTAAAAAGGTTAAATGTCTTTGGACAAGCCAGTTAAAGTTACAAAACGCAGAATACGAGCAGCTGCTCGAGCGTCATCAGCTAAAACATCCGGTAAAGTAGATGGCAGGGACAGGACAACACGAAATTGACTAAAACGGGGACACGACAATAAAACATGGTGCACTGTTAATGCCTGACCACAAGGGCACTGCGGGGCTGGGTCACCGGAGAGCAGGTAGCGGTGGCTAAACCGTCAATGCCCAATCCGCAACCTGGTCAGAAGGACCTCCTCGCGCCGAGATGGTCGGGAGGATGTTGTCCAAGCAGTTGGGAGCGGTTTTACTGCCCGGAGCTTGTTTCCTTGGAGGGATGACCAAGCATCCCACCACAACGACACAAGCCTCTTACATACATCCCCACGAACGTCAGATGACGGGACACAATGGGAGGCTGGTCGAGGCAGGACTGCAGCCTTGGCTGCAGCATCCGCAGCCTCATTCCCAGGCACTCCTACATGTCCGGGAACCCACAGAAAGCTGACAGAACCACCATTATCAGCGAAAGAATGGAGGGACTGCTGTATCCGTTGAATGAAGGGATGGACCAGATAGGGAGCTCCAAGGCTCTGAAGAGCACTGAGTGAGTCAGAGCAGAGTACATATGATGAATGGCGGTGGCGGCGGGCATACTGAACGGCCTGATGGAGAGCAAAAAGCTTGGCCGTAAAGCTGGAACATTGGTCGAGGAGCCGGTATGTAAAGGTGGCGGCCCCAACGACAAAGGCACAGCCGACACCATCGTCAGTTTTGGAGCCATCGGTGTAAATAAAGGTGTGACCAGCAAGTCTAGCACGAATATTCGACAAACCGTGAGCAATACACTGCATACGGAGTACCCTCCTTCGCGAGTGACCTGAGGTCGAGATAAATATGAACCGGAGCCTGGAGCCAAGGTGGTGTCGGGCTCTCACCCTCCCTGAAGGTGGTAGGGAGGGCAAAATCCAATTGTCGAAGCAGGCGACTGAAGCGGACTCCGGGGGGCAGCAGGGCAGACACATACAACCCGTACTGACGGTCGAGAGAATCGGCGAAGAAGGACTTGTAAGAGGGGTGGTCGGGCATAGACAACAGCCGGCAGGCATACTGACACAGCAGTACGTCGCGCTGGTAGGTCAATGGTAACTCGGCAGCTTCGGCATAAAGACTCTCGACAGGACTAGTGTAGAAGGCTCCGGTCGCAAGACGTATCCCCCGATGGTGGATGGAGTTGAGCCGGCGTAAGAGGGATGGCCGAGCGGAAGAGTAGACGAAGCTCCCATAGTCCAGCTTCGATCGGACTATGGACCGATACAAGCGAAGCAGGACAGTGCGATCCGCTCCCCAAGATGAACCGCTAAGAACTCTGAGGACATTAAGGGAACGTGTACAACGGGCCGCCAAATAAGAGACATGTGGAGACCAACACAGTTTCCTGTCCAACGTGAGCCCTAGAAACTTAGTTGTGTCCACGAATGGGAGAACAACTGGTCCGAGATGTAAGGATGGCGGAAGGAACGCTTTATATCGCCAAAAGTTGATACAAACCGTCTTCTCTTCAGAGAACCGGAAGCCATTTGCCATGCTCCATGAGTAGAGGCTGTCTAGACAACGCTGAAGGCAGCGCTCCAGGAGGCATGTTCTCTGGGCACTGCAGTAGATCGCGAAGTCATCGACAAAGAGAGAGCCTGAGACATTAGGTGGAATGCAATCCATGATTGGATTGATCGCGATGGCAAAAAGGGCTACGCTCAAGACGGAGCCCTGAGGCACTCCGTTCTCCTGGAGGAAGGAATACGGAACCCACACGTACCCTAAACTTTTGATCCGTTAAAAAGGAATCAATAAAAAGGGGCAGGCGACCGCGTAGGCCCCACCTGTGCATAGTGCGGAGGATACCTCCTCTCCAACAGGTATCATAAGCCTTCTCCAAGTCGAAGAACACGGCTACCGTTTGGCGCCTTCGCAAAAAGTTGTTCATGATGGATGTCGACAAGGTCACAAGGTGGTCAACAGCGGAGCGGCGGCGACGAAAGCCGCATTGGACATTAGTAAGTAGTCGTCGAGATTCAAGAATCCAGACTAACCAAGCATTAACCATGCGCTCCATCACCTTACAGACACAGCTTGTAAGAGAAATGGGGCGGTAACTAGAAGGAAGATGTCTATCCTTCCCGGGTTTGGGTATAGGAACAACAACGGCGTCACGCCAACGCATGGGGACTTGACCTTCGATCCAGACGCGATTGTAGGTACGAAGAAGGAAGCTTTTGCCCGCCGGAGAAAGGTGTGCCAGCATCTGAACGTGAATGGCATCTGGCCCCGGAGCAGAGGACCGGGACAGTGCAAGCGCACGTTCGAGTTTCCGCATAGTAAAGGGGGCATTATAAGTTTCCAGATTCAGCGAGTGGAAGGAAGGTCGCCGAGCCTCTTCTGCCTCTTTCCTGGGAAGGAAGGCAGGATGGTAATGGGCGGAGCTTGTAACCTCCGCGAAAGAGTGGCCAAAGGCGTTGGAGACAGAAACAGGATGAACAAGGACCTCATTACCTGGGGTCAGGCCAGGTACCGAGGAGTGGGCCTTAATGCCCGACAGCCGGCGCAGGCTACCCCAAACGACGGAAGAGGGAGTAAAACTGTTAAAGGAGCTGGTGAAAGAGGCCCAACAAGCTTTTTTGCTGTCTGATGACTCTACGGCATTGCGCTCGGAGTCGTTTGTATTCAATACAATTCGCCAACGTAGGATGGCGGCGAAAGGTGCGTAAAGCACGTCGTCGAGCACGGATAGCGTCCCTACAAGCCTCGTTCCACCAGGGGACGGAAACGCGACGTGAAGAAGAAGTAGTACGAGGAATGGAACGTTCGGCAGCATTGATGATAACAGCCGTGAGGTATTCGACCTGACTGTCACAACTGGGAAAATCGTGGTCTGGAAAGGTCGCCAGGGAGGAGTAAAGTCCCCAGTCAGCTTTCAGTATGTTCCAGCTCGAAGGACGTGGGGATGGGGTGTGGTGCAGAAGACGAACGACACAGGGGAAGTGGTCGCTCGAATAGGTGTCAGGAAGGACATACCACTCGAACCGACAGGCAAGAGTGGTAGAACAGATCGAGAGGTCCAAGTGGGAGTAGGTATGAGTAGAGTCCGAGAGGAAAGTCGGGGCGCCGGTATTGAGGCAGACAAGATTGAGATGGTTGAAGACATCCGCCAAGAGTGAGCCTCTTGGACAGGATGCAGGAGAGCCCCAAAGGGGATGATGGGCATTGAAGTCGCCAACAATAAGAACGGCGGGGGAAGCTGAAGAATCAGGTGCAGCATGTCAGCCCGACTAACAGCAGATGACGGTGGAGTGTAGATGGTACAAACTGAAAAAGTAAAAGCAGAAAGAGTAATGCGGACAGCTATTGCTTGGAGTGGGGTGGTCAATGGGATGGGATGGTAATAGACATCGTCCCGAACGAGCAACATGACCCCACCATGAGCTGAGATACCGTCCACAGGGGTGAGGTCATACCGCTCCGAGGTATAGTGGGTAAAGGCAATACGGTCAGTCGGGCGCAACTTGGTTTCCTGGAGACCAAGGACGTGCGGACAGTGCAGGCGGAGGAGCTGTTGTAATTCCTCCCGATTAGATCAAATACCTCTTATGTTCCAATGAAACAACGCCATCGCTAGTCAAAAAGTTGGGGGAACGAGACGGGGGAAGAGCTGGTCACCTCGACGGCCGTGGAGGGCCAGGTTGCGAGGGACCAACGCTACAACCGACGGGAGGCGGATCCGGTTCCATCGACTCGTCGCTAGCTGCGGCCGCTGTCCCTGGTTGTGTAGGAGGGGCCGCATCATTTGCCGACGAAAGGCCGGCGGAGCGCCTGGCAGCAGAGCGTCCCGGCGAAACTGAGGACGGCCGGGAGCAGCGACTCACGGATGGAGCGTCAGACGAAACGCGCCGGGGTGGAGAGGGGGATAGAGACTTCTTCTTGGAGGCCTTCTTGGAAGGCCGAGGAGGCACAGGGATGATGGGCTGGACCCGAAGAAGGTCTCACGCGCGGGGTCCGTTTTGGAACGCCGGACCTCGGAAGATGGGGTCCGGAACGTTTCCCCGATGGATGCCTGAGAAGAGGATCGCTTCTCAGGTGGCGTGGAGGGAGGAGGAGGAGGAGGAGGAGGAGGAGGAGGAGGAGGAGGAGGAGGAGGAGGAAGGGTAGCCCCTGGGGCAGACGGGGTGGGGTCCACGGGGGAGGAGGATTTGGAAGGGAGGGATTTGGGAGGCGGAGGCAGAGCCCCCTGATGGGCGGAGGAGGCGGAGGGGGGACAGGATAGGGGTGAGGATACCGCGGAAGGAGTGGACACAACTGAGGCAAACGAAGTGGTCAATGGCATGGGATGGAGGCGGTCGTACTTCTTCTGGGCCTCAGAATAAGAGAGCCGATCCAAAGTTTTGATTTCTTGTATCTTCTTCTCCTTCTGATATGCGGGGCAGTCTGAGGATCTAGGCGAGTGGACGCCAGGACAATTAATGCACCGAGGTGGTGGGGTGCATGTATGTTCCTCACGAAGAGGACGTCCACAATCGCCACAAAGGGGCTCAGCCTCACACTGTGACGACATGTGCCCGAAGTGCAAACACCTAAAACAGCGCATAGGAGGCGGGACGTAAGGTCGCACGTCACACCGGTAGCACATCACCTTTACCTTCTCCGGGAGAATGTCACCCTCGAAGACGAGGATAAAAGCCCCGGTGTCGATGCGACGGTCTTTGGGGCCGCGCTGGACTCGCCGGACGAAATGCACGCCTCGGCGCTCCAGGTTGGCCCTGAGCTCCTCATCAGATTGTAGCAGGAGGTCACAATGAAAAATAACCCCCTGCGTCCTATTTAGTGCCAGATGTAGGACAATGGATACTGGGATGTCCCCTAGACGGTCGCACACCTGGAGCGCCGCCGACTGTGTGGCGGAGGTGGTCTTGATAAAAACGGACCC
The DNA here is from genome assembly GCF_021461385.2 of Schistocerca piceifrons. NCBI lineage: Eukaryota > Metazoa > Arthropoda > Insecta > Orthoptera > Acrididae > Schistocerca > Schistocerca piceifrons. The sequence goes on along the minus strand of NC_060142.1, from coordinate 82,895,361 downwards.
TGAACGCATCTTGCTGAGAGCCTCGATTTCCCCGAAGATGTCCTCAATGTGCTGAACAAAGAACATGGGCTTGGAGGTGGCGAATGTCCCCCCATCGGTTCGAGAACACACCAAATAGCGGGGGAAGTACTTCGCCCCAAGCTGGCGGGCCTGTCCCTCCTCCCATGGAGTGGCCAAGGGGGAAAGGGCAGGAGAACCAGGACTAGAAACGGTACCTTTCCCTTTGAAAGACTCGGCCACAGAGCGATCTGATACGTGTTGACGTTTCATCTGCGAAACGTCCGCCCCGATACCACCCACTCCGACCAGGGGCTCTCCCCACAGGCGCCACCCAGCCGCAGCAAGGGCCACCTGGCAGGATGACCATTGCCAGGAGTCCTGATGCCCCAAGGAAACGGGCATCTACTCCTTGGCCGACGTGGGGAGGGTGCAGTTCAGGTATCGGCAGTACGATCCCTGTGTTGTCAGGGGGCTACAACCTAGAGGGTACATGACGACCCCACCACAACGGGCTGGCTACCGTGCTGGATTTCTGGTGCCATGGAAAGTCCATCATGATCGCTGGGGCAGATGAAGATGCACTATGGGCGTAACTTGTACAACCCATCAGGCGTTTAGGGCCAATTTGAGGAATAGTGGGTATGGTTACAACGCCGGTGCAATGCTGAGTGCCAAGGTCTTAGTGTACTTAGGACCAGTGGTACACCACGTAAGGTGTCCTTCCCCAAAAGGCTCGTACTTCAGTAGAATTTTGAAAAATGGAGGTCAAACCCCAAGGGGGACCATCACATGGAAGGCCGAAACGGTTGAAACTCCTTTTAGTCACCTCGTACAACAGGCAGGAATACCTCGGGCCTATTCTTACCCCGGACCCGCAGGGGGGCGCGGACCAAGGTGCAAACACCACCAGAAGCCTGCAAGGGGCCAATTCGGTTCTGACAAAGCATGGAACCCATGAAGGGTCGGTGAGTAAGAATTGACAAAATGGGTCTCCTGAAGCGCAATACAAGCGGCAGAGTAGAATGAAGTAAGGGGCTGCAACTCTGGAAGGTGATGCAAATATCCATTACAATTCCACTGGAGGATTCTCAAGCTGGAGTCCAAAGTGGAAGTGAATGGACCGAAGTCAGTCACGCCACCGACTCGCTATCTGTCACCAATAAGGATGGGATAATATCCATACAGGTGGGGTCAGACTGTTGGTTCATGGACTGTAGGAGGGGAAGGCTGCACCTCAGGGGGTACCAGAGGGGCCTTGCCCATATTCCTGCATTTCTGCTGCTTCTCTTGGGAAGGAAGAGAAGGGCAGACTTCAGCGAGGGCAGGCACAGAATTACACTGGGCAATCTTGGCGCCGACTGGCCGTGGGTCACGCTCCCAATGTGGAGCAGTAGATCGCCTATCAGAGGGGTGCCAGGAAGAGGAGTCCTGGGAGGGAGCTCCAGTACTGGCCGAAGTAGGGGAGAGCACCCAAAGGGGTGCGTATGGGTACTGAGGGTCAGGGGCAGGGGGAGGGGCAGGGGGAGGGGCAGGGGGAGGGGCAGGGGGAGTGGGTGGTGGCTGAAGGCATGGGGCGATTGGGGTGGGGCTGGGAAGAGGAGGCAATAGGAGGGGGAATGGACATAATTGAAGCAAAAGTAGTAGTCATAGACACAGGATGGAGCCAGTGATATTTTTGACAAGCCTCAGTGTAGTTGAGCCGGCCTAAGGTTTTGTACTCTTGAATCCTCCTTTCTTTCACAAACACTGGGCATATACGCAAGCGTGGAGAATGCTGTCCATTACAATTTACACACATTGACAGCAGAGCACAGACACTCCGCTGATGGAGTGGGTGCCCACAGTCACCACAGAGGGGATCAGTGGTGCAGCAGGAAGACATGTGCCCAAACCTTAAGCAGTTAAAACATCTTATCAGTGGTGGAATATAAGGTTTTACATCACACTGATACACAATTACCATGACCTTCTCTGGGAAGACATCCCCCTCAAAGGCCAGGATAAAGCTGCCTGTAGCGATGTGATTGTTTGGAGGGCCTCGCTGCACACAGCGGATAAAACGAACCCCTCGCTGCTTGATGCTAGCATGGAGCTCCTCCTCAGTTTGCCAAAGAAAATCTCAGTGGAAAATAACGCCCTGTATTGAGTTCAAAGATTGGTGTGGCGTGACGGGGCCATCACCGAGATGATCACAAGCACGCAGGGCGTCAGATTTGGCAGCAGAAGATGTCTTGATGAGCAAAGCACCGGACCGCATTTTACTCATCGACTCAATTTCGCCATACGCATCTTCAATCGTCTCCACGAAAAACAAAGGCTTGGGGCTTGGTCGTGCAGAACTACCGTCATCCATCCTGGTACAAATCAGGTACCAAGAGAAAGGTTTCAACTCAAGCCGGCGAGCTTGCCGCTCCTCCCACGGGGTAGCCAGGGAGGGGAAGGCCGAAGGATCAGAAGGAGTGTCACGTCTGCTACCACTATTAGAGACGGCCACAGAATGGCCAGGATGGTGAAGCTTTCGTCGCTTCACGTGCAAGACGTCCGCCCTAGTACCACCCACTCTGATCAGGGGCTCGCCCCATGGGCACCACCCATCCACAGCCTTCTGGTACGGCGGCCATTGCCAGGAGTTCTGGTGCCCCAAAACGATGAGCATTGACTCCTCGGCATAAACGAGGCGTTAACAGCTCGGGTACTAGCAGTGTGATCCCTGTGGTTTCAAGGGTCTCAGCCAAGTGGGTACTTAACAGCCCCACCACACAGACTGGATACCGTGCTGGTGACCTAGCAGGAAGGGGGCCAGGGTGCAAAGGGAAAGGGGAGGGCGGGGGGAGAGGAACCTGCATCATGGAAGCTAGGTAGGGAGTTCATCCCCAAATGGCTCACACTGAACGGAAAATCTTTGGAAATGGAGGTCAAACCCCAAGAGGACCAAAAACGCCGAAAAGGAGATGGAAACAGCAAACTAAGCAAAAGCACAGACCAAAACAAAGCTAGGAGGATATCCAGGTCGACATATAGAACTAAGAGGGAAAAGAGGGGCAGGGACAAAGGAGCAAGGAGGAGGAGGGAGATGAACAGGGATGGTAATGCAGCCTTCAAAGCAAAGGAAAGGAGGCTGCAATAGCGCAGGGCCCCATGCACGCCACACACGTACCCACAAAAGGACTTTGGGCCCCCTGAGGGGGGGGGGGGGTGAATTCTTACGCATCATATGGCCCAACAACCAGAAGTTATGGTCTGCGGTGCTATTTCATTCCATTGCAGCAGCCATTTGGTCATCTCCCGCGACGTTCTGACAGCACAGCGGTACGTCTAGGAAATTCAACGCCCCTTTTTGTTGCCCTTCACAGCAAGCCATCCTGGACTTCCATTTCAGGAAAATAATGTCCGCCCGTATAGGTATACAGTTTCCACTCTCGTCTTCATGCTTGCCAAACCCTACCTTCGCCAGCAAGGTCGCCGGACCTCTCCTCATTTGAGAACGTTTGGAACATTATGGGCAGGACCCTGCATACAGCTCGGTATTTTGGCGATCTAACGCGCCGATTGGACAATCAATAACTGCCTACATAAGGACTAGAGATGGATCAGTGCGTTGTTTATATGAATGCATGGAGTCTTATTTCGGCATGTCCAAAAGAACGGACACCACACATTCATATATGAGTAGTTGATTCGCCTCGATGGGCAATGAATACATCAACTTCAGCAAGGATGCACTACGTTCGACCTCCTGTGAGAATCTCAAAGTAACGGGTATGGAAGATATGGAGCGAAGTAGGTGGGAAAGAGGGTTGGCCAAAGTGCGTACAGAGGTAGTCCGCGCAATAGCGATAAAGACGTCAATAGTTCCTTCCCTTCCTATCCCTTTTCTTTCTGTCCCCCTCCGCCTTCAGTCTACATAAAACGCGTTGTTGACTTTCTCACTTTACGAAGTTGATTCTCTTGAATAACTCACCCATTTTTTCTGATACACTACTGGCCATTAAAATTGCTACACCACAAAGATAACGTGGTACAGACGCGAAATTTAACCGACAGGTAGAAAATGCTGTGATATGCAAGTGATTAGCTTTTCAGAGCATTCACACAAGGTTGGCGAAGGTGGCGACACCTGCAACGTGCCGACATGAGGAAAGTTTCCAACAGGTTTCTCATACACAAACAGCAACTGACCGGCGTTGCCTGGTGAAACGTTGTTGTGATGCCTCGTGTAAGGAGGAGAAATACGTACCATCACGTTTCCGACTTTGATAAAGGTCGGATTGTAGCCTATCGCGACTTCGGTTTATCGTATCGCGACATTGCTGCTCGCGTTGGTCGAGATGCAATGACTGTTAGCAGAATATGGAAACGGTGGGTTCAGGAGAGTAATACGGAACGCCGTGCTGGATTCCAATGGCATCGTATCACTAGCAGTCGAAATGACACGCGTCTTATCCGCATGGCTGTAACGGATCGTGCAGCCACGTCTCGATCCCTGAGTCAACGGATAGGGACGTTTGCAACACAACAACCATCTGCACGAACAGTTCGACGTCGTTTGCAGCAGCATGGACTATCAGCTAGGAACCATGGCTGCGGTTACCCTTGACACTGCATCACAGACAGGAGCGCCTGCGATGGTGTACTCAACGACGAACATGGGTGCACCATTGGCAAAACGTCATTTTTTCGGATGAATCCATGTTCTGTTTACAGCATCGTGATGGTCGCATCCGTGTTTGGCGACATCGCGGTGAATGCACATTGGAAGCGTGTATTCGTCATCGCCATACTAGCGTATCACCTGGCATGATGGTATGGGGTGCCATTGGTTACACGTCTCGGTCACCTCTTGTTCGCAGTGACGGCACTTTGACCAGTGGACGTTACATTTCGGATGCGTTACGACCCGTGGCTCTACCCTTCATTCGATCCCTGTGAAACCCTACATTTCAGCAGGATAATGAACGACCGCATGTTGCAGGTCCTGTACGGGTCTTTCTGGATACAGAAAATGTTCGCCTGCTGCCCTGGCCAGCAGATTCTCCAGATCTCTCACCAATCCAAAACGTCTGGTCAATGCTGGCCGAGCAACTGGCTCATCACAATACGCCAGTTACTACTCTTGATGAACTGTGGTATCGTGTTGGAGCTGCATGGGTAGCTGTACCTGTACACGCCATCCAAGCTCTGTTTAACTCAATGCCCAGGCGTATCAAGGCCGTTATTACGGCCAGAGGTGGTGGTTTTGGGTACTGATTTCTCAGGATCTATGCACCCAAATTGCGTGAAAATGCTATCACATGTCAGTTCTAGTATAATATATTTGTCCAGTGAATACCCGTTTATCCTCTGCATTTCTTCTTGGTGCAGCAATTTTAGTGGCCAGTAGTGTATTTAGTGTATTTTTAGTAATTTGTTCGTCTGTACATGTACATCAAGTCCACGGAATGCCGTGCCATTCAGATAATTCCTCCGTGGTGAGTATGTGTGTGTGTGTGTGTGTGTGTGTGTGTGTGTGTGTGTGTGTGGTGTATGTGTGGTGTGTGTGTGTGTGTGTTTTGTCTCGAAGTGTGTATCTGAGTCTTTCATGAGCAAATTGCCCTACGTCTATTGTAAGTAGGCTGTTTATGTTTTCTCTATGTAAGTAGGCTGTTTGTTTTCTTATTGGCAACGTTACGTAGCGCTCAAAGTGAAATCACTGGCTGTGCTGTGTGCAGTCTGTGGCTAGTTTGCATTGTTGTCTGCCATTGTAGTGTTGGGCAGCGGCAGCTGGATGTGAACAGCGCGTAGCGTTGCGCAGTTGGAGGTGAGCCGCCAGCAGTGGTGGATGTGGGGAGAGAGATGGCGGAGTTTTGTAATTTTTCATGAACTGATATATTTATATATGATGATATCAGGGTAAATACATTGTTTGTTCTCTATTAATATCTTTCATTTGCTAACTATCCCTATCAGTAGTTAGTGCCTTCAGTAGTTTGAATCTTTTATTTAGCTGGCAGTAGTGGCGCTCGCTGTATTGCAGTAGCTTGAGCAGCGAAGATTTTTGTGAGGTAAGTGATTTGTGAAAGGTATAGTTTAATGTTTGTCAGGGCCATTCTTTAGTAGGAAATTTTGAAAGTCAGATTGCGTTGCGCTAAAAATATTGTGTGTCAGGTTAAGCACAGTCGTATATAATTGTTCAAAGGGGACGTTTCATATGGCGACCCTTAGCCGAGGATACCTCACTGGAATCTTCTGATTTTTTCTTGTAGTTTGTGTAATTAGTGTAGCTATTGTTTATTGCTAGCGCGTAATTGTAGAGAAAATCTCCTTTGTAGTTGCAGTCTTTCATTGTTGTACAGTAAAACAGTTTTGGCATGCATGTAGATTTGCACCAAGTATTTCGCAGCTGCAATTAACTAGATATTATTTTCAGTGCTATTTTAATGTGTTCTCTTATTTTTGATCTTCAAATTGTGCTTTTCTTTGTTATCGTGTGAAATACTGTGACAATAATGGCGTGTGAAAAACGTAACACTAGGCTCCAAACTAAACTGAGAAATAATAGTGATGACGAGCGTAGCTTATCAGCGCCGCCGAGTAATGAATTTACTGATGTTCAAAGTAGTAATTTGGTAACTGTGCACAGGGAAATGGAGCGGACGTCAAACAATGGCGTGGACAGTGAAACAATTAGTGAAGAGGGCAGCATTATCGATCGATCGGTCGGCAATAGCTCGCCTCAGGAAGCCGAAATGACACGACACGATCTCGCAAATACTGTAGATTCAGGTTTTGGATCCTCACCGTTTTCTCAAATAAGTCAAGACACATTTTCTGCTTGTCAAAATGTGAATGTTTCCGGTGTAAATTCACTGCCGAAAAGCACTGAGGAACATGTTTCAGACACCAATGCATTGTTATTACAAAGAAAGTTTTCCGTGATACATTTCATTCCATTGCGGTAATTTGTAACACCTGAGAGTATAATTACATTAATCCTCAGGGGGGTACACGCTTACTTTGTGTACCATGTGTGTGGCAACCACAAGGAACCCTAGCTAATATGGTATTTGCTTATACAACTTTACACATCGGTACCATATTTCTCCAACACATAATTACACAGCTATCTGATCATTTAACTGAGAGATAAACATGTTTTTTTACTACGTCAGTGACACATGTTTACGTAATTACACCGTTGGATAACTTCACACTTACGAAATTGTATTTTGTCTGTACTGTGTGAACTCTTCATATTTTTTCGGAGCCATTGTGATACTATGAGAGCTTTGAATGATGTATTTGGTATGAGATCATGATTTTTAAAGTACGTTTGAGGCAGCTGACACTTTTGACATGAGCAGAGAATTTTTTTAGGCTTAGAAATTATTGGAGGAAGTTACGACGATTTTGAGATTTGACTGAGGTGTTATGATGTTGTTATTACGACGACGATGTGTATTATGTTGTTGAGGAATGTTTATTATGCTACGTATTTCTCATGATGAAATATTGAAGAAGTGTCGACGAATATGTTTATGTATAATGAGGTAAGGAATAATGAGTAGTGTTTTGGGACTCTGATTTGTGGAAAAGGATGTTGGAAACCAAGAATCGTACTTTAAGAGTTATGACATGTGTGAATCATGTGTGAATGTATCACAATGCCACTGAACATTTTTTGGACACTGTTATATTCATAGGATTTTGTTTCTACACATTTGCAAAGTAAATTCTCGACCTGTGAAATTTTGTATATATGACTGTCACTGTAGCGGTAAATATTTCCGTACGAAAGTTAAGTGACCACCTGCACGTAATGCGTCGCGGGCACCCAGCTGTGTCAGACGCCTGGAGAAAAAGCCATTATTGCGAGCCCTTTTCAGCGGCACAGGTAGAAAAAAAAAAAAGGGGACGTGGGACGTGTCAAACACCTGGAGAACAAGCCATTAGGGTGTGCCTTTCATCGCTAATGCGACACCCTCGTTACTTGAAAACATATGATTACTCGCACTTTGTGCTAATTACTGAAATGCTTATGAATTGATGGGAAATATTCGTACATCTGCACACCTGATTACGACAAGCGTCTTTCTACGAGAGTTGAGAGCTACTAACTTATGAAATGTCACATGACTACTGAATGATATTTTTATACTTTGCTTTTCGTAGTTGCTTATTTCACTTGATATCTGGTTTCCAGCTGTGTTGCAGCATTGCTTTTATAAAATGAAATGCATTTGCTAATGTGAACACTTTCTGTCAACAGATCTATTAAATAATTATTTTATGATCCACATTCTTTAAAAAAGGAGCACTTGGAAAGGAAAGAACAATAAGAAGGGACTAATACCAGTAACTGCATCTATAATTTTCTTTTCAAGTACATGGTAATATTTCTTTTTACAATCAGTTGTTGTGGTGCACCACTTTAATTACTTAGACATTAAGATGTGATTATACATTTCCCTTATCTGCATTGTTGTTTTTACTGTAATATTTTTTCTGCTTGAGCTATGTCATGTTTAGATATAAGTTATTGCATTTGCTGTTGCTGTTTGCCAGGCATAGTGCTACTAAATTTCACATTACATTACTCTGCTAAGCCAATTTTACTACTCATTGATTTTTCATGTTGCTGCACATTGGCTCATATTAGTTGTAATTTTGCATTTTATCTGTAAATTAGATTTACTGCTGCTTGCTTTGCACTCTGCATTTTTTTGGTCATTGCTGTTTGTGTTACATGTTTTGTGCTGCTGCATTGCCTCGTCCCTTAGTTTAGCATCTGAGCTCAGTAGATTTAAGTTAGCTTAAGAGGGGGTAGCCTCTAAGAGAATGAGTTGCGATGAGTTGGAAGAAATGCATTGAGAAAACAGGTTTAGGTAGGATTTTCTTGGAAATAAATGTTGAGGTAAGAAATGTGTGAACATATAAATACAGAAAGCATGCTTAGATAGAATTTTTTTTGGTGGAAACAAAGGATGAAATAAGAGGAAAGATATATGAAGTTTTGGGTTGGACTGCAGTACCAAATGTTACACTGAAAACGAACCCTGTCCTTTCCTATTGGTGTTATCCCACTATGTGTTTGTGTACCCTTGAGTATTTGTTTTCTTCCTGTCTCTGTGTACTGTTTCATAGAATTTTTTCTCTCTTCTAATACTAAGCTATATTCACTATGAGGAGGAATACTGTTATCCTCAAATATAAGTTGCATTAATAATATGTTATTTTCTTTGTAAAGTTGTTTACAATTCTGTTCTGTTTCAATGTTCATGTGTGAAATTAATGTTTCGAAAACTATTCTCATTATTTTATGTATGTACTTATGTCACTATTTTTGTAACACTGATGTATATGTTTATTTCTATTCTTTTGTAAAGCCTATACTACAAATGTTATCTGTATTATTATGTTTTTAATGATGTATTTTGTACCTTTGTAATTGTATTCTTATGTTATAAAATTGTAATTGTCACCAGTTCATGATATTATTAACTTGTTAGTTACATTTCACTGCACACGTTTCTGTTGGTCATAGTATGTAGACAATATGTGAGAAGTAGGGACTGTTAGTGTTTGCACGTGTGTTAATAACTCAGCAAGGGACTGGATAACAGCATTGCTGGTTCTAAGGACAATTTCAAAAACTTTGTGAGTGCACAAGTGGTGGTTTATGGACTTGCTATATTATCCGCAAGACTCTTCAATGGTGATTGTGCACCTGCACAGTCACAACAGATGGCTGCTGGCCATCTCTTCAAGGACTACAGTGGGTCTACATCTTTGATGATCCATCAATACCATTACTTCTACAAGGACTGCAGTGGGTCTGCACCGCTGGTGGCCCACCAATACCGTAATCTCTACCAGGACTACAGTGGGTCTGCTCTGTGATGACTTACCTACCAATACTCTTCAAAACTTCGAATGACTCTGCTGTGGGTTTGCTCCATTGTGGCCCATTACCTGTCAGCATGTCAAGAGCCAGCACTGTCTTTCTGTTGGAAGGACAACACTACTTCTTCAAGACTGCATGGAAATCCACTACTTCTGTGTGCATTTTCTTTTACTGCTCAGACTTTGAGAAAAACACTGCAATTTTACTGTGATGAATCAGGACTGTCTTTATGGACTGTGAGAAATTTTTAGCTTTTGACCAACATTGTATCAATAAGTGTGTGCATTTGATTTCTTTGTTATTGTAATTATGAAAAAAAATTTTTCAAATCTGTATTGGCCACTGCCCAATCCCATTTGTAAAAATTTTTTGTGGGGAGCATGGGGGCTATGTAAGTAGGCTGTTTATGTTTTCTCTATGTAAGTAGGCTGTTTGTTTTCTTATTGGCAACGTTACGTAGCGCTCAAAGTGAAATCACTGGCTGTGCTGTGTGCAGTCTGTGGCTAGTTTGCATTGTTGTCTGCCATTGTAGTGTTGGGCAGCGGCAGCTGGATGTGAACAGCGCGTAGCGTTGCGCAGTTGGAGGTGAGCCGCCAGCAGTGGTGGATGTGGGGAGAGAGATGGCGGAGTTTTGTAATTTTTCATGAACTGATATATTTATATATGATGATATCAGGGTAAATACATTGTTTGTTCTCTATTAATATCTTTCATTTGCTAACTATCCCTATCAGTAGTTAGTGCCTTCAGTAGTTTGAATCTTTTATTTAGCTGGCAGTAGTGGCGCTCGCTGTATTGCAGTAGCTTGAGCAGCGAAGATTTTTGTGAGGTAAGTGATTTGTGAAAGGTATAGTTTAATGTTTGTCAGGGCCATTCTTTAGTAGGAAATTTTGAAAGTCAGATTGCGTTGCGCTAAAAATATTGTGTGTCAGGTTAAGCACAGTCGTATATAATTGTTCAAAGGGGACGTTTCATACTATGAATCTGAAAAAATAATTGCTGTCTATTATGACCATTACTACAATAGAAAAGTATTTTTGTATTTATAGTATTTGCTTCTTGATGTCCATGGTTTAACAATTCTGACTCGTTTTCCATCTATGGATCCCACGCAGTGAGGGACGTTTGTTGTTTTCTGACACTAGTCGCTGATATTCTTCTCCTTCGTGGGCGATGGATACACAGATGTCTGTTTTAGCATGTACCATGTGAACGTGCATGTGTGTGTACTAATGCCAGTTATTATAGATCAGCCGAGAAAATGCTCAAAATGTACAGAACGCTTCTAATTCCCGGTCTCAAGATACATGTAAACTTTATTTGATCTATTATAAATGGTCATGGAAACCTGTTTTTTTTATTTGTATTTTGAATGACGCTTTCGGGAAACGGTTCCCATTCTCATGCGCGTTTTGTCATTTATCCGCGATGTTTTCCATGTGTGAGGTGCTGCATCGATCTTTCTATATAGTTAGTGGCGGAATTCTAGATAAAGGAGGAACCAGTCATCCAAATTTTAAGATCTTATACAATTCCAACGTCTTCATATCCACCGTCTCCACCACGTGGCGGCACAATCGCTCTGCCTTCTGCACCGACACTACGAAGGCAGTGCCTCTCAGGGCTCCGAACAAATCGAAAAAATTTTGTCACACGTTATAATTCGTAATTATAAATTATGCAGATTGTTGCATCTCAAAGAGTTTTAATTTTGGCAAAACTATTTTAATTTATATTTGTGCATAAACTGACAAAGAATTTTCCCTTCGTAGATCTCTCGCTTAATATCGGATGAAACCAGCTCGTCGTGTCCGACGACTGTGGTCACCTATCACGGCAGGTAATGCAAGGACAGCAATTTTTTTAATGGAATTACGTTCATGGTTGATGCTACATGGTGACAATTATTGAACTAGATGAAAAAAAACGTAAATCAGTTACGAACTACGCCGTGCGCGCACACTTTATTGAACATGTAAACTTCACTACAGATATTCGGATTTAGGTTATAATATGTTCGATATGCCTGCCAACATTGGCGATGATGTGGCGCAGACGAATAGCGAAATTCTGCATGACTCGCTGAACTTTCGGAACATGGATGCTGTCGATGATTCCTGAATGGCTGTTTTGAGCTCAGCAATGGTTTCGGGGTTATTGCCGTACACCTTGTCTTTAATGTAGCCCCACAAAAAGGAGTCGCACGTGTTTAGATCCGGAGGACATGGCGGCCAATCGAAGCCCAGGCCAGTGGCCTGGGGGTACCTCAGAGACAGAAAGCGGTCTCGAAATTGCTGCAGGACATCAAGCACTCTTCTGATTCGATGTGGTCGAGCTCAGTCTTGCATGAATCACATCTTGTCGAAATCAGGTTCATTTTGGATAATGGGGATGAAATCATCTTCCAAAACCTTCAAGTACGGTACGGTATTGACCGTGCTATGAAGGAATATCGCACCGATTATTCCTTGATTGGATATTGCACACCACATAGTCACTCTTGAAGGTGAGGAGACTCGTTCATAGTGTAATCCGGATTCTCAGTCCCACAAATGCGCTAATTTTGCTTATTGATGAAACCATCCAAATGAAAGTGGTCTTCGTCGCTAAACCAAACCATCCAGTAGTTACTAATTCCCATCGTGCCCCGCGCCCAATCGTTCAGTTTCAACGTCCTAACGCAAACCGTTCAGAAGTTATGACAATTTTATTTCATATAGTTCAATAACTGTCACCATGTAAGTGGGCACAGTAAATTTGTCGCAGCTTGCACTGATACACTACTGATGGGATTTCTCTGGGATACAAGCTGCATGTGAAAACGCCCGTTGACCCGCACTGACAATGCCTCGGATGTTCCAGCAACAATGCACGCGAAAAACACTTCTAAATCTGTGCTACTTTCGGCAGTGGACATGCAGTAGTAAAGTTTCTAGTTGGTATAAATGTTTTTTCTTTCCTTCTCCAGCCAGAAAAAACTTCCTGAAGCCTGATAAAATGTGACAATAGAAGACTGTGTTCCAAACCAGTATCCGGACCCAGACAGCTGCATTTAATGGGCAATAGTTAGGAGTTCCTACTAATCTTGCACTGCGCGAGAGCAAGTTGTGTATTCAAGCCATAACTGTTTAACTGTTATCAAATCTGCCTGTCAAAAACTACTCCGGCGGAAATGTTGCAACACTTACGCTTTCAAAACAATGACGTGTTGCGCTTTGGGTGTGCGAATTTATTTCCATTGTCCTGCAGTGAGCTTGCCTAACGCGGGCACAGCTAAGCAACCTGCCGAATTACGCGCGCACTCGAAGTCACTCGGCACCGTCGACTGCTGAGTGCTAGGTGAATCGATACCTGTCGAAGATACTCGACCCACAGTGAAAGCTTTCCCTCGTTGAAAACCTAGGCTGACTTCGTTAGCAGAGGCCAATGAGTTTACCATGCCGTCTTCGTTTGTATACGAAAGCAAACGTGACGTGTATTTCACCACATACAAAACAAAACTCAGCACAGCGAAAACAGAGAATGCCGAAAACAATGCGCAGTGTACTTTGCATTAAACTCGTAGCGACCCGAAACAATTGAGTATCGATCCAAAGTCGTACACAGCCTTGCGACTTATGTTTACCCTGCCCCTCCCATCAGCCACCGCTAAGAGTGATTTCCTAAAAGTGCGAGATCCAAGTACGCATTTACGCGCAGCCTATCAACACAAGCTAGAGCCTGGCGCCCGCACCACAAAGAGGGTACCACAGAAACTTGAAAATTTAAGTCTTTACTTTCATACTGAGGTGTGGGCGCTTTTGTAGTCGTAGAAGGCAATTTTTTGGTCTGTACTTGTTCGGCCGAGTTTTCCAGTGGACAGTTGACACGAAAGACGTCAGCAATGGCTTTTCAAACTGTGTACTTATTCGCGTCAAATTCGCGCCTGGTCAAACACGTGACACGTCAGTCGGCAAAAGGGCCAAGAACTTACAGAAGAGTTAACGGGATTTTGGCAGTTTGAAGTGAGTTCGGTTTGGCGGAAGGCCGGTTTCTTCAATAGCTCATTTCATACAAACAGTGAGCTATAAAAGTTTTCGCTTCCTGTAGAACGATGTGAATTCTTGAACACTTGAAACTGGAGAAAGCCATTTTCTGGTAACTTTATTCGTTAACGAGATACGACAGGAAACGTACAAGATTGCCTAAGATCCGTGATGTCTTACAGACAGCTTACTAACTTACGACTTCGTAGCAAGGTCAAGCGCCCACTGCTCTCTTTCACGTAAGGGCGTTGTCGAAAAATGCAAATGCGTTTTATAAAATGAATATATTTTAGATCGTAATAAATAAACTACTATCAATGGGAAACGACCCCGTATATGTGTCAACAGCACTATTACAACATTATAACGCCTGTACCCGTCATCATAGCACAATACACACAAATACGTCGGTCTAGCTGCATAACAACACTAACAGCAACGTAAAGCCAGCGCTGTAATAAGAAAGTTCTTTGTGTTTTCTGTAATTTGTTATTAACGACCACCATAAAATACAAATTGACATAAAAAGAAAAGAAGTGCTCAACTAAAATTTTATCCATTTTTCTAATCTCATAAAATCATGTTTTATGGTATATTTTACAATTACACAATAAAAAAATACTGCGTTAAACTGTTTTAATTTAAAAAGTGCACTAGAATGCTACTTCTGGAGATAATTAATCATAAAATATCTCGCAGCAGGGCCCGCATCACATGTTCTGCATCGTAGAAGTAGTCCATGGAAGTGTGATAAGACAGTTACTGTTCACATATATAATTGATCTAGTGGATAACCTCTTTAGCTCCTTCGGGCTGTTAGCAGATGGTGCGGTTGTCTACAGGAAGGTAACTACGTCAGAAGACTAGCAAATTGCAGGAACACCTGTAGAGAATTGATGAACAGTGGAAGTTTCTTTTTTTGTTTTTTTTTTTGTTTTAGGGCGCAAAACTTCTATGGTCATTAGCGCCCGGTCCGTGACTTAGGAAACAGTAAAAAACCGAAAATGGAAACCAGCAGCAATGGGAACGAAAGTCATAAAATTGGAGAAACTGAAAGCAGAAGGAAGGCTTAAAAATCCACTACAGAAAGGGGTTGGTTGTCCCCAAAAAAAGCTTCAAATGACTGACGTCATTTCACTGGCACTATTAAACTTTAGAACGCGGTCGGCTGAGCGCGTGTCATCTGCTAAAATCGACGATAAATCAGGCGATAGCTGTAGACGGGAGCGTAACGGATTAAAATAGGGGCACTCAATTAAAAGGTGTCTTACCGTCCACAGCTGAGAGCAGTGGGGACAGAGTGGGGGAGGATCGCCGCTTAAAAGATGTCGATGGCTAAAAAGACAGTGCCCTATCCGGAGTCTAGCTAAAATTACCTCCTCCCGACGACGCGTTCGGGAGGAAGAGGTCCAAGCACAAGGAAGAGCTTTCATGTCCCGCAATTTATTATGGGTAAGTGTCGACCAATGCGTGTGCCATAAATGAACAACACGTCGACATAGAACGCTCCGTAGATCGGCGAAGGGAATCGATTGAATAGCTGGCCGAAGAAGAGAGACTGCAGCCTTGGCCACAATGTCGGCCGCCTCATTTCCACAGATACCAACGTGTCCCGGGAGCCAGAGGAACGCCACCGAGACGCCCCCCAGGTGGAGTAAGCGCAGACAGTCCTGAATCCGGTGGACCAGAGGGTGCACAGGATAAAGAGCTTGGAGACTGAGGTGAGAGGTGAGAGAATCTGAGCAGATAACGTATTGTATCCGCTGATGGCGGCGGATGTAGTGGACAGCCTGGAGAACAGCGTAAAGCTCCGCAATATAAACCGAACACTGGTCGGGAAGCCGAAAGTGATTTGGGGTGTCGCCAACAATATAGGCACTCCCTACACCTAACGATGTTTTCGAGCCGTCGGTGTAAATAAATGTGGCGTCCGTCATTTGTGCACATAGAGCAGCAAATGCCCGACGATAAACAAGTGAAGGGGTACCATCCTTGGGAAATCGACAAAGGTCACGGAGCAGGCACACCCGGGCACGGAGCCAAGGCGGTGCTGTACCCCAAGTTGTCAAGAAAGTTTTAGGAAAGCGGAAGGAAAGAGAATGGAGCAGTTGACGGAAGCGGACTCCCGGTGGTGGAAGGGAGGAGGGGCGGCCTGCATACCCTACATCAAAGGAGGCGTCGAAAAAAATGTCATGGGCTGGATTAGCAGGCATGGAAGACAGATGGCTAGCATAACGACTCAGAAGGACTGCTCGCCGATTGGACAGCGGAGGTTCAGTAGTCTCAGCATAAAGGCTTTCCACAGGGCTGGTGTAAAAAGCTCCAGACACTAAACGTAATCCACGGTGGTGGATAGAGTCGAGACGCTGAAGAATAGACGGCCGAGCAGAGGAGTAGACTATGCTTCCATAGTCCAATTTCGAGAGCACTAAGGCGCGATAGAGGCGGAGAAGGACCACTCGGTCCGCTCCCCAGGAGGTACCATTCAGGACACGGAGGGTGTTGAGGGATCGCAGACAGCGAGCCGAAAGATAGGAAACATGGGAGGACCAGCACAGTTTTCTGTCAAACATAAGACCCAAGAATTTAGCGACGTCTGAAAACGGAAGGTTGACAGGACCTAGGTGTAAGGAGGGCGGAAGATACTCCTTACGTCGCCAAAAATTAACACAAACGGTCTTACTGGGAGAAAAACGGAAGCCGGTTTCGATGCTCCAAGAGTGGAGGCGATCGAGACATCCTTGAAGACGTCGTTCAAGAAGGCTGGTCCGTTGAGAGCTGTAGTAGATCGCAAAATCGTCCACAAAGAGGGAGCCCGAGACATCAGGAAGGAGACAATCCATAATTGGATTAATGGCGATGGCAAACAGTACAACACTCAGCACGGAGCCCTGGGGTACCCCGTTTTCTTGGGAGAAAGTACGGGAGAGAGTAGTGTTCACCCGCACCCTAAATGTGCGCTCTGCCATAAATTCGCGAAGAAAAAGGGGCAGCCGACCTCGACAGCCCCAAGAGAACAGTGTGCAGAGGATGCCTGTCCTCCAACAGGTATCGTATGCTCTCTCCAGATCAAAAAATATTGCTACTGTTTGGCGTTTCCGGAGAAAATTGTTCATGATATAAGTGGAGAGAGCAACAAGATGGTCAACTGCAGAACGATGCTTTCGGAATCCGCATTGGGCAGGTGTTAAAAGACTGCGGGATTCCAGCCACCACGCTACACGGTAATTCACCATACGCTCCAAAACCTTACAGACACTACTCGTGAGAGAAATGGGGCTATAGCTAGATGGGAGATGTTTGTGCTTTCCAGGTTTCGGAACAGGAACGACGATAGCTTCCCGCCATCGTCTGGGAAAAGTACTGTCGGTCCAAATTCGATTATAAAGGCGAAGGAGGTAACGCAGACTATGGGTTGATAAATGCAGCAACATTTGGACGTGGATACCATCCGGTCCTGGGGCGTAGGAGCGAGAAGAAGAGAGTGCATGTTGGAGTTCCCACATGGAGAAAACAGTATTGTAGCTTTCGCGATTTTGAGAGGAGAAAGCAAGAGGTCGCACTTCCGCTGCACGTTTCTTCGGGAGAAACGCTGGCGGGTAATTGGAAGAGCTCGAAATCTCAGCAAAGTGCTGACCCAACGAGTTAGAAATTGCGACGGGGTCCACTAATGTGTCATGTGCGACGGTGAGCCCAGAGACCGGGGAGAAACTAGGCTCGCCTGAGAACCGTCGAAGCCGACTCCAAACTTCCGAGGAGGGAGTGAAGGTGTTAAATGAGCTAATAAAGAATTTCCAGCTTGCCTTCTTGCTATCGCGGATGACACGACGGCATCGCGCTCGGAACTGCTTATAGCGGATACAGTTGGTCAAAGTAGGATGGTGACGGAAAACGCGGAGAGCACGTCGCCGCTCACGTATTGCATCACGGCATGCCTCGTTCCACCAAGGAACTGGGGGGCGCCGGGGCAATTCGGAGGTGCGTGGTATTGAATGTTCCGCAGCTCTAAGAATAACGTCGGTAATATGTGTGACCTCATCGTCGACGCTGGGAAAGTGACGGTCATCGAATGTCGCTAGAGACGAAAAAAGTGTCCAATCGGCTTGGGCAAACTTCCAGCGTCGAGGGCGCATGTAGGGCAGTTGAGGCTACAGTCTAAGGACACATGGAAAGTGGTCACTCGAGTGTGTATCATCAAGGACGAACCATTCGAAGCGCCGAGCTACCGGAACAGTACCGACCGCAAGGTCCAAATGAGATAAATTTGTCGTGGAGGCAGACAAAAATGTAGGGACCCCAGTGTTGAGGCAAACTAGATCTGCTTGGTGGAAGATGTCTAGCAGTAGTGAGCCACGTGGACAAGGATGTGGAGATCCCCAAAGCGGGTGGTGGGCATTGAAGTCCCCAACCAGCAAATAGGGGGGTGGAAGCTGACCAAGAAGATGAAGGAGATCAGCTCGTGCCATTGGTGTGGACGATGGAATGTATACAGTACAAAGAGAGAACGTGTATCCGGAAAGGGAAAGACGGACGGCGACAGCTTGGAAGGAAGTGTTTAAATGGATTGGGTGATAATGGAGAGTTTCATGGAGAAGAATCATGAGTCCTCCATGTGCTGGAGTGCCTTCAACAGAGGGGAGATCATATCGGACGGACTGAAAATGAGGGAGAACAAAGCGGTCATGGGGACGCAGCTTTGTTTCCTGAAGACAGAAGATGACCGGCGAGTAGGATCGTAAGAGGATCGACAATTCATCCCGATTGGCTCGAATACCGCGGATATTCCAGTGGATAATGGACATAGGGTGAACAGAAAATGGAGGAATGTGACCAAGGTCGCTGTCAACTCAACGACTGCTCTGAGCTTGCGACCGAAAGCATGGAATGGCATTCAGCCGAAGGCAGAAGATCCTGATCCATAGGTTGGTCAGGAGCAGCTCCTGCCACCAGCGATCGGCCTGTTGATCGGCCGCCAGCAGTGCGCCTCGGCGACACAGAAGACGGCCGAGGGCGATTTCCGCCAGGTGGTGCTGTAGATGGGACACGCCTTGGCGGAGAAGGAGAGGAACTGGGTTTCTTTGTAGCCTTCTTGGAAGTATGATGTTTAGAGGAAGGAGGAACTGATGGTTGGGAAGTTGCCGTACGTAAAAACTCTTCACGAGTATGCTCTTTTTTTTCGAACTCTTGGTGTCTGACTTTTGGGCTCGGGATTTAGCAGAACTCGACGAAGGGTGAGCCAGAGAGTGGGCAGGCGAAAGTGGTGAGGTTGAACGGGCGATCTTTGCGCTGGCCGATCTGACGACCGTGGCACTAAAGGTGAGGTCGCAAGTCTGCGTGGCCGCCTCCTTTGTTGGCCGAGGAGAAGCAAGGACAGTGCTGTATTTTCCTTTCTGAGGCACGGTGGGCTGTCGACTGGCGAATAATTTTCGAGCAGCAAAGGTCGACACCTTTTCCTTTAATTTCCTGGATGAGCTTTTCGTCCTTAAAAACGGGACAATCTCGAGAGGAAGCAGCGTGGTCACCCATACAGTTGATGCAGCGAGGGGATGGAGGTGGACAAGCACCCTCATGGGCATCCTTGCCACATGTAACACATTTGGCCGGATTGGAACAGGACTGGCTGGTGTGATTGAACCGCTGACACCGATAGCAACACGTAGGGTTTGGGACGTAAGGGCGAACGGAAATTATCTCATAGCCTGCTTTGATTTTCGATGGGAGTTGAACTTTGTCAAATGTCAAGAAGACAGTGCGGGTTGGAATGATGTTCGTGTCAACCCTTTTCATAACCCTATGAACAGCCGTTACGCCCTGGTCAGACAGATAGTGCTGAATTTCTTCGTCAGACAATCCATCGAGGGAGCGTGTATAAACGACTCCACACGAGGAACTTAAAGTACGGTGCGGTTCCACCCGGACAGGGAAGGTGTGTAGTAGTGAGGTACGCAGCAATTTTTGTGCCTGGAGGGCACTGACTGTTTCTAACAACAGGGTGCCATTCCGTAATCTGGAACAAGATTTTACAGGACCTGCAATTGCGTCAACACCTTTCTGAATAATGAAAGGGTTGACCATGGAGAAGTCATGACCTTCGTCAGACCGAGAAACAACAAGGAACTGTGGCAACGATGGAAGAACTGTCTGTGGCTGAGACTCAGTGAACTTACGCTTGTGAGCAGACATAGTGGAAGGTGAGGAAACCATTGCGGAAGAATCCCCATGATTACCGGCGTCTCCGATGGCGCGCTCCTCCCTTGTGGGGGCCCTCTCTGGGGGCACTCCCGCCTTTACGTGATTGTTCACACCTCAGGTCACACCTCCCGACAAACGGACGGAGGGACCAATCGGCACTTTCGGAAGGTATCAGCTCGGGTAATCACCCCTCCCTGGGCCTGGCCGTTACCAGGGGGTACGTACGTGTCCTACCTGTCTACCCGGGGCGGGGAATTACGCGTTACCCCGTCACCGGCTACGCATGGAAGTGCGTGGGTCGGCCTTCAGACACGCACAGGGAGGAAGAAAGAGAAAGGGAAAGGTTAAGAAGAGAGGTCTAAAACGCCGCAGCGGAGAAAAGGGTAAAGAGAAGAGGTAAGGAAAAGAGAAGGACAAAGGAAGGATGAAGACATACAAGCAAGGAAGGCGAAGAATGCGGTACATTTACAAGCGTCCGTCTCTGGACGTAGGCACAAACCATACTCCCAGAAGGGGAGAAAGGGAAGGAAAGAGCCAGAGGTGTGGGGGGAGGGGGGGGCGAAGATGGGGGATGGGGAAGGATGCGGAAAGGGAAGGTATGCAGCCCGGAAAGGAAGGAAGGCCACATTAGCTCGGGGTCCCGTGCTCGCTACGCACGTATCCACAAAAGAGTTGTGGATCCCCTGGGGGGGAACAGTGGAAGTACTGGCAGCTGATCCTGAAAGCAAGTAAATGTAAGATAATGCGGACAAATAGGCGAATGAATCCACCAATATACGATGACGCTATGGATGAGAAATCGCCGGAAACAGTAAGCACCATTTAACACACCCAGGAGTGGAATGACAAACAGGAGGACCAATGCCAGGGTGATATTCACAGGAAGAACATTAAGGAAACTTAATTCATCCAGAAAAGAAGTAGCTTGCAAAAAACTGTTGTACCTGTTACTGCGTATTTTTCATCAGTTTGGACCCTTGTGTTAGATTAATAGAGGAGAAAGACCAGTAATTCGGTGGTCTCCAATCATCGTAAATGCTACTAAGCATTATATTAGTCGTTAATCAGATTACATAATACAAATGACATACTGCATAACGGGACCATGTATTTAATAGCATTCTGGAGAGGATGATGAACAAATGAAGTGATAGAGCACATACTATGCAGCACCGTGCACAGTACATATCACGAGGTCACGCACTATAATTTGCTATCAGACAGAGCCATTGCACAACAGGCCTTATTTATTCCTTATCGTTTCAGGAATAGCCAGACTTTCTTCAACGGCTCGATTGCGAGGCGTGTCTGCACTTTCGGCATATTGCTTTCCCCGCTTCAACTGCTTTTACGAGCATAAGGAAAGCTCGTGTATTTGCTACATAGTGACGTATCATCCTATTTTCGCCATCTCCCGTGCAGTCCAATGTGTTCCGTATGGGTGTCGCACATAACGAATACCTCATCACTTTGTCTTCATTGCTCAAAATCATTATGTATAGCGTTGTTAGCGGTGCAAAGACTTCAGATGTAAAAACAATTTTGGCAGTAGACCAAGGAATGTTGTGGTGACGTTGCTGCTCGTTGTATTTGTATCGGGTGTTACTCTTCAGAGTAGTCAAGCGGATTTTCTCTAGTTTTTCACATAATATTCGATATATATTTTTGACATGTGTAAATGCAACCAGTTCAAAAACACTTCTTGTGTGTTTCAAGCAACTCCCATTAAAAAAGGAAAACGTCGACTTGTATCTTGGTACAAATAAAATGTTATGAACGGGGAAATTTTGTGTTCTGATACTGTAGAACGGTCTCTGAATTTTAACGGGAAAGCTGTCCATGCGCAACGCGTCTTCCGTAGCTTTTGTGGAAAGATAAGGTTGGATTATCTTATTTGTTGTAGGCAGGGAACAGAGATGACAACCGAATGTTAAAACCAATGCTTCCTAGTAGTAAGAAAGTTGACAGACTCCTCGTCCAGATGGAAAGGAAGCCAGCAGCTATCTATAGGCACTGGTGTAGCCTTCTCTATAAAATGTACGAACTACTTGGCAACTAATATCGGGGCAGTTATAACGACTCTTCCTGAGGATGCTCCAACTAATACAGTCACTCTGACAACGTTTATGTGGTTTTACAAACTTTAGGAATGAAGGTTGTGAAACTGATTTTTCGTGTAGCCCGAGTTCGAGGTGAGGCTGGAACGTAATTGTTTCGTTGTGAGATGAGATTCGCCAACTCACTATACGAGAAGCGGCTTGACTACAATTAGTGAACAGTACAAGTTGTTACCAGATTTTGTGAATATATTGCGGACTTTCGCTGCGATGATAATTCTTTGGCTACGTGTTATCTTATTGTTAACATCACGATGAACCGTGGACCTTGCCGTTGGTGGGGAGGCTTGCGTGCCTCAACAATACAGATACCGCAGGTATCTGTTGAGAGGCCAGACAAACGTGTGGTTCCTGAAGAAGGGCAGCAGTCTTTTCGGCGTTGCACAGGCAACAGTCTGGATGATTGACTGATCTGGCCTTGTAACACTAACCGAAACGGCCTTGCTGTGCTGGTACTGGGAACGGCTGAAAGCAAGGGGAAACTACAGCTATAATTTTTCCAGAGGGAATGCAGCTTCACTGTATGGTTAAATCATTATGGCGTCATCTTCGGTAAAATATTCCGGAGGTAAAATAGTCCCCCATTCGGATCTTCGGGCGGGGACTACTCAGGAGGACGTTGTTATCAGGAGAAAGAAAAGTGGCGTTCTACGGATGGGAGCGTGGAATGTCAGATCCCTTAATCGGGCAGGTAGGTTAGAAAATTTAAAAATGGGAATGAATAGGTTAGATATAGTTGGAATTAGTGAAGTACGGTGGCAGGAGAAACAAGACTTCTGGTCAGGTGAACACATGGATATAAATACAAAATCAAATAGCGGTACTGCAGAAGTAGGTCTAATAATGAATAAAAAATAGGAGCGCGGTTAAGCTACTACAAACAGCATAGTGAACGCATTATTGTGGCCAAGATAGACACTAAGCCAAAACCTACTACAGCAGTAAAAGTTGCCAACCAGCTCCGCAGATGAAGAGATTGATGAAATTTGTGATGAGATAAAAAAAATTATTCAGATAGTGAAGGAAGACGAAAATTCAATAGTCTTGGGTGTCGAATTCGATAGTAGGAAAAGAAAGAGAAGGAAAAGTAGTAGGTGAATATGGAATGTGGGTAAGGAATGAAAGAGGAAGCCGCCTGGAAGAATTTTGCATAGAGGATAACTTAATCATAGCTAACACTTGGTTCAAGAATCATGAAAGAAGGTTGTATACATGGAAGAAGCCTGGAGATATTGAAAGGTTTCAAATAGATTATATAATGGTAAGACACAGATTTAGGAACCAGGTTTTCAATTGTAAGACATTTCCAGGGGTAGATGTGGACTCTGACCACAATCTATTGGTTATGAACTGTTGATTAAAACTGAAGAAACTGCAAAAAGGTGGGAGTTTAAGGAGATGGAACCTGGATAAACTGACACAACAAGAGGTTGTAGAGTGTTTCAGGGAGAACATTAGGGAACGATTGACAGGAATGGGGGAAAGAAATACAGTAGAAGAAGAATGCGTAGCTTTGAGAGATGAAATAGTGAAGGCAGCAGAGGATCAAGAAGGTAAAAGACGAGGGCTGGTAGAAATCCTCGGGTAACAGAAGAGATACTGAATTTAATTGATGAAAGGAGAAAATATAAAAATGCAGCAAATGAAGCAGGCAAAAAGGAATACAAACGTCTCAAAAATGAGATCGAGAGGAAGTGCAAAATGGCTAAGCAGGGATGGTTAGAGGACAAATGTAAGGATGTAGAGGCGTATATCACTAGGGGGTAAGATAGATACTGCCTACAGGAAAATTAAAGAGACCTTTGGAGAAAAGAGAACCACTTGTACGAATATCAAGAACTCAGATGAAACCCAGTTCTGAGCAAAGAAGGGAAACCAGAAAGATGGAAGGAGTATATAGAGGGTCTATAGAAGGGCGATGTAATTGAGGGCAATGTTATACAAATGGAAGAGGATGTAGATGAAGATGAAATGGGAGATATGATACTGCATGTAGAGTTTGATGGAGCACTGAAAGACCTAAGTCGAAACAAGGCCTCGAGAGTAGACAACATTCCATTACAACTACTGACAGCCTTGGGAGAGCAGGCCTGACAAAAGTCTACCATCTGGTGAGCAAGATTTATGACACAGGCGAAATACCCTCAGACTTCAGGAAGAATATAATAATTCCAATCCCAAAGAAAGCAGGGGTTGACAGATGTGATATTTACCGAACTATCAGTTTAATAAGTCACAGCTGCAAACTACTAACACGAATTCTTTACAGACGAATGGAAAAAAACTGGTAGAAGCCGAACTCAGGGAAGATCACTTTGGATTCCTGAGAAATGTTGTAACCCGTGAGGCAATACTGACCCTACGACTTAGCCTTAGAAGAAAGATTAAGGAAAGGCGAACCTACGTTTCTAGCATTTGCAGACTTAGAGAAAGCTTTTGACAATGTTGACTGGAATACTCTCTTTCAAATTCTGAAGGTGGCAGGGACAAAATACAGGGAGCGAAATGCTGTTTACAATTTGTACAGCAACCAGATGGCAGTTTTAAGAGTCGGGGGGGCATTAAAGTGAAGCAGTGGTTGGGAAGGAAGTGAGACAGGGTTGTAGCCTATCCCTGATGTTACTCAACCTGTATATTGAGCAAGCAGTAAAGGAAACAAAAGAAAAATTCGGTGTAGGAATTAAAATCCATGAGAAGAAATAAAAACTGAGGTTCGCCGATGACATTGTAATTCTGCCAGAGACACCAAACGACCTGGAGAGCAGCTGAACGGAATGGACAGTGTCTTGAAAAGATGATCAACAAAAGCAAAAGGAGGATAATGGAATGTAGTCGAATTAAATCGGGTGATGTTGAGGGTAATAGATTAGGAAATGAGACACATTAGTAGAAGAGTTTTGCTATTTGCGGAGCAGAATAACTGATGATGGTCGAAGTAGAGAGGATATAAAATGTAGACTGGCAATGGCAAGGAAAGCGTTTCTGAAGAAGAGAAATTTGTTATCAAATATAGATTTAAGTGTCAGGAAGACGTTTCTGAGAGTATTTTTATGGAGTGTAGCCATGTATGGAAGTGAAACATGGACGATAAATAGTTTAGACAAGAAGAGAATAGAAGCTTTCGAAATGTGGTGCTACAGAAGAATGCTGAAGATTATATAGGTAGATCACATAACTAATGAGGAGGTATTGAATAGAATTGGGGAGAAGAGAAATTTGGGGCACAACTTGACAAGAAGAAGGGATCGATTGGTAGGACACATTCTGAAGCATCAAGGGAGCACCCATTTAGTATTGGAGCAAGCAACACGGAGGGTAAAAATCGTAGAGGGAGACCAACAGATGAATACACTAAACAGGTTCAGAAGGATGTAGGTTGCAGTACGTATTGGGAGATGAAGCTTCCACAGGATAGAGTAGCATGGAGAGCTGCATCAAACCAATCTCTGGACTGAAGGCCAGAACAACTACATCACGATGACGTGTGTGGAATACAATTGTGTAATTGGGTACGCCATTTTAATGTTCTTAAAGCTTAACCGGTTCTAAAAAAAAAAAACACAATTCATTTCCGTAAGCAGGCGAGAAGACTAGAGTTCTAGAGTTCAACGTGCCATCGATGAAGAGCTGTTTCAGACGGAGCATAAGCTCCGATTGGGAAAGTGTGGAGAAGAAATTCTTTTATGCCTTAATCGACTTACAGGAGGTACGGAAGACAAATCTGAATGGCCGGTCGGGAATTTCCTCCCCAATGTTTTAACCACGGCGACACTTTATTCGGTTTAGTTACCTAAACGTTTGAATCGATCGGCTCAGGATTCACACAAACAAGAAATGAAGGAGTGATGTTAGATTCGGTGGAAAGTAGATGAACCGAAACATTTCAGCCGGTAGAGCGCTGATTGCGAAAGGCGAAGATGACGACTAGAACCCCGCCATCCACACACTTTTAATGTTTCCGAAAGTTCAGCAGCAGCGTTGACCGCCACTTGGAAAAGTGGCGTATTTCGTTTTTCAGCGAGTCATAATAACAATGGCATCTAAATGTAACGCTGTAATTATGATTTATTTACTTTTTGTTATTACTTTTTCAGGGCTTCTCGCTGTGAAGAATATATTTTTTTTTTTCTTTTTACAAGAAATTTATTTGCAGTTGTGAATATGGCTAACGATCAGCTGTGTAATGGAATGACGACAATGAAAATTTGTGTGGGACCGGGACTCTAACCCGGATTTCTCTCTTACCATGCATGCATGTCCGAAAGAACATGACATCGTAATTCGGAGTAACACGGACACTGCAATATCCTGTTTATCTGCTGATACCTGGCAAGCGACTTTCAAGTCATATGTCTCCACTGTACGGGAATTACGTTAACTGATGTACGAGTAGAGGTTGTAGACGCATGGTTGACGACAAATGGAGGTTTGGGTTTGGCCGTGAGTCGTGTTCGGATGACCAAATGGTGAAGCGTCTGCTCGTGTTAAGCGGGAAATCCGCGTTCGAGTCCCGGTCCGACCAAATTTTGATTGTCGTCATTCCATTATAAAGCTGCTGGTTGTCCATATTTGCAACTGCGAATACATTTCATGTATTTCATAACGGCTGTAGTCACCGCAGTGGCGGAACTTTGTATCGTAATTTGGAATAGCACAGTCACTGCAATTTAGAATTTTTGTTTTATTTGCATGCCGAAAATCTTGTAATGACTTAACGTCCGTACTGTGATTCCCACCCTACTGCAAGGACAAATGTAATATTGAGGAACAATAATATCAATATTAAAATTCAGAGCGGCATATCGAATGCACGTACAATTAGAAAAACAGTTCCAAGGTACTGGAGCGAAATAGCGAAGCGCATAAAATTGGCAGTGTTGCTACTTTCAAAAACGGACCACGAGGGCTGATGAGTTTTAAATATGTAGCCGAACGAGGTGACTTCGACACTGTATCCGTATAGGAGGCAGCCGCAGTTTCAGATCCCCGTCCGACCATCCAGATTTAGGTTTCTCAGATCAGTAAAGACAAACGCAATTACAGCTCTACTGAAAATGACACTGCCAATTACTTCCTGCCCCATTTTTCCCTTATCCAAATTTTGACTCCGCCTCCAATGACATTGTAGTCGTATGGACCTTAACCTCTAAAATTCCTCCTTAAATACGCAGTAAAATTTAAACATGAAATTAAAGTGAATTTGTATCAGTTACGATTCCTGCTGTCGCCACACCTGAGACACACTTCCACAATCTGTAAAATGTGCGCTAGTAGACAATAGGACATCTATCACGAAACAGTGGGGGCAGATTTCTCTGTTAGTTCAGCCTGTATATATAAGAAAGGGGGAGGGAGTAATTTTTATTGTTCCAAGAAACGAGGATAAAGCACATGTTACTCTGCAATCTGAATCGGACTTGTCAGACATCACAAATAGCGAAGGTCATAGCAGACAGACTAAGTACAAGCGTAGCCGGAGACTACAAAAGTCTGAACATATGCTGACGGATAGTCACAGATACAGCGTAAACACAGCAATCTGTGAAAGATTTAACTTGTTGGAAGCTCTCCAGCTCAACAAATATTTGGCACAGAGCTCCAATTTCGTTCTAAATGATCAGTTGAGTTGGGGCTGAGTACCCTGTGATCCAGTCTCTCTCTCTCTCTCTCTCTCTCTCACTCTCTCACTCTCTCACTCTCTCACTCTCTCACTCTCTCACTCTCTCACTCTCTCACTCTCTCACTCTCTCACACACACACACACACACACACACACACACACACACACACACACACACACACACCTGATACAATCCCACTTCACCTACAACAAACATTTACACCGTTAAGTGTCATTACTTTGTTGTTCTTACTGTCTGTAGCCCCATGATTTGGTATTCATTGCACTCTTCTACTGGAAGGCCCAAATATAGTTTCCTATAGCATGAATTTATACATTCTGTGTAAACTTGGTGCAGCTAGTAATAATTTGTCTTTGTACTGGGATTCAAATATTCTTGCTAACATAATCTATAAATCTTTTTCTTTTTCCTCTATTATAATGTTTCGACTTTATACTAAATCCATACAACCAGTATACAGTGGGACCTAGTTTATCTGTCCCTCGTTAAGACGGATCTTTTTTATTTGTGTATTTGATACTCAGAAGCAGCAATCTACAAGAATTATTAAATTTAAATTCAGTCAACCCACATACGCAGGTCCTAGTAAGGTGTCGTTAACAAAGTAAATAACACTGATTTTTCAGTAGGGCCTACTCTATTGCCGCCGTCTGTTGAGTGTGTATTATGACAACAATGAGACTGAAGGTGGTACAGCTTAGTGTACATTAACAAAAAGAGGCACTACACAAGATGGATTAATAGGGATCGTTCACAACATTGCTGCAGAATCTGGTAGTGAAGCATTTTCGAAAGATTCAGCGATACTCAGACATTGGCGTAAATGACAAAAAAGGTTGCGAAACGACAATGACGCTGCTTACGGTAAGATTTCTAACGACATTATCGCCGTCTTCGTCTGCAAACAATGACGATAGTCGTGGATTAGCTGATGAAATTGCTGCTCAATCTGCAGACAACAACGCAGCCAGACAAGATGATGTGTTATTTGGAACGCCACGTGGAAACAACTTCAGACAAACAATTTTTTGCAAAAAGTGTTGAGTGATCGTGCTCCACACAAACGACGTACGAATCAAAAGAAACCGATTACTTCTGTGTATAAGACTCACTGCCTTTTTTCCGTTATCTGGTCAATACTTACATGAAAAAATGTGTAATTTATACATTTACGTAAAAAGTATAACGTATTTACAATATTTAATCCATTCCATTCCATTTTTTCTGACTTTCTGGATTATGTGTGTTTCAACTATTTGGATGACCTAGTCCGGATAAACAAGATACTACTGTACTTTAATCTTCGTTCTACACAGTTTTGGCACAATGTATTCTGTACAGTGTATTTTAACTCTCTTGTAAACTTACACAACGATTAGGCTACCGTCATCATACGTAATATACAGTCTATGTTCCTAGTGTAAAGACAAATAATAATAATAATAATAATAATAATAATAACAATAATGTGTGAACATGCAATTCAGCCCATGTGCTGTTTGTAGAAAAATACGACTATCGTACAGTGGCAACTGTTTGCACTCGATTGTATCCACTCTTAACCCGCTCTCACATACAGATGTACCACACTGAACTACTAACTATTGTTGCATAATAGCTATATAAAACGAGTGACAAGCACTCTGTCTAGCATTTCCTACCGATGATACTCGAACGACCAAAGATTTTGTGCGTTGATAACATCTACAGTTGCACTCTAGTATATCTTGTAAACCCTAGCCAACTGTCACCTGATTGTGGTCTAATAAGAAGAAAAAAAACTGTTGATCATAAGCAAGATTATCTGCACGAAATGCATATTGTTAGCTCTTCTACCTTCAAATAAGGAAGTAATGTAGCTCGCGTATCGCAGTATCTTAACTCACCGGCGACGGAGCAGCTTCCTGCTTGTTCGCTTGAACACAACAGCTACCGCACTGCGTGAAGCACATAGGGCCGAAGAGTCCCGCGGCGCATGCGCACGGAGTCGCGAAGTGGGCAGCTGTTGATGGTCCCTGATTCGCGGAACTTGTGCCTTCGGGGCATCAACATAGCGCAGTGCAAGTTTGCCTACAGTGATTCTTCCTGCTTCTGACGAGACAGTTGTATGAGTACTCAAGTGTTCGTTGACAATGTAACAACGCAATCGTCGAGAGACTGTGTGCTTCCGGTTTAGGCCGTTTCAAAGCACCGTTGACACTGGGCGTGATGGTGAAAAAATATCATAGTAGTCAGTGACTATGATCTATATTCACCTCACCGACAACCTTTATGACAGAACGCTATGGTCATGCTTCAGTTATATACTAAATAGTATTACGTTACTATAAACAAAGATGCTTACCGCACCAGTCAGCAGAATCTGCGCTCCCCTGGTGTATTCTGCAACAAATTTTCTGCCACAGTCTCTATCGGAATGCACACACGCTGCCACAAATCACGCATGGCGTCCTTGAGATTGACAACTGGCCCAACAACACGAAACAATAATAAAAAGTAAATCAACTGTGGATACAAACAAAAAACTTAAGATCCTCATCCATTTGTGTTACGAATGGAACTTTAAGGCTAAAATCTTTCGATGAACACACAAAATTTACATCTCTAAACCTTACAGTGGAGATAATTACATAAAAATCATGGAGATGAAAGCTGTGGGCGATTTGTTCTATAATAATTGCTTGAGTTTTGGGAGGGTTTGTCTTGAAGAATCATTTATTACGCAAATTCTAAGCTCTTAAATTGGAGTTGATTAGCCAGTCACTTTTTTTCCTTCATTGTAATTTCATTCCCTCGTTCCAGAGTGGCGAAAGTAGGAAGGCAGCAGAATAATACTCCAGTCTTCAACCACAGCAAAAAAATGGTTCAAATGGCTCTGAGCACTATGGGACTCAACTGCTGAGGTCATTAGTCCCCTAGAACTTAGAACTAGTTAAACCTAACTAACCTAAGGACATGACAAACATCCATGCCCGAGGCAGGATTCGAACCTGCGACCGTAGCTCAACCACAGCAATTTAAAAGATAAAAAGAAGGAATAAAAAACTTAAAGTAGTGTACTGTATACAGATATTTTTAAAATAAATTAAAAGGCCCTTTTCGTTGATGACACGATAACACACATGAAAAGGTTTGACATTTAAAACAATGATTATGAGTTGCAAGTGCATTAAGACAAACACTACGCTGTATTACACTGCACTAGCACTTCATGGAAGGGACCTGCACGTAGTTGGTCCTTTTGGGTAACAAAATTTCTGTATAAATACGTGGTTCAGGTGATTTGGGTTTCGGGGGTAGTTGTAACGTTGAAGAGTGGGTGGGAAGAAAACAGGGCCGGCCTCTGTGACCGAGCGGTTCTAGGCGCTTCAGTCTGGAAGCGCGCTGCTGCTACGGTCGCAGGTTCGAATCCTGCCTCGGGCATGGATGTATGTGATGTCCTTAGGTTAGTTAGGTTTAGGTAGTTCTAAGTCTAGGGGACTGATGACATAAGATGTTAAGTCCCATAGTGCTTAGAGCCATTTGAACCATTTGAAAAAAACAGGCTATTGGGAATACAGTATGTGGGCCAAGCAAAGGTCAAGAGGAGGAGAGAAAGGGAGGGATCGGATTAACGAATGGTATTCACTCAGTGTTACAGACCGACTTGAAAAACCTGGCAACTTGCAAGATCACGCTTTCCATTCTGCTTTAAAAGAAATTTTGAAACTTAACGTTAACGCGAATGTAGGTAACGGTTGTTGTGCAGGAACACACAGAAAATTAACGTAAGTGATTACATACAAACATGGTCTGATAAATGTTGATTCAAAGAACTATCATTATTGCTTCAAATCGTCAGTAGCCTCTTTGTAACCAGAAAATAACAATGTGAGCCGTTTGTCTAATTATCTTCCCCATTTAGAGACATTAAATTTTGCAGATATTTCATTTCTCATCAGTCTGAAGCAAGTAGAAGTATCTGAGAAAAACAACGAGCATGTGTCTATTACTGTGAACGGTATTCAGGTGAGCTGAGCGTCTGTGGATGGTTATAGGAGGGTAAAAAGAATTCGAAGGGAAAAAAAATTAAAGTCGTTCCACTGTATTTCTCTAAATAACGGTATCATAAACTCGTAAAAGGATGAACCTGTTATTTTAGTTACATGAAAAATCTTTTGAAGCTAGTAAGTAGTAGTGTTGGTGCTCATCAACATTCAATTGAAGTACGTGAAAGAAAGTTCGGAGTTTCAACTGTACCCAGGTTCTGACTATATGGATTGGTTTCTCAAACTGCTATATCTGACTTCTGAACACATAAAAAATTACTTACTGCAAAACAAGAAGATGACCGTTAGACTCGAAGAGGAAGTGACTTTCCGAGCAGCAGGTATTTGCCACATGTGCAAGAAACGCTTCAAGCAAACTAATGTAAATGAAATGTTACGGCGTTACTGGTCGGGAGACCGCATCTGGGGTTGTTCGGATGCCTAGCCGAAGTCTTCTTACTTCACGCTATTTGGGCGACTTACACGTCAATGATGGTGAAATGATGATGAGCATAACGCAATACCCACTCCCCAGAGCATAAAATCTCCAGCTCGACCGGGAATCGAACCCAGGCCCCCTCATAGCAATCCTAGATGCACAAGGTTCCGTTTATTAAGCAATCTAAACTGCCACTTTCGGCAAAAGATGGTAAACCGTTCTTACTCGATATCGAAGCGGGCCCTGTAGCGTGGAGTCATTTTCTAGAAAGTACAGCTAGTCAGTAGCCGTTTGTGCCACAGGAGCCAACTGGAGATTGATTTAGCAGTAAAATAGATGAAAACGAAATGGAAACCGACACATAATATCAACATAATGCACTGTAAAGAATACGATGTAAATATATTATGATAATGAAAAAGTAACGTATTGGTTACAGATGTAGATGATATATAAATGGAACGTACTGAAATTGTATTCTATGTGCCGTTGATGTACCAGGCAATTGTGATTGTAACACACAGGTTGCAGATGTATTATGAGGATGTAACATACTGGTAATACACCAGCAACCGATGTGTTACAATCACATTTGCCTGACACATCAAGAATACAGTTTCAGTACGTTTCATTTATATATCATCTACATCTATAACCAATATTGAGGAAGTAACATACTGGTCCCCCCATGAACCATTGACCTTGCCATTGGTGGGGAGGCGTGCGTGCCTCAGCGATACAGATAGCCGTACCGTAGGTGCAACCACAACGGAAGGATATCTGTTGGGAGGCCAGACGAACGAGTGATTCCTGATTCAGTAGTTGCAGGGGCAACAGTCTGGATGATTGACTGATCTGGCCTTGTAACACTAACCAAAACGGCCTTGCTGTGCTGGTACTGCGAATGGTTAAATGGTGATGGCGTCCTCTTGGGTAAAATATTCCGGAGGTAAAATAGGCCCCCATTCGGATCTCCGGGCGGGGACTATTCAAGAGGACGTCCTTATCAGGAAAAAGAAAAGTGGCGTTCTACGGATCGGAGCGTGGAATGTTAGATCCCTTAATCGGGCAGGTAGGTTAGAAAATTTAAAAAGGGAAATGGATAGGTTAAAGTTAGATATAGTGGGAATTAGTGAAGTTCGGTGGCAGGAGGAACAAGACTTTTGGTCAGGTGAATACAGGGTTATAAATACAAAATCAAATAGGGGTGATGCAGGAGTAGGTTTAATAATGAATAGGAAAATAGGAATGCGGGTAAGCTACTACAAACAGCATAGTGAACGCATTATTGTGGCGAAGATAGACACGAAGCCACGCCTACTGCAGTAGTACAAGTTTATATGCCAACTAGCTCAGCTGATGACGAAGATGCTGATGAAATGTATGATGAGATAAAAGAAATTATTCAGGTAGTGAAGGGAGACGAAAATTTAATGGTCATGGGTGACTGGAATTCGAGAATAGGAAAAGGGAGAGAAGGAAACATAGTAGGTGAAATTGGATTGGGGCTAAGAAATGAAAGAGGAAGCCGCCTGGTAGAATTTTGCGCAGAGCATAACTTAACCATAGCTAACACTTGGTTCAAGAATCATGAAAGAAGGTTGTATACATGGAAGAACCCTGGAGATACTAGAAGATATCAGATAGATTATATAATGGTAAGACAGAGATTTAGGAACCAGTTTTTAAATTGTAAGACATTTCCAGGGGCAGATGTGGATTCTGACCACAGTCTATTGGTTATGAACTGTAGATTAAAACTTAAGAAACTGCAAAAGGGTGGGAATTGAAGGAGACGGGACCTGGATAAACTGAAAGAACCAGAGGTTGTACAGGGTTTCAGGGAGAGCATAAGGAAACAATTGACAGGAACGGGAGAAAGAAATACAGTAGAAGAAGAATGGGTAACTTTGAGGGATGAAATAGTGAAGGCAGCAGGTGATCAAATAGGTAAAAAGACGAGGGCTAGTAGAAACCCTTGGATAACAGAAGAAATATTGAATTTATTTGATGAAAGGAGAAAATATAAAAATGCAGCAAATGAAGCAGGCAAAAAGGAATACAAACGTCTCAAAAATGAGATCGACAGGAAATGCAAAATGACTAAGGAGGGATGGCTAGAGGACAAATGTAAGTATGTAGAGGCTTATCTCACTAGGGGTAAGAAAGATACTGCCTACAGGAAAATTAAAGAGACCTTTGGAGAAAGAGAACCACTTGTATGAATATCAAGAGCTCAGATGGAAACCCAGTTCTATGCAAAGAAGGGAAAGCAGAAAGGTGGAAGGAGTATATAGGTGGTCTATACAAGGGCAATGTACTTGAGGACAATATTATGGAAATGGAAGAGGATGTGGATGAAATGTGAGATATGATGCTGCGTGAAGAGTTTGACAGAGCACTGAAAGACCTAAGTCGAAACAAGGCACCGGGAGTAGACACATTCCATTAAAACTACTGACAGCCTTGGGAGAGCCAGTCCTGATAGAACTCTACCATCTGGTGAGCAAGATGTATGAGACAGGCGAAATACCCTCAGACTTCAAGAAGAATATAATAATTCCAATCCCAAACAAAGCAGGTGTTGACAGATGTGAAAATTACCGAACTATCAGCATAATAAGTCACGGCTGCAAAATACTAACGCGAATTCTTTACAGACGAGTGGAAAAACTGGTAGAAGCCGACCTCGGGGAAGATCAGTTTGATTCCGTAGAAATACTGGAATACGTGAGGCAATACTCACCCTACGACTTATCTTAGAAGATAGATTAAGGAAAGTCAAACCTACGTTTCTAGCATTTGTAGACTTAGAGAAAGCTTTAGACAATGTTGGCTGGAATACTCTCTTTCAAATTCTGAAGGTGTCAGGGGTAAAATACAGGGAACGGAAGGCTGTTTTCAAATTTGTACAGAAACCAGATGGCAGTTATAAGAGTCGATGGGCAAGAAAGGGAAGCAGTGGTTGGGAAGGGAGTGAGACAGGGTTGTAGCCTATCTCCGATGTTATTCAATCTGTATATTGAGCAAACAGTAAAGGAAACAAAAGAAAAATTCGGAGTAGGTATTAAAAACCATGGAGAAGAAATAAAAACTTTGAGGTTTGCCGATGACATTATAATTCTGTCAGAGAGAGCAAGGACCTAGAAGAGCAGTTGAACGGAATGGACAGTGTTTTGAAAGGAGGATATAAGATGAACATCAACAAAAGCAAAACGAGGATAATGGGATGTAGTCGAAATAAGTCGGGTGATGCTGAGGGCATTAGATTAGGAAATGAGACACTTAAAGTAGTAAAGGAATTTTGCTGTTTGGGGAGCAAAATAACTGATGATGGTCGAATTAGAGAGGATATAAAATGTAGACTGGCAACGGCAAGGAAAGCGTTTCTGGAGGAGAGAAAGTTGTTAACATCGAGTATAGATTTAAGTTTAGGTAGTCGTTTCTTAAAGTATTTGTATGGAGTGTAGCCATGTATGGAAGTGAAACATGGACGACAAATAGTTTGGACAAGAAGATAGTAGAAGCTTTCGAAATGTGGTGCTACAGAAAAATGGCAAGATTAGATGGGTAGATCACACAACTAATAAGGAGGTATTGAACAGAATTGGGGAGAAGAGGAGTTTGTGGCACAGCTTGACTAGAAGAAGGGATTCGTAGGTAGGACATTTCCTGAGACATCAAGGGATCGCCAATTTAGTACTGGAGGGCAGCGTGGAGGGTAAAAATCGTAGAGGGAGACCAAGAGACGAATACACAAGATAGGGTAACATTGAGAGCTGCATCAAACCTGTCTCTCGACTTAAGACCACAACAACAACAACAACAATATCTTCGATGGTGTCTTCATGACCATTGACGAAATGATGAGCATATTGTCATGAACCTGACAAATAAATCTGTAAGTACCGCAAAAGCTGTTTTCATTACGGAATAGTTTCTGGAAAATCGGTTGAGAAAGATTGCAAAGTGTATACCTTGATTCTGTCATCGCCGACGGGCAGAAAGGTGGCCAACACTGTCGGCCCCCACTTCCGAAAGAGCGAATTAATTCGTCCAGCGCATTGACTATAACTGGTCACTTTCCATCAACCACCGTATCCTGCACGGGCTACGCTCATTTCTGCCAGTTTGGTTCACGACAGTGCAGTCCGATCAGTGTTCCCAAGCTGAAACGAGGCAGCTGTCGTAACAAGGGCGTAAAATTGTCGTAAATGTACTAAAATTATCGAACTTACCTGCCTAACGACCATAATAAATAACACTGAGTGTCAGATCTATTTGTGTATGCTTTATAGTCTTGTAAAAGATGCTACTGTTTTCAAGCAAATAGAGATTTCTTTAGAATTAAAATTTATGTTTTATGTACGTCACATAAAATCGTTCCATAAAAAGGTCGGTCACGTATCGGCTCCAACTCAAACACTCGGCGTCCAGTTTCTTCTTTTTCCCATGGCTGCCAACACCGGCGACAAACACTATGTGGTCAAAAGTATCCGGACACTTGGCTGAAAATGACTTACAAGCTCGTGGTTCCCTCCATCGGTAATGCTGGAATTCAATATGGTGTTGCTCCACCATTAGCCTTGATAACAGCTTCCACTCTCGCAGGAATACGTTCAGTCAGGTGCTGGAAGGTTTCTTGGAGAATTGCACCCCATTCTTCACGGAGTGCTGCACTGAGGAGAGGTACCGATGTCGGTCGGCGATGCCTGGCACGAAGTCGTCGTTCCATAACATCACAAAGGTATCCTATAGGATTCAGGTCAGGACTCTGTGCAGGCCAGTCCATTACACGGATGTTATTGTACTGTAACCACTCCGCCACAGGCCATACATTATGAACATTGCTCTTCAACAGTGGGAAGTAGGAAGGTGCTTAAAATATCAATATGGGCTTGTGCTGTGATAGTGCCACGCAAAACAACAAGGGGTGCAAGCCCCCTCCACGAGAAACACAACCACACCATAACACCACCGCCTTCAAATTTTACTGTTGGCACTACACACGCTGGCAGATGACGTTCACCGGGCATTCGCCATATCCACACCCTGCCATGGGATCGCCACATTATGTACCGTGATTCGTCACGCAACGTTTTTTCCACTGTTCAATTGTCCAATGTTTACGCTCCTTACACCAAGCGAGGCGTCGTTTGGCTTTTACCGGCGTTGTGTGTGGTTTATGAACAGACGCTAGACCATGAATTCCAAGTCTTCTCACCTCCCGCCTAAATGTCGTAGTACTTGCAGTGGATCCTGATGCAGTTTGGAATTCCTGTGTGATGGTCTGGATAGATGTCTGCCTATTGCACATTACGACCCTCTTCAACTGTCGGTGGTCTCTGTCTGTCAACAGACGAGGTCGGCCTGTATTAATGACCTTCCATATGCAGGGTCAAAAAAATTCAAATTTTGTTTTATTTTCAGATAATACAAGTATTGGTACAAAAAACAGTACCCGTGATCTCGTTGAGTAATCAGCTAATGAAATATTTGTAAGTATCAATGGGTGGTTCACACCAAATGGATCGTCACCAAATTTTGACAAGATCCAGTACATACAGTTTAGTACCTCAGAAAGAATACCTGACCATATGAGTATAATGTATTCTAACAATGAAATTAAAGCTGTAGACAGTGTCAAATTTTTAGGGCTACAAATTGACCACAACCTAAATTGGAAAACTCACACTCTAGACTTAATCAAACGCCTTAGTTCAGCTACATTTGCAGTACGCATGATAGTAGAAATAGGTGATTTAAAAATGAAGAAGTTAGTTTATTCGGCCTACTTCCACTCACTAATGAGTTATGGAATCATCTTTTGGTGATACGCCTCTCACAAAGAGAACATTTTCAAAATTCAGAAACGAGTGACTAGAATTATATCTGGTATCAGTCCTAGATCATCACGCAGAGACCTCAGGCGTTGTCGGTGGATCACGATAGCAAATATCCTTCAACTTTCCCCACAGAAAGAAATCCGGGGACGTCAGATCCGGTGAACGTGCGGGCCATGGTATTGTGCTTCGACAACCAGTCCACCTGTTATGAAATACGCTATTCAATACCGCTTCAACCGCACGCGAGCTATGTGCCGGACATCCATCATGCTGGAAGTACATCGCCATTCTGTCATGCAGTGAAACATCTTGTAGTAACATCGGTAGAACATTACGTAGGAAATCTGCATACATTGTACCATTTAGACTGCCATCGATAAAATGGGGGCCAATTATCCTTCCTCCAATAATGCCGCACCATACATTAACCTGCCAAGGTCGCTTATGTTCCACTTGTCGCAGCCATCGTGGATTTTCCGTTGCCCAATAGTGCACATTATGCCGGTTTACGTTACCGCTGTTGGTGAATGACGCTTCGTCGCTAAATAGAACGCGACATATCGCTCGTATTACTAACAATAAGTGTCTACAACAGGACGACTTGTTTGGCGTAGAGGTAGTAAATTGTGTACGGGGATCTTCCTCGTAAATCAGTATGTCTACATCTACATCTACATTTATACTCCGCAAGCCACCCGACGGTGTGTGGCGGAGGCACTTTACGTGCCACTGTCATTACCTCCCTTTCCTGTTCCAGTCGCGTATGGTTCGCGGGAAGAACGACTGTCTGAAAGCCTCCGTGCGCCCTCTAATCTCTCTAATTTTACATTCGTGATCTCCTCGGGAGGTATAAGTAGGGGGAAGCAATATATTCGTATGTCGATTAGTGAGAACCGTACCTGAAAACTTACAATTTTTTCTAATATTAGCCTCCACATACAGACAGTAAAAGGTGCGGGGGCTTCAGTTTAAAACATGTATACATAATCGTCAAGGCCAAACGTTGTGCGTGTAGCAGCAACGCTACGATCCGTCGGTGATGCTTGATTCTTGGACTCAGTCTCCTTTCCACGCCAGTATGGTAGACTTGTACCTGGTTGCAGACTAAAATAACGAGTTTCGGTTAAATGGCTGTCATCAGAGACTGGCTAGTCTACGTGTCCGTGCATACGGGGACGACGAGTTCGGAGATGATGTCACAGGACACGATGGCGTGTTTAACATTTGGAGCGCTTGTCACTTATGTAAATCTACTTGTCCCAGTGCCAGACTGTTTTCTCCGTCTCCTTTATACAGTTCCAGTAATTTTCACTGTAATTTGACTCTCTCGTACAAACTCAAGCAGCAACATGAAACAAAGCTTATTAACTGTTTTTTAAATAAATATGAATTACATGGTTCTTTGGTTAAACTTTCTTCAGGTGCAAAAAAATAGCATTTAGTTTACAACTGAAGAAGTGAGTTTAAGAATCTGCGTGCAAAACGACTGCAATAAATTTTCGAATGTCATTCAGGTGACTGTTTTCTTACCTGACTCAGATAAATCATAATTAGGATCTTCATCTACGCCATCAGCATCTAGAAAAACGCTACTGGTAAACCCTTGATGCCTCAGAACG
The DNA here is from genome assembly GCF_021461385.2 of Schistocerca piceifrons. Taxonomy (NCBI): domain Eukaryota; kingdom Metazoa; phylum Arthropoda; class Insecta; order Orthoptera; family Acrididae; genus Schistocerca; species Schistocerca piceifrons. The sequence goes on along the minus strand of NC_060142.1, from coordinate 82,855,573 downwards.
TGTCCTACCAACCGATCCCTTCTTCTAGTTTAGTTGTGCCACAAATTCCTCTTCTCCCCGGTTTTATTCAGTACCTCTTCATTAGTTACATATCTACCCATCTAATCTTCAGCATTCTTCTGTAGCATCACATTTCGAAAGCGTCTATTCTCTTCTTTACTTCGACCATTATCAGTTATTTTGCTCTCCAAACAGCAAAACTCATCTGCTACTTTAAGTGCCTCATTTCCTAACCTAATTTCCTCAGCATCACCCGATTTAATTCGACTACATTCCATTATCCTCGTTTTGCTATTCTACCTTTTTATGGACTATATTCTATCTACATTCACCAGGCTGAATGAACTCTTCCAGTCATTGTCTGTTGTCGCTACGAACCTCCATGACAGAAACTATCAAGAGTTGTTAGAATCGTACAAGTACAAGGATTACATTTACCAAACTGATTTGAACGAAGTAGATCCACGCAACGAGACGCATCGTTTACGCCCGGAAAATTTGTACTTTGGCGTTGAAGTTCAGGAAAGTTAGGCCAGGTTGAGATTCGCAGTAGTGGAATGTTGAAATCAAATATTACAACAACTTGGAAAGCTGAAAGTAAATAAACGCTCAGTTTTTCGGATCCAGTTCTTAAACTAGTGACATATCTGAATCCGGTTAAAGCACTATTACAAAAGACAGAAATATACGAGGCGTGTTTTTTTTTAAGTAAGTACCGTTTTGAATTATTAAAAGACGTGCTAAGATATCTCAATAATTTTATTTTTACATGAAAGCCTGTACCTTAATGTACTTTTCCACATAATTTCCGTCAATATTGAGGTGCTTGTCATAAGGTTGTACCAGTTTTTGAATACCCTCCTCCTAGAAGTTTCCCGCCTGACTTGTTAACCACTGCAACACCACTGTTTTGACTTCGGCAACGTCTTGAAGACGCTGACCGCCCAGGTGTTTCTTCAAGTGCAGGAATAGATGGTAGTCACTGGGCGCAAGATCGGGGCTGTACATGCACCAGCGCATTGTCAATGCCTGTGCGATCATTACGGACGGCGACCTACTCGCTGTTGAGAGGAATGTCGTTACACGTATTGCCAAATGCAGTGAGGTTGTGCGATATCATTTTGAGCATTTATTGCATTAATGTGGTATTTGCAGGCAATCACGCTGTAACAGCATGCCTTCTCAGAAATGATGAGTTCACAAAGGTACAGTCGTGCTCAAAAGTATCCGAACCACCTGAATTGCATTTCGCCTGATTCGAATGCAACCCACATAGCGCAGCTGTCTAGCACGTCCTCTAATCGCCCCTCGGTACAGTCGTTTGACTATCGAAAATGGTTCCAACAAGTCACCATTAGAAAACACTGCTCTGTATCGCAATAACTCAAGATGTAAAGTAATACCAAGGTACTACAAATATCAGCGAACATCTTATCACAGATAAGACGGTTCTTAAGGCTTGTAAGCTCACATTTATTACAATAAATGACATACATGAAATGTTACCACTCTCATTATTACGTCAGATAGGTAATTCACGTAGTAAGTTCGTCGTATTCATGATTTCCTCTTCAAAATAACATACCGTACTTATTGTTTAACACAAAATGACATTAAAAATTTAAGTTATTCACGAGCAGCTAGTTGAGAATATGTATGAACTTCAAATGACACGACGAACCTCCTCGTTCTGCATATGGATTCAAACCCAGGTAATGCAGACTAAGCAAAGACTTGGTGACTGACGGAAACTAACAGTCATTCCTGACTAGGCATACAGAGAGTGATATACCTCTATTTTAGACAGTATCAGTTAGCAAATATCAACTTTAAATTACATAACGTAAACATTTTTAACGGACGCGAATTCCTACCCAGCATCTATTGTCCTTGTTAACGAACTACGAGAGATGTTAAATATTGCTTCTTCACAAGTAACTTACTTGAAATGCCGTGAGGTAAAGCGTTGTGTTGGACACGGATTCGAACCTAGAACCTAATTGGATTGTTATCGAAACACAATCAACTGTGACATATCGGATTTTCTCGGCAGTAGGTAGATGTTTTAACTGAAATGATGAGACGAAACATTATTTTTTTCTTTCCCAGGACTCCAACCTGGCACCTATCGCTGTTATATTCTAGAGAAAACGAACGTTTAAAATGGGTTTGTTACACCAGCAGCGACATATGAGCATGTTTGAACTAGAAATAATATGACGAAGAGTTCAGTGCTGACTGCGAATCGAACCCCACACATATCGTTGTTGACCGCACACAAAGAGACGTCAGCTACCGAATTTTGCTCCACCAGCAGCTCAGAATAACATCCTTGAATTTACACCAAGTGTTTCTCAGCTGCAATTAACTAGATATTATTTTCAGTGCTATGTTAATGTGTTCTCTTATTTTCTTCTCTTCAAATTGTGTTTTTCTGTGTTGTCGTGTGAAATATTGTGACAATAATAGCGTGTGAAAAACGTAATACTAGGCTCCGAAGTAAACTGAGAAATGACAGTGAAGACGAAAGCAGTGTGTTAGCGCCACCATGTAATGAATTAACTAATACACAAAGTAGTAATTTGGTAACTGTGCATAGGGAAATGGAGCGGGCGTCAAATAATAGTGTAGACAGTGAAACAGGTAGTGAACAGGGAAGCATTATCGATCGATCGGTCGGCAACAGCTCGCCTCAGGAATCGGGAATGACAGAACACAATATTGCAAATACTGTAGACTCAGGTTTTGGGTTCTTACCGTTTTCTCAAATGAGTCAAGACACATTTTCCACTTGTCAAAATGTGAATGTTGCTGGTGCAAATTCACTGCCGAAAAGCATAGAGGAACAGATTCCAGACACAAATACATTATTATTGCAATTAATGAAACAAATGAAACAAAATCAGAGACAAACACAGCAACAGTTACACACAATGGAACAAAATCTTCAAAAGTTAGACCCAGCGGAACAAAATCTCAAAAAGTTAGACACAATGGAACAAAATCTTCAAAAGTTAGACACAGTGGAACAAAATCTTAAAAAGTTGGACACAATGGAACAAAATCTTCAAAAGTTAGACACCACGCTTGAACAAACACGTGAAGATTTAACTACTGAGTTACATAACATCGGATCGAAATGTCAAAAGTCTGCAATGACGTAAAAACACAAATTTGTGAGCATTTCCAACCTATCTTTTTGCGTCATGAAAATGCATTACAGAATAACGAAGCAGCCATAAAAGAACTGCAAACTATTGTTCATGAAAATCACGACACCTTGCAAGCTAAAATTGACTCAGTTGCATCTACCGATTCGGTTACGCAACCTGCAAAAACTCAGGAAAACTTCAAAGACACAGTAGATACGATTTCAACACAAATGGACACTCTGAAACTTGGTTCAGAAAAACACACAGAGGAGATAATTTCACTAACGGATAAAGTAGTCGAACTTTCAGATCAGTTCACTAACTTATCTACAAAGGTAGATGATGATCTGAATGACACAAGACCTGTAGCCTTCACGGACACTGAAGAGTATGAACAAATTAGAAAATTCAAACAAAATCAAAATCAAATCAGTGCACAGTACAAAAGAGAAATCCGGGAAGTACAAGATCAGTTGGCACAAATAATACAAGAATTACATATTTCAGAGGACACTCGCACTCCAGTATGGGAAGAGGGACATAGAAATACGGAACAACCACAAAATAATAACACAGGACACTTCGGAAATTATGAAAGAAATTGGCAAGGCGCATTGGATTTTGAGATGGAACCGCCGAAACGAAGTAACAATGAGCGATGTGCGACTCGTCGACACGATGATTTTGACTATAAGCTGTTCATTAATACACGTAAATTCAAAACATTTAAGAATTCTGGCAACAACATTCATCCACAAGCATGGCTTCATCAATTCTCTCATTGTTTTCCTCCCAACTGGTCATTGCAGCACAGATTAGAATTTATGTGTGGCTATTTAGAGAATGAACCAGCTGTAAGAATGCGATCGGTCATTCACGATTGCCACAGTGAAGGGGAATTTTATCATGCCTTCCTCTCAGCATATTGGTCTCAAGCTACACAAGACTGAGTAAAACATAGCATCATAATGATGAAACGTTTCGAACAATGTGAATTTTCCAGTCTTGTGAAATATTTTGCAGACATGTTGCACAAGAATCAGTACCTGTCAAACCCATACAGCCCCTCAGAACTCATCCGCATTTGCTTAATGAAATTGCCTGAACATTTAAGAAATATTATTTTGGCAGGACGTTGCAAAGACGACATTGAAGCTTTTCAGGGACTCTTACAAGAATTAGAAATTGACACTGACAATCGCGGAACGCGAAAACAGGAACACAACAATTACAGGTCACATCCGTCGCAATTCCGCGATGAAAGAAATAATAACTGGACACGACAAGGCTATTCTCACAACAAAAATCGTGACCAAAACAGACACCATCCGTATGACAACCGTTGGCAGAATAATAGTTACAGAGAAAGATTGCTTTTCCATAGTAATGAATGTGACAGAGACAACCATAGAATCAGACAATATGGGAACCAAAATAATTATTATCAAGGGAGACAGAATAACTTCAGACGCAACGGTCCACCACGCAGTTACGATTCCGGGAGAAATTCTCCACCACATGACCGACAAACAAGAAACTATGTAAACTACCGACAAAACGACAGACCTGAATTCCATCAGAACTAGCGAGCTTCAAACAGGGCAGGGCCTTCTCGTCAAGGTGAATTTGTAGAAGTTAGGTCTCCTAATCCCAATAACGACGTGCGCCAACAAAGAAACAGACAATGACCCGCACCGCAGGCAGCCGCGTGCGCCGGCTGGCTCAGAGAAAAATAACATAGACGCTAACCTTGAGAAAAATTCCAGTATTCTTTACCGACGTATACCTCATGACAATTGCATTCAAGTTCAAACTCTGAGTACTATGAAGAGTAAACGATTTCACCACACTTCACATATAAAACCGCTTATTCAGATATAATCTGCTTTTTAACTTAGTCTTTGCCATAAAATTTTTCACTTTACATTACTAGTATGCTTTGTTAGACTTAGAAACTGTTAACATGCAACAGTGTTTGAAGTTAACTAGCCAATCTAGAACCTAGGATACATATTTAGACAGTAGTTACGAGTGCATGATTATAGTGAACAAACGACACAGTGTTACTGTGTGTGTACATTCTTGCTTGTTAGTTGCGTGATTACGTAACGACTATAAGGCCCACATACTTAGAACATTTACCAGTACTGCTAATGATATTTTAATGCAACATTTTGGTTTACTTGAAAATACATTCTGGATTTAAAGTAGTTTCTGTAAGATACCAGATGACACAGTGGTTGGTTTATGTGACAGCTACATGATTTTATCACGACGCTACTAATGAGTGACAATTTACAATGTTGTTTTTGCGGTGTATCTGTTTTATATCTGCACAGTTTTTTTGAATTCTTCTGGAAAGTAAAACATGTTTTAGTAGTAACTTTTGTGGTATAGCTACAATGAGACAGCCTTTTTCGTAGCACAACAATACGTTACATTATAGTACTTTCTTCATCACGGCAATATGCATAATAACTACGATATCTATACGCAAAGCATCTCACTTTTGTTTATAACGAGGTGAGTACATTGACTTCAGCAGAACTTTGCTTACAGAGGACGATAACTACGACACTTCAACAGAATTATCTTACAGCAAGACGCACATTTAGCGCTACAGGACACGCATTTCAGTGATTAATTTTGTACTTAAAACATTTATTTTTAAAGATATTTGAAGTACAATGATACAAAGTTTTTCCGTGATACATTTCATTCCATTGCAATAATCTGTAACACCTGAGGGTATACTTACATTAATCCTCAGGGGGTCCATGCCTACTTTGTGTACCATGTGTTTGGCAAGCACAAGGAGCCCTAGCTAATATGGTATTTGCTTATACAACTTTACACATCGGTACCATATTTCTCTAACACACAAATTACACAGGTATCTGATCATTTAACTGAGAGATAAACATTTTTTTTTACTACATCAGTGACACATGTTTACGCAGTTACACAGTTGGGTAACTTCACACTTATGAACTTGTATTTTGTCTGTACTTTGTGAACTGTTCATATTTCTTCAGAACCATTGTGATACTATGAGAGCTTTGAATGATGTCTTTGGTAAGGGAGCATGATTTTAAAGTACGTTTGAGGTAGATGACACTATTGAAATGAGCAGAGTATTTTTTTTTTAGGTTTTGACATGATTGCAGAAAGCTACGACGTTTTTGAGAGTTGACTGAGATGTTTTGATGTTATTTTTACGATGACTATGTGTATTATGCTGTTGTATGTTTATGATCAATAAGCTGGTGCTATATGAGCTATTTGATTATGCTACATATCTGTTGTGATGAAATATTGAAGAAGTGTCGATGAATAAGGTAAGGAATAATGAGTAGTGGTTAGGGACTCTGATTTGTGAAAAAGGTTGTTGGAAACCAAGAATCGAACTTTAAGAGTTATGAAATGTATGTAAATGCGTGAATGTATTACAATGCCGACGAAAATTTTTTGGACACTGTTATATCAATAGGATTTTGTTTCTACAGATTTGTAATGCAAATTCTGGACCTGTGAAATATTTTTATATGAGACTGTCACTGTAGTGGAAACTGCTGTCGTAAATATTTCGGTAAGAAATTTAAGTGACCACCTTCACGTAATGCGTCGTGGGCACCCCGCTGCACGACAGACGCCTGGTAAAAAGCCATTAGTGTGTGCCTTTCAGAGGCACAGATGGAGAAAAAAAAAAAAAGAGGCCATTATCCTCGCTATTGACATTCCTTTGTAGAAAGCATCGTATTTACGACACCCACAAACTTGAAAACATGATTACACTGTAGAGTTCTTAATTTATGATATTTACTGAAATGAAATGATGAGAAACATTTCATGTCTATTGTCTTGCTAGTTGAAAGATTGTTTACTACATTATGAAATGCCATATGGCTAGTGAATGACGTTTCACGCATTGCTTTGCCTATTTTGTTTAATATCTAGTTCCTAGCTGCACTGCAGCATTGGTTAAAATACAATTTTATAGATGTACTAATATAAATATTTTATGCCTACAGATCCAGTAAAAAATAACTTTATGATGGATGTACTCCAAAAAAAATGAGGGAGCACAAAAAGACATTTCCACTTCACAGGAATTGCATACATAATTTTTGTCAGTGAGTTGGTAACTTGTCTGCTAGAGCAAGGTACAGTGATGCATCACTCTAGTGTTAAGATGTGACATAGGTATTAAACATGGCTATTTTTACTGTAATATTTTTTCTGCTTGAGCTTTCTCATGTTTAGATATAAGTTATTGCATTTGCTGCTGCTGTTTGCCAGGCATAATGTTACTGAATTTGACTTTGTATTACAATGTTAAGCCAGTTTTACTACGGATTTATTTTTCTTGTTTGCTGCGCATTGCCTTATATTAGTTGTAATATTGCATTTGCTTTGCTAGTTTATGCTGCTTGCTTTGACAATTTCCATTTTTTTCATTGCTGTTTGTATTAATTGTTTTGTGCTGCTGCATTGCCTCGTCCCTTAGTTTAGCATCTGAGCTCAGTAGATTTAAGTTAGCTTAAGAGGGGTAGACTATATAAAAAAATGAGTTGTGATGAATTGGAAGAAATGCATTGAGAAGTTTTACGAAAAAAGTACAGAAAGCAGGTATAGATAGGACTTTTTGGAAATCATGAAGAACGAAGGGAGATCTCCGAGAAGTAAAGAAAGTTTTGTTTGCAAAATACTGCAGTAAAACAAACCCTGTCCTTTCCTTGTGTTATCCCACTATGTGTTTGTGTACCCTTGGGCATTTGTGTTCTTCCTGTCTTTATGTGTTTATCTGATGAGAGTTACATTGTAGAATTTTTCTGATAATATGTTATTTACTTTGTAAAGATATTTAGACATTATTTATCTGTTATGTTTTGTTGCTCATATGTGAAATTGATGTTTCAAAAGTTATTCTGATCTTTATGTATGTACTTATGTCATAATTTTTGTAACACTGACGTGCATGTTTATTTCTATTCTTTTGTAAAGTCTGTGTTACTACAAATGTTATCTGTACTGTTATGTTCTTTAATGATGTATTTTGTACCTTTGTTATTGTATTCTTATGTTATAAAATTGTAATTGACACCAGTTCATCAAATTAAGTATCATTTCACTGCACACGTTTCTGTTGGTCATAGTATATGGACAATATGTGAGAAGTAGGGACTCTTAGTGTTTGCACATGTGTTAATAATTCAGCAAGGGACTAGATAACAGCATTGCTGGTTCAAAGGACATTTCAAAAAAATTTTTTGTGAGTGCACAAGTGGTGGTTCATGGACTTGCTATATTATCCGCAAGACTCTTCAATGGTGATTGTGCACCTGCACAGTCACAGCAGATGGCTGCTAGCCATCTCTACAAGGACTGCAGTGGGTCAGCACCTCTGGTGGCCCACCAATACCATACTCTCTACCAAGACTACAGTGGGTCTGCTCTGTGACGACCTACCTACCAATACTCTTCAAAATTTCGACTGACTCTGCTGTGGGTTTGCTCTGTTGTGGACCAATACCTGTCTGCATGTCAAGAGTCAGCACTGTTTTTCCGTTGGAAGAACAACACTACTTCTTCAAGATTGCATGGAAATCCACTACTTCCATGTGCATTTTCTTTTACTACTCAGACTTTGAGAAAAAAAACACTGCAATTTTACTGTGATGGATGATCAGGACTGTCTTTATGGACAGTGAGAAAATTTTAGCTTTTGACCAACATTGTATCAATAACTGTGTGCATTTGATTTCTTTGTTATTGTAGTTGTGAAAAAAATTTTAACAAATATGTATTGGCCAGTGCCCAAAAAAATTTGTAAAATTTTTTGTGGGAAGCATGGGGACTATATAAGTAGGCTGTTTAGGTTTTCTTACTGGTAACGCCACGTAGCGCTCTGTATGAAAATCACTGGCTGTGCTGTGTGCAGTCTGTGGCTAGTTTGCATTGTTGTCTGCCATTGTAGTGTTGGGCAGCTGGATGTTAACAGCGCATAGCGTTGCGCAGTTGGAGGTGAGCCGCCAGCAGTGGTGGATGTGGGGAGAGAGATGGCGGAGTTTTGAAATTTGTAAGACTGGATGTCATGAACTGCTATGTACGAGGGGCGTTCAGAAAGTAAGCTCCGATCGGTCGCGAAATGGAAACGACTATGAAAATCCGATAAAGCTTTGCACATATGTGTTGGGTAGTGTCTCTAGTATAACCCCAGTTAGCACCACGTCGCTCTTCTCATTTCTGAGCTCGCAGTGAGTGCGTAAAGATGTCTAGAAAATAGTGTCTGCCGCCAAGTACGAGGGCCTGGTGAGAAATTTCGCCTGAAGCTATGCAGCTAACATTACATAACTGTCGTGCTGTTTCTTCTTCAAGACAATTCTCAGCCGCATTCTGCAGGGGCAATGAAGATGCTCCTGCATCGTTTTCAAATGGAAATGTGAGATTACCCACAATACAGTCCGCAATTGTCTCCCCCTGAGTTTCATCTCTGGTCACATGAACCGCTGTCTCTGAAGACAACATTTTGACACAGACAACGAGGTGTAGGCCAGCGTGGAGAATTGGCGGAAAGCACTGGCGGCTGCCTTCTATGATGAGGCTATTGAAAAGTTGGTACAACGCTAAGACAAAAGTCTAAGTCAGAACGGCGACTACGTAGAGAAGTAGCTGAAAGGTGTAGCTAATTGTTACAAGTAAAACATTTGTGATGTTCACTGTGGTTTCAATTTGGCAATCAATCGGAGCTTACTTTCTGAACAGGCCTCGTATATTATGAGTTTTCAACACTATTAAGGTAAATACATTGTTTGTTCTCTATTAAAATCTTTCATTTGCTAACTATGCCAATCATTACTTAGTGCCTTCCGTAGTTCGAATCTTTTATTTAGGTGGCAGTAGTGGCGCTCGCTGTATTGCAGTAGTTCGAGTAACGAAGATTTTTGTGAGGTAAGTGATTTGTGAAAGGTATAGGTTAATGTTAGTCAGGGCCACTCTTTTGTAGGGATTATTGAAAGTCAGATTGCGTTGCGCTAAAAATATTGTGTGTCAGTTTAAGCACAGTCTTGTATAATTGTTCAAAGGGGACGTTCCACTGTTTGTTAGAAACGTCGTGCAGTGCAAAAGAAAAGCTGTAACTGCCTGTCTCTCAGAAGTCTAGATCCGGCCATATGCATTGTCTCACAGCACTGTGCAATGCGGAAGTTCTGGAGGAACTGTTGTTGAGTTCTGGAGGTGTTGAAGCAATGTGTCAGCTAGTGGCGTAACGGTAAACGTCAAGCACTGTTGATAAGACGTCGCGAGTTTGGGTACATTCACTGTTACATTTTTTAAAACGCCATACTGCTGTCTGCTGAAGTTATCGATGTAATGGAACTTTGAACATAATTCCCTTCACTTCTCAACCCAAAATAGTCGCATGTGGAAAAAGGGCTAACTTCTGTGACGTTTTGTTCTTTTCAGGTTTAACAGATGGCCAGGCTGCACATGCATGTCGAAACTTCTGTATTATGTATGGGGAGAGCGCATCGTGCCAAAATACGTCAGAAAAGTATTTTCTACATTAGCTGTTGTGTGGCAGTGGCATTTTATTCTTCATCAAACCTTGTTTGACAGCTTTAACTCAGAACAAGTTTTCTACATGCATGTAATCAAAAAAATGTTCAAATGTGTGTGAAACCTTATGGGACTTAACTGCTAAGGTCATCAGTCCCTAAGCTTACACACTACTTAACTTAAATTATACTAAGGACAAACACACACTCCCATGCCCGAGGAGGACTCGAACCTCCGCCGGGACCAGCCGCACAGTCCATAACCGCAGCGCCTGAAACCGCTCGGTTAATCCCGCGCGGCTGCATCTAATCAATAAACTGCATGTGCATTATCAGACCGTTATAGATAACATCAGAGAATTTGCATATATCGTTGATGATTAATTTCTCTTTCAGGTTAACTAATATTTTAACAACACTAAAAGAAACGGTGCGAAAATTGTGCACTGTATTATAAGAAATGAAATAAAACTACCCATGATAACCTTACGACGAAAGTGTGTTTCAATAAAACTGAGTATCTGTACACAAGAGTGCTTCTATCGGCATGAATTAGTAAAATGCTGATCACTTAGATTTCGATTGGGTCTGTGTTTGATTGGTATGCTGTGTCATACTCAAGTGGTATGCAAATGTGGCATTTCATAAATAAAGTTATGTATTCCTAGAAACCCAAAATTTGCTTGTCAGCAGCGGAAAGAGGCGTTACCTGTTGTGCACCATTGTAAGTTTTTCACCATTGCACTATGAGCCGAAAGTATTTCCTTGCGATTTCCTTATCGATGTGTGATCTGGCTGCATATAGGTCTTTCACAGAAAGGATAAAAACGTTACAGTTGCAAAACTGGAACCGAAAACCAGAACAGGCGCTTTCTCACAGGTTAGCACGTTTCCACAGACCTAGGGAAGAGGCACGCAACTTGGTTTCCTCTTACGACATCAGTAGTGGCTAGAACTCGTACACCGCTATTTAAAGGACGAGATTAGATGCGATTTTCACGTGCAACGACTTTCTTGAGCTGAAAACCGTAAATTTACAATCTTTTGTTACGGCTCAAGCGTTAATAGTAACTCAGATTATTCAATGGAAATGACAGGAAAAATCAAGTGAACTTTGAGACTTAGTTCCGTGCATACCAGGAAGTAACTCGTTGATCACAGAGTTGCCAAATATACCTTGCCTTGTTGCCAAATGTCAGTTACATTACCAGCACGAAGAAGACGAACCAATGTGATCCTACAGTGGGCTGGGAAGTGACCATAGCTGACGCCTCAAACACGCGGCTGCTACGGCCTGGAATACGTAATCCGTCTTATTCACATTTCTGTAACTGGGTTTAGGGACTGGAGCGTAGTTACTAATAATACTCAGAACTGACTGCAAACTAAGCTTCATAAATAAGTAACTCTCATAGTTGTTTTTATGTATCTTTCGTAAGTGCACTCAAAACTAAGAAAATCATTGACGAACGTATTCGTGCCTCGCCGATAGTCGATCACAACAAACAGATAAAAAAATAAAAAAAGACTGTGTGTGTGTGTGTGTGTGTGTGTGTGTGTGTGTGTGAGAGAGAGAGAGAGAGAGAGAGAGAGAGAGAGAGAGAGAGAGAGAGAGAAGAGAGAGAGAGAGAGTGAGGGAGAGAGAGAAAAATAAAAAGATGAGAGAGAGAGTAAAAAATTGTTGCAAAGAAACTGAATCATGGTACGTAAAGAAATCTTTCATTAAAATGACACGTTCTACACATGACGAAATGTCGTATTCATGATTTATGGAACAAGTATTAATCTAATCTAATCATATCATATTGCTGACTAGTCATGAAGAGGCACGAATTACAGGAATTTTCGCCAATATCAGTAACCAAATCTAAACTTGAAAATAAAATACGACAGTTTTTGTAATAAACCGGGACTCCTGTAAGGACCCTTTCGTCCTTGTTAACTAACCACGAAAGATGTGTGATATACCTCCATTAAGAAGAAACAAAGTGTTCATGGATTTAAAGATGAAGCGCATGATGTGAAGTTCTGTGACGGAGATACGAACCCAACACGCAATCGGATTGTTAACTAAGTAAAATAAATGTCACGTATCGGTTTTTATTACCAGCTGCTAGATGTTTGAGTCTAAAATAAGGATACAAATTTTTGTGCCTGAGCGACAATCGAACCGCATACCTACCGTCCTTGTTTATCATCCGCGAACATAGCTTAAGTAACACTTGCTTACTCACCAACAGTAAGATGTGTGCTTGTTTGACCAGAAATAACGACACCTATTGCGATTGTTGGCAACACATGAACAGACATTAAAAATGCACGTTAATTTTCACTAGCAGACTGGTATGCACGTGATAGGGCTTGAAATGAAATTATGAATATTTTTGTACTGGATCAGGATTCAGACCCACATACTTACCTTTGGAGGAGACCTAGAGAAGATTGCAGTCTTGGAAAAAGGAACGAAATGATTGAACTATCCGGTTCCGAGAGATTCAGGTCCTCGAAAGATGAGATACGAATTCTCATCACAGTCCAGCACCAAATTTTTCAACGTCTCTAATTCAGTCAAGTACAAGAAAAATAAGAGTCCTGTTCCTTTAAACGGCTATCGTTTCATCAAATAAAACAAAATTTTCTAATGTAAGTAAGTATACTGGACACAGTATTTCTGTTTACCATGACTTCCGCCTATGTCATTTCCCAACGTAAACCGGCTCTGCCCAACTGGTAATGAAGGAACGCGATGTTTAATGCGGATTCTGGATTATAACGTCTTTCTCTTGAGGTTACAAAGAGGTAAAGTAAATCTGTTCGTGCCTCTTAAAAGTAAATGCCTGAAACCACGCATTGCACCTGTGATAGTTCGTTCCACCAGACAATTGTGGCCACATTTCCCAGCCCCAGGAGTGTGCTGTAACGGATGATGTGCTTAGCTTACAAAATTAGTCACGGTGCAAAAAATGCGAGTCTATTAAATGGTTAAGTAGAAGCAATCTTCTGACGTGGAGATTATGCTATTCTCATGTCAGCAGGATGTAAAGACTCTTCTAGGCATCATAGCCTCGATGTGAAGCCATTTTGAAATATTCACTAATTCAGCAAATTTCTTAGTTCGAGAAAATCCACTGTGAAGTTTGAAGTTACCGGATAATTCGATTATTACCGTCATTGTTACTATCATTTTCTTCATACCGTTGCTGGAACACATGTGCTTGAAGATCATTTAATGCCTTTTGGTCATTACAGAAGTAGTTGCCCAAGAAGAGGTTCTTTCCCTGTCTACGGAGTCCTTTTCATGTTAATATCAAACATCAGCAATTACTCGCAGATTACATTAAAACTAAAGTAACAGATGAAGACGTTACTTGACAACAAAAACGCGCTGTCTTTCTTAATTTACTTGCGTTTAGAAATGGCTGTCGAATACTGCCAAACCAAAAGCCAAGGGATCTTACTGACTTCCGTTATTCGTCGCTGTCAGTTCTTCCACATGATTTGGTCGACGTGACCTGTTTCAAGTTGTGTATGGCAGAGAATGTTTTAGAAAATCAACTGTTTTCCTTTGCAATAAACAGAAAGATTTTCATTGTAAGCTATCCAAGTTCAAAATTTTCGCATTATTAGTTCAAATTTAATATTCACTTCTATAATGTAGGAAAGTATTTCACAGTTGCAAAACCCGCATCTGACTCATTGACCTTAAACTTAGTCGCTGACCATAAATTCTAGCTCAGAGTGACACAAGTTTAAGTAACCTAATGCAGCGAAGACTGTTTGCCAGTGCTCTTTTTCACCGGAAAATATGCAATTCACTCGTTGGGCTCCAATAGTACACTGTAACAGTAATTTCTGTGTGTATGCAATGCATGCGGATTGTGGAATTTAGTGGTGCTCTCTCTTCCACTTCTGTATACAATATGCCTGATCTAAACGGGCCCTTTATCATTACAGGCCCTGGGCAGTGCAACATCATACTGATAACAGTAATGTGCTTATACTGACAGCCTCACTGTTCGTTTTAGCTGATTTTGTAATCATTTAAATAAAACAACATGACCTTCCAGTGGGAGGCATTCGGTCCCCCTTTTCCTTGTGTGAAATTTGTCAGTAAGCTTTTTGCCTTCCAACCAGCGAAATGCGGCAGAGTACGGCCAGTAAACGATTCACATACCACGATTTAGTGCCGTTCAGACGATTTCTTTAAACATTGTCTTAGCTGTAGGAATTTAGTTTCTTCTTAAATCGCCTTATGCAGCAACGTTCACAGATGTCTCAAATAGGAAAAGCTCTTTACCCATGTACGAAGGTTGTGAGACAAACTTCCCACAGTTTGTGTCAGGTTGATCTTTTCGTCTGACAGCATTGCATAAGTATTTTGTCTAAGAGGTATCACAAGTAGTGTTCCTATAGCTGTGGGAATCATTGATTGAAAACGAGTTTAACACCAATGGGTCCAGTACTACCAAATATTCAAAATGATTATCAACCTAAGTCTGAGTTCATCCACAAACTGAGGCGTATTTATAATACTGTAGCTAAACTGTGTATCCTTGTCTTCTTTGAGTGGGAATTGGAAGGCATTTACACACACGTATACAATACTATGAATACTTCGAACGCTGTAGCTAACATTGCTCTCAAAACTAATTTTAGTAGATGGGGGGACACAAAGAAACAATCAGACTCATGGGTGTGGACAGAAACTAAAGTGCAGATGCGGGCACTGTGCAGATGTGCGCTTTTTCATCTTCAGATCTATACAAATAATGTATACAAATCAGCGTATGCATTGCTTTCATAATGTTTCCCTGTTGTTTAGTCTTCTAATGATGAACTGGATCCACACCCATGAGTTTGATTGTTTCTTTGTGTCCTTCCATCTACTATCTTTGTGTGTTACTGCTCGGTGTTCAAAAAGCAATAAATTATGCCTGCTCCCACGAGGTATTAGAACGAGGTCGCAGGAAGGCTAACGAATTATAATCAAAATACACTGAGACGCCAATTTGTCTGTCGTCATGGTGTTAAGTCGGTAGAAATATTTTTGTATTATTGCCTGAATCACCGGCATCCCATTGCCGCCTTCTCTTTCGTTTGTGTGTTGCGCATGGTACAAGAAATATTTGTGTTTTGCTTGCTTCTGTGACGGGTTTCAGCTAACTGAATGCGAGCAAGCTCACGAATAGACTGTCAATAATTGGAATTACGCAATAATACACTTAAAATGTGTATTTTTGCATTATGTATCCCGATGAAAATAACTGTAAATAGGCTATACGCCTACTTGCTTATTACTCGCTCTTCTCAATGTTTTCCTCAGAAAATAAAAATAAAGAGAGGGATAAAGACAGAGAGAGAAAACAGAAATGTATTCCAAATATCAGCTCGGTGACACCATGTTCGTCTCGTGATGTAAAGCAAGGATAGTTCTACTAGCGATATGTATGGCCACAGGGGTCTTTCTTTTCTCTCTGCAAACAACCAGAACAGAACTCAGTAACAAAGAGGTAAGAAAACCAATGCAGTGCGACAATTAAACACACAATCTTTCTTGGCTATTTTGCTAATCCTTAACAATTGTAGGTAATGCAGTAAACATCTTTGATTACTGATTTTTTATTACTACCATTGTCATTGTTATTCGTCACCTCACAATAGATTTCCTATCACTCACTGCTGCCGATGCACGTTACGAATGAATAAGGATGAATGGAATGTGGGATGTTTCGCCACGGAGAATATACACATTTCTCTCAGCGTCTTATGCTCAGGGTAATATGAAAATCTCAGTAAGAGAAGACATGAACGGGATGCCGGTGATACAGGCAATAATATCCAACTATTTCTGTCGACTTAACACCATGACGGCAGACAAATTGGCGTCTCGGTGTATTTTGATCATAATTCGTTAGCCCTCTTGGGACCTCGTTCTAATACCTCGTGGGAGCAGGCATAATTTATTGCTTTTTGAACACCGAGCAGTAACACACAAAGACAGTAGATGGAAGGATACAAAGAAACAATCAAACTCATGGGTGTGGATCCAGTTCATCATTTGAAGACTAAACAAGAAGGAAACATTACGAAAACAATGAATACGCTGATTAGTATACATTATTTGCATAGATCGAAAGGTGGAAAAGCGCAGATCTGCACTTTACTTTCTGTCTTAATGGGCATGATTTTTAGTTTCTTCTCTTCTGAATTTTCAAATGAATTGATTATTACATGGCACAGAATAATTAGTTAACTGTGTTTCTTACAGCTTCCATTCGCTCTAACGTTTTTCTACATTCTCGTTCAATTCATGAAATTCTACCTGTATGATCACAAGACTGCACATAGATGCAATCGATTTCAAGATACATAGTGTTTGTTATCTTACTTTTTGTGACAGGTGGGCAAAGTTTATTTCCAAAAACTTTTTATTGTACTGAAATAATCTTTTGTCACGAAGTAACAAGGTAAGTGTTTTATCTGTATATATTTTGTGGGAAACTGTAATCGTTATGGAAGATTATACACCTGAATGTTTGACACAACTGGTAGGAGAAAACGCTGCATCTTAACCAAACCACACGCCTCCTCTCCGTATCCTGCTATGACATGAGCATGGGATTCTCCTCACATGCCGCTACAGAGCTGTTCCTAGCACAACTGAGAATTGGCAACATCGTCACAAACATTTGACAACACTGTGACAGTGCAATCACTTCCACGTATGGTACTGAATTGACTCGCTAAATTCGCTTAATATTCCCTTTCCATTTGAATGAGTTGCGCTATGTAATCCTCATGTAAACTAAGACACTGAGACTGAAAATTAAATTTTTTGGCTAAAGAAATGCTGTTCTTCACATAAGTGACAACTTTTATTATCTTTCACGACGTGTTATGAGGCTGAGCGACTAATACCATGATGAGAGTAGACTGCTGGCAGCAGTGTGTCCGTAGCCCCGTGGTACAGCTCGCGTCTCGTGTTGCACCGGCTCAATGAAGCGTCAGTTCTAACCGTGGTAGGAGCCAATGTGTGTGAGCTTTTTTTCTCATTTATTCTATGGAGCTACGAATTTCCAGAAAAAATTCTGTAACGAAATCGGAAGAAAAACCTTTACACTTCCAAGTCCTCTTGGTAGCTCGACCCAGTAAGTTGTGTTAATGGTCATAGATCTTGGCTTTCTGACTGTCAAGCTGCTTCACAATTCAAGCGTCTCTGAAAAAATTCGAATCGACCGTCAACGATACGAATTTCAATGTTGTGCTTCACATAAGACTCACATGCCAGGGTGATAAGTATGAAGGGAATGAATCTCTTGATTACTGTAGGGCCTCTATGCTAAATTTCCACAGTAGCAGTTAGGAACTCTCTGCAAACATTTACTAACAGCGGCTCTAGCGACTTACTTTTTCTGTAGGTAGCTTCAAGTATGGCCAATTTTGTCGCCTTAAATCCAATTGAATATTTTAAACGTCACTTCTGAACAGTGTTCACTTCTCCATTAATTAATGTATAGACCTCAAAACAAGAAATATGCCTGAGTTGCTATGTAGCAGGTTCTGAAAGGTATTGACATTATGTTTTGCATCCATTTACCATAGGGAATCAAAGAAAGGAACCAAACACATTACACTGCATTTACTCTCTGCGCCTTGACTAACACATGAATCCATGAAAGAAAAATTATTTGAAGAATCTCCTGTGAAATGAAAAAGAACACGATATGACACTTTAATTAGAGCGCACTGGATCACAATGAAATTAAATCTGTGCTACATTGATGTATTGCATACTAGTGTGATAAAATACCCACCAAATAAAAACGGTTTTATGCCTCCATTGCAATAGAGTGTGAAACACAAATCGTAGACAGATTTTATGGGTCACCACTCAACAACATTAAAGCATTTTACACCGTCGAGAGTGAGGAGTGGAGCACACGTTGCCGGCAGAAGGCAGCGCAGTGCCTCAGCCACCGCCGGTAGGCAGCATACGGGTCACAGAGAACTCAGACGCACTTGGTGTTCATAGGCAGACGGCCGGCCAAGAAATCTCTCAATAAAATATTGTTGAACCAAACTGTTATTACCAATGTGACAGAAAGCGAAATATTTTGTAGATTCGCTTGAAATACTCTCATAGCTTCAGCACCGAGAGGAAATTGGCGATAAATATTATATCGACGTGTGCTCTGGGTTGCTAGATGTCGTATCAGCAAATCTAGCGTTTTACCTCAAGACTACAGTCGCAGTGGATCGTGATCCACTCAGACTGCACTCAAGACTTCAGGAAGTGACGCAGTCTACAATGTAGCCAGATCGAGCATATTGCCGAACATAGAATTCTGATGGCACCACGATTGTATTGTCCACCTTACGGACAATTTTTTTGTTTAAGACTGTATTTACAACACATATTGCACGCTGAACACCCAGAAAAATTAACAAAACAAGATTATTTTATGAGAGCAACGTTAGCTACAGCGTACGAAGTATTCATAGTATTGTATACGTGTGTGTAAATACTTTCCAATGCCCACTCAAAGAAGACCAGGATACACAGTCTAGCTACAGCTCAAGAAAGTCGTTGCACGTGAAAATCGCATCTAATCTCGTCCTTTAAATAGCGGTTTACGAGTTCTAGCCACTACTGATCTCGTAAGAGGAAATCTAGACGCATGCCTCTTCCCTAGCTATGTGGAAACGTGCTAACCTCGGACAAAGCGTCTGTTCTGGTTTGCGGTTCCAGTTTTGCTGACTGTAACGTTTTTATCCTTTCTGTGAAAGAGCTATATGCAGTCAGATCACACATCGATAAGGAAATCGCAAGGAAATACTTTCGGCTCATAGTGCTATGGTGAAAAACTTACAATGGTGCACAACAGGTAACGCCTCTTTCCGCTGCTGACAAGCAAATTTTGGGTTTCTAGGAATACATAACTTTATTTATGAAATGCCACATTTGCATACCACTTGAGTATGACACAGCATACCAATCGAACACAGACCCAATCGAAATCTAAGTGATCAGTATTTTACTAATTCGTGCCGATAGAGGCACTCTTGTGTACAGATACTCAGTTTTATTGAAACAAACTTTCGTCGTAAGGTTATCATGGGTAGTTTTATTTCATTTCTTATAATACAGTGCACAATTTTCGCACCGTTTTTTTTAGTGTTGTTAAAATATTAGTTAACCTGAGAGAGAAATTAATCATCAACGATATATGCGAATTCTCTGATGTTATCTATAACAGTCTGATAATGCACATGCAGTTTATTGATTACATGCAGCAGCGCGGGATTAACCGAGCGGTCTCAGGCGCTGCAGTCATGGACTGTGCGGCTGGTCCTGGCGGAGGTTCGAGTCCTCCTCGGGCATGGGAGTGTGTGTTTGTCCTTAGGATAATATAGGTTAAGTAGTGTGTAAGCTTAGGGACTGATGGCTTTAGCAGTTAAGTCCCATAAGATTTCACTCACATTTGAACATTTTGTTGATTACATGCATGTAGAAAACTTGATCTGAGTTAAAGCTGTCAAACAAGGTTTGATGAGGAATAAAATGCCACTGCCACACGACAGCTAATGTAGAAAATACTTTTCTGACATATTTTGGCACGATGCGCTCTCCCCGTACATAATACAAAAGTTACGACATGCATCTGCAGCCTGGCCATCTATTAAACCTGAAAAGAACAAAACGTCACAAAAGTTAGCCCTTTTCCACATGCGACTATTTTGGGTGGAGAAGTGAAGGGAATTATGTTCAAAGTTACATTACATCGATAACTTCAGCAGACAGCAGTATGGCGTTTTAAAAAATCTAGCAGTGAATGTACCCAAACTCGCGACGTCTTACCAACAGTGCTCGACGTTTACCGTTACGCTACTAGCTGACACATAGCTACAACACCTCCAGAACTCAACAACAGTTCCTCCAGAACTTCTGCATTGCACAGTGCTGTGAGATGATGCATATGGTCGGATCTAGACTTCTGAGAGACAGACAGTTACAGCTTTTCTTTTGCACTGCACGACGTTTCTAACAAACAGATAGCACAATAGCGTAGCTCAAGTCGAAGGGAACACTTCCTATTTAAATTTCTGCATCCTACACTGTTGGCAGTTCTGTGTAGGTGTCAGTTATGTGATTTTATTTCGGTGCTAACAAAATAGAGTCGAATGTATGCACTGGGTAGCCGAGGCAGCTAGTTCATGGCGATTCGGTCAACCAAGTAAATGAATGTACTGTACATGCTGCAAACCACTACAGGGAGCCTGTGTGTCAGAATTCTCATCCAGTGTGGCGCAACATTGTTATGATAGAAAAATGAGTGATAGGGAAGAGAATTTGGTAGTCTCTTGGATTGATGCTACGTTCATATACTTATGGTCTGTGTTCGATTCCAACTCCTGCTGACGATTTTTGGTAAGGAGAGACAGCTTCTGTTCTCTTCTGGCTACGCCAAGTGAAGAAGGTATAATGGCATTGTAGTCTGACCTTCATGTTAAACAAGATATTACTTCTCTACCAAGTAGACGTTAGGTTGAACCACAATAAAGTCAGGAGTCGCGACACATAGAAACTCTATCAACAGTAACCTTTCTTACACTAGTTATTTATTTCTAGTGACGAAACAAACGCTATGTAGGGCCACAGAACACTTATTCCATCTTTTATTTGAGCTTCTGTATGTCGATAAAATTGGTTCTGAACTGAGAATGCAACTCAGACCGCCCTTAACGCTGAATTTGATCCCTTCGTGACAATACAGCTCGACTGCAATTTGTTGTTTGTTCAAAACTGCAGATTCCTCACCATCTCCACATACTGCGCGTGAAAGGTTTCGAATCCTGGCCCGGCACTAAAGCTTTCATTATGTATTATCAAGCTCTAGCATGAGAACACCTACCTGCTGGTGGGCAATAATTTTGATTTTTAATGTATTTTCATTCGTTATTAACACTAACGATATCTGAAGTTTTTGAGTCCCAGTGAGACACAGAACTGTGTGCGAAATTATTGTAAATTCAAGGATGTTATTCTGAGCTGCTGGTGGAGCAAAATTCGGTAGCTGACGTCTCTTTGTGTGCAGTCAACAACGATATGTGTGGGGTTCGATTCGCAGTCAGCACTGAACTCTTCGTCATATTATTTCTAGTTCAAACATGCTCATATGTCGCTGCTGGTGTAACAAACCCATTTTAAACGTTCGTTTTCTCTAGAATATAACAGCGATAGGTGCCAGGTTGGAGTCCTGGGAAAGAAAAAAATAATGTTTCGTCTCATCATTTCAGTTAAAACATCTACCTACTGCCGAGAAAATCCGATACGTCACAGTTGATTGTGTTTCGATAACAATCCAATTAGGTTCTAGGTTCGAATCCCTGTCCAACACAAAGCTTTACCTCACGGCATTTCAAGTAAGTTACTTGTGAAGAAGCAATATTTAACATCTCTCGTAGTTCGTTAACAAGGACAATAGATGCTGGGTAGGAATTCTCGTCCGTTAAAAATGTTTACGTTATGTAATTTAAAGTTGATATTTGCTAACTGATACTGTCTAAAATAGAGGTATATCACTCTCTGTATGCCTAGTCAGGAATGACTGTTAGTTTCCGTCAGTCACCAAGTCTTTGCTTAGTCTGCATTACCTGGGTTTGAATCCATATGCAGAACGAGGAGGTTCGTCGTGTCATTTGAAGTTCATACATATTCTCAACTAGCTGCTCGTGAATAACTTAAATTTTTAATGTCATTTTGTGTCAAATAATAAGTACGGTATGTTATTTTGAAGAGGAAATCATGAATACGACGAACTTACTACGTGAATTACCTATCTGACGTAATAATGAGAGTGGTAACATTTCATGTATGTCATTTATTGTAATAAATGTGAGCTTACAAGCCTTAATAACCGTATTATCTGTGATAAGATGTTCCCTGATATTTGTAGTACCTTGGTATTACTTTACATCTTGAGTTATTGCGATACAGAGCAGTGTTTTCTAGTGGTGACCTGTTGGAACCATTTTCAATAGTCAAACGACTGTACCGAGGAGCGATTAGAGGACGTGCTAGACAGCTGCGCTATGTGGGTTCCATTCGAATCAGGCGTAATGCAATTCAGGTCGTTCGGATACTTTTGAGCACGACTGTACATGTATCACATTGGAACAACCGAAATAAAATGTTCAAACGTACCTACGTTCTGTATTTTAATTTAAAAAACCTACCTGTTACCAACTGTTCGTCTAAAATTTTGAGCCATATGTTTGTGACTATTACAGCACCATCTATCACAAAGCGAAAAAAGTGGTCCAACTAAAACATTCATATTTCTTTACGTACTACACGAATATGTAATAAAAATGGGGGTTCCTATTTTTAAAAAAAACGCAGTTGATATCCGTTTGACCTATGGCAGCAGCATCTAGCGTGCCAACCATAGCGCCATCTGGTTTCTCCCTTCAAGCTAGACTAGTTTCGTTCTTTGTTTTTCCGTTTTTTGATATCCCCACGAAGTTCGTCACTGGATTTTTTAATCTAACCAAGTTGAGCTAGTACAGGGCTTCACAACATACGTGCTCGCGAAGCAAGCTGTGAGCAGCAAGGTGCGAGCACGGAGCAGCGCGAGCACGCTACCCCCACTACCGGACCAGAGCGGAGAGTGGGGAGAGTCACGTGGGGTACACAACAGCTGCCGCCAGTCGATGTAAATCCGCGGCCACCTGCAGGGATATCACTCACGAATTATTACTGCGACAAATCAAACAAATAAAGGAGAATGTACATGTGCCACATAATTTTATTAGCTTAGTGTAAGCCTCTACCATCTGTAGACACTGAAACTAAAGAATTCCACGACAATCCTATATTTTCAATACTTTCTTCAACACTGCTTAAAATATCACCTCCGGTTGTAGTGTTCTTCATGGCTACTACATCGAGGAGCTCCTCCCTCACCTGAAGATCTCTATTAACACCTCTAATAAATATGGCAAGCTGCGCTGTTCCAGTGATATCAACACTTTCGTCCAGAGCTAGAGAATACGCCATAAAATATTTACAGATATTTGCAAGCTGGCTCTGGACGTCGTCTGCCATGTCCTGTATGCGACGCATAATGGTCATGTTAGATAATGGCACAATACGAAACCGTTCAACTTGAGATGGACACAAATGTTCCGCTGCAACTACCAAACATTCTTTTATTAAATCGCCATCAGTTAAGGGGCGCAGGGATTTTGCTAAAAGCAAAGCAATTTTGTAACCCACTCTGAGAGCTGCCTCAGTTGATTTTTCTTCGTCGTCCAGATCTTCTTCGGATAGCTTCCTTTTAAGTTTAATAACTTCCTGTGCACGATCTAGTCAATCACATTTTCCACGTCCGTAGTCTTTCGCGTGGTACGACATATAATGTCGCTGCAAATTCAGTTTCGTAAAAGAATTCAGCGTTTTGTGACATACTAAACATTTTGCAACACCATCTTTTTCTGTAAACAGATACAATTTCTCCCAATGGGGGTTGAACTGCGAAAGAATGGTTGGGGTTACACAACGGCGACTTCACATGATTCTTAACCAGCGAAGTGACTGTTAAGAGCTGATCGTAGTACTTTAAACGTTACACAGTCGGCGCGATTTCAATAGGCACGCTGCGGCCCTATTCAAACGTGCGCGCGCATTTTCCCTCCCTCCCTACTCCGCGACCATGCAGCTGCTCGCGAGCACGTGCCTGAGCAGACGCGAGTACTCGTGCTCAAAACCGGCCAGTTGTTAAGCCCTGAGCTAGTATTAATTGTGTAATATGATAACGAAAGAGGGGAAGACAAAATTATTTTGCTCCGTAGAAGTAGAAGCAATACCTGAATCTCTCATAACAAAATCGGATTGTGTCACGGTATGTTGCCCTTCTGAAATGCGAGTAGTTCCTTGCAATTCATCACACGTGATTGACAAACAATCGCCTGCTGGTTATTCACACTGTTGTTCGAAAGTTCCCTGACTTTATCATCCTGAGAAGAATTTTCTACACTATGTCTCAAATTTTCCGAAACATGCATTTGGAGCTACCTGCCTGTGCTCTAGTTTTCATTGTCGTTGTAGCAATAAAGAAAATGACGCAAAATGCAAAACAAATGTCTTAACATAAAACAGCAGGCAAACAACAAAATAGCTATGCAGTAACTACTGACCAACTACTACGGCATAAAATTTCGTAAATGCAGTAGCAAGATGAAGCATCTGTGAAATCATGCAATGAAACTAAATCCTAGCGCACAGGTTGAGAGGTGAAAATTGTTTACTTGCGTATTTATAATCATCATTGTTCTGGTGAAAGACGTACGGAAATGTGTAAAGCTCCATGTCTGACATTATTAGTATTCTCATTGTTACTCTGGCTATAAATCATGAAAAATCAAATTCTCTTGTATCTGACTGCTATTATAAAAACAGTTTCTAGATATCTCCTAACAATTAATACAGTAACGCTTCTGCACGCAGCAGGCAACTTACCTCATCTTGCCACAGCGACTGCGTAAACATTCTGCAGCCAGCAATATTCTAAACTGATTGAAAAGAATTACTGAGATCCATCCAGAGTGCAATGCAGGGTCACAACTGCTGATGCGACTACTGCCTTTCTTTATATATAGAAATTGAATGATCAGGAGGGGGTAGGTCAACAAGCCTTAAGCGGTGCAGAAAAAATGAAAGAAACCAATAAACTTTTTAATTTACTATAATATAAAGATTGACAATTTAAACACTGACAAACTTTATTCTTATCTTTCTTTTTCTTCGATAGATTGATTAGCAACAACTTTAATTATTCCACAATGCCTATAATCAATAATCACCTATGTCGTCACAACAAAGAGACGAATATTTCTCTCAATGTATGCATACACAAATCTGACAAAATCCCTCCCCTGTTCAGGCAAAGAATAACTATGTGCAGCAAAAAGGCAAATTACCAAAAACCTTCAATTAATGCCAAAGTCTGCTGCGGCGCTACTAGCACGGTCACGGCAGGCTGTGCTCTCATCTATCACGCGGCTTCTGTCCACCACAGGCAGCGCCTGACTACCATCAACAACTGTTCATTCACTACTACTCGTGATAATAACATCCCAGCCTGAATGTTTGCACACCACAGCAGATTCAGTGGCCAACTTTCCAGAGAAATATTGACGTGCAAGTTTCACACTCACAGGAAGTTTGGCTCAAAAACTTTGATCAACCTATTTGCTGGTTTGGGACTCAGTGTAACTTATTTCGAAGCTCAACGGCTGGGGCTAACAACTATCTACTACACTGAAGAGCTTGCCCAAAGTATATCTTTCTGTCATTATGTATTCGACAATGTCGATTTCATTGTACCCGCTATCGGTGATTGGAATACTTTTCACAACATGTGGGGCATCAAATGATTCACCCCAGCCTCACCTCTCCCACCATCTGAAGGGATCCAGAAGTTTAAATCACATTCCTCTACCTCAGAAGAAGGCCACATAGTTGTCATGGAACATTAGTTAGCCGGCCGGTGTGGCCGTGCGGTTCTAGGCGCTTCAGTCTGGAACCGCGCGACCGCTATGGTCGCAGGTTCGAATCCTGCCTCGGGCATGGATGTGTGTGATGTCCTTAGGTTAGTTAGGTTTAAGTAGTTCTAAGTTCTAGGGGACTGATGACCACAGATGTTAAGTCCCATAGTACTCAGAGCCGTTTGAACCATTTGAACATTAGTTATTTGAACATCGGACAAGCCTTTACAGTAAATTACTGTTCTTGATGTAAGCACGATCAGTCCCATTCCATCTGGCGTATTGACACCCACCTTGCAAGATATACTGTTTATGTATGCTGAGAGGCCCCATTGCACAAGAGGTAGAAATTTCTGAATGGAGGGGATAGATGTAGCCCATCAGTAACAGACTTAATGGTGAAAGAAGTGAAGTAAATTGCCTGCCATTCATGAATTCACCAGTAGGTGGCTGCAGTACAGGCACACGGCTCTATACTATGCTGCCAATAATAGCCAGCAGCAAGATTTTGCAGTCTGTTTTCTTACTTTCAAGCAACCGTCGTACACAAAGGTTCGAGAAATCCGTTCTGACACGATGACCATCAGATCTGTCAGTCATGGATTTGGGTGAGACTTAGATACGTTGTAGAGGAATCGGGCTTGAGTACTTGGCTAGCGACTTTTCGCACGATGCCCCCTAGTTCAAATTTTATGTGTGTCTCCTTTATCTGTAACATTAATCATGTTTCGTCCCAGCTAATGTAGTGCAGCGGCTAAGGCAGTCTGCCTTCATCAGTGGGGCGGCGCAGACATCTTGTTTACATCCTGCCTGCAGAGACACAGTGCATGTGTTTTGTTTACCTCGTTGCCGCAGTTAATACTAGAGTCCGGTGACAATGAGACGCAATTGGTCACTCTTATAGGAAAGTCACCATCAAGACCAGCTTCTAACATGACCACACATGGTTGCGAGCCTTCAAATTGGAGCACTTTATCCGTGACGAAGTTCAACTGGAACCACAGCACATCGTCGCTATCCAGCCGTGCATCATAAGTCGCGTCGTCTACTTTCAGATGATCAGTGACGTGATATGTAGCGCTGTTGTGAGTAGATGTGTGAACACTCTGAAATTCAAACACTCCAATGGCGAGATTGGGGTGGTTACCGTTGACCACTTGGGGCTAGGATCATGCTCTCTACGAGTCTTCGAATTACAGTTCGAAGCGCCGCCGTACATAGTCACCGCGGCCTTCCAACTTTATGGGACGGTCATTAGCCATGTGGCAAAAAAATGGAACACTTTCAAGATGCAACCAGCGTACGACAAGTAAAAATTAAATTAACGAAACATGTGCTGACTCATCTGCTCCCTGGTGGACGTTGGGCGATCGTGATGTATGACTGACAGCCATATACTTGTTCTAGTTACGGCCAGGAAATCCGTGTGAGTTGGGCGTGTATTCAATGTCGGTTTACAGTAAGGTGATTCAGCACCACCACTGTCGCCTGATAAACAAAGTAAGAGGCTACGGAATATCAGACCAGCTGTGTGGTTGGATTGAAGAGTTTCTAGCAAACAGAACACAGCAAGCTGTTCTCAATAGAGAGACGTCTACAAACGTTAAAGTAACCTCTGGCGTGCCACAGGGCAGCGTTATGGGACCATTGCGTTTCACAATATATGTATAAATGACACAGTAGATAGTGTCGGGAGTTCCATGCGGCTTTTGCGGACGATGCTGTAATATACAGAGAAGTTGCAGCATTAGAAAATTGCAGCGAAATGCAGGAAGATCTGCAGCGGATAGGCACTTGGTGCAGGGAGTGGCAACTCACCCTTAACATAGACAAATTTAATGTATTGCGAATGCATAGAAAGAAGGATCCTTTATTATATGATTATATGATAGCGGAACAAACACTGGTAGCAGTTACTTCTGTAAAATATCTGGGAGTATGCGTACGGAACGATTTGAAGTGGAATGATCATATAAAATTAAATGCTGGTAAGGAGGGTGCCAGGTTGTGATTCATTGGGAGAGTCCTTAGAAAATGTAGTCCATCAACATAGGAGGTGGCTTACAGAACACGCGTTCGACCTATAGTTGAGTATTGCTCATCAGTATGCGATCCGTACCAGGTCCGGTTGACAGAGAGATAGAGAAGATCCAAAGAAGAGTGGCGCATTCGTCACAGGGTTATTTGGTAAGCGTGATAGCGTTACAGAGATGTGTAGCAAACTCAAGTGGCAGACTCTGCAAGAGAGGCGCTCTGCATCGCGGTGTAGCGTGCTGTCCAGGTTTGAAGAGGGTGCGTTTCTGGATGAGATATCGAGTATATTGCTTCCCCCTACTTATACCTCCCGAGGAGATCACGAAAGTAAAATTTGAGAGATTCGAGCGCGCACGGAGGCTTTCCGGCAGTCGTTCTTCCCGCGAACCATACGCGACTGGAACAGGAATAGGAGGTAATGACAGTGGCAAGTAAAGTGCCCTCCGCCACACACCGTTGGGTGGCTTGCAGAGTATAAATGTAGATGTAGATGTAGATGATTATGGGCCACTCCCCAGCTATTTAGGGGTGACACAGTAGATCATCATGGCAGGCAGAGGACCACTTGGAAGACAAGGTACATCAGCCTGGACAACCATAGCAAGTTTAGAACTGACCGGCACCATGCCAGCGTCGTCACAGATTGGGGCCGGTCACCTGTCGACTTCATAAGGAAATTTGGGCTGAAGAACAAAACTCGACTCTAGGTTTGTACTGGCCCTTCCTTTCCCCCTGAGAAGCATGTGATGAAGGAACAACATACTCATTTGGACACAGAAATACATGTCCGCAAACAGAGGTCACTGAGGAAACACAAAAATCGACGCCATACACCTTCCGAAAATGGCCTCCTATGGACGTCTACCTTCGTAGACGACCAGACGGTCGATGTCACAGGAACCATTGATGACACAGGGTGGTCCTCACCTGTTCCACTCCCTGACTTCGACACAGTCCTTTCTGATCCGCTGGACAAGCATATCAATGGGACAGCACCTACCACAGCCACAGTCAACTTAGAAATCTTGGTGGACGACAGTGGAGCAGATTCTTTGCCCACCATGATGAATGAGAACAGGGGTGTCTCCTCACACACTTCGACCCCTCCCAAGTAGCAGCAAACCACGGTGAGGACAGAGCCTGCAGATGACTGACCACAGTATTTACAGCGATGCTGATGGCGGTCCCCACTGTAGGAGACGATCTACAGATCTCCTGCTTAGCGATCATCAACGTTAACACCATTTGGACACGTATGAAGTTGTCGCTGCTCCAAGACATACTCAGTGCAGCAAACATCAGCATTGTCTTTCTCCAAGAAGTCTACGTCGACGATTTCCTGGGTATGTACAGTTATACAGTTCACTGTTCCACGCCTCGCCAGCTAACAGTGGTACCGCAGTTCTCCTCAGGTACATCCTCAACGGATGAATACCATATCTCCCTGACGCTAGAGGTTCTGTGTCGACTACTGTGGGACTCAACACCAAGACAAACAAGGAAGTAGAGTAGTACCAATGGCTGGTAGCATGAATCTGAATACTTTCTTTCTAAAAAAGAGGAGAACCATTACTTAACCTGTTGTGCCTCCTACATACAAATACACTGACACTATTTTACTACTCGCAGAACGCATTCTAAGTATGGAATTAGACTTATATTAATACCTTCAGCTGCTAACGGGCGTTGATATGTATCAACAGGGAAAGGTGAAAATGTGTGCCCCGACCGGGACTCGAACTCGGGATCTCGTGCTTACATGGCAGATGCTCTATCCAGCTGAGCCACCGAGGACACAGAGAACAGCGCGACTGCAGGGACTATCTCGCGCACGCCACCCGCGAGACCCACAATCTTACCTTGTATGTCCACAGACTATATTCGTAGTGTCCCACCCCAAAACACTCATTACTCGTGGAAGACATTCTTACCAAGTGCCATAAGAGTTCGGGGAATATGTGTGCATCCGCACAGAAGAAGGTCAGGGCCTGTATTGCCAGAACTATATACTTATATGGATATGGTGTCTGCTCTTTCGGTCATGTCCGGATGCACACATATTCCCCTAACTCTTACGGGACTTGGTCTTCCACGAGTAATGAGTGTGTTCGGGTGGGACACTACGAATGCAGCGTGTGGACATACAAGGTGGGAATGTGGGTCTCGCGGGAGGCGTGCGCGAGATAATCCCTGCAGTCGCACTATCCTCTGTGTCCTCGGTGGCTCAGATGGATAGGGCGTCTACCATGTAAGCAGGAGCTCCCGGGTTCGAGTCTCGCTCGGGGCACACATTTACACCTCTCCCCGTTGATATATATCAACGCCCTTAGCAGCTGAAGGTATTAATATAATTCTAATTTCGTTCTAGACGGCTGCAGGTCATCAATATCCATATCCATATAAGCATTCTAAATATTGTCTTGATATTACTCGGTACCGGTGCTCTCGAAGACTGCGACCGAACTGGGCCGACCAGCGATGGGCGGCTGGTTAAATCAGCGTTGACAGCGGGCGCTGAACTCTGTGTTCTTTGAGGTGCAGCGCTGCCCGCTCTTTCCATTGGCGCGAGGGTCAGCGCCTTTTTGATACCGTTCCTCG
This sequence comes from Schistocerca piceifrons, assembly GCF_021461385.2. Lineage (NCBI taxonomy): Eukaryota > Metazoa > Arthropoda > Insecta > Orthoptera > Acrididae > Schistocerca > Schistocerca piceifrons. The sequence goes on along the minus strand of NC_060142.1, from coordinate 82,824,684 downwards.
GCGCTGCGCTGATCGGTGTGCAGTCGATGCTTTACGATTGCACCCCCCACCCCCCCCCCCCCCAACAAAAAGAAAATACCGCACAGTTGTCGTGTAGAGAGCCGTATTACGTCAGCGGGGGGAGTGGGGGGGAGGCAGGAAGCTGGGTGACGTGAGGAGCCGGGAAGCGCAACTGGGACCGATGCTGATCCCCCAGCCACGCCCCGACATCCGTCCTGCGTCGAGGGGAACGTAACGGCGCCCAACATCTTCCTGAGCCAGTCTGACGAAAAAGCGAGAGAGTGGCGATGGCGACGGCGACGGCGGCACTGATGACGACGACGGAGACGGCGCCGAGTCCACTGCGGGCGTCAGGAAGGGCGCCGGGAAGTTGAGCTGCTGCGCCTGCGAAGACGATGGGCCCACTCCATCGATTTAGCAGAGGCACCTGGGGTCGGACGCGCTAGCCGCAAGATCCCGGCAGTATTCGAATCTGGGGACAGAAAATCTGTGGAAGAATCACGCAATCGAGAAGCATGGATCTCTTTCTCATGGCAGTGCCGCAACCCAACAGGACCTTGAATTAAATACACTGCTGGCCATTAAAATTACTACACCACGAAGATGACGTGCTACAGACGCGAAATTTAACGTACAGGAAGAAGATGTTGTGATATGCAAATGATTAGCTTTTCAAAGCATTCACACAAGGATGGCGCCGGTGGCGACACCTACAACGTGCTGACATGACGAAAGTTTCCAACCGATTTCTCATACACAAACAGCAGTTGACCGGCGTTGCCTGGTGAATCGTTGTTGTGATGCCTCGTGTAAAGAGGAGAAATGCGTACCATCACGTTTCCGACTTTGATAAAGGTCGGATTGTAGCCTATCGCGATTGCGGTTTATTGTATCGCGACATTGCTGCTCACGTTCGCCGAGATCCAATGACTATTAGCACAATATGGAATCTGTGGGTTCAGGAGGGTAATACGGAACGCTGTGCTGGATCCCAACGGCCTCGTATCACTAACAGTCGAGATGACAGGCATCTTATCCGCATTGCTGTAACGGATCGTGCAGCCACGTCTCGATCCCTGAGTCAACAGATGGGGACGTTTGAAAGACAACAACCATCTGCACGAACAGTTCGACGACGTTTGGAACAGCACGGACTATCAGCTCGGAGACCATGGCTGCGGTTACCCTTGACGCTGCATCACAAACAGAAGCGCCTGCGATGGTGTACTCAACGACGAACCTGGGTGCACGAATGGCAAAACGTCATTTTTTCGGATGAATCCAGGTTCTGCTTACAGCATCATGATGGTCGCATCCGTGTTTGGCGACATCGCGGTGAACGCACATTGGAAGCGTGTATTCGTTATCGCCATACTGGCGTATCACCCTCCGTGATGGTATGGGGTGCCATTGGTTACACGTCTCTGTCACCTCTTGCTCGCAGTGACGGCACTTTGAATAGTGGACGTTACATTTCAGATGTGTTACGACCCGTGGCTCTACCCTTCATTCGATCCCTGCGAAACCCTACATTTCAGCAGGATAATGCACGACCGCATGTTGCAGGTCCTGTACAGGCCTTTCTGGATACATAAAATGTTCGATGGCTGCCCTGGCCAGCACATCCTCCAGATCTCTCACCAATTGCAAACGTCTGGTCAATGGTGGCCGAGCAGCTGCCTCGTCACAATACGCCAGTCATTACTCTTTATGAACTGTGGTATCGTGTTGAAGCTGCATGGGAAGCTGTACCTGAACACGCCATCGAAGCTCTGTTTGACTCCATACCCAGGCGCATCAAGGCCGTTATTACGGCCAGAGGTGGTTGTTCTGGGTTCTGATTTCTCAGGATCTATGCACCCAAATTGCGTGAAACTTGAATCACATGTCAGTTCTAGTATAATACATTTGTCCAATGAATACCCGTTTATCATCTGTGTTTCTTCTTGGTGTAGCAATTTTAATGGCCAGTTGTGTACATACAAGCGCCCAGATTTCGAAGAATCGTTCCTCTCTCCCAGAACCTGGTACGACCAAAAACTCTGTAAAGAATAGAATCATTAGGTGCAAAGCCATACTCGCATAGCGTGGAAGGTGGCGTGTGCTGCGGTGGGTGCAGCAGCTAGAGCAGCGTGCGCTGGTGTAGGAGACCCGCCGGTGGCACACCATTGCCGGGCTGGGAGCAGTACGTTACAACAAAGAGCAGCAGCGCTTGCTGCCGTGTGTGGGACGCACGTAGTTGTTCATCAGTTGCTTGAACGTACGTACAAATCGTTCAGCTTCTTCGTTTGACTGAGGATGAAACGGAGCACTGGTAAGGTGAGTGGTACTGTTGGCCGCGCAAAACTGTTCGTAGTACAGAGCCGTAAACTGTGATCCATTGCCTTTAACCAACATTTCAGGAAAATCTTCCATGCAAAAAATAGATGACAATGCCTGAATGAAACTACACGACGTAGTCGAGTTCATGGGAACTGCAAACAGATATTTCCCGAAAGAGTCTTCAACAAAAGCCAACGAGCGCTTCAAAAGAGACCAGCGAAGTTATTATGCACTTATCGCCACAGCGTTTAAGACTTTGGCCAAGCTAAAAACGTTAGCAGTGGGGCTGACAGATTTTCAGCACAAGCGCGACACTGTGACCCCATCGGTTTAATGTGAACGTCCATGCCTGGCCAAGTATAATGCCGACACGCTAAATGGTTGCTGCGAACAATTCAAATAGTTCAGATGGCTCTGAGCACTATGGGACTTAACATCTGAGGTCATCAGTCCCCTAGACTTAGAATTAGAATTCCGAGGGACATCACACACATCCATGCCCGAGGCAGGATTCGAACCTGTGACCATAGCAGCAGCGCGGTTCCGGACTGAAGCGCCTAGAACCGCTGGGCCAGAACGGCCGGCGTGTGTACTATTCGCCATTGTCTCTGGTGGTGCAATAGCAACACATCTTTCTGTGACACTTTAGAAAAAACCACACGTCACTGTCCTGAGTTATTGTGCAATAAAATCACACCGTGCTGGACGGAGAGGCTATGCCGACGGTGCACAAAAGAATTTTGAATGTTTTCACTGAAGAGGCCAAGCAGCACGGATGTAGTGCAACAAAAGGTTCAAGTCAGTGTCTGCTTCTAGGGCCTGTGCAATTTTTTTTATAGTGCAGTGGAAAAGAGTGTAAAAATTCAGTGTCCTGTGCGTCGATCTGTCAACAAGATGCAGCAGTAGCATCGAATTTAGAATCAGGACCAATAGGAAGGCGAGAACGGGGATCAGCATCTGCTTGCTTCGACGTTGGCCGGTACAATATTTCGTACTGATATTGAGACAACAACAAATTCCAATGTCGCATCATCTGAGCCGTGCGTGGCGAAGACTGAAGTGGCCGAGCGGTTCTAGGCGCTACAGTCTGGAGCCGCGCGACCGCTACGGTCGCAGGTTCGAATCCTGCCTCGGGCATGGATGTGTGTGAAGTCCTTAGATTAGTTAGGTTTAAGTAGTTCTAAGTTCTAGGGTACTGATGACCTCAGATGTAAAGTCCCATAGTGCTCAGAGCCATTTGAACCTTTTTTTTTTTAAAAAGACTGAAGTGGCTTATGCTCTGCCACTAGATAAAACTTCCGACTAAACAGTTAGATAATAGCAAGCGCTTCCTTCTCGATTTCAGAATAGTTACACTGAGTCTTGGACAGTAACCTGGAAGCGAAAGCTAGCGGCTTGTTCTGTGAACCTAATCTGTCCGAGAGCACAGCTCCTAATCCGAACAAAAGGCACATTCTTCCGGCGCAAACGATGCAAACAGTGTATCATATGTAAACTTACCAAGAACTAACTGTAATTCCGTCACATTCCGCGGGGCAGGGACATCCCGGATGGTCAGCAAATGTGAGTGAAGGGGATGAACACCCTGGCTATTAAGAAAATGGCCTAAGTACTGAATTTCAGACTGAAAAAAGGCACATTTGTCCAGGCGACACTTTAACCTGCAGCCCAAAGTACTTGAAAAAACATACGAGGGGCGTTCAGAAAGTAAGCTCCGATCGGTCGCGAAATGGAAACGACTATGAAAATCCGATAAAGCTTTGCACAGATGTGTTGGGTAGTGTCTCTAGTATAACCCCAGTTAGCATCACGTCGCTCTTCTCATTTCTGAGCTCGCAGTGAGTGCGTAAAGATGTCTAGAAAACAGTGTCTGCCGCCAAGTACGAGGGCCTGGTGAGAAATTTCGCCTGAAGCTATGCAGCTAACATTACATAACTGTCGTGCTGTTTCTTCTTCAAGACAATTCTCAGCCGCATTCTGCAGGGGCAATGAAGATGCTCCTGCATCGTTTTCAAATGGAAATGTGAGATTACCCACAATACAGTCCGCAATTGTCTCCCCATGAGTTTCATCTCTGGTCACATGAACCGCTGTCTTTGAAGACAACATTTTGATAGAGACAACGAGGTGTAGGCCAGCGTGGAGAATTGGCGGAAAGCACTGGCGGCTGCCTTCTATGATGAGGCTATTGAAAAGTTGGTACAACGCTATGACAAAAGTCTAAGTCAGAACGGCGACTACGTAGAGAAGTAGCTGAAAGGTGTAGCTAATTGTTACAAGTAAAACATTTCTGATGTTCACTGTGGTTTCAATTTGGCAATCAATCGGAGCTTACTTTCTGAACAGGCCTCGTATAAAGGTTTGATGTGTTCCTCAGTGTACATACCGACACCACATTATCGTCCAAGTAATTCGAACGGAATGGAACTTTTGCAGTAAGCTGTTCCAAGTAGCCTTGGAATACGGCAGGCGCTGAAGCGCTCCCAAAATGTAAGGACAAAAATTTGAACAATCCTAAATATATGCTGACCACAGACACTTCCTCAGACTCCTCATCGAGCGGAATTTGGAAATACGTATCGAGTAAATCAATTTTTGAAAAATAGCGGCCTGCACTAAGCCTGTCAATTAATACTTCAGAGCAAGAAGACGGATAAATATCAATTATTTTTTGTGGATTCACAATGGATGTAAAGTCAACACAAAGACGAAATCTTCGAGAAGGTTTTGGTAAGATTATTAAGGGAGAAGCCCATTGACTAGCCTGGCTAGGAGAAATAACACCATTGTCTTGCCATTCCTTAAGTTAAAAAAAAATGGTTCAAATGTCTCTGAGCACTATGGGACTTAACATCTGGGGTCATCAGTCCCCTAGAATTTAGAACTACTTAAGCCTAACTAACCGAAGGACATCACACACATCCATGCCCGAAGCAGGATTCGAACCTGCGACCGTAGCGGTCGCGCAGTTCCAGACTGAGGCGCCTTGAACCACTCGGCCACTCTGGCCGGCGAGCGAACGTTAGTTCTTTTTCTGTTGCAAGCACATAGATTGTACATGACCTGGCTTTCCACAAGCAAAGCAAGTCGCGTTCTGCGAAGGGAAATGTCGAATTTTATGCGTGGAAAAGCGGCGAGGACATGATTTAACAGCAGACACACGTGCTGACAGTTGTTTACTCTGGGCGCGGCACTGCAGCCCGTTTGAACGCGGCGGTTGGTCGCGAGGCCGTACCTGTTTGTCACTTTGCAGCTTAACTTATGTCCCCATGAAATTGACGTTAAATTATTTTGACTGAATTATATCTAGTTACTTGTTTGTAAACTTTTGGAGAAGAGAAGTCGGTTCCCCAATATTTTTAACACAATTATCTCCCACACTTTCAGGAATTAAATTATTCCTAATTTAATTTTCAATTCTTGAGGGTATTTTCGTTCTGTCGTTGCAACTACAAAAATTCGTGTTTTTTTTTTTTTTTTTTTTTTTTTCGCCAGACGCATTTCGCTTTATTGAGGTAAAGCGTGATCAGTGGTAGTGATTTTCGGTTCATCTCTCGCTTACATCGGGAAATGCTGTCTGCTAGCACATCGTTGTGTTTCTGCGTGAGACACTGATTATTTTGATCTAATTTTTTGTTTTTCTGCAGCACTATACGTTTCTGATGTTTTTCACAACACACTTTTATACACACTACTGCATTCTGTGGTGTGCATAAAAGTGTGTTGTACAAAGCGAGAAATCAAACGAAAATCACCACCACTGAAGATGCTTTACCTCAATAAAGCGAAATGCGTCTGGTGAAAAGACTAATCACGCATTTTTGTAGCTGCAATGACAGGACAAAAATACCCTCAAGAATTATAAAGCAACTACGGACAATATGGCCACACAAATGAAGATTTTAATTTTCAAGTCTATAAAACAAAATGATTAGAACTTACAGTTTATAATCATACTCTGTCGCCCTCTCGATGTCGAAGTCAGCACGTGAAATAAAATTTCTGTGGCTCTGCAGAGTTCCGGCGATCGTCGACTCCGAAAATTCTTAAAATAATCTGAGGCACATTCGTACGTCGTGGAGAAGCAGTTTTAGGTGCTATGACGTACTCACTCTGCAGCATGGGAATCAGTGTCCAAGCCGTGTATTAATTTCGATAAAAGTCCAAAAATTAATCTCTCAAAATAGAGCATAAACGGCCGTGGTGCAGGCTTTACTGATTTCCCAGGATACGAAGTTCCCTACGAGTTACGATACACCAAATAATGTCCCGAGCCACAGACAAGGGAGGAGATAAAATTACCAAAGAATTCAACGTACCTTTTCCATTCATAAAATTATCTTTTTCCATGAAATAAAATGAAATGATCGTATGGCATTTATTGGCCGAGATATCCCCTTCGGAGTTCGGCAGCCGTATTGCAAGTCTTTTTACTTAACGCCAGTTCGGCGACTTGCGTGTCAATGATGATGAAAATGATGATGAAGGACACTTAACACCCAGTCCCCTGCCGGGATTCGAACCCGGGGATGATCTTCATAGCTACATTTAATTAATCAAATTTCATTTCGTATTTAAAATGGTAGCTTAAACAATGCCGCTAATTACAGTTCCACTGCGAAACTACGAGTACTCTCGGCAATTCTAAATCAGAAGTAAGTCCGTAGTACAAGTAATGTTCCACATTCTATCCACAGAGGAGAGATAGAGATAATCTGTCACTCGCATTCGAATGAGTCTTTGATTCATGTGTATCACTTGCGCAGTTACGCATAAATATTTGCACTAAAAGAGAAAATCAGGACAGAAGTAGGGTGATACTACAGCTGTACACAGCAAATAGGAGCTACCTCAAAGTTTTGACGGAACTATCACATCAGTCCTGATGTTCAATGATTTCTACCGCTCGTTTCAAAGTAGGATCAGAATGTTTGAGAATTTGATCGCGAATCCGGCTGTCTGGCACATCATACATAATCGCATGATGAATCACTGCATCTCTATAGCACTGTTCTCAGCTACATTCAAAGTGACCCAGTTGTGCCAAACTCTGAGGTTCAGTGACCTACACATGGAATGTCTGTTCTGACTTTTTTCGCAATCGAAAGAACTTGTAACGAGCTGCGGCAACGTGTACCTGATCCTCATAATACTTAAAGGGCAGAAAATAAATCATTAAAAACTAGCAACTCTGGCCCACTATTCGGGAATAACTTCTGAGGGAGGCGGTAAGTCCTGTGCCGGCCGTTGACAAGAAATAAGAAAGTTTCACAGTACCTTGCACTTAATGTGTAGCACAGTGAGTGTCGAACTGAGCATAGTATTCGTTCCACTCCTGTTGTTACTCATTGAAAGCTCGGAACGGTGGAATGCACGGAGGCTGTACCAGGGATGTGGCTGGTTGTTGTGGCGGAGTTGATGCAGCAGCGGCTTGTGCATTAATAAGCTGCTGGACGACCACCATCAGCTGTGACATTCGGTGGTTCTGAAACTCAATAAACTGCATTAGGTCAAAGTTGGCAGAAACGGAGGCACAAGCGCAGATTGTGTAGGAGGTGGGTTAGAGGCCATTTCAACAAGAGGAGCGCCGCAACAAATTATAACACAAATAGTGGCTCTGAGCACTATGGGACTTAACTTCTGAGGTCATCAGTCTCCTAGAACTTAGAACTACTTAAACCTAACTAACCTAAGGACATCACACACATCCATGCCCGAGGCAGGATTCGAACCTGCGACCGTAGCGGTCATGCGGCTCCAGACTGTAGCGCCTAGAACCGCACGGCCACTCCGGCAGGCCACAAATAGTGGCAATGCGCCTCTGAAAGAAAAGAGAAATATTAGTAACACGCTGTGATGGAGCGGCTTAGAGCGAAGGCAGCTTTGGTTCTGGAAAACTCGTCGCCAGCTGTTGTGTTGGCTACTGTGGGTCTCAGCACAGACGCAAACAAGGAAGAGAAGAAGTTGCGATGGCAGTAGCAGGAATCCAAAATGACCTGTACATTAAACTTAAATATTAATATAATACTTTATGTCTAAAAAGAATAGAACCATGGCTTAACTTGTGCCTACTACGTGCAAGTGCACTGACAATTATTACTACTCGCAGAACGCATTATAAGTATCGTCTTGATATTATATATTCGAACATTATGAAGTACCTCGAAGAAAACGATTTATTGACACGTAGTCAGCACGGTTACAGAAAATATCGTTCTTGTGAAACACAACTAGCTCTTTATACTCATGAAGTCATAAGTGCTATCGACAGGGGATGTCAAATTGATTCCATATTTTTAGATTTCCAGAAGCCTTTCGATACCGTTCCTCACAAGCGTCTTATAAACCAACCTGCGTGCCTACGGAGTAACGCCTCCGTTGAGCGACTGCATTCGTGATTTCCTATCAGAAAGATCACAGTTCGTAGTAATAGATGGAAAGTCATCCAGAAAAACAGAAGTAATATCCGGCGTTCCCCAAGGAAGTGTTATAGGTCCTCTAACGTTCCTGATCTACATTAACGACATAGGAGACAATCTGAGTAGCCGTTTTAGATTGTTTGCAGATGATGCTGTCATTTACCGTCTTGTAAAGTCATCAGATGATCAAAACGATTTGCAAAATGATTTATATAAGTTATCTGTATGGTGCAGAAAGTGGTAATTGACCCTGAATAAGGAAAATTGCGAAGTTATTCGCATGAGTACTAAAAAAAAAATCAGCTAAATTTCGATTACGCGATAAGTCACATAAATCTGAAGGCTGTATTTTCAACTAAGTACTAAGGGATTACAATTACAAATAACCTAAATTGAAACTATCACATAGATAATATTGTGGGTAGAGCAAACCAAAGACTGCGATTCATTGGCAGAACACTTAGAAGGTGGAACAGGTCTACCAAAGAGAATTCTTAACCGCGCTTGTCCGCCATATTCTGGAGTATTGCTGTGCGGTGTGGGATCCGCATCTCATAAGGTGGGACTGACGGATGAATCGAAAAAGTACAAAGAAGGGCAGCTCGTTTTGGATTATCGCGAAATAGGGGAGATAGTGTCACAGACATGATATGTGAATTGGAGTGGCAATCATTAAAACAAAGGTGTTTTTCATAGCGACGGGATCTTCCCATGAAATGTCAATCACCAATTTTTTCCTCCGATTGCGAAAACATTCTGTTGGCACCCACCTACATAGGGAGAAATGATCATCACGATAGAATAAGAGAAATCAGGGCTCGCACAGAAAAATTTAAGTGCTTGTTTTTCCCGCGTGCCGTTCAAGAGTGGATCGGTAGAGAGACAGTTTGAAGGTGGTTCATTGAACCCTCTGCCAGGCACTTTATTGTGAATATCAGAGTAATCACGTAGATGTAGAGTACTCAGTACCGATGGCCTCGAAGACTGCGATCGAATTGGGCCGACCAGTGATAGGTGGCTGGTTGAAACATCGTTGACAGGGGGCGCTGAACTCTGTCTTCCTGGGGGTTCGGCGCTGCCCACTCTTTCCGCCGGCCGCGGTGGCCTAGCGGCTCTAGGCGCTTCAGTCCGGAACCGCGGGACTGCTACGGTCGCAGGTTCGAATCCTGCCTCGGGCATGGATGTGTGTGATGTCATTAGGTTAGTTAGGTTTAAGTAGTTCTAAGTTCTAGGGGACTGATGACCTTAGATGTTAAGTCCCATAGTGCTCAGAGCCATTTGAACCACTCTTTCCATTGGCGCGCGGGTCAGCGCCTTCTTGATGCTGTTTCGCGGCGATGTGCTGGTCGATGTGCAGTCGATGCTTTAGTACTGTACAAGAGGAATGGCCACAACGGTGCTAGGCGTCCAGATTGTCAGTGTCTACCCCCCGTCTGGAACGAACGCTCCTCTTCGTAGAAGGGGTAGCACCGCTCTTTAGGGCAGGCACGATGGCTTGCTGTTAGTGGGCGATCTCAATAGCATCTAGGCGCCCAAGGATCAGCTGCCTCGCCATTCACTATGCACCGAACTTGGGGTATTCATCAGGGATCTCCAGCTGGTAGGTACGTGGGAGCATCTCCGTGGAAATCGGTCAGGATCCACTCATTTTACGAATCACTCCTGAAGTCCCATTTATAGGATTTTCATCTCCTGCCTCGCGCAGCAACAGCAAGCAACACGGCCTGTAGCCTTTTCTGGCCACGAGGCTTATGTATGTGCCATCACCCTCCGTCGCCAATGGGTGTGGCGCAGATGATATCCCTGGAAGGTGAACCTCGATCATCTAACTTCGCCGGCCGAAGTGGCCGTGCGGCTAAAGGCGCTGCAGTCTGGAACCGCAAGACCGCTACGGTCGCAGGTTCGAATCCTGCCTCGGGCATGGATGTTTGTGATGTCCTTAGGTTAGTTAGGTTTAACTAGTTCTAAGTTCTAGGGGACTAATGACCTCAGCAGTTGAGTCCCATAGTGCTCAGAGCCATTTGAACCATTCATCTAACTTCTCCGGACTGTCGAAGCTCTTCGAAGACACATGGATTTCGTGCGTCCGGCGCCTCCAAAGGTATTTTACATCGATCAGTTGTTGGTTAAATTGCGCCAAAGTGGTCCTACTAAGAGCCACGATTTCAGTTGATTGCGAGACCACGATCTGGAGGCGGCGATCCCTAGATTTTTTATATTACTATCCTTCGTGAATATGCTTCCGTGCCACCCACTCCGGGACGATGGATGACAGTCCACTGCGCGAAGGCACAGACCGTAGCCGGTATGCAGCGCCACCTAGAAGGGAAGAACGGAACGACCTACAACGTACTACGTCATTCGAGAACGTTAACCACGACAATAGTTGCTGACCCAGGCTACTGCTCAGGACGGCTGTCGCCTCACCACACATTGTGGTATTGGCACAGCCTTCTTCCACCATCACGCACGGCTGAATTCGGCTAAATCTTTCGACGTGACGACGGTGAAAGGCTTCTTATGACTAGTTTATGGCACTGTTCCATAGGGTTTACAAACTAAATTGTTGGACGAAATTACGGAAGAAGAAATTATCGATACCACTGTACGGATTCATTAGCGTCGCAGTCAGAACAGCTTCTTCGTGTTCTCTGTCAGTTGCAGTATTCTTTCTTGTCCTCTTTTAGACATTCAAGCAGCCTGTTCGCACTATCGTCTTAATAATTCGTGCAATTGCCGGGCGCGTCAACATTGGCGGTCCGGATAGATAGCCCTATACCACTGTACCGTTTTTACATTTCTTTTACATTTACTATATAAAAGTAGCACATCCAGCTTCAGCTCATTAGTGTACATGTCTGCACGCAACGAATGTTGAAGCAGGAATGAGCGGCCTGAGTGCAGTGAAGTAAACAGGGAAATGTGTCGACATTCTGACACAGCGTAGCACGAGAACACTGCTTGGCGGTGTTTGCACCGCTAATGCCGATTCCGGGGACTGTGCTCTCGCGTGTTAGGACATTTCACGAATTTTTTCCAAGGGGTTCGGCGTTAACATTAACAAACGCTGTATCACTGTAATTCTCTTCCAAGAGCTATCGAATGCAGTTATCAAAAGTATATGGTTCCATTTAAAAAAACGTACTTGTTTCAATATCTCTATTGATACCAGCGCTAAAAACATTAACCAAAGAAAATGCGCGTCTTCGATCCTCTAACATTTGCCGAAAACAGCGTTTCGATGTGTGTAACCGTTCACGAAATAAAACGGGTGTTACGTCTTACTGAAACATCACACACAATTTTCTGTGCACAGAAAACTTTGCCTCATTTTTAATGCTTGTGCGTTCCTGCTTAGGTGGGCCAGAAGACAACCATAAGTAGACGTTTTTCCAAATTCGCCATTAACTATATACACACCCGGAAAAAAATTAGTACGTCTCTTGAGAGGTTTCCGATACACTCCCGATTTATCGTAGCAACAGTGTATATGGAGTACACGAAATGATTGCGTTTACAGGTCAGCAGCACAAGCGGTTCTGCGGCACCAGATATCGACCCATGCTGTAACACCCATATCAGCACCTGGTGTACCGGTCACGGGCGGCAATGGAGGCGCTGACTTTGCCATCCAGTCAATCGTACAGATGATGCATACTGTCTTTGGACACGTTATGCTATGCGTGCTGGACTTGTTCGCGTAGTTCTGTAAGAGTTCTTGGTTGACGAGTGGCATAAGCCACTTCTCGTCTCATCATATCCCACACGTACTCGATTGGAGACAAGTCCGGATATGGTGCTGGTCAGGGAAGTTGCTGCACGCCTTGCAGAGCACGTTGAGTTTCACCGGCAGTGTGTGGGCGAGCATTATTGTGTTGGAACAACACATCACCTTACTGTTGCAAGAACGGTAAAAGAACGGATCTAACAACATTCTGCACGTACTGAGCGCTGGTTAGCGTCCCTTCCAAAAATGCCAAAAGTGAAAGAGAGTTGTAACTTGTCGTACCCCAGACCATAGGGCATAGAGTGGAGCCAATGTGTCTTGGACGAATGCTCTCTGCGAGACAGCGCTCACCAGGACTACATTGTACGCGCAAACAACCGTCACTTGTGTGCATGCAGAATCTGCTTTCATCACTGACGACCACGGCGCCCCATTTCGTTTTCTAAGTGATCCTCTGATGGCACCAGTCGACTCATGCCCTTCGATGCTGTGGCGTGAGTGGCAGACGGACTATTAGCATGCGTGCCCATAGAACCACTGCTAAGAACCAGTTCACAACAGTTCGTGTTGACACGTATAGACTCACGAGGCCTCTTATCTGTGCTATGGTAGCTGTAAGGTCTGCCACTGTTGCCCTTACAATACGACGATCCTGGTTGGCATGTGTGCTGTGTGGACGACCAGAGCCTCGTGTGCGGGTGAGAGAATGTTCACGTGAGCGCTGATACCAGCGTTGTTGCACAACTGACGCAGCACGTCCAACTTGGGTGACAGTTCTCCGAAAGGACCATCTCGTCACTCGGAAGGCCACTACTTGTTCTCTTCCAAACTAAGTCATTTGGCTGTAGGAAGCACGGATGTGTCCCTGTGGCACGGTTGCCTGCTCGCTTCATACGTTTGCACAGCACTGAACCTTCTGGCTGTGAGCATTCCCTGTTGAAGGGTAGACACAGATGGTGCTCAGGTAGCTATGCCACTACGCTATCTGTTGGCGGACGACACTGAAAGCATCTACTACACTCATTCTCATAAATTAAGGATAATTGCAGAATGTGGTGCCACACAACGTGGCACTACACAAAATGGGCGCTAATAGCATAGGCACATAGGGAACACACACGACACAGATCTGTAAGTCCACGGTATTGGTGATAAGTTGAGAACACCGTCCCGAAACACATGTGCTACAAAACGCCACTGTTTCCTGCGCATGTACCCCGACATCAGTATGGGATATGATCACCAAAGGATCATAGCCTGCCATTCTTGCGTCAGTGCCTGTCAGAGCTCCTGAAGTGTCGAAGGGGTTTGAACACGTGCAGCGATACGTCGGCCGAGAGCATCCCAGACGTGCTCGATGGGGTTTAGGTCTGGAGAACAGGCAAGCCACTCCATTCGCCTGATATGTTCTGTTTCAAGGTACTCCTCCATGATGGTAGCTCAGTGGGGCCGTGGATTATCATCCATTGGGAGGAAGGTGGGACCCACAGCACCCCTGAAAAGGGAGACATACTGATGCAAAATGACGGCCCGATACATCTGACCTGTTACAGTTCCTCTGTGAAAGACATGCAGGGGTGCACGTGCACCAATAATAATCCCACCCCACACCAACAAACCACGACCTCCATACAGGTCCCTTTCAATGACATTAAGGGGTTGGTATCTGGTTCCTGGTTCACGCCAGATGAAAACCCGGCGAGAATCACTGTTCAGACTGTACCTGGAATCGTCCGTGAACATAACTTGAGAGCACTGTTCCAATGACCATGTACTGTGTTCTTGACACCAGGCTTTACGGGCTCTCCTATGACCAGGGATCAGTGGAATGCACCCTGCAGGTCCCCAGCCGAATAAACTATGTCTTGTTCAGTCGTCTGTAGATTGTATGTCTGGAGACAACTGTTCCAGTGGTAGCGGTAAGGTCCACCGCATGGTCATACCCCGAGTTGATTTAAACCCGTATACCGCCCACCAGAGCGTTGTTTCACCATGTAGCAGCATCAGCCTTAATTTATGAGCATGAGGGTATCTCCTACGTCCGCCGCTCGTGGTCTCGCGGTAGCGTTCTGGCTATCCGAGCGCGGGGTCGCGGGTTCGATTCCCGGCGGGGTCGGGGATTTTCATCTGCCTCGTGATTACTGAGTGTTGTTGTCTTCATCATCATCATTCATCCCCATTACGGTCGGAGGAAGGCAACGGCAAACCATCTCTTAGGACCTTGCTTAGTACGGCGGTGCGAGTCTCCCGCATCGTTCCCCTACGCTCTGTCGAGAAGCATGGGACTTCATTCCACTATCTACTACATCTACTATCACCTAGATGGCGTACGCCGCCATCGGAGAAAATCGACGTCTTCTTTCCAGGTGTGCTAATCTTTTTTCCGGCAGTGTATAAAGATCTATCACTAATTAAATATTGCTCGTGGTTTTATATATTACAGTAAAGACAACAGAAAACGCAGCACATCTCACATCGAAAACATCGCGATTAAATGGTACAGCACACGAAAGACGCACTTGAATATAGGAATTATTTCTCGAAACGCGTCATGCGAAACATAAATAAAAGGAAAATCGTGACTGGAACAGAAAACGTTATTTAATAAACAAGCATTATTTTCAATAATCTGCGGTTTTTCTAATCCGTGCATAGCGCAAACTATCAGTTCTACAGAAGAAACGAACAGGACTTTTTTTGTAGGGAATGTAAAGTAGTTTCATTTCGTACTGCGACATGTTTTCGCTATAAGCGGCGGTTTTCGAATTGTTCCAGAAAGATATAAAAAAGCTATAAACCCTCCGCACCACCGCGCAGACTCTTCACCGGTCATAATTTTTAATAGAGAAACGTGTTGTGCCTTAGAACTTGATAGTCGCCATGTTGTTTACGTCACCTGCCACGACGTGGCGCCCATGGGAAATACGGGCCTTGCAACAAATTTGTGGCGTCACAATAGTTGCATGTCCACCATACTTCGCGAACGCTCGGCTCCGTGCAGGAACCACGGGAACTGAAGATGTCAATGAAAGAGCACTCACGAAAGCTCTTAACTTCGTCGTGTGCTATCGAGAACTTGCATACATTTAAACGCACAGTTCAGAATTATTAAAATAATCTGAAATAGTTACTTGCTCTCCACCAGAGACGGCTGCTGGCACCCGTTAAGACCTGCAGTGTCACTCATGTGACATGCTCGCCGCAACCTGTTTTTCTCATGGGTCTCGACACGATGTGTGTTCACTGGCTTAGGCCATGTATACATACAGACCATGCATGCCCCTATCTCTCCTGTGTTAAGATACGAAGCCAACGAGAGAGATCTGTCAGATCTATCTTCACTGCTGGAGAATCAAGGACTACATAACTGTATAAAGGAAATGGTACCATGGCCAGGGGCGGTAACTTCATCGGCAAAAATTCACAGAGGTGACATTGGAAAGCTTGAAGAGAGCTGAGGAGTGCAGGACCATGTACGGGCGCAAATAGCTGAGGCGTAGATTTTCATCTTGGCAGACAGTTTTAGTACGCACTCAGCAACTGTCTAACAAAGGCAATGTGTTAACAAAGAAAGTTTTGATGCTTTTTGGTGGACCGTATAGGATATGGAGGATCTCGCACCCTAATGCTGTCGAAATAGAAACAAACCGGAAGCACAAACTAAAAAGTTTGAGTCATATTTCAGTCATAAAGCCACGGATAGAGATACAAGGAACAAGTAGTATTGGATAGTACGTAAAATTAAGTGTAAATAAGAAAGTCATGGTCAATGTAAATATTTTACTTTTGTGATTACCTTCAAATGTACGTATGCAGTGTGTTATGAGCACGGTGCAGTTTTCCACGATTTTGGGTTTCCAGTGAGTGACATTTTTCTGGAGCAGTATTGTACTGGCCGTGCATACAGTTTTTCAGTAATTCTGCTCTGTCGGTTAGTTAAATAATTCTCCAACTGGTAACTTTATTTGTGTGATCTTAAATATATGTAATTAAAAGACGAATAGATACAGGAGATGATTTTTGCTTAGTATCTTTGATCGGATAATTTGTGTGTATGAAGCACTGAAGAGATCTGACATACATAAGAGTGAACTGAATTCGTTGTTAGGTGCATTTAAGATTTTCGTGCATTTTTCTGCTCTGGGTGATATTGTCATGCTACTTTTGAATTTGTAGTGTTGTGATATTAACCATCTCTATACAAAAACCTCAGGGGTACATGTTTCTGTATGCGTCATGCGCTTAACTAATATGAGGTAAGTTAACTGAAACATTATATATTTCGCATTTTATTACTTGTACCGTTTCCTATTCTTATTCTCTTCTGTATGTGAGAGTGTGACCCTTTTACTATCGGTATGCTTGATGCGAAAGTGATGTAAAATTTGTCGTTCTGCAAGTAAGTGTGTGTCTAGGTGAACGATTGGAATATTGCAAAAGTTGGGGTTTCTAATGAAAGTGTTTATATGACAGAAATATCGGGGGTGAATTAGTTTCCAGATTCATGTTGTGTGAATTTCTAAAATGCGAACTTACGGAAGGATTGTTTAATAGGATCTGATGAGATAGTCTTTTTCAGTGAGGTTGTTTTCCTTAAGAATCATGAGTGGTTCTGCGCAGACTGTGGCGGTACCGAAGAGTTATTTACGAGATACTGTTGAGATGTGAGTTTTTGGTGTTTATTGATTTCCTCTTAATTGGCTTGGTGATATTTAGTAGTTTTATTGATTTCCTCTTAGTGACGATGATGTTATGACTTTTGGTTGCAATGTTGATTGTCTCACCACTGAGTTATTTGAGTTTGATGATTCTTTTTCATGTAGAGGTTGTTGTGAGATGATTTCTTGAATCGTGGTTAGTGGATACAGTTGGTCAGCTGTCAAATGGGGCTATACAGGACCTATACTTATACTATATGTTATTGTGAGTTAGGATTGATGACTGCAAGTGCCTGAAATGAGGACATAACCTACGTAAGCAAAGTTTGTGATGAATTGCTAGTTTTGCTTGTCAGAAGTAAGAGGAACATGGCTGTTATTGAGGATTTTATAGGTTATTCGCTGGTGTATGATGTGTTACTGCTGTTTCAGGGAATAAGAAAGGATACTGGAGCCGCGAAAAGATGAAGAACACCACTGTTTCGCGTAAACTTTGATAATTTGTTGATTTTTCTGCAACTGTAACTGAAGGGAATTAATGAGATTTGACTTTTACGTAGAGACCACTTTATAATGTGTTTACTGAAGGACACAAGATTAGATTTTAAATATATCACCACCAACTAAGAATGTCGACCATGATGGACACTGAAATATGACTGATTTCTGGACTTTGAATATAGGCATACAGTTTCCATCCTCCCACAGGATGATTTTGTGGTAAGGAAACAAAACGAGATTTGGAAAACAAGGTGACTGAAAAATAATCACAACCCTTTTACAAGGACGTGTCTTTTGTGCAGTTGTAGCATAGTGTTTGGCTACTCTCAGTAGTGCAGTGGATGAGGTTTCTTTATGTGGTAACTGACCTTAAGTAATGTATTTTGAATATTTTTCAGTGATAGAAATAGAAAGTCGTGTATCCAATATGTCAGACCATGTGTGTGTGTGTGTGTGTGTGTGTTTTGTCCATAGGAGGAAACTTTCATAGGTTGGAGTGAAATAGTGAAGAAAAAGTGAGTCAGACGAAAGAATATCCTTGGGCACTGAAGTAAACGCAGAAGTAAAGAGTAAGTTCAAGTTAATTTAGTTAACACAGTATGAATTATATAAATTCTTCTCACGTGTGAAATATTGGCATATGAATTAGGAGTGGATCGGACAGTTTCTTTGATTGGTAGATAATGTGTGCGTGCTGATGTGATTTCTAAGTTACAGCAAACAGAAGGAAACAATGGTGAAATGAAAAGAAATGGATGATAGGAAGTGAGACCAAAAAGTAGGTAGAACACGTCATGCCGTAGCCAGCATGGTGTTTCATTCTGCGTTTTACTCAGCATATTCAATCCATCAATAAAATAGGTCTAATTAATCAATAATTTGCGAAGAATCCGCAAAAAAGCAGTAAAACACAACCACCTGATTCCGGCGCGCGGCCGCCCGCTGCAGCATTCACTGCGTCAGAGGACGGCCCTTGTCTTTTTACAATATTAGCCACGCTCGGAAAATAATAAACAGGGTGACAATTACTGAACTACATGAAATAAAATTGTCATAATTTCTGAACGGTTTGCGTTAGGACGTTCAAACTGCACCATTGACAGCGGGGCATGGTGGGAATTAGTACGCGCATGGTTCTGTTTAGCCTACTTTCAATTGGATGAGTTCGTCAATAGGTAAAATTGGCGGGTTTGGGGGACTCACAATCCGCATTTTGCGAATGAGACGTCTCTTCATCCTCAACGGGGGATTGTGTGGTGTGTAATGTCCAGTCACGGAATAATCGATGCGATATTCCTAGACAGCACGTGACTGCCCAATGGCAGGTGAAGGTTTTGGAAGATGATTTCATCTCCATTATCCAAAGTAACCCTGATTTCGACAAATGTGGTTCATGCAGGACGGAGCTAGACCCCATCGAAGCAGGAGAGTGTTTGATGTCCAGCAGGAGCACTTTGGGGACCGCATTCCGGCTCTGGGGTACCCAGAGGACACTGGCACGGGCCTCGATTGGCCGCCATATTCTCCGGATCTGAACTCGTGTGACTCCTTTTTGTGGGGTTATATGAAAGAAAATGTGTACATCAATGGCCCCAAAACTGCTGCTGAGTTGAAAACATCCATTCAGGAGGTCACGGATGTTCCGACACTTCAATGGGCCATGCAGAATTTCGCTATTTCGTGTGGACCACATCATCACCAATGATGGCAGGCATATGGAACATGTTATAACCTAAATCCGAATATCTGTGATGACGTTTACAGGTTGAATTAAGCGTGTGCACGCCGTAGTTTGTAACTAATTTACGTTTTTTTTCATATTGTCCTACATTGTCACCCTGTAGTTGTGTGCTGAGTTTGGCGAACTCAACCTGTCCTCACCAGTTGCTAAATATGAATACAGAGGTTCCTCATAATGACACACTACCCACGTAAATGGCGTGTCTCTAGCGATAACATGGCAATACTGTGCAGTAGTCACGGGGCACCTCCACAGGCGTCGGGCGTGAACACTGAGAAGACACAGTTACGGAAAGTTTTTGGCGGGACGCCGTTTGATAGGTCAGAACTCAGAATCTTTAGGAATGGCGGTGTGTCATAGGGCGGCACTCGCAAGTTACTGAATAGAGGAGTCAGTATAGGTCGGCGTTCCGAATCTTCCAAAACGCAAATACAGAAAACGCAAACATCATCATACATAGTCAATACTTGCGATCTCACCCCTCCATCCCCTCTCCTAAGTCCGCTCCTGTTTGCCAACTCCCTAAACCAACTCCAAAATTACATCAAATCCCTGAATGATGATAAGCCGACCGAAATCCTCTCCAAACCTACCGACTCGACCCAACCCTCCACTCGATCCAACTTCCTAAAATCCCCTCCGCAGAAATCCACATCCTCCAAACAGCGGCGTGCAAAGAAAAAGAGCAAGGACAAGCACTCCAAAAGCAAGAACAGGTCCACCACCCCTACCCCAACCACTCACTCACCCTCAGAGGAGCCTGCGCCACCAACAGCACCTCGCAGTGGGAGGGAACCAGGGAACCATCGCCCTGGAGGGAACTGCGTAACCGGGCAGGTTTCTGATGGTTTCGCGTTAGCGGGAAAAATCTTCCGCCAGCCGAAGCTTCCGACCGCGCAGGGAGTAGAATCCAACCCGAACAGGTTTCAGGTGGTGGCCGATAAGCCAGAGACACTACTGGCCGATGAGCTAAAAACACTACACGAACAAACGACACAAAAGCATGATACACACCATCTCCCTCCAATCGTTGCGGAGTTTCCTCATAACTATGAGAAATTCTACAATAGAAGAAAAACAGCTATTAAAGGCAACAACTTTAAAGCTAAACCATCTGGAGGAGACAAGATAAAGATAACACTCAACACTATCGAGGATTACAACACCATCAAGGACCAGACAAGAACATACGAGGTGTGGCTAGAAAAAAACCGGACTAGTACTGGTGAAACAATAAAACGAATGCAATAAGGCTCAAAGTCGCGTGGCCTGTCACGTGACTCTCGCTCCGCCTACTGCTCGAGTTTCATCTGCCTCCTGCACTCAGTCTGCCCGTGGCGTCTGTTTTAAGTAGTTGACGTTTTGTCTGTGCGTCGGAAAATGTTGAGTGTACAGAAAGAACAGCGTGTTAACATCAAATTTTGTTTGAAACTAGGAAAATCTGCAAGTGAAACGTTTGTAATGTTACAACAAGTGTATGGCGATGATTGTTTATCGCGAACACAAGTGTTTGAGTGGTTTAAACGATTTAAAGATGGCCGCGAAGACACCAGTGATGACACTCGCACTGGCAGACCATTGTCAGCAAAAACTGATGCAAACATTGAAAAAATCGGTAAACTTGTTCGACAAGATCGCCGTTTAACAATCAGAGCAGTGTCTGAGTTAACAGGAGTTGACAAGGAAAGTGTTAGGCAGATTCTTCATGAAAGTTTCAACATGAACAAAGTGTGTTCAAAAATGGTTCCAAAGTGTCTCACAATTGAACAGAAGGAACGCCGAAGAATGATTTGTTCTGACATCCTGGAAAACATTGAAAGTGATCCCACCTTCTTACAAAATGTTATTACTTGCGATGAATCGTGGTTTTTTTACTTACGATCCCGAAACTAAACGCCAATCGATGCATTGGAAAACTCCTGGTTCTCCACGTCAAAAAAAGCACGAATGTCAAAATCGAAATTCAAGGCAATGATGATTGTTTTTTTTGACATCAAAGGGATTGTGCACATTGATTGGGTACCAGAGGGACAAACAGTGAATCAGCATTACTACATTGGCGTCCTGGCTACCCTACGTGAGCGAGTACGGAGAAAACGGAACGATTTGTGGAGAAAAAAGTCATGGATCCTTCACCAAGACAATGCCCCAGCTCACAGTGCGTTGTCAGTGAAGACGTTTTTGGCAAAACACAACATTCCCATCTTAGATCATCCACCCTACTCACCTGATTTGGCCCCCTGTGACTTTTTTCTTTTCCCTAAAGTCAAGTCAGCTTTGAAAGGAACTAGATTTGAGACTGTTGAAGCAGTAAAAGAAAAAGCGACGGAAGTAATGTATGGACTTACCGAAAATGATCTGCAGCATTGCTATGAACAGTGGAAAATTCGTATGGAGCTGTGTAGAGACCGAGGAGGAGAGTACATTGAAGGAGATAACATGAGATTGTAAATAAATGTTTTTCCATCATCAGTCCGGTTTTTCTCTAGCCGCACCTCGTAGGACACCACACGTTCCCCACAACCAAAACTAGAAACAAGAACATAGTCATTAGCAACCTTCCGAGATAGCTGCCCCCCCCCCCCCCCCCCCCCTCCCAGGCAATCTAAACAGACTTGACTGCCCAGGGGTACATCGTCAAAGCTGTCCAACAGATGGGCAAACCTTAGGCAGAAAGCAAGTGGCCATTGTATCAGATTACTCTCCTTGATATCACCCAAAATAAAAGGGAGATCAAGGTGCTTAATTCCGTCCTTGTCACTACAGAGCCCCTGCGCCGTGGAAACCGTACAGTGCAGTGCTTCAGGTGTCAGGGGTGGAACCACATAGCCGCATACTGCAGTATGGCGGTGCGCTGCAGAAAGTGCGCCGAGCCCATGACACCAGAGAATGTACACTCAAACTCACAGAACCGCAAATAAGGTGCGTGCTGTGTGGCGAAAACCACACAGAGGTTTACTAAGGTTGCGAGGTCCACAAAAAACACACACAGCAGGCTAAGGGCGCTAAGGCCACCCACCACACACACTCAAACAAGACACCACCACCCCATCCAAACACACAAAGAAACAAAACACGTCAACACACACGGACAAGACATGGGTAAAACCAGGACCTGACACACTAAAGGCAACATATGCGGGAGTGGTTTCTCCTTCAATAAGCTATGAAAATGTAGCCCTATCACCACAACACCATACACAGACGCAAGAACAACACTGGGGAAGACACAACAATAACGGCCAGGTCCCCCAGAACAGAGAAAGCTCTAGGGAACACAAACACAAGCTGCAATAGAGAGTGCAACTTCTCCTCAGCAGTCCCCCAATCCCCTCCCTCCCCCCTCCCCCTCAGATCAGCTATTAGGCGTTATTGTCCAGGCTATGAACCTCGTCATGGAGATGATGAAGGAATTCAAGGAAGCCCAGAAGCAGAGCACGCAGATCCTCGTTTCCCTTCAGGCATCAGTTCAAATGGTTCAAACGGCTCTGAGCACTATGGGACTTAACTTCTGAGGTCATCAGTCCCCTAGGACTTAGAACTACTTAAACTTAACTAACCTAAGGACATCACACACATCCATGCCCGAGATAGGATTCGAACCTGTGACCGTAGCAGTCCCGCGGTTCCAGACTGTAGCGCCTAGAATCGCTCGGCCACACCGGCCGGCGTCAGGCATCAGTCCAGCAGTCACTTCCCTCTGCGACCTCATCAGTAGCAGCAAAACCCCATCATGGATAGACGACCAAATATACAAGTCCCGACAATGAGCGCCTTTAACGCAGACGGCTTTGTTAACCAAGTGGTCGAATTCATGGAATTCATGAACGAGTTCTCAATCGTCATACGCATGATGGCAGAAACCCGCTTCGAGCCGGGAATCAAAGTGACAGTTCCGAATTACAGTAGTTATCGTGTAGGTAGGCCAACCCAAAGCGGAGGAGCGGACATATACATAAGAAGAGAGATTCCCACCCTCACGTATACATACCACCTACCAATAAAATCGAAGCAGTGGCAGTAGAAGTAACCACTGCCATCGGACCCCTAACAGTAGTCGCAATCTACCTACCACCAAATGATAAGATCGATTAAGGTGATATAGCAGCTTTAGGCCAAATTGAAGGTAAACTCCTAATCGGAGGTGACTTCAATGCGAAGCACCAAGACTGGAACTATAGAATAATCATGGAGATAGGCCCGACGTATTAGACATAGCTCTCACTAGGAGGATCACGGGGTTTGTGGCTGCGAGGACAGTCAACAGCATGTCCTCCGACCACGATCTTGTCATCTTCGTGGTTGATGCGGGAGAATGGATAGCACTCCCGCGGTACTAGTCGTCCTATAAATGTACAGACTGGGAGCAATTAAGAGAAACTGTCACCTCGGATATCGCTCCGCCACCTATTGCTGAAACCGTAGAACCAGTGCTACTAGACCTAATAGGCACCATCTTGCAGACAGCGGAAGAGGCCATTCCCTCCCCCCCCCCCCTCCATCCCCACAAAGGGACAGGCCGTCCCCACAAATACAACTCCCGGGGCATTTGCTAGCTAAAATTCGACACAAAAATAGAGTAGCAAAAGAGTGGAAGGTCACCAGAGATCAGGCCACCAGGAGGCTGCTCAGTCATCTACAGAGAGAGCTGAAGGCAGCTCTCAATGAGCACAGAAACCAGCAATGGCAAAGCCGCCTTTCAGCCCTAAAAATAGAAGATCACACACTTTGGCAAGGTACCTGGACGGCGAGCGGGGGTCGGTCTACAGCCATGCTGGAAAGGGCAACGCTCTCACCGATGCTTTCGAAGAGCAACTGCAGGCGGCAGAACACCAAGATGATGAGCATGAAGAAGTACTTCACCGTCAACTGCCTGTCTTCCTCAATGCTGAGAAACACCCAGAAGGCGAACTCACACTTTTCGCCCCCGAAGATGTGGCAAAAGTAATTAAGTCCCTTCCAACAAAAAAGGCGCCAGGACACGACTGTGTTACCAATCAGTCAGTTAAAAACCTCCCGATCACGGTGATCACACACCTCGCGAACGTCTTCGACGAGATTACTCGTTCCTGTGAGTTCCCAGCTTGCGGGAAACACGCGTAAGTGGTCGCGATGCACAAACCAAGGAAAGACCCTCTATTCCCGCAGCATAACTGGCCGATTAGTCTCTTGCAAACTCTCAGCAGCCACAGAGGGCTTCAACCACAGAGGCTACTGCTGGATAGTGCTACTAGACGTAGCCAAAGCCTCTGACTCAGTGTGATTAGAGGGTTACTCTACAAGTTATACACACAAGGGTTCCCCAGGAGCATAGTTCAGCAGATCTGTATCACGGACAGGACTTTCTCTGTTAAAGTAGATACAACTATCACCACCAAAAGGCGTATCCGTTCTGGGGTGCTGCAGGGATCGGTTCTGGATCCCGTTTCGTACAGCCTGCACACTGCACACAAACGGCCCCCCTGCTGCACACAGCGCACCACACAGAATGCAGAGGACACAGCCTTACACACACATAATACGAACAAGGACCTGGTCATCCATAAGCTAGAAAGCGTTTTAGATAAGACAGAAACCTGGGCCCGTCGCTGGTGCATCACATCAACTCTGAGAAGACGCAGGCTATGCTGATCACCCGAAGGCTCGGAAGGCGCGGACCTCCTAAACGACCCCCCTCCCCATCCCTCTCCACCTTCATCTAAACGGAACCCAACGCCCCTGGCGCAGAACTGCCAAGTATGTTGGCGTAACCTTGGACTCTCATCTGACGTGGAAGCCTCCTATAGACGAGATCTACAGAAAGGTCTGAGCCAGAATGTACATCCTATACCCAATACTCAACACAACCAGCTCCCTTCCCTGCTCTGTAGGAGTGAATGTGTATCAGGCACTTATACGGCCGGTAATAGAGTACGCATGCCCCGTCTGAGGATATGCAGCGAAGCAGCATATCGACAAACTCCAGAGGCCTCAGAACCGCGCCCTCAGTAGGCACTGCGTCTGCCTCTGGGATTCCCCACTGACGATTTGCACGCCGCAGCTGAAATCCCCTTCCCGAAAGGGCGTTTCCAAGAACTGGCAAGGGTCTTCTATGAGAGCTCTTCCAGATCTGGAAACGACCTCATTCGCTCCCTGGGTCGGTATGACATGTCCTGCGACAAGCACAAACGCCCAATGACGAAAGGAAAATACCTATCTCTAAATCCGAATCTTGTACCCACCCCCAAAATCAGTCACCTCGCCAACCTCAGACAAGTACTAGACACACACAGAACATTCATCACGTTACACAGACATCCAAAAATCATAGAAAAAAATCATACACACAAACAAACGCTTGGAGTAAAAGCCAAATGGCTACAAACTCCTCAACATACTTCCCCAAAAAGTGGAAGCATCAGATAAGAATGATGATGATAAATCTTCCAAAAACTCGACGCCGCACCATCTGGAACAAAACTGTTAGGTTTCGGATCGCCGAAATAAATATGCGGACTCGGGTTGGCCGAAGTGGCCGTTTTGGCGGACTCACGCCGAAAAAGAGTAGGAGTGAATAATATCAGAATCTTCCTCGCTGGAAACCACAGCTATTGTCTTTCTTTCCGTGTTTGCAATTAAATTATAGGACATAGGTTCCACCTTTTTGCAAAAATACTGAAATCCAGCCATAGCCTATGCCACAAACTTAGCGTTCTCGCAACCCACGCACGGGGTCCCGGGTTCGATTCCCGACGGGGTCAGAGATTTCCCTGCCTCGAGATGACTGGGTGTTGTTGTGTCTTCTTCCTCATCATCATTCATCCCCATTATGGTCGGAGGAAGGCAATGGCAAACCACCTCCTCTAGGACCTTGTGTAGTCGGCGGTGTGGGTCTCCCGCGTCGTTCCCTACGCTCATCGGAGTATGGGACCTCATCATCATGTATCACAAACTGCCAACAGAATAGAACTTCCACATACGGAAGGGGGTAGCAGAAGGAAAACAAGTTTTCAAGGAAAACACTGCAACTCTGTAAACGACATTATTTAACACGTTAAAGGAACTTTACAGAAAGGCAACACAAAAAGCTAACGGAGCTTACACAGACACACACACACACACCACACACACACACACACACACACACACACACACACATCAGAGAGAGGCAGAAAGAGAGAAAAAAAAGCAAACAAAATTCAAATTCGGCGACAAATTCTCTCGGGAACAAATGAAAGCCGACGGGGTTAGGAAACACAACATAGTGCTCACCACGTTTTGCGAAGCGAAAAAGCTTTTATAAAAAACTAAATTACACAAAGTACATTAATATGTGTGTGCACTGGCCTCAGAACGCAAAAGAAGAGGGATCATTCACAACAAAACGTGAGTAACAAAAAATATATACGCGAACCATTTTGCCACGCCGAAACTACGTTTCTTAAACATCAAGGGATGTGTTAACTTGCCGATCAAATTCACGTTTATATCGCTCGGTTTGCTGATGATAAACTCTCTGTGCAGGACACCATACAGATGGCCATGCGAAGCTGTTGTTGTTGTTGTTGTGGTCTTCAGTCCAGAGATTCGTTTGCTGCAGCTCTCCGTGCTACTCTATGCTGTTCAAGCTTCTTCATCTCTGACTAGGGAACCTCCCCATCGCACCCCCCTCAGATTTAGTTATAAGTTGGCACAGTGGATAGGCCTTGAAAAACTGAACACAGATCAATCGAGAAAACAGGAAGAAGTTGTGTGGAACTAAGAAAAAAATAAGCAAAATATACAAACTGAGTAGTCCATGCGCAAGATAGGCATCAAGGAGAGTGTAAGGTCAGGAGCGCCGTGGCCCGTCGTTAGCGTGAGCAGCCGCGGAACGAGAGGTCCTTGGTTCAAGTCTTTCCTCGAGTGAGAAGTTTATTTTTGTTATTTTCGCAAGTTATGAGCTTTCCGTTCGTTCATTGACGGTCTCTGTTCACTGTAATAAGTTTAGTGTCTGTGTTTTGCGACCGCACCGCAAAACCGTGCGATTAGTAGACGAAAGGACGTGCCTCTCCAATGGGAACCGAAAACATTTGATCGCAAGGTCATAGGTCAACCGATTCCTCCACAGGAAAACACGTCTCATATATTCTACACGACACTGGTGACGGCATTTGCGTCACATGACAGGAATATGTTGTCGACCCACCTAACTTGTACACTTGGCGAATGGGTAAAAAGATTCTTCTACCCTACCCGATTTAGGTTTTCTTGTGGATCTGACAATACCTCCCAAAAAAGTGATGAAAACATAAGAGTTTGTCACATAAACTGCAACAAATGAATGCAACAGTTTCACAGTCGCACAGTTTCCTCTGTGCTCGGTCAAAACATATGTTTTTAACATTTTCAAATTTTTCCGTTTAGGTGCAGCGTCCCCATATTACGGCGCAGTTACCGCGCATCGGACGGACGGACGGACGGACAGATAATAATTGTCTGAAATAAAAAATTAAACTTTCCAGTTGAGTGAAGACCTTAACCCAGGACCTCTCGTTCTGCAACTGCTAACGCTAACCACGGGACCACGGCGCTCCTGACCTTACACTCTCCTTGATGTTGGCTATCTTGCGCATGGACTACTTACTCAGTTTGTATATTTTGCTTATTTTTTTCGTAGTTCCACACAACTTCTTCCTGTTTTCTCGATCGATCTGTGTTCAGTTTTTCAAGGCTTATCCACTGTGTCAACTTATAACTAAATCTGAGGGGGGCGCGATGGGGAGGTTCCCTTGTGAGTAACTACTTCAACCTACATTCTTCCGAATCTGTTAATGTATTCATGCCTTGGTCTCCCTCTGCGATTTTTACCCTCCGCGCTCCCCTCCAATACTAAATTGATAATTCCTTGATGCCTCAGAACGTGTCCTATCAATCGATCCCTTCTTCTAGTCAAGTTGTGCCACAAATTCCTCTTCTCCCGAATTTTAATCAGTACCTCCTCTAAGGGATGCCGGCACGGTAGCTCCGCGTGTTCAGTCAAAGAGTTTAGTTACCCTCTGCAATAAAAAACTGAGTTAATAGATCAACAACGAACTTAAACGGATGTCTTACGACGGCCGCCCCGAGCAGATGCAACGAACAAAAGTGAACAAAATGAGATTTCAAAAAAAAAAGAAAAAAAAGAAAAAATAGGGGTAGCGTCTTTGATTCATAATCAAAACGTCTTCGGTCCCGTGTTCGAATCCCGCCGCTGCTTAAATTTTAATTAATAATCAGCACTGGGACCGAAGACTTCCGGCATAGGAAGTCAGCCTCATTCTGTCAACGGCCTTGTCAAAGAGGGCGGAAGAGCGGACAGAGGTTCAGGGCACTCTCTTGTCCTAGGGGTGGGAAACTGCCCCTAAAGGCGGAAGAATCAGCAATGATCAACGGCATGAGGATGCAGAAGGCAATGGAAACCAATGCATTAAAGACACGTAACGTGTATCCACAGGACATTTGGCCTGTAATTGAAGAAGTGTCATGATGATCTCTCCATTGCCAAAAGATTCCGGAATAGTCCCTCATTCGGATCTCCGGGAGGGAACTGCCAAGGGGGAGGTTACCATCAGAAAAATACTGAATAATCAACGAAAGGATAACGTTCTACGAGTCGGGGGGGGGGGGGGGGGGAGGGGGGGGGGGGTGGAACGTCAGAAGCTTGAACGTGTTAGGGAAACTAGAAAATCTAAAAAGGGAAATGCAAAGGTTCAATATAGATATAGTAGGGGTCAGTGAAGTAAAGTGGAAAGAAGACAAGGATTTCTGGTCAGATGAGTATAGGATAATATCAAAAGCAGCAGAAAATGGTATAACTGGAGTAGGGTTCGTTATGAACAGGAAGGTAGGGCAGAGAATGTGTTACAGTGAAAAGTTCAGTGGCAGGGTTATTCTTATCAGAATCGACAGCAAACCAACACCGACAACGATAGTTCAGCTATACATGACGAGTCACAAGCTGAAGATGAAGAGATAGAGAAAGTGTATGAGGTTATTGAAAGGGTGATACAGTACGTAAAGGGGGATGAAAATCTAATAGTCATGGGGGACTGGAATGCAGTTGAAGGGGAAGGAGTAAAAGAAAAGGTTACAGGAGAATATGGTATTGGGACAAGGAATAAGAGAGGAGAAAGACTAATTGAGTTCCGTTACAAGTTTCAGCTAGTAAATACTCTGTTCAAGACTCACACGAGGAGGAAGTGTACTTGGAAAAGGCCGGGTGAAATAAAAGAAAAGTTCAGGAGTGGAATTAAAACCCAAGGTGAAAGGTCCGCCAGCTTAGCTGGGTGGTAACGTGCTCGCCTCCCATGCAAGTGGGCCCGGATTCGATTCCCGGCTGGGTTGGAGGTTTTGTCCGCTCGGGGACTGGGTGTTCTGTTGTCCTAAACGTCATTTCATCATCACCGGCGCGCAAGCCGCCAAATGTGGCGGCCGAACTTCCCCGACTAGAGGTCTCCCGGCCAACGATGCCATACGCCCATTTCTTTTCCATTTCAAGGTGAAAGGACATAAACGATACGATTCGATGATGACATTACTATCCTGAGTGAAAGTGAAGAAGAATTACATTATCTGCTGAAAGGAATGAACAGTCTAATGAGTACAGAGTATGGATTGAGAGTAAATCAAAGAAAGACGATGGTAATGAGAAGTAGTAGAAATGAGAACAGTGAGAAACTTAACATCAGGATTGATGGTCACGAAGTAGATGAAGTTACAGATTTCTGTTATCTAGGCAATAAAATAACCAATGACGGTCGGAGCAAGGAGGACATCAAAAGCAGACTAGCAATGGCAAAAAAGGCATTCCTGGCCAATAGATGTCTACTAATATCAAATATCGGCCTTAATTTGAGGAAGAAATTTCTGAGGATGTACGTCTGGAGAACAGCATTATATGGTAGTGAAATATGGACTGTGGGAAAACCGGAACAGAAGAGAATCGAAGCATTTGAGATGTGGTGCTACAGATGAATGTTGAAAATTAGATGGACTGATAAGGTAAGGAATGAGGAGGTTCTGCGTAGAATCGGAGAGGATAGAAATATATGGAAAACACTGATAAGGAGAAGGGATAGGATGATAGGACATCTGTTAAGACATCAGGGAATGACTTCCATGGTACTAGAGGGAGCTGTAGAGGGCAAAGACGGTAGAGGAAAACAGAGATTGGAATACATCCACCAAATAACTGAGGACGTAGGTTGCAAGTGCTACTCTGAGATGAAGAGGTTAGCACAGGGGAGGAATTCGTGGCGGGCCGCATCAAAACAGTCAGAAGACCGATGAAAAAAAAAAAAAAAAAAGAAAAAAAAACTTTCCTCATTAATTACATGATCTACCCATCCAATCTTCAGCATTCTTCTGTAGCACCACATTTCGTAAGCTTCTATTCTCTTCTTGTCTAAGCTGCTTACAGTCCATGTTTCACTACCATACATGGCTATACTCCATACAAATACTTTCAGAGAAGACTTTCTGTCAATTAAGTCAATACTCGATGTCAAAAAATTTATCTTCTTCAGAAACGCTTTCCTTGCCATAGCCAGTCTACATTTGATATCCTCTCTACTTCGACCATCATCAGTTATTTTGCTCCCCAAACAGCAAAACTCATCTACCACTTTCAGTGTCTCATTTCCTGATCTAATTCCCTCAGCATCACCTGATTTAATTCGACTACATTCCATTACTCTTGTTTTCCTTTTGTTGATGTTCATCATCTTATATCCTCCTTTCCACTGTCCATTCCTCTCAACTGCTCTTCCAGGTCCTTTGCTGTCACTGATAAAATTACAATGTCGTCCAGAAACCTCAAAGTTTTTATTTCTTCTCCATGGATTTCAATTCCTACTCCAAATTTTTCTTTTATTTCCTTTACTGCTTGCTCAATGTACAGATTGAATAACATCGGAGACAGGCTGCAACCCTGTCACACTCCCTTCTCAACAACTGCTTCCCTTTCGTGCTCTCGACTCTTATAACTGCCAACTGGTTTCTGCACAAATTGTAAATAGCCTTCCGCTCCCTGTATTTTACCCCTGCCACCTTCAGAATTTCAAAGAGAGTATTCCAGTAAACATTGTAAAAAGCTTTCTCTGAGTTTACAAATGCTAGAAACGTAGGTTTGCCTTTCCTTAATCTATCTTCTAAGATAAGTTGTAGGGTCAGTATTGCCTCTCGTGTTCCAACATTTCTACGGAGTCCAAACTGGTATTCCCCGAGGTGGGCTTCTTCTCGTAGTCTGAGGGCATCTCGCCTGTCTCACACACCTTGCTCAACAGATGGTAGAGTTTTTCCGGGCTGGCTCTCCCAAGGCTATCAGTAGTTCTATTGGAATGTTTTTTACTCCCGGGGCCTTGTTTCGTCTTAGGTCTTTCAGTTTTCTGTCAAATTCTTCACGTATTATCGTATCTCCCATCTCATCATCATCTACTTCCTCTTCCATTTCAATAATATTGTCCTCAAGTACATCGCCCTTGTATAGACCCTGTATATACTCCTTCCACCTCCCTGCTTTACCTCCTTTGCTAAGAACTGGTTTTCCATCTGATCTCTTGATTTTCATACAAGTGGTTCTCTTTTCTAAAAAGGTCTCTTTAATTTTCCTGTAGGCAGCATCTATCTTACCCCTAGTATATATGTCTCTACATACTTACATGTTTCTTCTAGTCATCCCTGCTTAGCCATTTTGCGCTTCCTGTCGATCTCATTTTTGAGAGGTTTGTACTCCTTTTTGCCTGTTTCAATTACTGCATTTTTATATTTTCTCCTTTCATCAATTAAATGCAATATCTCTTCTGTTATCCAAGGATTTCTACTAGCCCTTGTCTTTTTACCTACTTGATCCTCTACTGCCTTCACTATTACATCTCTGAAAACTACCCATTTGTCTTCTACTGTATTTCTTTCCCCCATTCTTGTCGATCGTTCCCTAATGCTTGCTCTGAAACTCTCTACAACCTCTGGCTCTTTCAGTTTCTCTATGTCCCATCTCCTTAAATTCCACCTTTTCGCAGTTTCTTCAGTTTTAATCTACAGCTGATAACCAATAAATTGTGGTCAGAGTCCACATCTGCCCCTGGAAATGTCTTACAATTTAAAACCCGGTTCCTAAATCTCTGTCTTATCATTATATAATCTATCTGAAGCCTTCCAGTGTCTCCAGACCTCTTCCACGTACAGAACCTTCTTTCACTATTTTTAAACCAAGTGTTAACTATGATTAATTTATGCTCTGTGCAAGAGGCAGCTTCCTCTTTCATCCCTGACTCCCAGTCCATATTCACCTACCACTTTTTCTTCTCTTCCTTTTCCTACTATCGAATTACAGTCCCCCGTGACTATTAAATTTTCATCTCCCTTCACTATCTGAATAATTTCTTTTATCTCATCATACATTTCTTCAATCTCTCCTTCATCTGCGGAGCTAGTTGGCATACAGGGTGAGTCACCTAACATTACCGCTGGATATATTTCGTAAACCACATCAAATACTGACGAATCGATTCCACAGAGGGGCTAGTGTAATTGGTTAATACAAACCATAAAAAAATGAACGGAAGTATGTTTTTTAACACAAACCTACGTTTTTTTAAATGGAACCCCGTTAGTTTTGTTAGCACATCTGAACATATAAACAAATACGTAATCATTGCCGTTTGTTGCATTGTAAAATGTTAATTACATCCGGAGATATTGTAACCTAAAGTTTACGCTTGAGTACCACTCCTCCGCTGTTCGATCTTGTGTATCGGAGAGCATCGAATTACGTAGGGATCCAAAGGGAACGGCGATGGACCTTAGGTACAGAAGAGACTGGAACAGCACATTACGTCCACGTGCTAACACCTTTTTATTGGTCTCTTTCACTGATGCCATGAGGGGTGAGGTACACGTGCACACGTGGTTTCCGTTTTCAATTACGGAGTGGAATAGAGTGTGTCCCGACATGTCAGGCCAATACATGTTCAATGTGATGGCCATCATTTGCTGCACACAATTGCAATCTCTGGCGTAATGAATGTCGTACACGCCGCAGTACATCTGGTGCAATGTCGCCGCAGGCTGCCACAATACGTTGTTTCATATCCTCTGGGGTTGTAGGCACATCACGGTACACATTCTCCTTTAACGTACCCCACAGAAAGAAGTCCAGAGGTGTAAGATCAGGAGAACGGGCTGGCCAATTTATGCTTCCTCCACGTCCTATGAAACGCCCGTCGAACATCCTGTCAAGAGTCAGCCTAGTGTTAATTGCGGAATGTGCAGGTGCACCATCATGCTGATACCACATACGTCGACGCGTTTCCAGTGGGACATTTCCGAGCAACGTTGCCAGATCATTCTGTAGAAAAGCGATGTATGTTGCAGCTGTTTGTTACAACACGCAACTGAACGTCGGAGGTTTCAAGCGTCAACTTTAGGTTCAATATCTCCGGATGTAATTAACATTTTACAATGCAACAAACGCACTAATTGCGTATTTGTTTATACGTTCAGATGTGCTAACAAAACTAACGTGGTTCCATTTAAAAAAATGTAGGTTTGTGTTAAAAAACATACTTCCGTGGATTTTTGTATGGTTTGTATTAAACAGTTACACTAGCCCCTCCCCTCACGTTCGGTCTGTGGAACCGGTTCGTCAGTATTTGATGTGGTTTACGAAATATATCCAGCGGTAACGTTAGGTGACTCACCCTGTATAAAC
Organism: Schistocerca piceifrons; assembly: GCF_021461385.2. Classification (NCBI taxonomy): domain Eukaryota; kingdom Metazoa; phylum Arthropoda; class Insecta; order Orthoptera; family Acrididae; genus Schistocerca; species Schistocerca piceifrons. The sequence continues at coordinate 82,790,606 of NC_060142.1, read as the reverse complement.
TTATACTAGTCTGGTAGGCGTGGGCTTAGTGTCTATCTTAACTACAACAATGCGTTCACTACACTGTTCGTAGTAGCTTACCCATGCTCCTATTTTTTATTCATTATTGAACCTACTTCTGCATTACCGCGAACTGATTTTGTATTGCAAAGCGAAATTACAGTAAGAAGCAAAACGAACAAAAACTTTCTTTAGGTCTCACTTTGTTAAATCCCTTACAACCTAAAATAAGTTCACTTTCTACAATTTTCAATAAACAAATCGCACCGATGATGGCACAGAGGTGCTGAAACATGTTTGGGAAAAAAGAAGAAAAATGTGTTTTTGCCAAAAGGCCGAACCTATACCCTACACTAAAACTTCTTCGCCAGGAGCCACAGAAAACACTTCTTCGCTGGATGCCACAGCAGATGAACTTGCTCATCGAGAGGACAAGAGGAGGCAATTCGCGAGCTGACGCACCACACCACGCTAGCGCGCGACCCCACCTGCAACCTCACCGTGCGTCTTCTTGCACAAATGATGTGTCACAACAACGGCGTACGAAATTCGTACGAGAAGGCAGGCATATCCGTTCAGATTGATCGGTCAATCACCTTTCGGCCATGATTTTACTTTTTGGCGTTCTATTCCTCTTTACTCAGTCACATTCCGAGATAATCATCACCAACACTTCAGTTTCACGATTAGCAGTCAGGTAATACAATTTCTTGTTCGTTCGGTCTATTTTATAACTTCTCCAGTCCTTTTCGTCTGGAGATTCACATTTATCACACGCACATATGTGTGTATGCACTCATTCTCCCGTGCCGAGTATCTGCTCCTTGTTTGTTTCGAGCAATCATTGAAGCCGTAGTAATAAATTTACTTAATTTGTTACGCATGTTTCATTATAGTAGCTGATAGTCTCCATGACTACTGAGTAATTATTAATGTTTAATCAGGGCACGCAACTGCAGTCCACGTGTTATGGCCAATTCGTTCCTTCCGTTTCCGTGTGCACATTTCCTTAACACACACCTGGACTATAGTGGGGGACTTGCATCTTGAGAGGAGATACTCAGTGCATTTCAGTGGCAAAATAGATTGACTAGAGCCTTGACTTGGTTGCACCTTGCGAAAGGAACATCCTCAAAGCAGAAATGACGGAAAGATAACAGTACAGGTACAAATGGATGACGAGGGAGTAAAATTCCCGAGGAAGAAGGCAGTTTCTATACTGTTGATTTTGTTTTCCTTATTATAATAATTTTGAAAGATATATGTTTGATGGTTGGTTGGCTGGTTATTTCGGGGAAGGAGACCAGACAGCGAGGTCATCGGTCTCATCGGATTAGGACGGGGAAGGAAATCGGCCGTGCCCTTTGAAAGGAACCATCCCGGCATTTGCCTGAAGCGATTTAGGGAAATCACGGAAAACCTAAATCAGGATGGCCGGACGCGGGATTGAACCGTCTTCCTCCCGAATGCGAGTTCAGTGTCTAACCACTGCGCCACCTCGCTCGGTGTTTGATGTTTTTTTTTTTACGTTTGTCCACATATGAGTTCTTTGTAGTAAGAGTGTTGGACTTCTTAGTTTACCCACAGGTAAGTTCTATGTAGGAAAAGTAATGGTTGGCAGGTTAACTAATGGAATGTAACTGCTTGATTTGAAGGTTTGCTATGTAGTTGGAGAAATAGTATGACAGATGTGCCACGATAGTAATAAATCATGGATGCTGTAGTGTATTAGACGAGGAGAGCAGATAGAAGCGCAAGAGCGGGAACATGTGAGCTATGAACGGAATCTGAGTGGCTGATGTATCCTAATTTTGCTTGTAACGCCTGTCTGCAATAAATACTGAACGTATCCCCATTTATTGCACATATGTGTAGGGATTTATGATGTAATTTTGGCTTTTTTGGCAAGTTAATGATTATTTAATATTGTTAAATAGGGTAGGTATCTCAGTTGGAAATTGGAAATTTGTGGTAAGTTCCAATGGGACCAAACGGCTGAGGTCATCGGTCCCTAGGCTTACGCACTGCTGAATCTAACTTAAACTAACTTACGCTAAGGACAACACACACACACCCATGCCCGAGGGAGGACTCGAACCTCCGACGGGAGGAGCCGCGCGAACCTTGACAAGACGCCCTAGACCGGACGGCTACCCCGCGCGGCCATCTCAGGTGTTTTATAAAATTAACAGGGTAAAGCTAGTGAGAAGGAAGTCCGTATTTTTTGTATGTTTATGAGCGTTGTATGTGGTATTAGGATTGTTTTTTGTATGTTAGGACTGACTAGGCAAAGTGAGGGAAACACCTGAGTGAGACGGGATTGTCTTTCTCTCCTCCCCCCCCCCCCCCTACATGGTCGACGAACGTAGGTCGGAGTGGCCTATTATGGTGACGAGTCAGAAGTGCGCGCCTGCTGATTTAACTAGGGCTGTTTATAAAATATCGATAAATCGACAGGTGTGCAAATAAAATGTTATATATCGACATTAATTCTCCCCTGATATATCGATATCGAGAAGGTAATATCGAGTCCTAATATTTTTATTTTGTATTACGTTTCAACGCAATTTTCAGTAAACATTTGAAATTGTTCTTTTGAAATTGTAGTAGAACATAGTTTTAGTTTCACTGTGTGGAGGAGTCTTACTACTAGTTGAGCTTTCATCTCGTCCTATCTTTCTCTTTGTCTGTGTGAAGCAAGTATATGTGATACAAAAGTCCGATAGCACTGTGGTTGGGTAAGGGGGGGGGGGGGGGGAATGGGTTGGCGGTGTGTATGGAATAACAAGATTTCCGATATGAAGAAATAGTACACCATTTGCGTTAAAAACAATTTGAAACTCAACAAGTGTGCTATTTCTTCACATTGGCTTTCTTCAAGGGCAATCGCTGAAAATAAAGAGCAAAAATCTAAATGACTAGACTGGTCTTTGCGGTGGGTGGAGACGTGTGACGGGAAATGCTAACGTAATCGACCCTCGGCGCTAGCAACAGAAACGGCAACGTTTAAGTGCACCACGCAATTTTGACACTACAACTGCTAGGTTGCTAGCGATTGCAGAAATGAAAAAACAGGGAAGTGGACATGAAGTGATCCGGAGAAATCCGATATGTCACTAAATATCTAATAAACCGAACGAGCGACCCATCGGACACCTTCTGTTGTGATACTTAACTTGCAGTTACCATTGTTAGCAAAGTGGTTATCGCCGAGCGTGAACGTCCATAGTTTACCTTTCAATTCTTGCTCTAAAGGGAATAATCAGGCTGCTAGCTTGTTGATGTACAGAATAAAAAATGTTCAAATGTGTGTGAAATTTTATGGGACTTAACTCCTAAGGTCATCAGTCCCGAAGCTTACACACTACTTCACCTAAATTATCCTAAGGACAAACACACACACCCATGCCCGAGTGAGGACTCGAACCTCCGCCGGGACCAGCCGCACAGTCCATGACTGCAGCGCATAAGACCGCTCGGCTAATCCCGCGCGGCTGTACAGAATATCTAATAATAAATCAGTACTTAAACATACAGCTGTGAAACTGTCAGTATATTTACAATGTGCAGCCGATATTTTTACAGGCCGTTACGTCGATATTTTTTCGTTATATCGAGCGCCTATGATGATATTTATTTAAATATCGATATATCGGATTCCCGATATTTTTAAAAATATCAACAATCCAAATTGTAACAGCAACAGGCCTATCTGGAAACCTCTGTGCAAATGAGAATAACTGATTCATGGCCGCTTGTAGTCCACGTGTCCCCGGACAGTCTTGGAGAAGCGTGGGAACCTATTAGCCAGGACAGCACATCATTAAGAGCCGGAGTCGTTTACGCGCGACTTTGGGCGATGCTAAGCACCTCAGTTTGCATCTTCATAAAAACAGGAATACTGGAGATGAGAACCTATGAGCTCCGGACAGGACTCAAGTGCTACATACTATGGCATAAGAAGAGTCAGCACCTAAATTCTGGTACCAGTAACAGGATTAAGGATGGTCCATTCTGACATTAGTGCACGAGACTAACCTGACGACGAGGTGAAGACAGCTTCCTGGTGCCTGTAATGGCCATTACCGAGCAGAAATCACAGCGGCTGACATATCTCAGGTGCCTGTCGACATGTGCTCCATACCCACACACTGCTGTCACTTCCTGGGTGGCGGATGAGCTGAGCTGAGTTATGAAGACGACTTGAGGTATGTTACGAGTGGCCGAGTTGATCACGGTTCAACGGACCGTCCACACTGAGATGCAGCCACAAAAGCCTCCCTAGTTTTGCTCCAAGTCGCATGTGGAACGAGTTACCCTCCAAACGCCCCAATGGCACGGTCCCATCGCCAACTGTAAGGGGAGAGTGATCTGTGAGAGTTGCATTTAGTATGATTTAAGCTTCGTGCGAACATGTGTAGTTTACTTGCAAAATCAGTGCTTCTACCCCGTTATGTTAAGTCGTGTATTTGTGTAACTGCGTTTTATCAAAAAATGGTTCAAATGGCTCTGAGCACTATGGGACTCAACTGCTGAGGTCATTAGTCCCCTAGAACTTAGAACTAGTTAAACCTAACTAACCTAAGGACATCACCAACATCCATGCCCGAGGCAGGATTCGAACCTGCGACCGTAGCGGTCTTGCGGTTCCAGACTGCAGCCCCTTTAACCGCACGGCCACTTCGGCCGGCTGTGTTTTATCTTTTGCGTTCTATGACGTGTGTTTTCAGTAATATTTCTTGTAAGATAACGCCAGTTTGTGATTTTTAAGGTAATTTACACTACTGGCCATTAAAATTGCTACACCAAGAAGAAATGCAGATGATAAGCGGGTATTCTTTGGACAAATATATTATACTAGAACTAACATGTGATTACATTTTCACGCAATTTAGGTGTATATATCCTGAGAAATCAGTACCCAGAACAACCACCTCTGGCCGTAATAGCGGCCTTGATAAGCCTGGACATTGAGTCAAACAAAGCTTGAGTTGCGTGTACAGGTACAGCTGCCCATGCAGCTTCAACACAATACCACAGTTCATCAGGAGTAGTGACTGGGATATCGTGACGAGCCAGTTGCTCGGCCACCATTGACCAGACGTTTTCAATTGGTGAGAGATCTGGAAAATGTGCTGGCCAGGGAAGCAGTCGAACATTTTCTGTATCCAGAAAGGCCCGTACCCGTACAAGACCTGCAACATGCGGTCGTGCTGTATCCTGCTGAAATGTAGGGTTTCGCAGGGATCGAATGAAGGGTAGAGCCACGGGTCGTAACACATCTGAAATGTAACGTCCACTGTTCAAAGTGCCGTCAATGCGAACAAGAGGTGACCGAGACGTGTAACCAATGGCACCGCATACCATCACGCAGGGTGATACGCCAGTATGGCGATGACGAATACACGCTTCCAATGTGCGTTCACCGCGATGTCGCCAAACACGGATGCGACCATCATGATGCTGTAAACAGAACCTGGATTCATCCGAAAAAATGCAGCGTCAAGGGTAACCGCAGCCATGGTCTCTGAGCTGATAGTCCATGCTGCTGCAAACGTCGTCGAACTGTTCGTGCAGAAGGTTGTTGTCTTGCATACGTCTCCATCTGTTGACTCAGGGATCGAGACGTGGCTGCACGATCCGTTACACCCATGCGGATAAGATGCCTGTCATCTCGACTGCTAGTGGTACGATGCCGTTGAGATCCAGCACGGCGTTCCGTATTACCCTCCTGAACCCACCGATTCCATATTCTGCTAACAGTCATTGGATCTCGAGCAACGCGAGGAGCAATGTGGCGATACGATAAAACGTTATCGCGATAGGCTACAATGCAAATTTTATCAAAGTCAGGAACGTGATGATATGCTTTTCTCCTACTTAGACGAGGCACCACAACAACGTTTCACCAGGCAACGCCGGTCAACTGCTGTTTGTGTATGAGAAATCGGTTGGAAACTTTCGTCATGTCAGCACGTTGTAGGTGTCGCCACCGGCGCCAACCTTGTGTGAATGCTCTGAAAAGCTAATCATTTGCATATCACAGCATCTTCTTCCTGTCGGTTAAATTTCGCGTCTGTAGCACGTCATCTTCGTGGTGTAGCAATTTTAATGGGCAGTAGTGTATAAACAGCCTTCGCATGGTGTAGCATGTTACTGTACTACATTACTCAGGACTGGCCGCGGCGTGCGAGACTTCACGCGTTCTGTGTGTGGGCCGCGGGAGGGCCACGTGTCGCCCCGTCTCAGCTTTGCCCGTTTCTTCCCGGAAGCACTCGATGGAGCCCGACGGTCCATTTAGTATTTCGGTGCCACATTTTTCGGGTCATAAACCTTTAAAAATAAATGTGTTTGACAGAAGAGAGGGATATCAATTCTCAGTAAGTACACTCCTGGAAATTGAAATAAGAACACCGTGAATTCATTGTCCCAGGAAGGGGAAACTTTATTGACACATTCCTGGGGTCAGATACATCACATGATCACACTGACAGAACCACAGGCACATAGACACAGGCAACAGAGCATGCACAATGTCGGCACTAGTACAGTGTACATCCACCTTTAGCAGCAATGCAGGCTGCTATTCCCCCATGGAGACGATCAAGAGATGCTGGATGTAGTCCTGTGGAACGGCTTGCCATGCCATTTCCACCTGGCGCCGCAGTTGGACCAGCGTTCGTGCTGGACGTGCAGACCGCGTGAGACGACGCTTCATCCAGTCCCAAACATGCTCAATGGAGGACAGATCCGGAGATCTTGCTGGCCAGGGTAGTTGACTTACACCTTCTAGAGCACGTTGGGTGGCACGGGATACATGCGGACGTGCATTGTCCTGTTGGAACAGCAAGTTCCCTTGCCGGTCTAGGAATGGTAGAACGATGGGTTCGATGACGGTTTGGATGTACCGTGCACTATTCAGTGTCCCCTCGACGATCACCAGTGGTGTACGGCCAGTGTAGGAGATCGCTCCCCACACCATGATGCCGGGTGTTGGCCCTGTGTGCCTCGGTCGTATGCAGTCCTGATTGTGGCGCTCACCTGCACGGCGCCAAACACGCATACGACCATCATTGGCACCGAGGCAGAAGCGACTCTCATCGCTGAAGACGACACGTCTCCATTCGTCCCTCCATTCACGCCTGTCGCGACACCACTGGAGGCGGGCTGCACGATGTTGGGGCGTGAGCGGAAGACGGCCTAACGGTGTGCGGGACCGTACCCCAGCTTCATGGAGACGGTTGCGAATGGTCCTCGCCGATACCCCAGGAGCAACAGTGTCCCTAATTTGCTGGGAAGTGGCGGTGCGGTCCCCTACGGCACTGCGTAGGATCCTACGGTCTTGGCGTGCATCCGTGCGTCGCTGCGGTCCGGTCCCAGGTCGACGGGCACGTGCACCTTCCGCCGACCACTGGTGACAACATCGATGTACTGTGGAGACCTCACGCCCCACGTGTTGAGCAATTCGGCAGTACGTCCACCCGGCCTCCCGCATGCCCACTATACGCCCTCGCTCAAAGTCCGTCAACTGCACATACGGTTCACGTCCACGCTGTCGCGGCATGCTACCAGTGTTAAAGACTGTGATGGAGCTCCGTATGCCACGGCAAACTGGCTGACAATGACGGCGGCGGTGCACAAATGCTGCGCAGCTAGCGCCATTCGACGGCCAACACCGCGGTTCCTGGTGTGTCCGCTGTGCCGTGCGTGTGATCATTGCTTGTACAGCCCTCTCGCAGTGTCCGGAGCAAGTATGGTGGGTCTGACACACCGGTGTCAATGTGTTCTTTTTTCCATTTCCAGGAGTGTATTTCACACTTGCATTAGTGACGTATACCACAAAATTATGATGAAACGGAATCACAGCACCATGCAGAAAGAATTAAAAGACTTATTTGAAAACTGAAAAGCAAAAAAACTACAACAGGGGTTCATTGTACATCAAGAAGCACTATGTGCTAAATTGCAGACATGGAGCACGTGAAGAAAATGAACTGAATTCTTGAAGTCGAACACACATTATTCCACTACCTGTTGCAACAATTTTCTATGGGACGGAACGAAACAGTGCGTAGACTACATATTACTGCGAAGGATATTAGTGAAGTCAAGAGGTATGCCAGGAACGATTTTAGGACCTAAAACTCGCTATTGTTAAACTTGTGAAGGAAAAATATTGCAGGAACGATAATTAGAACATCCCGAATGGTTGGCAGACCTCGCATTTTAAGTTGACTTGACCGCACACTGTAGCAACACACTGCAAGACGAGAAATAACTTATTTATGATATGCGCGGTTGCACTTACAAAGAAACTCGCATTGTAAAAGAGGCAAAGTACGCCAAAAAACACAGTGTAGTTCTCTAAGCTCATAGGCGTTGATAAAAACGCGAGGTTTCAAGAATTCAATGCGATCTTGAAAGATTTACAAGGATAGATTTTTGTAAACATTTCTGAGGACACTGCTAATCTTGCACGTGTATTCTGTTTTCAAAACCGTTTTCCGTTTTATCTCAAAGCGCTACTGTGCATGTGCGTATGTAACTGACTGACCTGCAGTGTAAGTCCAGTTTTAAAGAGACATCCTTTTAAGTTCAGAGTGACCAGGACGTATACAGTTTTCCTCAGAGTTTCCACATCTTCATAATTAGTTTGCAAACGTGATAAAATATTTCTGTGAGAATATGAGCGGGAAAGGCTTGTTTTTCGACTAGGAAGCTAAATAAGTCACTATTACGTGGTTAGCCGAGTGCGAAAAATCTGTCAAATAGTCTCTGTCCGTCTGTATGCGTACAGCATGTACCAGATAAAAACTATGTCTTAAGCGTGCCACAAATTATTAAGTAATAGTGATAATTTGGTTTGTTTGTGATCTGTGTTGTTGAGAAGTACGAAACAAAGTCGTATTGCAGCACTACTTCATTGCCATTTAAATACGGCGCGTTCACCAATTGCCTCTTCCCGCTCATAGAGCGTGGCGTGGCGGTGGGGGAAACGTGCAGTCTTACTGACCACTACGGCACATGGGCCAGGGCTTAGCTATTGAGCCGAATTCCTTGCCACCGCTGGTATATGCGAGTTAGCATGCATGGAGCCAGGTCAGTGAATTTTGTTTACATATTTTCGACGCTTAACCTTGAATGCTGAGAAATAATCAAATTTGTTTCTTGGCATCCACCTGCGAATAAGCTCGACGTTTGTAGACATAGAGTCCGCGGATGATAGGGTAGCCAATGTGCAGTGACCAGTTTTCGTCAAAGGGCTGGGGAGTTCATTCGTTCGCTCGGAAGGGGAGGCCACAAGCATTTTCCACCTAAAGGCCGGTCGGCGGTGACAGAATAGAGGCGCACGCCCTGCAGTCTTCCTCAAACGATTTTACGAAAACTATTCAGTAACAATGTTTCTTTTTTGCTTTACTTATAGTTTTATATGTCAGTTTCATGATGATGTGCCCGTCACATCGTTAATGGTCATAGTTAGTGTGATATTTACTTAGACGTAAGACACTGCGAAAAATTTGGAAAAGTTTGCAAAGGTCGCTATGATTTTGCGTTTGGTGCATATTACATATGTTGCTGTGTATGAAATTTAGCTAACGTACTGAATTTTTCGTTAGGCTTGGGTAGAGGTGTCCATCTGTCACCAATCTCTAGAACAATGATGTGACGTAGCGGAAACACTTGCCATCGCGCTGCGCCAGCGATAAAGCCAGAGTGAAATATCCACAGCATTCTTCATATTTCATAAACGCTTTCAGTTATCGAAATGAGATTGTAGCATACGGTAGCACGCAAAGAGAAGAGTATTTTGCCATATCGTTGCCATGCAAAAATTTATTATCTACCGTGTTATTCCAGTAACTACAGAGTTTTTCGATGAACGAATGTAATTTTTAAGGACCATCGATAGCTGGTGAAACGAGAAATGCTATGGGTTTTCGGAAGAACGTAAGTGAAGACATTACACGTTTTTTGTACCGAGGATGTGGTTCTTCGTAAGCTACTGACTTTACTTTCCTTCAGTTCCTCACTTAATAAACTTAATAAACCACTGTTTCAGAATTCTCTCGCAACTGTGTCTACACAACATGTTAGTGAGGTGAGACTGTGTAAACCCCTCCATCTTTTGCCAAAAGAAGCAAGTTTTAACATGACAACCAGAGAAATGTGTAGGTTTTACTCAAAATTCACCGGACGTGATGCTTCTCTGAAAGTTACAAATGGTTAACAAGCCAGGCGAAAATAAATCGCAGCATTTTCGGCAGGATATTACGAATGAAACATTTCACAGTTGAACAACGTTGTTGTAGTAAAACTTGAAGATGTGATATACACTGAGGTGACAAAAGCCAGCCGGCCGGAGTGGCCGAGCGGTTCTAGGCGCTACAGTCTGGAACCGCGTGACCGCTACGGTCGCAGGTTCGAATCCTGCCTCGGGCCTGGATGTGTGTGATGTCCTTAGGTTAGTTAGATTTAAGTAGTTCTAAGTTCTAGGGGACTAATGACCTCAGACCGAGCGAGGTGGCGCAGTGGTTAGACACTGGACTCGCATTCGGGAGGACGACGGTTCAATCCCGCGTCCGGCCATCCTGATTTAGGTTTTCCGTGATTTCCCTAAATCACTCCAGGCAAATGCCGGGATGGTTCCTTTCAAAGGGCACGGCCGACTTCCTTCCCCGTCCTTCCCTAATCCGATGAGACCGATGACCTCGCTGTCTGGTCTCCTTCCCCAAACCAACCAACCAACCAACTAATGACCTCAGAAGTTAAGTCCCATAGTGCTCAGAGCCATTTGAACCATTTTTGACAAAAGCCATGAAGTTCCTCCTAAATTCGTGTTGGACTTCATTTTGTCCAACATAGTACAGCACTCGATGAGGCATGGTCTCAACAAGTCGTTGTAAGTCCCCTGCAGGAATACCGCCTCTATAGCCGTCCACAATTGCGAAAGTGTTGCCTCTGCAGAATGTTGTGCATGAACTGACCTCTCGATTATGTCCCATAAATGTTCAATGGGATTCATGTCGAACGATCTGGGTGGCTAAATCATTCGCTCAAACTGTCCACGTTGTTCTTCAAACCAATCGCAAACAATTGTGGCCCGGTGACATGGCGCATTGCCATCCATAAAAATTTCGTAGTTGTTTGGGAATGGCTGCAGATCGTCTCCAAGTAGCCAAACCTAACCATTTCCAGTCAATGATCGGCTCAGTTAGACCAGAGGACCCAGTCCATTACATATAAACACAGTCCACACCATTATGGAGCACCACTAGCTTGCACAGTGCCTTGTTAGCAACTTGGGTCCAAGGCTATGTGGAGACTGCGCCACACTCGAAACCCACTGTCAACTCTTACCAACTGAAATCGGGGTTCATCTGACCAGGCGACGGTTTTCCAGTCGTTTTAAGGTCCATCTGATATCGTCACGAGCCCAGGAGAGGTGCTGCAGGCGATGTCTTGTTGTCAGCAAAGCCACTCGCGTCGGTCGTCTGCTGTCATAGCCCACTAACATCATATTTCGCCGCACTGTCCTGACGGATAAGTTGATCGTACTCACCACATTGATTTCTGCGGTATTTTCACGCATTGTTGTTGTTACTCTGCTCTCGGTCGTTAAGTGAAGGCCGTCACTCACTGCGTTGCCCGCAGTGAGATGTATTTGTGCACATCACTGTCCCATGATTTTTGTCACCGCGGTGTACATCGTCGTTCCACGAGTGAGCCGTCTTTATGCACAGATTCAAACATGGCGATCTTTAGCAGCCATCCAATGTAAATATGGCTTTTAGCGCCGGGAGTCTCCGACGATATGTTAGTTTCGTCTTCAACGCAACTCAAGCAGAGAGGCCGCATCTTTATGGGAACTGGAATCTGCTGGGAAAGTAAGGAATTCAGAAGGAATGGCAGTGGCCTATAGTAAGGGACCAGCTGCGGCATTTGCCTAAATTGGAAATGGGAATCCACATAACACCATTTTCATTGTTGCCAGCAGACGGGCTCGAACCACCTCGCCTTCTGAATTCATGAATTGCCACCCTCGTCGATGGCGAATTTGGAAAAGCTGGTTAATATATATTGTTTTCAAATAAAATAAAGTGCATCACAACAAAAGTTGGAATTCTGATATTTCATGTTTTTTCTTTAATTTTGCATGTTCCGTCATTTCATAGTGTATGAATGCATGCATAAGTTAAGATTTAATTGTGCAGAGAATTCGTTGCTCAGTTACAAGAGCGTAAACACATTTTGGTCAAATAGGAGCGAGCAGTCAGCGTGAACAAATTCAAGCAGTCAACGTGAACAAATTCAAGCAGCCTGCTGAAAAAATCCTTTAGAAACGAATGAGCTATAGAATGTGCTGTCATCACATACCCATTCCGCTATCAACAAATCCTTCCCCATTCTTCCGTATCGGAACCGGTTTTCATAATTGAGTATCGCCCTGATGACCAGGTTCGGCGATGTTTTGCCGTTTGGGCCAATGACGATAGAATTTCGTGCAAAGTTTTTAAAGAAATGCAACCATCATCGTTCGGGAGATATTTTTGTTGATCAGTGATTTATGGGCGACACAGGCAAATCCAAGAGTATTTTTATGCAATGTGTTTAATTTAATGTTGTTTGAAATGATCTATACCGCTCCGCTGTCTTGTGAATTACTGGAACCTCAAAGTTCTGTCGGTCTCCAAATAACGACTCCAGTGTTAACGTTACCTGCTATAGATTGGTAATTAGTCTATTATAATAGTGAGTACGTACTTTTAACTTATCGTAACGCTAGTGGACGAATAAAAATCAGCTATCCGCTTATTTATTGTTACAAACGTATCCAGTTATCAGAACAGCACGCAGAACAAAAACAATAAACGGTAGCACTTACATTAAATTCAACTGCAGGTAAGTATTGAACTGACTAACAAAACAACTGAGCTCAACTGACCAACAGTGTAAAATAGTTGATCTTCCATAAGGCAGGGATAAGGAAAGCCGATACTATCGATGTATCGATAGTTTGAATCTATCGAAGGCCTTGTTGACTATCGTTAGTGCATATCCCTTTTGACTGAAAATCGCAACATAAGGGGCGATCGAAAAGTTTCCTTTAGAAGACCATACAGTACAGAATTAGTATTCCACTCAGCCAAAATATCCGTGGACACTGAGGCAATCGTCCCGCCCAGGCACCAGGTTGAAGATACCCGCTTAATACACCGTGCCATGCTGTGTGAAGAAGTCTGTATCTGCCTGCTGCAGATCCTTATCCTTCCTTCAAGGCCTTTTTTACGACGTCAGAGCTGTCACAATCGCATGGAAAGAAAAAAATGGTTCAAATGGCTCTAAGCACTATGGGACTTAACATCTGAGGTCATCAGTCCCCTAGACTTAGAACTACTTAAACCTAACTAACCTAACGACATCACACACATCCATGCCCGAGGGGGCATTCGAACCTGTGACCGCAGCAGCAGCGCGGTTCCGGACTGAAGCGCCTAGAACCACTCGGTCACAACGGCCGGCTTGCGCATGGGGAGAGATCAGAATTATAGGGTGAATACTCGAGTGTCCCCCGCTTAACATGGCATATCTCATGCTTAACGACATATTGAGTGTGGGGACGTGCGTTATCATGGAGCAGCGGCACCCGTTGTCATACTATTCCACTGCAGCAGTTTTTGACAGACATGCTACTCCATACACATTCTTCGTTCTCCTATGGTTCTCTACCGGTGTTTGTCCTTCGACAGCCAAGAAACGAAAAACAGCACGTTCGTCCCGTCTGGACGCATTTGGTTATATCTTCGCCACAGTTGACGTTTCCGCATATACCGCACGCACATCGCAAAGACACGAATGCCACACTAATCCCTTGCCTTCATTTCGATGATTACATACCTTCAACAGAGTCGCACTATGTTGCATATACGCTGCAGCAGCACCCTAAAAGGGAAACTTTCGATCGCCTCTTATCTCTTTCAGCTTTTCAGTTTAACTACACGGCAACTAGGTCGTGTGTAATTTCGTGTAGGTAATTAGGGAGGGGGGGTGAGGGGCGGATGCCTTGGATCCCCCCTCCGGCTACGTCCTTAATAATCGAGTATAGTAGTTAAGCTATGTTCGTCATTGCCAGGAATTTTTGGAAATTTGTGGTAAGTTCCTATGTGACCAAACTGCTGAGATCATCGGTCCCTAGGCTTACAAATTACTTAATCTAACTTAAACTAACTTCTGCTAAGGACAACACGCACACCCATGTCCGAGGAAGGACTCGAACCTCCGATGGGGCCAGTCGCGCGAATCGTGCAAGGCGTCCGAGACCACGCGGCTATCCCGCGCGGCACTGCCGGGAATAGTGTTGCAACCAGACATCGTCGTCGTCGAAACACCTGCAGCTTACTTTTAGGCAAGTATTCACTTGGCGCTCACATGTACGTCTACAAAGAAGAACTGCATGCGGAAACAGAATGGGTGATGATCCTTGTGATTGTGAAAACGGCATACAGGTCAACGAATTTTTCGATGGAAGAAAATGCTGATTCAAGAACAGTTTACATCGACCTGAAACGAAAAGCAACAAGTGTAAAAAGGAACCCATCATTGATTGCAATAATATACTTCAGGTTTCACTTTCAAAAGTAAATGGATTGAGCCTGCCGTAGTGGCCGAGCGGTTCTAGGCGATACAGTCTGGAACCGCGCGACTGCTACGGTCGCAGGTTCGAATCCTGCCTCGGGCATGGATGTGTGTGATGTCCTTAGGTTAGTTAGGTTTAAGTGGTTCTAAGTTCTAGGGGACTGATGACCTCAGAAGATAAGTCCCATAGTGCTCAGAACCATTTGAACCAAATGGATTGAAAGAATACCAAGCTGCTGAACTCTACTATGAAGATATTTCTCACTTTCATCATCAAGTGACGTCATTAAATAAAATGGAACAAGATAAGTTTTTGTTAAAATTTCTTAATATTTCTTCATTCCACTGCAGAGTAGTGGACACCCAGAGTGCAAAAAGGAAGAAGAAGGAGTGGCGAAGTAGAGCCTGTTTGTGCTGCCGCTTTCCAAGGAGTATTTAGCAAGTCAAAGGGTAGATTATCCCATCTAGCAAGCAGGTTCCACGAGGAAGAAGGCTGTCAAAGGAAAGAAGAGCAAGCAACAAAACGGAAAACGATTATATGCAGGTAACTATTGCCATTAAGAATAATATAAAAAATATGAATGCAGGGAGAAACACCATGGTAGAGGGAAGCCTACGAGAAGTTATTTTCCTTCAGATCTTAGTCGATAAAATGTTCAAGAGTTTTGAGAAGAAATAAAAAATTTAGGACTGAAACAATGCTCCTTTGCATAATACAAGCACATATTTTACAAACATTTCAATCTATTATTCAGAATACCTCATATCGATACGTGCTCTACTTGTAAGGTTGCTGTAATGTAAATAATACAGAAGAAAATTAAACTACGAACTAGACACAGATTAGACAAAATTCGAGGAAAGCGGTTTTATAATATAATGAAAGAAGATAATGCAACTGTTATTAAGATTTGATTTGACATGCAGCAAAACCAGCCTATTGCAAAACTATCAGTCAATGAGGTTTTCTATGCTAGACAAATACGGTTATACTATCTGCGGACCATGATCGATATTAAGGAGCAAAAAACCGAAAGCATCGTTTTCTACACATGACTGGAGACAATGTCCTCAAGAGGGTGCAGTCAAGTTGCTTCGGTTTTGCTACATTTTCTCTCTGAATTAGACAAAAAAAAACAAATGATGTCACCCGAACTGCGCACCTATTCTGAGGATCTTGCAGCAGCCAAAATAAAAACAACTATATGATGGCGGTGCTTACAACGTTCTTGGAAAAGAGCACAAAATTCAATATTCATCGTCACTTCTTCCCTGTTCGTGGCCATAGCTACACGCCTCCAAAGCGACTGTTTGGTAGAACTGAGAAGCCTTACACGAAAACAGAAAGCATCTTGTCTCCTGGAGAATATTATGATATTTTATAAGAGCAGGGCACTCTCAAAGTTTTAAACGCAGACTGGAACGTTAAAAATCTAAGAGCCAGTACACAGAAAGTACTAAAATCTAAGCTACCACTAAAAATTAACAGTCAACGGTGTCATCTCGTACAACAAAGAGAAGAAAATTGTCATTGTGACAGTAAGTGATAAATACTCTAGAGATCCAGTACTAACTGACGTCCTGAGACGAAGAAAACCATGCCATCCGACAGTAGGTAACGAAAAGAATAAAGATGTGTCCGCCTTGAAATTCCAGATGATGCAAAGGAGTTTTACAAAGATGTCCTAGACGAACGATGTATAGATGTAAGAGGGAAAACTTGACAGCAGCAATGTGATTGTAACGTGTAATACTGTTTGAGTTACTCTTTTCATACTTCATGTAGTATTGGTAATAAATATCTAAGCTTAGAAATTATGCTAAAATATTTATTAGTGCTATTACTGTATTATGCCACTTTATTTCTGTTATTATCGTTTGTAGCGGCAGCACCGTTTGGGATAGGGAAAGTTAGTTTTGTGCGATATTGGGCGCACGAGTTACAGCCAGGTGCGGGCTGGACTGCAGTAAGTTACACATACCAGCAGTTGCGAAGGCAAATAGAGGTCACTGGGGCGTAGAACTGCCAGAGAGGGTGCATACAGCAGTTTCCATAGCGCAAGTCACAGGCAAAAGAGAGCCACTGGCCAACCTAAGTGTTACGCGTACGTGACGTGAAGCCGTGCATTAGCAAAACAGAGGAGCGCAGCCGAGTATTAATAGGTGTTTCTTCTAACGAGAGTCACTCAAGTGTAGCAGCTCTCCTGGACGGCGGGGCGTGTCACACCACTGGCTACACACAGAGTAGATGGGGCGCCAGTCTCCCAGTCCACGGCGGGTCGTTGGTTCGACCCTATGAGGCCGATGCAGGGTCCGCAACCAGCCAGGGCGGGTCACTCTTCGGCTCGCTACCGCAGGCAGTCGTCTCGGCTCCTGACATGCACCGGAGACTTCTGAGGCCAGGGCTGCAGACTCGGACGCCGGATTGCAGGCGAATGTTGCCGCTGCGTTCTCAGCAAGGAAGAAGTGGCAGCGGGGCAGGCCTACAGCTCCCGCGGAGAAGCGTAGCTCACACCGAGCAGCCCTGAGTTGGCTGCTGACACAGCCATCCTGACGTAATCGGAACTCTGCAGCTGGTATACAAGGCCGGCACGACACAGCGTTGCGTTGCACAGGCCGCTGGGGTGCTTCCTCAGCATTGCAGGGCCTGTGATGCTGACCGGGGTTAATGGAGCACTTTAGTGGAAGCAAATAAATCATTTGGAAAGCTCTCGCTGAGTTTCAATATGCCGTATTTGGCAACTGATACCACAACATTATATATAATAATAGGTGAAAAATATGAATTTTACAGCAATGCCTGCATGTAATGAACAGTACAGAACATAAAACAATTAGTTGTAGAAAAAGTGCATGGAAGTAAAGAAGGCAACGTAGCTGATACCAGCAATAATCGAAAGCATTTGTCAACTTTTGGACCAAAAAAATTGGAAAAATCACACCTAAATGTACTGTTAAAAAATTAAATTTTGATATATTTCCTTACAATTCTTTATTAACGTCAACGAGATCTAGAAGTCATGTAAAAATTCATATGCTCAAATGTACCTATCTAGATGTAAACAGAAAAACCCATTTTATGAAAAACAGTGTCTGTTGCATTCAGACAATTCTGCGGAGATCTGGGGTGCAAATTACTCGACCTCCGCTATCGGGTGGAGAAATGTAGGGTCCCCCTGAATAGGTCAGGCGTGCACCACACGCACGCTACATGGGTAGCCGACTACATGTGGAGTGCACATGTGGGTTTTTTAGGTTAGAGAATTCCCTCCCTACGCCCGACAAGATGCCTCCTGAGACGCGACAAGGTAGCAGTAGCCAAAACGCAACAGGGAATGACAATATTAATGTGGTAATAGTAAATTGCAGGAGCGTCTATAGAAAGGTCCCAGAATTGCTCTCATTAATAAACGGTCACAATGCCCACATAGTACTAGGGAAGGAAAGTTGGCTGAAACAAGATGTAAACAGTACTGAAATTCTGAATTCAGATTGGCGTGTGTACCCTAGAAACAGGCTGGACAGTGAAGGGGGAAGCGTGTTTATAGCGATAAGAAGTGCAATAGTATAGAAGGAAGTTGACGAAGATCCGAAATCTGAAATAATTTGGGTGAAGGTCACGGTTAAAGCAGGCTCAAACATGGTAATTGGATGTTTCTGTAGCCCCCCTGGCTTAGCAGCTGTTGTGGCAGAACACCTGAAGGAAAATTTGGAGAATATTTCTAGTAGATTTCCCGACCATGTTATAGTTTTGGGAGGAGATTTTAATTTACCAGATATAGACTGGGAGCCTGAAATGTTTATAACGGGTGGCAGGGACAAAGAATCCAGTGAAATTTTTTTAAGTGCATCATCTGAAAACTACCTTGAGCAGTTAAACACAGAACTGACTCGTAGCGATAACATATTAGACCTTCTGGTGGCAAACAGACCCGAACTATTTGGAACAGCTAACGTAGAACAGGGAATCAGCGGGCATAAAGCGATTATAGCATCGGTGATTTCAGCCGTAAATAGAAATATTTTAAAAAGTAGGAAAATTTTTTTGTTTAGCAAAAGTGACAAAAAGCAGATTTCAGGGTACTTGATGGCCCAACACAAAAGTTTTATCTCAAGTACAGATAGTGTTGAGGATCAGTGGACAAAGTTCAAAACCATCGTACAATATGCATTAGATGAGTATGTGCCAAGCAAGATCGTAAGAGATGGAAAAGAACCGCCGTCGTACAATAACCGAGTTAGAAAACTGCTACAGAAGCAAAGGGAACTTCACAGCAAAAATAAACATAGCCAAAGCCTTGCAGACAAACAAATATTACGCAAAGCGAAATGTAGTGTGAGGAGGGCTATGCGAGAGGCGTTCAACGAATCCGAAAGTAAACAAATATTACACAAAGCGAAATGTAGAGTGAGGAGGGCCATGCGAGAGGCGTTCAACGAATCCGAAAGTAAAGTTCTATGTACTGACTTGGCAGAAAATCCGAAGACATTTTGGTCTTACGTTAAAGCGGTAGGTGGATCAAAATAAAATGTCCAGACAGTCTGTGACCAAAATGGTATTGAAACAGAGGATGACAGACTAAAGGCCGAAGTACTAAATATCTTTTTCCAACGGTATTTCACAGAGTACCTTCTCTAGATTGTCGCACAGATGACAAAATGGTATATATCGAAATAGATGACAGAGGGATAGAAAAACAATTAAAATCTCTCAAAAGAGGAAAGGCCGCTGGACCTGATGGGATACCAGTTCGATTTTACACAGAGTACGCGAAGGAACTTGCCCCCCATCTTGCAGCGGTGTACCGTAGGTCTCTAGAAGAGCGTAGCGTTCCAAAAGGTTCGAAAAGGGCACAGGCCATTCCCGTTTTCAAAAAGGGACGTCGAATAGAACTATAGACCTATATATCTCTAACGTCGATCAGTTGTAGAATTTTGGAACACGTATTATGTTCGAGTATAATGACTTTTCTGGAGACTAGAAATCTACTCTGTAGGAATCAACATGGGTTTCGAAAAAGACAATCGGGTGAAACCCAGCTCGCGCTATTCGTCCACGAGACTCAGAGGGCCATAGACACAGGTTCCCAGGTAGACGCCGTGTTTCTTGACTTCCGCAAGGCGTTTAATACAGTTCCCCACAGTCGTTTAATGAACAAAGTAAGAGCATATGGACTATCAGACCAATTGGGTGATTGGATTGAAGAGTTCCTAGATAACAGAACGCAGCATGTCATTCTCAATGGAGAGTAGTCTTCCGAAGTAAGAGTGATTTCAGGTGTGCCGCAGGGGAGTCTCGTAGGACCGTTGCTATTCACAATATATACAAATGACCTTGTGGATAACATCGGAAGTTCACTGAGGCTTTTTGCGGATGATATTGTGGTATATCGAGAGGTTGTAACAATGGAAAATTGTACCGAAATGCAGGAGGATCTGTAACGAATTGACGCATGGTGCAGGGGATGGCAATTGAATCTCAATGTAGACAAGGGTAATGTGCTGCGAATACATAGAAAGGAAGATCCTTTATCATTTAGCTACAATATAGCAGGTCAGTAACTGGAAGCAGTTAATTCAACAAATTATCTGGGAGTGGGCATTAAGAGTGATTTAAAATGGAATGACCATATGCAATTATTCGTCGGTAAAGCAGATGCCAGACTGAGATTCATTGGAAGAATCCTAAGGGAATTCAATCCGAAAACAAGGGAAGTAGATTACGGTACACTTGTTCGCCCACTGCTTGAATACTGCTCACCGGTGTGGGTTCCGTACCAAATAGGGTTGATAGAAGAGATAGAGAAGATCCAACGGAGAGCAGCGCGCTTCATTACAGGATCATTTAGTAATCGCGAAAGCGTTACGGAGATGATAGATAAACTCCAGCAGAAGACTGTGCAGGAGAGACGCTCAGTAGCGCGGTACGGGCTTTCGTTGAAGTTTCGAGAACATACCTTCACCGAGGAGTCAAGCAGTATGTTGCTCCCTCCTTCGTATATCTCGCGAAGAGACCATGAGGATGAAATCAGAGAGAGGCGTACCGACAATCCTTCTTTCCACGAACAATGCGAGGCTGGAATAGAAGAGAAAACCGATAGAGATACTCAAGGTATCCTCCGCCACACACCGTCAGGTGGCTTGCGGAGTATAGATGTAGATGTAGAAAGTGCGCACATCTTCCATATCAGATGCCCACCTCTTCGATATCAATGTATGATCTATTTGGTTCGCTTCATTGGATCCCGGTATTTTCCAAATCTCTTTATAGATAGTTTTCCTTGGGAAAGATGAACTTACTGCTTGAACAGCAAACTGGGCAAACCTCATACTGTCTTAGCTAGTTTCATCGTGCAGACTTTCCTTGCCAGACACATTTCTGAAGACGTCTTCCTTGCCCAGTTTGGCATTATTATCTCTGAGGTCTGTTTTTTAATCGCAGCTAGCTACTTTACCACAAACCTCCTGTAGCCCTCGCCCGGCACAGAAGGTGCTTTCTACAACGCGGTGACCCCTGGGGAGTTTTGTAGGCTCCCTGTTTCACTGTTTCAATAAATGCCGCGGCAGCATAGCGAAATAGCATCATACTACGACTAAGCGCAGATATCCCAAAAAACATGGACTTTGAAGCTGTGAAAGCCGCCAAATTAGCGATTTACGTTTGTGCATTACTTTTTACAGACTTTTCTTCACTCATTTTTGTCTTGATAATAACCAAGCACACAATAATATTCTACAGTGTGCCGTATATTTGGCGCATTTTATGTGCAAGTGTCCTCTGCACTATATAAAATTGAGAGATGTACAACAAAGCCAACTATTTCCAGTAAACACAAACACACACACACACACACACACACACACACACACACACACACACACATGTAAACTTTTCCCTCTTAAAACATCCTTCTGTTAATTGTTTTCAGAGCACAATTTGATATAATTTTTAAGTACGAAATTCTTGTGTTTTTATTTTCTGACGCGATAGTTTCACTGTTAATTCATCCTTCGGAACACTCAAGTGTTAATGGAACGTTATCATTTTCCACTGCAAAGGTATTAGCAGTATAACTTGCTACTGTGACTACTCTAAATAAGCACAGTGGTATGGAAATCTATATAATATGAGGAAATTGTCAGATCGTCATACTTAAATCTTATCTGCAGATGAACATTCATCGTACTGTGTATATTCCCAGTGGATTCACTGGCAATATACTCCCATACTATGTATTTTATCTAGTACTTATCTCGTAAATATATGGTCTTATAAACACAGACATTAGACCTACGACATTAATTCTTTATTACACTGCGTTTCGATATTTTTCAGCGCATGAAGCGCCTATTCTAGTATAGTAACTGCAACTGTACCTTTGCGGTACTTATCCATTAAAATCAACACTTCCTCACTTGACGTATTTCCAGGACATCACACCAGGCGCCTTTCGGCAGTCTAATTTCCAAACTGTTATTTTATTGGGGTACCAGTTTCGGCGATTTACTACGCCATCTTCAGGCCCCCTGACGGAATTGTAGGAAGATTCCAACCTCGGTTCCAGTCAAAATATGGGCCAGCATTCAAATACAAGTATCTATAGATTTCTGCTTGATACAGTGACCACTTCAACCGTTCAGTATCCTGTATCGCTCTATCAAGCAGAAATCTACAGGTGCCAGTATTTGAATGATAGCCCCTTCTTTGACCGGAATCGAGGCTGGAATCTTCCTACACGTCGGCCAGGGAGCCTGAACATGGCGTAGTAAATTCCCGAAACTGGTAGCCAAATAAAATAATAATCTGGAAATTAGACGGCTGAAAGGTGTTTGATTTGACATATGTACCGAACAGCCGAGTCCCACAACCATCTCTGAAAAGATGAACATTCAGAGACTTGACGCACGTCCGTTTGCATCCGTGACGCGGCAACCACAAGAGCGTGATGAAAAACAATACCTCCGAATTTTTAATGCGAAACTCTTAAAGCTTTTTAAATAAAACGAACTTTATTATTTATTTATTTATTTATTTATTTATTTATTGTTCCGTGGGACCATATTTAGGAGAAGTCTCCATGGTCATGGAACGAGTCAATACATGAAATTATAACACGATTGTAGAAACACATAAAATGAAACAAGTCGTTAGTTTAAATAAAGAAAATCAAGAATGTAACACTGGAATTTGCTTAATTTTTTATCTCTTCCAGGAGCTCCTCGACAGAATAGAAGGAGTGAGCCATGAGGAAACTCTTCAGTTTAGACTTAAAAGTGTTTGGGCTACTGCTAAGATTTTTGAGTTCTTGTGGTAGCTTATTGAAAATGGATGCAGCAGAATACTGCACTCCTTTCTGCACAAGAGTCAAGGAAGTGCATTCCACATGCAGATTTGATTTCTGCCTAGTATTAACTGAGTGAAAGCTGCTAACTCTTGGGAATAAGCTAATATTGCTAACAACAAACGACATTAAAGAAAATACATACTGTGAGGGCAATGTCAAAATTCCCAGACTATTGAATAGGGGTCGACAAGAGGTTTTCGAACTTACACCATACATAGCTCGAACAGCCCGTTTTTGAGCCAAAAGTACCCTTTTTGAATCAGAAGAATTACCCCAAAAAATAATACCGTATGACATAAGCGTATGAAAATATGCGAAGTATACTACTTTTCGTGTTGAAATGTCACTTATTTCAGATACTGTTCTAATGGTAAATAAAGCGGCATTTAGTTTCTGAACAAGATCCTGAACATGGGCTTTCCACAACAGCTTACTATCTATCCGTACGCCTAGGAACTTGAACTGTTCCGTCTCGCTTATAACATGCCCATTCTGTCTGATTAAAATGTCAGTTCTTGTTGAATTGTGGGTTAGAAACTGTAAAAACTGAGTCTTACTGTGATTTAGCATCAAATTATTTTCCACAAGCCACGAACTTACTTCATGAACTACATTATTTGATAATGTTTCAATATTACACACAAGATCCTTCACTACCAAGGTGGTGTCATCAGCAAACAGAAATATTTTTGAATCACCTGTAATACTAGAAGGCATATCATTTACATAAATAAGGAACAGCAGTGGCCCCAGCACCGACCCTTGGGGAACGCCCCATTTAACAGTGCCCCATTGGGACTGAACATCATTACCACTCTCAATATTGCGGAGGATTACCTTCTGCTTTCTGTTCTTAAAGTAGGAGGCGAACCAATTGTAAGCTACTCCCCTTACTCCATAATGTTCCAACTTCTGCAGTAATATTTTGTGGTCAACACAGTCAAAAGCCTTCGTTAAATCAAAGAAAACACCTAACGTTCTCAACCTTTTATTTAATCCGTCCAAAACCTCACAGAGAAAAGAGAATAAAGCATTTTCAGTTGTTAAGCCATTTCTAAAACCAAACTGTACATTTGACAGCAAATTATGTGAATTTAAATGCTGCAGTAACCTTGTATATACAAGCCTCTCGATAACTTTAGCAAACACCGATGGCATAGAAATAGGTCTATAATTGTCAACATTATCCCTGTCTCCCTTTTTATAAAGTGGCTTCACTACCGAGTACTTTAATCGGTCAGGAAACCGACCACTGCTAAAGGAAAAGTTACAGATATGGCTAAGTACTGAGCTAATATACGTGGAACAATACTTCAGTATTCTGCTAGATACCCCGTCATATCCATGAGAGTTCTTGGTCTTTAGTGATTTAATTATTAACTCAATCTCCCTCTTGTCAGTATCATGGAGGAGCATTTCAGGTAACAGTCTCGGAACACTTTTTTCTAAGAGCGCTATATGATTCCCTGTTGGGACTAGGTTTCTATTTAGTTCACCTGCTATATTCAGAAAGTGATTATTAAGTACTGTACATATATGCGACTTATCAGCAACACGGACATCCCCACTACGCACTGATTCTATATCCTCGACCTGTCTCTGCAGACCAGCCACTTCCTTTACGACTGACCATATGGTTTTAATTTTATCCTGAGACTTAGCTATTCTATCTGCATACCACATACTTTTTGCCTTCCTAATAACTTTTTTAAGCACCTTACAATACTGTTTGTAATGGGCTGCTGCATTTAGATTTTGACTGTTTCTAACGTTTTGATATAATTGCCACTTTGTTCTACAAGATATTCTTATCCCTTTAGTCAGCCACCCAGGCTGCCTGTTTGTGCTAGTACCCTGTTTTAAACGTTCTAACGGAAAGCAACTTTCAAAGAGCACGAGAAAAGTCTTGAGGAAAGCATTATATTTATCGTCTACTGTATCAGCACTATAAACATCTTGCCAATCTTGTTCCTTGATAAGGTTTACAAAAGTCTGTACAGCAACTGGATCAGCTTTCCTAAAAAGTTGGTAACTATATTTAACATGTGTTGAAGCACAAAAATCTTTTAGACTTAAAATTTGTGCATCATGATCTGAAAGGCCATTCACCTTTTTGCTAACAGAATGCCCTTCTAATAATGACGAATGAACAAAAATATTGTCTATGGTTGTTCTACTGTTCCCTTGCACTCTCGTTGGAAAGAATACGGTTTGCATAAGATTATATGAATTAAGGAGGTCTACCAGCATCCTTTTCCTTGCACAATCACTTATACAATTAATATTGAAGTCACCACATATAACTAACTTTCTGTATTTCCTATAAAGTGAACCAAGAACCTCCTCTAGCTTTAGCAAAAATGTTGTGAAATCGGAGTCTGGGGATCTATAAATAACAACAGTAAGAAGTTTAGCTCCACTAAATTTAACCACACCTGCACAACATTCAAACACCTTTTCAGTGCAGTACTTTGAAACATCAATTGACTCAAATGGGATACCGTTTTTCACATACATGGCTACTCCCCCACACCGCAAAGAGCTCCTAGAAAAGCTGCCAGCCAACCTGTATCCTGGTAAAGGAAGCCTCTGAATTATCTCCTTATTTAAGAAGTGTTCAGATATACCAATAATTTCAGAGTCAACATCTATAAGCAGTTCACTAACTTTATCTCGAATACCTTGTATATTTTGATGAAATATACTAATTCCCTCATTAATCGGATACCCAAGCTTTGTAGAAAGTGGTTTCTTTGTTAGAGAGACTTCCCTTAAGCAGGAATACCTATCAGCTGACTTCAATCTAAAAAAGGTACAGCTCTAACACCCACAACTACCGGAATTTTCCCATGAGTGATCCCACCACCCCCACCTATGCTGTCACCTATAAGTTTTGCCAACCTCCCCTTCCCATACCTGTTGAGGTGCAGGCCATGTCTAGTATTCTACATCTTTATTTTTCATGTCGACTCTGTATTTCTCAACACAATCACCCTGGCGACGAACATATTTGTCACAACGGGAGATTAGTTAGTTGATACCGTCACTGTAGACAACCTCACCTCCGCTTGCCCAACCAACACTTGTGGCCGAACGGTTCTAGGCGCTTCAGTCTGGAACCGCGCGACCGCTACGGTCGCACGTTCGAATCCTGCCTCGGGTATGGATGTGTGTGATGTCCTTAGGTTAGTTAGGTTTAAGTAGTTCTAAGTTCCAGGGGACTGGTGACCTCAGACGTTAAGTCTCAGAGTGCTCAGAGCCATTTGAACCGCTTGCCCAGCTTCATCACTATCAAAGTCGCTGCAATCCGTTGTTCAGCCTCCTCTCCTTACTTATGTTGCTTCCACTGATTACCTGGAACTTCCGATCACTTAGCGTGCTGTTAATCAGACGAGCCATTGTTCTGCAGGGTATGATGAGGAGAAATTTGTAGATAAGGCCTTCCCTCCACACTGCATTAGATAATTACTTCAAAATCTGGAGACTCCACCCAGTGTGAGTAAAACAGAAGTGTGTTGCTTCCATATTTCCTGAATGGCTGAAATATGCTGAAGTTAAGCCACTGTTTAAGAAGGGAGACAAAGAAATAGCATCAAATTTCCGTCCAATTTCACTGTTGCGAGCATTCTCAAAAATTTTCGAAAAAGTTATGTACAGTCGTCTTTATAACCATCTTATTTCAAATAACATACTGTCAAAGTCACAGTTTGGATTTCTAAAAGGTTGTGATATTGAGAAGGCTATCTACACTTACAGTGAAAATGTGCTTAATTCATTAGACAAAAAATTGCAGGCAACTGGTATTTTTTGTGTTCTGTCAAAGGCATTTGACTGTCTAATCACAATATCCTTTTAAGTAAATTAGAATATTATAGTGTAACAGGAAATGCTGCAAAATGGTTCAAATCTTATATCTCTTGCAGGAAACAAAGGGTGTTATTAGGAAAGAGACATGTATCAAGCTATCAGGCATCATCCAACTGGGAACTAATTTCATGTGGGGTCCCACAAGGTTCCATTTTGCGGCCGTTACTTTTTCTTGTGTATATCAATGACCTTTCATCAGTAACATTACCAGATGCCAAGTTTGTTTTGTTTGCCGATGATACAAACATTGCAATAAATAGCAAATCAAGTGTAGTCTTAGAAAGATCAGCCAATAAAATATTTGTGGACATTAATCACTGGTTCCTAGCCAATTCTTTGTCACTAAACTTTGAAAAAAACACACTACATGCAGTACAGAACTTGTAAGGGGTGTCCCAAGAGTATATGTCTAACATACGGTGACAAGAAGATAGAAGAAGTGGACAGTGTTAAATTCTTGGGATTACAGCTTGATAATAAATTCAACTGGGAGGAGCACACCACAGAACTGCTGAAGCGTCTTAACAAATCTCTGTTTGCAATGCGAATTTTGTCAGACATAGGGGATATAAAAATGAAAAAGCTGGCATACTATGCTTACTTTCATTCCATAATGTCATATGGGATTATTTTTTGGGGTAATTCATCAAGTCAAGCTAAAATTTTCCGGGCACAAAAACGTGCAGTAAGAATTATATGTGGTGTGAACTCAAGAACATCCTGCAGAAGCCTGTTTAGGGAACTAGGGATACTAAATACTGCTTCCCAATATATTTATTCCTTAATGAAATTTGTCATTAAAAATATATCACTTTTTCAAACCAACAGCTCAATTCATGGAATCAATACTAGAAATAAGAATAATCTTCACAAGGAGTTAAAGTCACTTAGTCTTGTACAAAAAGGTGTGCATTATTCAGGAACACACATTTTCAATAACTTGCCAGCAGCCATAAAAAGCTTAACAACCAATGAAATTCAGTTTCAGTGAAGCCTAAAGGATTTATTGGTGGCCAACTCCTTCTACTCCATTGATGGATTTCTTAGTAAAACCAACTGATTTGTATATAAGTACAACATAACTTCTGCACAATTTCAGTGCAGTAATGTGTTCATTGAAAATTTGTGTGTCTGTCTGTGTGTGTGTGTGTGTGTGTGTGTGTGTGTGTGTGTGTGTGTGTGTAAGTATAATCTAACTTCTGCACCATTTCAGTGCAGTAATGTGTTCTTTGTAAATAAGTATTACAGTAGTTGTATTACATGTTTATTACCTTATAAATAAATAAAAAACTTTTTTATTTTAAATTCAGTGCATTAGTATTTGTAAAATGACTCTCAGTGTTCATTAAAAAATGACGATCACTCCACTTGGGACCTGTGGAATGGTACATTAGCTTATTTGTTTTAGTTGTAAATATTTTTCATGTATTGTTGTTTTTCTGACATGTTCCACATCCTGGAGGACCTCCTCACTAAGGATCAATTGGAATGAAAGTAAATCTAATCTAATCTAATCTAATCTAATCCATCTAAATAACCGGTTGGCGAACGTAAAACTGGAAGTAAGTTTCAGAGGCAGAACTCTTCGTCATAATTGGAACCCAAAATATCTTGGTGTCATACTGGATCGTACACTATGCTTCAAACAACACCTTCTTAACTTAGCTCAAAAGCTGAGGACTCGAAACAACATCCTCCATAAGCTATGCGGAACTACCTGGGGATCTTCAGCAACCACCCTGCGATCTTCAGCTCTGGACTTGGTGTACTGAAGTCCTGAGTATTGTGCGCCTGCTTGGATAAACAGTCATCATACATACAAGGCTTGTTGAAACCCAGCTGAATACGACAATGCGCATAATATATGGCGCAATCAGATCTACTCCAGTTTACTGGCTTCCACTGTTAATCGGTATAATACCTCCTGATCTACGCAGATGTACTACCCTTATGAGAGAATTCCACAAGCTCTCCAGGGATTCTAACCTACCCGTGCATAGCGACCTGCCACTTTTAAATCGCAAGAGACTGAAATCACGCCAACCAACTCTGTGCGATGCTGCTGACATGGTTGCTAAGAATTTCAAACCTCTTGAAGAATGGAGAGGTCGGTGGGAAGCAATGACATGTGCACCTGCATAACATCTTCTCAGGCGCTAAACTTCCAAGTGGATTCGACTTACCACGCAAGACCTGGACTACTCTCAACAGAATCCGTACAGGCCATGGCCGATGCAGGGATGCTCTCTTTAAGTGGAAGAAGCTGCCTGATCCAGCTTGTGACTGTGGGGCTCCATACCAGACTGTTCACCACATTGTCAGTGAATGCAGGATTCGAGCCTATCACGGCGTCAAAGAGGACATCCTGCTAGCAACTCCAGATGCAGTGCGCTGGATTGAAGGACTAGATATTCAGTTGTAAAGACAAACTTAAGTTTCTCGTGTGCCAATATGTACATATGTATAGGTAATTCAATTTCATGATATGTCTGTATTAACCATACGCTAAATAAATAATAAAGTCGCTGCATCACTATCAAAGTGTTCAGTAAGTCTTGCAAAACAGATGAAAACCGGATGAGGCCAAGTCGGGACCAAGGCTTCGTATTGCTGTCGATGTCTCAGCACTCGTGTGTGGTTTGGCATTGTCATACTGAAGGAGAAGTTTCTCTATGTGTGAGCGCTTGGGAACCTGATTACAGCACGCTGTTTGTCATGCAACGACATGGTTGCGTTACACATCGGTTTGTTACACGCTACTTCGGACCCTCTAGTGGCAGACGGTTGCAACTTGCATCACTGAAGTGGGAAAGTTGACCGAGTAATACCTCAACCGTTATTGAGAACAGCATAAAAATCTTCGAAGGTGTTACTTTTCAGCAAACCCTCATACACGTAACATCAAAGTTTCAATCTCAGCGCAAAATGTAAACAATTAGCATCCTAACAAAGTCACAAGATGTGGTGTGCGTACTGTAAGACCTTCAGTACACACACCATCAAATTATTTGACTTGTTGCTCTAACGAAGTAGGCGAGTGTCAGCAGTATGTCTCGTCGTCTTATCGTGGCGTGTTTATCTTCTACCGTTAGGTCAGAAGATAGAAATGCCACTTGCACGCTTAGAGTAGCATACTGACGGTGACCAACTTTTAACAGAACTTGATTAATTTTCACACACATTTATTAAAATAATAAAAAATATAGACATTACGTAACTTGATTCTGGGTGCTGTTTACAATTGACAATCTGAAGTTCCTTTGGTCTTGGTACGTTAATCTTATTCTCACATATCTGTGATACTTGACAAAGTGTCTATGCTTTTATCTTCATGGCTATGTACAGGAATATGATAATCTTATTAGACGCAGACTGAAATTTGACTGCAGACTAATGCAGACTGACTAATCGGAGGTCTGTATACTCGTTATAATACCTCGAGGTTTCAGGTATCACTGCGCGAGTGTGATCCACAAGGAGAAAAGGTTCTGCGTTAGCAGCAATCTCATTGGCTGCGTTACATATTAATGCGCTGATTGGCGGAAGCAGAATTTGGTCCGTCTCTAAGACAGCGCCATCTCGTAGTGCGGAGCCGGACGAGCGCTGCGCCTGCGCTGTTGTGCTTAGCGGGGCGCGCTCTAGTGGGAAAGTTGTGTACGTGCTGACTACGTGGAACTATGTACACAACACAAGACAATTCCTGTTTACAGCCGGCCGATGTGGCCGAGCGGTTCTAGGTGCTTCAGTCTGGAACCACGCGACTGCGACGGTCGCAGGTTCGAATCCTGCCTCGGGCGTGGATGTGTGTGATGTCCTTAGGTAAGTTAGGTTTAAGTAGTTCTAAGTTCTAGAGGACTGATGACCTCAGATGTTAAGTCTCATAGTTCTCAGAGACATTTGAACCATTTGAATTCCTATTTAAAGGATGGCGATACTGCTCAGTATTCTAACTTCATTTCATAGATATTCCTACTCTACAGGGTTGTAGACTAACAGGACCATCAGCAATAAATGAAATTTCGCGAGGAGTGTTGCTCATATTGTCAGCACTGTTTCTGTGGAAGTAGTTCAAGTGATACTTAATATCTCTGCTTGTCCTACAAATAACTAAGAAAGAAGGTATGAACAGATTGAAGAGGAGTCACGATCACAGCGTTCAAAATATCATAGGAGTGTAGGTCACAGACAGAAAACTGCTTAGAAATCGGGTCTCCTTTTTCTGAAAGGAACGCTGAGATAATCAGAAAAAGAAAGATCCACCCTCGTCTTGTGACGCGTTAAACAAAGGTCGGGTTTACGCCACCTAAACCCCTAGAAGGGCTCACCAACTTAGTGACTGGTCTCAGTCCACAAGCAATGTAGCTGCACCGAATCAGAACATGAAGAGTGTGATCAAGAAATGTGAAAGAAATAGGAGAATTAGGCGGTGCATCAATGAGAGAGAGGTTGCCCATTCCCATGAAGTTTCGAGTCTTACCATGCAGGCCTCCAAATTCTGCAGCCAGTGCTCGAGCTGCGTCATAGGAATTGTCTCTCTCCTGGTCAATTGTCCAAAAGATTTTGTGGAGCATTTAAACTGATGCCGCTACAAGATTTAGAATGAGCACCAAATGAAGACCCAAGACAGGCTACAGCGCCGTGATTTCGACCTTTCTTTTTCGGCAGATGGATGACATGTGGCTCGGGAACATTCTTCAGACGGATGAGGCACTTTTTACTCTGTACAGTGCCATGAATACCAGAACTGTCGCACATAGAATTCTACTTCGCCACAATTTGTGCAGGAATACCACCGCACTCAGCTTATGTGACTGTGTGGTGTAGTTCCATGAGCTCTTTCATTCTCGGTCCAGTTTTCTTCGTGAAGAGGATAACTTGCAGGCCTATAAGGTGTGCAGTGGTATCTGCAAGCTATAAGGATCCCTTGTGTAATGCGTAATTCCAACTTTGCAAGAACGCAACTGTGCCCACACAACTACACACACCAAAAAAACTTTTGCATCACCCCGGTTACCAGAACTCCTGAAGATAGACGTTGACTGGGATATTGTATCACAGACACAGTTCCTATGACTGTCCAGAGATGTCACTAAACGCGCCCAAAGATGTAAACAACCATGCGTGAGTAGAGCCAATTAGTCGGAGGGGTCCGACAGCCAATCAGTTGCAGTCATTCCACCAGGAAGGAGGTACACGGCTCGTGTTGTCTGTAGTTCAACCATGCCTAGATGGTCAATACCGCGGTCCGATGGCGTCCGCATTCTTACTTTGAGCCAGGAAGGGCTCTCAACAAGGGAAGTATCCAGGCGTCTAGGAGTGAACCAAAGCGATGTTGTTCGGACATGAAAGAGATACAGAGAGGCAAGAACTGTCGATGACATGCCTCGCTCAGGCCGCCCAAGGGCTACTACTGCAATGGATGACCACTACCTAAGGATTATGGCTCGATGAACCCTGACAGCAACGTCTCAATGTTGAATAATGCTTTTCGTGCAACCACAGGACGTCGTGGTACGACTGATATTGTGCGCAGTAGGATGCATGATGGGCAACTTCACTCCCGAAGTCCATGAGGAGGTCCACCTTTGCAATACCGTGCAGCACGGTACAGATGGGTCCAACAACATGCCGCATGGACCGCTCAGGATTGGCATCACGTTCCCTGCGCTGATGAGTGTCGGATATGCCCTCAACCAGACAATCGTAGGAGACGCGTTTGGAGGCAACCCGGTCAGGCTGAACACCTTAGACACACTGTCTAGCGAGTGCAGCAAGGTGGAGGTTCCCTGCTCTTTTGGAGTGGCATTATGTGGGGCCGACGTATGCAGCTGGTGGTCATGGAAGGCGCCGTAACGGCTGTACGATACGTGAATGCCATCCTCCGACCGATAGTGCAACCATATCGGCAGCATATTGGCGAGGCATTCGTCTTCGTTGACTACAATTCGCGGCCCCTTCGTGGACATCTTGTGAACGACTTCCTTCAGGATAACGACATCGCTAGACTAGAGTGACCAGCATGTTCTCCGGACATGAACCCTAACGAACGTGCATGGGCTAGATTTAAAGGGGCTGTTTATGAACGATGTGACCCACCAACCCCTCTAAGGGATCTACGCTGAAGCTCCTTTGAGGTGTGGAACAATCTGGACCAACAGTGTGTTGATGAACTTGTGGATAGTATGCCACGACGAATACAGGCATGCATCAACGCAAGAGGACGTGCAACTCGGTATTAGAGATACCGGTGTGTACAGCAATGTCAGCCACCACCTCTGAGGGTCTCGCTGTATTGTGGTATAACATGCAATGTATGGTTTTTTATGAGCAATAAAAAGGCCGAAAATAATGTTTATATTGATCTCTATTTCGATTTTCTGTACAGGTCCCGGAACTCCCAGAACCGAGGTGATGCAAAACTTTTTTTGATGTGTGTATTTTCTTGCACTTGTCGCTTGTCAGGTGAAAGTTTTGCGTCAAGAAATCTTCGGTAACGACCTCATCATCTCTAAGCAATTTCAAGATGTGTGGGTTTCCACATCCCCAACCAAAATTCATGTCACCTCTGGTTGTGCGGGTATACGAAAGATCGTGCCTATACTGATCTGAAGGATAGCATACGTGGACGTATCGCTGTGATTACACCAGATATGCTGCGAAGAACTGTCGACTGAGCCATGTTACGAATGCAGCATGTTGCGGAGTCAGGAGGTCATAGCGTACTGAACACATATTGTAACTTGTGCCCATACTCTAATATACGTGCCAGAACCACCGTTCTTATGTGTTCGAGTATAATGACTTTTCTGGAGACTAGAAATCTATTTTGTAGGAATCAGCATGGGTTTCGAAAAGGACGATCGTGTGAAATCCAGCTCGTGCTATTCGTCCACGAGACTCAGAGGGCCATAGACACGGGTTCCCAGTTAGATGCCGTGTTTCTTGACTACCGCAAGGCGTTCGATACAGTTCCCCACAGTCGTTTAATGAACAAAGTAAGAGCATATGGACTATCAGACCAATTATATGATTGGATTGGAGAGTTCCTAGATAAAAGAACGCAGTATGTCATTCTCAATGGAGAAAAGTCTTCCGAAGTAAGAACGATTTCAGGTGTGCCTCAGGGGAGTCTCGTAGGACCGTTGCTATTCACAATATATGTAAATGAGCTTGTGAATAACATCGGAAGTTCACTGAGGCTTTTTGCGGATGATGCTGTAGTGTATCGAGAGGTTGTAACAATGGAAAATTGTACTGAAATGCAGGAGGATCTGCAACGAATTGACGCACGGTGCAGGGAATGGCAATTGAATCTCAATGTAGACAAGTGTAATGTGCTGCGAATACATAGAAAAAAAGATCCTTTATTATTTATCTACAATATAGCAGGTCAGTAACTGGAAGCAGTTAATTCCATAAATTATCTGGGAGTGGGTATTAGGACTGATTTAATATGGAATGACCATATACAATTAATGGTAAGTAAAGCAGATGCCAGGCTGAGATTCATTGGAAGAATCCTAAGGAAATGCAATCCGAAAACAAAGGAAGTAGGTTGCAGTACACTTGTTCGGCCACTGCTTAAATATTGCTCAGCAGTGTGGGATCCGTACCAGATAGGGTTGATAGAAGACATAGAGAAGATCCAACGGAGAGCAGCGCGCTTCGTTACACGATCATTTAATAATCACGAAAGCGTTACGGAGATGGTGGATAAACTCCAGTGGAAGACTCTTCCGGAGAGACGCTCAGTAGCTCGGTACGGGCTTTAGTTGAAGTTTCGAGAACATACCTTCACCGAGGAGTCAAGCAGTATATTGCTCCCTCCTACGTATATCTCGCGAAGAGGCCATGAGGACAAAATCAGTAAGTTTAGAGCCAGCACAGAGGCATACCGACAATCTTTCTTTCCACGAACAATACGAGACTGGAATAGAAGGGAGAATGGATAGATGTTCTCAAAGTACGCTCCGCCACACACCGTCAGGTGGCTTGCGGAGTATGCATGTAGATATAGATATAGATGTACATCGTTCCTCTCCTTTTCCTGAACTCACACCACCTTCTGCCTCCTTACAGCACCATATTGTTATCTGGTGGCAGAAAGTGGAACTATTGTTTATCGACATTCTCCACTAGTACACGATGTTTCAGCGTCCTGCGGTGTATACACCCCCAGAGCAACACTCGGAACACCGCCAGTTTAATTATAACCACCAGGTATATTACCTGACTCTGTATCGAACACAAGAAAAAATTACGTTTCATATTGTTATTGGAGGCTATGATGATTAACCAGACAGACAGCAAGATTTATTTATATACTAGGATAATGGATAGCAAAGCTTTTATTTTATTCACCTCAAAAACCAGATGGAAATAGTCAGATGAAGGTTGGAAGAAATTTAATTAGAAATTAAATGCCTGATAGAAGAAATAAACCATGTTGCAATAAACTACACTCCTGGAAATTGAAATAAGAACACCGTGAATTCATTGTCCCAGGAAGGGGAAACTTTATTGACACATTCCTGGGGTCAGATACATCACATGATCACACTGACAGAACCACAGGCACATAGACACAGGCAACAGAGCATGCACAATGTCGGCACTAGTACAGTGTATATCCACCTTTCGCAGCAATGCAGGCTGCTATTCTCCCATGGAGACGATCGTAGAGATGCTGGATGTAGTCCTGTGGAACGGCTTGCCATGCCATTTCCACCTGGCGCCTCAGTTGGACCAGCGTTCGTGCTGGACGTGCAGACCGCGTGAGACGACGCTTCATCCTGTCCCAAACATGCTCAATGGGGGACAGATCCGGAGATCTTGCTGGCCAGGGTAGTTCACTTACACCTTCTAGAGCACGTTGGGTGGCACGGGATACATGCGGACGTGCATTGTCCTGTTGGAACAGCAAGTTCCCTTGCCGGTCTAGGAATGGTAGAACGATGGGTTCGATGACGGTTTGGATGTACTGTGCACTATTCAGTGTCCCCTCGACAATCACCAGTGGTGTACGGCCAGTGTAGGAGATCGCTCCCCACACCATGATGCCGGGTGTTGGCCCTGTGTGCCTCGGTCGTATGCAGTCCTGATTGTGGCGCTCACCTGCACGGCGCCAAACACGCATACGACCATCATTGGCACCAAGGCAGAAGCGACTCTCATCGCTGAAGACGACACGTCTCCATTCGTCCCTCCATTCACGCCTGTCGCGACACCACTGGAGGCGGGCTGCACGATGTTGGGGCGTGAGCGGAAGACGGCCTAACGGTGTGCGGGACCGTAGCCCAGCTTCATGGAGACGGTTGCGAATGGTCCTCGCCGATACCCCAGGAGCAACAGTGTCCCTAATTTGCTGGGAAGTGGCGGTGCGGTCCCCTACGGCACTGCGTAGGATCCTACGGTCTTGGCGTGCATCCGTGCGTCGCTGCGGTCCGGTCCCAGGTCGACGGGCACGTGCACCTTCCGCCGACCACTGGCGACAACATCGATGTACTGTGGAGACCTCACGCCCCACGTGTTGAGCAATTCGGCGGTACGTCCACCCAGCCTCCCGCATGCCCACTATACGCCCTCGCTCAAAGTCCGTCAACTGCACATACGGTTCACGTCCACGCTGTCGCGGCATGCTACCAGTGTTAAAGACTGCGATGAAGCTCCGTATGCCACGGCAAACTGGCTGACACTGACGGCGGCGGTGCACAAATGCTGCGCAGCTAGCGCCATTCGACGGCCAACACCGCGGTTCCTGGTGTGTCCGCTGTGCCGTGCGTGTGATCATTGCTTGTACAGCCCTCTCGCAGTGTCCGGAGCAAGTATGGTGGGTCTGACACACCGGTGTCAATGTGTTCTTTTTTCCAATTCCAGGAGTGTATAATGCGATCGTGGGAATAAATTACGATAGAAAGATCCGTCGTATAGACTGTACCAAGAGACGACGGTAGATCGCGGGACAAGAAGAACCAGAAGACTGAGTCGAGATTGCTAACCTTTGATTAGCTAGTCCAGTCAACGAACGAAA
Organism: Schistocerca piceifrons; assembly: GCF_021461385.2. Classification (NCBI taxonomy): domain Eukaryota; kingdom Metazoa; phylum Arthropoda; class Insecta; order Orthoptera; family Acrididae; genus Schistocerca; species Schistocerca piceifrons. Next base: position 82,753,730 of record NC_060142.1, on the reverse strand, counting down.
ATTAGGAGAAAAGATTCGCGTGGCCGCAAATTTTTGCACAGTGATGGGTGGAGTGTAATGAATAACACACTAAAAATTCTGAGCAGCGGGGCGTGAGCGTGGGGGTTGGGGAAAGGGTTAAAGTTTTTTTTTTTTTTTTTTTTTTTTTACTGTCTAGAAAAGTGCAGCTTCTAGCAAGAGTGTTTTCCAGTCCAAAATTTAACCAAATTAAAATTTCCTAAAAAAAAAAAGGCCGTATTCGTTTCTTCTCTGAAGCATTGCAAGCGATGGAAAGCGCAACGTGCTCCAACGTGCCATCTGTAGTAATTCGGGTAACGCAGTCTCTTTTGAGTGATCCATACAACATGCACAGAAAGTTGGTATTGGTAGGCTACCACGATTACCTTTGTATCGTGATACTTAACTACACTCTGACCCTTAAAAAAGGAGCCAAAGCATGCAAGAAAATTAATTGTGTGTTTTGCATTGTGACTGTGCAAAACATATACTGAGAAGTTATAGCTCTTTGGAGTGTAAATAATTTTTTTTCTTGTTCTATTATTTTGTTAGATTCATTATATTTAGTAATACATTACATTCAAATGTTATGTCTATCTCAACATAGATGTTTTATGGGTGTCTATATGTATCTTTGCTGTAAGGGAGCCTGTTTCGATTATCGAAATTAAACAATCGAGCGGTAGTGTCTGTGACGTGTTAAGCCAATTGTTGAGGCCGTGGTTTAGTTGTCGTGCGTGGAGACATGGATAAATTATTTAATGATTATGTACATTTCAGCAGTGTGGATTGCAGAAAGATAGTGATTACTGTCGGGTAAACTGTGAACTGTGCGCCGCACTTTTATTCGTGGATGAACTATAGCAGCTTTTGCGTTTGCAATCGACGCAAATATGTGGATCAGTGGCCAAACAATGCCTGTGCGCGATATTCAGATTTGAGTATTTAAGCAGCATGATTTGATGCGAATAAGCCTTGAACTGTGTCTTATCACTTATTGGACTGAAACTTCTTATCGGATGTCACTGGGTAGGACGTTGTGTATACAAATATGGGCCAACTACGTAAATATGGCTGTGTGGCTTATTTCAAACTGTGCCCACTGGAACTGCGATCCAACGACATCAAGCTCCCGACGACTGCTGCCACAGTACACTCGACGACTGCTGCCACAGTACAACATTATTATTACCTGTAACAGGTACATAATGGATCTGGACATCGCCGGTATTTTCAACGCAAAATCGTCAAATACCAGCATCGAGCGCCACCATGATATCAAGGAATCCTGCAACGAAATGAGGTAGGACTAAGGTCTAAGCAGACAGTTTTGAAACAGAGTGCTACTATATAAGACCAGGCTCTCAGTTGCAAAAAGCTTGTGTATTGGTTCCAGTTGTAATATTGCCTTTGATCGACAGCATTGTCACCACAACAATAGGAAAGGCATCATTCATGAGATGTGATTGAATTTAACGTATGTTAAAATTCAGAACCAAGTAGGAAATTCATATTCTTTAGGTTTGTTCAAAAAAATTCCTTACTCGACATTCGAGGCTGCCAAAGATGACGCTTTGGGCGCCATATTGCACTTGCGCTTTTCGGGAAGAATTAGACACAGCATTTTAAATTTTTTTCCAAGATTCACATCTTCAGAATGGCTTGCGCAGTGTCATCTTTGGAAGGCTGTATCTCGCAGCAGAAAATTTTTAGGAGAAAACAAAAAAGTACGTGTTCCTTACTTAGTCCATGTCAACATGCTGAATTGAATAACATCCAAGGCTATGATGGTACGATTTTCTCCTAGCCTGCCTGAGTTGATATGGACTATCCTGCTGTATCTCTGGAACAGTTCTGCATATTTTGTTGCGGTTTTTTTACTTGAAAGGTAATTGCTTTATGATTACAAAAAAATTCTCCATTTGGACTTAGCCTATCTGTCAAAGTTCTTTAACTAAATCGTTCTGAACTTTTTAATAATTTATGGAAAAAAATTATTTTCAATAATGCCAATCATAAAATTTTGTTTTTATTTCTGTTGATTAGTACCATATTGTTCTACATTTCCAGCAAAGGAGAGCTTCCACTTTTAGGTTGAACAGGTTTTATAAACAATTGAAATTTTTGTCATAGAGAAAACCTGTTTTACTATCACATTAACCGGTAATTTTCAAGAATGTTTGCCTATCGAAGCCGCGGGTTCCAAACGATAGATATCGAACGCGCGATTCTAAATGGATTACGCGACTGTGGTGGCGGGCATTATGAGCACGCTTATAGTTGTCACTACAACAACGACAAAAGAAGTGTTACTAAAACAGTTGTAATTACAAAGGAAACGACTTATCTCACTCGTTGTCGTCATGCAAAGGTCCATTTGATGTGTATCCCACGGCAAGCATTCCCTTTTTGGCGTAACCTGGATAGACTCTGCCAATGTCACGCAAAAACATGGGTAGAACGTCACATTTCCGGCAAAAATTCAAACAATGTTCAACATTGCATAAGGATGGAATTAGATTCTTCCACGTGAGGCAATCGGCCGAAGAAAAATCAACAATACCAGTCATCCCACTCACTACCGTCATAAATCGTTTGGGTTTTCCTAGCATCTCACAAAAATTTACCATAACGTCTGCCATCATAGTCGCGTGATCGATTTAGAATCGCAAGCTCAATATCTATAGTTTGGAGCTCGCGCCTTCGATAGGCAAACATTCTTGGAATTACCCATTACCACATAACAGGCTCATAAAAATCAAAACATAGTGTTACCCTATTCAGTGCTAACATTGATGCCTCTTCTGATGTTAAACCTATTACTTCAAAATCATTCTTAACCGAATCCAGGTACCTTCTCCTTGGTCTACCCCGTCTCTTCCTACCCTCTACTGCTGAACCCACGAGTCTCTTGGATAACCCTGCTTCTCCCATGCGTGTAACATGACCCCACCATCTAAGTCTGTTCGTCCTGACTGCTACATCTATAGAGTTCATTCCCAGTTTTTCTCTGTTTTCCTCATTGTGGACACCTTCCTGCCATTGTTCCCGTCTACTAGTACCTGCAATAATTCATATCCGTAACCTCAACCTTATTGATAAGGTAACCTGCATCTACCCATTTTTCGCTCCCATACACAAAGTTGGTCGAAAGATTGAATGGTGCACAGATAACTTAGTCTTGGTACTGACTTCTTTCTAGCAGAAGAGAGTACCTAGATCGTAGCTGAGTGCTCACTGCATTAGCTTTGCTACATCTCGCTTCCAGTTCTTTCACTATGTTGCCATCCTGAGAGAATATGCACCCTAAGTACTTGAAACCGTCCACCTGTTCTAACTTTGTTCCTCCTATTTGGCACTCAATCCGTTTATATCTCTTTCCCACTGACATTACTTTCGTTTTGGAGATGCTAATCTTCATACCGTAGTCCTTACATTTCTGATCTAGCTCTGAAATATTACTTTATAAACTTTCAATCGAATCTGCCATCACAACTAAGTCATCCGCATATGTGAGACTGCTTATTTTGTGTTCACATATCGTAATCTCACCCAGCCAGTCTATTGTTTTCAACATATGATCCATAAATAATATGAACAACAGTGGAGACAGGTTGCAGCCTTGTCTTACCCCTGAAACTACTCTGAACCATGAACTCAATTTACTGTCAACTCTAACTACTGCCTGACTATCTATGTAAAGACCTTTAATTGCTTGCAACAGTTTGCCTCCTATTCCATAATCTCATAGAACAGACAATAAATTCCTCCTAGGAACAGGGTCATATGCCTTTTATAAATCTATAAAGCATAGATACAATTTCCTGTTCCACTCGTAACACTTCTCCATTAGGCCTATTTGCCGTAAGCTAAAGATCTCATCCTGACAACCTGTAAGAGGCCTGAACCCACACTGATTTTCATCCAATTTGACCTCAACTAATACTCGCACTTTCCTTTCAACAATACCTGAGAAGATTTCACCCACAATGCTGATTAAAGAGATAACCCCTGTAGTTGTTACATTCTTTTCTGTTTCCGTGTTTAAAGATTGGTGTGATTGTTGCTTTCGTCCAGTCTGATGGAACCTGTCCTGACTCCCACGCCATTTTAATTATCCTGTGTAGCCGTTTAATACCTGACCATCCACTGTGTTTGATGAGTTCCGACTTAATTTCATCCACCCCAGCCACTTTATTGCACTGCAATCTATTCTCCACTTTCTCAAATGTGATCCTATTTCCATCATCATTCCTATCCCATTGTACATCGAAATCTGAAACATTACTGATCGTATTTTCACCTACATTGAGCAACTCTTCAAAATATTCCCTCCATCTGCCCAAGGCATCAGCACGATTCACCAGCAGTTTTCCTGACCTGTCCAAAATACTTGTCATTTCCTTCTTACCTCCCTTTCAAAGACTGCTAATTACACTCCAGAATGGTTTTCCAGCTGCTTGACCCACAGTCCCCAGCCTGTTTCCAAAGTCTTCCCAAGATTTCTTCTTGGATGCTGCAATTATCTGTTTGGCTATTATCTGTTTGGCTTTGTTTCTTTCTTCAACATTACTTTCTCTGTCTACCTGAGTTCTAGTATGTAGCCATTTTTGATACGCCTTCTTTTTCCTTTTACAGGCTGCCTTGACTGTGTCATTCCACCAAGCTGTTTGCTTCATCCTACCTTTACACACTACTGTTCCAAGACATTCTTTAGCCACTTCTGGTAGTGTGTCCCTGTACCTTGTCCATTCCTTTTCCAATGACTGTAATTGACTACATTCAACTAACTGACCGGCCGGAGTGCCCGTGCGGTTCTAGGCGCTACAGTCTGGAATCGAGCGACCGCTACGGTCGCAGGTTCGAATCCTGCTTCGGGCATGGATGTGTGTGATGTCCTTAGGTTAGTTAGGTTTAATTAGTTCTAAGTTCTAGGCGACTGATGACCTCAGAAGTTAAGTCGCATAGTGCTCAGAGCCATTTGAACCATTTCAACTAACTGGTACCTTTCTGAGATCACTGTTTGTACTTGTGTCTGATTGCCTTATCCTGAAGTTTCTCCATTCGTATCCTCCTATATATGGACCTGACCTCCTGCACTTTCGGCCTCACAATGCCAATTTCACTGCAAATTAAATAATGATCAGTGTCATCAAAGAATCCCCTGAATACACGTGTGTCCCTCACAGCCTTCCTGAATTCCTGGTCTGTTATTATATAGTCAATGAGAGCTCTGGTTCCCCTGCCTTCCCAAGTATACCAGTGAATGTACTTACGTTTAAAAAAGGAGTTTGTGATTCCTAAGCCCATACCAGCACAGAAATCCAAGAGTTATTTCCTGTTCCTGTTGGCCTCCATATCCTCTCCAAATTTACCCATAACCTTTTCATACCCTTCTGTTCGATTTCCAGTCCTGGCAGTAAAATCACCCATGGGCAAAACACTGCCCTTGTCCTTTACTCTAACAACTACATCACTGAGTGCATCATAAAACCTATCCATCTTATCTTGATCTGTCCGTTCACAATGCAAATATACTGACACAATCCTAATGTTCTTGCTAGACACTGTCAAATCTATCCACATCAGTCGTTCGTTTACATACCTTATTGCAACTATGCTGGGTTCCATTTCTTTCCTGATATAAAGCCCTACACCCCATGTGCTATTCCTGCTTTGACTCCTGACAGGTAGCCCTTGTATTCTCCCACTTCCTCTTCTTTCACACCTCTTACCCGAATTTCACTAACAGCTAAAACGTCCAACCCCATCTTACTCTCTGCCAGCTCGACCTTCTTCCTAGAGTGGCCCCCATTGATATTAATAGCTCCCCAACTCGTTTGCCGAGTCGTATCTTAGGAGTCCCTGGTTTGTCAATTAGAGGTGGGACTCCGTCACCTCCAAAGGTCCGAGGCATTTTGCTCTGATTGTTGCCAGCATCGTATTTAAAGTACCAGGGAAGCAGGTTGCTAGCCTTACTTGCCCCAGGTCCCATTGAGTTTTACCCCTAATGGTTGAGGGACTAACTGGTGGATTTTGGTAGTCTTTGCCATCTGAGCACAAGGGCCACGACTCTGAATATGTCCGAGATGCCCAGCCTTATTCCAAAGTAACTGGTATCCTGACCGTGAGGACCACTAACTTGGCCACTCATACGTTGCCCATGGTTCATGAACTAGGACATGACAACAGGAACCCACACCATGAACCACACATAGCGTTATTTAACATAATTTTAGTTTTGAGAAACGAGTAAGAGACTCATTTTTCAAGCATTGTAAATGGTTCCAAAATGTATGTGAAAGGTCCATATACTTAAAGGTGCTTCAGCAGGTCTCCAATACCATCACAAGGCCCCAACCCTTCACCAGTAGCACTGTGTACAAGCTACTTACTCAATTTGAACAGCTGGTAACGATTTTTAAAATGACTAGGAGCACCATCAGAAGTAATGATGATCTTCTCTGCCCCTGTTTGCAGTTGAAGAAGTTTGTGCATTGCTAGGGAATCATGTGTTGAGTCATGTCCTGTGTCATCACTTATAACAGCAACACTTGTGGTCTTGTTTTGAAAATATGTCACTTCGGGATATTCCTTTTATAGTAGCACACACTTACGATATTTACAAGTTTAAAATGTGCTAATTTTTATATATTTTTTGAAAAGGCTGGACTTTTTACTGTATGGTAACAATGGTTTGTGGCCCATTATTGCTTTCCCTCCATAATTTGTAGCCATTTTTTTAATGCCATATGTTTTTCATGTGATAAGAGTGTGAATTTTCGGAGATTTTGGACCTTTATTTCAACTGTTTGGCAGGTAAGAAGTAGCATATGATTGTATTATTACTGTTGCATACCCTAATGTGTTACATAAGAGTATAAAACTGAAGTAGGTAAATTATAGGCTGTGGTAAATAATATAATACAACAGCATGAACTTTCATGTAACTTGAGTCACTTTCATGTAATTAAGATTTTATGCCAAGATAGATATTAGAGATAACTTTATCTTGTTCCATAATTTACTTTTTAGTATATGTCAACCAATATTGCAAAAACAGAAAATGAAATGTGTAATGTGAGTCATGTAATTGAGTCACAGTTCTGCTCCAAAAACCCAGCAGAAGTAGAAACAAAAGTTTCCATAGTTGAGTCAACATAAGCAAGGACTGGTATTAGAAGAAAGAAGAGCTAAAAATGGGGAGAGAGTTAGAAAACATAGGCAACATAATATGCAAGATCAGCAACCTAGTAAAGCAAGTTTGTCACCGTACAAGTCGCATAGTGCTCTTGATAAAACCATGGTTCGAGTGCTGCAATTGCTTACATTAGAAACGTATTGCCAGCTATACCTGAAAATGTGAAGGTGGTTTCAATCTGGTCAGATGAACCTGCCTTACAATTTAAAAACAAATATATTATTGCTGCTGTATCTCAGTTTCAGTCATTTTATAATGTGGAAATCTATTGGAACTTATTTGTTAGATCCCATGGTAAAGGAACCGTAGGTGAAATTGATGCAGTTGCGGAACGGCTAGTGGAGAATACAGTAAAAAAGTGAATAGTAGGTGATGCATCAACTTTTGCTCAGGTAGCTGCGAGAACCAAAACATGTTTTTCACATGTCTATTGATGAAATTGAAGGAATCACTGTGAAACTTGATCTGGTTCAAATATTTTCTTCATCACCATCAGTACCAAACAAGCATTCACTGCTTTCACTACAAGAAAGAAGCACTACAAACATATCTGCTGTCTCCAAAGAATTTTGCTACTGCAGATCATCATACTGAAGAAACTATAGAAAGTGTGAAAGTTGGAGACTGGTACAAAGTGGAATATGACAGTAAATTCAATGCTGGAGAAGTATGCGCAGTTTTTGGAAATTCTTACTTGATCAGCGAAATAGTGTGTGCCAGTCACTGTTGGACGTGGCCTGTAAAATATTAAGAAATTATAAAGAAAATTAATCCACTTGATGTTGTCAATGCAAGAGGATATTTTCAGTTCTCTTACTTTTAATTGAATTTACAGTTCATTTTCCCAGGTGTCATGGTCTTATAATTTTTCATAGTGTTTGAAAAGCGGAATGTTAATGTAAAGTTTATCTTATTTGGCACATAATGTCAGATTTTCATTTCCCTGCTTGCAGGAAAAAAGTTTTTTCAACAAGAAGTAGCTAGTAACATGAGTCACACAACATTGAGTCACACGCATTTTTCAATATATTACAGTATTTCACAATGTATAAATATTTTAGAAGTCCGTAACTCTGTCATTTGAATGCCAACTTAATATGCATTTTCTGTGATGAAAATCAGATCCATACTCCTAATAGCCTAGTTTGAGGACACTTTTGACCTAAAATGCATGTTAGGAATAGGATGTCTCAAATTTGTAACATGAGACCACAACATAAATTACATTCTTGTTCTTTAATTTTAATGCTCTTCCCTGCTTAAATAACACTTCAAGATCTTTGCCTAAATAACACAATTTATAATGATGATTCACAAAAGAAAATATGGGTTTATAGATTGATAAAAAGTCAACATAATAAAACACTGACTTCAAAATATAACATGAGTCACCATGGAATCTCCCCTTCTGTAAAAATTGAAACTTTGTGATTACTCCAATGATACCCTTGTACTTCTTGTGGGAGATTTACAGAACAGTTCTCAGCAAAATCACAGTGAAGCACTAAACATAGTTCAGTTCTTCAGCCACAGTTCTTCAACTTTGTGTACACTCTTTCACTTCTGCAATGTGTTGTTGCAATTTCTTCCGGTGCTGGTGAGTTACTGCTTTCACTGACCATTTACCAGGTTCATCAATGAAACTGTCAAATGCAACAGTTTTCTTAATTAGTTTATTTTCCTCCCCTGTTGCATATGTAATTTCTGCAAAGTTATCTGCTACATCTTCCAGGCCAAGTGTCTGTAAAGACAGTCCTCCCTTTCCAGGGCAGTCACCACCTTCTTGAAACAAACAAGTCTCTTGTTTTATGTCACAGACTACTAATGACTACACACAGCTAACTAAGGCGTCATATGTCATGTGCTCCAGTAAGTTCTTCAAAGTTACCACACAAAGTTCAAAATTTGCACAGTACACACATAAACAGACATCTCTAGGTGGGTGTGGAACTTCCCACTCAGGTTGTAATGCATAAAATTTTGATTTTCCAATATGTGAAGATGCATAGTAGCTCTTATAAATTGCAAAAGTTTCTTTAATACTGCGAGTCATGTACCTCTTCACTTTCAAAACTTTTTGACCTTCAACTGTTACAGTTACAGTGTCTTATTTTGTTGGCACTCTGGCGAGGACAGTCCCATTTATTTTCCAGATAAAATGATCGTACTGTTTGAACTTGAGCTGCTTCTACAGGATGACCATAATAGGGATCTGGTCTTCCAAAGACTCCTTTTACAGGCCTCACATTTCTTGATTTGTCTACCATGTACTTTGATACTGATGGAACATGGTTCAAAATTGTTTTCTTTGAAAAAGTCTGTGGAATAATAGTTAAAAAATTGCACCTTTTCACTGTAGGATGCACAATATTTAACAGCTGAATTGATATTTGTGAAAAATTCCTGGCAAGAGGTGCAAGAGTGCTTTGGTTCATTTTCTTCTGAAGATGGAATTTCTACTTTGAAGAGTGTGGTCAGTTTAGCTGTAGTGTATTCATTCCTAGCTTTAGTAATTTCTCTGCGCTTTCTTGATGCATAGAGCTTATGACTCGACTTCAGTGACCACAGTTTCTTAACAGGACGTATCTCTTTAGTGACTGATTCATGGTATTCAGTTCTTCCTCTATAGATGCAAAATCTGCATCATCTGCACCATGGAAGGCTTCACCTTATTCAGATACTATCACTGTTGTTATTCTGTCAAAATATTTAGAACACAAAAAGTCGTCACTGGAAACATCTTCACTTTGAAACAGTCTTCAAATGAGAACACTTATTCCCAACCTGAACAGAGTCTGTTTCTTTGTTTGTCTTATATGTTGTTGTTGTGATCTTCAGTCCTGAGACTCGTTTGATGCAGCTCTCCATGCTACTCTATCCTGTGCAAGCTTCATCATCTCCCAGTACCTACTGCAACCTACATCCTTCTGAATCTGCTTAGTGTATTCATCTCTTGGTCTCCCTCTACGATTTTTACCCTCCACGCTGCCCTCCAATACTAAATTGGTGATCCCTTGGTGCCTCAGAACTTGTCCTACCAACTGATCCCTTCTTCTAGTCAAGTTGTGCCACAAAGTTCTCTTCTCCCCAACCCTATTCAACACCACCTCATGTGATCTACCCATCTAAACTTCAGCATTCTTCTGTAGCACCACATTTCGAAAGCTTCTATTCTCTTCTTATCTAAACTATTTATCGTCCATGTTTCACTTCCATACATGGCTACACTCCATACAAATACTTTCAGAAACGACTTCCTGACACTTAAATCTATACTCGATGTTAACAAATTTTTCTTCTTCATAAACGCTGTCCTTGCCATTGCCAGTCTACATTTTATATCCTCTCTACTTCGACCATCAGTTGTCTTATATATCACTCTTTTTTGGATATTCAAATAGTCAGCCTGCAATGAACAACCACGACAAAGAAACTACAACAAAGTGTAAGAAATGTCTACAAAAATGAAAGTGAAAAGAAATAACTGCAACAAAGAAACTGATAAGAAATAACTGTAACAAAAACAATGGAAATAAACATTGTAACAAAGGAATTAGTAAGAAATAACTTGAGTGAAGACATATATTAGTTTTGAAAAAAAAAATTAAATAAAACCTGTCCAATTTAAAAGTGGAAGCTCTTCTTTACTGAGTATATAGTAATACATGGTACAAATCAAATAAAAATTTAACTTGCCTGGATTGGAATTTTTGAAAAAAAAAATCTTTAAATAAAAAAAGATTCAAAAGGGGATAGTAAAAGAACTTTGAAAGATATGCCGAAACAGATGATACCATTGTAATCATAAAGCAATTATCTTTCAAATAAAAAAGACTCCAACAAAATATCTAGAACTATTACCAATTATCCTTACGTACACAACCTTTTCAATAACTTTAGCAAACACTTAGAAATAGGCCTAGAATTGTCTACATTATCCCTTTCTCCCTTTTTATAAAGCAGCTTAACTACTGAGTAATTTAATCGTTCAGCAAACTGACCATTCCTAATGGAAAAATTACAAATATGACTGAATACATGGCTAACATGTGCAGCACAGTACTTTAATGAGTCAGTTTCCCCCTGGTCAGTATCACAGAGGAGTATTTCAGACATCAGTCTCGGAAAGGCATTTTCCAAGAGAGCTATATGATTCCCTGTAGAAATTAAATTTTTATTTAATTCACCAGAAATGCTCAGAAAAGAAATATTTATACTACGATTTGACTTTATATCGTCATGGTTATATACCAAATTTCAGTCTAGAATCTTCACTGGTTCAATTTTTAGGGGCTTTTAAACAGAGGCTAATCATCTTCATATCACATATGTTGGTGCAAATGTGTCAGTTTGCAACGCTTTTTCAAAAGTTCTAGCAGACATTTGGTCATTTGCTTTAATATACATAGACAACATTTTATGCAGAATCACACCATGGCAAAAATTAGGGAGTTAGCGACACCTAAATATCGATTCAAGCCTCTAAAGTGGCTAAAAATTTATCGTGCCATTCTGAGAGTCAAGGTTTGACCAACAACTGCTACTTTTCGTATGAACCAATCACACCAAAACTTTAAATGGTTATTCCTACCTAGGATGTCTATATAAGGATTAAATTAACATTGGATGCCTATATGGAAAGATACGCATCTGCAAAGTTTGCCAAAATTTTCTACGTGCAAATTTTAGGTTTTTTTTTTTTTTTTGGGGGGGGGGGTGGGGGGGGGGGGTAATATCTCAACTGTGTCTTGTTCAATCCTTTTTTCCTTGACACATGTGGAAAGAGCATGCTTTAACCTTACAAAGCTATGTTGATTAATTTGTGGATCTTGCATTGTGATGAGTAAGAATACCTACCAAAAGTAGGGAAGTGCTTTTTTACAGCAGCTATTTCATTTACCAGCTCTGTTGCAACCATTGCATGGCTGTCTATATTGGTATGACCACCAACCAGCTGTCCCCAGGATGAATAGCCACTGCCAAACTGTGGCGAAGGGGAAAGAAGACCACCCTGTGCCGCAACATGCAGCTGACAATAACATGCTTGATTTCAATGGCTGGTTCACTACCTGAGCCATCTGGATCCTCCCCACCATCACCAGATTTTCTGAACTGCATAATTATCCCAGTCTCAAGCTGCAGTAACATGCTGTCTCCACATCCGACACCGAATAGTTGCCACCTTTCAGTCCCTATCATCTTCTCTCCATTCCTGTCTCCCAGCCTCTTGTTTGCTGCTCTCTGTCAACACATGTGCCCATCTTTTCCCACTCCTGTCCTTTTTGCTCCTTTTTACCATGGACCTCCCTGCCCCGCAAGCTCCTGACACTGCACCTGTTGTCACACTCCACCAGACTTTGTTATGTTCCCTCCACCTCCCCCTTTTACACTACTTTCAGAGCCCCTTCTCTGCCTCCTCCAGATTGCTGCTGCCATCACACATGATAGTTGCATTCTGGACTAAGCTGCCAGAGTTGGTGGTCATGTGTGCATGAGGTGTGCTTGCTTGTGTGTATGAATGGTGATGAAGGCTGTGGCCAAAATCCTTGTTTGCCTGTCTGCAATTTAAGATGTCTTCTTTACAATAAGTAGCAATCTATACCTTTTCCTACAGTTTCCATTGTGTCATTATCACTGACATTTCCACAGTTTTCAGTTGCCTCTGCATATTCATTACTTTGCTGGTTCATAATATCTGAAAAGTTTGCACAGATATCACTGCATGTCATTAGTTCTTTAGTGATTTCAACCCCATCCATTTAATCATTTCATATCAGTGCATTTAATTCATTTTACATTACAATATGACATTCTAGAACTTAACGTACCAATTTATAATATTCTTTTAGAATTCAGATCATACATACAACACCACAGTGTTCCAACATTGCTTCAGTGTGTACTCCACACTTGCCCCAAAGTGTCTGCCTTGATGTCACTGACAACTATCGTATGTCTTTCTTTAAAAAGACATCATGTTTCCTTAAACTTCTGTACACACCCATAAATGTTGTAGTGGACCCTTGTTAAAAGTGGTCCCTAATTTCCAATGCTTTGCAATTACAGACTCTTTCGTGCAGAATTTCATTGTGCCATACTGCTTCTAAGTTTGTTTGACATCTCTGTTGCTGGAATAACTGTTTTTTTTTTTTTTTTTTTTTTTTTTTTTTTTTTTTTTAAAAAAAAAAAAGAAGAGCCTAGTGAGTTTCTGTATCTGCAAATATTACAGCTTACCTCAATACAATCATTTTTTACAATTTTTATCATTTTTGAATAATCCTGTATATATTTTTCTGACACCAAATGCAAAACACTTTCTTAATGATTGAAATGTACTGATCAATTGTTTCTTAAATGTTTCTCTCTTTCTGCAGAGGAATACTACAGCTACTTGTGAGTCATCATGTCACAGGTATTGTGGCCACCTGTCAAAAGTCTGAATAACCGCTTTTTGCAGCATTAGACAGGAAGAGAGTTACTGAGGTTCTGTAAGGTACTGACAGAGTGGTGGAGCCATGCTGACTACAGTGCTGTGGCCAGTTGCACTAGGTTTCTTGGTGGAGGATCCAACAGGAGCTTTATATGAATATGAGGGATACTGCACTATTCATTGGCAGTGCTTGTAGGTAAGTCTGAAGCTGAGGATTATAGTATTCTCTTTTATTATGACTCAGTTTTCAACAAGACCATCACATTCACATTATGTTAGTCATGTACTTGGATTTCATGGGAAATGAGTCTTTATATGTGGAAGTAAGTACACAGTGTGTGGGAGATGTGGACAAGTTGATGACATTAGCAGTTAATCATTTTTAATTAATTTGTTTTTGGATATGGTTTGGTTTTCATCGCATGTAAAATTTTTATTTTAATACAACCACAATTATTTTGTCAATCTTAAAAGTTAAAGCAAAAGTGTTGTTATGCCTCATTGCTGTGGAAAGATGGCTTTAACTACAGGGACAGAGGATGATGGTGATAAAAGTTCAATGCTTTTTTATTCTTGGAAAGTGCACTGTCCAGTCACAGTAATGTGGCTGCCTGTCAAAAGTCTGAATAACCGCTTTTTGCAGACTTACACAGGAAGAGAGTCAGTGAGGTTCTGTAAGGTACTGACAGAGTTGTGGAGCCCTGCTGACTCCAGTGCTGTGGCCAGCTGCTCTGGGTTTATTGTTGAGGATCCAACAGATTCTCGATTGGGTTTAAATCCAGAGATTTTGGTGGTCAGGGGAGTATGTAAACCAATCATATACCTCATCAAACCAGGCACTTACATTCTGAACCCTGTGACATACTGCATTATCCTGCTGGTAGATGCCATCATGCTGAGGAGAACAAACTGCATGTAGAGGTGGACACGATCCCCAAGGATAGATGCTTATCTGTGTTGACCAATTGTGCGTTTCAGAATGATGAGGTTACCCAGGGAATGCCATGAAAATGTTCCCCAGATTATAACACTCTCTCCTTGTTGCAGGGTGCCTGCTTTCAGACATTTTACTCTGTACACGCCATTGGTCATCTCTTTGATGGAGCATGAAACTGTGATTCATGTGAAAAGGTCACCTGTCGCCACTCATTGGATGTACAGTATTGGTGGGAAATTCTAGGCATAGTTGCTGATGAACAGCAGTCAGCATGGGTGCATGAATGAGGTGCCTGCTGCAGAAGTCCCTATGCAGCAATGATTGCTGAACGGAACATTAACAAGACACTGGATGGCCAGTTGCTCGACAGTAGCACATGTATTCATCCATACATATCTTCACAGCTATCACTCAGCCCTCCCGTCTATGACCCCTGGTGCACCACAATTGCCTCAGTGCTAGTTTTGGATAGCACTGTTTCGCCACGCATTGTATACTTGAACCATGGCGGAATGCAAACAGTTTACAAACTTATCAGTTTCAGAAGTGTTTACACCATTGACCTCAAAGCCAGTGATCATGCCCTCTTGGACATAAGAGAAATCACTCCATTTCAATATTACGACAATGACTACATGTTTTCTGCATCACCTCAACACATTTTATATACCCGTCACAGCTAGTGCTGCCACATGGCATCAGTGAGTGATAATTGCATGTTGACATTAAGCGTAGGTGGTGGTTTTGTTAATGTGACTGGACTGTGAGTAAGACCACATATCAATTAATTAAAGATTGTCATGTATTTCTTATTGAAGGTATTTAACAAATCGATTATTGTCTTGAAAATACATCAGTGTTTTTCATCGATAGAAATCGGACACAAATTTTTTCATCCAAAGTGTGAGCTATCCTCATCCCCCATCACTAGCATTTGTGGAGCACAATCAAGTTGTTTTATTCAGGGTCAGTATAAATTTCATTAAATGTGTGACCTGCAATATACTTTCTTTGGAAGTGTTTCTTTGTTGTTTTAAATTCTATTGTTCCAACCGTGTGTGCTACCTTACGAACCAACAGTGGTTTTATAGTTGAGTTTATTAAAACATTTGTACTACATTGTCGGACTTCTCCATTTTTTCAAGCATGGCCTTTACATCTACATCTATACTCTGCAAACCGCCATGAGGTGCATGGCAGAGGATGTGTCCCATTGTACCAGTTATTGGGGTTTCTTCCTGTTCCATTCACATATGGAGTGCTGGAAGAATGATTGCTTAAATGCCTCTGTGCTTTCAGTAATTATTCCAGTGTTATCCTCTTGATCTCTGTGTGAGTGATATGCATGGGGTTGTAGTACATTCCTAGAGTAATCATTTAAAGATGGTTCTTGAAACTTTGTGAATAGACTTCCTCGGGATAGTTTACGTCTATCTTCAAGAGTCTCTCCCATGAATTAATCAAACTGTGGCCATTTGTGCTGCCCTTTTCTGTATACATTCAATATCCCCTGTTAGTCCTGACCGGTATGGGTCTCATGCACATGAGCAATGTTTAGAACCGGTCATACTTGTAAGTAATCTCCTTTGTAGACTGATTGCACGTCCCCAGTATTCTACCAATAAACAGAAGTCTGCCATCTGCTTTACCCACAACTGAACCTATGTGATCATTCCATTTCATAT
Source organism: Schistocerca piceifrons (assembly GCF_021461385.2). Classification (NCBI taxonomy): domain Eukaryota; kingdom Metazoa; phylum Arthropoda; class Insecta; order Orthoptera; family Acrididae; genus Schistocerca; species Schistocerca piceifrons. Next base: position 82,737,480 of record NC_060142.1, on the reverse strand, counting down.
CCCTAGAAAGTTATACACCCAAATATTTGTATGAATTGGCCGATTCCCACAGTGGCTCATCAATATTATAGTCATAGGATGCTATGTTTTTTTCATTATGCGAAGTGCAAAATTCTAAATTTCTGAACATTTGAAGCAAGTTGCCAATATCTGCACCACATGGAAATCTTATCAAGATCTGACTGAATATTTATGCTGCTTCTTTCAGACAGCACTTCATTATAGATAGCTGCATCATCTGCAAAGAGCCTGATTCTACTATAATATTGTCTGCAAGATTATTAATATATAGTATGAACAACAAGGGTCCCAACACAATTCCAAGGGGTACACCCAAAGTTACTTCTACATCTAACGATGACTCTGCATCCAAGATAACATGCTGTGGCCTCCCTACTGAAAAGTCCTCAATCCAGTCTCAAATTTCACTTTATACCCCATATGATTGTACTTTTTAACAATAACCATAGGTGCAGAACTGAGTCAAATTCTTTTTGGAAATCAAGAAATACTACACCTACGTGGTTACCTTGATTCAAAGCTTCCACTACGTCATGTGAGAAAAGTGTGAATTGGGTTTAACATGGTCAATGTTTTAAAAATACATGCTGATTGGTATTGAGAAGGCCATTCTGTTCAACATTCATCAGTATATTTGAGTTCAGAATATAAGATTCTACAACATATCGATGTCAAGGATATTGGATGGTGGTTTTGTAGATCACTTCTACTACCCTTCTTGCAGACAGGTCTGACCTGTGCTTTTTTCCAAGAACTGGGCATGGTTTTATGTTCGATGATACATGATAAACTGTAGTTAGAAGAGGGGCTAACTCAGCCGCAAATTCAGTATAGAATATGACAGGGATTTCCATCAGGCCCTGGAGCTCTGTTCAGTTTTAATGATTTCCACTGTTTCTCAACGCTACTGATTCTAATACTTATTTCATTCACCTTTAAAAAGGAACATTCAGAACTGGAGTACACCATTTTAGCTTTTGCTCTGCTACCATTAGTTTCAGTTCCTGTCTCATTTGACACTAACTTTGGTGCCACTAACAGCTTTTACATAAGACAACAATTTCTTTGGGTTTTGTGAAGTATCATTTCACAACATTCTGCTGCGGAAGTCATTGAAGGTATCATGCATTGCTCTCTTGGCAGCCAAACACATTTCAGTCAGCATCTCTCTATCTACAGCCGTTCTCGTTGCTTTACTCCTATTATACAGTAATCTCTTTTTCTTTAGAAGTTTCTTTACAGTTATGGTATACCATCAAGGTTCCCCCCATGACCATAACATAAGAAGTGGAGATACAATTAATATGCCATATGCTAGGCTTGCAAAGACACAAAACAGCTACAAATATCTTGGTCTGTCTACTTCAACAAATTACCTGAAAATGCCTTCACAGTGCCTGTAAATAAATTTAAAACTAGTCTTTCGAGGTGGATCAAAAGTAAAGTAATTTACTCTACTCAAGAGTTCCTTGAGTATGTGACACCCTGGATGTCATGCATCATCATTGGCTGGGCACAGCTGAGTATGTCAGCCGCTTCCCTACTCCCTCATTCTTATTGTTTCTTCCCTTTGTGCCAATCTCCTCAGCTTTCAGTCAGTGCTGCCACAACTTCTTGCTGCTAGCCTAGCAGCTGAGAGGCAGGGAAGGGTGAGGAGAGGTTTGTTTGGATTTGATTCTCAGAGACCGTTGATGCAGCAGCCAGAGACAGCGGTCATATTTGCATGAATTATCTGAGTGATTGTGTGAGCGTGTGTGTGCTCTCATGTTCTGACAAAGGCTATGACCAAAAATTTTGTTGTGAGAGTGTGATTGTCTTTTCTATGTGGCTGTCTGCAACTCAGTGATCATCTGTACGGTGAGTTGCTACCTATCCTCATTAGTATTGATTTTCAGAGTATTCACGCATGCTACCTGTTGCATGGACTGATCACTGCAATCTCATTTCGTCAACATGGTATCTGTGACATTTAAATAGCTGGCCACACCAGTGGACTTCCATGATGGGCCAAAACCACAGGCCATTTCTGTGGGTATCTCTTAATGAATTGGGCCTGCCAATCCGTAGCCCATCATTTCCCACTAACGTGTAGGCCCTGCCCATCAGATCTAGTCTCATTGATCTGCCTACAGGTCAGGTCAGTTTGTGTGTGGTGTAATGCAGCAGATTTTCGTGGTTTATCCATAGACTCAGGAATGCGGTGCTCCTTGGCAGGCCAGAGGCTGCGGGCAATGGATTTCAGAAATTGCGACTGTCTCACTGCAAGAACATTGACAATGTGGATTTTATAGACATCTTATTTATTCTAGTAAATTTTGGCATTTTGAAATAGGAGACAACCCCTAGGCTATTGCTCCTCTCAAGTCACTCAGTGTGACACAGGATGTAATTTTACATAGAGACCTTCTCCTCGAGTTTGATGAACTTACGATTAATCTGAAACAACATGGCCTTCACTTCGTCGAGCGTCCAGTGTGTCCGGAAAGGCCCTAAGGACCATCATGTAGACACTGGTGCTTTCATCATGGCATTTGAGGAGGATACTATGTCTGAGACAGTCAAGACAATGGTGTACAGATGCAATGTGAAACCGTACATTCCAGCTCTCATTCGTTGCTTCCATTACCTCAAGTTTGGCCACATGTCCTCACAATGCGATGCCACTCCCATCTGTGGTGATTTTGGCCGCCATCTTCATGTTAAGAGCCCTTGCACCCCACCACCTAACTGTGTAAACTGTTCTGGTCTTCATATTCTCCACTCACTGGAGTGTCCAGGTTACATGAAGGTAAAAAGAATTCAGGAAATAAAGAGCCTTGACTGTCTCAGCTACTTTCGAGCCTGGAAGAAATTTGACAGAATTCACCCTGTAAATCTCTCCTTCCCCTGCTCACCACTCCCCCTTACCACCATCCTGTCCCTCTTCCTCACCCTTGGTGGCTCTCACCCCTTCCCCTCCAGGAACTGATCCTCCTCCTCCTACTTGGCCAGGGAAAACGTTCTCTTCTCTGACTCCTGCTAGGGATGGGGCTCCATCTCAAAACACCTCTCCCCAGCATTCTCAGGACAGGAAGCTTGTACTCTTGGACCAGAGAAGGGATCCGCACTGCAAGGGCCCCAAAGCCACTCACTCTCTGTCTGATCCTGACATCACTGCCACCTACTCCCTTACTGATAATGCCTCCTCCCTCAGAGGGAGGGAGGAGAAAAAGAAGCAACACAAGTCAACGTACAAGGTTTGCCCGGCTACCTGGAGGGCTTTGCCCCTCCACCTCATCCCGAATCACTCTATCCTCATTGGCAAAGACCACTGACCAAGTGACTTGACCTCCCCTCAACTTCTTCATGTCTCACCTGGACTCTCCCCACACGATAATTCATTGGAATTGTAACGGATATTATCGCCACCTCCCAGAAATACAACACCTTGTTTCCCCCTATTCTTCATTGTGTCTTGCTCTTCAAGAAATTCAACTTGCCTGATGACCACTGTCTAAAGTTTCGTGTTATTGAGCGTTCTGTTGGAACCGTGTCGGCCTGGGGATAGCTTCTGGAGGGATCTGCACTTTGGTTCGCACCGATTTCATTACTGACTGGAACCCCCTTCATACCAACCTGGAAGCGATAGCAGTTAGAGTGCAGACAGCTGAAGCAGTCACCATTTGCAATGTCTTCTTCCCTCCAGGTAGGCCACTTCGTTATGTTGAACTGCCTACCTTAATACAGCAACTCCCGCCCCCAAATCTCCTCCTTGGGGACTTCAGCGCACACGACCCCTGTGGGGGTGTGCCACTTCGTTGGGTAGGGGTGTTCTACATGACCAACTTACTACAGACTTTGATTTGTGGCACTCTCAATGACAGTTCCCCTACCCACTTCAATGCCGCTCATGGAACCTTTACTGCTCTCGATCTCACGCTCTCCTCCCCTGCTCTCGTGGCTTGCCTACATTGGTCACTCCGTGATGATCTTTGTTACAGTGACCACTTTCCAGTGATTCTGTCATTACCTTACCACAAGCAGGCAGACTGGCTCCCACATTGGGCATCCCACAGGTCTAATTGGCCTTTATATAAGTCTGCTGTGCTCTTTGACACCTCTCACTCGAATTACATTAATGCAGTCGTGTTGGGTATTTATGACACCATTCCACATGCTGTCCCCCTATCCACAGGTCCCCCTCATCGTCCACCAATACCATGGTGGACCAAGAATATAGCAGTCATTGTCCAGGACCGCCGATGGACGCTGCAACGACTTAAATGACACCCATCACCAACAAACCTCCTCGCTTTTAAGTATCTCAATGCTAAGGCTCGTTATATTACTAAGCAGAGTAAAAAGGAATTCTGGGAGCACTATGTTTCCTCTATGGGGACATATGCCTCTTCATCGCAGATTTGGTCCAGGCTCTGTAGCCTTATGGGCCTCCAGTGACACAGTCAATTGTTCAGGGGCTTATCCTCCAACATGCTCTGTCTACTTATCCATTGGTCCTTGCAGAACACCTCGTGACACAGCTTCGGCATCCTCTTCCTACCCTGCCACCTTTCTCCAGCAGAAACTCAGAGTGGAACAGACCCTTCCCCCCCCCTTCTGCTTCAACCCTCACTAAGCTGAACCCTATAATGAACCCTCCACTGAATGGAAATTCTTGCAGGCTCTTACCACTTCACATGACACCGCCCCAGACCCAGATACCATCCACAACCAGGTGATCCAACACTTGGACATTACACAGTGAGAATATGTACTCAGGGTCTTCAACCACTTTTGGCTCATGGGTGCCTTCCTCTCACAGTGACAAGAAAGTATAGTTATCCGCGTCCTTAAGCCTGGTAAGAACCCAATGTCTCTCGACAGCTACTGCCTAATTAGCCTGACAAACGTACTTTGTAAATTACTTGAGAGGATGGTTAGTATCTGATTATGTTGGGTACTTGAATCTCGGGGCCTTTTGTCCCTGTATCGTTGTGACTTCTGGGAAGGATGATCTCCAGCTGACATTTTCTCAGAGTCGAAATAGCAATCCGACTGGCTTTTACTAACTGTTGGCACCTTGTCACAGTCTTCTTTAACCTACATAAGGCATATGACATGTCTTGGTGCCATCGCATTTTAATTACCCTCCATGACTGGGGCTTTTGTGGCCCCTTTCCAATTTTTATTCGTGAGTTTTTATCCCACTGGCTCTTCCATGTTCCAGTTGGCGATTCACTCAGCACCCCTTGGATTCAGGAGAATGGTATCCCACAGGGTTCTGTATTAAGTGCCACACTCTTCCTCATAGCCGTCAATGGGCCTGTAACCTCTTTTGGCTCTCTGGTTACACCGGCATCGTATGTCGATGACTTTTGCATCTGGTGCAGCTCCCACTCGGTAGCGTCTACTGAGTGCCGGCTCCAAGGCACCATCTGATGGACCTCTGTGTGGGCTGTCTCCCATGGCTTCCAATTTTCTCCCTCCAAAATGCGGGTTATGCATTTTTGTCGTCAATTCATAGTACACCGTGATCCAGAACTTTATTTAGGTGACCAGCACCTAGATGTTACAGCACAGTCGTATTTCTTAGGTCTTTTTCTTTTTTTTTTTTCATGAAAAGCTGGTGTGGCTGCCCCATATTTGCTGCACTTTGGTGCTCTTCCTTCCGCTTCTCTTGGGAGACCACTGCTGCGCTTTGGTGTTCTTCCTTCTGCTCCTCTGGGAAGGAGTCCACTGCTTTATGCCATCTATGCATTGGTCATACCAGACTCACCCATTGTGTCCTCCTGTGTAACGAACCACCACCACAATATGTTTGTGGAGCCAGACTGACGATATCCCACATATTGGTAGAATGTCCCCTTCATGCTAAATATAGTCTTCCTTAATTTTAATATTAGCAGACAATTCGGGTCCTCAGCTTCCTCTGTAAAAGTGGTTATTTCCAGATATAAGGTTTTGTTTTACTCCTTGAGCAGAGGCAAGGTGGTTGTGGTTGGGGCCCCTCTTCATGTTTTCTCAGTCTGGGACCCAGTGACCACTTCTCCATGGAGACATCACTTTGTTTCCCTTTTTTAGATTTGGTCTAACCTTTTACGCCTTTTACTGTTTGTGTGTTTAATGTCCTTGTTTTATATTTTGGCTCCCCTCACTGGATCCATCCATTTTTAGCTGGCCCTCTTTCTTCTGTGAGTAACTTTGGAATTGTGGGACTGATGATCTCGCTGTTTGGTCCCACAAACCCTCTCAATTAATCAGTAAATCAACCAATTTCTAAATTTGTCAGGGAAAAATTCTAAAATGTGTCTGGAAATCAGGGAGTTTCACTTGGCGAAACTTGTCGCAACCCTATTCTGGACACATAAGCAGTGAAAATGCTAACATGTGTATTGCTCCCAATGGTATGCAATGGAGTAAGTGCCCCCCCCCCCGGTGCAAAATAAAATGGGATTTATTTATTCCTCTAGCCATTGTGGATGAAATTGTGAGATGCACAAACCTAGAAGCAAGAAAAGTTTGTGTACCGGGAAAAATAAACTGGAATGATGTAGCTAGACACAAACTGTTCACCTTCTGGGAAATTTTACTTCATATTGGAGTGGATAAGGTTTGGGATGTTCCAATCAGGGAACTTTTCCTGGGAAAGTTTTCCAATCCATTACATAGAGCTACAATATCTGTGAATCAGTTTGAGGCAATTAAAAGATTCATTAGATATGATGACAAAAGAACAAGAGAGGATAGGTTACAAACTGATAAGTTTGCTGTTATATCCTTTGTATGGACAACATAGAAATATGGAAAGTGCAAGAAAGTAATGATACCTGGAAGTATGTTATGGTGGATGAACAGCTAGTTCCTTTTGGGGGCCGTGTGGGTTTGAACAATACATGCCAAAATGTGGACTGAAAATATTCTGGATGTGCAAAGTTGAAACTGGTATGCCATTGACGGGACTGTGTACACGACAAGAGAACCAGATGAGCCACCACAGAAAAATTTGGGCCTCACCACAGTGAATACCCTTGCAGGCAGTATTGCTGATAGAGCCAGAAATGTTACCGTAGATAATTATTTTACGAGTGTACCACTGGCAGAACATCTGTTGATAGAAACCTAACTGTTCTGGGAACAATGAGAATGAATAGAAGAGAAATTCCTAAAGAGATGAAGCCAAATAGGAGCAGAGCAGTAAATTGCGTTTACAAAAGAAATGACGATGGTTAGTTTCTTGTCAAAGAAAAACAAGTGTGTAATCCTCCTAAGTACCATGCATCATGATAAATCTATAGATGAACAACATCTGAGATGGAAGCCTGATATTGTGAAATTTTATGACCAAACAAAGGCTGGCATGAATGTTATGGATCAACTATTGGGTAATTATACATGCAAAAGATAACCTAAACAGTGGCCAATGGCTCTCTGGTGCAACATAATGCTGTATGCACTCTGAATGCCTTTATTCTTTACAAAACACAACATCCCACATATCATAAAGTGCTTTTGCACAAGAGGAGACTTTTCATCAAGGATCTTTCAGTGGAGATGATTGACCCATTTATGATCAGAAGTTCGTGTAATCCCTTTTTACAGAAATCCATATACCTGGATATGGAAAAGTTCATTACTATTCCTAAAACACAAAGCAGCAGTAGTAACAACAGCAGCACAGTGAGTTTTCAGAAGAGAAGTTGTTCATTGTGTCCTGATCCAAGGATAGAAAAACAAAGACAGTGCGCTGTTAAAGTGCACAAAACATGTGCCAGGGCCGTAGTAGTGTGGTGTGTAACAATTGAAAAAATTAATGTCATCCTTGTTTGCTCAATGATTTATTCTTTATGAATACCATAACTACCAGCCTGAGAACAGTTTGTGATAATACTGGCTTATGTTTCAGTTTTTAATAATGTAATTTATTTAATGAAAATTATCCAGGATTAAATAGATGCTTCTTTTAATTTAATAAAAGTGTTGAAATGATCACAGCTGTCTTACGTTATACTGAAAACCACAAAACTAAATATTTGTACATGTTAATATCTACAAAATACTTTTTTCGTTTAAATTCTCAAATTAGACACAATGGGTCCAACGGACACAGGGTATGTAAATGTAAAAGAAATATAGGTCATGCACAGAAGTGTTTAGTCATCTGTCAGCCACATATTCCTGTTTAATTATTTTGGCTTTTCTCTTGTAGGACTTTCATTGTAAATGACAGTTTTAGAAGATTAGACCACATTTGCTGTGTGTTAACAGGTATGGGATAGAGTGATTGTGAGAGTTACCAAGAGTGAGGTTGGGAGGGAGCAAATGTAATTATGTAAGATAACTTCTTCCTTTCTTTTATAACATTTTAGACTTCTTAATGATATTTGTTTATACTAATTTTTGTAGGGGCACTGTTAACCTTGTCATTGATTGCCCATAACCTACAAACTACACAAACATGAGATCATTCATAATATTATGTTCAACCTAGATCTGAATGTTCATAAGTTTTCTTCAAAAAAACTAGCAACATCTCGCTACTTCCACAAAAAAATTACCTTTCATCATTTCTTCCGTAAATCAGATATTGCAGAAATTGAAATATTTTTCATGTAAACAACCAAAGGTTAGAACCTAACTAATATATCAACAATGTGAAACAATGTTCTTACATGGGAGGCTATGATGCAAAGATCACTGCCAATGCCACATTGCTGGGACACTTCACAGCCGTGAAAGATAAAGGTTTGGTTATTTTTTTGAACAGACCTCATATCTCCACTACCACTTGAATGGTGCCTGGTTAGCAAGTGTAATGAGTGACTGCATTCGAATTTTAACGTAGTAGTTACTTGCCATCATCATATGCCTTGGCTACCATAGCTTAGCAGTACAGGTAACCCTTTACATGCTTTGAACATCGAGTGATGGTCTGCATTCATTCTAATTTCTGTGTTGTATGACAGGTGGTGTGGGGCAGTGTCATGAACATTCAGTAGTGAGGAGCTGATGTTGGGGGGCATCGTTGTTCAGTGGTTGTTGTGCAGCATTGACCCAGTGACATTTGCTGCATTCTGTCCCCTCACCCACTACTACAGTTTGCAATAGTCAATGACAGTCCATCTCATCTATTGTATTTTCCACAGATCAAGATTCTCATGGCACACACTTCACACAGTGATAAGGAAAAGCCCACTGCCTGGACAATGTCGGAGAGGTAGTTTCCCTTGCACTGGCCATCCTATACCAAATGCACTGATACCACATGTCGTGTCAATTCTGGGCTTGACTGTCAACGCAGATGGCTAATGTAAGATTCAGCATTCTACTCTATACTTAATATGACTTTCAGCATAGTCCCTACATAAAAACCTGGATCACCAATCCTGTTATGTAAGAAACAAAAGTCAATCATTGATGTTATCATGCAATTCAAAGTTGTATGAAATAGTGTGAAGTATGCTGGAATCATTATATGCAGACATATAGTAACACCTTCCAGCAGATCTCAAATCAATCAGACCAGTAATAGAAATGTTAATTGTTATGAGTTTGTATGCCATATTCCTAATTACTTTGTATATTTTCATTTTTCAGCTACTACAGTTTGTCACTTTGCTACGTTCATTTTGTAAATAGTTGCTCTTTCTCTGACATACATATTATTTTACTTGTAATACAGCTGAACTACCCCATATCAAATACAAAATTATGTACTAGTTTAGTCTACAGCACAAGTACAGAATCTATCACAACCATTATAAAGTAGAAATGAGATATTGATTTTTTTCTTGTAGCTAGTGCTGTAATATGTAGCAATTGCAAATTAGTTGTTAGAACAGCATTTAACACCACTAGAGTCAATTTTCTCAGGTACCTTTCACATCAGATCAGTTTGCAAAAAACAAATTTCTGAGAATAAATTTTTACGGACATCTGTTTGCAGTACACTAGCATCCAATAAAAATAAAAACAAAGAACCTTTTACATATTTAAATGGCAAAAGAAAAAATCCCATAAAAAGAAGAGAGAAACACTGATTTCCAGCAAGGCTATTACAGAAGGTACCCAAGTTTTCTCTTCCACGTAGATATGCGTGTATTTAAATTATATTTAATTCTTCCATAAAGCAATGACTTGGAAGAATTATCTTGAGAAAATTTCCTCTTCTGCAGAGTAAGACAGTGTGGAATCTCTTTTATAAGCGTCTGCTTTCCTGTTCCAGGGCTGTACAAACAAGGAGATATGAAGAGTCTTCCATTTGTATGCAAATAGAAGTAAAATGAAGACAATATTTTCTTGTATCTTGTGACAGACCAGTTGATTCCCAAACCTCTAATTGTAAGTAACTGTGGTATAGTTTAGTTTTTTGATCTAATTTAATCTTATACTTTCTGAATTCACTTGTTTCATTTTTGCCTCTCATAAACATTACAACCAAGCAATTCACCAACAGCCTGAGGACTTATTTATACTCACATATTAAAATTACATACATCTTTTCATGTGGTGTATTAGCTGTCAATATACCCAAAGTCAGTATAATGGTGTCACAGTATGGTAACAAAGTGGGAATAGAGGCATGTGGAATGAAACAGTAGATGGTAAATGCGTGTGGCAGAGCTCATCCGCAATACCACTACATAATGGCACCTGTAAGTGATAGGAATTGAGGGAATGCTACTTAACATAGTCCGTGGCAAGTTTCAGCCTTTATGCCAAAGTTACAAAAGCAAATGTTTGTTAACTGTATGTACTCATATTCCACCAGGGTTGTTTGGTGCAGTAGAACTCCAGTTACCCAAACTCCAACTATCCGGATCACTTAGAGGAAAAAGAAATTTGTATTGTCTGACTAAAATTGTTAGTTCTGTTTAGTAGTTACTACAGTATACAGTACATTGTTCGTTTCTTTGTTGTTCTAAAATCAATCCACAGTGAATGTTTTGAAAGTTAGAACCTTCCAGTGAATAATGTATACAGTAGGCACAATACACACTTTGTTGTGGTTCAGGTGTCCGTCATTCAGACATCAGTCTGTGTCGTGATCTTAACAAGTACCCTGTTTTGTCACTATATGTCCCATCTTCTGTGTTGTTTGCTTTGTTCATGTCTTTTAATTCACTGTGTGACATATGTCTTCTAAAAGGAGCACATTGTCTTATCATTGTCATTGGCAGAATAAATAAAAGCCTTTGAACAGCTAGACAAGAGTGAGTGATAGCAGTTAAAAAAAAAGAAGAAGATGAAAACAGCAGGAACCAAAGTGCTTCAAGAGGACTACTCAAGTGGTTTTTACACCAACAACCCATGGGAAACCCTCTTTTAGGGCCAGGTGTTTGCGAAAAATCAAAACTTTTAGTCAAGGAAGTCGACAGTTTATTTTCATTTAAAGTGAGCAATGAATGGGTGGAGTTGAATTTAAGTGATGAAAAACTATCAGCCGATCCAAAAAACAACAGAAAATTTTATTGAAAAATTCAAAATTGAGGTACAGTCTTATGAACCTGATATTTTATACAGTGCAAATGAGACAGGTCTTATTTGAAAGGCTATGCCTGAAACAAAGTTAGGTTCTAAAAGGGAAACTAGTGATTGTGGCCATAAGGTTGGTAAAGGTTAGTAAAGATCATGTTACTGTGCTGAATGGTGCAAACTTTACTGGAAACCACAAAATACCCCTTCTGTTGATAGGAAAATCGAAAAAAGCCCTGGGCTTTCAAAAGTATTAAAAACTTCCCATCTGTTACAAGAATCAACCAAAAGCTTGAATGACTACTACTTTGTTTTGCAAATAGTACAATTCAGTTTCCATACGTGAAGTAAAAAAAACATCAAAAGGCCATAGGGAAGAAGCAGTGAGGTTATGTTAATTCTGGACAAGGCACCCACCCACCCCACAGCAAGTGTTTTTGATGGAGAAGACAGACATTTCAAAACACTTTTCCTGCCACCAAACACAACAAGTTTGCTGCAGCCAGTGGACAATTATTTATCAAAAGTATGATGTTATATTACAAAAGACAACTGTTGAGGAAGCTTTTGATAGAAGATGGAAATTAAGAAGGCATTGTGGCTCATCACCATAAATTGAATTTAAAAAACTGCTCTTACATGGTGGGGAAAGCATGGAATTTGATGAAGACAACCACATTAAGAAGAGCTTGGAATAAATTGAAAGGCATTTTATACAGAGATGAGGTACAGAAAGACGAAAATGAAAAGAAGAAGCATGTAAAGAAAGAGGAGAATAGAGAATCAGCGGGGGACAAAATATCACTTGAGGACCTAACAGTGTTATGAAAAAGATAGTTGCTACTTACCATATAGTGGGATGCGGAGTCGCCATAAGTACAACAGAAAGACTGTCACAAAATGAGCTTGCCAAAAGAAGACTGCGCCCAGTCATCTGGATAATTGGAGTCAAATGTACATCTAAAGTAACATGTTACAGTTATTAAATATTACAATTAAATAAATTATATAATAAAAGAAAAATAAATTGTGATTCAGCAGAATTTAATGACAGTATATTTTATCTTCAGCCATCTGCTGGTATTTAGCAAATAATTGACTAGCTGTACTTTATTTTTAACTTCTACTTTTGCATGATTGGTAAAAAATGGAAAAATATGCATTTGTGTTATGTCACTGAAGTTGGCAAAAAATTAATATTTGTATCAGAAACAGGAAAGGACCCAAAGACATGCCTCAAGACATTATACTTGATTCTTTGAATTGTGTAATTTGTATTGCCATGTTATGGATCTGAGACTAATATACACTGCTCCTATGACATACAAAAATTGAGAACCGTCTCCCTTCTTAGTATACCACAGTCTTTAAGCCCATTTTTACTGAGGATATCGTGCAGGGTGTATACGACCTAGGACAACTGAGAGATCTGGGAATTTTTTCATCCAGGAGAAAACTGGGAAAAACCCGGGAATTTTTTAGAATTCCGGGAATTTTTCATCGTTTTAGTTTTCAGTTAAAGTTTTGTGATTTGGACTGGTAAGAACTGACACTCTAACAAAAGATTACCATATCACGCTACTGCAGAATAACACTACAGCAATAAAACATGAATGAGAGAAAAAAACGAAAATAAAACTTAAATTGCAAAGGAAATGCGACCTATGCAACAACAAAACACCGTGCTCATACAAGCGTCTGTCAACAGCAAAATGTGTCAAAGGCTTTAGGAAGACTATGCAATGCTTCATAACAACAAATTGCCTCCAATGAGTGTGACATCATAGCCCTTTACATTAGATTAGTATTAGCAGTTAGGAGCGGGCTCATGAGCATGCATAGTTGACTCGCATATGAGTAGTACCTTCTTCCACTTCTGGCTGTGGAAATGTGACTGTTTGCTGTGTAAGCAGTTGCAGTGAGCAGCTAGATGCTACTAGGAAAAATTTTACTTGTATGCCAAAGCTGCCAGATTCAGCGCAGCAGACCCAGATCTAGGAGGAACATGGGGTGGGGGCAAACCGAGGTATCTGACCTGGGTGGCTATTGGGGGGGGGGGGGGGGGGGAGGGGGCAAATTCGTATTCTTGAGGAAAAAAACCTTGTTACACAAAGCGCCTAGCATCCAGCGTATGTTGGACTATCGATTATTCATATGCTTTTGAAACACATCCCTGTCGGTTTTTGAACATATTTGAACACATTCTAAGTTGATTTCTGAATGAATCATAAGTTGATTTTTGAATGTGTGCACAGTGTACATGATGTATCTGTGAGGGGAATTCTCATTGTATCTAGAGATAAACTTTCCTGCAGGCAAAAGGGGAGAGGGCTATATGAGCTGACCGGAGTAAAGCCAAACAGATGAATACCAATCTCTGTCTGATTATGTGGTAAATTGGGTTTGCAAATGAACATCGTTGTTATACCTATTATCAAAATCCATAGATTCAGACTACTGTAGTGGAAATAAACAACTAACAGGACTAACAGGTAAGAAAGATTATGTATTATCGTCTCGGTGTATCCAAAAAAATGAAATTTTGACAGAAAATTTTTAGCCAGATCGCTATACTATTAAGGGCCAGTTGTGTACAGTCCTTGGCTAGCAGCCACTATTCTGGTTCTATTCTGGAAGTAACATGGAAAACACGTTGTACGATCATGTAACAAAGCCTAACTGGAGAATAACCACAGGACAGCTAAACTGTTGATTGTGGCAGTGTTAATCAAGTTAACCAGTGAATAAGTTTTGACAGTGGCAAGAATAGCTACAGAATTAGTGATGACAAGATTGTTTGTTAGAATGAGGAAGGAGAAGAAACAGGGACATTACACAAATTGTGGAAGAATGTGGCAATTCCAAATGTATATAAAAATATTGTTCTACTTTTCGATCTCATGCTTGAGAAACTGGAGCGCATGAATGAAATGCGAAACAATTTCCTAAAATACAGCTTTTTGCTACTTTTAGCAGGCCTAATATGCATTTGATATTGGTACTTAATGAATTATATTCTGTCGTGTTATATAAATGACCATTTGTGCCAATTAGTCTTGTTTATTTGGTGTGTGCTACAATTGCTGCAATATTAGAAGGGTCTATTTTGTTTTATCTAGCAGACAGTGACAAAATAGATGTAATCAGATCAAGAGTCCACACCAATCTTGGTACTATTTGTATTAACAGCTTTTTCAGTATTAGATGATGACATTTTGATTTTTCATGTAACAAAACGTTTGACATACTTTGATGAGATGATAGATTCTTTCACAGAAAGGAAAGCATGCCATGTAAAGCTATAGCAAGATTAGAGAGAAAAAGTGCTAGGAGCTAAGGATTGAAGAAATGTGTACTGTCTTGCTTGTCCCTTGTTTTTACTGGTTTTATGTATCCTATTTTTAATTTTATGTCACACAGAACAACAAGTTATTAGCTATTAGGCAATAAAGAGTGCAAATTTTCTGAAGAGTTCTTGTTCTTCCAATTAAAAATAATCCCATTCAGTATTAATTGCAAGGATTTTAATTTCCACTGTCCTGAATATAGTTTGATGGCATCCATTACAAAATGGAACTGAATGCTGTGTGAAGAAGCATGGCACCACACTTTGGCACACGTGAGACCAAATAACATGTCTTACATTTCCTCGAACACATGCTTTATGTATCAGACTCTTCAGATAGATATGTGCTACAAAATGCACATATTTTTGAAAATTCATCGCCACTATCTAGTATTGCGGCGGTTTGCAAAAATTTGGTACATCTGGGGATGAGGCGCAGAGCAGTGTGATATAGTGGGGATGTGGGTAGTCTCCATGTGGCCCATGTTTACATTTAGTGATTTTGCTGTTTCCTCTTCGTTTACTGCTCTGAAATCAAATGAAAACAAAACGGATTTCTGTGGCTGGGAGCTATCAAGTGAATTAAAATACATCTACATACTTACGGAAGGCTAAAATATCTTATTGGTTTTAGATTTTATATTACGTTCACCTTTCTGACAGTCAAGCATTAATCACCTTGCAAAACAGTGAAGTTATGTATTTGAAACAAAGTGTTTAATTCCACACTATTGTCTAGCTTCAATAGTTCACTGCCTTTCAAGTGCACGTTTTCATCTTCCATTTCAAGTGCACGTTTTCATCTTCTAGCATGTATGGCATATGCAATAATAAAGAACCAAACATGAGGAATACAGTACTTGTACTCCAAGAAAATTTATATCTCGAAAACCACACTGAAAAGCTTAATATCAGATCAAGGCCTACTTCACTGGGAATCTGGACATATGAATGTGCACTTTAAGTATGGTTCATGATATTCCGATGCTCTTGGTGTATCCTCTGATGTCTTGTTTCTTTTATAACATAATGTAAGATCTTGTAATGTTTTACACGTATGAACATATGGGCTTCTTACATCGTTGTAGCTGTGCAACCTCGGTGGTGCCTGTTACCTAGTGCTCTCTGGCAACTGCTGAAATGAACCTATTTCTAACAGGTCACAGGAAAACATTGTGAATGGTGGTTTGAAAAGTGTTACTCTCAAAGTAAATTTCCTTTTTTACGCAAATTGAACTATGTGCGAGAACGTGCGATTAATTTCTTAAATCACAGAGTGTTTGACTCTCATTTAAAAATAGACTCTTTGATGACAGACCACTTAGAAAAATTTTGAGCCCAGAAGATCAGACATTTATGTTGTTATTAAAAATTTTACTGGTACATTTGTATGATTAAAGTGTAATACACACAACAAAGATCAACATTATATGTGAAAGCTTAGATTCTCTTGCAGCTTATTAACCTTAGAGACCGATATTATATGTGAAAGCTGTGCTTTCTTGTGGAAACATTATTTATTTTAATTTAAACCATTAACTTTTGCTGTTTGTGTGTTCATGCTACTTGACAGTGATGTTGCTATTAGCTGACTATATCACGTGTCTACTCTGAATATCTGCTGTCATCGGTTGGCTGGACCACATGGCATGAGCTATGACTGACTTACAAATGTCCATCGCAATCTCGATTTCAATTCTTTGGAAAGCAACATGTGGTGTTTGGTGGAATTCTAATTTGTTGTTGTTGTTGTTGTTGTGGTCTTCAGTCCTGAGACTGGTTTGATGCAGCTCTCCATGCTACTCTATCCTGTGCAAGCTTCTTCATCTCCCAGTACCTACTGCAACCTACATCCTTCTGAATCTGCTTAGTGTATTCATGTCTTGGTCTCCCCCTATGATTTTTACCCTCCACGCTGCCCTCCAATACTAAATTGGTGATCCCTTGATGCCTCAGAACATGTCCTACCAACCGATCCCTTCTTCTGGTCAAGTTGTGCCACAAACTTCTCTTCTCCCCAATCCTATTCAATACTTCCTCATTAGTTATGTGATCTACCCATCTAATCTTCAGCATTCTTCTGTAGCACCACATTTCAAAAGCTTCTATTCTCTTCTTGTCCAAACTATTTACCGTCCATGTTTCACTTCCATACATGGCTACACTCCATACAAATACTTTCAGAAATAACTTCCTGACGCTTAAATCTATATTCGATGTTAACAAATTTCTCTTCTTCAGAAACGCTGTCCTTGCCATTGCCAGTCTACATTTTATATCCTCTCTACTTCGTCCATCATCAGTTATTTTGCTCCCCAAATACCTCCTACTCCATGTGTCATGCATGAACATGCAGTAGTATATGTTAATACTGTGTGCAAAATGTGCTGCATTTAGTAATAAACAGCTAATAAATTAAAGCACCACATATGATGCAGCAGTTTTTCACATATGTCATTGTTTATGGCATCGTATCTCCTGAAAATATGTGATGTACAATGGTATATTTTTGATGGTACCTTCACTAGTATATGTGAGTACTGCCTGCATAATGTGTTGCAAATAGAATTAGCAGTAAAGAAGTAATAAATTAAAATGACATGCCTGATGTGGCAGTTTCACTTTATGAATGGTGAAAACGTATTATGTGATAAACTTTTTTCGTTTCATAATTTTGTGTGGGTGTCAGTGAGAAGAAATCTCATAAAGGTTTGAAATTATGTGTGAACTTCATTGAAAGTCAGTAAGTGCTCTTACTCTCAAATAGTGGAAGGTACAGGATGACTATAGTTAAACTTTCACTACTTGAGCAAGTGTAAACAGAAAATTGCTTACCATATGGATACCCTACTTTATGGGGATGATGTACAGACTGTGCACTGCAGAATTTTGTTTGTCAGTAGGGTTAGTGTCATGACTTATCATTAGGTGCTGATTCTGGTACAGCGATATACAGTTGTAACACAAATATCAGTGTGCATTACAACTGAATACAACCAACACGCACGCACACGCGCGCACACACACACACACACACACACACACACACAAAATGCAAATGCAACTCACACACAAGTGACTGCAGTCTCTGGCAGCTGATGCCAGTCTTTTTGTTGTGCTTATCTGCAATTTAGCATATTTGCTGTATGGTGAGTAGCACCTTTCCTTTTCATAATATTGTTACATTCCGTCCTGGATTTTCCATTGATTACAGTTGAATACAGTCAACATGGGTCTGGACAAGGTGAGCAGGGCTCTACTCATAAAGCTGTTTTATCAAAACAACAACAATATTGCTACTGCTCATTGTGAGTATTGAAGTCTTAAAGGGATGCAGGGAAGTCCTTTTTCCACACCGCGGTTGAAAAACATGATTTAGTTCAAATTAACTGGTGATTTGGGAATTCCTCTTGGCAGAGGCTAATAGCCAATTGTGTCACAAATTGTTGAAGAAGTTACTGTTGCCATGGCTGAGGGTGCTGGATGCAGTGAGTGACCGTTAAGTAATTGAAAAGCTGTGTCACAACAGCTGAACGTTCCGTGGTACGCTGTTCTTTTGGGCAGCAGTATAGCAATCTTTAATGTGGTTCCATGCGGTCATGGATGCAGATCATTGTCACACTGACCAACATTTGTAACTTAAAACATAAATATGGTATTCAGTTAACAAAGTGTTACCCGCTCATGGAAATTAAAATGTGTTTCCTTCTATGATTTTTAGTTATTTCTCTTCTGCACGTACTTACAAATGTTTCCGCAAGTTTAATTCTCCTATGATGGGACCGATGACCGTAGCAGTCTGGTCCCTTCAATCCCACAAACCAACCAATCTCCTATGATCACTCGCAGTGGCAGGTGACACAGTGGCTAGCACACTGGATTTGCATTCAGGAGGACGATGGTTCAATCCCATGTCCAGTCATCCTGATTTACATTTTCCATAATTTCCCTAAATCGCTCCAGGCAAATGCCGGGATGGTTCCTCTAAAAGGGCACAGCCTACTTTCTTTCCCAGCCTTCCCTAATCCTATGAGACCAATAACCTCGCTGTCTGGTCTCCCACAAACAACCCAACACCCCTCCTACGATCACTCGTTTGTGATGCCCCTCCCCCCTCAAGTAGTGAAAGTTTAATTATAACCACCCTCTGATCTGTGTATTTGTGAGTCACAAGTTATGCTACTTTTTCAGCCCCATCCCTGCCACTTTGAGAAAACCCCCACAATGGTTGTTCCGAGATACTAAATGTGTACCAAGTTTGGCTGAAATTGATCCATTGGTGTAGAAGGTGATGTATGGATGCTGGTAGGTCTTGCATGGTTGCAAGGTACACCATAGTTGGTATTCCTTTGACTGAATGAAAGCAAACATTAGTCACTCTTGTAGCCATTATGTTCTTAGTTTAACCTTCTACATACCAAAGCTGGGGGTAGCAACCACTTTACAGTCTCTAACTTCCTTCTTGTATGTCTCATTGAAGGATGCAGTTATTTCAGTTAATTTCAGCTGCTTGTCTGACCAGCTTATCAAATGTCTAATGAAATAGTGTTGGTGATTGTTATGAGTGCATGAACAGTTTAGTGTCTTTAAGTGACCTTCCATTGCAGTTGGGCAAATAAATATTGTCCCATTTTCACCAACGCAACTTTCTTCTTTCATTATTACAGAACCAACTACTTTCCTATTCTTGAACAATCAGTTGTGTGATGATAAAAGCACTCATACACAAATATTTGTATACATTGAGTGTCATTTCCCACTAGAGAATTGATTAAAATGTGTACCTGAGTTTGGCATCAGCAACTGAATAGAAAAATGTTAATTAGGTACAGAAATTGTGGGGAACAGAACGCTCATAATTATGAGTGCCAATTTTTTGTGTCATTCTTTATATCTATTTGAGGCATGAATAATAAATGTTATATCTTTTCTTTTTGTTTATGTCATCAGATGTAATCAAAAATCAGTAGGCAAGTACACTATGTTTAAAATGTCATAATATTTAAGAACATTCAAAGAAAAATGAAATTTCTTGATTTTAATTACCGATATTAACAGAACTATTTGGGGTCATTTTCTCCAGGTATATAAATTATCTTTTCCTTTGAGCAATATTTCAGCTTAGCTTATCCAAGTTCAAAGGCAGTTAATGTACATCTGAGCAATCTGTCATTCTCACTGACCAACTTATGTTTTAAATCTGCCAATCGGGACCGATGACCTCTGCAGTTTGGTCCCTTTAATCCTCAAACCAACCAACCAATCTGCCAATCCAAATAATGTTATGTCTGTGAACCTTTGGTACCAACTTCATATGAGCCTTTGAATGTTTCACTCCGTGACTTTCCGTATAAATTAACATGTTTTGCTTCTTATAGCCATTCCTCATTCTGCCATTAAGAATGTGGAGCCCTTGAGGCCATAAACTTGTACAGCTATTACTTCCTAGAAACATTTGTCTTACCCGCCTGATACTCTGTGCTTAACATAGGAAATTCATCCGTCAATGTTTGCATTTATTGCTACAACAAGCATTGACATTCGGATGGTTGCTTTTGCAAGTAAAAGCTAACAAATTCTATAAACCATTCTACATTTTTCTGCAGCAAAATTAACTGTCGTTATCATTCCTGGACATTTTACCGTGCACAGACGACAAGCAGATTGCAGCACTGCGACTTGCATTTGTTAGCTGATGGCAGCACTGCAATAGTAACACTGCATGCATGCATGATATTCTTTGAGGCATTCTGCTTTGTTATTGTTACAGGAGAGACGAAGGAGAAGTCAGGGGTGAGGAAGAAGAGTATGGACAATATTAGTGTGGACAAGTTCAAGGAATCCAAGAAGAGAAGTCATTCCAAAGATTGAAGAAGATGAAAAATAGCAAGCTGTTTGGAGTAGCTTTATATGCTGCTTTCCCCAGTTTTCCATCAACAAAGCATCCTGGTGAGTTTGTAGCAGCCGAGAGTGGCAGATGAAAAGCTTAGCAGAGCTTTGCAGCAGTACCTCTGAATTGTAATCTGTCTTATCACAGTCCTTACATTCTATGTCGCATTGTTCATAGATTCCATTTCAGTTAGCACAGTTACATTTTAATATAGTTTCACTGACATAAGTTTAAAAAAAAGTTCCTCCGTATTGAAACATCATTCAGTGAAAATTCTCCTTTAATAACTACCAAATTACTAGGACTGTAAATTGTGTTATTTTATAATTGTTGGTCCAAAGACACAGTAAACAATCCATTCAAGTTGATAATAGTGAGTTGCAAATGACGGAAAGAAGACAATGGCATGCTAATGAACCAGTGTGTTTGGTTAATGATGGTTTAACATCACAGCAAGTCAACAAAGGATATCTTATGAATATAAATGCAAAGAAAAAAATAATTGATATTAAAACAAAGATAGTTGCTTTGCTCTGTTACATCATCCCCACCTGGTCAATCTCTAGCGGTACACCAATCAGTACATACCTCTTAACATTTATTTCATCTGGGGTGACAGTTTCGGCTAGTTGTCCTAGACCTGTTTTTAACTTTTGTACCCTGCCCTTATGGCACATGTGGTAGGGAAGGACATCATCTTGTAGGAGGACAGTGTCTTCAGTCTGGAACTTCAGTAATTTTTTCCAACACTTCCAGAAGTTGTCAGCTTCCTTCTGATGGAATATAAATTCCTTGACCAAATCAGAAGCCTTTCGTGGCTTACACACTGTGGGTAGCATAGTATATCTACCTCCATCAAATACACTGGTTAGACCTGCCTCAATCAGGCTGCAGCACCCTAGAATTTTGCAGAGGTATCATTTTGTGGAGTCAACCATCTGCTCCCACCATCTTCTTTATGGGTAGCATAGTATATCTACCTCCATCAAATACGCTGGTTAGACCTGCCTCAATCAGGCTGCAGCACCCTAGAATTTTGCAGAGGTATCATTTTGTGGAGTCAACCATCTGCTCCCACCATCTTCTTTACCAGCTGCATATGGTTCTATAAATTTCCATGTGATGCCTTGTTGTGTGAAGAACTACCATGTTCTATCAGCAGAGACAGCAGTCCAGACTTTTGTTAGTTTATGATCACCTGTATGAAATGTTTGGGTATTATCACTGTGAGTGCAGTGTTTCAAGATGAATATGTGAGTTTTAAGGCTTTGCAACATTTATTACATTCAACTTGCAATTATAAATAATACAACAAATGAAAGAATTACTTAAACTGTTTGCCTTACAAGTATTCAATGTGAGCACCATTCATCACACATCAAGTTGATAGGCTAGCTCCTCTAGAATCATGCTTAGTGCATCAGGAGTAATTGTTGCAACAGTGCTGTTTCTAAAGTGGGGTAGATTAGCTGGTAGCGGAGGCACATACACATGATCCTTTGTGAATGCCCAAAGGTGAAAAATCAATGTTGTCAGATCGTATGTGAATGTGAAGGTCATGCAAAACAAGTTCTGTTACCCAGCACCTTACCACCAATCCAATGGACTGGTACAGTCAGTCATCTTTCTTTTCTCCACAATCTTCATACACCATCTATTCCCAGCCTCAATCTCGCCTCTGCTCCGATGTGATTTATTGTGAGGGTACTCAGGCAAGTGGCAGTTTGCTTGGCCACATTATATAAGTCATCTGCGGGATTATCGCCTCGAGGTCCAATGCTGGCAGTTTCTACACCACATTGGGATTGCTCACTGAGTTATGCCATTGAGGCAGTGCACTATCTTACTGCCATGAAAGTTCTGTAGTTCTGCTTCTTCTAATTGAGGGAAGAGCTGTAGCTGTGGTGCATCAGGATAAGAAACATCAGTTAAAATTGCTTCCCTGAAAAAGGAAGATTCAGTTGTAAGCATCTACTTAAAAGTCTCCACACAGGTGTTACTGGAATTGCTAATCCATGACTAGCCTTTCGAACTAATTTTTTGGGCTATATGTGAAAGACTTTCACTCATTCTTCAGTCACTTGTGGTCATTCTATACTCTTCCCTTTTCACACAGGTATACAAACAAATTTGTTTCAGTTGCTCTTTCATTTGATGTATTGTTTGTAAGTGTAAGTTAAATTAATAAATGCTAAAAAATAAAAAAATAAACCAATAAAACAAAACTATATTTAATAATGAAAATATAATTAACATATAAAAGTTACGTAGTTAGCACTACACAAATTAAAAAGAGCCATCATATTTATTGAAGGCAGCATGTTCTATCACAAGAGTTTATGTGTTAACTTTTCTTGCAATATAAGAAAAACAGCTAAAAAACATTTTAACTTCCAGAAAAAAATGTTAAACTGGATGTGAAATCACAATGACCATGAATTACAGTTAGCCCTTTTTGAAAGCAAGCAGAAATTTATAGATCTTCACTAATCTCTCAAATCTTTTCTAAAATTGTTTCTTAATTTTGACAACAAGTGGGGAAGATTCTCTCAATGCATGCAGTGCTGGCAGCTCAAGAAATGAGGCTTTTCACAAAAGTAATAAATCTCATTGGTAAGTTTCTTTTTTTGTTGCTGTTTTCAGGTCTGTTGTCTTCCACCATATTTTTTAGATGGAGCTGTGTTAAAATTGCATCCAAAAACATGGTTGAAGGAAAATAATCAGAATGAACAATACTAAAAGATACAACACTTGCAGCCCACTCTGGATGCATCTCTACACCTTCTTCTTGCTCAGCAGTTGATCTTGTCTCTCTGAATCTTGGCTCTAACATATTAGCAAGATAGTGAAATGGTTCTAGTGCTGTTACTTTCATTTTTAAATTATGTTTTTAGAGTTCCACACCAGGGGGAAAAAAAAGAAGAAGTTAACCAAATTATTTTTTCTCACCCGCACGTAACACAGGTTTTTCTCAACCCTGGTTACAACACAGTTGAATAAGACAATATTAAACACTGCCCATTGTTGATGATAGGAGTCCTGCTAATTCTAGTCTAGAAACCTCAAATGGCTTGTGAGATTTCACAACTACTGCTGTAAATACGGTTTTCGTTAGTTACATCCTGATTTTACTTGTTATGCCTCTGGTACTTGACCTGATTGTTCCAGAGTCAAGAGTTAACCTTGATGAACACCTCTGGCATAAGGAGAGTCTGTAGTTGTGTAATTCCTCAGTTTTACCTTAGTTTTATACTGGAATATTGTACTTGAGTATTTCCCCATTTCAATAATTTTTGTTTGAGGTTGTTAGCTGCCGTATTTGACACCTTTAATTCCTCTTAGTGTAAAGTCACTGATGCCATAAAGGAATCTTTCTGCCCTTCCTAGAGGTGTACAAATTGCACTTGCAGCCTGCTTGCCCCTAGCTACTCTGCAACCATTCATGCAGGTCAGCCTGCCGCGACGTAAACACAAGAGTGGGCGTGTACTGAGGCATAATGGGTAATGCAGCCGACTTGGGCTCCTGCAAGTCCGGGCTACCTGGGTTCCCGCAGGCCTGCCAAGCTTCACGGGACCCGCTCAGCTTGCTGCGCCTGACAACAGGTTGTGCTGTGGACTCTCATGACGCAAATGTAGACGCCACGAAAAATGGCTCAGAGTCGCCATTGTATTCCCAGCACTATAGTTTTTAGATGAACTGGATACGAAACAAGTGCTTCGATTTTGTTAAAATGCATTTTGGCAATTTAGAATGATTTTGCTAACTTCGAATGAATTCACAGAACCAGTAAAATGCATCCTGGAAAAGTAGTTAAATATTTGTATATCTGATGTCATATTTGGCTGAAACATACTAAAGTTAAAGAATCTAGACTTCCAAAATCTTAATTTGGTTCTCATTGCAGTATCGTGGTTATCAGGGGCGTAGATAATTTATTCTTCTGGGGAGGGGACCAATCTTCTTTTTGGGGGGGGGGGGGTGGAGGTTCACTTCTTTAGTACAAATATCCATCCGTTTCAGTGTTGAAAACTGCAACACAGATTGCATTGCGTTCCACTAAAACAAAAAACACTATCAAGTGTGCCAAATTTCATCAAGGTCGGAATAAAAATCTACAATTTGTCGAATTCTGTTAGGTGAAGTAACCTCTGCCATGCACCTACAAAATTTTATGTGGACTGTGACCTTCCTCTTGGTTTCAAGGTATAATGTGCATAATTTCATCAAGATTGTATGCAATACAAACACACAGGCACAATGAAAACGCACTTTCAGTTTTTCTCAAATTTTCCAATTTTTAGGTCGATTTTCCAAAAATTTTATTCATTAAAACCTTGTCCTGAGAATTACGAACACAGAAAAAAAAAAAAAAAAAAAAAAAATCATTTTTATTTATATGGATAATAAGACCGAAATATATGTGTAAAGGAAGAATGTACAAATAAAGCCCAATATTTTTTGACCTGAAATTGGTGCTCAGGTAAAATAAAAACTTTTAATTAACGTTCGTAATACGACAATGACGCGCGCAGTCTAAACGGCTGCGTAGCGCAGCTCAGCAGTAATATGGGCAGGCAAGCAAGTTTCCCGCAGCCTGCCCGGGTTGGGTTCTGCTTGGCTCGGCTGCGAGTGAAGCAGCCTGCCCGTTCTGTTGACAACGCGCGGTGGCCACCGTGCAAACATGGGCGGGTTAAAAGCGGAACATGTGCACCACTGGCCCTTCCACAGCATGTACTTTTGGGTAGAACTCGTTGTGTATAGAGTTTCATGAGATGTATAGAGTCTCATGAGACTGTCAGAGGAAATGGACATTGTGAATGTTGAAAGTCTAGGGAATAGTTAGTTTGTTAGTATGGAGTTAATCTGCAGATTTTGGCATATAACCTTTTCTTCATGCCATACAATTGGATGTGCACATTGGCATATGTAACTGAATTAATTCTACTTCAACCTTGTTCCTACCAGTATTAACAGGTACCACCGGTATAGTCCATGAACGGCAGCATTGAGTTAAATGCAGTTTCCTGATAATCATAATAGAGGTAAGTATTCCTAGGATCTTGATGTTTACTTCCATGATAACTATAAATGGCCCCATCTCCCCCAAGTCTTTAGATTTGCACCTGAAACATGTACAGGATCAATATTTGCTATGTAACTTAAGTGCGCTGGTTGCCATGTAATTAAAATATGATCATTCATTCATTTCCATGTCCAGTCAGCATTTCCAGAAGGTAGCAACTCTGATGGCCTTGTTGTTGCCCTCAATCAGGTCCTGTGTTGTGCAGAGTTGTTCAAGTTGAGGACAAATTAGCTGGTGGGTCGTGTCTTGTGTTGTTCCGCACTCACAGGATATATCTCCACCAGCTGGAAGAATGCTCCATCTTTGCATGTTGGTCTTGCAAAGAGGAACGCCAACCATAAGACAATTGAGTGATCTCCAAAGAGAGTAGGGCAAGTAATTTCCTTGAGCTAGTTCTTCCTTTACAGGGATATTAGGTGGAAGCTTGCTCTTCCACCTGGTGAT
Source organism: Schistocerca piceifrons (assembly GCF_021461385.2). Taxonomy (NCBI): domain Eukaryota; kingdom Metazoa; phylum Arthropoda; class Insecta; order Orthoptera; family Acrididae; genus Schistocerca; species Schistocerca piceifrons. Next base: position 82,711,244 of record NC_060142.1, on the reverse strand, counting down.
GTGGTTAGACTGTGGTGTTCGCTCTAGTGGTTGAGTCTTGGCAATGAAGGTCTTTCTCGACTTCAGCCTGATGATCATGCAGTGAATGTCAGAGATCATAAGTTTGCTTAGCCCTCTCTACATCAGCAGCAACATCCCTTCTAATAGTGGGGTGAGCTATTCCAACAATCGGGTAGATTTTATCGATTGGAGATGGCTTCATACATCCCGACAAGATTCGGATGGTCTCAGTGATTGCAATATCAACCTGTTTGGTGTGAGTGTATGCACTCCACACAGGTGACGCATACTCTGCAGCGGACACACGCAAAGAAAGAGCTGAAATTCTCAGGACAGGAGGACTTGCTCCCAGGTGGTGGATGTGAGCTTCCTCAAGATGTTATTCCATGAACTAACTTTCAGCCTGGTGTAATGGCAATGTTTCTTGAAGGACAGAGTTTGGTCAAGGGTAACACCTAGATACACGATGTTGAACAATGCCTTGCCATGTAACGTTCAGTTCCAGCTGAGCTTCTCTATTCTCCAAGTGAAATGTGCACACCTCACTCAGTCTTGTTGGGATTTGGCTTTAGGTGATTGGCTTTGTAGTAGGAGCCAAGCATATCTAGCACAGAATTCAACTTTTCCTCTACTTCTACAAATGTCTTTCCTTGAGCAGCCACTGCAGTATCATCAGCATAGATGAAAAGCCTGGAATTTTCTATTATGGGTTGGTCATTAGTGTAAACACTGAAGAGCTCAGGGACGAGCACACTGCCTTGAGGTAAGCCATTCTTTTGTATGCGCCATCTGCTCTTCTTACCACGGAGAGAGACTTTGACTCTTCTGTTCTGCAGGAGAGCACCAATAACGGATGTTAGTTGGTAATCCTTGGTGAGTTGGTAAATTTTCCTTAGCAACTTCCTGTGGTTGATAGTGTATGCAGCTGTTAGGTCGACAAAGGCAACTCCTGTTATCTTATACTCTTCAAAACCACCTTCAATATGTTAAGTGAGGTAAATTAGAAAAATCTTGTTCCTCAAGTTCTAACTCACTGACAAGGGAAACTCTCCATCACATCCCCTCAGATTTAGTGGTAAGAGTATCCAGTGGACAGTCCAGACAAAATGGAACACAGATCAAGCATGAAAACAAGAAGAAGGTGACTGATCTCTGGTGAGGAGGGGGGGGGGGGGGGGGGTAGGAACAGTGAAAGATCTAAGGACCAGGAAGTGCAATAGAAATCAGCATGAAGCAGCATTGGTGTTGTCATTAAGGGGTCACTGTGTTGGGCTGCCATACAGGTGAGCCGTGTTCAGATCTCCCCCGTGGCAATCCTCCCCCACTCACCCCCCCCCCCCCTCCTCCCCGGTTATATTCAAATTTGTGACTGAGTCATGCTTTAACGTCTGTTTGCAAGAGCAAGGTGTAAGGAAGAGACCTATAATGACAGTTGATTATGCACAACTACTATATTAGCAGCCGAAAGGAAGTGGCTTTTGAATGGGAACTGCAAACATTTGAGGACAAGGTGACAAGTCAACCGAATCCTCTACCGGAAACAATGTCTAGTGCGTCATACATGGCATTAGTGACAGTACACGTGTCATTTGATAGGAATCTCTTACCAATGCACCTAATTTGTATGCCTGGTGGAAAACATAATACTTTGTCACATAAGCAGCAACAAATGAATGTAACAGTTTCACACTCTCACCGTTTCTCTGTTCTCTGTCAAAACATACGTTTTTAATACATATGAAGTTGCATTCTGTTTTGACTCTCAAATTCCTTTGATGTAACATAGTTCACACCTGTTTATTTGTTGTTTTCATTTCTGTGAGATTTCTATGTGGTATCTCACCTGCTATCACTATTCATCAAGTTTTCTTGCGACGGGAACATATTCTTACAACGCGACTCATATTCTATGGCCAGTGTACAGCATGACAACTACCAAGACTACAGAAAGAGAACAAACATTTCAGTGACCATATACCGTATTTACTCGAATCTAAGCCACACTCGAATCTAAGCCGCACCTGAAAAATGAGACTCGAAATCAAGGGGAAAAAAAATTTCCCGAATCTAAGCCGCACCTGAAATTTGAGGCTCGAAATTTAGGGGGAGAGAGAAGTTTTAGACCACACCTCCAAATTGAACCAAAGTTGGTCCAGTGTAACATGAGACGCAATTTAGGTCGAATGGATGAAGATACAGCTACAGTAGTTTGGTTCGGGTCATAAGCTTAACAGTTAAGCTTTACCAAGTAGCCATTGCTATGTGTCAGGTGCTCTGTCCGTATTTATACGGATACCCTTCCTTTTTCACACGCTTCGTCTGCTTTGAATCGATTGCTTATTTTGCTTTGACCTGATAAGTGCGGTTCTCTTTATTATAGGTGTTTATGTCACTCTAAGCTGAAAATGCATTATTGTACTGTGCCATGCACTGTTTCTCGCATTCAGATAATGAGTGTATACGACCTGTTGTCGCTCGCGGCTTGGCTTATTTTTGTGCGGGCTACCGCGGCTTACAATAAAAAAAGTGAGGAATTGTCTCATAAGCGAAACAATGGCAACAGACTGCTATTTGTTGTTACATTCTTTGATAATGATCAACAAGAACCAAATAATAGACTCCGTATGATAGAAGATGTTCTGAATGAGAGTTTAGTGAAAATTTTTCTCCGTTTGAAAATCTTAGCAGATGCCCCTTTAGTACATTGTATTCTGCACAGAAATTAGAGTCATATTTGATTTAAAAATGTAGTCAGTTGCCGTGCTTAATTTCTCACTATCACTATTCAGCATAAGAATAATACAAATATAAATTTGCTGTTGTCTCGCTCTAGTTTCGTAGTTTATTAGGCAGCCAGGATTTAAATGAGATAGCAGCAAACACGAAAGAATACATGGCGTAACGCTTACATTCTTCTACCTTTTTTTTTTTAATTTATTTACTGACGCAGAGGTTTTGGCGCCAGTATTCATCTTTATGCCTGCAAAGCATGCCTGTGTAGCGCTCCATATATTCGATGGCAGAAGTTAGTTGTGGCGGCACCTACCAACATTTTTCAGAACTTCCGCTTACTTTGCTCGTTTCTAAGTCGCAGGCGGGTTTTTGGATTACAGAAACGAGGAAATAAGTGCGGCTGATTCGAGTAAATACGGTAGACAGTTCATAATCTTGTGAAAAAAAAGAAAAATTTAATAATGTTGTGAGAAAAAATTAATAAATAAAAATAAATGGCATCAAGGAGTTTTGAACATGACTTGTCCACTTTTACAGTCCAACACAATGGTCACTAAACCACAATGCTGCTGCGATTCACTTTCCTTTAATATTGCACTTGACCTGTTCGTTGTTACTATTTTACCTTTTTTTTTCAGAGTTCAATACACCTTCTTCCTGATTTCATGATTGATCTGTGCTGAGTTTTTGATGGGCTCTCCACCGGGCCATCTTATCACTAAATCTGAGTGGGGTGCAATGGGAGTTTCCCCTGTAATTTTTAATTAAAGCAAAAGAAAATATTTTTGATTGGTTTTTCCTGAGTATGCAGTATTGTAAAAAAGAGATTTTAACTTCCTCACTCTGCAAATTGCTTTAATTTTTGAGGTAAGAAGATTAGAATGTAATTATTCAACACAAAATTCTAATGTTTCCAGGCATAAGGTGGGGGGGGGGAACAATAGTTCTCCAGTTACGTATAGCAATTAAACATAAGAAAATATGAAGTATGAACCCATTCAGTATGAATCTTATTCCCTTCTGTTACTGAAGAAGCACATCTTCTTCGAAGCTTTCACACTTACAGATACATCTCAAATAGAAGCATATCAATAGATATATTTTAAAGGTGGTCGTATAATGCACGCTAGTGAGAAGTTTACACATATTTGCTTTAGATAGTCAACCACCAGAAAAGTTACATAATTAGCTCTCTTCCTGGTACTAACTACACTTTTACATATTCTAACAATATTGTGAAAATAATAGTTTGCTACTCACCATATAAAGGAGATGTTGAGTCGCAGAAAGACTGATGTACGTTTAAGCTTTTGGCAAAAAGGTCTTCTTCCAATGTAGAAATACACACACCAGCAGAAGATACATATGTTACCACACTCTCTGGGTGCTGTGGTTGGACTTTTGTCTATTCTGGTTTACATCCAATTCATTTCCAAGAAACTCAAAAGAATCTTGGTTTGCCTTTGTTATTATAACAACTGAAGCACAAAATTGAAAAAGACAAGAACACCATTCTAACGCTTTAGACGACAAGAAGCAATGTCTCTCCCATAGGTTGATTTACTTGGTATGCACAACTGATCTTCTTCTCTGGATAGCCGGCCACGTTGAGCTCCAAAAACTTCTTCTCTGAAGAACAATGCTGGTTAAGGGAATTTATCAGACACTCTCTCTCTCTCTTCTTGAAATAAGTTGGTACTTGAAGAATACTTTTAGTTCAATCATGGTATATTTCAACTTCCACAAGAAACGAAATTCACCATTTCTCATATAAATATTCGAACTCGCATGAGTCAACTGAGTCGTCAAACATTAGACCCTGTTAAAATACATTTACAACAAGGTTGGTTTAATAACAACCAGAAAATATGAACATGTCTTGCTTCTAGCGAGTCCAATATATGAATTACTTAAAAGTCTAAACACATTTCTTCATTTGTTCTTAATAATCATAACAGTCACTAAACCAGCAAAGAATAGCTCTCCTCTAGACATACACTGAAACTCTATGGATCATACAGCAGGTACTTGTCAGCCGCCGTTTGGCTGCCGCATCAACATTTTGCTTGTGACTGTTTTTAGACGTGCACACATGAACATGCAATGCGCAGTATGTCGGATTCGTCTCTCTCACACTTATATTTAAAATATCGTGGGTTCGAGATGGAGGAAGTTGAGTCATGGTATATTTCAACTTCCACAAGAAACAAACCAAGTGGTTCAAGAATTTATGTGGAAATTCTCGAAACACTACATATTCCCAGCCTCAGATTGAACATGTGATATTTTATATACCATCATTATGTACATTTATATGACATATAATAACAATTCATATTTCAACAGTATACCTTATTCTTTTAATAACCGTAAATACCCTTTTTCTTATTGTTTAGCTATTCCTTATTTTTTAATTTTACTTCAATTATAAAATGTGAATATTTCAATCAATGTTGGAGTTACCTATTTCAGTATCTAAAAAAATCATGAGGACACTTGAGTGCTTTATTCTTTATTCTAATTCCTTGTACTATTTTTTCCTTAGTACATACTAGTATCATTATTTACAGTAGTTTGTAGTCTGGAGGAACTCTGGGCAAATGAAAGTGTTCTTTTTGACCCCCGTAAATTCACATAAAACGTAATAAAGCTAGTGGTATATAGAATTCAAACTTGCCAGAATAATTCCTATTAACTGTGTGACTTCTGTCATGATACTGTCCTTTTCCCCTAGGATCAGTACCTATACCTCACATGTGGGTTGACCCTATGAGTGCACTTCCTCCTTCCATTCTGGGAGGTACGCCCCTTTATAAAACATCCCTATTCATCAGGCCACAGGTTGTCCTATTTCTATGTAGGTACGCCTGCCCTATATCGTTAGCAAATTTCAGGTATGTTCCCCTTATCCTTAATGAGTAGGCCTAATGGTTCCTTGCCCGAGTATACATTCTTATGTACACTATAATTAAATATTTCATGGTAAAAATAAAATCTATTTTGCACTCCACTCTCACTTCTTAGTAACTCCTCTAATACCCTATTTTATTCATTCAGAGGTTATTATAATATTCAAAGTTACATTGTGTTTATACAAATAATAAAAACAAAGATATTAGGGTACAAATTTTCGCTTATAACTTTTCCTACATTCTCGCCTGATGCTCCAACAGTATTCAGCCATCATACTGACATCACATCTACCTTGATACCTTGCTTCCATGACCTTCAAATCTTGGTGGAATCGCTCACTCTGTTCATTGCTAACAGCACCAAGGTTTTCTGGAAAGTTAGCAAGATGCATATGTAAGAAATGCAGTTTGATTCACATGTTACAGCCAAGTTTTTTAAAGCTCCCTAAGAGTTATTGAACAATTTCAATGTAATTCTGGGCTAGTGTATTTCCTAGAAAGTCCTTGACAATACTTTTGAATGCCAACCAAGCATTTTTTTCAAGTACGGTCATTGTTTCTATGAAACGTTCATCTTTAATATGTTGCGAATCTGTGGCCCATCAAAGACACTAGTCTTCATCTTCTCATATGACAAGCTAGGAAATGCCGAAATGATATACTTAAAACAGTCCCCTTCAGTTGACAGAGTTCTAATAAATTGCTTCATGAGACCTAGTTTTATATGCAAAGGCGGAAATATAATGTTTTTTTCTGTCGACAAGCGGATGATTTACAATGTTTGGATCACCAGGTTTCAAGTCAGATCTTGGTGGCCACTTTGACTGTACCCAATGCTTCTCATGAGCTCTGCTGTCCTACATACACAGAAAACACGGATACTTGGTATATCTGGATTGCTGGCCAAGAAGGAAAGAAACCAATTTAAGGTCAACACAGATGATTCATTGGTGCAAGTTATATTGCAACACGTCAATGACCTTCTTTATGTCTTCGTATTTTCCATGCAAGAAAACTGGGTGGCCTATTGGGACTGAACTGTATAAATTTCCACTGTGGGGGAGGACACACTTCAAGCTACATTTTGAGCCATCTATAAACAATCGCCATTCAGTTGCATTATATTCTGAAATTCCCGATTCCTTCATTAAACCAGGTATGTGGTGGCAATACACAAATCCATCAGCACTCCGAAAGAAATGCACTCTCTCGATCGGAAGTAGGTGATTTTTAGCTCTTTTTTCTAACAAGTTTTTTGATGCAGTCTTGAGGCTAGAAGTTCTGATGCTTTTTTGGATAGTCCCAAATCCCGTACCAAGTCAATTAACTCATGCTGATTGAATCCTTTACGAACAGAAGCATCGTGACCTTTAAAATCTTCATCACTGTGGTCACTTCAATCTTCGCCCGATGCATCTTCTTGTATTTCCATAGAGGGTAATTCCTGAAACACTGGCTCTGGAATTTCAGCTGAAGACGGCACAGGGTGTATAGCTGACTTTAAAGTAGGGTAATCTATTTTATATTTGTCTTTTTGTTACATCCTGACGTTTTTACTATACAAAAGTAACAATTACTGGAGTGGTCTTTGGGTTCTTGCCAAATCATTGGTATACCAAATGGAAGTTTATGGCGTGTTCCTTTTGTCCACATTCTCAAACCCTCCATACACTGCTTGCAGACTTTGTGAGGGGCGCATGATTTATCTTGATCATCAATGTTTACTTTAAGCAAAATAGGCTTCCCTGACAAAATTAGTGATGTTTGTCCATTGACTGTGAATGGTAAAACTGCCACATATATAACAAAATGAATTGGGGCTGTTTAAACACTTACAAAGCGAACTACCAGCGGCAGACATAAAGAAACTTTTTTGTTTATATATAAATAAGAAGTAAATACTGCTAATCTTGTGTAAATAAAAATTCTTGCACTATGCGTTGGAAACTGGCTTCACTATATCAGAGCAACAAGTACGCCTGTTTACTACAGCATCTCAAGTGTAACTGATCACATAAGCCAAGACAAAATGAATCTAAAGCTGTTGCGCAGTGTCACTATCCCCTGCAGTCATCACTGGTTTAAGGTTCACCAACAGAGTGCAGCACGGCTTTCTGTAACAAAGAAGCTACCTGTCAGAAGCGTAATCGCATGCACAACTGTAGAAACAAAACTTGACGTGATAGGAAAAACCTAATTACAGTTTTGGAATCAGCATGTTCATTTACCTCTAAAACAGCCTAAGAATCGAAGCCAGCAGAAATTAAGTTACAAATTGTTCCCCAGTGTTATCTTACATTCAGTGTGAGGATGATATTCTCATAAATTCAGAAATTATTTTTTAAGTTATTTGCCAGGTATGGTTCTCCCTACTTACTTAGAACTATGTGACAAAAAAAAGGGTTACCAAACAGCTTTCAAGAAAACCATTTTTGGTATCATGATTCATGTTAATAGAATATACAAATTTAATTATGTTGATTTTTACCCAGACTTCTGTCCACAGATTTTCACAGAAAACTGGTGAAGAGATTACTTACAAGGACTAATTCAGGCAAAAATAAGACCTAACTATACGTGGAGACCGTGTTGGCTGCTGTCGACGTTACAATCAAAACTGTGGGAGAGAATGGCTGGCTACGCAGATTCAATCTCCCTTATTTCAGGGATAATATGCGTACCAATTCCCACCTTTTGTTGCCACCTAGTAAAGTCAGGATAAGTTGGGCGAGCCGGGACAAGTCATGAGGACAGGTAGAGGCACCCCTGGAATAACTGAAGAAGATGCAATCAAGATTCCTAGTGGGCACAACTCTCTAACAACCGAAGATGACAGTCAAAATTCCTAGTGGGCACAACCCTCCAACAACCGAGGACGATGTAGTCACATATCAGGAGCAATTTTGGGCGACATAATCACAATTTCTCACTGGTATGTTTCTCTAATAACCCCTAAGCAGGGGATGATAGAATAGTGTAAGAACTTGGGTAATTTTGTGTAGGGAAATTTTATTACAGAAGAAACATCAAAAACAACTTGGGATCCAATGGTCGTCACTCCGCCTCTTAACACAGAATGTTAACGTCCCTAGGAGATATACAACTTTATGTCCTTTACATTGTATTTTGCTTTTTCTGACCCAGTTGTAGGATCCACTAAAAATAATGTCTTGGGATGGATTATCATTTGAACCCAGTATGGTCCTTCATACTTTTGAAAAAACTTGTGTGTCTCTTTCTTCATGTCAGAGCTCTGAAGGTGCTGTTTCACAAGGACTAGGTCATTGACCTTGTAATGTGGTTCTACAGCTTTCTCATAATGCTTACTCACTCTTTGTTGTGCCATTTCAACTAACTTTCTGGAAACTATTTCCTGATTCAGTTTGTAGATGACAGTAAGTTGTCCAGGCCAAGTAAAACATTTAATGAGAGGGTCTCCTACAAAGGGTTTGCTTATTACTTCCAAAGGTGTTCATCCAGATGATGAATGTGGTAATGTATTTAAAGTAAGTTAAAAGTCATTAATTTTTGTTGCCCGTAAAGTATGTTTTTCATGGCCGTAGGTGCGGCACAATTTTCCAATTTCTTTCATAACTCTTTCACATAGATTTGAGGATGGGCTGTAGCTGGATATTAATACTTGATGAATATCTTCCCAAGTTAGAAATTCTTTAAATTTGTTACTGACAAATTGTGGTCCATTATCTGTGAGAAATCGTTTTGGTTTTCTCACCTCCAGAAAGTTCTGTTGCAAACCGTGTATAACCATCTGTGTATCTGCTCTTTTGATAGGATATAACTTAACATATTTTGACCTGCACTCTATGCTGACCAAAATGTATGACACTCCTACCCCCGCCCCCCCCCCCCCCCCCCCCCTTTAGGAGCCGGTCCAAAAAAATCAGCTGCTGTAAGATCATGTAACAATTTAGGAATAATTGGATATATTTTGTATTTAACATGAGTGTTACTCTCTTCCACCTTCTGACAGATTTCACAGGTCTTAATTAAAGATGCTACTTTGTGTCCTAGCTTCTTAAAATAATAAACTTATTCATATGAGCTATACACTTATTTATTCCGAAGTGTCCATATCCTGTATGAATATATCATATGATTTCGTCTTCCCTTAGCTTTGGAATGCAAATGCGCCAACATTGTGATGTTATACTCTCTCCAAAACAAATTATGCCCTATAGTTTTCCACTTTCCTGCTTGATTAGGAGGTAAGGAATTCCTGATACATGTAGCAAACATTTCTGTAAAATAGGGATCATGTTGGATGTTATCTGTTATTCTTTCTGCCATCTCTTGTACTTTGGTGTGCGGGTATTCTACTGTCATAAAATTAATTGCAAAAATTACACCAGGTCCATGCATACGTTATAACTCTTCCATGCCTGCTGGTAACCTAGGCAAAGTGTTCGGTACAATATTCACAGGACCTTTTACATACTGTATCCTAATGTCATATTCCTGTAGGAACAACATCCATCGCATTAATCTACTATGTAAAAACCGACTACTCATTAAAAAGATAGCGCTTGATGATCTGTGTAGACATGGATTTCTAACCCCATACTAGTGTTTGGAATTTTTGGATACTCAGTACTATTGCCAATAGTTTTTTTTAAGTAGCTGTGTAGTTTAACTCATGTTTATTAAGACTATGGCTAGCAAAAGCTACGGATCTATGATTTACATTATCTAGACTCCACTCTCTTTGAAAAAATTCTGCTGCGATACCATAATCAGATGCATCAGTTGAAATTTTAAATGGCTCACTCATTCTCAGATGATGTAATATGGGTGATTCTACCAGTGCTCTTTTTACATTTTTAAATGCATCATTTGCCTCTTGATCCGAAACCCACAGTATTCCCCTTTCTTAATAAACGTAAAATTCTTGGGTCGTTTAGTTCTTGACCTCGTATATACCGTCTATAGTATCTGGGCATTCCTATAAATCCCTTCAACTGTCTTACATTTCTAGGGGGTGGACATTCTTCAATAGCTTTTATGCGCTCAGGATCCGGTCTAATCCTCTGTACCTCTACAATATGCCATAGAAACTTAAGCTGTTGTCACGCTAAGTGCAATTTAGACAATTTCACTGTTTTTTCTTTAAACTTTTTCAGGCTCTTACTCAAGGTTAGACAATGTTCTTCCCAGGTAGCTGAGATTATGAGGATGTCATCTACATATATTATTAAATCCTTCAATAAATCTCTTCCCAATGCCTCATCCAGAGCACGTATAAATACGGATACTGAGACATTTAGTCTGAACAGTAACACATTGAAATGATGCAATCTACCATCAAACAGAAACGCTGTAAACTACTTTGATTCAGGATGTAGCCTAATTTGCCAATATCCCTTCGTCAGGTCCATCGTGCTAAAAAATCTTGCTTTTTCAAATTTTGATAATAATTCATTGAGATTTTAAACATGGCTGAAACAGCAACTGTTGAAATTCTTCACAGTAAATGATGACAGCCAAAACAGTTGCAGGATAAAGATTTATTAAAATTCTTGAACATGGTTTCGAAACCGTGATCAAGAATTTTAATAAATCGGTATATATAAATATAGCGAAACCGTGGTCAAGAATTTTAATAAATCGGTATATATAAATATAGCGAAACCGTGGTCAAGAATTTTAATAAATCTTTATCCTGCAACTGTTTTGGCTATCATCATTTACTGTGAATAATTCATCGATGTTAATTGGTCAGTCTCGTTCTGTCTCTATATGCTTATTCAATGTATGCGTGTCTAGCACTAATCGTACACCTACTGCAACCTTTTTTACCACTACTAAAGGGTTATTCATGACGCTGGAACTACATTCTATTATACTGTTGTCAACCATTCTGTCAGTTTCCTCCGTAACTGCTTCTTTCAAACATACTGATATTGGATATGGCTTACAGAAAAATGGAGTGTCATCTTTGATTTTAAACTTACATATGTAATTGCTGATATTATCAGGATGATTGGAAAATACTACTTCATATTCCATTAGAATTTTATGTAAATCTAGCTTTTGTTTACTGAATAATATTTGAGATTCATTTACTTTGTTTTGTATGTCAGCTTGATGTGATACGTGATTTACATTATCCACCTTTCGTGACAATCGTGCTGTAGTAGTTAATCATAAACATTGACATTCAGTTGTTTGTCTTGCAATGTAATTATCGGTTGCAAACGGTATCCAACATTTACTGTTATCTTTACCAAAGCAAAGAAGACCTTCCTCAAAATTCAATATGATATTAAATTCTGATACCCAATCTAGGACAAATGAAACATTATTATTAATATTTTCTACTATTAAAAGTGTTTGACGAAATCTGTCTCAGTTCACTTGGGTTTCCTGTTTCGCAACCTTATTTTTTGTTCTGGTTATACCAACTATGTAAACTCCAGTTACTGGTAACAGCGGTAAGTAATGTTTAGTCTGTAATGTGTTAAAGAATGCGCTAGCAATGAGTGACACCTCATCCCTGAGTCTATAAATATGTTAACTTCAGAAGTCTCCACAGTTCCTGCTATTATTAGTAGTGGGTTGCTGGTAGTCAAGCTTGGTTCTTCTAATAACAACCAATCTTTTGTAGGTATTTTGTGCGTGAAATTAACATACTTATTATGAACTAGGCCTCGTTGTGTATCTCTACGACCTGGACCCCGACCCTGGATCCAGATCGCACTATGTTTGCCTAATTATTAGTATGCACTGGTTGGTTGCCTAATCGGGGTAATACGTTACTACTTTGTGCTCTGTTATTACTTGGCACAAATTCTTGCTAATTTACTGTACCTAAAATTTGAAGATGGATGCTTCTTCTGATAATTATCATTGCCATTATTTCTGTTGCACTGGTGTACTCTAGCTAAGTTGGCCTTATGTTTTTTTGAAATTATTATTACTGTTCCTGTAGTAATTCTGATTTTCACTTTGGTGTATGCTCTCGTTGTGGTCCTTATTTAAGGCATCAAGTGCATCCACAAAGGACAACAGTTCTTCTGCTGTTTTCCAGCTGCTACACAAGACATCTTTTCTTGCGTAGATAGGCAAGGGTCTGATTGAAATTCGAACTAACCCCTCTTCTTCCATTGGCTCGTCTAAGTACTTTGCCTGTGTTAAATGCCAGTTGAAATACTTTCTCATTGTTCCCCACTTATTATTGTAATACTTCAGGTCCCACAAGTTTTCCTTAAATTTCCTCTGGAAGTCTCCCCAAGAAGAAAAGTTCTCAATATTTACAGTACCCCACTCTCCAGCTTCCCATAAAAGGGACCGAACAGCAAATTCAATCTTTCTCGAATCTTACCAGTTCTTCGGCAAGGCTTAGTTAAATCTTTTCAGAATATGAGTGGGATGTCTTTCCCCATTTGGCTTAAACTTTTGGCTAGATAAGCCTGAATTGGTTCCCCATAGTAAATTCATCATTACCTCACTAGTCAATACCACATTGGGAGCAGTCATTCTCTTATCTACCTTGTCTTGAATAAGTTTGAATTCTTTCCATAATTCAACCATACCTTTCTTGGTATCATTGAGTTCAGAAGATAAGACTGGAGATAAGTTCTCGGAGATTACTCTCGTGGCACATTTTTGGTCAGTTATTTCCTCTGCCTGTTCCTCTACACTACTTATGTTTATTAAGTCTGAGGTTGCTAGTTTCTCTTTAAAGTTTTTTTCCATGTTATCTGCTCGAGTGTTAATGTCTGCAATTGGCAATTGGACTATTGATATTAACTTATCCTGCTTTTCAATACTCTCTCTCAAATTGTGCAGCTTTTGCTTTACAGTATCAAATGTAACAATAATACATTTTGAAATGATCCTAACTTCTCACCAAGTTCAGATTCTACATTATTACATTTATCTTCAGTATCAAATGCCTGCAATTGGCGATTAGACTATTGATATTAATTTATCCTGCTTTTCAATACTCTCTCTCAAATTTTGCAGCTTTTGCTTTACAGTATCAAATGTAACAATAATACATTTTGAAATGATCCTAACTTCTCACCAAGTTCAGATTCTACATTATTACATTTATCTTCAGTATCAAATGCCTGCAGTTGGCGATTGGACTATTGATATTAATTTAGCCTGCTTTTCAATACTCTCTCTCAAATTGTGCAGCTTTTGCTTTACAATATCAAATGTAACATTAATAGATTTTGAAATGATCCTAACTTCTCACCAAGTTCAGATTCTACATTATTACATTTATCTTCAGTATCAAATTCTAACTTCTTTGTCAAATCCTGAAATTGCTCATTCTCTCTCTGATTGAAGTCAGTGAACAGTTGATTTATGTGACTGCTTAAAGAACTAGTTAGTTCACCTTTCAAATCTACGAGGGTTATTCCAAAAGTAAGGTCCGATCGGTCGCGAAATGGAAACGACTATGAAAATCCGATAAAGCTTTGCACAGATGTGTTGGGTAGTGTCTCTAGTATAACCCCAGTTAGCATCACGTCGCTCTTCTCATTTCTGAGCTCGCAGTGAGTGTGTAAAGATGTCTAGAAAATAGTGTCTGCCGCCAAGTACGAGGGCCTGGTGAGAAATTTCGCCTGAAGCTATGCAGCCAACATTACATAACTGTCGTGCTGTTTCGTCTTCACGACAATTCTCAGCCGCATTCTGCAGGGGCAATGAAGATGCTCCTGCATCGTTTTCAAATGGAAATGTTAGATTACCCACAATACAGTCTGCAATTGTCTCCCCCTGAGTTTCATCTCTGGTCACATGAACCGCTGTCTTTGAAGACAACATTTTGACACAGACAACGAGGTGTAGGCCAGCGTGGAGAATTGGCGGAAAGCACTGGTGGCTGCCTTCTATGATGAGGCTATTGAAAAGTTGGTACAACGCTATGACAAAAGTCTAAGTCAGAACGGCGACTACGTAGAGAAGTAGCTGAAAGGTGTAGCTAATTGTTACAAGTAAAACATTTCTGATGTTCACTGTGGTTTCAATTTGGCAATCAATCGGACCTTACTTTTGGAATAACCCTTGTATTTTAAAATTTTCTACTTTAGTAGTTAAAGCGTCAAATTCAGTTTTCAAATTTCCCATGTTTTCACATAAATGGCTGCATTCCTTACTTTGTTCATCTACTTTAGCACTTAACAATCCTAAACATTCACTCTGAACATCCAATTTATTATTTAATTGAGTATTCACTGAATCTAATTTAAGACAATTGAGCATTTAAAGTTGTATTTAGTTCCTTTCTTAAAGAAGCATTTCGAGCAGTTGAATCTGTCCTCTGGTCACCTGTTTTCATTTAAAATTTTGATCAAATTCACCAATTCAGACCAGTATGGCACCCGCACCTCCTTACTCACTTTCATTGCCATGGCTGGTCCTGAAGTTTCTTCAACTAACTGTATGTTTTCCATGGTTTTACCAATTTTAGATCTAGTAAGCATTAAAAAAAAAAAAAATAAATAAATAAATAAAAAAATTCTAAGTATAATAACTACACAAATACAGTCTATTGAACAGTTTCTTCAACTTCATACTCAAACAATTATTGTTTTATGCTCACCCGGCATAGAGTTTTAGGCTGCATCGGTGAGTGGGTGTGGAATCAGCACTGGTGAACAGCAACTGGTGCCTGTGTCGTTGGTTGCTGGTTTCCGCATTGGAGTCGCCGCAATGTGTGTGAGAGCTGTGTACTCCCCACACTGGATCTTCTTAGTTGAATTATTCTCGTCGTATCTCTTCTTAGTCTAATACATCAGGGTCGTCTTTATGTTCTTTTAATGTTGTGTACTTCTTTAGGTCTTTAGCTTTGCTGCATTCACAGATTTTCTTTTTTGGTTGATTTCTGTGCTAAATCAAGTTTCTCATAACAGTTTTCTTGTCTTGTTATACTTGGTTACTATGGCAACATGCAACATCCACTTTTCTCGTTTTCGTCTCTAAATCCCGTTTTTTCGGGTCCTTCTTCACAGGTCGCCACGTTGTAACGCTGTAGACGACAAGAAGCGATGTGGAGCTGGTTTGCAAACTTTCCACCTCTCTCCCGTAGGTATTCACTTGGTATGCACAGCTGATATTCTTCTCTGGATAGCCGGCCACGTCGATCTCCAAAAACTTCTTCTTCGAAGACTAGTGCTGGTTAAAGGAATTTATCAGACTCTCTCTCTACTCTTGAAATAATGTGGTACTCGAGGAATACTTTTAGTTCAATC
Organism: Schistocerca piceifrons; assembly: GCF_021461385.2. Classification (NCBI taxonomy): domain Eukaryota; kingdom Metazoa; phylum Arthropoda; class Insecta; order Orthoptera; family Acrididae; genus Schistocerca; species Schistocerca piceifrons. The sequence goes on along the minus strand of NC_060142.1, from coordinate 82,695,376 downwards.
ATGGTATATTTCAACTTTGACAAAAAACAAATTCACCATTTCTCATATAAATATTCGGACTGATGCGAGTCAACCAAGTCATCAAACATTAGACTCTATTAAAATACATTTACAACAGGGTTGGTTTAATAACCACCAGAAAATGTGAACATATCCAATATATGAATTACTTAAAGGTCTAATCTCCTTTTTCATTTGTTCTTAACAGTCATCACAGTCACTAAACCAGTAAAGAATAGCACAGGCTCTTCTCTAGACATATACTAAAACTCTATGAATCGTACATCAGGTACTTGTCGCACACTGTTTGGTCACTGTGTCCACTTTTTGCTCGTGACTGTTTTGAGACCTGCACACACAAACATACAATGTGGTGTAGGTCGGATTCATCTCCCTCACACTTCTATTTAAAATATCATGGGGTTCGAGACAGAGGAAGGCCAAGTGGTTCTAGGATTTACGCATAAATTCTCGAAGCACTACACCATGTGGTCTTATAAATGAATTTGGCAGTGGGAAGAAATACAAAACAAATTTCTGAAGTAAATTCATAATTTCATTTAAATATACTATTTTTTTGTTAGTTAGTTAGAAGTACTTGGTTTTGTGCAGCATGGTCAAGATGATGATGATAGATGTTGAATATGCAAAGAAATCCTTATAACTGTTTCACAGTTTCTGAACAAGATTGTTTTAGCATGGGATGGTAGGCAATGAAAACATTGTAACTCCATCTGTCTGTGAAAACTCCGAATTCCAATAATCAGTAACTCCATAATCAAAGAGGGATTCGAAAGCACATGGATTTCTGTAACCTGTCAATAATTAGGCTTCTGCTATACAGATACACATGTAGCAATTTTCTGTACCGCTTGATATTATTTTTTAAGCAACCATTTTTGCTTCACCTGCAAAATTTAACAAAATAGAGTTACAAGATTTTCAGTGATTAATGATTGCAGTTTATCTTGTTCCTTATGTGGGCTTTGATATAAAATTAGATAAATCTGTCTTTGCAAATATTCTTTGCCATGAATTTTTAAGTTAAAATAATCAATTTATGGAATTTACTAGCAGTTGGGTAGGGTTGTGGCGGGGGGGGGGGGGGGGGGGCAGTCATTTAGGAGTGACTATTTGTACAATTCTGCCAAAGGCCATCTGCTTTTTAACCATGTGTAGATACTTAGAGACTCACCCATGGAGAATAAGACAATTAAATGGTGTTGTGGTTGGTGTTCTAGCTTTGCAGTATGATGTTTTTGTGGATGTAATCTACTAGGTTTTCAGAAAACTGGAGGACCGCTAAATGTTAACCTCATGTTTAAGTTTTTTTGACACAAGGTTTTGTTAACTCTGGAAGCAGGGCCTTGTTTAGTATCTACAGACCCTGTAGGTTAGTCCCCACCAGCAGAAATTTTGTGATAACTAACCTGCCAAAACAGCATTGTAGAGCAGTTTTCAAAATAAAAGCCTATAATGCAGAATTTAAGATTTATTGTTGTATAGTATTTTAATATACAATTTAGGATTTAATGACTGGATGAGCTTAAATATGATTCATATCCATACAAAAATTATTACTTCAACTTTGAGCAAACTTTTTTGTTAGGCAAATAACAAAAGAAATGAAAAACAAATCAACTTTCATGTATCATGTATACTTCCTCTGTGGACCCAAATGCATCATCAGTTAAAATAAAGAAACATAATTTTCTGCTCTTGAAGATATATAAGAACTGTGCAACTAGGACCTATCTAAACTGTATGGGGTGCAACACAGCTAATACTGCAGTCCGGGTGGTACAGCTGCGCAATAATAGTAAAACTGACGAAGTGATAGCTGTCTTGATTTGGTCTTAGGGTGTTAAGAGCCAGTTCTACCAGCGACTTTGATTATGCTTTTGTATGATTCCTCATGTTCATCTCATTGAATACAGGCTTTAGATTGCATTTTACCCAAACGAACCTAAAAAATATAGCTTCATGCCACATTTTGTACAGTTTTTATTATGTCAGTCAACATTACAAGATAGAACTCATAACAATAACACAACAAATCCATTAACATGTGAATGCGAAGTTTTGAAAGACAAAAATGTTGAATAAACGCATTGCTATTCATCATAAAGAAGACTTGTCACGTTGCAGGCGGGCAATATTTAAAGACACTTACATAAAGCTTAGGGCCACAGCCTTCATCAATAAAAGAGAGACACCCACCATGCACACACACAAGCAAGTACACCTCATGCACACATGACCGCCAACTTCAGTATTCGGGCCAGACTGCAGTTATCATATGTGATGCAAACAGCAATCTGGAGGGAGCAGGGAAGGGGAAGAGATAGTGGTGTATGGATGGGGAGACGAATGTTGTCTGATGGAGTGTGGAGGGACTAGACTGCCAACAGGTGTAGCATCAGGAGGTTATGGGGCAGGGAGGTGGGAAAAAAAGGAGATGAGCAGGGAAAGATAGGAAAAGGCTTTGGCAGAGGGCTGTAAATAAACAGGATGGGAGATGAGAAATGGGAGGAGATGATAGGGCAGAGGGGGTGGAAACTGTTGGGTGGAGGGTGTGGGAAGAGTATGTTACTGTAGGTTGAGGCCGAGATAATTTCAGGAGCAGAGAATGCATTATAAGGATAACTCCTGTCTGCGCAGTTCAGAAAAGCTGATGGTGGAGGGAAGGATGCAGAGGGTTAGGTTAGTGAAGCAGCCATTGAAATCAGGTGTGTTATGTTAAGCTGCATGCTTTGCAACAGGGTTGTATGGGATGATCTACTTTGCTCTCGACCACAATTTGGCGGTGGCCACCCTGTGGCACAACATGCAGCTGACCATAACACTCTTGATTTCAATGGAATAGGAAATGTGACACAGGAGAAGGGCATCATTGGACAATAAACATGAAAGAAAAGTCTTGTTACTTGGCATCCATGTATGAAACTATTAAATTGAATTGTTGAGAGTGTATGTGAAATACAAAACAGATTTGAACTATAAGCTCAATTTGCAAGTTAATTATTTAATAATTACAATAGAGTATTCACTTCTTAACCCCGACCAGAACAATCATTTGTTTGGATTTGTCCTGCAGCTCATGGAAATAGAGCTCGTTTTCTAAATTTGATAACATTGCTGGTGCATTGTCTTCCACATCAGATTGCTCCACATATTTTCTTAAGAGTTTGTGGGCCTTGTAGTGCCTGAAAGAAACTCACTTTCTTGGAAATTCCTTCATCAGATTCCTCCACTTCTCTTCCGTGCTCTCTAGCACCACAATTAAGCCTGATACACTCTTTCAGTATGTGGTCAACAGAGTCTATATCACATATGTTTAAATTTATACCACACAAAACATACACACTGAAATCTAAGTCTGCCCGTCACACTGCACCCCAGTATTTTGCTTCTTTTTTGTCTAGAACATTAGTCACGTCAATATAGTCTCCCTCATGTGCCAAAAAAATCACATTTTCTAAAGCAGTTTTGTATTGTGGTGGGGCTCATCCTATTCTAAGCCTCTGAAATAGAGCAATGAGGAGATTTTCTTCAGCATGGATGCAGCTACAAGTAGTCCTCTGTCAATCATCCCACGACTGTTTTCTGCACTAGCTGCTTCCAGTAATTAAATTTAAAAGCATGAACAATCCCAAAATCTGGAGGCTGCAAGTGGCTAGTGCAATCTTGGCAGAGGGGGGAATAATATTACTTTAATTCTTCTTAGCATATCAAAATTTTTCAAATGTGCAGCACACTGTTTGATAAATAGAACGATTTTTCTCTTTTTTGCCCCCATTTGACAATCTAATTGGATGAGGAAAAAACTGGAAATTTGTGGTAAGTTCCAATGGGGCCAAACTGCTAAGGTCATCGGTCCGTAGGCTTACACACTACTTAAACTAACTTGAACTAACTTAGGCTAAGGACAACACACACACGCCAATGCCTGAAGGAGGACCTGAACCTCCAACGCGGGTAGCCATGCGAACCATGGCAAGGCACCTTAGACCGCACAGCTACCCCATGCAGTAATTGGATGAGGAAGTCACCAAAAATTTTCAAAGTCATCCAGGAATTTGAATTTGCTGTGTATTTTGTCGGCAATTTTTAATACTTTTTAGGCAGCATGGTTTTTTAAACTTTTCCGTTGTAAGGTTGTAAAAGGTGAAAGTTTCTGTGAGCCATCTGCTTTGCAGCACAACAAAACTGTGAATCTGTTTTGACTTAGTGCCACCATGACAGTTATCTCCTTTTCTGACAAGTTTTCTTTGGCTGCATATTATAGAACAATCCTGTTTCATCTGCGTTGAAAACATATTTCATTTCACAGCCCTCAATCAATTCCATCAACTCACTTTCCACTCACAAGCAGTTTTTTTCATTATAGCTTGCACTTTCACTACATAATGTTTTGTAAACTAGACTGTGTTGGTTTTCGAATCAGTTTATCCATCCATTGGACACCCGGAAATTATCAATTCCCAACAGAACAGCAATATGTAGGGCCTTTTCTTTCAAGATAGTACTGTCTATGGCAACATTCGCGGTGTGGGCTTGCTTGAACCATGTCACGAGAATTGATTCCAGTTCTTCAAGTGGCAGTGACATCAATTTCCTCTTTTTAGGGGAAGAAGATCCACGGTGGTAGAAGCTCTTAGGGACTTCACGTTTCTTCACAGTAGTATTTAAAGACATCACTGGAATTCCAACATATGCTGCCAACTGTGCATGAGGCCCTATACTAGAGTCAACTTCTTTTAGTATCTGCATCTTTTCTTTTAGCGAAAACTCTGTGTTTTTATTGAAATTATTGTTGATGTCCGAAACAAAATTTTTCACCTGCACGACTCACAAACACATGCAACTGCATCTACAACAGTGATGTTGCAATAATTTTTATTCCGGTGTTCACTGTCTGTGGATTGTTTGGGTCAGGGTAGATTTTTTTATAATTTTGGGATTTTTTAAAATCTCATCTACTGAGAAATAATGAATAAAAGTACTGCACATTATAGTTTTCTGCTGCAAAAACACAAAACACAAAAAGAAGATCATTGTAATAGTGTATCAGAGGTTCAATAAAGTCACTGCACTCCAATGTTAATAGATACCACCAACCACATCATAATCAGGAAAACATATAAGAAATAGGTGCATCAGAAACTCAATGTGTTATTGCAAACATTTCTGTCTATTGGATTACAAACTATGCTTGCAAAATAAATTCAGCTTTAAAGTGAGTGGTGGCTTTATGTCTCTGCAGATACCTTTCTGCAGATCCTTGAGATTTAACGTTTAGCCAGTATTAAGTTCATAATTGTGGTTTTCTGTAGACTACTGCTCAGCAGGTGTACTACATTCACAATTTCCAAAGCTTAACAGCATAAATGTTGGTACTATTTGTCAGAGAATGAAAGTTTACACTTCGGCGTGTCTTATGTAAGTAATAGAATTACTCAAAATACAATGCAGTGAGGTGGATTTTACAAAAAGGAATTGGTCCGGATACAGAAATTTTCAGCAACTACAAGCTAAAATGCCTTTGTCAGTTTTGCAAAATAAGTTAGGAAATAAAGTAATCTTTATTCTATGCACTGTTATGACAGAAATAAAGTATCAGAGAAAATTACAATATCACAGCAGCTAAGTTGTTAAACCATAAGCATAAAGGCAGACATCAGCTGGATGACAAACTTTGTCACCATTGTTGTTATTGTTTAATGCTCTTCTTACCAGCTTCATATGCTTGTGTGCTCCTCCCTATCAAAGTGTTATTTTAAGCTTGATGAAAGGAAAAATGTGAAAAATGAGTTCACTACCCACGTTGATATTTCAGTCTTATTAGAAGTCAGCTCAATTAATTTCCGTACACTGTGTAAAATGTAAATTTAAAAGAAAGCTCAGGTACTACAGTTTCACTTCATGCCTCCTATATTGCTGCCAGCCAATCTTTATGATCTACAATGTGTAGTGCAAAGTGTATATGTGGGTATTGTGTGTAGTTGTTGCAACTGTATTGTGTGAGATTTGAACACAAAAGTCTTTAAAATGTGTTACCACAAAACCCTTGTTGTATTTCTGTGTGGCATCACTGTCATAGCACGTGATCTGCATGAAAAATATTTTTTCAGCATGCCACAAAATTGTTTCACCCCTGCCAGCACTCCCATCATTGAAGGGCCATGCCCACTCCCGCAGATGAGCTCATTTTGTGTGTGTTAGTGTAGTGTGGTGACTGCACTGGCTGTTGGGTGATTTAACAAGTCACCAGCAAATGAGAGCTGACTAGCTAGAAATAGCTGACTTTTCCTTGATTCTGGCCGAGCATCTTCTTCAAGACTTAGTGTTTGAATTTAAAAGATTGACGATTAATATTGTTGCCGAATACAGTACATTGGAAATATATGCAAAAATATGAGTCTGAGTTACAAGTGGCACAAGAAAAGGTGGTCCTAGGCCCCCTCGTCATGTATAGGCTCAGTCCAGAACACTTAGCGTCAACTGTCTGTCCTGCTTTTCCATTGCTGCCACAACCTAGCAGTAGTTGTATCATAATTCCATGGTGAAGCTAAACTTTGCAGGTTGTGTTGGCAGCACTGGTCATGGATTACTTCAGCATTTCCTCTATTATGTCTCCCCTCTCCACAATGGCCTAAAATATTCCTTTAACTCTGCCAGTACCCACAGTGTGAACCATCAGTCTTTTGTGCCACTTGTAACTTGTTTAGTCTCATCAAAAGGAAGAAAATTGGACTAAGTTAAGCAAGATGCCTAGTAAGAACATACACTATGTGATCAAAAGTACCCGGACACCTGGCTGGAAATTACGTAGAAGTTCGTAGTGCCCTCCATCGGTAGTTCTGGAATTCAGTGTCGTTTTGACCCACCCTTAGTCTTGATGAAAGCTTCTTGGGGAATGGCAGCCCATTCTTCACAGGGTGCTGCACTGAAGAGAGGTATTGATGTCATTCTTTGAGATCTGGCATGAAGTCGGCGTTTGAAAACGTCACAAAGGTGTTCTTGGGATTCAGGTCAGGACTCTGTGCAAGCCAGTACATTACAGGGATGTTATTGTTGTGTAACCACTCTGCCACATGCCATGCGTTATGAACAGGTGCTTGATCATGGCGAAAGATGCAATCACCATCCCGAATTACTCTACAACAGTGGGAAGCAAGAAGGTGCTTCAAATGTCAATGCAGGCCTGTGCTGTGATAGTGCCATGCAAATCAACAAGGGGTGCAAGCCCCCTCCATGAAAAACACCACCACACCATAACACCACCGCCTCCGAATTTTACTGTTGGCACTACACACGCTAGCAGATGACATTTCACCAGCATTCTCCATACCTGCACCCTGCCATTGGATCACCACATTGTGTACCATGATTCGTGACTCCACACAATGTTTATCCACCATTCAATCATCCAATGTTTGTGCTCCTTACTCCAAGCGAGGCACTGTTTGGCATTCATCAGTGTGATGTGTGGTTTATGAGCAGCCGCTTGACCATGATATCCAAGTTGTCTTATCTCCCGCCTAACTGTCATAGCACTTGCAATGCATCCTGATTCAGTTTGGAATTCCTGTGTGATGATCTGGATAGATGTCTGCCTATTATACTTTACGACCCTCTTCAACTGTCAGCCGTCTCTGTCAGTCAACAGACGAGGTCAGCCTGTACACTTTTGTACTGTCCGTGTCCCTTCATGTTTCCACTTCACTATCACATCAGAAACAGTACACCTAGGGATTTTTAGGAGAGTGGAAATCCTGCTTACAGACGCATGACACAAGTGACACCCAATCACCCGAGCATGTTCGAAGTCCGTGAGTTCTGTGGAGCGCCCCATTCTGGTTTCTCACAATGCCTAATGATTACTGAGGTTGCTGATATGCAATACCTGGCTGTAGGTGGCAGCACAATGCACCTATATGAGAAAGGTATGCTTTTGGGGGTGTCTGGATGCTTTTGATCACATAGTGTAGAATTGAGGTCAATCTTACTAGGAAGAAATGTACTATCTGGGAATTTTTAGCATTTATCTTATGGATTTTTCACAGGGGCTACAAATTTACGGCATAGAACCACAAAAAATGTAAAATCAAAGAATATAAAATAGATGTTCTGTGGTATTGCCTTTTGTTATCCTGACCAGTCGAACCCTAACACTGCAGATATGTTTAAGCTGGGAACAATGAAAAAGCTAAATGTAAAAGCCCTGTTTCCTGAAGAGATTTACAGCACCTCTTCCTTCGCATATTTACCTTAGTACCTGTTATTTTTATAATTTGAACACGTGATATAGGGTATTTCCCTTTTTCATTATTATTTCAAAAAATTCCTTATTCACCACACATTTAGGGTAATTTACTTAGGGAGTAGGACATGCTCGCTCGAACACATAAAAGGCACAACTGCTCACAAAATCAATGTTATCGGTAACATTGTTTGGTTACAAGAAACTAGTCAAAGAAGGCGACCACAATATCACAGAATACTCTCCTTCATAGAAGTGATCACTAAGTCACTGTACATGGCCCTTCACACTGAAATCATTGAGTACACTCCACCACAGGAATGATCATTGCACACAGTCAATCGCTCAGGCAACCAGTGAATTCTCTGCAGATATCACGACCACTGAAATCGCTTTACACAATCGCTCTCTTGTACACAAAATTCATCATAATAACATAATGAACCAACACACTCTGCTGTGTGCCTATGTGGGCGCACATTATATTTGAGTCCTGCAAAGCTGCAGTGGTTAGAACACATCAGATTCCTGTGCTCAAAAACCCTACTGGACACCCAAAATTTTCCACGCAGTGGGACAAAAACACTATTGACAGAAACTGGATTACACACTCACAGCCTCTATCTATAGAAGTCTTATATTTATATTTGTATGTGGGATGATCTGTCCACAAACTATTCAGTGCTGTATTGTTGTCAAAGCTGTAATCTCTCGGATTAGTTGTCTGTCCTAGTAGAGCTGTGTTGCATCCTTTGCTGTAAGAACACAGCTTGGCCATCAGATCGCAGTACTGGGGCTGGTCGCATCAGGCAACGGTTGTGACAGGTGGTGAAAACAGCATATTTACGCTGAGTGCTCAGTTTAAAAGAAATTTCAGAGTCCATAAGCATACAGGGAGCAGATAAATTAAGTGCATGAACATTATACTCTGAAAATAGTTTGTACATTTCTGTCATCACATTATATCTTTTATTATGTCATAAAGTTCTAAACTCTTGAAACCATTTTCAGTGCATATATAGTACTTCACTATGCTTATTCTTTTGGCACCACAAATCACAGTCGGTGTTTGGCCTCATCAAGTAGCCTCTGAAAAACATTTTTCCCTAGGTTTACATATATTTTCTGACATCTTTTTACAGAAATTTTTATGTCTACATTATGTCTTTTATTGTATTACAAAGTTCTGAACTCCTTAAACTACTTTCAATGCACATTTTGTCTTTCACTATGCTTACTCTCCTGACTCCACAAACCAGATTTGGTTTTTGGCCTAGTCAAGTGGCCTCCTCCACTGTGTTCTGCCCTTGGCATCTTCTTCCCTTGCTACAACCGACCTTTACATCTTGTTTTTGGTATGTCTGAGGTCTCTGTTCTTCGTGTTTCTTCTGACATCGCTCTTAATCTTGATCCCTCCTATCTTATACAGACATGGCTGCTCCATGTCAATCTCATTCTGCAACATATAGTTCATTATATATCTCCCTTAGCCCCCAGTTCTTTCATATTTGCCATTCTCCTTCCTCACAAATTGATACAAATATCTTCTGCAGGATTTTATCCTCAGCAACCTTTGTCTTTCTCTTGTTTTACTTACCTGTTCTCCACACTTCTGTTCCTCGCAGTAATGGTGATTAATTGTGGTTTTATATATTATAATTTTGGTTCTGCTTGAAAAACAAAATGTGGTTGAGAGTAATTTGTTAAATGAATATGATGTTACAGATGCAACTTCGCTCTTTACTTATGTTTCTTAGTTCTCATAATTTCTGCTGTTTACTACCATCCCCAGATATTTATTTACCTCTAGACTAACTTATCTTGCTTTTTTAAATAGCTTTTTTGCCAGTATTTTCATGTGATTAAGTTATTCAGCCATCAATGCTACATCAGCTGCAAAGGCAAGTGCATTAATTTTTATTCTTGTGCTAATTCCGTCTTCTGCTTCACTTGCTGCATCCATTGCTTCTTGTATTATTATGCTGAACAAGAGTGGTGATATTCTATCTCCCTGTCAGACTCCTGTTCCTCTTGTACTATTATGTTGGACAAGAGTGGCGATATTCCATTTCTTGCCAGACTCTGCAACATTGCTCATTACTTATGTTTCTTACTTCTCATAATTTCTGCTGTTTGCTACCATCCCCAGATATTTATTTACCTCTAGACCAACTTATCTTGCTTTTCTAAATAGCTTTTTTGCCAGTATTTTCATGTGATTAAGTTCTTCAGCCATCAATGCTACACCAACTGCAAAGGCAAGTGCATTAATTTTTATTCTTGTGCTAATTTCCTCTTCTGCTTCGCTTGCTGCATCCAGTGCTTCTTGTATTATTATGCTGAACAAGAGTGATGTGATATTCCATCTCCCTGTCAGACTCCTGTTCCTCTTGTATTATTATGCTGAACAAGAAGGGTGATATTCCATCTCCTTGTCAGATTCCAGATCTTGTATTATTATGTTGAACAAGAGTGGCGATATTCCATTTTCTTATCAGACTCCAGTTCTTATGTTGAAAGCCTTAGAATATTCTCCTTCATTTACACTGTTCCTTTCGAGTCTTCCAGTGTAACTTTTATAAGATTTATATGCATCTTTGGTATACCAAATTTCTACATTTCCTCCCACAGATTTTCCCTCTCATGATAAAGTAATAGTGTGTGCCTACCTTTGCTGCTCTTGTAGTTTCACATTCATTACACTGGTTTTCTACCTTTGGTCTGCCAGGACATGGTCTAATTCCTTTTTTGTTCTACCATCTGGTGATACCCAAGGTGCTTTGTGGCTCCCCTTCCTAGGACAATATGTTCCAAAATCCTGAGGTGGGCTGCACTTGCACAACTAAGTAGTTTCACTCTGTTATTGTTACTTTCCGCATGTATGCATTTTATCCCTGCTATTCCCTTCCAAATGGTCTCCCTCCCAACTCTAGCATTGGCATTTCCGACAGTGAGTTTCTAACACTTCCATGAATGACAAGAGACAGTGCTGTGTTGGGTTGCACGATTCACGTCTCTTCCAGTTGACTCTACGTTGTGCGTGCAGCCGATCCTCTTCTTTGGGTCATCAGCTACGTTGCCTTCACCGTTTAATTCTTCTCCGAAGACTGTACCAGATTCAAGGGAATAATATTAACCAACTCTCTATTCTTGAACTAAATCATGCACTCATAGAACCCTTTCAGTTCAACAACAATATATTTTCATCTCTCATCCTCAAAGTAACAATTATTCTGTACAAGCTCCAGCAAGCTTACTGGTTCCAAGGTAAATGTCAGAATTGACAAAACACCCATACAATTACATATGTGCTGCCTCATGCAGAGCCAAGACGTGAAGTAAGAGTCTCTATACAATAAACGCTTCATCTGTCTCTGTAACAATCCTCATGACACTACAAACCACGGAACCTTATACAAACACTCTTTGACTTTTTGATATAAATTCCAAGGCACTGCTGACAACCACTTGTTGGGGCCGCTCATCTGACACAGCTCCTGGCTTCTCATGGCAGCTGTCCCTCCTGCACACACAGATATGTGTGTGGTGCAGTAAAATTGCTCTTTCACCCTCGTCATTAAAATATCAGGTGTTCGATACGGTGGAGAGCCAAGTGTTTCTACAATTTATCCCGAAATTCTCGAAGCACTACAAGCTTCATGTCTTATCCTAACGTCTTACTTATTATCTCTTTTGAGTATTTCATTCTCTGATACATCAGTTGAGGCATGTAGCATAACTATTGTTGTTTTTGTTAATCTCTTAGTCTCATAACAGAATTCTGTCATTAATTGGTTGAAAATCAGTTACTGCCATAGGTATTCATTTACTGACCATGAAAGTAAGCATGCTAGCAATGGAAATTTTTAGCTGCTGTCAACCCACATAAACTGATCTGAACAGTAAATTTTTACTTGTGGCAAACACAGTCGGATGACCTCATAGGCAAAGTGGCACACATGTTTGCTGACATGCAAGTGCTGCAGATTACTCAGATGGCAAAGTTCCTGAAAGTATACAAAAATGACAAGGTGCGGATCTGGGGACAGTGTTGGAGTAACCACAAGTGGACAACATTCTATGTGTGTGGCAGTGACAGAGCATCCAGTCGTACAAGATGGCATCTCACTGGAGAGGATATCTGTGTTGGCATCAGGTGATTCAAGTTTGAAAACTCAGTGCAAGTTACCCGGATAAAGGCGGACAAAAACTAAAGTGGGTTAGCTTGTTACAACTGAGGTTCAGCTCCACAAGCAGCAGCAGCAGGTATGGCAGCACCTTGGATACTTCGGCTGCAGCATGAGCAGGCACTGTAATCCTCTTTTGTAAAATTGTGTATTGCACGTTGAGTACATTTTCTGTTTTTATTACTATTTTTTGGATGTGAGTCTGATAATGCAGGCTTTGTGACAGAATTGTGGCTCGTGTATTACATGTCTGCCTTTAATTAGACATTATTTGTGGTTCAAAACATACCATGTATTACTCTCGAGTTAACTTACACAGTTGTTATTACAAGATTGACATAGATATTCTTCACTTCCTCTTTATTCTCTTTTGTCATCAATACAGACAACAATATTTTCTTTTGGAGTTTACAGTCATCTTGTCTACCCAGACATTAGTGTAAAGTAACGATAACAATTTTACTAACTCAAAAATGTCGTTATACACAGTAAACATACTCAGAAATAGTTGATAAAACTTTTTTCTCATTTATCCCATTGTGACACCAGCCAGTCGATTCCATCCTTGAAGAAGCTAGTAGGCTGCTGTCGGATCTAGGCCTGGGCACAGTCACACAATTCGTCGTCTGTTGCGAGGTGATGTCCGTGAATATCTTGTTTTAGAGGTCTCATCCATGGTGATTCTGTGGTTGTCCAAGACTAAAGCATTCATTTTCACAACCATTTCTGGTGTGATGACACGATGAAGCACGAGCATGGTCTTCCAGTGACTTGCGCCCCTCAAGGAATCATTTGTGCCATACCACAACACTTGAATGACGCAGGCTGTACTCTCCATACACAGCCTTCATCTGTCGATACGTTTCACAGCCTCCAACTCCCTCTGCCACCAAAAATTGAATCACTCCTCATTGTCTGCATGTTCAGTAGTGGACAATAACTTGTGTGACCACCTTCTCTTCAGTGTGAAACCACAATGGGGCTATGCAACATCAAACATCGCGCAGACGTCAGTCTCTCTACCAGTAGATCATGCCATCATACCTGCAGTTACATGGTACCATCTTACGTGTAAGGCAAAGGTAGACGTACTGACCAGGTTTCATTTGAATTAACCTTATACATCTGCATACATATTTCTCAGGTTACCACACAATGCTTGGCGGAGAGTACCTTGTACCATTGTTATCTTTTTCTGTTTCATTCACAAATGGAGTAAAGGGAAATGGCAGCAAGAGAGGGGAAGAAAACCAATGTGCACTCCGTGTGCATACCGGGGGGAGTCATTCCAGATGTGGAAAGGGTCCTTCCGGATGCCATGAAGGGTACAGGGTGCACCCATCTGCAGGTGGTCGCTCATGTCGGCACCAATGATGTGTGTCGCTATGGATCGGAGGAAATCCTCTCTGGCTTCCGGCGGCTATCTGATTTGGTGAAGACTGCCAGTCTCGCTAGCGGGATGAAAGCAGAGCTCACCATCTGCAGCATCGTCGACAGGACTGACTGCGGACCTTTGGTACAGAGCCGAGTGGAGGGTCTGAATCAGAGGCTGAGACGGTTCTGCGACCGTGTGGGCTGCAGATTCCTCGACTTGCGCCATAGGGTGGTGGGGTTTCGGGTTCCGCTGGATAGGTCAGGAGTCCACTACACGCAACAAGCGGCTACACGGGTAGCAGGGGTTGTGTGGCGTGGGCTGGGCGGTTTTTTAGGTTAGATGGCCTTGGGCAAGTACAGAAAGGGCAACAGCCTCAACGGGTGCGGGGCAAAGTCAGGACATGCGGGGACCAAGCAGCAATCGGTATTGTAATTGTCAACTGTCGAAGCTGCGTTGGTAAAGTACCGGAACTTCAAGCGCTGATAGAAAGCACCGAAGCTGAAATCGTTATAGGTACAGAAAGCTGGCTTAAGCCAGAGATAAATTCTGCCGAAATTTTTACAAAGGTACAGACGGTGTTTAGAAAGGATAGATTGCATGCAACCGGTGGTGGAGTGTTCATCGCTGTTAGTAGTAGTTTACCCTGTAGTGAAGTAGAAGTGGATAGTTCCTGTGAATTATTATGGGTGGAGGTTACACTAAACAACCGAACTAGGTTAATAATTGGCTCCTTTTACCGACCTCCCGACTCAGCAGCAGTAGTGGCAGAACAACTGAGAGAAAATTTGGAATACATTTCACATAAATTTTCTCAGCATGTTATAGTCCTAGGTGGAGATTTCAATTTACCAGATATAGACTGGGACACTCAGATGTTTAGGACGGGTGGTAGGGACAGAGCATCGAGTGACATTATACTGAGTGCACTATCCGAAAATTACCTCGAGCAATTAAACAGAGAACCGACTCGTGGAGATAACATATTGGACCTACTGATAACAAACAGACCCGAACTTTTCGAATCTGTATGTACAGAACAGGGAATCAGTGATCATAAGGCCGTTGCAGCATCCCTGAATATGGAAGTTAATAGGAATATAAAAAAAGGGAGGAAGGTTTATCTGTTTAGCAAGAGTAATAGAAGGCAGATTTCAGACTACCTAACAGATCGAAACGAAAATTTCTGTTCCGACACTGACAATGTTGAGTGTTTATGGAAAAAGTTCAAGGCAATCGTAAAATGCGTTTTAGACAGGTACGTGCCGAGTAAAACGGTGAGGGACGGGAAAAACCCACCGTGGTACAACAACAAAGTTAGGAAACTACTGCGAAAGCAAAGAGAGCTCCACTCCAAGTTTAAACGCAGCCAAAACCTCTCAGACAAACAGAAGCTAAACGATGTCAAAGTTAGCGTAAGGAGGGCTATGCGTGAAGCGTTCATTGAATTCGAAAGTAAAATTCTATGTACCGACTTGACAGAAAATCCTAGGAAGTTCTGGTCTTACGTTAAATCAGTAAGTGGCTCGAAACAGCATATCCAGACACTACGGGATGATGATGGCATCGAAACAGAGGATGACACGCGTAAAGCTGAAATACTAAACACCTTTTTCCAAAGCTGTTTCACAGAGGAAGACCGCACTGCAGTTCCTTCTCTAAATCCTCGCACAAACGAAAAAATGGCTGACATCGAAATAAGTGTCCAAGGAATAGAAAAGCAACTGGAATCACTCAATAGAGGAAAGTCCACTGGACCTGACGGGATACCAATTCGATTCTACACAGAGTACGCGAAAGAACTTGCCCCCCTTCTAACAGCCGTGTACCGCAAGTCTCTAGAGGAACGGAGGGTTCCAAATGATTGGAAAAGAGCACAGATAGTCCCAGTCTTCAAGAAGGGTCGTCGAGCAGATGCGCAAAACTATAGACCTATATCTCTTACGTCGATCTCTTGTAGAATTTTAGAACATGTTTTTTGCTCGCGTATCATGTCATTTCTGGAAACCCAGAATCTACTATGTAGGAATCAACATGGATTCCGGAAACAGCGATCGTGTGAGACCCAACTCGCCTTATTTGTTCATGAGACCCAGAAAATATTAGATACAGGCTCCCAGGTAGATGCTATTTTTCTTGACTTCCGGAAGGCGTTCGATACAGTTCCGCACTGTCGCCTGATAAGCAAAGTAAGAGCCTACGGAATATCAGACCAGCTGTGTGGCTGGATTGAGGAGTTTTTGGCAAACAGAACACAGCATGTTGTTATCAATGGAGAGACGTCTACAGACGTTAAAGTAACCTCTGGCGTGCCACAGGGGAGTGTTATGGGACCATTGCTTTTCACAATATATATAAATGACTTAGTAGATAGTGTCGGAAGTTCCATGCGGCTTTTCGCGGATGATGCTGTAGTATACAGAGAAGTTGCTGCATTAGAAAATTGTAGCGAAATACAGGAAGATCTGCAGCGGATAGGCACTTGGTGCAGGGAGTGGCAACTGACCCTTAACATAGACAAATGTAATGTATTGCGAATACATAGAAAGAAGGATCCTTTATTGTATGATTATATGATAGCGGAACAAACACTGGTAGCAGTTACTTCTGTAAAATATCTGGGAGTATGCGTACGGAACGATTTGAAGTGGAATGATCATATAAAACTAATTGTTGGTAAGGCGGGTACCAGGTTGAGGTTCATTGGGAGAGTGCTTAGAAAATGTAGTCCATCAACAAAGGAGGTGGCTTACAAAACACTCGTTCGACCTATACTTGAGTATTGCTCATCAGTGTGGGATCCGTACCAGGTCGGGTTGACGGAGGAGATAGAGAAGATCCAAAGAAGAGCGGCGCGTTTCGTCACTGGGTTATTTGGTAACCGTGATAGCGTTACGGAGATGTTTAATAAACTCAAGTGGCAGACTCTGCAAGAGAGGCGCTCTGCATCGCGGTGTAGCTTGCTCGCCAGGTTTCGAGAGGGTGCGTTTCTGGATGAGGTATCGAATATATTGCTTCCCCCTACTTATACTTCCCGAGGAGATCACGAATGTAAAATTAGAGAGATTAGAGCGCGCACGGAGGCTTTCAGACAGTCGTTCTTCCCGCGAACCATACGCGACTGGAACAGGAAAGGGAGGTAATGACAGTGGCACGTAAAGTGCCCTCCGCCACACACCGTTGGGTGGCTTGCGGAGTATCAATGTAGATGTAGATGTAGACTGTCCATAAGCTTCTGTACAAGTCCTGGTTTCTGTTATCCTATCTCCGCAGTTCTTGGGCGAAATGTATGGTAGTGACAGGTGGCATGTGACAATGACAGAAGCTTATATGAACAACATAAGGGCATTTGAATGAAAAATCCTACAAAACATTTATGGGCCTGTGAAAGAGGCAGAGAGGTAGGGAATATGGTACAACCATGATATCTAGCAGCAAGGGAAAAATATAGTAAAGTTTTTTATATTACAAAGAATATGCTGGTTAGGTCATATGTAAAGGGCAGCAGATGGTTGGATGTCCAAACAAAAAAGAAAGGCAGATTTCATTCCACCACAAGAAAGGGCTGACCAAGAGCTAGCTTGGTTGCACATTGTGCTAGATAGGCAGACCTTACAAAGGTGAAGACCCATGTGTGGAAGAGGAAAGCTGAGAACAAGGATGTATGAAAGCAAAGAACTTAGAAGGCCAAGGCCCATCAAAGGCTGTAGCGCCATAGAAGAAAAAGAAGCTGTACCATAATAAAAAAAAGAAGAACGTAACACATAATATTATAAAGAACCTGCAACACTGAAAATTTGTCTAAAAGATTAATCCAAGTATATTAAAATATATACAAGCCATTATATATAACCTTGGAATGAAAATCCATATTGTCAGTGTAGGGCTTGGAAATAACAATAAACTGCGGCTTCAGGGTTGCAATTTGTTTCTGTCCATGCTTTTGTTTCTTTCCGATGCTTGTGTTGATATTCCTGTAGGAGGAGAGTTATGTATGTACATCATTTGGTGTTAACCTGTATATTTAATGTCTCCATCATATTAAAATACAATCTGTACATCAACACATCAGTTGTTGATATAATTGTTAGCAAGCTTATATGGCGGAGTCCTTTTTTGCCCCATTATTGAAAATTCTATTCTCCTCATGCAGTGCAGTAGAGTAGGCTGGCTGGTTCTGTATAGCTGCACTTCAGCCAAATAATGTTAAAAATATATCCATAATTTTTTTTCAGAAGATTAAAACACAGATGATGATGGTGTGCCTGGTATTATGATGATGACAAGTGTTTCAGGCAATGGATGGATTGCCATGTCTGTGAACCAGGGAGGGACCAGGATTAGAGGTGGATGCTGAGCTGGCAAGTGTAATGTGTATATGGGAACTGGAATGGGAAGATGTAAGGATGGGTCAAGAATCTGGGGGAGGTGTTGAAATCTTGAGCTAAGGAAAGGGTATGGGAGATAGGGCCGTAGCAGGTGGTAGGGGTAGATGTCAGGACAGATTTTAGGATAATGAACAGGGAGCCTGTTAAGGTTTCCTTGTGACAGGTAGTGTGGAAATGGAGAGAGGAAATGGTACATTGGTCTAGGCACAGAAGAGAGGATTCGGGAGGCAATAGGCTTTTGATTATCACATTTACCAAATTTGTGAAGCTTTTCATGGATTTGAGGTGATCATTTATTGTGGTAGCTGTACCATTGGATCCACCAATTCGGTCACATAATCTTTGGCAGTAATACAACTCAACAGAATAACCATGGGCCCATTGAATACCATGAGATTGCTGCCCAAGTCATAACCAAATGCCTGCCATGTTTCACTCTTGCGATGTAATCTCAGCCAGAAGTAGGAAATACTATGAAACAATACTCATCCAACCAAAGGGCATTCTTCCATTGCTCTGTAGTCCAGGTTTTATGGCTTTGGCATAACATTTTCTTATTATGGATATTTCCATCACTAATGAGTGGTTTTAGGATTCCAACTCGCCCGGCAATTCTTTGGTTCTGGAGCTTCTTTTGGTTTGTTTTGGTGCTGATAGGGTTTGTGACTGTGACATTCAGTTCTGCATCCTCTTATTTTATGTCACAATCCTCTTCAGTGACTGTTTGTCATGACCTCTCAACACAATTGTTCGTCCACATTGAGGCTTATCGGAATTGGAATAGCAGTGTATGTTCTGGATAATTTTCAAACAACAAAGGTCATTTTAAGGTTATCCAGTACATATACTGCTACCCTACTAGCAGATGATGTTTTCTGATTTCTCTAGGTGTGCTATGTATATTCGATATGGTGCCTCTTCAAACAACAAACACTTTGGCTACATTGGTTATGGAAGCACCTACTATACAAGCACCAACAGTTGTCTCACGTTGCAGATTCACTCAGCTCTGACATAATGCTCTCACAAGTACACAGAACTTGGTCTGATCATGACTGACTGACAATTGCAAAGTATTGAGGACATTGCACAGGTGCTATTTGTAGTCAAATACAATCACCACAGCCAAATGGAGCAACCATATAATAATGACAGGAGTAATATTCTTATGTGGGAGTACTGTTTTCTTGGTGCTATGGCTAATGTATTAAATTTAAGACATGCAGTGACATAACCTATATTTCTTCTCCTAATATTTCCATCCTACACATTTCCGCCATCTTCAAAGTAAGTCAACACCAAGCTGAAGCTACAGCACTTGCTCCATCGTAAAAATTTGGGGATTGCACTACTGCACATGTGGCCACAGATACACAGAAGTACCAGAGATGTTGACAGATGGCAGATATGTATGCATAAACTAAATCTGTGGCTATGGGATCAATTCATCTAGGATATCAAGGACCCCGTATGGGTTGACAACACAGCCACAGATTCAGAGTATACCTACTTCTCTGTAACCCACAAAATGTTCACTCTTTCTGCCAAATTTTGAAGTGGCACATCTGACATCTCACCACCCTTCTGTGTGTAAATGGAGCAATCTGGCAGACCCATGAAGTTCACACTATCATTCACTCTTAGGTCCAGCAAATCTTCCGGTTTTGGAGTGTCACATGACTTCCACAAGTCATGTATGATTGACATCCCATAGTGGGTCGTTTCATTGAGTATTCTTATTGAGCTTATCATGCTTTCACAGGCAGAAGGAAAGGTTTTCTAGACCATCACCAAATTCTACCGAACATTCACTTTCCAATCAGTTTACAACCTTTGCCACATTTTCTTTTCCTAAATTTTGCCTAACCTGTTTCAGTTTGAAACACATTGATTACCATTGAAAAATTCAATTTGTAAAATATTTAGAATGTTACGCAGCATGTATAGTAACACAAAGATAAGTAATAATTATAAAGTGTGTCTTAAAAATTATACTGTAACTTGTCATACACAAATGCTCCCTTGATCCTTTTCCTTATTCTGTAATGACACATTTGCAAAGTTTTCCAGTCACTGACTGTAAAAACCAACTGTATAAATGTCACTTACTGGAGATAAATATTGACCTTGTCCAGAAAATGAGCTCATTTCAGGAATCCATTCTGTTGTGTAATGCTAAACTGGGATGAACTCAAATGTGGTTCAGTATTGATCTGTTTTGTAAGTACATGTAAAGTTTCAGTGTTCATTAGCGATTTGGAAAGCATTGCAGACAATGGAAAAATGTCCATGCTTTTGTTCTGTTTTTGGAACTCCTTTCTTAAGTGACATAGGTTTTTTTGTACTTATGTAAAGATTACATTCACCTTTCTTGAAGATTACATTCTTCATTCTGGAAGACGTTATTAGACATAGCTGTAGGTTGTTGGAACACAATGCCCAGTTGGTACACACTATCCACCAATCCAGTCAGTGAATCAGCTGTGAGACTTATGGGTTGAAACTTGCATCGCTCTCTGGGCTGTGAAGTCCAGGCCGCAAGTTTCCGTGACATCTCGCCTTGCCAAGTGGCCGTGAAAGACTAGCTTCAGCCGACAAAATACACACTTGATAACATCTATAAAGCAGTGTATCGCACTACTTTCATGCGTGTTTTTTAGTTATCACTGTTAATGTGCGTGCTGTGCTAAGCAATGTATAGTCCAGCTCCTATTCCACATTTTGTTAATCATTTTCTGCTAATTACAGTCTTGACAGTTTTGCACCTCGATTTTTCATGTAAGTCAATGTTTCTGGCGATGCACGTACCTGTCTGTTTCTTCACATTCTGCTTTTTCAGCTTCTGAGGTGCTTGCTGCATCAAAGACCGTTTGAAACATCAGCTGTTGAGCACTGTACAGGCACAGTCTGTCCCACAATTTCTGACACCGCATATATTTTTCCACATGCAATTGTTCATCTCTCGGATCTGGCTGAAATATAGTATTATTTATTTAAACTGTTATTATGTGGACGTCTTTCCGTTGAATTTGAAAGTTATTGTTTACTCATGCAGCGTTCGTAACTCACTGATAACAGCGCTCGAATGTTTTACCATTTCCTTAAACGATTTTTGCTCACACACATGGCCTATATAGAGTATGTAGTTCACACAAAAATCAAGTAAGTGTTCTTTCTGTGTTGTACTTTTTGTGATCCTTGTGCATATTGTGCACACTCAAACACTGTTTACCAGTCTACATCATTATTTTACTCATTTACTTTGAATATATTGTATGAAATTTTGACTGTTCGATGCACTCATACCTAAGGTTCGCTTAGAAATGGAATTTTTGCAAATAAATAGCGTCCTTACTGAATATGGTTCAACTGATCGTACCGGAGTACATAATGCTGAGTATGTTGTACATTTACTGTTGTAGCATTCAACACTGATTCACTCTTTGGCTTTAGTTCTTTGCACCTTACTGCATAAGACGAGGACCTGTATGCATGTACTCTGTTCTTCACACTTAAAAACAAACTCATGAGCAAGAGTAAATTTCGACCTTATTGTGTACTACAACTCAAAAAATCAAACGGACCAAATACATTTCAATATGCGAAAAGTAATTTCGGTCATGACCTTCGAACAGGTACCAGGAAGTTTACACTGCATGCACTTAAATGTAACTGGTACATTGTCTTGTAATTGATCGTTAACTTTCATGACATATTTTGAGACAGAAATACCACTGTGGGCTCTGCACATCAAGAAATGAAATATACACAACACGAATAAATCTATAGAAGTAACACAAATCGCTGCTAGAAAATACTAAATATACTCATGTTCAGAAGAAGAAGAAGAAAGAGGGGGGGGGGGGGGGATCTTGAACGACTAGACGTAGGATGTTCGTATTCATAGAGCAGTACATTAGTATGTTCTGCAGGAATGATTAACATTTGAACATGTTGGCCTGCAGATTGAATGTCTACATTGATATCGTGACGCACCACCACCTACTGGTAAAATATGCCTGTGGCTCTTGTTGTCGCTATAAACTGAAGATAATAGATCAGTGTGACTTGAGCTGACATGCAGGGTGCCTCACAGATGTATGCGCGAACTGTGCCATCAAATCAGAGAGTTGCATTATTGCAGAGGATGCAGTATTGGCATGAGAGAATGTGGTGCATCCATCCAGAACATTGTTGTCATGTAAGATGAAATGTTTCAGCAGTGCAACAGGTGTGTGCAGAATAGTTCACAGAAGGCCATAGAACACGATGATATGGGTCAGGTCACAACCTCAAGTGACTCCCCCCCTGCCACCCTCACCCCCCAAAAAAATTGACACATTATCCAAATGGCATTGCAGGACAGATCTGCGTCCTCCTCGGCTCTGGTGCAACAGTGGAACAGTGTAACACATTGTCCACTGTTAGGAGTGACAGTCCATTGCTGTTTATTATGGCATGGGTTACTAGCACGTTGTCCACATCTTTACCTACCTTTGACGAATGTCCAGAAACATGCTAGATGGCAATGGCGTATGGTAGACGACATCTTCAGGAACAGGAATGGCAACAGTTAGTGTTTCCAGATGAATCCAGGTTCTGTTTGTTTGAAAGTAATGGTCGCATTTTGGTTTGCTGCAGAAAGGGGAAGCGGTATCATAGTAACTGCATTTGCACAAGATATACAGTGACAACTAAAGGCCTTATGGTCTAGGGTGCTATTGGGTACAACTACAAATCATAGCTGGTGCATGTCCAGGGTACTGTGACCAGTATGATCAATGTGAACGACATTCTATGACCGACAGCCATACCCTTTTTACTCAACACCCCAGACGTCATTATTTGGCAAGACAATGCATGACCACATGTTGCTGCACAAAAATGTGCCTTCTTGTGTCACAGGATATCAGCCCTTTTTCCTGGCTTGTCAGATCACCAGACTTGTCGCTAATCGAAAATGTGTGGGATGTGATGAACCAGTGCCAACATGCTGATCCAATGAACATTGGAAGCATGTGAATGCAGCATGGATGACTATACTGTAGGACGCCATTTCGTGCCTTATATCGATTGATGCTATCATACATGGTACAAGTTATCAGGGCCCATGGTGGACCTACTAGGCAACAGGGCACATATTGATCTGAGGTGACTGAAATGTTAATCATTTCTGCAGGACATACTAGTGTAGATGTCCTGTGAATATGAACATCCTATGGATATAACATCATTTGTAAGGCATAGTGATTATATTGTGTAGCTGAGTGTGCAATAAATACCACTTTTCGCTTTGTTTCATTATAAAAGAGGCTTTATGGTAAGTTCTGAGCAACACTAGGTCCCCAGTTTGATATGTTTGTACGTTGGTAACCTTTTTGTGAAACTTACTCTAATGTAGCCTAGTATATTCTGTAAGGACAATTAGAGCTTGCTCTATTTTAGCTTGTTGTGTTTGATCATTCCTCGCGATACAGATAGTGTGAAACCAGTGGAAGCATGAGGCAAATTATTCTATTTGGTCTCAAATTGAGCACCATACTCAATGCATGTTGTCTGCTTATTAGAAGCATAGGTTCTTATGCATCAGTTAAATTATCTGAATATTCTCTCCAATGGGTTACAACTAGGTCCAAAGTGTGAAATTAAATATGTTTAATGTCATGTTGTTGCATGAAACCTTTCCATTTCCACCAATAAAGTAGGAAGCATTATCTGACAATATAGCAATTGGTTTGCCCACAGAAGGTATGAAGTGATTTTGTTCATAATAGAAGTTGTGGTCAAAGACTTTACAGCTTAAGATGTTTGCTATAAACGTCATACATAGCAATTAAATATTTGACGCTTCTGTTAGCTGTGGGTATGGGTCCTGTTACGTCAAGGGCAATGAGTTGCAGGGATTGAGGTGTTACTGGATATAACTCTGTTTAACTGCAAATATTTAGAGGTTTCGCTTTCTGGCAAACAACGCAAGTTCTTAGTACCTTCTGTACTTATCTTTTGAAGTTAGGATATTATCAATAGGGAGCTATTTTGTTAGTACACATAGTGATACAAAAATGACCCCAGGAGTTGTGAGTATACTGGATAAATCCTGTAGGCTATCAGTACGTATACATACCCACCATTTATCCTTGTGTATGCTGTGTCTAAAGAACAACACATTCCCCCTGTATCCTATACTGCTGACTTAAGGCATAACCAGTACCTGCAGTTAATGCCTCATGTATGTTTTTCCACGAAGGGTCTGCATCTTATAGTTCGCATATATCCCTGCACATGTTCAGGTAATGTTGCATATAGATAGTATCTTTGACCAGCATTACCTCATATACCAACGATTTCTCCACCATATCAACAAATTCAGAAAGTCTTAGTGTGAGCCTAGACAAGAAATCTGCAAATTTATTATTATGGCCACTAACATGTCACATTTCTAAATCATATTCCCATAATGATGATGTCCAATGAGACAGTCTGGCATGTGAATAGCTTACACGACGACAAGAAGCTTGACTGACGGTCACTAAAGACTTTCACATGACAGTGGTACTTTTTGAAAGCTCACACTACTGCTAGAGCCTCAATTTCCATAAAAGAATATGCTCTTTCGCACTCCTCAACATCCAGCTCGCAAAACCAGTTATCCTTATCTCATTCTTGCCTGACAATTCATCCATTTGGACTAGACACATGTCCATTGTGAAAGTCCTTTGTCATATCCAGAAGTTTTAATATATTTGAATTCACTAATGCCTCCTTGATTCTGTCAAATGCTGCTTTGCATGCATCAGACCAGCACCTATCAGCATTCTTTTTTAGTAAGTTAAGTAAAACATCATTATTTAATAATTGCTCTGGTAGAAAACACTTGAAGAAACAGGCTAATCCCACAAAGGCTTTTAATTGTCTTTTGGTTCTGAGGTAGGAGAATTTCCTTATTCCTTCCGTCTTGTCTGGTTCTGGCACTATTCCACTGGATGAAATGACGTGTCCCAGAAACTTGCTTTCCCTGTATCCAAATTTGGACTTTTTCAGGTTAGCTATCGCATCCACATTTGCAAACTTGCTTCACACTCTTTCGAAAAGCTCTAGATGTTCTTGCCAAGTACTTGTGGCAATGAATAAATTGTCCACATACACCATGACATGGTCTAAGAGCTCCGGTACTAACAATGTATCAAGTGCGTCGATGAAAACTCCCGAGTTCACATGTATACCAAAAGGTAGTACATTAAGCTAGTTACTTCTACCCACAAATATGAAAGCTATATATTTTCTAGATGACTCTGACAATGCAATCCACCACTAGGAAGGGCGCATGTGTATTGTGGTTAGATGTTACGTACCATAGAACTTTTGTATCTCTCTCTTCTTCAAGGTTTTCTGGCCTTACACACACTGGCATAATCACTTTGTGTATATCCTGGGTATCCAACACCAGACAAATCCTTCCATCAGCTCTCATAGCAGTGAACAGTAGACTGCTACATGGTGAGGATGATGGTTCAGTAATTCCGCAGTCTAGCATTTTTCTGATCTACTTCACCACTGCTTCCTTCTCTGTCCATAGCACAGTATAGGCAGCATGGCAGTATGTCTGGTGTTCATGAACTTGAAAATGATAGGTGTAACCACAGATAACACCTCATTTCTCTGAATATATCTCTCAATAATTCAGAAAGTTTTTCGTGACAATATTCACCACATATGTCAATAGTCTTAACCATTTCAGATTGTTCTCTTTTCTCCTTTGTCTACCAGCCAACAGAGTACACATTAGAGGTCGATCCTTGCATCCCTCTCGCGCAAAAATTCCCAGCCCAAGATGACGTGCACCGACAAGTTATTTATAAACAGAAAAGTGGATCTGTGGGTTCCTTTTCCCAAAGCAGTACATTGGCAGCTCAGGCTAAAGCCAATTGAAAGAAACACCTTCAAATAAACTATGAATCCCTAATGGTTGGAAGAAAGCTGGTACAGTACAATTACTTAAATATAAAACTCTTAACAAGCAAGATGTTGTGAGGGAAAGGGTACAGTTTTGAATAAGAATACAGGGCATGAAACACACATGAGAACATAAGGTGCTCATTCCAACAGACTGCCTGAATTACTGTGCTTAGGCCAATCCCTCACACTAAAACACAAGTTAACGCACAACAAGGCAACGCATTACATCAGCTGGTCACCACGTCTATGAGGCACTAAATATGTGAGGGCCAAGGAGGCTGTGGTGGCTCAGTTACATTCATCCATTACCTGCACTTACTTGTGAACTCATTCCAGCAGATCACTGGTAGGAAAGCCGAGCAGAAACCTACCATACTGCAACTCGCACCAGGCTGCATACAATGTAACTATTCCAAGAATTGGGAAAAGGTCTTAATTTTGTATGAAAGGCGGAAATACTGGCAAAACTTGGGAATATTCTGAACCTTGAGATGTACACTTTCACTTCCACAGTCATGCAAAAACCCTTTCATTCACGTTATCAAGTTTATGGTAACACTCTTCCTGAAATCTGAACAGCGACTAACCATGGATTGTTCTTAAATGAAAAGGCTTGTCATAATATTAAGTTTATTGATGTCTAATGCACCCAAGTTTTTAGTCACCAATCTGCTCCGTAACCACATGGAATTTACACAAAATTACTTAAAAGATCTGTACTTTCTAAAAAAACACACCAGAATAAATATACCTTCACTTTAGAACTTCTTTGGTGTTCATACTACACATGACAGTAACATTGAAAGGCTGGGCTCTGACTCCCTTAGACTGCTTTAAGCATTCTATATCTCCAAGAGAAAAGACGTGCAAAGAATGCTCACTTCCAATTGGTCAGTTTTCTTTAAGGCCAATAGAAAAACATTATTCGCTTATGTTAGTCTGCACTTTTCATAACTAACCAATCAACAAATAACACACTTTCAAACTGTACTTTTTCCTGAAATAAATATTTAACATTCTGATGTTTTGTTTATACTTTCCATTATTAACTATTTTCATTTGCACTCGAATGAGCTTTCCTTTTGCCATTAACTTACTTAACATATTATGATACAAACTTCCACATCATCTGCATTCACACTGCCTTAAAACTTTCTCACACTAGTTCATACAGCATTCGTCTGTAGAAAAATGTTCTACATATTTACTTTAGACCACATTCATGCACCACTCACACTGTTAAATGGATATACAAAACTGTACAAACATAAACAAACAAAAAAGACAACAATTCACAAAAACATTCTCTTGACCTGTTTCTTGGATGTCTGTGCACTACTAGACTCTGGTGGTCAAAATTCTTAACTATTATAGTTCTTTCTGTTTACTCCTGTACGCTACTGTTCTCCAGCAGATGAAAATTGGAACAACATACTAGACTGAACCCACTTCAGGCCGCGCATAAGTCATTCTCCCGATACACAGGCGCTAGACAGGAGACTGAAAGCAGTTTAACAATTACAAGTGAAGCCCTTACAAGAACATACCTAAGAGTAGCAATTTACCTTTAACTCTGGTAACAAAGATCTCTATTCAAGAAAGAGAACATGAGAATTAAAGACTGCCTCAAGCTTTAATCACCTGTCTAGTTAAAGTTATAATCAGAGGCTTAGCGAAAAATAGAACTGATAACTGTCAGGCCACCAGGGCAATTGTTGGCATATATTGCAATAAGGCCAAAGGAATGAGCTTACCTCTGCAGAACTGGCAATAACCAGATTCCCATGGCCATTAGCTGCTTAAGCAACAATTTGACAAGGAAGTCTATAACACCATTTTCATACGTATGAGACATACAAGATTTAAATACACTCCACCAGAAATAAAAAAAGGCAATTGCTAAAATAACCAGTAGCACAAAATACAACTAGTAAATTTAATTGACTTTAGACTCTGGTGTTCGTATGGTTAACTAAACATTTCAGTTCAGTCAGAAAAAGGAAGGGGTGGTCACCGGCATTTAAATAAAACAGAGCAACCCTCAAAGTAATCATGAATACAGTAAAAGAATAAATAACATTGGTTATTAATGTACTTGACTTAAGGGACCAAATTACACATGCAATAAACAACATAGAAAACCACCCTTTGAGAAGTACTGAAAGGCACAAAGATACACTTAATAAAAAATAACAATAAATAAAAAGGGGCTCAATCAGTAATCACATTAAAATGCAGCCCTTTAGGAAACCAGCAAGAGCGGCAAAAGCCAGAAGCCCTCATAGTACAACCATTGGGCATGAAAGGTCCAAAAGGCCAAGGCGAGTTCATTATTGTGAGAGAAGCACTAAATACGCAGTTGCATACAGCATTGAATTACCTGAATCACAAACCAGTGTACGTCAAGACGAATGTAATTCATACGATCCAACACTGTATCCCCAAAAATTGCAGCAGGCGAGCAAAGCTAAGGCCGTGACCAAAACAAGCACACGAGAAATACAGCAGCCGCTGGTTTTCCACACTCTTGATGAAAGAGCAACAGTCTTCATGAGTAAGTGGGCAAATGCCACACACAATGCTTCTCACACAATGAGTCGCGTGGACTAGTAGCGGGGACTACTTGTTGCACTGGCTTCCTCTGCATTCTGCCACCTCCTCGATGCACCACCAGAGATGTTACATCAGAAGGAGAATCGATACACAGAGGGAAATGTCTCGCTGTAGATACAGTCCACTACATAAGGCAGGGAAGAATCAAAAAGGAGCCGGTGCTATGGCTCATCTTCCACAGCTCTTCTTTTATGGTTTGCAGCATATCTTTGGTGATTTAATCATTTTTTACCTGTTTTTGTAGTGTGTTTTGAGCCAGATGTGTTAGCTACAACTGTGGCCAGCTGTTTTACCATTCGTAGGAGGTGTTTGGAGTGTACTTTTTTCCATTCAAATACTCATTAAGTCCTTCTTAATGTGACACGTGATAGTGATGACATGAGTGTCCTGTACCTTATTGAATCTAATGGCAAGCTCCCTGTCTTGCTAGGCTAAAGCTTCATTTAGCTGCCTAACCAATTGCTTATCCATAAACACTCATATTTCACCTCTTGCCTTTTCTAATCTTTCTAACTTTTCGTCTATCTCCTTTTCTAGAAGCTCGTGCCTCCTGACCCTCTCTCGCTCGAACATGGGAAGAAGTTGTGTTTCCCTCATTATTTGTCTCGCATCTCTTCTCTGTTCTAAAATTGCCTGCTTTGCCTGTGTTCCCTTTTCTAACAATTCCAGTTTCTGGAATACCATATAAAGAAAAACCACCTTTGGTTTTTGCTGGTTGTGGCACATCAGCTATCACTGCCCCTTGCATTGTAATAAGTCCTACTGTCAGACGTAGTGCGTATGTTTTCTCTCCCTGTCAGGGTCAGGAGAACTGCCTCCATTGTGACCTGTTGTTACCCAAGTTGGGATTTCAGCAGTCATCA
Organism: Schistocerca piceifrons; assembly: GCF_021461385.2. Taxonomy (NCBI): domain Eukaryota; kingdom Metazoa; phylum Arthropoda; class Insecta; order Orthoptera; family Acrididae; genus Schistocerca; species Schistocerca piceifrons. Next base: position 82,665,731 of record NC_060142.1, on the reverse strand, counting down.
TTGATCTCAAAATTTGACTATCCATAACATGAACACTATCCTGTGACTGTGCATCATACACACGCGGTTCACATAGGTCTGACAGTGTCTGTAGATTTCTTCAAGAAAAACTGTGGAACAAAGAACTACACCCACTGTCACTCATGAAACCGTTAACGTCCATGATGGATGATCATTCATAAGGAATGTTGTAATAATAGCAATGACAATTCGTAGGAACAACGGCTTTCTTTAAAAAATATTTATTTTCTGATTACATTGAATGAATGCCTGAACAGTGGAAAATGATGTAAAACTTGAATTATCTTATAGCATGTTGTAACTGCAAGTGGTATGCTTACTCTGTATCACTGTTAACAAAAACTTTATATGCACAGTTTGGCACTGCAACTCCCAATAATAATAAAGAAATACAGTCACTGCAAAATACATTCAGCCCCTTAGGCACTGAATCATCTGGCCCTGTTGAAAAATGAAAGCTTTGGTGCCTGTGCTCATAACAAATAAATTAATTTGTCTTACCCCTAAAGCAGCAATGGTGGAACGCAATATATTGTTGTCTCTCCACAAAAAATATGCTAGCTACAGGCTCAGCAGTGTGCAATGCTGGTCATAATACTTGAAATGAACATGATATTCTTTTGGCTGATAAATTAAAACATTTATGATAAATTGAACTTGTTTGAAAAATATATGACCTGGACAGGGAGGCGGTACAGATTGTGGTAAATTACTGACACAGAGTTTTTTTCTTCTTCTTTTTTTTTTTTTAGGCAAAATTATAGTGCAAGTTATGCTTTTCAAAGACATTTGAGAAATGAAGTTAACATTTCACTAATTGATCCGCAAACAATGTGATTTATACAGCAAATATTATATAACCCCACTAAAGGGGTACAGCTCTGTTAACAAATCATAGAAACATTACAAAAGTGAAATATCTGAGGAGCCTTTTTATCAAATCGGTTTACGTATATTATTCTGGGGTTACTCAACAATTAGGAATCATCAGCCACTCACATATACTAAAGCGTTGCCAAAACAAAAATCATAATTATTTGACATCTTTACCTTGCTTGTATGAAGACTTTTGCGTCCATGTTCAACAATGTTGACATACCTACATTAATCTAACTCTTGGTGGCTTCATGCAGCACACCACAAAAATTGCCCACTCCATCGTATTTTGCTCACAGACACCTACCTACAGCTGAGTGCCAAGCACTCTCTAACTCCAACACTACAATCTCAGACCAGAAGCAGTATCTTTGGGTCTGTGATTGTACGCAGTCAGTGATCCGCATCATAAAGTCTTATCAGAGACATACCTGATGTATAGTATACTATTTTCATTTTAATTTACATCAATATTATTATCATAATTTGGGTGCCACATGTAAGCGTGCCCCAGTAGACTCTATTCACAACCCTTCAGCAGGGTTTAACAAATTTAACACATATTCGGCACATATTTCGAGGTACCTTATACAACAAATGTGTGGTAAATTTATCTCATAAAAATCTTGAGTAGTATAAAACCATTACAGTGTAGTCCTAAGGACCAAAAAATCTAACTGTTTAACATCTTTAAACTTAAAAGAATTGATAGTGTCCAGGTGCACTAGTATAAAACATAATCTGGTTTTATTATTAGTAAATTGTCTCAGAAACAAGGTTGCTGACAAATAAATCATATAAGGCAAAATCAGTATACATTCCGAATTGTCAAGATAATGGTATAGTATTGGGCAAGGGAAAGGAAGAGTCATGGCTGAAGCCTATGAGCATGTTGAAGCAGCTGCATCATAAAGTCCATTTCTTTTTGTTTTGTTCAGGTTCAAGGAATGATTAGTGACCAATGTGGATTGCATTCAGCGTACCAAGACATCTGAATTCCATATTGTTTTCCTCAGTCATGTGCAGAGATACAGTAGGCACTTGGCAACATATTACCAACAACCATAGTTGCCAATTATCACATCAGTAATGTGACGACCAGCATCAGCACTGCTCTTCATAGTAGATATTCTTTTGAGATCCAAACAACATATATAATCACTTATGTTGAAGTATGAATACCAGTAATAAATTGCTCCAAGACCATAAACAGAGGTAGAAGACTGGATTAATGAAAGGTACGAAAAGGTAGCAAAGGTAAGGTAGCGGAACATGACCATTTCTACCTATGTCAACGTTGAGTAATCCATCTGATCAGAAAAAGTTCATTATCCTAATGATATTACATACCTGATGAAGCAACAATGCTTTACATCAGTGTGAATTGGCAAAACTGAAAGTGAACTCTGGATAAGACAAAATCAATAAGTGTGGCATCAGGCTGCCAATTAGACATAGAATAACTAACATGACAGGGAACATCATTGGTTCATTATGTTATACTGTGGCTCTCAGTCACCTTGTGTATTCAGTATTGTGATATAATTACATAAGAAAACCTAACAGCAAAACCAAGAATTGAATGGCTCCAGGTGGGCTTGTTCTCGAAATACATGCAAATCTTAATATTTAAAACAATTTTACGGAAAATATCAATCAGAGGCCCAAACTGGCTTTCCTACTGACATATGTGCTGATATTAATAGCTATAAAGTGATTGGAGCTCCAAGTGGACTAGTACCTGAAATACATGCAGATCTCAATATCTAAAACAATATCAATTAGAGGCTCAAAGTGGCTTTCCTACATACATAAATTCTGGTATTAATAGCTGTAAAATGATTGGCACTTGAAGTGGCCTAGTACATGAAATACATGCAACTCTTAATATCTAAAACAATTGAGTAGAAAATATCAATCAGAGGCTCCAAGTGGCCTCTTTACACACATAAATCTTGATATTAGTAGCTAAGAAAGCGATAGAAATCTTCTTTGTGGCTCACAGTGGCCTAGTTTGACATGAATTAAATGCTGGCCTTAATAACGAAAAATGCGAAAGAAAACATCTTTCTGGCTCAAGGTGGCCTAGTTTTACACAGGATAAACATCAAAGCTGAGAAAGTATCATAAAATATTATTTACCTATAACTTTATATGGAACTCAGAGGCATATGCATTATTCATAATGAGAATATATAACTTGAACAAAGTGCATAAATAGGAATATTATTTAAAAGTATGGCTCTGTATGACCTGTATGATTACATATTAGACAAATAGAATCATAGAATCAAAGTATAGCATCGTGTGAGTAAAGATACAATATTTATAGGTTGTATAGCACCCTCAGGGCTTCATAATTTTCAGCCTATTAAATGACCTATATCTCTAACAATGCGCATATCTACAGGGAGGAATATGGGAATGATTGATAAGAGCAGTGCACTTTATGTGTAAAGAAAATGATTAATAGTCAATCGTCTTGAGTCAAGAACTACTATGGCCAAAGCGAAGAAAAAATGTGATTGTAGTATATGCAAGCATAAAGAACAGACTACTATGTCCAGTATAGCTCACTGACTAGATAAATGTAACATGTCACAGTAAATCATGAGATAAATATGCAAAGATGATGGTGAAAATAGTGGAACCTGGAAATGTGATTATTAACCTGGAGGGAAAAAAGGCAGCCATGCATGCTAATGTAAGAAGGCAGTCTCATATGCAGTCTCATAAGTAATGGTAAAAAAATGTTTTAATGTATAAAGCTTCTGTGACAGTCTTCCACAAATGCCTCCAATCATGTGGCACAAGGTAAGACAGATTTTCCTAGAAAGGACACACTAATGTTTTTGACAATGTGTGAGAGTGTTAAAATATGTGTACAAACTTCCAACTTCATGTAACGAGATGACCTACTTGAGATGTACAGCTGACCTTCCTTGCTGGTTAGCCTGCCACTGCAAACTCTCTTCCTCTTCTTCTCCGAAGTATGTTTCTAGTTACAGGAATTTCTCAAGACTTTTGCTACTTAAGTAGACGTACAAAGTTTCATTTGCTTCAACTAACGATGTATATTTGAACTTCAGACATTCTACAAAATCCCACTCTTCACATAAATAGGTACTGTTTCATAAGTCTCTCGTATCTCCAAATGTTAGAAAAACAAATTTAATTTACATATAAGAGAAAGGTAGCTTATACACCATGCCCGTTCTCAACATGAAGCAAAATACACGTCTTCCCCTTAACAAGGCTAAGGCAAAAGTTTTTCAATGGTTCTTTTTCAGCTGTTCATGTTACTATAACAGTGGTCAAAACACAATTAGAACAGAGTAGCATAAACATTCCATAATTCTTCTGTCCACTTTCCCTAAACTTTCATGGATCGACTGACAAGTACTTGTCAGTGCAGTTTGACCACCGCGTCTGCGTTCTGCTCATGACTCATTTCCAACCTGCACACACAAACATGTGACACGCAGTGACTTGCACTCGTATCTAAAATATCGTGCGTTCAAGATGGTAGAAGGCTGAGTGGTTCTAGAATTTACGCAGAAATTCTCTAATCACTACAACCCCCCCCCCCCCCCCCAGATCGAGCACTCAATACTTTATACATAATCATTATGTACATAATACCACACATAATAACATTTTACATTTTAGCAGCATACATTTCTTACATATGTTTATATATACATGTTCCACTTCAATAACGACCCTTTATTTTCTCTAGAACAACCTTTAGCAGAGTGTGTCTTTATTTTATTCTCACTTTACTTTGATATCTGGACCTGAGTATTCATTCGTGATTTAGTAAGCTTGACTAGTATTTAGGAATCGTGAGACTTTTTCTTTATTTCCAATCGTAAACTTCGGGTGTTCATAACACTTGAGTATTCTGTTTTCTGTTCTCATTCTTTGTACTAGTTTGTAGTTTGGAGGAACTCTGGGCGAAATGAAAGTGTTCTTTTGACACTCATTTATTTATATGAAACATAATAATGCTAGTTGTGCATAGAATTCATACTTTCCAGAATAATTCCTATAAAATTTTGTGACTATCGTCACAATACTGTCCCCCTTTTCCTAGGATCAGTACCTATACCTTGCCTGTAGGTTGGCCTTGTGAGAGCACTTCCTCTTTCCATTTTGGTAGATATGCCCTTTATAAAACATTCCTATTTTGTAGGCCACAGGCCCCCCCTTATCCTTTCTGATTCGGCCTCACGGTTCATTACGCCAGTATACGTTCCTATGTATATTATAATTAAGTATTCCCTGGTAAAGCTACAAATCTATTCTACACTGTGCATTCACTTTTTAATACATCTTTTACTCCCTAGAGCCCTCCTCTACTTCTCAAATTCTATACTCTCCGTAGAGAATATGTCTACATACACTATTTAAGTACTACTATCTTACAATCCATCAATTCCTCAGAGTATTGATTACACTGACTTTTCTTAAATGACTATCATGATCAATTCCACTCACACCTCTTCCTTGTCTATCCCGTGCTCACTACTGCTTTATAGTTATTCCACTAACTCATGCGCTTTTGTCTCTCTTTGCGCATGAGTTGATCTCCAATATTCTTGCTTTATATACACGTCTTCGTATATATACCTACAAACAAACAATGTATATTTCCTATGTATGCACATTCTTTCCCCTATCACATCTGGTGGTTCTCATATCACAACAGGTTTCTAGGGTGTAATTTCAATATTTGTGTATTAGGTTATTCTTGTGTGTGTGTGTGGATTTGTATTCATGTAGTCTGATTCTTCGGCCTTCTCATCTAAAGATGTAGGTTATTAGAAACCACAGAAACAAAGAACGACTTCAGCGATAGAAGTTTGTGAAAATGGAAAGAGGGAAAAAATAGATAGGTCCACAAATTAGAAGTAAGAAAAGAAAAAAAAATAGATATGGTTGCTAAGATCGAAGAAGAGAAAGGAGATAGCCCCAAAGACAGGAAACCTTTCCCACCACCCTTCCCCAGGATCCCTACCCCTCAGGTATTTGAGTGAGACGCCAGAGGAAGTTTGGTGTTAAATCATCTCCTACAGAACGGACATTCCCACCTTCACCCCTGAGGTCCCTGAAGGAAATCTTAGCAGCCCTACGGAAATGGCAAATGGTGAAAAATCAGGCACACTTGTTTGCGAGGGTTGTCTGAAAGGTGTGATGTGTGTTTTGTGTTATCCATGATTTATTTGCTCTTGTAAACCATGCTTTTATCTACAATACTTACAAAACCTATACAAACCTTCCTATTACATCACGTCTCATAAAATGTATAAAATACTCTATACACAATAGAAAATTTATAGCTCTGGTATCACAGTTGTTTCATTAGCCACCTTATGTTATATTATCCATAAATATAATAATCTATTCAATTTTATATTGTCTAGATATCACTTCTTTTCAGTGATTCTCTTAAATCAGAGTCTATTTTATTGTCATATCTGGTTTTCTAAGTAATAAGGTTACAGGATAGTTATAGATGTTAGGAATAGATGACAGAATAGTTTAAGATTTTAAGGGAATTCGGTGCTGGAAAACTGTTTTGGAGAGACACCAAAAGCAACTCGGGATCCAACGATCATCATTCCGCCCGTTAACTCAGAACATTAATGTCCCTGGGGGACATACAATTTCACATCTTTTACATTGTACTTCCCCTTTTCTGATCCAGTTGTGGGATGTACTAAAAATAATGTCTTAGGATGGATCACCGTTTGTACTCGGTATGGTCCTTCATATTTTTGAAAAAACTTAATGGGTCTCTTTTTTCAGAACAGAGATTTGAAGATGTTGTCTTATAAGAAACAGGTCATCGACTTTGCGCTGAGGTTCTGCAGCCTTTTCATTATGCTTATTTACTCTTTGTTGTGCTTTTTCAACTAAGTGCCGGACTGAGACTCGAACGCAGGAGCTTTGCCTTTCGCGGGCAAGTGTTCTACCATCTGAGCTACCCAAGCACGACTCACGTCCCGTCCTCACAGCCTTACTTCTGCCAGTACGAGACGAGCTACTGGCAGAAGTAAGGCTATGAGGACGGGGCGTGAGTCGTGCTTGGGTAGCTCAGATGGTAGAGCACTTGCCCGCGAAAGGCAAAGGTCCCGAGTTCGAGTCTCTGTCCTGCATACAGTTTTAATCTTCCAGGAAGTTTGACATCAGTTGTACCTTGATCCCAACTCCATGGTACTCCCTTTATTAATAAACATAAAATTCTTGGGTCATTTAGCTCTTGCCCTCGTATGTACCATCGATAGTATCCGGCCATACCTATAAATTCTTTTAAATGTCTTCCATTTTTTGGGTGTGGACATTCTTTGATAGCTTTGATGCGTTCAGGGTCTGGTCTAATTCCCTGTATCCCTACAGTATGACCTAAGAACTTACGTTCATGGCATGCAAAGTACGATTTAGACAGTTACACCGTAATACCTTTCTCTTTAAACCTTTTTAAAGTCTTGCACAAAGTTAAACAATGTTCTTCCCAAGTAGCTGGTATTATCAGGATATCATATAAATATATTATCAAATCCTTTAATAAATCTCTCCCTAGTGCCTCACCTAACGCACGTATAAATACAGACACAGAGATATTAAGTCTGAAAGGCAATACATTCGAATGATATGATCAAACAGAAATGCTGTATACTTTTTAGATTATGGGTGTAACTTTATTTGCCAATATCCCGTAGTCAGGTCCATCGTGCTAAAAAACCTTGCCTTTTCAAATTTGGATAACAATTCATAAATATTAATCAGTCTGCCTCTTTCTGTCTCTATATGTCTGTTCAGTGTATGAGCGTCTAACACTAATCATACACCCCCATCCCCTCCCCCGTAGCTTTCTTTAGCACGACTAGAGGATTTTTCATTATGCTGGAACTAGTTCTATAATATTATTATCAATCATCTTGTTGATTTCCTCCCTAACTGCTTCTTTCCAAATCATAGATATTGGATAAAGTTTACAAAAGAGTGGATTTTAAATTTACAGATGTAGTCGCTGATATTACGTGGAATATCGGAAAATACTACTTCATACTCCATTAGAATTTTATATAAATCTCGCTTTTGTTGATCTGTTAATATTAGGGACTTGATAACTTTGCCTTGTATGTCAGTTCGGTGTGATACATGATCTACATTATCGATCCTTGGTTACAATTGTGCTGTAACTGTTAATTGCAGACACTGAAACTTATTTATTTTCCTATGGAGTTATCTGTCACAAATGGTATCCAACATCTACTATCCCCTTTACCAAAACGAAGAAGATTTTCTTCAAAGTTTAAGATAACTTTAAACTCTAATAACCAATCTAAACCCAATAATACGTCTCTATTAATATCTTCTACTGTCAACAGCATTTGACGAAATAACATGTTTCCAATACTGCAGTTCACTTGGGTTTCGTATTTCACAATTTTGCTTTTTGTTCCTGTTATTCTGACTATGTAAACTCTAGTTACTCGCAATAGTGATAAGTGCTGCGTAGTCTGCAATGAATTAAAGAATGCTTAGGAGATGAGTGGTACCTCACTCCCTGAATCTATAAATATGTTAACCTTGGAATTTTCCCCAGTTCATGCTGTTATACGTTGTGGGTTATTGGTAGCTAAGCTTAGTTCTTCAAGCAGCAACCATTCCTTTGTGGGTAAAGTTAACATACTCAAATGGAACAAGGCTTCCTAATGTATCTCCACGACCTAGGCCCCAACCCTGGATCCAGATCGAACCACGTTTTCCTCATTACTCCTAATTACAGGCTGGTTACCGAAAAGAGATATCACATCCCCATCTTGTGTTCTATTGTTACTCGGTACAAATTCCTGAGCAGTCACTGGACCTAAATTTGGAGGTGGATCCTTCTTCTGATAATTGTCGTCATACTTTTTCTAGCAAAAAAACTCCCAACCTAACCTCAAGTGGGCTACGCTACAGATCAATTTATGCAGTTTAGCAGGTACGGAAAAAATTTTTCATTCCAAATGTATCTGGCTTGGAGAGCTTTGTGGGTGAATATGTAAAGTTTGTTGGTGATTGTACTTTGTATTTTCATAAATAAAGTGATCTGTAGCGTAGCCCACTTGAGGTTAGGTTGGGAGTTTTTTTTTTGGAATGCGGCCGCCTATGATTTGAAAATACTGATTAGTTAGTGTATTACGCAATGTTGCGTCATCGGCAGCGCCGCGCTTATCGGGCAGAGGGAAAATGAAAATGGATGTTATATTCGAAATCAGCGCATCAGAATTCACTATATCGACAAAATATTGAAAAATAAAAAAAAACTTTAAAAAAATTTAAAACAATTTTTTTGATGTAAATAATTGACTGGGGCGAAAATAAATATCGTATTCGTAATCAGCGTATCAAATTTGACTATAATCGATCAAATTTTGAAGAAAATTGATAAATTTTTTCCGTACCTGCTAAACTGCATAAGTGCCAAGTCCTCCTTCACGGCCGTTCTCAATCCGAGTAGGATCAGCGGTAGTGCTTCAGGCCATGAAGTGGAACTACACATTAATGCAGCTTTGAGCGTGCGGTGTAGTCGTTCCACCATTCCATTACTAGATGGATGATAGCTTGTGGTGGGTAGGTGGTTTCACCTGCACAGTAGTAAAAGTTGGCTTTCAAACTGCCTTCCGTGATCTGTTGTTATGTTTTGCGGAACGCCAAACCTGGAGAACCATGAATGCAACAGTGCTTTTGCAACCGACTCTTCAGAAATGTCTTTTATTACAACTACTTCTGGCCACCTGGTAAAACGATCAATGATTGTGAGCAAATAGCGTTGTTCTGAAGAGCATGATAGCGGGCCCACAATGTCCACATCTATATGTGAAAATCTTGCAGATGGCGTCGGGAAGTCAGCAATAGGTGCAAAGACATGTTTGCTGATTTTATTACGCTGGCATGTTAGGCATGCACGCGCCCATGCACGACAATCTTTTTGTATTCCAGGCCACACTACTTTGGAGGAAACTAACTTGGCTGTTGCTCGTACTCCTGGATGTGATATTGTTCTGGTATGTAAGGTCGCTCCTTTCCTTTTGCTACATCACACCAAATTCCGTCTGGAACATTTGGGACAGACACACGTCTGAGCTGCAGCGCAGTTCTCTGTTCCTCTATCAGACGGCGCAAGAAAGGATCTTCTCGTTGTTTAGACGCTAACTCGGTCCAACGAATTGAATTTAAACTGGCACAATTCCTAGACAGGCAATCTGCGACCAGGTTGTCTTTTCCTGAAATGTGACGCACGCCAGTTGTGAACTATGCAATGTACTCGACTTGCCTGCACTGACGTGGTGAATTGAGCTCTGTGTCTCGTTGAAATATAGCTACTAACGGCTTGTGATCGGTAAAAATTGCAAAGTGCCTCCCTTGGACAGACGTGCGAAAATGCTTCATGGCTAAGTAAATAGCAAGCAACTCACGGTCAATAGCACTCCATTTTTGCTGCTGTCGAGTCAGGTTTTTAGAGAAAAATTCGAGCGGCTGCCATCAACTTCTTGCTGTAGCGCTGCACCCACTGCTGTTTGGCTCGCATCAACTATGAGCGCTAAAGGAGCGCTATCTTGGATGTCCCAGTAGTGTTGCCCGAGAAAGACATTTCTTTAAGTCATGGAAAGCTGCTTCAGCATCTGGACTCCATGGAATTTTACGATTTCCTGTTGTATTTTTACCTGCAAGTAACGTTGTGAGTGGCTCTTGGGCGGCAGCTAATTTAGGTAAGTGACGTCTGTAATAGTTGAGCATGCCTAAAAATCTGCGAAGTCCTTTGTAAGTTGTGGGAAGGGGCATCTGTTGTACTGCTTCAACCCGCTCAGGCAAAGGTGACAGGCCTGCTGCTGAAACCAAATATCCCAGGAACTTAACCTCGCGTTTTCCAAACGTGCACTTTGTTTCGTTAATAATTATGCCATACTCTGTCAGACGGCGGAAAAGCTGCCGCAGATGTTCGACATGCTGATATACAGAACCAGAGAATACTAAAATGTCATCCATATAACAAAATACGAATGGTAATTCTCGAAGCACCTCATGCATGAATCTTTGCCATGTTTGGGCAGCGTTTCTGTTGACCCCACCCAACTTACCCCTGTACTTAATAAATTCCGAACACACTTCACGACAAAAGGAATACCAGTCTAAAACAGTCCTCTCACTCACACCAGTCTCAAACGCGCAAAAACTCTGTGGGCATCTATAACAAAAATAATATGTAATAAGCACAATCTCACGCATGCCCAATCTAGACTTCTCGAACCAGGTACCACGCCTTATAGAACGCCATACGCCATCTTTCCGGCAACACCACATGTATCCGTCGCTGATCCGAGAGGCCGGAACTTTAACCAATTTCATCGCCTCAAGGCAAAGAGAACACTTAACAACTTCGGCGATTAAACCGAATAGTTGTAAGAACTTGATAAGTTCTAACGCTGTCTCGCCCATCATCGCCCTCAACCGAACACTATTAAGGCGGTCTTTCATATCCATTCCTAAACAAAAAACCACAACCAAATACACTCAATAACAAACTCACCCGACATACAGCAATGAGCATTAAATTAAAACAAACGAAAACCATGAACACACCACCAGAGAGCACCACAAACAAAAACAAGACTAAACTCCGCGCCGTAATGACGTCACACACCACAACACGCTTACGTCACGGGTCAAAGCAGACGAGTAAGATCGGAGGTTTCTGTTGACCCCCAAATGGCATAAAATTGTACTCAAACAAACCGAATGGTGTGATAACTGCTGTTTTTTTTAATGTCAGATGGAGCCATGGGAATCTGGGAAAATGCTTTGGCGCAATCAATCACACTAAATATTTTGGGGTCTAGTGCAGCAGGGGATACAACCCGTCGGCTTTGAACAATGACGTCATTCCTTAGTCATAGATCGTAATGTCTTCACTTCGAGGCATAGATAATAAAGCAGTTCTGTGTTCTAATAAGCACTATCATTAAAATAATTGAATGTAAATCTAAAAGCGATCGCTTGATATTGGGTGCATCATTAAACGTGTGACTTAATTAACCTAATTATTTGTTTCAAGATATTGCTTAATAAAGTAGGATCAGTTTATTCTATCTCGTGAGATTTTTTTTTTTTAAACAGCCAAAAAACACTTATTAGGTACTGAAGGGAGCTGCTTAATAAAGTAGGATCAGTTTATTCTACCTCGTGAAATTTTTTTTTTAAAAAGCCAAAAAACTCGTATTACGTACTGAAGGGAGCTAGAACACTAAGAAGAATAGCTTCTCGGCTTTTGACAAGATATTGCTTAATAAAGTAGGATCAGTTTATTCCATCTCGTGAGATTTTTTAAAAAAAAGTCAAAAAAACACTATTGCTTAATAAAGTAGGATCAGTTTATTCTATCTCGTGAGATTTTTTTTTTGAAAAAGCCAAAAAACACTAATTAGGTACTGAAGGGAGCTGTTTGATAAAGTAGGATCAGTTTATTCTATCTCGTAAGATTTTTTTTTAGAGTCAAAAAACACTTATTATGTACTGAAGGGAGCTAGAACATAAAGAACAATCGCTTCTCGGCTTTTGACAAGATATTGCTTAATAAAGTAGGATCAGTTTATTCTATCTCGTGAGATTTTTTTTTTTAAAAAAGTCAAAAAACACTTATGCTTTTGACAAAATCAATGTTTATCTCTCTCGCATTCCTTTGTTTCTCAACATTCTCCTCAGCTCTTTCATCTCTGTAATACATGCTCTCTGGCGACTTGTGACGTCATTGTTCAAAGCCGACGGGTTGTATCCCCTGCTGCACTAGTCCCATATTTTGGCATTGCTAATCGTACTGTTAAAATCAGTCACATTGGGTACTGGGTAGCGGTCGGGAATTGTGCGGGCATTGAGCGCCCTGTAGTCTCCACATACTCTCCATGAATTGTCTTTTTTACGGACCATGTGATTTTGAGATGCCCATGAACTATCAGACCTACTTACAATACCTGTTTTTAGAAGTCGAACTCAGCTCGCGCCGCGAGCAGCTTCTCCGGAGCCAGACGCCGCGGGCGGAAGGCAACGGGTTGACCTTGTGTCGTGCTGATGTGGTGTTGAGTATTGTGTCTGCATTTCCTGATTGCGTTGACGGGTTCCGTAAGTGCTGGAAAGTCTTGAAGCAGTTTACGAAAAAGTGATTCCTCCGACAGTGCTCTGATATTGCCTGCAGTATACGAATCGTTACGACTGTCGGGTGTCTTCTTGCGTGACGCACACGTGTGCGCCCCGCTTAGTTGCGGGTACGAACTCGTATCACAATATCCCGACGCGGATGACGCGGTAGAGGAGCCGGAAATCTTCGTGCGGAAAGACACGGGCACATCGCACTGCACTTGAACCGACGCGGAAGACGCAGTAGGCAAAATCCCTTCTGTGGGAACTGTCACCAAACGACGGTTAACCAGGTCGGGCATAAGTCGGTAGTTCCGTAAAAAGTCCGCTCCAATTATAGGACTCGGCACATCAGCAACCACAAAAGTCCATTTTGGATGGAAGTTGAAATTCAGATGTAATGCCAACTGTTTCTCACCATAGGTAGATGTTCTGGAATTGTTTGCCGCAGTCAGCACATGTTGCGTTGTTGTCGTGAGTATATCGCCTCTCTTTCTTGGATAAACACTGACTTCTGAACCTGTGTCAATCAGAAACTTCTCACCTGAAGAGTGGTCCAACACGAACAATCGGTGTGATTGGTTGACTGCAGATACCGTGGCGTTTTCACCTCTTTGAATCACGCTATGACTCGGGCGCCTATGTTGTTGTTGACGAACGTTAGCGCCCGCCTTTTAAGTTTGGGTAGCTGCAGGGTTGAATACATTGACGGGCAGTGTTACCGAAGCGTCTGTGGTACCAGCACCATTGATCTGTCAAATCCTGTTGGATAGCATTTCTTCGTCTTTTCCAACTGCGACTTCGTAGCTGCTGGTGGTGTGAAGTTACTTGCACGTTGAGTTTTGCCACTTGTGCTGCCAGTTGCTGTATGGTGGGTTCGGTCGATGAGCACTGCTGTTGGGAAGTATTATTGCATGTTTTGGCTCACTGACGTCAGATTCCATCACATTACACGTTCTTGGGCCTCTATCCTGGCTGTAGTTGAATTCGGAACACGCAGAAACTTCGGTTAAGGTGTTTGCGATGGTGTCTGCCTGTTTTGCTAAGACTTGCAATGGTAAGTCTGTTTCTGCTGCAATGACGGCACGGATGTTGGCAGGAAGTTCACGAAGCCATATTAGACGTAAAGACTCTTCAGGCAGGAGTTCCGGGCCGGCTAATGTACGTAAGGCTTTGAGTACTTGTGACGGAGTCTTGTCGCCCAAATCTTCGTATGCGAAAATTTTTTGTAGTCGCAAATCTGGTGACAACGTATAATGCTGTTGAGCTTCCTTTAGCACAAAGTAAGTTTGTTGCGACAAGGTTTCTTCTACTTGCTCTATCACTTCTAAATTTAGATGTGAAACCACTATATTAAATTTGTCAATGTTGTTAGACACCCCACGCTGCCGAAATATGCATTCAGCCTGCGTAAACCAGAGCTGGGGGCGCGTCGGCCAGAACGCGGAAAGCTTAACATTTCCGTGTCGCGCGTAGGTACTCCCATCTTTTGCGTTAACATCTGACGTTCCGTTTTGTGGCGAATCAAAGGGCGTGGACCGCGATCCTTGGTCGAACAGACTGTAGTCTTCAATCTTGATTCCACTGCCCCATGCTTTTGTCTCTGAATTCATTATTCTCGTCGGTATATATTTTCTTTATGGTTCTGCTACGATTTTTCGGTGTCACCACTATGGGAGCCTGTATATTTTATGAAGTAACAGCATTTTCATGAGACGAGAAAACATTTTATTTTCCAAGCACAGATCAAAACTAACAAGAATAAACAACTCGTAACCAAGCCGACTACGGCAAAGATAAATATCTATCAGCTGCAGCTTTCACCCGCTGTTTTTGGCACAGTGGATAAATGACGTTGCCACAACTTTGTGAATCGACTTTGGCATTTAACAGTCCTAAAGTTTCACTCTGGGCATTCAATTGAGCATTTCAAGCTTCACTCTGGGTAACCAATCGAGAATTTACTGATTCTAGTTTTTCATTTAGAGTCGAATTTTGAGTTTTGATTAAATTTGCTAACTCAGACCAGTCAGGCACTTCCTTAATAACTTTTACAGCCATAGCTGGTTCTCGAGTTTCCTCTATCAGGTCTAGTGAAGCAGGGGATACAGCCCGTCGGCTTTGACCAATAATGTCATAATTGGCCAGAGAGCATTTATTACACAGATGAAAGAGCTGACAAGACTGTTCAGAAACAAAGGAATACAAGAGACTAAAATATAGTTGACATATATCAAGGCAAGTGGTATTTTCACGTTAAGAATATCGCGTGTTTGTATCGTATTATTTCTGTGGAAAATGAAGGGGAAAAATGGATGGAAATATTGGTAGCATAGAATAAATACCTCACGTCACATATATATGGATTGTAACTAGAACCTTATTCGAACTGTATTGTTTAACTGCAGTGCGGGATACAAGTTTAGCGTACGTTGATTTCTTCGTTTTCGTTAGCTTTAATATCCTGTTGTTCAGTTGAACTATATAGGTCAACTGAAGCACGGGACACAAATTTTACATGTGATGTTTCTTTCGCCTCCACTACCACTAAGTAGTTTGTTCTTACGTGGATAGTAGTACTACCGATGGCAGAAGGAGCTACGTACGTAATATCTGTATCCCTTACTTCCGTTGACCTATATATATGTACACTGCTAACGAAAATCTGGAAATGGACGTACGTTACATTGGCAACCTGTACCTCAGTTGAACTACACGAAGAGGCAATAAGACGACACATACACAATTTGTGTCCGTACTTCACTATGGGGTACAGCTTTTTTTTCGCCTTTGATGCTAATAGTATCGATTGAAAGTTATAGTTTTCATCACAGTAGTGACAATAGAATCCCATTCTTTAGTTGAACTATACAGCTATACACAACATTTGTATGCTGCTCTCCGGTTGACGTATATAGGTAAATCTCATCAATGTTACAAACGTTGTTCTTTTCGAATAGGTGGTGTCAGTGTAAAAGTCAACTGAAGGATGGGATACAAATTTTAGTTGTGTCGGGCGTTTCGCCTTTAATATTGTTATAGTGCAGGTTCGAAGAAATCGTACTGACTCTAGTGCTGGGAAACGAAAGAAGAACAACAGCTGCGAAATTTCTGTGACGCACTGGAGTACACGAAAACATACGTAATGGTGTAATACAACAATGAAATACGTAAAAATATTCATATGCAGTAAAAGAAAAAAATGGAAAACAACTTATCACACGGGAACTTCTTTAAAGAGCCGAAACTCGCCTAGAAAGACATCAACAAAAATCAGATACACGACAAACAAAACATTACGAATCTCTCTCTCTCTCTCACTCTCTTTCTCTCTCTCTCTCTCTCTCTCTCTCACACACACACACACACACACACACACACACGCACGCAAGTGACTTTGAAGTGTGCAAATCAGGCGTTTCCCTTTCATACAAAAGATTTCACATGTAACCAATAACCCTCTATGCTGAAACTTCGTGGCGGATTAAAACTGTGTGCCGGACCGAGACACGAACTCGGGACCTTTGCCTTTCACGGGCAAGTGCTCTACAACTGAGCTACCCAAGCACGACTCACGCCCCCTCCTCACAGCTTTACTTCTGCCAGTATCTCGTCTCCTACCTTCCAAACTTTACCGAAGCTCACCTGCTAAGCCATGTCTCTTTAATATCCTTTCTTTCAGGGGTGCTAGTTCTGCAGGGTTCGCAGGAGAGCTTCTGTAAAGTTTGGAAGGTAGGAGACGAGATACTGGCAGAAGTAAAGTGGTGAGGAGGGGGCGTGAGTCGTGCTTGGGTAGCTCAGTGGTAGAGCACTTGACCGTGAAAGGCAAAGGTCCCGAGTTCGAGTCTCGGTCCGGCACACAGTTTTAATCTGCCAGGAAGTTTCATATCAGCGCCCACTCCGCTGTAGAGTGAAAATCTCATTCTGGAGACCCTCTATGCTATTTATGCAAGCCCCTTTGGATAATGATGTGAACTCCATGTTGTGATTAACTAAGAGACGCACACAGCCACACAGGATATCTCAAACACGAACAGTACGTGATTTTCATAATGTCTCTCAAGGCGAGCTTAGATTTTTCGAACCACGTCCCTCGTCTAATGGACCGCCACAACCGATCTTTGCTGCAGTATGGCGACGAGATACACTGGTGAGACGCATATGTCAGCCGCACTCACGACATCGAACGTACTCAGCAATGAGACCACCACCACTGCTACTCCGTCTACAGGCCACAAGTGGCCCATCGGGACCATCCGACCGCCTCAGAGGAGGATGCGGATAGGAGGGGCGTGGGGTCAGCACACCGCTCTCCCGGTCGTTAACGATGGTATTCTTGACCGAAGTCGCTACTATTCGGTCGAGTAGCTCCTCAATTGGCATCACGAGGCTGAGTGCACCCCGAAACATGGCAACAGCACATGGCGGCTGGATGGTCACCCATCCAAGTGCCGGACACGCCCGACAGCGCTTAACTTCTGTGATCTCACGGAAACCGGTGTATCCACTGCGGCAAGGTCGTTGCCAAAATGTAATTTAACAGTACCAAGTAAAAAATTAAATCGAGCCATGTCACTGACAAATGCTAGCAAAAGCGTCCCTATTCTCGGTACACATACTAAAGCACACACACGCTTCAACGCTTGCACAAGCATATATAATCGAAATTTGATCAAGCATCAAGCTGCTTGTTCAGTCCTGATGCTTGCGCAAATCTATCCTACACGATCTTAAGCACTCTTGCGCAAGCTTGCTTGTCAAGCATGCAGTTACGCGTGGGGCCGTATTATAGCTCTTAAAAAAAATGATGTAACTATTTATTTAGAGGAAACACTCTCCTAGTAAATTGTTTGTCCTTTGATTTATCGTGATCTGGTACTGATTGATAGTGAAGTTAGTTTTTCGTAGGTTGCCAATTACGTATTGTATCTGGTTTTACCGAGCGCCAGGCTCCCTACAAATTACTGTAAATGCAATAGCGTAGTATTACTCAGCTCTGAAATTATTACTATCACAGAAAATAGACAAGTTCTAATAAAATTATTTCACTGGATTCCTTCAATTAATCTCACTGAATATTTTAACATAATTTCTTCCGCTCCGGTTATCAGACATTGTGCTGTGAAAAATATTTTTAAATGTACCGCGTAATGGCGGCTAATTGCTAACAGTCAGAGATCACTGTTGCTCGCTCCGCAGCGGCTGGAAACATGCTAAATAATTTTCATAAGATAAATGTGGCGTAGGTTCTTGAAATAACACACGGAGATCACTTTATACTAATATATTCTTACTAGCACACAGTTTACACCATTAAATATTTGTAATTACGTTACGACAGAAACAAATGCTAGCGCAGCACAATAGCTTGCGTACCTTATTCCAGCTAACGCCAGAACGAACAGAACAAAACAGACTATACAGAAGAATGAACAGTGCATTGTGTTTTATACTCTTACAAAGATGATAATACTTCTTTTAATTACTTACACATTATAATCTCATACAACAAAAATAATGTCTTTTCTGCATCTATCGATCTATAGTGTATATTTTTACAGTTAGTATTATTACCTTTCGCAGATAAATCGATGTTTGCAGCTCATTTTGAGTGACATACAGTCATTTTTATTTATGTTTCACCTCGATTAGGGTGAATATTGCAAAAGGGACACTACAGCCACCTTAAGGTAAACGATCGTCTTTACGCGTAATATGACGTCACTGGCCGAAGCAGAGGGTTGGGATCGGACCCTAATAACGCCGAGTAAAAGTACTCAGTAATGAATAAAGGCTAAACCAATGCCACGAAAATTGTGTGCTGAGGGCGTCAAACATTGGTTACGGTTTAATTTCGGTGTACCTTAGGATTATATTACATGTGGCTCACTGAGTTGGTAATCGTCGGGATTACTGTGACTAGTTGGTTATTCTTAGATACAAAGACTTTGTAGTTACCCTACTCTTGTAAGTGTTACCTTTAGTGTCAATGATTTTGCGGTTAAACCTACTTAGCGAATTTTGGACAGGTAGTCATGTGGGTTCCAAATGATTGTATTCGCGTACCATTAGGACAATAGTTATTTTTTTTAATATTGCTCAGATCAATCTCTTACTCAAATAAGGAAAAGAAGTAGGAAATATTTGGGTCTAACGTCTATCGACGGAGACGTAATGACAGACGGAGCTAGCACTGGGGAAGAAAATCGCAAGTGTGTTATTCCGAAGGAACCATCCATGCGTCTGCCTTAATCTGTTTAGAGACACCACCATCAACCAGAATGCGAGTGCTGTGTGTTACCACAACGGCAACTTCTCGAACTAAAGTAAACAACGAGACCATGTTACCCCATTAATCCGAATTGTTATTGAATCGGCAACTGTGGTTTCAGGTGGTACTAGCGACGGCACCGTAGTTGCACAGTTTGGGAGCCAGATGGTCTCCTACGGACGTCGCCCGTCGTGTTACGGCGACGCCCCCGCGCCGGCTGCAATGAGACCACACATTTGCAAAGAACAAATCGTGGCCAACAGGTCTTCGCCCATAGCTTGTCGTAAATCATCATGGTTCGTTGCAACAGACAAATCCATTCCTACAATGAAAATCAGATACTAAAAATTGTTCTTCAATAAGAAACTAACAGTCCAAATTACCTCAATTTCGCTACGAATGAAATTAAGTACTGAATGAATTAGAAACAACCAATTAATTTAAGCACGAAGAACATTTTCAGCAATACGAAGCGATCGCTTTTAAAATCACATTCAATTATTTTAATGTACAATGGCCGCTTATCCGGAACACAGAACTGTTTTATTATCTATCGTTCGAAGTAAAGACATTACTATCAATGAGTAATGTATGACGTCATTGGTCAAAGCCGACGAGTTGTTTCCCCCGCTTCAATAGACCCATGATGTCTTATAATAATAGCTTGCCCTCTCGTATGAGGGTAGTGTCTGGTGGTGAATTTCGTAAGCTATACATCAGTGTTTGCGGTGCAGGTTATCTTACACTTTAAAGAGTGAAGTTCATTATCAAATACTTATTTTATTTTGTACTAACTGCCTTCCGCTGCTTCGCTCGCATGACGGTAAGTAAGCTAGTAATTTTGCTAGATGTCTGTGTATATAGTGGTGTAGAGACGTATGTATTAAAGATGTGTGCAGTGCCGGTACCTCGTTCCACAGATAAAGATACGACTCTCTGTTTGTCGTACAGCATTTAAACGACGCCGTCGTTGTGAGTGTTCAAGTATCTTGGAAGCTATTAGTCTAAAATGCGACGGACCTGTGACTTTTCTAATGTCTCTGTAGCGCTTAAGGCTGCCTGACGTTCTGCATCCAAGTTCCAGAGGACATGTCATTGCTCTGAGGTTTGTTGGGTTCGAGTAACTTCCACACCGTAAACTCCCTTGGAACTATGCACTAAATCAGACTTAGGTTTGCGAGGCCTATAGTAATAGTTTTAAATATGGTTCTCGGGCTTGCCGTCCGATTGATTGTTTTTATCTCCACAAAAGCTCTCCAGCTGTGCCAGGTGGTGTAGGAACTCAATACCATAAGCCCGGCGCCCAATAACATAGCATTTTCATTGTCACGGAATAATCTATAGGCACCAAGAGTCGCTACCCATCGCGCCAGCATCGTCTGCGTGCAACTTACGTACCCCATACTTAAAAATGTTAATAATAATAAAAAAGATGCAACTTCCTCAGGCTTCAAGCTATCTCCATGCCAAATACCATCGAAATCGCTACAGCGATAGAGTCGTGGAAACAACAGAGTTATTTTCGCAATTGATAATACTGAAGCTGAGTCTTGTAGGGCTACAAGACCGTCACTTGCTTGCATATATGACGCGGGGTATACATTTGATGAACTTGTAATTTACAACTATCTTCTCGTTATCGCTGCTGTACTCTCTACAAATAAACGTGAATGAAAAGAGAATAATATGAATTGAGTCTCAGCTGTAAAGAACAAACAAGAGAATAATTATTTTCAACTAATAACATATACCGAGTTCAAAGAATGCTCTGCCCTCGCCGTAAGGAATAAGCGCACGAGGCAGCGCTCCGAGCGGCCGGCGCGCGAACCTCCTTAGTATTATTGGCGATCAGCTGATCGCTACCGTTAAGCGCGCGATCTACGCTGGTCGCATCAGCCCCCAGCGGAGAAGCGGAGCGTCGTGGCGTCCACGACACTCGACGCTGTCAAGGAATCTTGCAGGAAAGTGGACCGTTCCTCAAACACAAAGGCACGTTTAAGCTGATCAATTGAGACAGTGTTGGGTTTACCATTGACCAGAATGGCCGGAGTTCTGTCGTTGCAGGCGGGGACTCAGTAAGGACCGGTATATAGTGGTGTAAGGGCTTGTTTAATTCCATCGCGACACAGCATGACGTGAGCAATATTCGATCATTCCTTGTGCACGAATGACGAATGTTGTCCATGCTGTGCTGCTGGCTGGGGTCGAATCCTTGTGATATGCTCTCCGACTTGCACATAAATTCAGGTTGGTGTAGAGTTTCATTCGACGAAGCACTTGAACCAATAAATTCTCCTGGTAGGCGCTATATCTCGCCGTATACTAGCTCTGCTAATGCCACATCCAGCTCTGTTTTAGGTTGCGCTCTCATGCTGAGTAAAACAAGCAAATGAACGCAGCCTTAAGGGAGCAGTGCCAGCGCTCCAACATTGCGTTGCTGGCTTGGTGGTAGTTCGTGGCGAGGAGGTGGTAGCGCCGCAAAATTTGCTCATATGTGTAAAGAGCGCTGATTACATTTTTATTTGTGGTAAGGACTATGGGGCCAAACTGCTGAGGTCGTCGGTCCCTAGGCTTACTCACTATTTAATCTAACTTAAACTAACTTACACCTCAGGACAACACACACACACACCCATGCCCGAGGGAGGACCCGAACCTCCGACAGGGTTAGCCGCATGAACCATGACAAGACGCCCCAGACCACGCGGCTCGCTGATTGGAACTGGCGTCTTCTGTCGGTAGTGATAGGTAATGGGGATCCTGCCGCTGTTGCCGAGCAGTTGTAGGCGCTTCAATCCAGAGCCGCGCAGCTGCTACGATCGCAGGTTCAAATCCTGCCTCGGGCATGGATGTGTGTGATGTCCTTACGTTAGGTAGGTTTAAGTCTAGGGGACTGATGACCTCAGATGTTAAGTTCCATAGTGCGTAGAGCCTTTTGAACCATTTTTGGGGAGCCAAATCGCGCGACCCACTGTGACCTGAATGCTGCTGCCCGTGTCTCGGTGGAGGTGTTGTCAACCGCAATCGCTTCAGGCCATCGTGTGTATCTATGATCGTCTGTGAATAGCGTTGTCCATCTGACGACGTCCGAGGTTCCATGACGTCTACATGAATTGGACGAATCTCTCGGTTGTTTGTGGGAAGTTTCCGATGAGCGCATATTCGTGGCGGACAATCTTACGTCGTTGACAAGCCGCGCATGAGCGGGCTAACTGCCGGCAATCTTTCTGTACTCCGGGCCAAACATAGCGGGATGCGATGAGTCTTGCTGATGCTCTGGTGCCTGGGTGGAAGAGGTCGTGTTGGCCATTGAAAACACGCTTGCGTAGACCTGTTGTCACGTATGAGCGTGTTTTCCCAACGGAAGTGTCACAGTATGGACGAGCGTTTGCTCTGGGCACGTCCACGAGTTCAAGCTGTTGTCCAATCTCTGTGTCTTGAAGAAGGTTACGTAACTCCTTATCAGACTGCTACGTGTCACACAGGCCGTCAGAGGTCAATGGTGTTTGTGACGGCACTAACTCGAGAGAAACAGACAGCCACCACGTTATTTAGCTCTGATATGTGTTGTGTATCTGGAGAACTGATGTACTCGAGCTGGTTGTCATGGCGAGCACTTATCATTGATTTGAAGGAAGGAGTACATGAACATTTGTTGCGCTGGCGTCAGTTTTTGCGAAAAGCAGGCAAGCGGCTGCCACGTCTCGTGGACATACTGTTAAGGTGCCGCGCCGAACGCGACCTGACTAGCATCCACCGCCAGTGCCATGGGCGTATCTTTCGCGGGGGGTGCAAGAAGCGCAGCTTCGGCTTGAGTCTTCTTGACTGCCTCGAACGCGTCGATCATTGGCTGTGGACATTGCAACAATGCCTTGCCTTTCGCCTTGGGACCGGCCAATGGGGTCTAGTTTAGCACGGGATACAACCCGTCGGTTTTGAACAATGACGTCACAACTCGCCGGAGAGGATGTATTACAAAGATGAAAGAACTGAGAAGAATGTTCAGAAACAAAGGAATGCGAGAGAGATAAACTTAATTTCACATATGTAAGGGCCAGTAGTATTTTCACGTTAACGATATCGGGTATTTATATCGTAGTATTTCTCCGCAAAATACAATTGAAAGGAAATGAATGAAATGTGTTACTATCAAAAAATACATCTCGTGAGATGTATGTCAATTGTATCTCGAAACGAAACTGTTTGGAACTATATTGCTTAAGTGCAGTACGGGATACAAGTTTAGCGTACGTCGATTTCTTAGTTATAAGTACATTCGAAAATGTCGTACTGATACTAGAGCTGGAAAGCGAAAAAAGATCGCCAGCTGCCAAATTTCTGTTACGTACTTCGCAACACGAAAATACACATACTGAAGGAATAAAAAAGTGAAATATGGCAAAAAACTGAAATATAGGCAAAGAAGCAAATGGAAAAGAGAACTTACCACACGGAAATATCGACGAATAACGGAAGCTCGCCTAGACAAATAGTAATGATACTCACATACCCACACTCACAACAAACACATCACTACGAAACCTCTCTCTCTCTCCCTCTTCCATACACACATTCCCAACCCCCCCCCCCCCCCCCGGAAATTAACTGAGATGTTTGGGACGGTACATTTTGCCCACGTGTTTAATAAAACATTTAAAAGGGC
The DNA here is from genome assembly GCF_021461385.2 of Schistocerca piceifrons. NCBI lineage: Eukaryota > Metazoa > Arthropoda > Insecta > Orthoptera > Acrididae > Schistocerca > Schistocerca piceifrons. Next base: position 82,641,714 of record NC_060142.1, on the reverse strand, counting down.
AATATGTACGCAGAATAGTCTCCAAGAATACTCATCTAGATGGCTTTGAAGAGTCGAAATTTGGCGTTTCCCTTTCCCTATGAGAGATTTTACCGCTGACCAGTACCCCTCTATGCTGTTAGTGCAGGCGCATGCTGTTAGTGCAGGCGCCTGTCGATTGAGATCTAAATTCAATGTTGTGGTTTACTACAAGATGTTGGTAACCCCTATCCCCTAAATCCCTATAAGAAGAAAACCCATCTGAAATAACAGTAGAACCCTCTGCAACGAGATCTTCAATTAACCTAACCAAAACTTACTTACTTCTATTTGGTACTACTCTAAACACTACATCATGACAATGCTGACCTGAAACTACTGCCCCCCACACCCATAATCCCACCGGAGGTTCCCCCCTATTGTATTTCCTTTTCCCAAAATGCGATTCGTCAATTTCTACGATAACGCCCGGCCCCCCCAACGGCCCCCTATATTTCATACATTCCCCACAAACCTCCCTACAAAACGAGTACCAGTCTACCACAGTATACTTACTCACACGACATTCATGCACACACAGCCACACAGGATATCTTAAACACCAACAATATGTAATTTTCATTATATCTCTCAAGGCGAGCTTAGATTTCTCGAACCACGTTCCTCGTCTAATGGACCGCCACAACCGATCTTTGCTGCAGCGCCATACGAATGAGTCGTGAGTACGGCGACTTGATACACTCGTGAGGCGCATATGTTCGCGCACTCACGACATTGAACGTATTCCGCAATGAGACCACACATTTGCAGGAAGCAAATTGTGGTCAACATGTCTTGGCCCATGACTGCCCTTAAATCGTCCAGATTCGTTGGGATAGACAAATCCATTCCTATAAACGAAAATAAGACACTACAAATTGTTCTATAACAAAAAACTAGTAATCCACATTACCTCAATATTATTACGAAAAATATTGAGTACCGTCTGAATAAGAAACAAACAATTAACTTAATAAAATCACACGTTTAATGATTTAGCGATTATCAAGCGATCGTTTTTAGATTCACATTCAATTATTTTAATGATAGCGCTTATTAGAACACAGAACTCATTTATTATCTATGCCTCGAAGTGAAGACATTACTATCTATGACTAAGGAATGACGTCATTGTTCAAAGCCGACGGGTTGTATCCCCTGCTAACCTAGACCCGCTCTCGCGGCAGAGTAGAGACACGATGCGATATAACGTCAGTCCCCGTAGATTAACGGGAGAAAAAACCTGAAAAGCTTCCGAAAAGGCGTTCCTCGCGTAGTCGTATCTGAATTACAAGTCCGCAGCGTTTCCACTTATGCGAACTCGTAGAATTGATGCTTTTTATTATTAATATTGTATTGTTAATTGCCCGGATTAGCAGTAGTTATTAATTCTTCTCACGTTGGCATAGCACACACCACTGATTGTGAGGAAATATTTTAGTTAACAGTTTTTTCTTACGCTGTTGTCTCGTTGCTATGGAATTGTTGTGCTGGTATGCAGCGAGATCCAGAGATACTCTTTGATTCAGTCTTTGTAAGATTGCGTCGTAATACGAACATATTTTAAGTTCACTTCTCAACTAATGACGTGAATATTTGCAATTCAATGAAATAGTCTTTCATGTGTAGTCATTGATTTAGTCATTTATCAAACTATTTAATGATGTAGTCTACACCGGGTATTTAACTGGTAACGAACAGTTTATTGTTATTTTGTCACTAAATACTTATAACTCCAGCACCACACGCACACGGAATAGTTTAGTTAAGTCAGTCCGATGGAGTTATAGTTTCTTGGCAATTACCACAACTCAACACTTTAGCGTAATTGTTTTATCTTCCTGATGTCGTGTACTTGGGTCCTACTCAAGACTAATTGCGTGTGTTCTTTCATAGAATGTTCACTTCTCCTTAAGGTCGACTTAATTTAAAGTCAAGTCCAATGTTCACTAATACCGTTTTTAGATTTCAATTAACCCGTAGTGCATGGTTAAATGAGTCTATCTGTTCCTGTCTCAGTTCATAAAATCAGTTTCTTAAGCCCTGTAACCTCCCCGCAAAAATAAAAGTAAATATTTAAATGAGAATGGACATCGTGCTAAGTGTAACCTACCCGTAATTATTTTTAAAAGATATGAATTGAATGAAAATGGAAATATAGCCAGATGTTAGCTTGCCACGGTAATAAAAGTCAGTGATAATAAAAATGTGCAAAAATGTTAAGTCCCCACAAAATCAACGCTAAGATCAACCTGATAAATTTTATAAGGGCAGCTGCGCTGACCTTAGGCCCTGTGCAATAATTAATCTGATATATTGATTCAGGGAGGAAAAGCATAGGAAATATTGTTTCAATTGGAATGATTCTTTTTTTTTTAAACGATTGCTTTGAAAACAAAATTATTATTGGGGCATTTCTTGAACAAATTAATTACAATTAACATACATTACATTATCAGATGTGCGCAATGCTGCTTCATTACTTTACTTAACAATATACCTCGTTCCGAACCTTGACCAGAGACCCATGTCGACGCCCGCCGACTCCTCACACACAACAAGTACTGACTGAGTGCAACGTACTACATCCTACTCGCAACTGCTACTAGCACTGACTGAGTGCAACTAGCAACTGCGTTATCTCGCACGCGCTACTACTCTCGAACTGCACTCTCGCGCGGTCAAGCGCAGACTAGCAACGATAAATAACTCTCTGGTCAGAGATTCTGTCATGCCTCGCCATCGCTGGTACATATGAGACGTACGTGTTTCATAACCCTCCACTGGGGGAGCAAAAATTTGGCAGCGATGGTGAGTCATTTGGGCTTGCCATGAGCAACAAATTTTTTCTCAACTAATTAACTTTTACAATTCACAGAATATTCAGATGTAGAACATGAATTAACTGTAGTGCACATGCGCCGAGTACAAAACATTTCAGACAATGACAAAAAATATATACAATGAGTACAGAAGCTATTAGCAAATCAGAAAAATGTATATACAAATTATATTGATAAATGACAAGAGTGCACATTACTGTAGTGCAAAAAATGTACATACAATGAGTAGAGATTATGCCAGAAAAATGACAAGAGTGCACACGCACTGAAAAACTCTTTAGCATTTTCACAACAAATAAACGTAATGGCAAAAAATCATGTTGACAAGTGACATAAGTCCACATACACTGCAGTTCAGAACATATCAGCAAATCACAAAATGTATATACAATGAGTAGTAATCATGTTAGAAAATGACAAAAGTGCACTCGCACTGTAAATCACAAAATGTATATACAATAAGTAGAAATCATGTTAGAAAAATGACAAAAGTGCACTGGCACTGGAATTCAGCAAATCGAAAAAAATGTATAGGCCATGAATATAAATGATGTTAGCAAAAAATGATTTTCACTATGTTACAAGAATTAGGATAGGAAAGGGAAGGATTGTATCATGGTTGTAGCACTTTAGGTTGCACGCAGCTGCACTGAAAGTCCATATCTTTCCACAGAAGTACAACACCAAGTGAGACAATCTGAAGTTCTTTTCCCAGAAGTGTTTATCAGCGTAGCCAAGACACTGAAATGTCGTAGTAATATTCCATGTTATCATTTTGGCAGTACATCAGGTACACCAAACAGTGGGACCATAATAACGTCTCCATCGCTCATGGTGGTGGACAGCATGACGTGTCAACACCACGCTCTTACAAGGCACACCAACGTAGAATTAGTGCAAAAACCAAATATAGGGCTCCATGATCATGAGGATAGACAGGACAAATGGATATTGCAGTAATTTCTGGTAATTAGGTCAGAAGGTGAAGGACATTAAGTCACATACTAGTCGTCATTGAGAACTACATTAGTAGTTTGCGGCATTCATAGCCCAGTTATTGAACATTTCTGTACCATGTATTTAGTATTACAGAATAATGTTCATAAAATTAACTGAATATAGCAATAATTGGCATCATGGGTAGTGTTATTACAATAAACAGTGGTATTCATTGGCCAGTTACAAAGCATCATTATTTTTTGTTGTTGTATTATTAAGAAGGCATTATTGAAAATGAGTTAATTGCTGGCATAGCATTTATACATAATTAATAATCATGGTCATCATAAGTAATCTTATTACAATAAATAGTGGCATTCATTGGCCAGTTACAAAGCATCATTTTTTTTGTTGTATTATTAACAAGTCATTACCGAAGTGACATACTATTCAGAGCTGATCAGTATTATTCAGAATTCTCTTAAACTGGTATCATTATTTGGGACTGGTAATACATTTTTTTGTTAGCAATGGATTGCTTTGGGTAATTATAGGGGAAAGCAAGAAGAGAAAAAGAAAAAATTTGCTTCTGGGTTGTTCCTGTAAATGAAAATGTGTAACGTCATTCGTCATGAGTCAGCTGTAGCAAGGTTATGAAACAAGTAGAGTATATGTAATCACATTCATAAGTGACGTAGATTTAATGAACAACTGCTTATAGCAGATTAATTTCATAAATAATTTCTCCTGCAAAAATATATAAAGAAATGGATTATTAAGCTGAAAGAAGAAACGCATTTTATGCTGAAAAGTAGTGAACTTCGAATTAACAGGTAGTGAAATGTGTATAAAAATGTGTTCCATAGCTGTCCTTTCCAAAACCTTCAGTCATTATACTATACGATATAAAACATACTGTCAAAACGAACTGCAACAAATACTTAAATAACTACATAGCATCTCTTAACTAACACCAAATATATAAACTTCATCATCATTTTCATCTGAAAAGAAATACTTCATTATCCATCACTTCATTATCCATATTATCATAACTCCATTATTATCATCACCTGTAAAGAAAAACTTCATTATCCATATCCTCATCTGCAAAGAAAAACTTCATTATCCATATTATCATCTTCTTCATCATTATTCATCACCATTCATTATCATCTGTAAAAAATCACTTCATTATTCATTATATAACTATTCCTTATTTCTAGCATATTTCATCACTAAAACTAAGATGTGTAGTTCTGTCTGACAGCCTGCATCAATCGCTTCGTATTCTGAAAGAAAAAATTAGTTAAGACTGGTATTCTACGATGTGTATAGTATATTCTTGTTAATGCTTGTTAATTCTGATCCATTTACTCTTCCTCATAAGGTTTTTGCATCTTCTTTCGTTTATTCCGTAGGTGAAATTCCCATTTCTGTTTAATTTATTTCCTTTACACGTTATTTCTTTCTGAAAATGATGAACAAAGATTAATGTCTTGCATTTAATTCATATACCCATTAGATAAAAACTGGTTTATAGTAGCATAATTTGAGCATACAGCATACCATGACAGAAAACGTTATATGTCAAAGACATTGACAGTGTTCAGATGCAAAAATGTACACAGAATATCACAATGCAGCAGCAAAAAAAAGTAAAGTAGTCACGATGTAGAGATATCATAAGCCAAAATGTCAAAGTCAACAGGTGTTTGCTATATCTTAACTATTTCACAGTGCATACAAACAAAACATGAAAACAATCGTACATACATAAAAAATGGAAAATGTGCACGGTCTGATGTGTAACGACAAGTAAAGCGACCTGCTAACCTTACCTTGCCGGGCACTTGCCAAGAAAAAATACGATAATCATCAATAAGTAGTCATGTGAATATAATTGCAGAAATAGTCATAAAATGTGTAACTGCATCGGGAAAAATATGAACGGTCTGATATGTAACGACAAGAAGAGCGACCTGCTAACCTTACCTTGCCGCGCACTTGCCAAGAAAAAATACGATAATCATCAGTAAGTAGTCATGTGAGTATAATTGCATACGTGATCATAAAAATTAGCAAATGGCATTACAGCATGTCAAATCATAAAGTATCTTCATTCAATAAAGGGTTTAATGTTGGAGACATGGTGATTGCCTTTACTTTTTGTGGTTCTCAAAGTTTCGACGTGTACAACATTGGGGTGAGGAATGCTGTGAATCCGATATGGACCTGCGTATAGAAGTTCAAATTTACTGCACCTACCTTTTATTTTGTTGGATAAATAGTGTGTACGTACTAATATCTTCTGTCCCACGTGAAAGTCTCGGCGTGTACAAACCTGTTTTTGCTGTCTTCTCCGGCGCTCTGCGGCACGTTTGATGTTGTTCAGCGCAATGTCGATTATTTCGCGGTGTCGTAATCGACGAGATGTAGGAAAGTTTACTAATTCTGTAATTTTGTTTGGTGGTTCAACATTTTTCAGTATAACAGACGGAGATAGCATAGTGGATTCATTTGGAATGGAATTAATTACATTTTGGAATGAGAGTATGTGTCTGTCCCAATCAATATGTCTTTCGTGGCAGTATATTCTACACAGTTTACCAATTTCTTTCACAAAGATGTAGCAAAAACCTCTATTAGTTCTGGGAATTGGACCAAAAATGTCTACAGCGGCCATATGTCTTAATTTAACAGGTACAATGGGATATAATGGAGGAATATGTGAAGTTGTGTCTGATTTAGCTTTCTGGCAGATTTTACATGACGCTAAAACTCGTCGTATACGTTTCTCCATGTTGGTAAAATAACAGTTCTGTCTCAGTATAAGAAAACATTTTCTGGCTCCGTAATGTGCGTAACTTAAATGAGTATACCATATTAATTTGTTAACCAGTTTATCAGGAATGCATAATAACCAGTTGTTGCAGTTAGGATGAGAGCGGCGAAACAGAATGTCATTGCGTACAGTGTAATGGTTTCTAATGGTAACATTATTCTTATCTTGCCAAAGGTGTTTAATTTCTTTCCACACGTTGTCTTTACTTTGCTCTTGTGCTATGTCCTGTAATGACGATGAAATAAAATTTTCAAATGCAACTTGTTGAATGTACATCACGCTGAAATTTGCTTTGCAGAAGTTGGTTGCAATGTCTTGCTGATTGTTGCTGAGAGAACGAGATAGTGCGTCTGCTACAACATTTTGTGTGCCGGGAATGTGAACTATTGTAAAATTAAATTCCTGTTAATAAAGCTTCCATCTACTTAATCTGTCGTGTGTGAATTTAGCCGAAAGTAAAAATTGTATAGCTCTATGGTCTGTGTAAACGGTGGTGTGTCTTCCATAAAGAAAGTGCCGAAATCTCGTAAAAGCCCATACAACACATAATGTTTCCAATTCTGTAACGGAATAGTTTCGTTCAGCAGGTGACAGAATGCGACTTGTAAATGCGATGTTTTTAATTACTGTAGAGCCATCTTCTTCAATTTCCTGAAAAATGTGTACGCCTAAAGCGGTGTTAGAACTGTCGGTGGCAATGGAAAAATTTCTGGTAAGATGTGGGTGCGATAAAATTGGTGCATTCAACAAAGCATGTTTCAGGTTCATACATTCAGAATGTGCTTGCTTATCCCAGGACCAAATACTGTTTTTACCTGTTAATTGGCATAATCTAGATGTGTCTAAAGCAGAGTGATGAATAAATTTACGAAAAAAGTTAATTAAGCCCAAAAAGCTGCGTAATTGCTTCTTCGTTGTAGGAACAGTAATGTCACGTAGAGCTTGAAGTTTTTCCGGATCAGGCGCAATGCCTTCTGCTGAAATTACGTGTCCAAGAAATTTTATAGAAGTTTAACCAAAATGCGATTTACTGAGATTAACTGTGAGTCCTTGTGCACGAAAAGTTTGCAACAGTTGTTTATTGTGTTCAGACCAGTTAGCTTCTGCAATAAGAATGTCGTCTACGTACGTCGTGATTCTGTCTTTAAGTTCTGTCGGAAGTATTGTGTTCAAACCGCGAATAAAGGCTGCAGAAGAAATAGTTAAACCGAATGGTAATTTACAAAATTGATAACAGTCGCCAAAACAGAGAAAAGCTGTATACTTTCTGCAATTCGGATGAAGCTGAATTTGCCAAAATCCCGATTTCAAATCTAGTGTGGAATAAATAGCTGTACCGTGAAATTTCTGTAGTAGTTCCTCTAGTGTCTGTGGTCGATCTGTTTCATTAATAATTATGTCATTGATGTGACGTGAATCAAGTACGAGGCGAAGTGAGCCATCTTTTTTCTTAACAATATGGAGCGGGTTTATGTACGGACTAACTGCTGGTTCAATAGTTCCTTGGTCAAGCATATCCTGTAATTCTTTCTTAACTTGTTCTCGGTGGATACATGGAATGGGATAATGCTTTGCTTTAAATGTGTCGTGCTGTTTGAATTGAAATTCATACATAAAGACGGACATAGTACCAGGAATGTTGTCGAAAACTGGAACTTGCTGTAAAAGAATTTTGTGTAGTTGCGTGCGTTCGTCGTCTGTATTTGCACTGCTTTGATTAACTTTATCAGAAATCATCTGCATTACGTCGTAGTCAGCTTCGTCTGGAGTATTATAGTTATGTACGTACGTATCAGTGAACAAAGTGGAATTACAGTCTATGTTACGTGATGCGGAAATGACCTATGTGCGATTAATTGTTTGTTCTTCCGCAGAAAAAGAGTGCTGAAATTCTAAAGCCAATTGAACATTTACATCCTTCAACATTAGATAGGAATTTTGAAAATCAATAACTGCGTCGTGTTGGACCAGAAAATTCGTACCTAAAATAACATCTGTTGTCAATAAAGGAACAATCCCTTCACTTTCGTTTTGCCTAATGGTAATGTAGGATAGGTATTCTCTTTGTTACACTCGTTGAAAGTTTCTTCATTTATAACTGAGATAGGTGACCCAGAATCGATTACTGCTGAAAATTTCGATGAACCAATTTTAATTTCGATGACAGGGTGTGAAATAGTTTTCTCAACAACTGGTATTTTCTGTAAAAGAGTGTCTCGGATGTCGTCAAAAGTAATAACATTTTCGTGAACAATATTCTGCGTGTCAAAGGTAGTGCTTGTGTTACTGGAAGATGCGACCTGTACTGTATCTAGTCAGATTCTATCTGACGTGTTATTATTTTCTGGAGGATGTTGTGTCATTTCTACTATTTGAACTGTTCTATTATTTCTTCCAGACGTATTACGCTCTGGATGATACCTACTGTCGGGTTCATTCATGAGAATATGTTGTTCCTGATCATTTTGCTGCTCATAAGACCTACTGTTATTATACGTACGTTGATAATTGTGCTCATTGTTTTTACGTCTGTCGTGATAGTCATTCCTATACGGTGCATTGCAATAGGAATTGAAATACTGTGTTTTCTGTACGTATTCATTTCCTTGATGTCGTGCGTTATTATTTGTTGTACCAGGGACTATACGTCCACGCGGCGAAGCATTAAAGCTTGGTTGACCTTGTGTACTGCATTGTTGGTTAGGTATGCTAACAGGCTGGCTTTGATGCTGTTGCGGAGAAAAACGTCTATTGTTATTAAAATGTGCTTGTTCCTGCTGATAATTTTGTCGATACTGGTAATCAAAATTTTGTCTGCTATTAAAGTTTTGGTGGTTGTCGTTCCTAAAGCGTCTATTAGCTTTGCTATTGAAATTGCGTGGTTGATCGTAATTACTGTAAATTTGTTGGCCTTGGTTGTTATATGAACAATTTTTGTTCACGAAGGAATAATCTGATTGCTGCACTTCTAAAAGCTGCAACAGATCCCTGAATTCCGAAATATTTTCCTTTTGCTGACCCGTTAAAAGTGACACTCTTAATGATCGTGGCAATTTAGAAATACATAATTGAATAAGTGCAGATTCACTATAAGGTTCACTTAAATATTGATTTTGTTGGACCATGTGCTCAAAAAATTGCATGACAGTGGAAAAATTTGAGTTATCATAATTTGGTAAACTAATTAGTTGATCTTTAATGCCGCGCTGTGTCGTCCTCGACCAATACGCTGACGGAAAAGCATTCTGAAATTCTTCTACGGAATAACATTGTCTCGCGATCGGCCTCATACAAGTTGCCGGTTCGCCTTCCAAAAAACTGCAAATAAATTCAAGTTCGTGCGTTACGGGCCAAGTCGGTGGAAAAGCAAAGCTAAATTGTTGTATCCAATCTAGAGGATGAATCTGTGTTCTGTCATTTTTAAATACTTTAAATTTTCTCACTGATAGAAAATGCTTGTAATCGAAATTATCGTCTCTGTGTGACGGAACAGGTTTAGGATTGTAAGAGAATCTATTTGACTGTGACTGTTCTGAATCTAACTCACGTACTCTCTGTAGATTACCCAAGTTATATGCGCTGCGTGAGTCTGACAAATGTTCACTAAGTGGCGTCTGCTGTGATGTGTTAAACCCTGAAACATTTTTTATCTCTGTTACCTCTTGCTGTAAACATGACAATTTTGTACGTAAGGTATTATTAGTTGAATCGATCTCATTGATTGTCTGTTGTAATTTTGGAATTCCGGTGTTTGATTAAATGAAACCGGTGAAGTTTCGTCTGATTTGCTGTCATTATTACTTTCAATAACATCAATACGACTGGCCAATTCATCATATTTTTCAGTCAGTAATTTTACCTGATCATCAGTTTTAGTGTCAGAAGCATTAATCTGTTTTTGCATTTTACATGTGGTTTCATTCAGTTTTTTAACGTCAGCTTTGACGACATCGGAATCCTGTGTTAGTTCTAATTGTTCGAGTCTGTCGGTCACTGTTTGAAAATCTGTTGTGTATGTGTCTGTTTTCGATTTAAGATCGGAAATTTCGTCACGTAATTCTGTGTTCGACTGTTTGATGGTATTAATTTCATCGGACGCTGCAGCAATATTGCTGTCCACGTATGTTTTTGCCTTCGCGAACAATTTACGTTTTGCATTCTTGTCTCTGTGCTGTGATTGTTTCCATTACTTGACGTTTTACTTTATTTTGATCCTGTATAAATTTGCGGAAACGCGTATCATTGTTTTGTATGTGGTGATTAAAACGTTCGTCAATCTTCGTGTTCTGTTGGTCGAATTTCGCGTCTATCTTTGCATACAATTGTGCACGAAAGTTCTGCTATCATTAGTTTAAACTCGTCGCGTAATTGTGTAGCCTTTTCAGAGCATTGTTTACCGACTGCACTTATTTCGTCTCGAAGTGTTTCTGTTGTAGTTGTTTGCATATCCCTTAATTCTTGAGCAACAGATCTAATTTCTTCGCTACTTTTCCTAGCACAAGCCTCAATTTCCTCGCGTAACTGTTCCTTAGTATCATGACATTGTGCGGCAACGGCTCTAATCTGTTCACTAAGCTGCCTGGAATTGTTGTCTAATTTTTCATTTAACTGTCTGGAATCGTTGTCTAATTTTTCATTAAGCTGTTGTTTGAGATTTTTGTTATTTTCATTAAGTTCTCTGAAATTTTCTTTAAATTGTTTGTTATCTTCTTTAATTTCATTAAGTTTTTTGTTCTGTTCACTAAATTGTTGTTGTAGCAATCTTAGCAATCTTGCCATAATTTGTTCCAAGTCAATATTACCGGCTCTATTCGCTGTGCTGTTTGATGACGTACCTGCAATTGTCACGTTTTGTGTAACCATTTGGTTATTCTGTGATTCTTGAAAATGTTTCCCAATCGGATGTGCACTGTTAGTCACTACACCGGAATTAAATAAATCCGACGCATTCTGATTACACTGTTCGTTTTCATTAGAGAGATTTGTCTGTACGTTACTAGAATTTTCCAAACCGGGTGTGTTAATCTGGGCAGCGCTCATTGGAACAGAACGCCCCACGTCATCAATTGTCGTCAAATTAACAGACGACGCAACTAAATTCGTCTGTTCATCACTAAAATCAAAGTTAACATTAGTGGTCGGTACGTACTGATTGTCAGTAGACGGAGGATTGTCATCATCACATTGCGTGTCACAATTACTATCAGTGAAGTTATTTAAATCGGTTATTTCACTCATTATACCTCGCGATGCACTATTAATAGTTTTTCGCGGCATTTTTACACAAATCACACTTATTCACAAATGAAACAAAGACATTGCAAAATTCAACAAATACAAGTACAACAAAGAGCAACGAATTGCCGATGACCTGTGAAAGAAATTGACAAAATTAGTAAAAGCGTTGCGCCAAATGCTAATTATATTTTAGTAAGTAACAGCAGATATCTGACTACTTTTCAGAAGATTCTCAAAGAAATACGATCCTGGTCCGGATGTCGCCAAGTGTAACCTCCCCACAGAAATAAAAGAAAATATTTAAATGAGAATGGACATCGTGCTAAGTGTAACCTCCCCGTAATTATTTTTAAAAGATGAATGAAAATGGAAATATAGCCAGATGTTAGCTTGCCACGGTAATAAAAGTCAATGATAATAAAAATGTGCAAAAATGTTAAGTCCCCACAAAATCAATGCCAAGATCAACCTGATAAATTTTATAAGGGCAGCTGCGCCGACCTTAGGCCCTGTGCAATAATTAATCTGATATATTGATTCAGGGAGGAAAAGCATAGGAAATATTGTTTCAATTGGAATGATTCTTTTTTTTTTAAACGATTCCTTTGAAAACAAAATTATTATTGGGGCATTTCTTGAACACATTAATTACAATTAACATACATTACATTATCAGATGTGTGCAATGCTGCTTCATTACCTTACTTAACAATATACCTCGTCCCGAACCTTGACCAGAGACCCATGTCGACGCCCGCCGACTCCTCACACAACAAGCACTGACTGAGTGCAACGTACTACATCCTACTCGCAACTGCTACTAGCACTGACTCAGTGCAACTAGCAACTGCGTCATCTCGCACGCGCTACTACTCTCGAACTGCACTCTCGCGCGGTCAAGCGCAGACTAGCAACGATAAATAACTCTCTGGTCAGAGATTCTGTCATGCCTCGCCATCGCTGGTACATATGAGACGTACACGTTTCAGCCGTGAATCCCGTCACGCAACAAACACATCTAAACTCGAAAACAATCTCGTCACGATTCGCAATCTCAATAATTCAGATCAGAACTGCTCTCGTACGTCTGCACTGGATGAGTTCTAGCAAGCGACTTCTTCTGTGGAAGAGCATTGTAGGCGCATTGAATTTCTTCGTTGCGCTTACAACTCTCTTCCACATAAAAGTTATCTCTGATGACATTACTTTGGACTTAACTTTTGAGATATTAATTTCACATTTGTCACATGGATATTTGTCCATTGCTGAAATATGATGTTTTTTCTTTCTCTTTCATTAACAAATATGCTCAGTGGTGTACAATGTAGTTGTTGACAAAACTCTTTCGTGTTAGCTCATCGGCAAAGATGTCGTAAGTGCCAAGATAACTTTCCGTACTTCATGTTCTTTCTTAATTGACTTTAAGGTGGTCGTTGGGGCGTTACACTTCTCAGGTAAGGGGGCGTGATCCCTCTGACGAAATTACATGCCCCAAGAGGGTTATCTCCGGTTTGTCGAATACGCACTTTGACACGTTCTGTACCCTGGGCAGTGAGGTGTTCGAAAACTTGAACGAGATGCTGTTGATGAGCTTCTACAGTATCTGAAAAAACGAGAATGTCGTCCAGATAAGCGAAGCAGTGTGGTAAACCTGGTAGCACTGAGTCGATGAATCGCTGCCACGTCTAAAAGACGTGATTATTGCAGTTTTTGCAACGTCTTTTTCATCCACAGGGATTTGCTTATACGCCTTAGCGCAGTCAAGTACTCAGAAGTCCCGTGCCCCACTTGAGACGTGATTGTAATCCTTCAAGTGCGGTACCGGGAAACGAATCGGAATGGTTCTGGCATTCAAATCGCGGTAGTCTCCGCATGTCAGCCACGCACCGTTCTTTTTGGGTACCAGGTGTAGAGCTGAAGCCCAGGCGCTGCTAGATGGACGTATGATACCCTCGGTCAACATTGTATCGAATTCGGCTTTTGCTACAGCTTACCTGTCAGGGGCCCAGCGCCTGGGCTACGAGAAACTGGGGGGAGGGCTGCTGTTGTGTTAATGAAATGGGTAGTATCGTGACATACCTGGTGAGGCCTTGTGAGCGTAGGAAACTGGGTAAGTAGACCGGCGAACTCGTCTTCTGCTGCCTGGATGAGCTTGACGTCGCAGCTGGCAGTGGCCGTCAGCCCGATGATAGCATCACGTAAAGGGGGGATGGCAACGTCCGGAAGCAGGTGGTGGGGGGCCAGGAGGTTTACTCCAAATGTTGGTTCCGCCACGTCGGCGACGAACAAGTTCCACTTTATTGCAAGACTCGGGTCTACTGAAGCCTGGGACCCGTCGACTTTGACCAATGACGTCAGAATTTGCCAAGGATCATTTATTACACAGATGTAACAGCTGAGAGGAGTGTTCAGAAACAAAAGAATACAGGAGAGAGAAAATATGGTACACCAGTAATATTTCGAACTTAATGTTAAGAATATCGCGTGTTTTCACAGAGGAAAATAAAGGGAGAAAAAAGGGATGGAAGTAGCGGTAGCATAGAATACCTCGCGTTACATATGAGTTGTATCTCGAAATTCAGCCGAGCTGTGTAGGTTAACTGCAGTACGGGATACAAATTTAACGTACGTCGGTTTCTTCTTTTTCGTTATCATTAGTATCCTGTTGTTCAGTTGAACTATATAGGTCAACTGAAGTACGGGATATAAATTTTACATGTTTTGTTTCTTTCGCCTCCGCTACCACTAATAGTCTGTTCTTAGGTAGATTGTAGTACTACCGACGGCGGAAAGATATACATACATAATAATTATATCTCATACTTCAGTTGACATATATATACTGCTAACGAAAACGAGGAAATTGACGTACGTTACATTGGCAACCTGTACCTCACTTGAACTACGCGAAGACGCAAGAAGACGGCACACACAAAATTTGTATCGCGTACCTCAGTATGGGGTACAATTTTTTCCCCCTTGGATGTTAATAATATCGGCTGAAAGTTATAGTCTTGCTAGCGACGACAAGAAAACCAATAGCAGTGAAATTTGTATCCCATTCTTTAGTTGAGCTATATAGGTCAACTGAAGTTAGAATAGTCGCACTAGCGAATGGGAAATTACGATATTTATAACATGTGTATTATGTATTTTAATTGACCTATGTGTGTCAATTGAAGAATAGGATACTAGTGCTACGGAAGACGAAAAATAGCGCCATACATAACATTTATATCCTGCTCTTCATTTCACCTATGTAGGTAAATCACATCAATGTCACATATATCGCTCTTTTCGTCTACGTAGAACCAGTATCCCGTACTTCAGTTGACCTGTATATGTGGATACAAATCTTATGTGTGTCGGTCGCCGGCCGAAGTGGTCGTGCGGTTAAAGGCGCTGCAGTCTGGAACCGCGAGACCGCTACGGTCGCAGGTTCGAATCCTGCCTCGGGCATGGATGTTTGTGATGTCCTTAGGTTAGTTAGGTTTAACTAGTTCTAAGTTCTAGGGGACTAATGACCTCAGCAGTTGAGTCCCATAGTGCTCAGAGCCATTTGAACCATTTTTTGTGTCGGTCTTTTCGCCTTAGTGCTAGTATAGACTCGAAAAAATCGTACTGATACTAGTGCTGGGAAAGGAAAGAAGAGCAACAGGTGCAACATTTGTATTTCGTACTGCAGTTGACGTAAACATACGTAACGGAGTAATACAACAATGAAATACGCCAAAATGGACAAATGCAGTAAAACAAAAAAATAGGAACTGAACTTACCACACGGAAACTCCTCCGCAAAAAAACCGAAGTTCGCCTAGAAAGACATCAATAAAAATCACATACCTACATACAAAAGAAACAATACTAAAACAAACACACACACACACACACACACACACACACACACACCACCCCAGTCTGAAATTAAGTAACAAATTTTGGACGATACATTGACCCAATGCATTTAAGAAAACAGTTAAACGGGCAATATGTATCGGGTACACTATGCCTCCATGCATCTTCATCTAAGTGACTCAGTAGTGTCGAAATGTGTCGTTTCCCCTCCATACAACTGATTTTATAGCTGACCAATAACCTTCTATGCTATTTGTACAAGCTCCAGTGGTTAAAGATCTGAATTCAGTATTGTGATTAAAAACAATGTGCTGATAACCCCTATTCCCCAAATCCCTATATGAAGAGAAACCATCTGAAATCACTACGGAACCCTCTGCAACATGATCTTCAATTAATGTGACCAAAACTTCCTTCGTTCGATTAGGAACTACTTTAAAAACTACATCGTCACATTCTTGACCTCAAGCTACAGCCCCCCAAACCCATAATCCTACCGGAAGTCCACTTCTGTTGTACTTCCTTTTGCCAAAAAGCGACTCGTCGATTTCAGCTATAACACCCCCCTTCCCATCCCCAACGCCCCCCCATACGAATAAGTCGTGAGTACGCCGAGTAGACACAGACATCGAACATAATCGGCAACAAGACCACACATTTGTAAAAATCGAATCGTGGCCAACATGTCTATGCCCATAGCCTCCTTTAAATCGCCCTGGTTCATTGGAATAGATAAATTCATACCTACAAATAAAAAGGAAAAACTAAAAATTCTACGAAAATAATAAAAAAACCTATTAGTCTAAATTATCTCAGGCTCACTGAGAATGAAATTAAGTACCGAATGAATTGCAAACAACCAGTTATTTAAATCAATGCACACGATAAAAATTTTACGCAATATCTAGCGCGCTCTTTTAAAACGACATTCAGTTTTTTTTTAATGTACAACGATGGCGCTTATCCGGGGCAGACAACCGATTTATTATCTATGGCTGGAAAGTAAAGACGTTCATATCTATGAGCAACTTATGACGTCATTGGTCAAAGCCGACGGGTTGTATCCCGTGCTCCTGTAGACCCCAAGACGCAGTCCCAGATACAGATCCGCATGTTGCGTACCGTATGCTTGAATGATGGGGACTAGTTTAGGAGGGGAAACAACCCGTCGGCTTTGACTAATGACGTCAGAATTGGCCAGAGAGCGAGCATGTATTACAAAGATGAAAGAGCTGAGAAGAATATTCAGAAACAAAGGAATGCGGAAGAGAAAAAACTGTACTTCACATATAGCAGTAGTATTTTCACGTTAACGATATCGCGTGTTTGAATCATAGTATTTCTCCGCAAAATACAATGGAAAGAATGAATGAAATGTATTACTAGCAAAGAATACATCACGTTACATGTATGTTAGTTGTATCTCGATACTCTTTCGAACTGTATTGCTTAAGTGCAGTACGGGATAGAAGTTTAGCGTACGTCGCTTTCTTAGTTTTAACTAGCATTGCTGTCCTGTTGTTCGCTTGAACTATGTATCGCCTGCTTCACTAAACCGTAAACACCCGATACAAATTACAAGCTCATTCGAAGTGTGTTGCCTAAGTACAGTACGGAATACGAGTTTGTCGTAAGTCGATTTCTTCGTTTTCACTAGCATTACTGTCGTGTTCTTCACTTGAACGATGTATCCTCCACTTCAGTAAACCCTAAATGGAACACGGGATACAAATTGTAGATGTGTTTTTTATTTCGTCTCCGCTATTACTAACAGTCTTTTCTTATGTGCATTTCAGTACTACTGATGAGAGAAGGACCTACGTCTGTAATATATGTATACCAGACTTCCGTTGACCTCTATATATGTACACTGGTAACAAAAAGGTGGAAATAGACGTACGTTACATTTGCAACCTGTACCTCAATTGAACTACACGGATACAAGAAGACGACACATGTATGTACAATTTGTATCCCGTACGTCACTATGGGGTACAGTTTTTTTTGCCTCGGAGTATCCCATTCGTTACATGAGCTATATATCTGTACGCAACATTTGTATCTTGCTCTACAATTGACATATATAGTGTCAGTGCAAAGGCGAAGTGAAGGACGGGATACAAATTTTACTTGTGTCAGGGGTTTCGCAAGTACACATTCGAAAATGTCGTGCTGATACTCGCGCTGGGAAACGAAAGAAGATCGACAGCTGAGAAATTTCTGTCACGTACTTCGCAACACGAAAATACAGTCGTCGCCCCCCCCCCCCCCCTTACTGTGAAATTAGCTGAGATGTTTGGGACGGTACATTTTGCCAACATGTTTAATAAAACATTTAAACGGGCAATATGTCAGCGGAATACTTTGTCTCCACGAATACTCATCTAGGTGGCTTTGAAGAGTCGAAATCTGACGTTTCCCTTTCTCTATAAGAGATTTCACCGCTGACCAGTACCCCTCCATATTGTTAGTGCAGGCGCCTGTGGATAATGATCTAAATTCATTGTTGTGGTTTACTACAAGATGTTGGTAACCCCTATCCCCTAAATCCCTATAAGAAGAAAACCCGTCTGAAATAACAATAGAACCCTCTGCAACGTGATCTCCAATTAACCTAACCAAAACTTCCTTATTTCTTTTTGGTACTACTCTAAACACTACATCATGACAATGCTGACCTGAAACTACTGCCCCCCACACCCATAATCCCACCGGAGGTTCCCCCCTATTGTATTTCCTTTTCCCAAAATGCGATTCGTCAACTTCGACGATAACGCCCGGCCCCCCAACGGCCCCCTATATTTCATATATTCCCCACAAACCTCCCTACAAAACGAGTACCAGTTTACCACAGTACACTTACTCACACGACATTCATGCACACACAGCCACACAGGATATCTTAAACACCAACAAGATGTGATTTTCATTATATCTCTCAAGGCGAGCTTAGATTTCTCGAACCACGTTCCTCGTCTAATGGACCGCCACAACCGATCTTTGCTGCAGCGCCATACGAATAAGTCGTGAGTACGGCGACTTGATACACTCGTGAGGCGCATATGTTCGCCGCACTCACGACATTGAACGTATTCCGCAATGAGACCATACATTTGCAGGAAGCAAATTGTGTTCAACATGTCTTGGCCCATGACTTCCCTTAAATCGTGCAGATTCATTGCGATAGACAAATCCATTCCTGTAAACGAAAATAAGACACTACAAATTGTTCTATAATAAAAAACTAATAATCCACATTACCTCAATATCATTACGAAAAATATTAAGCACCGTCTGAATAAAAAACAAACAATTAGCTTAATAAAATCACACGTTTAATGATTTAGCGATTATGAAGCGATCGCTTTTAGATTCACATTCAATTATTTTAATGATAGCGCTTATTAGAACACAGAACTCATTTATTATCTATGCCTCGAAGTGAAGACATTACTGACTAAGGAATGACGTCATTGTTCAAAGCCGACGGGTTGTATTCCCTGCTAAACTAGACCCTGGTAATTTCCAAGAATGATTGCCTATCGAAGTTGGAGGGGTCCAAACGATACATATCCAACGTGCGATAATAAATCGATTATGGAAGTCTCGTGGCGCGCGTTATGAGCATGTTTCAAGTTGTCACTACTGCAACGACAAAAGAAAAGCGTAAGAGAAGCACTTGTAAATTCAAAGGAGACTACTTACCTTACTCGTCGTCGGTGTTATCGTCTTGAGACAGTCTGTGTGAAGTATAAGCTACAGGCGCAATTCCTTTTTCCCCGTAACCAGGGTAAACTCAGCCAATATCTCGCAGGAATATCGGCAGAGTGTCGCATGCGTCGACTTCCCCTGCAAACGCAAGTTGTGGAAGTATAGGTACTGGTACAAGTACAGTTCGTCCCTCTGTCCTGGACACCCTTCTCTTTTTAGGGTACACTTGACAGACTTCCACAGCCGTTCTATATTCTGGGTGTGGACACTGGCGTCATCCGAAGAGACGAACTCTACAGAGTGGTTCACAAAATTCGTGTCGAATCCTTCAGCTTTCAGAGTCTGGTATGACTGAAACTCTCCTGTAATCACTTTTGTTCCAGGCAGTATGAAGTATTTTATGAGACCCACTAAGGAATGACGTCATTGTTCAAAGTCGACGGGTTGTATCCCCTGCTAAACTAGACCCTGGTAATTTCCAAGAATGATTGCCTATCGAAGTTGGAGGGGTCCAAACGATACATATCCAACGTGCGATAATAAATCGATTATGGAAGTCTCGTGGCGCGCGTTATGAGCATGTTTCAAGTTGTCACTACTGCAACGACAAAAGAAAAGCGTAAGAGAAGTATTTTATGAGACCCACTAAAGTCACCTTGTCTTGGGACAATACTCTCACAACGGAACACTTGCAGTACTTTCTTCCTATCCCACCTAAAACCCAAATACGAATTACTTCACTTTTAGGTCATCCTCTCTGGTTCTTGCGTCTAGCAATATGAGATCCGTCTACTTCTACTACTTTAATTCGATCCACCAATTGGCACACTGTCATTTGTCACTACCACGTAACATACTTCTCGACAAAACCCGAAATAGTCACACACGGTATTTGCTGATAATTCAGTTTCTGATGCTGTGGCTTGCAAGTGTAATCTCGAATCCAGCACGACACAAGAGTTACGCTCGTCTGAATCGATAATTGGGAGGACTCGAACCACGTATTTTTCCTTACGCCGGTTCGCTTTCTGCAAAGTCCGTAATGAAATTGCAGCGGAATCTCAGTGTCCACACTTCTCTTAAGAAGTTGTACAGACTTCGCAGCACCACAGTCAACACAGTCCCTCCTTTCCTCGCTCTGCAGAAGTCCATATTTGCGGCAAAAAGTCAAACATTTATCTATGCTGGATATGCATGGAATTAGAGTTTTTCATGTCAGACAATTCTCAGAAGAAACGTGAGAGGCAGCATACATTACACTCGCTATCAATAGAAAACGTGTGGGTTTCCCAATCAGATCACAAATAATTACGGCGAGGATGTAATGTACACGAACTGAAGAAACGACGGAAAACTGATAAAAATGACGACCACAAATAATTGATCATAACGCGCGCTACGAGACTTCCACAATCGATTTACTGCCGCACGTCGATATGTATCGTTTGGACCCATCCAACTTCCGATAGGCAATCAATCTTGGAAATTACCGATTGGTTGGCTGCCGACAACTCGAAAGTAGTGGACGGACGGTACTTAATGTATCTTGTCGCATGGCAGAATACTGAAGTCAAGAGCCCGTTTCAATTAAAAACTTCCTCCCTGTCTTCCAGTCCCTCAGAAATAGGCGAGCAGAGGCACTTGGACATCGACTTCTGCTTGACGCTTGAGGTTCAGGTACTCGCATGGCAGGTTGCTCTTGTGATCTTGATCGCCGAACGGCTGATGATACCAGCGTGTGTTGTTTTGCTCGATTCACGAACGGTGGTGGTTCGCGCAGGTCGAGGCATGGAAAGGGATTGCATTGTTGCCGTTTCCTAGCGCCAGTTGCGGATGCGCATACACGTGTTTCGGACTCGAAGGAAGCGTCCTGAAAATCACTTCTCTTGGCTTCTTTGTGTAGAATGTGTCGCTTATTACCATTATAAGCGGCGGCGACTGACAACAAAAGGAATAAAAATTCACTAAGTAACTCGCTACGACCACGGTCAATGCTTATACTGTCTACGACATTCAGGGTCTAGTTTAGCAGGGGATACAACCCGTCGGCTTTGTACAATGACGTCACAACTCGCCAGAGAGGATGTATTACATAGATGAAAGAGCTGAGAAGAATCTTCAGAAACAAAGGAATGCGATAGAGATAAACTTTATTTCACATATGTAAGGGCCAGTAGTACCCGTCTGAAATAACAATAGAACCCTCTGCAACGTGATCTTCAATTAACCTAACCAAAACTTCCTTACTTCTATTTGGTACAACTCTAAACACTACATCATGACAATGCTGACCTGAAACTACTGCCCCCCCACACCCATAATCCCACCGGAGGTTCCCCCCTATTGTATTTCCTTTTCTCAAAATGCGATTCGTCAATTTCGACGATAACGCCCGGCCCCCTCCCCAACGCCCCCCTATATTTCATATATTCCCCACAAACCTCCCTACAAAACGAGTACCAGTCTACCACAGTACACTTACACGACATTCATGACACACAGCCACAAAGGATATCTTAAACACCAACAATATGTGATTTTCATTATATCTCTCAAGGCGAGCTTAGATTTCTCGAACCACGTTCCTCGTCTAATGGACCGCCACAACCGATCTTTGCTGCAGCGCCATACGAATAAGTCGTGAGTACGGCGACTTGATACACTCGTGAGGCGCATATGTTCGCCGCACTCACGACATTGAACGTATTCCGCAATGAGACCATACATTTGCAGGAAGCAAATTGTGGTCAACATGTCTTGGCCCATGACTTCCCTTAAATCGTGCAGATTCATTGCGATAGACAAATCCATTCCTGTAAACGAAAATAAGACACTACAAATTGTTCTATAATAAAAAACTAATAATCCACATTACCTCAATATCATTACGAAAAATATTAAGCACCGTCTGAATAAAAAACAAACAATTAGCTTAATAAAATCACACGTTTAATGATTTAGCGATTATCAAGCGATCGCTTTTAGATTCACATTCAATTATTTTAATGATAGCGCTTATTAGAACACAGAACTCATTTATTATCTATGCCTCGAAGTGAAGACATTACTATCTGTGACTAAGGAATGACGTCATTGTTCAAAGCCGACGGGTTGTATCCCCTGCTAAACTAGACCCGACATTCACACTAAAGCGGGTAATTTCCAAGAATGTTTGCCTGTCGAAGCCGCGGGCTCCGAACGATAGATATCGAACGTGCGATTCTACATCGATCACACGACTGTGGTGGCGGGCGTTATGAGCTTTTTTTTTAGTGGTCACTACAGTAACGACAAAAAGAGAGAGTTACTAAAATACTTGCGATTACAAAGGAAGCGATATACCACACTCGTCATCGACGTTGTCGTCGTAAGAAAGTCCATTTGATGCGTATGCTACGGGAAGCATTCCCATTTTGCCGTAACCTGGGTACACTCTGGCTATGTCACGCAAAAATATGGGTGGAGTGTCACATGCGTTAACTGTTCCTTGCGAATGCAAGTTATGGAAATAGAGGTACTGAAACAAGTAGAGTTCGTCTCCTCCTGGACACCTTACTCTTTTAATGGAAGAGTTCACAGATTTCCACAGCCGCTCGATGTTCTGC
Organism: Schistocerca piceifrons; assembly: GCF_021461385.2. NCBI lineage: Eukaryota > Metazoa > Arthropoda > Insecta > Orthoptera > Acrididae > Schistocerca > Schistocerca piceifrons. Next base: position 82,618,660 of record NC_060142.1, on the reverse strand, counting down.
GTTTGCACGCTGGGGTCATCCGAAGATACTAACTCTACAGAGTGGTTGACGAACTCGTAGTTTAATCCTTATGCTTTCAGTGTGTTGTAGGACTGAAAGCCGTCTGTAATCACTTTGCTACTGGGCAATATAAAGTGCTTTATCAAACTGACTAAAGGTACCTAGTCTCTGGAAAACACTCTTACCACAAAGCACTTCCAGGACTTGTTCTATACCACAGATCACCCTCTCTGGTTTTTTCTTCTTGCTGTGTGCGATTCGTCCACTTCAACAACTTTATTTGCTCCACCGATCGGTACACCGTCGTTCGTTACCATTACATAACACACTTCTCTGCAAAACCCGAAGTAGTCGCACACAGTATTGGTAGATAAGTCAGTTTTCGATGCTGTTGCTTGCACGGTGTAGTCCCTCATCCAGCAAGATAAAGGAATTATGTTGGTCTGGATCGATAATTTGGAATAGTCACACCATGTATTCTTCCCGATAGTCGTTCATTTACCACAGTTTCCACAATGAAGTTGTAAAGGTATTTCACTATCAGAACTCCTCTTACGAACTTTTATACTTCGCAGCACTGCCGTCCGCACAGCCCTTCCTTTCATCCGGTACTAGTCCATATTTCCGACAAAAATTCAAACAGTTTTCTACATTGCATAAGTATGGATTAGATTATTCCACGTGAGGCAATCGGTCGAAGAAACATCTACAATAGCAGACAGCCCACTCACTACTGACATAAATCGTTTGGGTTTCCCTAGCAACTCACAAATAATTTATCATAACGCCCGCCACCACAGTCGCGCGTTCGATATCTATCGTTTGGAGTCCGCGGCTTTAATAGGCAAACATTCTTGGAAATTACCCTAAAGCGCTCAGAGTATTACTGGACGCTCATTGACGGAGAATTCGTGACGTAAGTAGGCAGAAAACCAATCTCGACCTCCATTGTTCGTGACTCCAACTATAGCCGCGTCGAGAACCGTGGGGATGTGAAACGAGTCCGTGAGCGTTGCTCTCGTCGAGAAGTTCCTTCAGTTGTTTACGCTGGGCGTCAGTCTTGTTTAACGTCATTGTTCACCTGTTGTTCAAGCGCATGCACGTAACTGCCGAGACGCAACTGGCGAATCGGATCTGGAAGCGGGTACAATGGCATCGTGAATGCGATCAGCCAGGATGGCTACATCGTCTAAAGGTATTTCTGTCAGAGACGCGCTTATCGCTTTAACTTGTGCCGGTAGCCTTTTACTCCAAAATGTGCGTAATAACGTGTTCGGCACCGTTTGTGCGTCGGCATTGCTCCGTAAATGGCGTACGTACTGCGATGGTTTCTCGTCACCTATGTTATCCTGTGTTAATACTTGTACTCTCTTCTCTTGAGAGGCGGACACTCGGCGTATGAGTTCTGACGTTAAGTACGCACCTGTTGCCGCGTCGTCGTTATGATACCCTGCACCTCCACCGCGAATCGATGATCGAGTTGGCCGGCCACAGGTGCGAATTTTGACGAGTCAGTTGTTATTCCTGAACATGAGAAATTTGTCTCAACTTGCGCAAACCATGACGCAGGATTGATGGGCCAAGACGACGGAATTCGCACAGCCAGTCTTGGCATGATGTGCGGGTTGCCATTTGTCATTTTAGAGATGGGAGACGATATCTTCCGTCAAAAACGGTGTTCCTTGACCACGTATCACATCGGGGTCACTAATGAAGCTGTCTTGTAGGGCTACAAGACCGCTCCTTGCTTGCGTATATTACGTTGGTCTACAGCTAATGAAGTTGTAATCTGCAACTATCTTCTCGTCATTGCCACTGTACTCTGTCCAAATTACTATAGAATAAACGTAAACGAAAAGAGAGTAACATTTATTGAGTCTCAGCTCTAATGAACATCTTCACTCTAAGAGAAACAACACGAGAATAATAATTTTGAACTGAAACATATAGTAAGTTTAAAGAACGCTCTGCTCTCTTGCAATAAATAAGACGGTAATGCAGCGCTTCGAGCGGTTGGCGCACGAGCCTCCTTGACGTTACTGTCGATCAGCTGATCGCGCCCGTTGGGCGCGCGATCTCCACTGGTCGCTACAACACTGGTATTGAAATGGAAGTGTGGATTAAACATGTTAAGAGTAGAATAAGCATTGTATTGATCGCGTTGAATCATATTACGTAGAACATATCAACTCATAAAAGAATTTCCACAAATATAAAGTTCAAAAGTGAAAGCGTAAAAAGCTTTTTCAAAGAGTAAATGTTCTTCCTTAATCTTTGTAATATGCTTTAGATCAACAAACATCTTGTACTACAGACCTTGTAAAGTAGCCTGTATTCTTCGTTAAGGTTCAAGCCATCTCACGCCAAATATCAAGGATATCGTTTCAGCGGTTGTGTCATCAAAATGGAACAGAGTTACTTTAGCATTTATAATATTAGTATGGTAGTATGGATTGGCATGGATTAAAAACGTTGAGGATCGTGCACAAGCATTGTATTCTGTCTGTTACCCGCCGTTGCACTCGCGTATCAGTGAAATGAAATGTTCGTATTGCCTTATTGATTAGGAGACCTCGGTTTAGATGTTGGGGAACGTGGTCCAAGTATTTTAATTTGACGTCACTTCGGTGACTTGTACGTCGATAATGACAAAACGATGATGAGAGCCTACTTACACGGGAATTGAATCCGAGAACCAATGCTTGGTAAGCAGCAAAGTTAACCTCATGACTAGGAGATGTTCGTGGCAAGGAAGTTTTAAGATGCGCATGACGCTCAGCGGCGAAAATGTGACTGGTTTGTGAGTATATTGGTATAGGAGTGTGGATTAAACATGTAGAATCGTATTATGTAGAACATATCAAAACATGAAACTTCCTGGCAGATTAAAACTGTGTGCCCGACCATATCAAAACATGGTGGTACAACATGCAATGTGTCCGCCCCCCGTAGCTGAGTGGACAGCGCGACAGAATGTCAGAACCCAGCGCCCGGGTTGGATTCCCGGCTGGGTCGGAGATTTTCTCCGCTCAGGGACTGGGTGTTGTGTTGTCCTAATCGTCACCATTTCATCCCCATAGACGCGCAAGTCGCCGAAGTGGCGTCAAATCGAAAGACCTGCACCAGGCGAACGGTCTACCCGACGGGAGGCCGTAGTCACACGACATTTAACATGCAATGTGTGGTTTTCATGAGCAATAAAAAGGGCGGAAAGGATGTTTATGTTGATCTCTATTCCAATTTTCTGTACATAGCCCTAACGGATACGTTCGTCGTACGTCCCACATTGATTTGTGCGGTTATTTCACCCAGTGTTGCTTTTCTATTAGCACTGACAAAATTACGCAGACGCCATTGCCCTCGGTCGTTAATCGAAGGCCGTCGGCCGCTTCTTTGACCCGCACCTGACACTGTGTATTTCGGAATATTGAATTACTTCGCGATGGAATGTGCCATGCGTCTAGCTCCCAACTACCATTCCACTTTCAGAGTCTGTTAATCCTCGTCGTGCCGTTATAATCACATCGAAAACCTTTTCACATGACTCACCCGAGTACGAACACCAGCTCCACCAGTGCACTGCCCTTCTATACCTTGTGTACGCGTAACAGCTGTGATCGGTATGTGTGCATATAGCTGTCCATGACTTTTCCCACCTCATTGCATGTCGTTTTTACTAAAAGAAAAAAAATCATGCAGAAAACCCACAGCAGTTTTCTGGTTTGGCTCATATACAATATAGCTATATAGTATATAGCTATATAGTAATGGGTTCAAGATAAGACAAACACACATAACATCTCTCGTTGCCAGCTAGACATGCACATAGTGCGCCGAAAGGAGTGTCACACTGCACTTGCTATGACTCATCCAGAGAAAAGAATTCTTTAACTGATTCACAAAACACATTTACACAAGCAATCGGGAACGTCAGAGTGTCTTCACGTTCTATTCATACAGTTCGTTTGTTCTGAACATTTTAGGATGGGATCCTGTATAATTATTGAAGTTACTTGATGAATCCGTGCTCAAAAACAGTTAATCATTATAGGGTATATACACACACACAAAAAAAATATTTCGCCGTTTTCAATACGTAAGGACCTACGTGTGATATAGTTTCGTCTTAGTGCAGGCCAACTCTATGTCCTGTTGCAAGTAACAGAAATCGTCTGAATAAATCGTAATGTACTTTGAAAATATCAGTTACCTAAGGATCGTAATTAAAAGAACTAATATCGCCTATCTCCAGCGTCGCCTGTGGAAAGAACGGGATGATAATTACGTTCATTTGAAATTGCCGCCTAATGGCGGCCAATTGTCACCATCCATCGATGTTCAGCTTCCTGCCGGTGCGGCGTCTGAAATTCTTTTAAAAACGATGGGACATCGAAAGGTTACAAAATTTCAACATCATTGGTACATATATTTAAACAATATATTTTATTTTATTCTATTATGAACTCAAGCTGCGGATATTTACTTTTTATCGCTCTCTATTCGGACGAGTGCCCTAAGGGAAACCACAGAAAACATGTGCGGAGCAAAACAGACTACCCTTCATCATCCATCTGTTATTAACGTTTCAAACATTATCAGGTATTGCATTCTTGATTTGCAAAGTTTGCATTTGATCGATTAGATACATAATTAGACAGTTGTATCACAGTCTATGTTAGACTGTGGTTGTATGCCGTTAGTCGATGGTGTCGCCAGCCGTAAGGCGTCGTCATCGGCTATCGGATGTTCGTGGAACGTTGCAGGCAGGGTTTCGCGTAGTCGGTGCTGCGTCATTATGGATACGCCCGGCGGGAACGTACGTAGAGTCGGCGTGGAGGCAGGCACCGCCCCGCGTTGAAGTTTAAACGCGCTACCGCCCGCCAAGGCTGCATCGGCGTCGCCCTCTGCGTTGTTCTTTCCTCAACGTTCTTTCCTAACGTGAAGGAGTCACCGTGAATCAAGTTCGATTACGCAATATTATTTGTTTAACACATAGATGGGAATTCGCAGTGGGTAAAAGTGCCCAGGTTATTAGTCACTAGTATTGTATAGTTAAAAGCCGGCTCAGTAACTGTTTATTCCAGTAATCGGAAATACGGAAGCGTCCGATCCCGCCCGTCTGCTTTGACCCATGACGTCACAAATATGGCGGAAACGACCTTAAACCACGATTCCAATATGGCGCATATGAAGTCGGTACGTACACATTATGAGGACGAAAATACATCGAAAAACAAACGCACACACTTTCCACAAAAAGCCTAATGACTGTAACGGGACAAGCGCGGGAAATGGGGTGTTTTTGGGTGAGGGCAAACTAAATATAAACAAATTTAGACACCCACCCCCATACAAAACCACGAAAAAAACCGACATCACAAAACTCCCAAAATACCACTAAACACAATATCATCTGGAATCGGACACTTCCCTTGACCTATATAGCTCAACAGCAGCTCCCGATCCCATAAATTAGGATCAAACACTTCCCTTGGCCTATATAGCTCAAAAACATCTCCCGATACCAATATCAGCACACACACAGCCACACATAGGGGATCGAACACTTCCCTTGACCTGCGCACTATTAATTTTATCCATCATATCCATTCCTGAACAAAAACAACAACCGATTAATTTTACTAAAATTACCACACAATGTACAGCGAACAACACTAAATTAACCTTCACACAAAATCGTTAACTCACTGAAACGAATTCCACTACAAGCACAGCCGAGAACAATTCTGGACAATGAGCAAAAGCAAACTGAGCCCATTACACCACACTCACAAAACCCTGAACATACCACCAGAGAGCACAACAAACCACAACACGATGACATCTACAAACACGCCACACTCAAACCAAACTCCGCGCCGTCATGACGTCACACACAACACCCTTACGTCACGGGTCAAAGCCAACACGTGGGATCGGACACTTCCGTCGACCCCAGTAATCACATAGTCCTGCAAACGTGGTTGCTTCTTTCACTTTTTATAATATTCTTAATGTTTCGTGCTATATAAGCGTCCTAAAGTCGCACGCTCTACACTTCACCGTGTCTTAGAACGATGACTATTCACTGTTTATAACACTTTTCTAAAAACATCATTCCGAGTGCGGCACGTCACTTGTTGACCAAGTGTCTGCTTCGTGTTGGAATGTTGATTGCTGTCGCATGTGCAACGTGGTCTATTCCAAATAAATCGTTCACACGGTTCACATTAGATGAAATTATCCCGTTTTTCATACTTGGCGCACTGTGTGCACTTAACGAACATCTGTTTATTAATGACATCTGCCGAAGTTTGTACACACTTTCTCATACTACCGATTGCGAATTACGCAGTTCCATGTAGTTCAAGTCACGGTTTTTATTGTCTCTCTGACTACACAAATTTTCTCCACATAACAAGCTAATCACAGATTCTGTCACGTTATCTGCCTTTTCGCTTAGAGGGAGGTGTTACAATTTATGAATCACACAATTCATTGCTTGCATTCCTGCACCCCATGTCACGTTTGTCTGACCAATAGATCATCAGGACTTCTACTCAGACTCTGGCCTGATTTTACAATTATAATGGTTTTATCATATTATACTCAATAAATTGCCTATATTTTTGTATTCTCTCAGGATTGCCGTGCATTTGCCTGTGTTACACGGTGTCTAATGTGCATTTCTCAAGCCAAATCTAAGTTTAGCCGTGGATCCAAAAACCTAGCAAAGTCATGTGGTGAAATGGCATGACATATCCCTGCTCGGTTGATTCTAAAATTGTTTCATCAAAGTCTGCTTTGCTAATGATCCAGGGTGTTTCCCTTTAACATGGGTTTTACTGATGGTCATCTTTCTTTTTACTCTAGTAGTTGAAAAATTATCAAATAAATGAGTATTATATATTTAAGAAAATTAAACTTGCTTACTTTCCTGTAACACGGGAATATGCACAGCAATCTTTCACAAGCCGAACCTTCCAATGAAATAATAGTCCTAACTTTACATTACAGTATGGAATTAAATCAAATGTTCTCATTAAAATAGATTCCACTTTTATTCGCTATTCTACTTCAGTTTCACGAACTTGTGTTCCTTTGTTACACTGTTCAGTAACTAATGTCTTTCCTATGCATCTTTGAAAAGCGAGTAATACTGTTCGTTTATCAAGTACACTCACATGGATAACAATTTCTTTCTATACTACTATATACATGAAAAATACATCAAAAATGGAAAGAAAATCTTGTATCCATATTATCATTATGAATCATTTTATATTCAGTTTGATGTCTTTATAAGGGTATAGTCCTTTAAACTTGTCTCCGCCTATGTTAGACAAGAGAAAGCTACACTTATGTGGTAAGCCAATGATTTTGTATGCCCCAATGTATAACATCTGCCATTTCTTGTTTGTCTTTTTCAATAGCGATGACTTGGGATGATGTGGGGTGTCCAATTTTATATTGTATTATCTTTTTTTTATATTTTGGTCATCTTTTTTTCTTTTTTCCTTATGTACATTTTGTAAGGTTGTTTGCCACCTCACCAGTTATTACCCCCTGAGGCTTAGATGCCCTTGGAAACCTGGATAAAGGATTTATCCAGTCTTTCTTTTCTATTTTATTGAACATTATTTCATTTGGTATATAACCAGTAGCTGAATGTGGCAGGTTATGATGAATATTTTCAAATAGAGGTACCAATTCCACCCACTTGATGTGTTGTTTTGATTAATATGTTCTAATAAATCTATTGAGTTCACTAAAAGCCCATTCTACGGGACTTGCTTCTGGATGGTATATGGCTGTCATAATGTGCTTTATACCATGCTCAGCCGAAAAAGCTTTCTATGTATGCCCTGTGAAGTATTGAGCATTATCAGGTATAATTGCTCACTGCTTGCCTACATTGGGAATGTAATCATTCAAGGTTTTCTGGGTCATGTTTCACTGTGGATGTCTTTAGTGGATATAATTTCAAATATTTGGAGAATGTATCATAAACTGCAAATACATAAATAGATGTTTGATCCCCACTACATGGTGTGGGATAGGGTCCTGCTACATCCACAGATACCAAATGATGTGGTCCCATGGATAAAATCAGGTGAAGCACATTTTCAGTGGATCTGTTGGCATGTTTTGGCTTTTGACAAATAGTAAAAGTTCTTAAGATTTTATGTGTTGTACGTTATCATGCCTGGGAAATAACAGTATTTGTCAATAATATTCTTACATTTTTCTACGCCTGTCTGGCCCCATAAAAGATGAGTGAGCCACACAAGGCTTTCTACACATTGTTCAGGTATACAAACACATCAACTGTCCGAATTACTACCCTCCTTATGGAATAGAGTGTCATTTTCTACCTTATATTTTTTAATTAGCTCAGGGTCTGAATTCTGATGGAAGAATTGTTTTCATTCTTCCCCGCAACAAGTCTTGTATCTGTGCCATGTTTTTACACATTCTAAGGAATTGATTTCTATGTACTGTATCTTTGACCAGTAATACCTTAAACTCAGATGCTTGCCCTATCAGCTTGGTAAATTCAGGCAAACCCTAAGGCAGCCTGAATAATGCATCTGCCACTACATTGTCTTTTCCATTAATATACATTATTTGAAATGTATATTCAAGTAATGCAAGTGCCTATCTTGCTAATTGGGCTTGTAGTAACTTACAAATGAACAGGAAGCCTAAGGTTTAGTGGTCAAAAAATACCTTCAGCTGTTTCCTGTAAATGTAGTAGTGAAATTTCTGCATAGCCCACTCTACCGCTAATGCTTCCTGTTCTGTGACAGAATAAGAGTGTTCACTCCTAGTTAAAACTTTGCTTGCGAAGTTCATGACTATTATTTCTTTTCTTCCGTGTATTTTCTCGACTTGCAACAAACACATGCCCACCCACATGCATTTTGGCAGTTTCCGGCAATTAGAGAAAGTCGTGTGGTGCTAATGTGCAAGACTCATACGTCCCCTTCATCATTGGACTTACTTGGAGGTGCTTTGCCGATCTTCTTTTCAGGATAGCCAGCTGTATCTATATCTCCAACTTCTTCTCCAAAGATACAATGCTGTTTGGAGAAATTTTCTCTGCTCTCAAAATGATTCTGTACACTCAAGATACTTTTAAATCAGTCCCACTATATTTTCACTTCCACAAACAGAACACCATAGAATAGTTTTCACATAAATAAACAATATTTCGTAAGCCCTATGACTTGCGGACCGTCAGAACTATTAAGTACTTTTACAATAAATTCAGTTCCAGAAGTTCTCGCAAGCCCACCATCAGAATCTCAAGAAAGTAAGTAAGTGTCTTTTTCTTTTCTTAAAACATAATTCAACTGTTCACAATAATGACTTGACGTAGCACCATCACTGAGTAAGGCGCGCTTGCTCCTTGTGCATATAGCTTCTGTGGCGAGAGGGGCAACCACTTGCCCGCGTCGAACAGAAAATCAGCGCGAGGTAGACACTCTCCCGTCTCTCACTCTAGTACGTAAAATATCGGATGTTCGAGACGGTGGAAAGCCGAGGGATGTCGAAATTCTCGAGGCACTACATATCCCTCTCCTTAGCTCAAACCCGCGATATTTTTTACATGTTCATTATGTACATCAAGATCGTATCCACATAACGCTAATTTACATTTCAGTTAGTTTACGTAACCTTTTTTCTAGCAATCATGTATTTAATACATATCTCTTCTTTTTTCGTTTTGATACTAACTATCTGAGCATCTCACAGCATTTCTGACTTCCAATCACATACTCCAGGTGTCATAGACTTTTGATTACATCATTCTTTAGTATAATTACCTGAACTATTTTTTCTTTAACACTTGACAGTTTCATTCCCTGCAGTAGCTTGTAGCCTGGAGGAACTCTGGGCATATGAAAATACTCTTTTTGACACTTGTAAATTCACATAAAACATAACAAAGCGATGGAATAGAGAATCCAAACTTACCAGAAAAATCTCTACTAAATGTGTGGCTTCTGTCACAATACTCCCTTTTTGCTTTAGGCACCTTACCTATGGGTTGACCCTATGAATGTATGAATGTACCATTTCGGTAGGTATGCCCCTTTAAATTCCTATGCTACTACGGTACATGTCAATCCCCTGCCCACACAGTATAGGTCAGCCCTTCTTGGGTCTGCCTACCTGCCCTTTTCCATCCAAATAAGTGATGGGTGCACCCTCCTTCTCCTTCCTGAGTAGGCTTTATAGTTCATTGCCCTAGTATACCCCTTTATGTATACTAAAACTCAAAACTGGTTGGACATATTAAAATCCACCTCACTCTCCACTCGTGCTTCTTAATACTTCATACTTAATACTTCATATCCTAGAGTCCTCCATTAAGTTCCCAGTCCTACGCTTCCAATGGACACCACACATATATATGTAGATTTAAATATATAATACTCCTACTTATGCTGTACATGTCCCACTATCCTACAATTCGTCAGAATAGTTGTTAAGACTGATATTCCTTGAATGATTATCACAATCCATTCTCCTCTGGCTTGCTCTACTAATTACTCACACCTCCTTGGTTGTACATGATGTATATTTTAGTGTACTTTATATAACTACACAAAATCATCCTAGTTTTTTTTTTTTTCCAAATCCAAATATATTTCTGTACACTTAGGTATATGTTGTAGCATGTTCATAATGAACTACAATGTGTACCTCCTTCTCCAATGTACACATACCAATGTAATACTGTCATAATAAACCTTAATCCTCGTAGTTCTTACATATAGAAGCATATCCCTGTACATGCTTATATGCGATGTGCAACTGTCAGCATAACTAATAATGTGCGCATACTTCCTCATGTGAACATATTTCCCCCTGCAACACTTGACGGTTCTCACATTATCTAAAAACTGTACTTCTCCTGTTGGTATCTTTGTGTTTCTTTGTGTGTATGCTTATGGGTAGTCGTGTAGCCTGATTCTTAGGCTTACTTATGTAAAATAACTTGAAGGTTATGGAAAACCACGGAAACTGAGAAGGACTTCAGCGATAGAAGTGTATGCATATGGAAAGAGGGAAAGGTAGACTTGTACTCAATAAAGAAGTAAGAAAGGAAAAAGTAGAAACGGTTGCTAAGATTGAAGAAGTGAAACAAGATGTCTTAAGATGAATTATTGTTTGTACACAGAAAGGTCCATCATACTTCCGAAAAAATTGGTGTGTTTCTTTCTCTAAGGCCGAGCTCTGAAGTTGCTGCTTCACAAGAACTAAATCATCAACCTTATATTGGGGTTCGATAGCCTTCTCTTTATATTTGCCCACTTGTTGTTGTGCTCTGTGCAGTATATTCCTACAAACTAACTCCTGTTTTAAGTTGGAAGTCGTCTACAGGTTGCTCGGGCCACATGAAACATTTATTAAGGGGTTCTCCGACAAAGGGTTTACTTATTACCTCCAAAGGTGTTAAGCCCATTGATAAATGCGGTAACTCATTTAAAATAAGTTCAGTCTTTCAGTTTCGTTGCCCATGATGTATGTTTTTCATGGAAGTTGTTATGTTGGTGCCATTTGTTACGTTATATACAAAAAAAAATTACATATACATTTTATATATTTTTATTTTTAATTTATCAGCATGAATTTTTCTTTTGTTAGAGCATGATCCTTTCTCTCAGGGATATTATCTTTTCTTATCACTTTTACTTACGTGCATAAGTCAATATGAAACGGGTTCTTGAAGGGCCGCTGTTATTCATGTACCAACTTTAGATTTTGAACGTGGTGTCTAAAATATAGTTGCCGTTAACTGAATTGAATGTAATTTTGTTAATTTCTATTTATTGATTGCAAAACAAGGCTCGAGAATTTCAATTGTTGCTGTGGAGCGGCCAAGATAAAACTCACTGAACTCATGGAATCTGTATAATTTAAAAAATGAACTTTAACGTAAATTAATTATCTGTTGCAATTTAAAATAGTTCTTGCAACGAAATCTCTTGCATTTACTGCTACTGTTAACATTGAAAAATAAAGTAATACTTCTGCGTGTAACGGCTGACCAGAGGCTGCATCGGAAGATGAGCTTCCCGCAGCGCAAATTACTGAAAAAATGCTTATTAAAAATAATTAGCCACTGCGAGCATTTGAGGTGACAACTATTACAAAGAAATTCATTTTGTGATAACAATAATATTTTATTTTAGTAAAATTCAGAATAACATACATAAAATATGTGTAGCCGCTCAATGGCTGCCTTCCGTATCGCGAAACGAAACAATGTGTGTACTATAAAACACATCCTTCCTCCTCGGCCATACAGTCGCATCTCTTTTGATCCGTTTTTATTTTCATAGACATTAAATAAAGATGCTACTCTTAAATGATCGCTGCATATCAGTTGTTTCAAGAACATTGACTGTATCTTTTATACTAATTATATTCATAAAATACTTTAACTACGGTTTACAAAATGTCAATATTTATGTGACGTACCGTCACATGGGCCCCCTAATGGGGGTGTACGTAATAAAGTCCACTGTTTATGTACAGACTCACTACAGTTTTATATGTAGTTCAGTTTTGTGGATGGCCAAAAGTTTGTTTGGCCCACCTATTTGAATTCACTGTTCAATATTCCGTTCATCACTCAATTATGGGTGTCATACATAATTCACAATTACAGGTGAGTACGTCTATCAGTCCCATCTGTCTTTCTGTTTTATAATGAATAGGAACAATCCAGCATCTTACAGACCCGAGGCAGTGTATTACTGTTGGTGTGTTTGCTTTTTTAATAACTTAACATACCTAGACCAACACTCCATGAGGACAAAAATGTATGCCACTTGACCCTTTTCTTTTGGAATTGGTCCAAAGAAATTTGCAGCTGTTCGGTCATATAAGGCTTTAGGAATGATTGGATACATTTTGTATTTAACATGTTACTCTCTTTCACCTTTTGACAAATTTCACAAGTTTTAATAAAAGATACTATTCTATGTCCTAGCTTTTTAAAGTGGGAAGTGTCCAAACCCCTTATGAACATACCACACTAACTCGTCTTTTACGAAATTTGGTATTCATAAATGTGAATGTTGGGTTGTCTTACTGTCTCCCCAGAACAAATTATGTCCTATAATCTACCACTTTCCATCTTGATTAGGAGGCAATGACTTCCTAATGCACGTAGCAAATACATCTGTAAAATAAGGATCATGTTGGATGTTGGTTGTTATTTTCTGAGCCATTTCTTGCACCTTGTTAAGTGGATATTCTAGTGTTAAAAAATTAATTTCAAAAATTACGGTAGGTCCTTCTGTGTGCTTTAGTTCTTTCATGCCTACTGGTAGCTGAGACAATGCGTTCGGTACAATATTGTCCAAACCCTTTATATACTGGGTTTCAATGTCATATTCTTGAAGAAACAACATCCTCCGCATCAATCTGCTATGTAGTAATCGACTTTTCATTAAAAATGACAGAGCTTAATGATCCGTATAGACATATGTTTCGGAGCCTCATATCGGTGTTTGGAATTTTTGTATACTCCATACTAAGGCCAACAATTCTTTTTCTGTGGCCGAATACTTCAATTCATGTTTGTTGAGACTCCGGCTAGCAAAAGCTATGACCTATGGTCTATACTTTCCAAACCCCATTCGCCCTGGAAAAGTTCTGCAGCCATACCATAGTGTGATGCATTGGTTAAATTTTGAATGGTTCACCGATCACCAGATGGTGCAATATCGGTGATTCTGATAGTGCCCACTTTACACTTTCAAATTCATTATGTATTCCCTTCCATAATAAACGCAAAAGTCAACGGTCGTTTACTCTTGGCTTTGTATATAGTGTCTTTAATACCCTGCCATTCCAAGAAATTTGATGATATTATCATAGCTTTACATACTTATCGAATACTGTTTTTCATCCTTGATCCAAACGAATCATTGGTATCTTGCAAACATTTTATCAGGATAAGGATTCAGAAAATAATAAATGAACCATTAAATAGTGATAATATGTGCAATTATAATGACTCTGTTGTTAGAATTATGTGTGAATGAAAATAAAAGACTGGCAGTGAGCATTGATAAGAGACCTTCCGCTTATGAAATGAAATGAAGCTCTTACTCATAAGCTTGTGGACTCGTTGAATACAAGTGGCCTTACAAAGTATACAGGGTTATTACAAATGATTGAAGCGATTTCACAGCTTTACAAGAACTTTATTATTTGAGATATTTTCACAATGCTTTGCACACACATACAAAAACTCAAAAAGTTTTTTTAGGCATTCACAAATGTTCGATATGTGCCCCTTTAGTGATTCGGCAGACATCAAGCCGATAATCAAGTCCCTCCCACACTTGGCGCAGCATGTCCCCATCAATGAGTTCGAAAGCATCGTTGATGCGAGCTCGCAGTTCTGGCACGTTTCTTGGTAGAGGAGGTTTAAACACTGAATCTTTCACATAACCCCACAGAAAGAAATCGCGTGGGGTTAAGTCAGGAGAGCATGGAGGCCATGACATGAATTGCTGATCATGAACTCCACCACGACTGATCCATCGGTTTTCCAATCTCCCGTTTAAGAAATGCCGAACATCGTGATGGAAGTGCGGTGGAGCACCATCCTGTTGAAAGATGAAGTCGGCGCTGTCGGTCTCCAGTTGTGGCATGAGCCAATTTTTGAGCATTTCCACATACACGTGTCCTGTAACGTTTTTTTCGCAGAAGAAAAAGGGGCCGTAAACTTTAAACCGTGAGATTGCACAAAACATGTTAACTTCTGGTCAATTGCGAATTTGCTCCACGAATGCGTGAGGATTCTCTACCGCCAAGATTCGCACATTGTGTCTGTTCACTTCACCATTATGAAAAAATGTTGCTTCATCACTGAAAACAAGTTTCGCACTGAACGCATTCTCTTCCATGAGCTGTTGCAACCGCACCGAAAATTCAGAGCGTTTGACTTTGTCATCGGGTGTCAGGGCTTGTAGCAATTGTAAACTGTAAGGCTTTTGCTTCAGCCTTTTCTGTAAGATTTTCCAAACTGTCAGCTGTGGTACGCTTAGCTCCCTGCTTGCTTTATTCGTCGACTTCCGCGGGCTATGCGTGAAACTTGCCCGCACGCGTTCAACCGTTTCTTCGCTCACTGCAGGCCGACCCATTGATTTCCCCTTACAGAGGCATCCAGAAGCTTTAAACTGCGCATACCATCGCCGAATGGAGTTAGCAGTTGGTGGATCTTTGTTGAACTTTGTCCTGAAGTGTCGTTGCACTGTTATGACTGACTGATGTGAGTGCATTTCAAGCACGACATATGCTTCTCGGCTCCTGTCACCATTTTGTCTCACTACACTCTCGAACGCTCTGGCGGCAGAAACCTGAAGTGCGGCTTCAGCCGAACAAAACTTTATGTGTTTTTCTACGTATCTGTAGTGTGTCGTGACCATATGTCAATGAATGGAGGTACAGTGAATTTATGAAATCGCTTCAATCATTTGTAATAGCCCTGTATAAGCACGCCTCAAATTTTCAAACTGGAAAAAGTGCACCCAGTTCAACAGTGGTTGGTGCAAAACTTTGTGCTCTAGCTGTGGCATGAAACAAAAAGCAGTGCATTGCAGCAAAACAGCTTGGTGCGAAGTATTCATTCCATTTGGTGGCGTCCTCAGTACCCTGAATTTTGAAGAGCCCTTCAGTGAATCCTGTTAAATTCACTTGAATGTTTGTTATTATCTCACACTCCTTTTCTTCACCTGGTATTGCAATAATGGACCCTTCTATCACTTTCCCTAGTTCAAGGTGAAACTCTTCAATTATGAACAGGAACATTCTCATCATCATATTTGCTGATGCTATGGCTCTTCTATCCTTCTTTCCTCTTTCTTTATGTTTGACATATGAAGCAAAACAATTGAATAAGTGGATTAATACTTTTCTAGTGTAACTTCTGTAAGTGGTATTTTCCTCTATTATGTAGCCAACTGGTAAGGTCACATATATTTTCTGTTTACTCTTATTGCCACACATTCCTGGTAATCATCCTCTCTCACCCTCTTTCATTCTTTTATACACTATTGATGTCTTGTGGAAGAGAACCATAAATGCTCTTACCCACTCTAAACATGTCATAGTTGTTGTTGCCCATTTCATACTAAGAATCATACATATTCGTGTTTGCTTGGGCAGCCATTATACTTTGTTTGAGGAATGGACAAAATGTTTGTCTCCCTTTTGCAAGACTGTTTGGATTGGTGCTCATGAAATACGTCATTATTTTGCCCACTATCGTGTAAATTAGAGAATGATATTTATTGAGAAATGAGACACACATTTGAAACATATCTTATAGGATGAAAAACCATGCAAGTTTTTGAAGGGAAAAGGACCATCTGTCTCACTCTATTGTAGTTCCTGTATTGGCTGGTCAAATATTTTAATGGTCTTGTTTTCCTCCTCATCTCTATGTTTTTTTTTTCATAAGTGTGTATTAGTTTCAGTGACTTTGCGGGCCAAAGTTCCATACCCATGAGGCGGAATCCCAATATACAGATACAGATCACTTATTGAACCAATGTTCTTTTGGATTGTTCCTTGATTAAACGATTTGACACTTCTTCTTCCCCCCCCCCCCCCCCCCCTTCCCCCCATTTAGAACACATTCCAGGAGTAATGAATTCTCTAAGAGGGAATTATAGTTTCTTGTGGAGGCAGAGTCTTCCATTGTTGAATGAAGAGCTTTGTTTTTATGTACTTGCTGTTGGATCAACATTTTTAGCAATTTGCGCTCCTTTCTTTGAAGGGCAATTCTTGAAGATGACAGTTACATGGATTCCACGGATTTTTGCCTCCATCAGACATGAGTAAAGCCTTATAACTGATGGTTGGTCTCCAGTTTTCCTTTTTGGTGATTTGCCTAAGTCTCCTGACTCCTTCTATCCCCAATTGAAATCTTACTTCCACACATGTATAATTGATTGTAAGAGTGCTAAAAAATGTAGCTGTTTGTTTTGCAACATTGTAAATGTCATCAGACAGATTGTTTCCTTCTGATTTGATCCTAACTGTTTCAGCACCGTATTGTACAACGAATTTGTCATCCATGTACCTAAAAAAGAATGTTTTGTTTTTACCTAAGCTAATTCTCACCATTGCAGGGTTCTGCAAATGCATGAAAAAACAAGCCTCAGTAGTTAACTGGTCCTCTCGCATATATTTTGTCTTTGAATTGTCACCTGGTCAAAGAGTGATCACTCTCATTTTATCTTGATCTAATACAAGATTGGAAGCAAGGAGTCCCAATGTGGTTGAAACAACATTAAGCATACCCATTAGTATGCCTGCGCTGGAACAGATACACATGGTGTATTGAAAAGAATCTTCTGATGTGGCACATCTGTATTTCTGAAACTAATAACAATATACAATGAATTTTTGGTGAATGGGAAACTCAAAAAGTTTCTTTTCATTCCTTTTCATAGGTGTTCAATATGCCCCACTTGAGATGCATGGCATATGTCAATGCAGTAATCAAATAGTGCCCACACTGTGGTGAGCATGTCTTGAGTTGCAGCTTCCATAGCTGCTGTTATGCGATGCCTCTGTTCATTCATTGTCATTGGTAACAGAGGAACATAAACAGAGAGTCTTTTTATAAACCTCCTCAAGAAATAATCACATACAGTCAGCTTTAATGACCTTGGAGGCCAGTAATGCAAGGCTGAATCATTTGGTACAGTGCAACCGATCCATCGTTCAGTAATCCTTTGATTTAAAAATTCCTGTGCATCCAGATGCCAGAGTGTCAGTGCCCCATCCTGTTGATAAATGAAGCCATTCAAATCAGTCTCCAACTGTGGGAAAAGAAAGTTCTCAAGCATATCGAGATGTGTACACACACACACATTATATTTTGGGAGAGTCGCTCTCATGTCGTATGACTTCCACGTGGTTGTTGCATATCCCATATTCTGACATTATGGCACTTCAGCTTTCCATTTACATGCAATGTCATCTTGTTACTAAACAGTAAGTGTGGAAGATAACTGTAATCCTCCAGGTTGCCAAGAACAGAATTACCAAACTCCACACGCAGTTATTTGTCACCTTTATGAGAGCCCGCAGTAGCTGAATTTCATATGGTTTCATGTGTAAATGCCGACGCAACCGGGGCATCTCAAGCTGCACGACAAACAGAGCAGATGTTTGCGTACTCGCTGTGAACCTATGGCGGATGCATGTGACGTCCGTGTCAGATACTCTGGGATGGCCCGGCGATTTGCCTTTACATGAATAGCCTGTTTTTGGAATTGTTCGTGCCATTCTCTAATGCTCTGTGCTGTAGGAGGATCCACACCATACCTAGTACACATGTCACGCTGAACAGTTATTATTGACCCGCACTGCACAATACGTAGAACACAAGATGCTTTCTGTTGTCCTGATGACACAATTTTTACTAAAACTGAAGTGGGCACACACTGCTTCTACCTAGTGGGAACCATGTAAAACTCAAAAGTTCACTCTTTCCAACAGTAAGTTGTTCATGCGCATATTTCAAATAACATAATAGCTATGACTTTTTAAAATCAGATGATTCTTTTTGGTACACCATGTATTTTCTATCCTAAACTAAAAGATGTCTGATCTAGCTGTACCAAGCTTGGGTGGCTTCGCTGGTAAACTTTATATCCAGATCATCCCATTTAATTCATTGGAAGAAATTAGCAGTATCTATTAACAGAACATGGCCAATCTGTATTCTCTTCAGAGACATCAAAGAGTTTCCTGCAACAGTTATTTTTGGAAAAAAATGCTTCCAGCTCACCAGTGGTTGATGTGAAAGCTTGAGTCCTAGCTGTGGTATCAAACAAAAACCAGTGCATTGCAGCAAAGCAGATAAGCATTCACTTCGTTTTGTGGTGCACTTAGTACACTGAATTTTGATGAACCCTTCAGTGAATCCTGTCAAATTCATTTGACAAGTTTGTTATCATGTTTTATGGTCTCCACCCCCCCTCCCTCCCCACCCCCCCCACCACCACCAGTTGTGATAATCACATTTCCTAGTTCCAGGTGAAACTCTTTACTTTTTAAGAGTGACAATCTCATCTATATGTTGGCCGAAGCTGTGGCTCTTGTATCCTTCTTTTCTCTTCCCTTGTGTTTGATATATGAAGCAAAAGTAGTGAAGAGTGGATTAATACTTTTCTCCTATCACTTGTATAAGTGGCTTTTTCCTCTAGTATGTTGTGTTATGTTATTTGGGGACCTAAAAATGACGGAGAGACTCCGTCCCCACCGTAGCTACATTGGTCCGCAACCCCACGATGACTGCCACAGTCCACTTCACCCTTCCGCCACCCCATGCCGAACCTAGGGTTATTCTGCGATTTGGCCCCCTGTGGACCCCCCAGGGAACGTCTCACACCAGACAAGTGGATTCCCTATGTTTGTGTGGTAGAGTAATGGTGTTGTGAGAACTTGTTTGTGCAGCAATCGCAGACATAGTGTAGCTGAGGTGGAATAAGCGGAACCAGCCCGCATTCACTGAGGCAGTTGGAAAACCACCTAAAAAGCATCCACAGACTGGCCAGCTCAATGGACCTCGACACAAATCCGCTGGATGGATTCGTGCCGGGGACCGGCACTCCTTCCCACCCGGAAAGCCGTGCATGAGACAGCATTGCCAATCAGGCAGACTTCCTCTAGTATGTAGCTGACAGGTTGGGTCACATTTATTTTCTGTTTAGTCTTCTTGCCCCATATTACTTTGATAATCATCCCCCCACCCCCACCCCCCCTCTCTCTCGTACACAATAGATGTCTTGCGGAAGGGAACCATAAATGCTCTTATCCTTTCTAAACATGTCATAGTTATTGGTGCCCCATTTCTCATTAAGAAGTCATACATATTCTTGTATGCTTGGGCTGCTGTAACACTTTATTCAAGGAGTGGGCAAAATGTTTGTCTCCTTTTTGTCAAAATATCTGAGTTGGTACTCAGTAAATAAATCTTTATTTTGTCCACTGTAGTGTCAAGGAATGATATTTGAGGAATGAGACACAAATTGTAAACATTTCTTTTATGATGAAATTCCCATGTACTTCTCCAAGGAGAAAAGCACCATCTGACTAACTCCAGTTAGCCCCTGTATCGGCGGGTCAAATATTTTAATGGTCTTATTTTCCTGCTCTCTCTCTCTCTCTCTCTCTCTCTCTTTCTCTCTCTCTTTCTCTCTCTCCACATGCATTCCCCCAGGGAATCCACAACTCTTTTGTGGATACGTGCGTGGCGAGCACGGGGCCCCGAACCATTGCAGCCTTCTTTCTCTCCAGGGCTGCATTTCCTTCCCCTTCCCCACCTTTCCCCTCCATGCTCCTCTCCCCTCGCCCTCTCCTCTCCCTCTCTTGGTGTCCTTGCTTATGTTGGCCCCCGCTGTCCTCCTGTTTCTGTTGGTTTTCCAATTCTGCTTTGTTGCATAATCATCTCCTCCTTTTGGCATTCCTTGGTCCCCCTCTGGGGTTTGACCTCCATTACAAAATTTCTCCTCCGTAGTGTGAGCCATTTTGGGAAGAGCACCTTACCTAGTGTCTCCGACGTGCGCCCTCCTAGAACATTCCACCTTTTCTTTCACGTCGTTGTCTGATACTAGGGTGCATAGCCAGCACGATAGCCAGCCCGTGTGGTGGGGTCGCTATGTACCCTTTTGGTTGAGCCCCCTGAACACACAGGGATCACACTTCTGATACCTGAGCTGTGACCTCCTCATGCATGCCTTGGAGTGGTTGCTCGTCATCCTGGAGCATCAGAACTCCTGGCAATGGCCGCCGTGCCAGACGGCCCTTGCTGTGGCTGGTTGGCGCCCGTGAGGAGAGCTCCTGATCGGAGTGGGTGGTATCAGGGCGGACGCTATGCAAATGAAACGCATACGGGTCCAGAACTCTGGCCGTTCTTCTGCGGCCGTCTCTCTGCGTGGAACTGATTCCTCAAGTGCTGCTTCTCTTGCCCCTTCGGCCTTCCCTTCCATGGCTACCCCCTGGGAAGAGGGTCAGGCCCGTCGGCTAGGGGCAAAACCTTTCCCCCGTTATCTAGTTTGCACCAGGACTGATGGAGATACTTTCACCAATACCAAACCTTTATTCTTTGTGGAACACATTGAAGACAAGTTTGGCGAAGTAGACTCCCTGAGCAAGATGCGGTCGGGTTCGTTGCTGATAAAAACTGCTTCAGCTGCCCAATCTGCGGCCCTTCGTGCCTGTACCCATTTTGGCACAATACCTGTGTCCATTGCCCCCCACCAGTCTCTAAATATGGTACAAGGTGTGATTTTTCACAGGGACCTCATCCTTCAAACTGATGAGGAACTTCGGGACAATCTCGGACGGCGGGGTGTTCACTTTGTTCGGCATGTTCAGAAGGGTCCTAAAGACAATCGTATTGATACTGGTGCCTTTATCCTGGCCTTTGAAGGGGATACCCTCCCTGAGAAAGTTAAGATTATGGTCTATCGCTGTGATGTGAAGCCGTACATCCCACCTCCTATGAGGTGTTTTAAGTGCTTGCGTTTTGGACACGTCTTCCTGCTGATCACAGGCCCCTCTCTGTGGTGACTGTGGATGTCCACTCCATGAGGGAAGTCCCTGTGTTCCCCCTCCTGTCTGTGTAAATTGTCATGGTAGTCATTCTCCACGTTCACCAGATTGCCCAGTATATAAGAAGGAAAAAAAGATACAGGAGTATAAGTCCCTCGATCGTTTAACCTACACAGAGGCCCGTAAGAAATATGCACGACTCCACCCTGTGTCCATGACATCTAGTTATGCCTTGGTTACATCTTCACCCCTTCCTCCCCCTTCCTTACCCCCATCCCGGACCCCTCTCCTCCCCCCCTCCCCTGCAGCTCCCACACCTTCTCCTATGGGCGCTGCTCCCCCTCCCCAGCCGGAGAAGTGTCCCACTCCTTCGGCGTCTGCCGGTCAAGGGCGCCTCTCCCGGGATGCCCCTTCCCGGCACCTTCCAGCCCAAAGGTCTGCTGTCGCGCGATGACCGCGAGAGCCGCGGTCTGTCGGCCCCCAGGTCGCCCGGTCTCTTTCTGTTCCTGATCTTGCTGCAGCTGGCTCCTTCATGCCACACAGCCCTCCTCAATCTCAGCCTGAACGGAAGAAGAAACATAAGTCCCGGGACAAAGAGCCTCTGGTGTCACCGGAGGTCCCTTCCCCGACTTCACAACCGGATTCTGACCTGTCGTTCATGGATGTCGCCCCCTCCTTGTCGGTGACGGGTGGGGACCCGGCGGTATGACTGGATTTAAAGTGTTCAGCCCCCATTTAAACCATCGTTCTGTGGTTCTCCAATGGAATTGTAATGGATACTATCATCACCTTCCGGAATTTAAATCCCTTCTTTCGTCCTACTCTGCAGCTTGTGTGGTTCTCCAGGAATCACATTTTACTGATGCTCACTCACCGACCCTCCGTGGGTTCCGTGTTTTCTGTCAAAATCGGGTCGGACCCCTGCGGGCTTCTGGTGGCGTTTGTACATTGGTCCGTACAGACATTGCTAGCACGTGGATTCCGCTTCAAACTACATTGGAAGCGGTTGCTGCTAGGGTCCACTTCGACTCTGCAATCACAGTTTGCAATCTTTATCTCCCTCCTGACAGGACTCTTACACCTGCTACCTTAACCGCCCTTCTTCAGCAACTTCCTCCTCCTTTCCTCCTCCTTGGGGATTTTAATGCTCATCATCCTTTGTGGGGCAGTGCCTTTCCATCTAGACGAGGTCTTCTTATAGACCAATTTATTGCAGACTACAACCTGTGCTTCCTTAATGATGGCTCCCCTACTCATTTCAGTGCCGGTCGTGGTACCTTTTCTGCCATTGATCTTTCTCTTTCTTCTCCCTCTCTCCTCCCTTCATTACACTGGTCGCCACACGACGACCTTTGTGATAGTGACCATTTCCCATTGATTATCACGCTCCCTTCCCGCTCCCCAATGGACAGGTTGCCTCGTTGGTCTTTCCAATGCGCTGATTGGCCTCTATACACTGCACAGGTCGCGTTTTCTGCCTCTTTGTCTGGTTGTATTGATGACGTCCTACGTGACGTGTCTGACGTGATTGTTCGCGCTGCTAGCCTTGCTGTCCCGCGTTCATCTGGACCATTTCGTCGCCGGCAAGTCCCGTGGTGGAGTACGGCAATTGCCATTGCCATCCGTGATCGCCGTCGAGCTTCGCAACACTTTAAGAGGCACCCATCCGTAGCCAGCCTTACTACCTTTAAACGCCTTCGCGCAAAGCCCGTTATTTAATCAAACAGAGCAGCAGATATGTTGGGAACGATTCGTTTCTTCCCTTGGTTCTACTGTCCCTCCGTCACAGGTATGGGCTACACTTCGCTCTCTCCAAGGTTGCCATCGGCAGTCCACCCTCGCAGGCCTTCACCTCCCAGATGGCATTTGTACGGACCCATTAGTTCTTGCAGAACATCTAGCGACCCATTTTGCAGTGGCATCAGCGTCAGCCTCCTATCCAGCTGCTTTCCTTCATCAAAAACAGCGGGCTGAAGCTTCCACCTTATGTTTCACCCCTTGTGAGTCAGAATCTTACAACGAACCTTTTACTGAATGGGAATTTCTTTCTGCTCTATCTTCTTCTCATGATACGGCCCCTGGCCCAGATTCCATTCATAACCGACTGCTTCAACATCTCAGTGCTCCACAACGGCAACATCTTCTTCGGGTGTTTAACCATATCTGGCTCCAGGGTGACTTCCTTCTCAGTGGAGGGACAGCATTGTGGTTCCTGTCTTTAAGCCTGGTAAGAACCCCCTATCTGTTGACAGCTATCGGCCAATTAGTTTGACCAATGTTGTTTGAGAGTTACTTGAATGGATGGTAGCCCGTCGGCTCAATTGGGTCCTCGAATCTCGGGATCTATTGTCCCCTTACCAGTGTGGCTTTCGAGAGGGACGGTCTCCAGTCGATCATTTACTCCGCTTGGAATCTGCAGTCCGGCAGGCTTTTTCCCAGCGCCGCCATTTGGTTGCAGTGTTTTTTGACCTTCGCAAGGCATATGACATGGCCTGGTGCCATCACATCTTACTTACCCTTCATCAGTGGGGTCTTCGGGGCCCACTCCCGATTTTTATCCGCCAGTTCCTGATCCATCGGTCATTCAGAGTTCGAGTTGGTACTGCTTTTAGTTCTCCACGGACCCAGGAGACGGTCATTCCACATGGTTCTGTCTTGAGTGTCCTTCTTTTCCTCATTGCTATCGATGGACTTGTGGCCTCTGTTGGTCCCTTGGTCGCCCCTGCCCTGTATGTGGATGATTTCTGCATTTGGGTTAGTTCCTCCTCGATGGCATCTGCAGAACGGCAGCTCCAGGTAGCTATATGGCGTGCCTCTGCATGGACCCTCTCACACGGGTTTCAATTCTCTCCTTTAAAATCGCGAGTGGTCCACTTCTGTCGCCATACTACGATCCACCCTGATCCAGAGCTCTATCTCGCTGCACAAAGATTGCCTGTGGTCCCACAGTTTCGTATCTTGGGTCTTCTTTTCGACAACAAGCTCTCTTGGCTGCCCCATATCAGACTCCTGAAGGTAGGATGTTTTTTGTAAACTTAATGTCCTTCGCTTCCTTGCCCACTCCTCTTGGGGTGCGGACCGTTCCCTCCTCCTCTGTCTTTATCGTGCTCTAGTTCTGTCTTGCTTGGACTATGGTTGTCAAGTTTATGGTTCAGCTGCTCCTTCCACACTGCACGTGCTGGATCCAGTCCACCATCGTGGTATCCGTTTGGCCACCGGTGCCTTCCCTACTAGCCCTGTTGATAGTCTCCTGGTTGAAGCTGGGATCCCCCCCCCCCCCCCCTTTCTGTTCGGCAGTCCCAGCTTCTGGTGTCTTATGCACTCACTATCCGTTCCTATCCCACTCATCCTTCCTATTCTATCCTGTTCCCAGACCATGGACGTCGCCCACACGACACCCGCCCTCGGGTGGGTTTACCGGTTGGGCTGCGCCTTGCGTCCTTTGCCGTGATTTTCAGCTTCCTTCTCTGTCCTGTCTTCCTCGCTCCCTCCCCTCTACCCCTCCTTGGTTAGATCCTCGGCCTCGAATTCGGATGGATCTCCGCCGAGGTCCGAAAGATTCCATCCCCCCGGTGGTGTTCCGTTCCTTTTCCCGCCAAATTTTATGGGAGTTTCAGGATGCTTTTGTTTTTTACGCTGATGGCTCTAAATCTGCTGATCATGTTGGGTATGCCTTCATGTCCTCTGTTGGAATGGAAAGTCATCTGCTGCCACCTACATGTGGGGTGTTTACTGCGGAATTGATGGCAATTTCCCAGGCCCTTACCTTTATTAAACAGTCCCAACACAACCGCGTTTTGTTATGTACGGACTCAATGAGTGGCCTTCTTGCTATTGACCGGTGTTTTTCGCGTCATCCCTTGGTCTCTGCCATCCATGACCATCTCGCTGATATTCACTGTGCTGCTTGTTCCATTGACTTCCTTTGGGTCCCTGGCCATGTGGGTATCCCGGGTAATGAGCTTGCTGATCGTTTGGCTGGGGGAGCAGTTACTTAGCCCCCGTTTTCTGTAACCCCTCCTGCAGCGGATTTACGGCTTCACATCAAATCCCGCTTCACACAGTCATGGACCAATTCTTGGGAGGCTACTCCCCTGTCTAATAAACTTCGTGCAATTAAGGTGACACCTGGCCCGTGGAGTTCTTCCTTTCGCCTCTCCCGAAAGGACTCAACCACACTGTGTCTTCTCCGCATTGGCCATACCAGGCTGACCCATGGTTTTCTTTTGCGTGATGAGCCACCCCCACTATGTGGTTGTGGAGCCTTCCAGTCAGTAGCCCACATTTTGGTTGAATGCCCCCTTCTTTTGGCTCTGCGTGCTAAGTACAGACTCCCCCGCACTTTACCTTTGATGTTGGCTGACGATTCCCAGATGGTCTCTCTGGTTCTCGGTTTCCTCCGGGAAAGTGGTTTTTATTCTCAGTTTTAAGGTTTTTAATCTCTCTCTGGTGTTGGGGCACGGCGGTGAGTGTTTGGGTGTCTCCCACTGTAAGCAGTGTTCGGAGATTCCCGATTCCCCTCCCTGACTGAAATCCTCTTTTCTTCCCCTTTTACTCTGTTTTTAAGGCTTGGTTAGTCTCTTTTTCCCATACGTACTTTCTTCATTCTAGCGGTTGTGCCTTTTACGTCACAGGTGGTCTTGCCTCTGCTGCTTCAGCATAGTGTTGGGTTCGTTCTCTTGCCGACTTCCCTCATTTTGTTTTTTACTAATGACAACATGACTGCCCTTTTACGTTTTTGCCTTTATATGTTTTATTTTTCTGACTTTACTGAGATGTCCCATTAGCGGAATGGAGCCTATTTGAAACGAGGGACTGATGACCTTGCTGTTTGGTCCCTTAAACCTCAAACAACCAACCAACCAACCGACCCACATGCGTATTACAGTTTCAGCAACTTTGGGGGCCAGGATTCAATAGCCATGAGGAGGTGCCTTACAGATCCAATGTTCTTTTGCATTATTTCTTGCATAAATGGTTTCTCACTCCTTTTTTTCCCATCTAGAACACTTTTCTGGAGTAATGAATATACCAAGAGTGAATTATAGTTTCTTGCCAAGGTAAAGTCTTCCTTGGTTTCAAAGAAATCAAGAGTTTTTATGTTCTTGCTGTTGAGTCAACATTTTTAGAAATTTACACTGCTACTCTAAATGCTTTCTTCCTTTGTTTGTTTCTCTGATTGATTTCTGTTGACTGTTCTGATGCTCAGCTTCACATAATGTAAGATTGACCTGGGTGTCTCAATCTCTTGCAAAATGAGACAGCCATAGGTGTGTTTTTTTTTTTTTTTTTTTTTTTTTTTTTTTTTTTTTTTTTTTTTTTTTTTTTTTTTTGAGAAAGTTAATTTCTTCTCTGCTTCCTGTGAGGAGGGGGTTATGAGGATTTAAGTACTTTCTCTCTTTGAAGTCCAATTCTTGTAAGTGGCAGTTACATGGATTCCATGGGTTTTGTCTCCATCAGACATGAGTAAAACCTAATAACTGATGGTTGGTCTCCAGTTTTCCTTTTGGGTGATTCGCCAAAGTTAACTGACTCGTTCTGTCCCAACATTCCAAGGTTTTGCATATGCACGAAAATACATGTCTCAGAAGTTAACTGATCTTCTCGCATATATTTTGTCATCGAATTGTCACTTGATCTAAGAGTGGCCACTCTCATTACATCACAAATACATAATTATTCATACTATATCGTATCCTCCATCTATCTTAACATTTTTTGCAGTTTCATCACCCATGTTTGCATAAAGAAACTGGAGAAGAGATTACTCTCCAAGAATAACGTAGGCCAGAATAAGACATAACTATACACTGAAACTTCCTGGTAGATTAAAACTGTGTGCCCGACCGAGACTCGAACTCGGGACCTTTGCCTTTCGCGGGCAAGTGCTCTACCAACTGAGCTACCGAAGCACGACTCACGCCCGGTACTCACAGCTTTACTTCTGCCAGTACCTCGTCTCCTACCTTCCAAACTTTACAGAAGCTCTCCTGCAAGGTTCGCAGGAGAGCTTCTGTAAAGTTTGGAAGGTAGGAGACGAGGTACTGGCAGAAGTAAAGCTGTGAGTACCGGGCGTGAGTCGTGCTTCGGTAGCTCCGTTGGTAGAGCACTTGCCCGCGAAAGGCAAATGTCCCGAGTTCGAGTCTCGGTCGGGCACACAGTTTTAATCTGCCAGGAAGTTTCATATCAGCGCACACTCCGCTGCAGAGTGAAAATCTCATTCTGATAACTATACACTGATTGGCTAGGCAAAAATATGACTTAACTAACGTGGATGGTGTTTTATATTGTAGTATGTGTTACGTTATGTTTCCTCTAAACCTCTATCTCTTGTTAAAAATAATATTTTTTAGTAGCACTCATAGACAAAATTAAAACCTCATTATTATCGGATTCGAGATCCTTGATGACTAGAGCTGAGCGTGCTGTCAATTCACGTTTACATTGGGACTAGAGCGGAGCATGCTGTCAACTTCCATCTACATTGGGTTTTAAGTGTTCTGGATGTAAATGCGGATATACCTAATTGGCACTCCACTGCAGGCAAAGCTTAAGACTATCGCTGACTAGAGTGGAACATGCTACTGACTTACATATTATGAGACATATGCTTCAGTCCTGATCCGATATAACAACAGGAATTCTTAGTGTCTGTAAAACAAGCAAGACTCTGTATAATGACAAGATCATTGATTTGCTGCAATTCTTGCTTGTCCGCCACATCAAGACGAGTATGCAGGAGTAACTAAACTATACGACAGTATGAGAATTTGAGGATAGAATACAGGACAGTATAAGATTTAAAGAGAATTTGGTGTAGGAAAACAAATATGGAAGTAACACCGGACACAGCTCGGGATCTGATGGTCATCACTCCGCCCATTAACACGTAACGTTAACATCCCAGGTATATATACAACTTTAGGTCTATTACATTGTACTTTCCCTTTTCTGACCCATTTATAGGATCTACTAAAAATAGTGTCTTAGGATGAATTATTGTTTGTACTCGGAAAGGTCCATCATACTTTCAAAAATATTTGTGTGATTCTATCTTTAAGGCCGAGATCTGATGATGCTGCTTCACAAGAACTAAATTATCAACCTTATATTTGGGTTAGATAGTCTTCTCGTTATATTAGCCCACTCGTTGTGCTCTGTCCAGTATGTTCTTCCAGACTAACTCCTGTTTAAGTTGGAAGTCATCTACAGGTTGCTCAGGCCACACAAAACATTTATTAAGCGGATCTCCGACAAAGGGTTTTCTTATTACCTCCAAAGGTGTTAAGCCATTGATAAATGAGGTAACTCATTTAAAATAAGCTCAAAGCCTTTCATTCTCATTCTCCATGAGGTATGATTTTCATGGCAGTATGTGTGGCATAACTTCCCAATTTCTTTCATAACCGTTTCACATGGGTTATAAGATGGATTATAGTTGGAGATTAATATCTGGTGAATATTTCCCACACTAGAAATTCCTTAAACTCGTTTCTAGTAGACTGTGGCCCATTGTCAGAAGGGAACCTTTTCGGTTTTCCTACCTCGAGAAAGCACTGTTGCTGGCAGTGTATTACTGTTGATGTGTTTGCTTTCTTAATAGGGTATAACTTAACATACTTAGATCAACACTCTATGAAGACAAAAGTGTATGACACTCCTCACTTTCCTTTTCGCATTAGTCCAAAGTATTCTGCAGGTGTTAGGTCGTGTAAGACTTTAGGAATGATTGGACACATTTTATATTTAACATGGGTATTACTCTCTTTCACCTTTAGACAAATTTCACAAGTTTTAATGACAGATGCTATTCTATATCCTAGCTTTTTAAAGTAATAGAACTTATTCATATGAGCAATACATTTCTTTATACTGAAGTGTCCATATCTTTTATGAACGTACCACACTAACTCGTCTTTTACCAAATTTGGTACACATAAACGCCAATGTTGGGTTGTCTTACTGTCTCTCCAGAACAAATTATGTCCTACAATCTACCACTTTCCATTTTGATTAGGAGGTAACGACTTCCTAACACACATAGCAAATATATCTGTAAAATAAGGATCATGTTGGATATTGTTTGCAATTGTCTGAGCCATCTCTATTCTAGTGTTAAAACATTAAGTTCAAAAATTATGCAAGGTCCTTCCATGCACTTTATTTCTTTCATGCCTACTGGTAGCCAAGATAAAGCTTACGTTACAATATTCTCTGAACCCTTTATATACTGGATTTTAATGTCATATTCTTGAAGAACCACCACATCAATCTACAATGTAGTAATCAACAGTTCATTAAAAATGACAGAGCTTAGTGATCCATATAGACATATATTTCGGAGCCGCATATCGTTGTTTGGAATTTATGTATACTCCGTACTATGGCAAATAATTCTTTTTCTGTGGCTGAATACTTCCATTCATGTTTGTGGAGACTCCGGCTAGCAAAAGCTATTGACCTATGGTGGTCTATACTTTCCAAACCCAATTCGCCTTGGAAAAGTTCTGCAGCTATACCATAGTCTGATGCATCGGTTGAAATCTTGAATGGTTCACCCATCATCGGATGGTGCAATATTGGTGATTCTGATAGTGCCTACTTTACACTTTCAAATGCATTATGTGCCTCTTGGTCCCAGTTCCATAGTATTCCCTTCCATAATAAACGCAAAAGTCAAGGATCGTTTAACTCTTGACTTTGTATGTAGCATCTGTAATACCCTGCCACCCCAAGAAATTTGATAATATTATCGTAACACTACATACTTATCGAATAATATTTTTTGTCCTTGATCCACATGAATCATTGGTCTCTTGCAAGCATTTTCTCACGATAAGGATTATGAAAATAATATGTGAATGGAAATAAAGGACTGACAGTGAGTTTTGATTAGAGACCTTCCACGTATGAAACGAAGCTCTTAACTGATATGGCTGCAGACTCGTTGAATACAAGCAGCCTTACAGAGTATATAAGCACACCTCGAGTTTTCAAACTTGAAAAAGTGCACCCAGTTTACCAGTGGTTGGTGCAAACCCTTGTGCTCTAACTGTGGCATCAAACAAAAATCAGTGCATTGCAGCAAAACAGCTTGGTGCTAAACATTCATTCCACTTTGTGGCATCCTCGGTACCCTGAATTTTGAAGAGCCCTTCAGTGAATCCTGTCAAATTCACTTGAATGTTTGTTATTATCATTTTCTTCACCTGGTATTGTGACAATGGACCCTTCTATGACTTTCCCTAGTTGGAGGTGAAACTCTTCAGTTATTAAGAGGAACATTGTCATCATCATGTTGGCCGAAGCTATGGCTCTTCTGTCCTCCTTTCCTCTTTCCTTGTGTTTGATGTAGGAAGCAAAACAAGTGAATAAGTGGATTAATACTTTTCTCGTATAACTTCTGTAAGTGGTATTTTCCTCTGTTATGTAGCCAACTGGTCAGGTCACATATGCTTTCTGTTTACTCTTCTTGCCACACATTGCTCTGGTAATCATCCTCTCTTATTCTTTTGTACGCTATTGATGTCATGTGGAAGAGAACCATAAATGCTCTTACCCACTCTAAACATGTCCCATTTCATGCTAAGAATCATACATCTTCTTGTAGGCTTGGGCAGCTGTTATACTTTGTTTGAGGAATGGACCAAATGTTCGCCTCCATTTTGTCAGACTGTCTGGATTGGTGCTCATGAAATACATCATTATTTTGTCCACTATCGTGGATATTTATCGAGAAATGAGACACATTTGAAACACATCTCCTAGGATGAAAACCCATGTAAGTTTTTGAAGGGAATAGGACCATCTGTCTCACTCTAGTGTAGTTCCTGTATTGGTTGGTGAGATATTTTAGTGGTCTTGCTTTCCTCCTCATCTCCCCTCTCCCTGTGTTTTCTCTCTCTCTCTTTTTCATCTTTTACATAGGTGTGTATTAGTTTCAGTGACTTTGCGAGCCAAAGTTCCATACCCATGAGGCGCAATCCCAATATACAGATACAGATCACTTATTGGAACCAATGTTCTTTTGGATTGTTTCTTGTTTAAATGGTTTGACACTACACCCCACCCCCCCCCCCCCCCCTGCCAATTTAGAACATCTTCCGGGAGTAATGAAATCTCCAAGAAGGAATTATAGTTTCTTGTGGAGGCAAAGTCTTCCATTGTTCTGAAAAATGAAGAGCTTTGTTTTTGTGTACTTGCTGTCGGGTCAAGATTTTTAGCAATTTGCACTGCTTTTCAAAATGCTCTTTCTTCCTTTGCTTGTTTCTTTGATTCCTTTATCTTGAGTGTTGACTGTTTCTCCTCTGCTTCCTGTGAGGAAGGATTATGAAGATTTAAATATTTCCTCTCTTTGAAGGGCAATTCTTGTAGGTGAG
The DNA here is from genome assembly GCF_021461385.2 of Schistocerca piceifrons. Lineage (NCBI taxonomy): Eukaryota > Metazoa > Arthropoda > Insecta > Orthoptera > Acrididae > Schistocerca > Schistocerca piceifrons. The sequence continues at coordinate 82,586,675 of NC_060142.1, read as the reverse complement.
AGTTACATAGATTTCATGGGTATTTGCCTCCATCAGACATGAGTAAAACTTTATAACTGATGCTTGGTCTCCAGTTTTCCTTTTTGGTGATTCACTAAAGTCTCCTGACTCCTCCTATCCCCAATCGAAATCTTGCTTCCACACATGAGTGGTTGATTGCAAGAGTGCTCGAACTTGTAGCTGTTTGTTTTGCAACATTGTAAATGTCATCAGCCGGTTTGTTTCCTTCTCATTTGATCCTAACTGTTTCAGCACTGTATTGTGCAATGAATTTGTCATTCATGTTCCTAAAAAGAATGTTTTGTTTTTACCTAAGCTCATTCCCACCATTCCAAGGTCCTGCATATGCATGAAAAAACAAGCGTCAGTAGTTAACTGGTCCTCTCGCATATATTTTGTCTTCGAATTGTCACCTTGTCAAAGACTCTCATTTTATCTTGATCCAACATGAGATTGAGGCAAGGAGTCCCAATTACATAGATTTCATGGGTATTTGCCTCCATCAGACATGAGTAAAACTTTATAACTGATGCTTGGTCTCCAGTTTTCCTTTTTGGTGATTCACTAAAGTCTCCTGACTCCTCCTATCCCCAATCGAAATCTTGCTTCCACACATGAGTGGTTGATTGCAAGAGTGCTCGAACTCGTAGCTGTTTGTTTTGCAACATTGTAAATGTCATCAGCCGGTTTGTTTCCTTCTCATTTGATCCTAACTGTTTCAGCACTGTATTGTGCAATGAATTTGTCATTCATGTTCCTAAAAAGAATGTTTTGTTTTTACCTAAGCTCATTCCCACCATTCCAAGGTCCTGCATATGCATGAAAAAACAAGCGTCAGTAGTTAACTGGTCCTCTCGCATATATTTTGTCTTCGAATTGTCACCTTGTCAAAGACTCTCATTTTATCTTGATCCAACATGAGATTGAGGCAAGGAGTCCCAATTACATAGATTTCATGGGTATTTGCCTCCATCAGACATGAGTAAAACTTTATAACTGATGCTTGGTCTCCAGTTTTCCTTTTTGGTGATTCACTAAAGTCTCCTGACTCCTCCTATCCCCAATCGAAATCTTGCTTCCACACATGAGTGGTTGATTGCAAGAGTGCTCGAACTTGTAGCTGTTTGTTTTGCAACATTGTAAATGTCATCAGCCGGTTTGTTTCCTTCTCATTTGATCCTAACTGTTTCAGCACTGTATTGTGCAATGAATTTGTCATTCATGTTCCTAAAAAGAATGTTTTGTTTTTACCTAAGCTCATTCCCACCATTCCAAGGTCCTGCATATGCATGAAAAAACAAGCGTCAGTAGTTAACTGGTCCTCTCGCATATATTTTGTCTTCGAATTGTCACCTTGTCAAAGACTCTCATTTTATCTTGATCCAACATGAGATTGAGGCAAGGAGTCCCAAAGTGGTTGAAACAACATCAAGCATACCCATTAGCATGCCTGGTCTGGAAAAGATATACACGGTGTATCGAAAAGACTCTTCTGATTTGGCACATCAGTATTTCTGAAACTAATATACATAGACAATGAATTTTTGATGAATGGGAAACTCAAAAAGTTCCTTTTCATTCCTTATCATAGGTGTTTAATATGCCCCTCTTTAGATGCGTGGCATATGTTAATGCAGTATTCAAATAGTTCCCACACTGCGGCGAGCATGCCTTGAGTTGAGTTGCAGCTTCCATAGCTGCTGTTAGGCGATGCCACAGTTCATTCATTGTCGTTGGTAACAGAGGCCCATAAACGGAGTCTTTTATAAACCCCCTCAAGAAATAATCACATATAGTCAGCTTCAGTGACCTTGTAGGCCAGTAATTTAAGGCTGAATCATGTGGTACAGTTCAACCGATCCAGCGTGCAGTAATCCTTTGATTTAAAAATTCTTGCACATGCAGATGGCAGTGTGGCAGTGCCCCATCCTGTTGGTAAATGAAGCCATTGAAATCGGTCTCCAGTTGAGGGAAAAGAAAGTTCACAAGCATATCAATATATGTGCTTCCTGTAACAGTGTTCTTGACAAAGGAAAATGGGCCACGCACCTTTTCCCTGAAACTGCGTGAAACACATTAAATTTTGAAGAGTCCCTCACATGTCGTACGACTTAATGTGGTTGTTCTGTATCCCATATTCTCACTTCACGGCACTTCAGCTTTCCATTTACACGCAATGTTGTATCATCACTAAACAGTAAGTGTGGAAGATAACTGTGATTCTCCAGCTTGCCAAGAACAGAATTACCGAACTCCACACACAGTTATTTGTAACCTTTATGAGAGCATGCTGTAGCTGGATTTTGTATGGTTTCATGTGTAAAAGCCAACGCAACAATGCCAGATATTTGTAGGAGGGGTGGGGAGTGGCAGGTGCACGTGTCGAGCTGCATGGCAACTCAGAACAGATGTTTGTGTACTCGCTGTGAACCTATGGTGGATGCATGTGACGTCCGTGTCAGACACTCTGGGATGGCCCGGCGATTTGCCTTTACATGAATAACCTGTTTTTGGAATTGTTCGTGCCATTCTCTAATGCTCTGTGCTGTAGGAGGATCCACACCATACCTAGTACACATGTCACGCTGAACAGTTATTATTGACCCGCACTGCACAATACGTAGAACACAAGATGCTTTCTGTTGTCCTGATGACACAATTTTTACTAAAACTGAAGTGGGCACACACTGCTTCTACCTAGTGGGAACCATGTAAAACTCAAAAGTTCACTCTTTCCAACAGTAAGTTGTTCATGCGCATATTTCAAATAACATAATAGCTATGACTTTTTAAAATCAGATGATTCTTTTTGGTACACCATGTATTTTCTATCCTAAACTAAAAGATGTCTGATCTAGCTGTACCAAGCTTGGGTGGCTTCGCTGGTAAACTTTATATCCAGATCATCCCATTTAATTCATTGGAAGAAATTAGCAGTATCTATTAACAGAACATGGCCAATCTGTATTCTCTTCAGAGACATCAAAGAGTTTCCTGCAACAGTTATTTTTGGAAAAAAATGCTTCCAGCTCACCAGTGGTTGATGTGAAAGCTTGAGTCCTAGCTGTGGTATCAAACAAAAACCAGTGCATTGCAGCAAAACAACTTGGTGATAAGCACTCATTTTGTTTTGTGGTGTCCTTAGTACAATGAATTTTGAAGAACCCTTCAGTGAATCCTATCAGCCCCCCCCCCCCCCCCCACTTCTATTCTGATATTCACTTTTCGTAGTTCCAAGTGAAACTCTTTACTTACAGTTACATGGATTCCATTTCCATGGGGTTTTGTCGCCATCAGACATGAGTCTGAGTGTGATTTGAGGGAAGGAGTCCCAAAGTGGTTGAAACAACATTAAGCATACTCATTCTACCCTCAACTAAAAGATGTCTGATGAAGCTGTACTGAGCTTGCGTGGCTTAACTGGTTAACTTTATATCCGGATCATCCCATTTAATTTGTCAGAAGAAATTAGCTATGTTATTACCACAATAAGGCCAATATGTTTTCTCTTCAGAGACTTGAAGGAGTTTCCTCCAACAGTTATTTTTAGAAAAAATGCTCCCTATTCACCAGTGGTTGGCATGAAAGCTCGAGTTCTAGCTGTGGCATCAAACAAAAACCAGTGCATTGCAGCAAAACAACTTGGTGATAAGCATTCATACCTTTTTGTAGCTTCATGAGTATGCTGAATTTTGAAAAATCCTTCAGTGAATCCTGTCAAATTCATTTTACAAGTTTGTTATCATGTTGCACTTCTTTTCTTCACCTCCTATTGTGATAATAACTTTTCCTAGTTCCAGGTGAAACTCTTCAGTTATTAAGAGGAATATTCTCTTCATCATGTTGGCCAAAGCTATGGGTCTTCTACCCAACTTTCCTCTTTCCTTGTGTAATTAACAAAAAAATTTAACTGCCACTTTACACCACAATTTCATGTGTTAATGTTTTTGTTTTTGGAAAAATTTGCTCTGAAGCCGTGCAATGGATTATCCGGCCTTTTTGTCCTCTTTTTGAGGGAGTGGAAGGAACCCTGGAAACGAAGAACTGTGAGTAAGTGGTTCATGGATAGTTGATGTTACGTGAGTAGTGTTTAAGAGGCTGCAAATTTTGGTCAGATTGGAAATGTGCTCAAGTGGCTGAGATGATGAAGACAAGCCCTCGCATAGATGATGAAGACAAGCCCTCGCGTTTTGTGGAATTTGAGTGTCGGACTGGCACAAATTTTCACCTGTTAACTTTCATTCCATTGCCCAGATGTGTATAACATCATTAAAACCTTTGAACACTGACCTCAGAATTTCACTGATGATGGACGGTGCTGTTTCAAATTATCAGTCAAGCAAATAGGAAGTTACAGTACACAGAGTGGAAACTGAAATTTGTCACCATGTGCCTGATGTTAGCTGATTGTGTATGTATGCATTATGAAATAATATGTCTACAGTGTGAATAGTGTCTGTGTTGATCAGAAATGAGAAACAAATGAACAATGTAGCACCAGAATTTCACATTTTTCATTAGTTTCTTTGTGAAAAATATTAATACACACTAGAGATAGATCAAATCATGTTGCACTGTTTTTAAACAGGCTGGCCTGATATACTGGAGGATGGAGGTTTCAATCTCATTCCAGTCATCCTGATTTAGGTATTCCATAGTTCCTTGCAGCAAATGACAGAATGAATCCTACTATAAGGCCATGGCCAAATATGTGACCTATGCTTGTCAAATCAGATCTGCAGGTGAACTATGTTCTTCTTGCACCTCTCTCTCCCCATTTATTTTTTTTATTTTATTAAAGACTGTAATACCATGGCATGTCCAGTATCCTTGTAAAAGTGATCCACAGATGACTAAGATTAAAACTGTTACTACTACAGGCCATTTTCAGACCTGCCCAGTGATGTGCCCTTGGTGAGTTCAGATGGTGAGAGCTACTTCCACTTTTCTGGACCGATTTCACTAAAACTTTGAGGAAGCAAGAATAATTTCTCAAACAGGTAATTGAAGCGGAACACATTATCTCTGTTACACAGTCAAAGAATGGATGATACTGCACACTTAGGTTATAGATGTTGCCCCCACAAGTAAAGAAGCCATTAACTCAATACTTAATCGGAGTGCTTAGCTCTGCATATGATACTTCAAGTTATCTCAGTTTTCAGCATTGAAGGATGTAATTCATGGAGCAATATAGGAGAGGTCAAGATGTTAGAAAAAGAAATGGATCTTCTCAATTCACACTCAATACAATACTGTGCTCGACATAGTATTGCATTCTTTACCCCTAGGACAACTTACTTCGCATCCACATATTTTAGCATCCTGTCTGTTTGGATGTTATTAATGGAGAATGTAGACCAATTAGCTGTTTCTGAAAGAACGAACTGGGGAATAGAACATGTCAGTGAAACTATATCTATGACATTTTAAACATACTATTTCTGTGTTTTTCATTCTGTTAAACTACAAGCACTGTAATGAGCTAATACTTAGGAACATTTAAAGAAGTGCATCATTCCTCTCACTGTATTATATAATCAAAATAAGTGTTCATCAGATTTTACTTAAAGCAGACACCATGCTCTTGGACTGCAGACTCACCTTGATGCTGGAACTTCTCTGAGGCAGCCATAAACAGAGAAGCATAAACACATGTATAAATTCATTGAATTATGTATGAGAAGCTCTGTGTGTCGGTTATCTCTTATAAAACTGATCACCAATGTGTCGCACAATTTCTTGCTGAACATTTATTGATGTGCTGGACATTGAAGCACATATAGCAAGAATGTTACTGCTTGATGGAACTATCCAATTATCTACACTAAGTGTCTTGTTGTTTTAATATCAACAGAACCCGATATTGTGGGGACATATCACTGCAGATGCACTCACCGCTCTTTTGTTTGCTGGAAATTGCAGAAAGCTTACATTTTTTAAAACAACCTTTTCAAAGCTGATAGAGGCAGTTAAATTTTTGGAGTTTGGTTAATTTATCGCTCTAATTTGTGTAATTTTGCTGACATCAGTTTGTAAGTGTTGCTGGAAGAAAAGGTTTTTTTAAAGGCTCAAACAATTTGGAAACTATTAAGAAGATACTCTAAATAACATAATCTAAATTACTAAATAGTTAACATAATCTAAATTACTAAACAGTTCATAATACCAGTTGAATCTTCTTTCAGTAATCTCTCTCTCTCTCTCTCTCTCTCTCTCTCTCTCTCTCTCTGTGTGTGTGTGTGTGTGTGTGTGTGTGTGTGTGTGTGTGTGTGTGTGTGTGTGTGTGTGTGTGTGTTACTTATTAAAAGTGTGCAGTTCTATATTTACCACATTATGTATGATTATGAAACCATCGGCAGCACACCTTTGTATATGCGTATGTTTTTTGATTGTGTGTATTTTAGTAATAATAAGTAGGACTGTAGAGTATGTGCCCATGTTCTTCTAACATATTGATCTCCACTGTAAAAGTTGTTTGTATATTACTCATGATGACATGAGTGAAGAAGCTGAAACATGTATGAGTGAATAAATGAAAGTAAAATAAATAATCTGCTGTCCTGGACATCAAAAATGGTAATAGTATGTTCACTTATATAGGCTGTGCAAAATCAAACTGTCCCAGAAAATAAGAATGATGTGGGATTGACCCTCATTAACTAACAGTAGAGCTGCACCCCACAGACAATGCTGGAAATCATGATTTTGGTGCTTTAAAATGCCTATGGATTTTAGTGACCAGTTGAATGCAACACAGAAGGGTGCTCACAATAAAACTGTGTGTTCATTGACAGTGGTATGCAAAGCACTGTTAGTGTAAAATTTGTGTGGAACTGTTTGCACAAGAGTTTAGGACCGGGAGTATTTATCAAAACCTCCAGCAAAGTCTGCAATGCAAAACTTAATAGCAAAATGGGATGAAACAGACTCTGTAGCGAATAAGAACCATTATGTTCATTAACGCGGGTCAGTCTCATGTTATTTTAAGTATTTTGTTTTTATTTTTCTCACCTGTAGTACATATACCAATGAGTGTCAGCGACTCCTCATGAGTGGGAGTGTCTGGTGAAAAATGTCATATCGCAGTGATAAAAATTGCCCTTGAACCAGATTCATTACTTTTTTTTCTTGTCTTGTTTATATTGCACCAATTGGGGGTAGGCTAGTAGCAGCTAATTACTTACAAATAAAAAGAATATGAAAAACAAATTTTGTGATGAAAAATGCATTACACGATGTATGTGAAGTGCATTTACCACTCAGGAAAGTTGATAATGGTAGGGGCTCCTAGTAATTGTGTGGGAATGATGGGGAAAATTTTAAAAGAACATGCAATGTATATAGGCCAAAGAAATGATACTTGGGATGTAGAAATTATGACATGGTAGAGTTAGACAAGTGACCTTCATTTGAGATGGGATGGGTGGAGTAGGGTACAGCTGGTAGAATGGCAAATCTCATCCTCATCTCTGTAAATGTTGCATAGATTTCCATTCCATCCACGTTTCACTACTTTCTTATGGTTCCACCTTGCTCTCTGCATATAGTTAACTGGGTCAACCCATACTGGGAGAGTGAGGCAGTTAAAACTGACCTGGGAAAAATGTGATGTGTCTGAAGGCAAAAGAAATACATGATGCGTTAGACCAAGATTCTCTAGGGATGGTTGTTACAATAGTATGTTGGAACTCACATTTATGGGAGTGTAGGACATTCAGAGGCAGTCTAAATATCTGAGGAAATGAGAGAAAGTTACTATCCACTACAGGATATATGGGTTGACCCAGTTAACTATATGCAGAGAGCAAGGTGGAGCCATAAGAAAGTAGTGAAACGTGGATGGAATGGAAATCTATGCAACATTTACAGAGATGAAGATGAGGTTGATTAGAGTCTTGTATGTGTGGATATGGTCTTGTAGTGTAGTCCCAGTATTAAGTCAGTCAACGGTTTTAATAGTTAACTTACAATTCACCTGATTGTGCTGCTGGAATATGGGCAATTGGATCACAAATTTACTCGTATCATGTAGTCACCTTGCACTGGGATTTAACTTAAATGTGCTTGCAGTGTATAAAGTGCAAACATTGTCATCCAGGAGGGGGGGGGGAATGCCATTTTACATCTCAGGTGCCATTTCCCACACAGTTTAATGAAACATAAGACTTGAGCAAAAGCAATTAATACTTTTACAGCTGTGGATTCCTTAATTCCTGAAACATATGAATGATCTCATAATAGATTTACATTATTCCAGTGTAGTATTTATTTTTCATTAAAAACGTGCATTGTGTACTACAAATATATATTTAAGTAGCTCCTCAACTCATAAAGACTGTCTTCAAGTGTGTGGGTGGGTCACTTTAATTGAAGATCAACTACGGCAAACTGAATTCCGAAATATCTGCTCCACATTTTGTCTTCAAATATAGAATGAATATCGAACACATTTACTGGCATTTTCATGTTTGAACAGAGCAAAAGTGAGCACACATGATATAGAAATTACATGATAATTAATAACACTCATTAGGATTAAGGAATACTACTTTTACAAGCATAAATGTTTGAGTTACCTGCTGTAGAAATGAAATTGTCTGTTCTTTAGAGTTAAAGAGTCAATTTTGCTGTTAAAAAGAAATTCTGTGGAAACTGTAAGGACAAAATAAGCAAACTGAATGAACACATAACTAGTTTATGGTTTGCTATAGGTACTTTAAAAATGGATACTTTAAAATTACAGCTCGAAAAAAGTGCACTGAAATTTCCACGTGATATGGAAAAGTGAATATAAATGTGCTGTGCAATAGCAGCAAGAAAAAAGTACTAAATGGAAAAAAATTGAAAGTAACTTAAACTTTGTACATGAAAACTAATTTCATGTATTTTCTACTGACAATTGTGGAGGTGCAGGCCTACGCAGTTCTCCTTAATCAGGTGAAGAGGAGAAGGACAATGTAAATAAAGCAGCAGAAGACAATTTATCGATGTTGACAAATAAGAAATCAAGTGTAAATGTGGACGGTACAAATCCGCTGACCAAAGTTGTGCTGGAGTGTTTAATGAAACGACACAAAACGACTTCCAGATTGTAAATTCAAATAGCAAACTGTTTGTGCTTTCAGACAGCCATGGTCATGGTCTCTCAAATAAACTAAGTGAAAAAGTTAATACATACTTGTGTAGTATAGTGAAACCAGGAGCTCCACTTGGCGAAATTAAAAATCTACATTATGTGCGTATGCTAAGTTGACACTCAGCGCAGTGGCTAATGGCAGTAACTGTAAATGGGATACACATTTACGGTCGCTCCCATCAACTGTCATGCCTAGTGTCAATTTAATTTGTAAGTGTAGTGTACAAAAATGAAACGGTGAGTGGTGTGCACAATCTCAAACGGTGTCTGAAAAATCTCATACATACAAATGTTGCAATTGTGAATGGTCCACAATGGCACAATCTTGTGTGGCAGTGATGTTTTAATACACAGATGCAAAGTGCCACTAATCAGAAACTTCCTGGCAGATTAAAACTGTGTGCCGGACCGAGACTCAAACTCGGGACCTTTGCCTTTCGCGGGCAAGTGCTCTACCAACTGAGCTACCCAAGCACGACTCACGCCCCGTCCTCACAGCTTTACTTCTGCCAGTACCTCTCCTCCTACCTTCCAAACTTTACAGAAGCTCTCCTGCGAACCTTGCAGAACTAGCACTCCTGAAGGGAAGGATATTGCAGAAATATGGCTCAGCCACAGCCTGGCCGGGGGGGAGGGGGGGGGGGGGGGGGGGGGTTTCTAGAATGAGATTTTCACTCTGCAGCAGAGTGTGTGCTGATATGAAACTTCCTGGCAGATTAAAACTGTGTGCTGGACCGAGACTCAAACTCGGGACCTTTGCCTTTCGTGGGCAAGTGCTCTACCAACTGAGCTACCCAAGCACGACTCATGTCCCATCCTCACAGCTTTCTGCAATGTTCGTAGGAGAGCTTCTGTAAAGGTTGGAAGATAGGAGGCGAGGTACTGGCAGAAGTACTGCAAAGTGAAAATCTCATTCTGCCACTAATCAGTTTGCTGAAATCTGCAGACATTTGAAAAGTGCAAAATGTGTTGACGTGAGTACTATAGGAGTTAGATTCCAGACACAACTTGGGCTTCACCTCAATGGTTTGAGTAAAGAATACCTAGTGAACTTGATAACCAAGGAGAAATGAAAAAACAACAAAATATCTTCAAAACTAAACCCTTAGTCGCAACACCATCACCAGACCCAGCAGAAACAACAAAAACATCTCAAAAAATGTAGAAGTGATCAAACCACCAGCAGTAGCAGGAATAATAATAATAATAATGCAATGAGTCAGCAGAAACAATAGTGGATAGTGAAGTGAATGACAAGAAAACTGTAGTTCCTTATCATCCAAACGATTTTTTGAGGTGAAGACTAGAAAAACAAGGAGTTTCCAAATAAGAAGTGCTCAGTGTTTCTCAGTTCTCCACCAAAATATACCGCCTATAAGAAATAAAGTGCAACACCTACAAAAATAGAACTGCAGACTATTGATAGCTTACGTTTTTGCATAACAGAACATTGGTGTTTGTAGTAGAATCACTATGAGAGGTGGTGGACCATGTGTGTATGAATAGGAAGGTATTATGTATGAAGTTAGAAATGACATTATTTCATTAAGCGAAGAATAACATGTAGCAATATCAGCTATAGAGATACGAAAGCCACATATGTTCCAAAGATGAACTATGCTATGTATTTATTGTTCTCCCAAAGGTGACATAGATACTTTCATAGCAAAACTAATCCAAGTATTGGACATGGTTACTATTCCTAAGGGCAAAATTCTCATTTATGGAGATTTAAACATCAATACATTGAACCCAGATGGGTTCTCCAACATACTTTTGAACATTATGTACAGCTATAGAATATCACCACTGATTAACACAACTACAAGGGTAACTAAGCATTCAGTGTGAATCATAAGCTATAATATAATCATCAGCTGACATGAATGGCTTCAAAATTTGACACATACGAGCATTGAGAACAAAAAAACTGTTGGTAAATGATGCAATGTGCCAGTAACAGTTTAAAACCATAGTTATTTTCAGCTGCCTAGGCACAAGAGCAGCGAAATATAATTGTTTCTATACACGGATGTTCATCATTTAATACTATTACATTGAATTTTATTTTTTTAAATAGCGTTGCCAATATCACAATATCTGAGCCGCTACTGTGTGCACTCCGGAGCGCCAATGATTTTCTGTTTGGAATGGTCTGCTTTAGAGTAGGTATAGAGCATTTCCTGCGATTTAAGAAGTCAAAAGTAGTTGTCGCAGAAATGGCACCCTAACAGTGTCATTTTCTAAGTATTAGTGTCTATTACTATTAATTACTCATTCAAAACTTAAATATATGTGGATGCGGATAAGGAACTTGCTGATGCGGATTAATTGCTGCGGATGCGGTTGCGGATTAAGACCTTGTGGATGCGGATTGCACTTTTCTTATCCGCGCAGACCTCTAACCATATACTAATTTGACTTGGAGAAAGAAAATCGTGATGTTGTTTTAGGTAATCTAAACCTTCCAGATCATTTCAGTCAGTTCTTAAAATTAAACATAGCTGTATAAAACAAAACTGAAATACTAACATGTAGAAGGATCTTTCCTAAGTAAAAAAGGATTGAATTTACCATGCAAATGAACAGTGAAACATGGGAGGAAGTGTTCATAGAGACTAGTACAGATAGTAAGTTTTCAAAGTTCTTATTGATTTTTTTTTTAAATGAACACACCACCATTTGACTGTATTGTTCTCTATTTAATTGTGACCCAGGTTTCGGACTTCTATGCCTTTTTCAGGTGACTTGAGTGTATGTCACTTGAAAATGGCATAAAAGGCCAAACCTTGGTCGTAATTAAATAAAGAACAATACAGTCTAATGGCAGTGTGTTCATTTAAAAATGATTGTATGACTGTTGCTCAGAAACATCAAAAATGTTTATTGATATTTAAATTCAGGTTAAGTGTTCCCAAAAGTACTATGAGTTACAAAAACTCAAAACAAAAGTTGCTGGGTGAAAAATGGGTTAAGAAAATCCTCTATAACACTCAAACACTTGAGCAGCATAAAAACCAATTTCAAAAATACTGCCCAACATTCAAAAACATACAAAGAAAAGCTTTAATAACAGCAAAAAGTCTCAAAATGATGAAATTATAAAAAATGCAGAAAATGAAATAAAAGCAGCCTGGAATGTCACGAAACAGGAGACAAATAGAAAAAAAGACAAGGCAGGTAAATGAACAATCACAGCACAATGGTGCCACAATACATGAGCTAAAAAATTGTAAACTTTGCAAGTCAGGATTTCAGCAACATAGCTACCAAGCTACAACTCAAATTTGACAAAATACAGCGTATACAAACAGAGAACCATGTTCCAAATGCAATGATGCAGCGACCCACCACTTCAGAAGAAGTAAGTAATGTTGTTCAGAACCATAAAAATAAAATGTCAGGAGTGCCTGTGTGCTTGCTAAAGGTCTGTGTAATCAGTATCAAAGACCCTTCAGAGCACTTCCCAGTGTTGAATTGGAAGCACTAGATACAGGCGATCATATAACAAGCATCTTCCTTGACTTCAGCAATGCCTTCAATACAGTAGACCACATAATTCTGTTGAATAAACTCAGAGGTCTAGGTATAAGATGAGTAGCAAATAAGTGGAGAGCTTTGAGGAGATCTTTATCCAGCTGTTGTTGTGTGCTGCTGTTGATGATGAATTTGGGAGAAACACTCTTAATATATCAGCATTTGGTCACGTTATCCACAATCACCTGTAAGAATGTTTTAAATCTTACTTCCTTTCATCTATGATTGTGTTCAGTTTCTCTGATTCTCTCTCTCTCTCTCTCTCTCTCTTTTAAATACATTGTACAAACACTCCCTCTCCCTCCCTCTCTCTCTCTCTCTCTCTCTCTCTCTCTCTCTCTCTCTCTCTCTCTCTCTCTCTCTCTCTCCCCCCTCCCCCCCCCCAGATTAATTAATAGCAGATTTCACAGACCAATGGAATGTTGGAAATGCCACTTCATTCAACTTCCTTTGGTCTATGATTATATTTATTTCTACTCTCTTCATCTTGTTTTTTAATACAATGTTCAAAGATACTTTTCAGATTTATAACAAAAACATTTCTTTGTGGCCCATACTGCCTTAATGTTTGCCTATATCAGTTGTCTTCTTTTTGGCTTTTAAAAAACTTTCTTTCCATTTAACACTAATGTGTCATCTGTGCACAATACTGACTTATCCTTTTAATCAAAACTAGTAGAGAAAAGCAACCTAATTTCATGCATCCTGCACCCACCTCTTTCCCCCACAATCTCCATTTTCCTTTCGCCTTTCCCCCTCCCAAATACTCTCATCCACATCACTGTACATTGCCCACAATTCCTCCTGCTTGCAGTCAAGGGCAACTCAGCAGTGTCACATTTCTGTTAGTTCTGAAGAAGATTTTCCAACCAGTTTTTGAAGACTTAGTTTCATTACTAGTCAGTGAGTTGTTACCTTTATACAGGCTGTTTGTTTTAAGATGATACATATCAATATCTTGGAAAAATATGCATAGTATGAAAAATTATTTCAGGTGAAAAGTTAATATTTTCAAGGCAGAGGTCTTTCTGTGCTAAAACTGACCATCCTCCACCCCCTCTTCCTCCTGATTGGGTTGGTCTTTTATTTGTAAATGGGAACCACCCATTTTTATAGCAGATTCAGATTCTATGCCAAATGATACCTAGGACTGACCTGCGACGTTTCTTCTTTTTTTCCCCATTCACGAAATATGGAATTGTATTCGATAAAATTCAATTTTTCCAGTTTTTGCAGTTAAGATCAGACTAATTTGATTCTGCATTACATTTATGATAAAAATGTAAGCTGTTGTGCGCTGAACAGTTGATATTTCTGTCAAAAATTTAATTTAGTTTTGCAAATTTGATTGTACAGTACAACTTCTATGGTCAGACTTTAATGGGGGTAAGACGTCAAATGGGACGACTTGGAGCAGGACAGACACCACAGGAATTTTCAATTTCCACTCTCGATACTTTTAAAAATAAATTCATAAAACTTTGTCAGAATGACCAGAAGGATTCAGGATTTACCCTTATAGTAGTGGAAGTCCAAAAATATAGGAAAATATATATATATTTTTTTACATTGTATTTCACCTTTTGTTCACTTACCATTGGCTGCATTTGTTGCTATAGGTACACTTTTCTTCATAAGTAAGGGAGATTCTGTGATGAATTTTGCACAGCATACAAACCATACTTACAAGTGTGTGAAATTCTAGAATTGTCCAAATCTATTGAAAACTGTGGTAAAAATTGAGATAATTAACTATAAAATTTGAGTTTTTTCTAAGCATGAAGTTTAAAATGTAACAGCACATTCATTTTTTCATAAATTAAATAATTTCTAGAGTTTCATACACCTGTAAGTATGGTTTGTATGCTGTGCAAAATTCATCAAGAATCTCTCTTACTTCTGGAGAAACGTGTACCTACAGCAACAAACGCAGCCAATAGAAGTGAAAAAATGATGAACTTTCACATGTAAAAGAAATTTATTTTGTAATTTTTTTGAACTTCCACTACTATTATTGTGAATCCTGAATCCTTCCTGGTCATGCAGACAAAGTTTTTGAATTTATTCATAAAAGTATAGACAGTGGAAATTAAAATGTCCTGTGGCGTCTCTCCTGCTCCAAGACGGTCCGTTTGACGTCCTACCCCCCTTAATGTCTACTTTTAATGCGAACAACCACCTGGATGTTACAGTTTGCTGTTCCATCAGGATACTTGATTTCAGTGAGTCCCCTTGCCTCTCACTGTCAGGCTGTTGATTTTGGTGAGTTGTGTTGCTTGTCACCACTGGGATGCTTGATTTCAGTGAGGCCCCTTGTCTACTACTATTGGGGCAATTGGGTTCATTGAACTCCCTTGCCTCTCACCATTACTATAATTCACAACAATTGCTCGAACTGATGACCTTCAATTTCGGTACTTTTATTAATTTGTGCTTGGAATTAATGTACACAAATTAAAAGCGTGTCTGGTATAATTTTAGCTTTAGCATGTCTGATATGTTCTATTGCATTCTGTTGAGTACTTGGTAAATTTGCATACACTTTGTCTTTAAGATAACCCCACAAGAACAATTCCAGGGACATAAGGTCAGCTGATCTGGTAGGCCACTTTACCAGACCACCTCTGCCTATCCAGCGACCATTGAAATCACAATTTAATGCTTTTTGGACTATTGCAGAGTAATGTGCTGCGTTAAGCATCATGTTGATATCACGTGTTCTGTTGTACTGCAAGGGGTACATCTTCCAGCAGAATAAGTAGCTCACCTTGTGATAAGTTAATATATCTTTCTCTGTACAGTGTGCCTTCCAAAAGTGAGGGATGATGAGTTTATCACCAAATAGTAACAGACCAAGGATGCTGATGATCAACTTCACACACCCACTGTGAGCTTTCCAGTCTCTAATAATATGTATTACGATGATTAACATCACAATGATTCATGAAAGTTGACTTGTCGGAGCACAGTACTTGACAAGATTTGTGGGTCTCTGCGTGATTGCTTGAGTACCCAATTTTGAAACCCCATTTAATTTTGAAAATCATTCGCATAAAGTTCTTGATGTGTGGAGATATGGTAGGACTGGTAGTGCTTTATTTTTTATTTATTTATTTTTTCTCTTCGTCACACTTCCTGGGTAGTAAATTATTTTACAACATGGTTAATAGTCAGACAAGATTGTGGACTACCAACAAAACATTTGGCATAAAGAGCATCCAAATTCCTTGCAGCCTCACCATAAATTAAAATTATTTGTGATTTTGTCTTATACAGATAAATTATCCATTATTCCAGAAAAGGCTCCATCGAGGAGTGGTGCCAAGTCATTTGGTGTTTGTGCTTATAAAGGCTCCAGTGGTGTAGTGGGGTGCACTGCATGTTTGGGCACTGAGTAGTGGAGCACACGTATGAGAGTTTACTTGGTATGTATGCATGCGTGGCATGGTAGGGGACTGTATACTGATGGTAGTTCAAGAGTTCCATCAGCTGGATGAAAGAACACACCAAGGTCAGTCACCCAGATGGTGATATTCAAGGGGCTCACCAAAATTGAGCATCCTAATGGTGTGAGGACACACAAAAATCAAGCTAGAAGAGAATACAAAACTATGCTAAAAATACCTAATTTGCCAGACATTTTAATTGTCTTAATGTAAAAGTTTTACTGTACAGTCAAATTTGCAAAACTAAACTATATTTTTATCAAAAAGTATCAATAGCTTAGAACAAGACAGTTTACATTTTTACCAAGAATGTAATGTAAACTGAGATGTTTCATAGTTGCAAAAATTGGAACAATTTTGTCTATTACACCACCATCTACTACAAATAGATAAAAATATTCCAGTTACACCCTAAGTACTTTTATGCATAGAATCAAAATCTCCAATAAAAATGAGAGGTACTCATTTGAAAATAAAATCCGCACCCCATGGGGGAAGGGGTTAGGGGGTGGCCAACTTTAGCACACGCATATGTCCCCTTTGAAAGTATTAACTTTTCACCTGGAACAATTTTTTTGTACAATGCATATTTTTCAAGATAATTAGGTGTTTCAGGTTAAGGCAAACTCCCTGTATACTCCCTAAACGATGTAAATTCTACCATGACTGTCCATTAATAAACATAAATATAGTCCATAGTATGCTGAAAGGTGATTTTTATTTAATTGTGCAGTTATCTAATTTAGACTACTTGCCATTATGAAGCACTTGTAAAACCAATATGGAAAACTGCTAACTATCTGCATGCATCGCTTGTATAACTGACATTTTACACACCTCACATTGCATACATACTTCATATTAATGTGAGGTGTGTAAGTGTTAGTTATACATGTGATGCATGCATACAATGTAGTGGTTTTCCAAGTGGGTTTTATCAGTGCTTGACAGTGACATGTAGTCAAAATTAACTAATGGCACGATTAAATAAAAATCATGTACAGACTACTACAGACCATGTTTACGTTTATTAAGCATCTGGAGGCTGTGGATCCCCATAAATACAAAATTTTATGTACTTTCCATTAACATACGAAAAAGAAAAATATATATATATATATATATATATATATATATATATATATATATATATATATATATATATATATATATATATCAATATAATGGAAGGAAACATTCCACGTGGGAAAAATTATATATAAAAACAAAGATGAGGTGACTTACCGAACAAAAGCGCTGGCAGGTCGATAGACACACAAACAATTGAATTTTGTGTGTATGTTTGTGTTTGTTTGTGTGTCTATCGACCTGCCAGCGCTTTTGTTCGGTAAGTCACCTCATCTTTGTTTTTTTATATATATATATATATATATATATATATATATATATATATATATATATATATATATGAAGGTAGTACCTGTTCCCGAAAGAACAGATACTATTGATGACCGTGCAGCTTCTCTAGATTGAAATGATAATTAAATCGACACCCTGGCTGCAAACAGGTGTTGATATACATCATTAGGGAACATGTTGAAAATGTGTGCCCTGACCAGGACTCAAACCCGGGATCTCCTGCTTGCATGGCAGATGCTCTATCCCTCTGAGACACTGAGGGCACAGAGGATAGTGCATCTGCAGGGACTTATCCCTTGCACGCTCCCGTGAGACCCACATTCCCAACATCTTCACACCACTACATTTGTTGTGCACTAATAGTTGTTTGACCATCACACTCATTACTTGTGGCAGATTAAGCTACCAAGTCCCGTACGAGTTGGGGCATAGCGTGTGCGTTTGCACAAGAAGATCTGTCTTAACACCATTCTTATTTATGATATGGCCCAGGCAGTTAGCCTCGTCCAGTGCAAAGTGACATTTTTCCCTGCTGAGAGTCAATTGGGCTGCTCGTAATCACTTTTGTTGGATGTTGTCTATACTCTTGCATAGCCCTTGAATAGATGATTATACCATCAATATATACTAGACATTGATATGGTTCCAACCTGTTCAGCACCCCATTCAGCAAGTGTTAGAATGTTGCTGGTGCATTCTTCGACCGAAGGACATCCTTATACAGTGTGAGTCACTAACTATTGTCACCAAGAATAACTCAGAAAGTATGATAGGAGCTGAAAGCTGAAAATTTTGTGGGACAAAAGTTGCATGGTACAATGGGGGCCATAATATGATGTCGTTTTTTTTGTTGCTAGGTGGGGTCACTTCAGAGATATGAAGGTCTTTTTTTTAATTTTTTTTTTTTTTTTAATGGGATGCTATAGTTTGGTACTTATTTTCTGAAAGCAGCTATCGAGATGAATCCAATGATGTGTAGCAGTAAGATCTTTGAAGGTCAACGTAGGTCACAAAGGTGGCATGAATGTCCATTTACAGAAGGTGTTAGAGGTGAGGACCATTGGTATCAATGCAGTGCTGCGATCTTCTTATCATGGATTGAGCGGTATTCCTTATCACATCGGCACTTATCGAAGCACATGCTCTGACAATTCTCTCTCGCATATCTTCTGGTGTAGTTGGAACGTCTTTATAAGCAATGTCTTTTATGAATCCCCACAAGAAAAAATCCAGAGGCATCAAGTCTGGCGAACGAGCCGGCCACAACACATCTCCTCCACATCAAATCCAATGATCTGGCCATTTCTAGCCATATAGCAAAAAAAGTGCCGGACACTCAATGTGTTGATACTACATTCTGTTCCTTGTTCCTAAAGGTATTTTTCCAATAACAGAAGTAATGTTTTTTTGCAGGAATGTGGTGTACTTCCTACAATTAAGATTTCTTTTGATGTAATAGGGGCCTATAATTCTGTCCTCCAGAATCTCACACCATACATTTATGGACCATGGTTTTTGGTGTCCAACTTGCCACAGCCAATGTGGATTTTTAGTTGCCCAATAATGTGTATTATGCAAATTAACATTTACATGGTTAGTGAATGTAGCCTGGTCAGCAAATAAAATCAAATTAATAAATGTATCATCCCTCTGAATCTGAAGTTGAGCCCATCGGCAGAATGCAATGCAACGCATACAATCCGTATCAGTTAATTCTTGGTGGAGAATTATGTGATAAGGTTGGTATTTATGGTGATGCAGAACACGAACAACACTATTCTGGCCCAAGCCAGATTACTTTGCGATTTGACGTGAACTACCACGAGGATCTCGAACCACAGTGGCAAGGGTACCAATTTCCATTTGTTCTTAGTAACTTTCCTTTGCCGGATATATTTCCGATGCATTAAAGATCCAGTTGTTCCCAATTTATCATACACATATTTAAATGTACAATGTGTAGGGTGAGTACATTGAGGGTATCTTTCAGCGTATAAATCTCTAGCTCTCACTGAATTTCGTTGGCATTCTCTGTAAATGAGAAGCAAATCAGTTCTTTGAAGGAATACATCATTCACATTTGCTTGCTTCAATGGTACTAGTCTTACCGTTCCTATTAGTGTTGTATTGTGAAACCATCGAATGGTGTTTACATGTCAATGGCATGTTAGATGAATATGCTGTATTTGGCAGATATTTACTATTTGCATGATATATGAGAAAGAATTGTCGGAGTATGTACTTTGATAAGTGCCGAAGTAATAAAGAATACCGCTCAATCCATGATAAGAAGATTGCAGCACTGCATTGATACCAATGGTCATCACTTCGAACACCTTCTTTAAATTGGTGACCTTCGTTCACCTTCAAAGATCTTACTGTTACACATCATTGGATTCATCTCGATAGCCACTTTCAGAAAATAAATACCAAACTATAGAATCCCATTTAGAAAAACAAAGTTGACCTTCATATCTCTGAAGCAACACCACCTAGCAACAAAAAACCAACGTCATATTATGGCCCCCGTTGTCCCATGCAACTTCTGTCCCACAAACTTTTCAGCACCTTTTATACTTTCGGAGTTATTCTAGGTGGCAATAGTTAATGACACCATGTAAACACCATATTTGGACTATCATCTGGAGCAACTTAAAACTGCTGGTATCCATGTCTTGAGTCCATTCTTAAGAAGTATTGGCTGTGCCCGAGGTTAACTGTCATCTCAGTGATGTTTGGAATTTGGTAGACATTATCATGTTCTTACTATTCAAGTGGCGGTAATCGCAACAAAACCAATACTTCTTTGAGCCATCCGTAGACTTCTTCAGCACAATCACAACTGCTGACCTCAAGGGACTAATATTCTATTCTATAATTCCATCAACCAACTGCTGATTTATTAATTCCTCCAAAATTAGTTGCAGCAATTGTAGTATTTTGTATGTTCCCCAATACACTGGTGCTTCATTCCCTGTCAGAATCCTGTGTTGTGTTACTGGCATAACTAGTAATGACTCTTGTAGGAGAAAAACAATTCTGGAGTTCTGACAACAGATCCTCCATCTGTGTGGTCTCTGTCCCCTTTAAATGCTCCAATTTCTGTTGAAATGTTGTCCTAGCAGCATCCTGTACCTCATCAGGGTCAGCATCCCCATGTGGCTATTTCCCCCATTTGAGTCTCTAGTGTAGCCAGTAATGTTCCCTTTAACAACTTAACTTCTTCAGCATGAAAATTATTGACATTGACAGGCACTACTTTGCCTCCGACCCCCTGTCGTATGTGTACGATACTATGCTTCACCAAACAAACGCTGTATACAATATCTCACTACCTTACACCTGTAATGTATTAACAGGTAATTCAGGTTCCACATTCACCCACAGTGGCTTCCTAGTGCCTCCTGGCACGTCTGTTACCAACCCTATAACCTTGTCAATGACCTATACCACCCTTGATGATGATGATGATGATGATGATGTGCCTCTGCCTTCCTCCGACTGTTATGGGGATGAATGATGATGATGAAGACGACACAACAACACCCAGTCATCTCGAGGCAGGAAAAAATTCCCTGACCCCGCCGGGAATCGAACCCGGGACCGTGCTCGGGAAGCAAGAACGCTACGCGAGACCATGAGCTGCAGACCACCCTTAATACGATTTCCATTAAACTGTTGGCTGCATCTATTAATCCCAGCACTGCTTCATGGCTGGTAGCATTGCCTCTGCATATGTCCCATTCGTCCACAATTAAAATACCTCACAGTCAATACACGTCTTCGATCCCTCATCCCTGTCAATCTAGCAGTTTCTTCATATTCTAGCACTAACCTAACCCCAGCATGGAGATCTTTAGGTGCCCATGTGTTCGCTCTCCTGGGCATCTCTGTTGTCAGACCCCCACAGAAAAGCATCAAGTGCCCATTGTTCGTCTCCTGCTGCACTAATTTGTTCAAGTTCTCATTCTGTGACAATTCATAATTGTGAATGTTCAACTTCCTAATCCTATCTGTGAAGTCCTCCATTGCCTCATTGTATCTTCTGGACACAATACCCAATTGCTCCCAAAAACATCTGCACTATTCTGCTTCCATTAACGTTGTTCCAACGCCTGTCTCAGTTAGTCAAAAGCCCCTGCATTGTCATCAAACCCCCTGCATTGCATAACAGTTTTGTGCACATTAAGAACTGCTCCACCTCCATCATCAATCACAACCTTGCACTGCAACAACTGCTTATCAGACCAACCCTCTAAGTTAGCATCTTTCACAGATGTGGCCACAGCCTCAGATGCCTTACCAGAGAAGGGAGGAACAACAATAGTGATAGCTGGATCTACAGGGTGGGCAAATAAAAGTGGTCTCAATGAGTGGATGCGATTGGATGTGAGTGTATGCATATAATCACACCGTATGACGTGCAAACAACACGTATGCCTGCCATGTGATTCATGCCCTTTCAGACCATAGTGTGAGCTGTATCAGTGTGAATGCGGCATTGCAAAGTGGATGATGGTACTCACAGTGGATCAGTGGGTCTTCATTATAGAAAGTTATGTGACAACAAAGTCATTTAAACAGTGTGGTCAGTTGTTAGCTGAAAAGTTTAATGGTGTCGAAGTGCCATGCAATGCCAAGTCCAAAAATGGCATCAGTTAGGATCAGTTTTGAACAAATCAAAACATATTTGGAAATGTACCTGCACACCAGAAAATGGGGCTGAAGTTCACCAAAAAATGCTTCAGTTTCCTACCTTTTACAAGAGATGGTGCAGACAAATACTTCAATTGGATCTACACATGCATCCCTATCAAGTGTCTGTTGTTCATACATTAAAACCAGCAGATACTCCAGTTTTGTGGATGGCTGTTCAGTGAGATAACAATGAATGGCTTGGACATGGATCTGTTCTTTATGTGTAATGGACCTGGTTTTGCCCGAGTGGTTATATCAGCCCACAAAATCACAGGTTCTAGGCAGTGGAGAATCTGAGTAATTTCCACGAAAACCATTGCATGATCAGAAGGCTGTGGTTTGATGCGCAGAGCCTGCACGCAATATCATTGGTTCCATATTTTTTAATCAGACGCTGTCTTCAGCATGTTACATTGGCAACCTTTTCAAATCATTTGTGGCAGCATTAATGGAGAGGGAAAGAACCTATAATTACTTTCAACAGGATGAGGTAACTGCCCGTACAGCCTGCCGAACCTTGGAACACATTTACACAATATTTATGCCTGACAGAATTTTTTGCAGAGATCTGTCTAGTCATGGCCCTAGTTGGCCATCCATGTCACCTGACCTGTCAGTGTGCGATTAATTTGTGTGGGAAGCCCTTAAGTCTGAAATGTATTGCAACAGCTCTCATAGTCTTCAAGAACTGCAGCAGAACATTTTGGATGAGACTGCAGCAATTCCAGCAGTACAGCTTCGATCCGCCTTCAGCAATGTGCTTATCAGGGCCCAGAAGTGACAAAAAATGAATGGTAGTCACTTTCAGCATCTGCTATAGTCAGGTTAGTACTGTATTTCCTTCCCTCTGATGTGTTTCTTTGTATCCTGGAACGCTGTTCTCTGGGGTACTTTTAGGTATTTGCAGAATATTCTATCAAGCTATTACTTCAGTCTAAGCATGAGTCACCTGGACACTCTGCACTGTGTGCCAAAAATGATTACATGTAAAACAATTCACTGCTACCGATTCAGCATGAGGGGCAGAGTGCCCAGGTAAATTATGCTGAGTACAATGCACAGGCACCAAACATAGCATCTCGAGAATTCCCCTTAAACTATGCTAGGTCAGCCAGCTTCCCTGGTCTTGTAAAGGTAACCCTCATAAAATTACACCGCCTAAACATTGAACCCATAACTGTCACCACACAAAGCAAAAACAGTCTCACTCATCCTAACAATAATACTGCAGGCTGTTGCACCCCTGCACTTCGTTGATGTTGGCCCTCCTAACACCACTCCGTAGCATGCTGGTAGATGAGTGAGCGGTGATGACAGGCTGTGGGGCCCAGGGAAGCACTGTTAACAGTTACAAAGAATCTTTATTGATTTTAATGCATGGTGTAGTAAGGCAGAAACATCTCTCCTTGTTGACCATGGCAGGGGGTGATGAATGGCTGGTGGCTTCCACTTGGTGCTGTTAAGAAAGCACTTGGCACTGCTGAGGCCAGCAGCCTCTCTAGGCCTTGATCATTGATGTCAGTAGCACATTGTGTTCAGCTACTACAGTGTCCTGCTTGGGAGACAGCTCCACAGTGGCTCCGTGAGGAGTCTGCTGTGTGCAAGGTACAACCTGCTGCCCTCAGACAGAAGTCGGGCAGCAGCTAGCACTGTGGTGCCAAGTCCCACTAGGAACTCATCATCAGTGGTGGCAGGCACAGGCAGCAGGGTGGTGATGCAAAGTCCCGTGAAGTGCTTAGTGCAGATGGCAGGTGCAGCCCGATCTCAAACCTGTAGCTGCAGCTGGTGGAGCACAATTGTCTAGCTGTGCGGTGGCACCCTGGCACTGTGGTGGTACTACTGGCTTCCCACAATTAGAAGCGATCTATGTCTTAAAAGTACATACCTACTCAGATGAGTCCAGTGGCCATTTGTGTCACTAAACTCTGACACCTAGTCATGTTGCTATACCAAGAGATTTGCCTTGGTGTGATGACACTCCCTCTCTTACTACAAGGTTATCTCTATCCTTGCTGTGCAGTCCCACATATCACCACATTGCAACTACTGACCTGCGGCTGCTAACGCAATGCTCTATGGTGCTTCCATGCTACTTTTTCATATTTCTGTTAAATACTAATTATTTTATGTTCAAAGAGTGGTCACAACACTACACATTCATAGCTTTCAAAATTATTAGTCCTTTTCTCGCTGAGGAAAAAGAGAGGAAGTTAGACAGGAGGGGTAGGTCATTCAAACTAGGGAATCAGAAGAATCCACTGGTTATGAGGATTTTGCAGAATCCACAGGTGCAAGCAATGGAGACAACACTACGGTAAATATGATGAATTGGTAATGCAAAGCAGCGATTCTAATGAAACTGATGTGTCTACATTGCTGTAAATGGTGAGGGAAGGACAGTATCCACACAATATATACTGTCTACAGATAGACAGATAAATGAATAAAATAAAAACAAATGTCAGCGAACAGTTAATGCAAAATTAGGATTCTGATGTAACTGAACTGAATGAAACTGGTAATTACTGTGTGATTATTCATCAATAGAGAATAGATCAAATGGATGGTGCAGAAGCAGATATAATTATGTTCATTAAGGAAAAACAAATAATGAAAATGGATTTAATTGCTAATTGATCAGTGATGTTCAAAGAGAATACCATATTCAGGGAGACGTGAAGCCCGGTGAGCAGTTTTACAGTGCAGGCTCTGATGGTTGTTAATCAAACAATGGTTGATTTGTAGCACTGCCTAATGCTATTGCAAAAAGTACCCAGCAGGATTTATACAAAGAAATATGTTAACATTTTGCTGTAACTAAACAGGAGCATGTAAAAACTGATTAGAAATTTTATTAATGCTGGAAGTTACTAAGAAAGCAGCCATGAACTGAAGGGGGAGTTCAGCTCAACATAGTAAAATATGACTCTAGTAAATGTAGTAACAGAAGGTGAAGTTACATACATGTCAAGTGACTAAACAGGGAACCAAATTTAAGTCACAAAAAGAGATTATGAAATCAAGAAAGAGTTACTAATCAAATTCATTGGCAGTATGAAACTCAAATAACATAAGCTGGCTGATCATGTATTTATCCATATATCAGAAGTAAAGCATCTGCTTTGAAAAATCAACAACCTCTTACACTATTCAAATGCTGTTTTTATACTTCATCAGCCTATCATATCATATAACTTTAGGGAACACTGTCTGCTCTATACATACTGCAAAAGTTCAAAGCTGTTTAGTGTTAATAAGAAGTGACCTCATCGAGTTCAAATATTCTGATAAATTGTAACAATTTCTATAGAACATGAAATGGTTCGGTAGCAAATACAGCATCCAACACTGGAGACAAACTAAACAATTTAGGAACTCATTTCCAAATCACTGAAGTGAACAAATCAAAATAAACTTTCCCGTTAGCTGTATACAAGATGAAGTTAACACTTGAGGAAGTCCAGCTCCAAAGATTGCAGGAACAACAACAATTTTGAATAAGCATTTTTATGTGACATAGTGCCCAAAGAACATTTCAGTGACAGCGAAGTCATCATTGTTGACATTACCTCCATTCTCAAAAAGGGTGGACACATACCTACCTGTTACTGGACAGAATCAACATTTTAGGTAACAAACAAAAAAATACCAGCAGAAATAATTATGAATGAAAATAGACACATGGAACAACAGAGAAGAGACCACACAGAGCTTCATAAACATGAACCACCAAGCAAATAGAGATATATTTTTCATTCACTTATCATATCCGCTAGATAGGTGCAGGAGGTTGACAAGATTGGCTATGAGATAACATAATGACAGGCATGTTTTTGGATGTAGAGAAACTGTAAAGCAATGTTGCAGATGTGACCAGGACTGAAACATCTGCTGCACATTGATAATTTATTCAAGATCCAGTAGGTAAGCAAATAAGGAAGACATAATTTGAGAAGTGCTTCATGAAGTGATTATGCTCATCACCAATATAAATATATTTGAAACAAAAAACTTCGTTTAGTTGACAATGGTACCAACCTATGAAATTATCTATACTTGGGTACTCAATATTTCTGTATAAGTGATTGATATGGATAAACACTGTTTGTGTAGTCAAATTCAGAGTATGTAGTGCAGCTCATACATTTGTGCGCAGATGATGCTGTATACTTAGTTTGGGCATTATTTGCGTGTTTCTGAGTTATCTGCATATATTTGATCTAATATGAGAAAGGGAGGGGGGGGGGGGGGGATGGCTATACACAAAAAAAGTGGGGATAGCAACTCTGAGAGTCTATAAACTCCAAGTAGGTAATGTTTTAAGCTTTGTTAAGCTTTCATAGGGGTTCCAGTAAGACTTAGTAGTGACATCCACCTTCAGTATGACCTCACAGTAACACTCCCAACAAGAACAGTGCAACAGTAAATACGTAAGACCACTAATGAATGCTTTATCTGATGGGGAAAGTAAAATGGCAGCAATAAATCATACCAATCAATCTAAGAAAAAAAGTATAAAGTAAAATTTCATACAATTGTAAATACTGGCTCAGTGTCATTGCTCAAGGAGACTTCATAGGAGGAAAATTAGAAGGAATTTTACCAAGGCACACAGTAGATGAGAAATTTAGTTCTTTTCTAAAATATTATTACATCATGCACCCAGTTTTCCTTTACAATGGGTCAGGACAATTACAGTGAGAAAATAGGTGATTTACATTCTCAAAGTATCTTTTGCTGGAAGAAAGAGCTGTATTTAGTGCAGAGGACTAGCCATGATCAAGACTTAAAAGATGTACTGTAAGCAGTGTTGTAAAATTCTTTAACATGCCATCAAAAAGCCAAAAACCATGTACCATGTCTAAAAAATTAAAAATTCTAAGAACAAGACAAGGAGAATTTAGAGCATTATTAGACATGAAACAAATAAATGAACTTTGTAAGGATGATATTCATCTCTCAGTTGGGAGCAGAAGTGAGGCACGTACTATGAAATCAAATCATAGGCTGTAAAGTCAATGAATTCTTCCAAACATAAGCTCAAAACACAGGAACAAAAAATGGTACATTAAAAGTCAATCCATTACACTTCTTAGACAAGTCAATTCATACATCACCATCAGACATCAGTTTTGCCAAATTAGCTGCTAGAGATGTTACAAAAGTCATTAGGTGGCTAAAAAGCAGTAGCTCTTCTGGATGGTATCTCAGTCAAAGAACTGAAAACCTTGCACTGTTTTGATAGCACCATCATTGAGTTGCTTTGTAACTATTCAACAAGTCACTGTGTGTTTTCTGAAAGACTGATGTGTACAATATTAACATGTGCTTAGGGAAGTGCAATAAGCAACTAACATCTATATAGACTTTCCTTTACATGATGTGAAAGAATTTTCAGTAGTTAGCTCACAACAGAATACTACATATTTCTGAGAATATTGTGTTACTAACAGCTCAGTCTGCCTTCCTAATAACTTGGCTACTGAGAAAGCAGTTTCTTCTCACAAACTCAATTGTTTAAAACTAGAGAAGAGGAATTACCCATGAAGAGTCTGTGAGGGGCTGGTGGGGCAATGGAATCACTCTTGACAGTTAAGAATGACTTTATTAACTTGGATACATGACACAGCGAGGCACAGGCACCTCTCTCTGTCAGTTTTCACCCTGACTGCAGAGCTGGTGTGTGGCAATGCTGGCATTAGGTCCATGGTCAACCGGCAACATTTAAAGGCCACCGCCATTGATGTCAGTGGCACCCTACTTTCCTTCGTGTCATGGTGCCTCCATGGCTCTCACTCCACATGTGTCACTACAGTGGTGTGTAAAGATAGTGGTGTACAGGGTACAACTCATTATCCTCAGGCGAGAGTTGCATGGTGACTGGTGCGGTGATGCCAAGCTCCACTAGGAGCTAAGCACCCACAGATGGCAGGTTGGCATGGCCATGGCACCAACTTCCATGAAGGACCTAATGCTGGTGACAAGTGCAGCCTGGTCTCAAAACTGTGGCTGCTGCTGGCATGCCCAGTCATTTTACTGTTTAGCATAGCTTTGGCATTGTGGTGGTGCTGATGCTATTTTCCAGCAACAAGAAGTGATCTTGCCTCCAAATTCAGACTTATTTATATGCCTTTGATGCATATTTGCTGTACTGAAACCTGGCACCTAGTCGTGTTAAACAAGAGACTTGCCCTGGTTTGTTGACGTCACCCACCTGCCATACCATTACCACTGTGCAATATAGTTTACTGCTATGCTCTGCTATCCTGGCTTTGAAATCCTCTTGTGCATCTGTTATTGTAACCCACATGTCGCCACACAGGGGGCTATCAGCTCATGGCTGTTACAGAAAGCTCCACAGGGGCTTCCATATTACTTCATTGCTAAAGACATAAATTTTGCTCGTAGCCGGGGTAAAAGCACTATACTATGCAATAACTATATTAATCTGCAACTTTGCAATTCGACCCATCACCCCATAGTCATACTGCTTAATCTCAGAACATCTCTCAAGGGTCTCTTGTTGTGCCTCTCAACTCAAATCTATAACACAAATTTCGCTGTTAGGCCTCTTGCCACACTTATGCAATAACACCTTCTGACTCTCCATTCCACACCTACAAACTAAAATGACTCTTTTCTTTCTTAATTAATTGTCCTTAACATATCACCTTCAACAAACATGGTCTGGCTTCATTCCACCCCTACAAACTAAAATGACTCTTTTCTTTCTTAATTAATTGTCCTTGACATATCGCCTTCAGCAAACATGGTCTGGCTTCATTAAACTCGTATATTTGGCACCTCATCTATTTTTTTTTTTTTTTTTTTTTTTTTTGTCTTTTTGAAAGCAGTTATTTTTATGCTTTCCAAGACAACATCCTCCAAAAACCATGCTTACATGAAAATCACATACAGCACTATCATTCACAACACTTTGTCAGGTAGTTTCATTTATTCATCCCACCGTAGTGCTCCTTACAGAATGAGCTGTTCGTGAAATGCTCAGTTATCTGTTACCCTCCTCACCCAAAACAGCTGCCTGGTGGCACTGCACCATTCGAATTATTCCTTAATGTATTTGTAACACACCTTGACAACTCTACAATGGCAACAGCTTTCTGTTGCTGAAGTTTAACTGTGGCATGATGTTCAAACAGAATGTTTACTTTCAGGCGTGCATTGCATCCTTCATCCACTTCATGCTTGTTGCATTTATCAGCTGCTTGCCCTGCAAAGCTGTGACCCAGTACATGCACTTGTGCTATATGCTGAACATCTTGCATACACTCTTCAACAGATTCAGCCATGTCCGCTCGAATATCCACTTTCTTTTGCCCTATTCATCCTGCTTCTGAGAAATATGTGTGCCTGTAGCCATGAAGAACTTAGTGCAGATGGCAGGTGCAACCTGGTCTCAAACCCATGGCCGCAGCTAATGAAGCCCAATTGTCTCGCTGTTGTGATGGTACTGCTGGCTTCCCACATCGACAAGGGATATCAGCCTTAAAATCCAGACTTATTTATGTCTCCAATGCCCATTTGTTTAAGTAAAACTCAGTGCCTTGTCATGTTGCATGGCACCATTTACCGCTGAACTCGGTTATCACTGCTGTGCAATGCACTTGCATATCTGTGACGGTGTATGTCACCATACTGGCAGCTGCTGACCCGCAGGTGTTAACGCAATGCTCTGTGGCTCTTCCGTGCTAGTTCTTCGGACTTTTGGTAAAGACTAAGATTTGGAGCTTGGCTTGCTTCTGTTTTTGTTCAGAATAAATGATTCACCTATGAAAAAAACTGTAATGTTTGTTGATGAGACAAATACATTGATAAAGGACCCAAACACATCCATAACAGGCACAGCCAGGAGAATAATGGCATAATCATTCATCTGGCTCACTTCTAACAGGTTAACCCTTACTCTTACAAAAACCCTTATTCTGCAGTGCCAAACAAATCAAAATTAGTTACAGGTACTGCAAGTAGAGATCATTAGGCATACACTGGATGAGATTTCACGTGTGAAATTCCTGGTCGTCCAGATGAATAATAAGCTGAGGTGGCAACATGTGAATAAGTTAAATAATGTCAAATAACTTAGTTTTGCCTGTTTCACCCTTAGAAATTCCTTTGTTATACAAAGTAATCTAGAAGTGATTGTCATAATTATTGTGAGTGGATTAATGCTAGTTATGATTTCTCATTATAATAGTTTACAAAAGTAGACATCAGCAGTTGCCTTTGCCTGTTAACATATAGCTTGATTCATTCCACATCCCTGTTGATCTCCTTCATAATGGAATTTACGGAATACAATGCGAGAATGAATGAACTTGAAAATGGCCACAAAATCAGCTAATTGTGTACAACATACAAACTCTAATTATTACAACCAATTAATGAAAAAATTACTTCATTTACTAACTTTGAACAGAATGTGGACCACACTGACAACAAGACAAATACTTAGATAAAAAATAACCCAACCTCAAGCCCAGTTGGGAGTGTCAATTTAGAACTAGGTAAATTGTGCCAAGCATAAAACTTCTGCCAAGCATTCGCCACAGCCTGAAAAGATGATAAATAATTTCATCATAACAACAATGATTCTGTGAATTTGTTTTTAGAGCGTTTACTTCAAAGTTGTTGTCAAGTCTTCAAAGTAAACACTCTAAAAACGAATTCATGGGATCTAGATATTGATGGTGCCATTTATACAAGTATCAATATACCTAATTGTCTATACATGGAATGCGCAGGAGCCTGGAAAGGACATTACTGCAATGGAGAAACTGGTTGTCTAAATAACATAACTTTTCAGTATAAATGGCTGTTTGGTGATATTCCTTGGTAAATATTAGTTTGGTGATATTCCTTGGTAAATATTAGATTCATTGTGTAGCAGGACTCACTGATTAACAAAATTAGAATTCCAGAATGCCATTCCAGAAATTTATTTGTCTTAGCAGTCTTTTGAAATTTGGTAATCTGTGACACTTTTCAATTTCAAACACAAACTGTGTTTGCAGCTTGTGCTGCAATAGGCATTGTTCATGAATCAATGGTATTTTCTTGGCTCACAGCATTGAGACATGTTCACAGATGGCAATAGTACTGTGTACGTGTGGTATAAAAGGGCAGTGCATTGGTGTAGCTGTCATTTGTACTCAGATGACACATGTGAAAAGGTTTCCAACATGATTATAGCCGCACAACAGGAATGAACAGACTTTGAACGCATTTGGTAGTTGAAGCTATATGCGTGGGGCATTCCATTTCAGAAATTGTTAGGGAGTTCAACATTGTAAGACCCACAGTGTCAAGAGTGTGCTGTGAATACAAGATTATGGCATTACCTCTCACCATGGACATTGCATTAGCTGATGGCCTTTACTTAACAGCTGAGAACGGTGACATTTGCATAGAGTAATCAGTGCTAAAATACAAGCAATATTAGGTGAAATAACCACAGAAAGTAATGTTCAGAGTTGCTACAAGTTCTGGAAATCAGAGAATTTCAAATGTGTGAGGGAAATATCAGAGAAATTTGAAAAAAAAAAAAGAAAAAGAAAAATATGGTTGTTTACTGAGATCTCGTGCATCATTGATGGCAGGGTGCAGCTGAGTACATGTGCCACTTTCCTACTCCCCCATTCTTGCTGCTTCTCCCCTTTCTACCACTCTCTCAGCCTTGCAGTCAGTTCTGCCACCAATTCTTCCCACTAGCCTAGCAGCTGGCAACAAAAGGCAAGAGGTTGTGTGAATGTGTGTGTGCTCTCATTTTCTGACAAAGGCTGCGGCCAAAAATTTAGTTGTGAGAGTGTGTTTGTCTTTTCTATGAGCCTACCTGCAGCTCAGTGTTCATATTTATGGTGAGTTGCTACCTATCCTCATTAGTATTGATCCTCAGAGTATTCGCACAAGTTATCTGTTGCATGGATTGATCACTGTGGTCTCATTTCATCAACATGGTGTCTGTGAAATGTGCAAAACTGGCCACATGAGTGGACTTCCATGATGGGCCAAACCAGCAGGCCATTTCTGTGGGTATCTCTAATGGATCAGACCTGCTGATCTGTAGCCCATCGCTTCCCACTAATGTGCAGTCCCTGCCCATTGGATCTAGCGTCGCCGATCTGGCCGCAGGCCAGGTCTGTTTGCTTGTGGCATAATGCGGTAGATTTTTGTCGTTTATCCATGGACCCAGGACTGTAGTGCTTCTTTGGTGGGCCAGAGGCCACAGGCAGTGGATATCAGGAATTTTGGCTATCTCACTGCAAGTACATTGTATAGTGTGGCGTTTTATCCAACTTGTGCTTCAGAAGACCGGATGGAACCCTAGAAACCAATACCAAAAACAATTGTGACATTCTGGCAAAGTACTTTGAAAAACTGCTCAACACAGATCCCCCTATGGAAGAAATGATGACAGAAACGAGCACATACAATCCAGATAGTGAACCTCCAACTCTAGAAGAAGTTAAAGAAATAATCAAGTCACTCAAGAATCGTAGAGCACCAGGAGAAGATGGCATCATCGCGGAAATCTGGAAGTTACAAGACCCAGAACTCACCAAAGACATCCACAGGATCTTGGAAGACATCTGGAAGACCATGAAAATTCCTGACGACTGGAAAACTGCCCTGATACCCCCACTACACAAAAAAGGTGACAAGACTGACCTGAACAATTACAGAGGAATATCCCTACTACCGGTCACATACAAGATCCTCTCTAAAGCTTTACTGAACAGACTAGAATGCCAGACCGACCACTTGACTGGGGAATACCAAGCAGGCTTCCGTAAAGGGCGGTCTTGTGCAGAACAAATTTGGAACCTGAAAATGATTTTACAACACAAACAGAACCTGATCATTACCTTTGTTGACTTCAAAAAGGCGTATGACTCTATCGACTGGAAAACTCTCTTCAAAATTCTAGCAGAATACAAAGTAGACAACAGAACACCGGGCTATCATAGAGCAAACTTTAATCAACACGACCTCCAAAGTAAAGTTCTGTGGGGAACTATCAGAGATCTTTGAAATTCGCACAGGTGTCCGACAAGGCGATGGCCTCTCACCTCTCCTTTTCAATCTGGTGTTAGATAAGGTCATAAAAGAATGGTAAACATCACAACCTACAGATTAAATGCCTGGCTTTTGCAGACGATTTGGCGATTGTCACGAAAGATATAAAGGAAACAAAAGACGCTATTGAAAAACTGCACGAAATCGCTTCCAAAACTGGACTACAGATCTCTTACGAAAAGACACAGTTTATGAGCACAAAGAAACTCTCATCTCTGAACACAAAGTATGGCATGATTTTCAAAACGGCAAACTTCAAATACTCGGTGAAACACTACAAATGAGTGGACATAACAGAGACTCAAACGAAGAAAGAAAGACTAAACTGGACAAGGCACACAAAGTAGTGTGGAATCATTACAACAAGAAGTCTATCTCACAAAAAGCTGAATTATGCCATTACGACATGGTGGTGCTCCCCGAGGCACTATATGCAGCAGAGACCACACTAATCCTAGGGCATACACGTAGCAGACAATTGGAAAAAGTAGAACGGTAAATACTTAGGAAAATATTTGTCGCAACTAACAACAATGGAATATGGATCAAGAAACCTACAGAGGAACTGTACAAACATACGGAGACAATCACAGAAAAGATTAGAAAACACAGACTACAATTCTATGGACACCTATACAGAATGCCATCACACAGGCTGACCAAACAGATCTTTGACTGGGTAACCACTAGAAACAACAAATGGGTGGCAGAGGTAGAAAAGACCTGAACCAACTCAACATAACAGCAGACACAATAAACAACAGAATAAAAATGGGCAACCAAAAAGGCAATCAAGATGAAGCCGAAGACACAAAGCCGACAAAAAGCATGGACAGAGGACCGGAAACAGAAACACAGCGAGTGAATGAGGGAAGTTTGGGCAGCAAGGAAGGCAGCAAAAGGAACTGGCCATGTAGTTTAGTCCAAATGCGCTCTGTAAGGGCAGAACACCAATAATAATACAGACCGAACGTGAGGAGAGGGGCTAGTGTAATTGTTTAATACACTCCATACAAAAATGCACGGGATGCACGGAAGTATGTTTTTTAACACAAACCTACGTTTCTTTAAATTGAACCACTTTAGTTTTGTTAGCACATCTGAACATATAAACAAATACATAATCAGTGCCGTTTCTTGCATTGTAAAACGTTAATTACATCCGGAGATATTGTAACCTAAAGTTGACGCTTGAAACCTCCGACATTCAGTTGCATGTTGTAACAAACACGGGCCTCGGTCGGCGAGCAGCATCTGCAGGGACATGTTTACGATGACGACCGTGTTTACGAGTGTGGCTGTAGTGCACTGTTGTGGTTTGGTCTAGCTGTCGCAGTGTTCGCATGTAGCGCTTGCTGCTATTGTTATTCTGCATTCGTCTCCGCACGCAGACCAACTGTAGTACACCGCGTTACCAGATGTCTGTGATAGTGTAGTGTTGTAGGATCTGTGACCATGGTGTATGCGAACTCTGAAAAGGCGGAGATGATACTCATCTATGGCGAGTGTTGACGAAATGCAGCTGAAGCCTGCAGGGTGTATGCAGAACGGTATCCGGACAGAGAGCATCCAACGGGGGACATTGCGAGAGCCGGTGGACTGAGCCAAAGTAGTGTCATGCGCATACTGCATCATCACCGCTTTCACCCGTTTCATGTGTCGCTGCATCAGCAATTACGAGGTGCATTCAAGTTCTAAGGCCTCCGATTTTTTTTCTAATTAACTACTCACCCGAAATCGATGAAACTGGCATTACTTCTCGACGTAATCGCCCTGCAGACGTACACATTTTTCACAACGCTGACGCCATGATTCCATGGCAGCAGCGAAGGCTTCTTTAGGAGTCTGTTTTGACCACTGGAAAATCGCTGAGGTAATAGCAGCACGGCTGGTGAATGTGCGGCCACGGAGAGTGTCTTTCATTGTTGGAAACAGCCAAAAGTCACTAGGAGCCAGGTCAGGTGAGTGGGGAGCACGAGGAATCACTTCAAAGTTGTTATCACGAAGAAACTGTTGCGTAATGTTAGCTCGATGTGCGGGTGCGTTGTCATGGTGAAACAGCACACGCGCAGCCCTTTCCGGACGTTTTTGTTGCAGTGCAGGAAGGAATTTGTTCTTCAAAACATTTTTATAGGATGCACCTGTTACCGTAGTGACCTTTGGAATGCAATGGGTAAGGATTACGCCCTCGCTGTCCCAGAACATGGACACCATCATTTTTTCAGCACTGGCGGTTAACTGAAATTGTTTTGGTGGCGTTGAATCTGTGTGCTTCCATTGAGCTGACTGGCGCTTTGTTTCTGGATTGAAAAATGGCATCCACGTCTCATCCATTGTCACAACCGATGAAAAAAAGGTCCCATTCATGCTGTCGTTGCACGTCAACATTGCTTGGCAACATGCCACACGGGCAGCCATGTGGTCGTCCGTCAGCATTCGTGGCACCCACCTGGATGACACTTTTCGCATTTTCAGGTCGTCATGCAGGATTGTGTGCACAGAACCCACAGAAATGCCAACACTGGAGGCGATCTGTTCAACAGTCATTCGGCGATCCCCCAAAACAATTCTCTCCACTTTCTCGATCACGTCGTCAGACCGGCTTGTGCGAGCCCGAGGTTGTTTCGGTTTGTTGTCACACGATGTTCTGCCTTCATTAAACTGTTGCACCCACGAATGCACTTTCGACACATCCATAACTCCATCACCACATGTCTCCTTCAACTGTCGATGAATTTCAATTGGTTTCACACCATGCAAATTCAGAAAACGAAAGATTGCACGCTGTTCAAGTAAGGAAAACGTCGCCATTTTAAGTATTTAAAACGGTTCTCATTCTCGCTGCTGGCGGTAAAATTCCATATGCCATACGGTGCTGCCATCTCTGGGACGTATTGACAATGAACGTGGCCTCATTTTAAAAGAATGTGCATGTTTCTATCTCTTTCCAGTCCGGAGAAAAAAAATCGGAGGCCTTAGAACTTGAATGCACCTCGTACATGGTGATGACTTTAATCATCGGGTGCAATTCTGTCAATGGGCATTAACAGAGAATGCGTTGCAGTTCTACCTGTTTACCGATGAAGCGGGTTTCACAAACCACGGGGCAGTGAATCTACGGAACATGCATTACTGGTCCGTGGACAATCCTCGCTGGCTCAAGACAGGTAGAGCGACAGCGACCGTGTACTGTAAATGTGTGATGCGGAATCATTGGCGACCACCTCATTGGTCCTCACTTCATTGCAGGGGCCCAAACAGCTGCAACATACATCGCGTTTCTACAGAATGATCTGCCAATGTTGCTCAAAAATGTCCCACTGGAAACGCGTCGATGTATGTGGTATCAGCATGATGGTGCACCGGCACGTTCCGCAATTAACACTAGGCTGACTCTTGACAGGATCTTCGCCGGGCATTTCATAGGATGTGGAGGACGCATAAATTGGCCAGCCCGTTCTCCTGATCTTACACCTCTGGACTTCTTTCTGTGGGGTATGTTAAAGGAGAATGTGTACCGTGATGTGCCTACAACCCCAGAGGATATTAAACAACATATTGTGGCAGCCTGCGGCGACATTACACCAGATGTACTGCGGCGTGTACAACATTCATTACACCAGAGATAGCAATTGTGTGCAGCAAATGATGGCCACCACAATGAACATCTATTGGCCTGACATGTCAGGACACACTCTATTCCACTCCGTAATTGAAAACGGAAACCACGTGTGTACGTGTACCTCACCCCTCATGGTAATATACATGTGCGTCAGTGAAAAAGACCAATGAAAAGGTGTTAGCATGTGGACATAATGTGCTGTTCCAGTCTCTTCTGTACCTAAGGTCCATCACCGTTCCCTTTGTATCCCTACGTAATTCGGTGCTCTCCGATACACACAATCGAACAGCGGAGGAGTGGTACTGAAGCGTAAACTTTAGGTTACAATATCTCCGGATGTAATTAACATTTTACAATGCAACAAACAGCACTGATTATGTATTTGTTTATATGTTCAGATGTGCTAACAAAACTAACGGGGTTCCATTTAAAAAATGTAGGTTTGTGTTAAAAAACATACTTCCGAGCATTTTTTTATGGTTTGTATTAGCCAATTACACTATCCCCTCTCCTCACATTCGGTCTGTGGAATAGATTCGTCAGTATTTGATGTGGTTTACGAAATATATCCAGCGGTAATGTTAGGTGACTCACCCTGTGTGTGTGTGTGTGTGTGTGTGTGTGTGTGTGTGAGTAATAACTGATAATAACGAACGTAGTAGAAACAACATTTTATTGGCAGTCACTAATAGTGTTGGTTTACACAACTCTTCACAGCCTTACACACTTCTTTCAAGAGGCCTACTTTTTTCTGTGGTTATTTCTGAAATCAGTGAAAGTATTTTAAACCTGTCTTGTGACTCCAAAGAAATGCGTATTTTGTCACCAAATATGTTTCATTTTATTGAATTAAAATAACATCACTGGTTTTAATTAAACATGTATACCATTTGGCTTGTTTTCTCCACCTAAAAACAGTACACTACAAAAGATGTTGATGTTAGTACTTAAGATTTTTGCTCATATGTTTAGAAATACAGAAGTCCTTACATTTTTTTTGTCATTTTGTCTTTGTTTACCCTTGAGATCTCAAAAATTTTCAGGGAAAAATGGTGAAACTTGTCTGGAAATCGGGGAAATATCAGGAAATTTCACTTTGGGAAACTTGTGACAAACCTGATGTTGGATGTATGATGAACGAAGCTGTTGACATTGAAGCAAAATTTGGCGTTAGTGTTAAGATGTGTGTCTGTGGCACACGTGGACCATATCATCAGCTCTCACTGACTGAAATTAGGACTCATCTGACCAGGTGACTGTTTTTCAGTCATCTAGGGTTCAACTGATTCACGAGCCCAGGAGAAATGCTGTAGGCAATGTCATGCTGTTAGTAAAGGCACTTGCTTCGGACAGCTGCTGCCATAGCCCATTAACCCTTAATTAAGCAGTTACATTAATCACTGTGCCATCCGAACGCAGTGTATTACAGCTGCTCGGAACGCCTCTCGGTGTATAAGCGGGATCTCCCAGGCTCAAATCGCAGTCCGACACCCATTTTCACCTGTTGCCGCAGATTGCCTGTCAAGTCCCAAAGCTGCTGATGTCAATAGGCCCTTCCCTTTCCTTTCCTTTCTCATAACTATCTTCAATGTACGTATAATGTATTACAGCTGTGTATTTTACATGGTGTCTGTTCTTTCAGACATCTCCAAGAGAACAGACACCACGCATTCATATAATTGATTATTAGCCTCGATGGGCAATGAATCTACCTTCTTCGTTGTAGAGGAACAATTATGACTTACCTCCCACAGCAGTGTCAGAGTAGTGATCATGGAGGACATGGACAGTGATGCAGACAGGTGGAGCTGGGTGGGAATGTGGGTCAGCCGAGATAAGTCTGCGCAGTTGCGATAAACACCGTGTCCCGGTGGTGCAGTGGTTAACACTGGCCTCCTAAGCAGGAGATCCCGTGTTTGATTTCTGGTCCAGCAGACATTTTCATTCATCGCTGCTGATTCCTGGTGCAGCTGATATCGATGGGCCCTTCCCTTTCCTTTCCTATGTTCAGGAAATGCCATTGAAAAAATTAGGGAACCATCGTGTGTGGCTTACTGCAGTACGATCCTACTGCCACCGACGTATATTTTGCGTAAGGCTCACATAGAGAAACTGTTTTTCCCTCACACCATTTGTGAGTGGAACAGGAAGTGGAATGACTAGTAGTGGTACAAACTACCCTACACCATACATCATATGGGGGAGTGTGGATGTAGGTGCAAATGTTCAGAAATTTTCAGCTGCTTCTGAATAACAATCGAACCATCAGTTGATTCGTAGTTGTACAAGTTTGTTGTATTTATTCCATATTTCAACCATAATGATCTCTAGTTAGGCTTTCACATCAGTTCTTGCAGATTATTATCATTGTTGTTTGTAAATGTTTATTAGAAAAAGGAGTCAATCAAAACAACTGTAAGATATTTGCACCAGCTGTCTGCTATCCTCTTGAAAGCCAGGTTCATTGCCTCTTGCATGTCTTAAGTGCCAAATGTCCTGAATTTATCCCTTAAAAATAAATAAAAAATAATAATTAAAAAAAGGAAGCATGTTCAGTGTGAGCAAATCATTACTATTAGAACATATTGACCACAAAGCTGGTGAAAAATGAAGGCAAGCAAGTAATTGGTCATATTGGTAATGAACAAAGTTCATGATGTAATATTGTTTGTATCACACATGAAGTCGTCAAAGAAAAACAAAAAAGATTTAGAAATTTCACCCATGCCTCATCAGACTGCTCATAATCCAGTAATTATACATACCAACAATGTCAAACTGTTACATGTTAAGTCACATAAACCTTACAGTCTGCAACATGTTGGCAGTAATAAGGAATTATGAGCAACAGGAAAAGTATCACAGCACCAAGATCGAACAACTATTGAAAGCCAGTGAAGAGCACAGCTTCATGGTGTGTAAGCTGTCATAGTTGTTTGTTTCTATATAATCCCACTGAATTCTAGAATTCCCACAGACTTTTCATATTGGTAATACCTGTTACCGTCAGATCACCAAAATTAAGTGTTGTCAGGCTTGGCTAGCACCTGCGTGGGTGACCATCTGCGTCTAGGGAGTACTGTTGGGAAGCAGTGTACACTCAGCCCTTATGAAGCCTGTTGAGGAGCTACTCGACAGAGAAGTAGTTGCTCTGGTCACAAAAATTAACACTGGCTGTGAGAATGGTGTGCTGACTGCAGGCCATTCCATATCTGCATCCAGTGACGCTATCAGCTGAGGATGACAAGGCAGTCAGTCAGAACCATTGGGCCTTCCGAAGCCTGTTTCGATGGAGAATTGTAGAAAGATGTGCAGAATAATGGTGGTCAGTGATCTCTTTTCACTATCATGACTCGCAGCCCAAGGCATCACCAGATAACAGTGTAACAGCACAGCAATGAATGGAGACAGTGTATTTGCAGAAATATGCAGGTGGTTTGAATAGTTCTTGGAACAGAATTGAAAAAAAAAAAAAAAAAAATACTTACATCACTGAAAGATTTTTTTATTTTTCAATGTAGTCTTCTTGTAGATTAATGCACTTGGTCCAACAACGTTCCAGTACTTCGATCCCATCTCGAAAATGAGTTTCCTCCAGGCCTGCAAAATGGTTGTCAACTCCAGCTACCAGTTCTTCATTTGAAGTGAATCTTCATCCACCAAGAAAAATTTTCAGCTTTGGGAAGAGATGGAAGTCTGACAGAGCCATATCAGTTGAATAAGGTGGGAGTGGCAACAATTCATGCCTTAGTTCGTGTAATTTTGCCATGGGATGGCACATGTTTTTGATCCAGTATCAAGAGTCACATCACCCACCTTACAGATAATTTTTTTCATTTCTAATTCTATACCCTTTCAGATGACATCTGGCGAGCATGAGTAATTTCACGCACTTCCAATCAGTGATCCTCCTTGACCATTTTGTGGACTTTTGCAATGATTTCTGAAGTAGTGACACATCTTTGCCAACCAGTGCGCAGATCATCATCTAAGGTTTCCCGACAAAATTTAAATTAATGTTTCCACTTGGCAACAGTTAAATATGAAGGAGCAGAATGTCCTTTGCTTTCACGCCTTTCCGTACGAAGTACTCAATCACTGCTTGAATCTCGATTTCTTGCATCTTTGCAAATCACTATGCGGGAACAACAATAGAGCCACGTCACCGCCACAGCTCTGTTCCAAGATGTGGTATGTGTTTACAGGCAACAGTACAATGAATATCACATGAACATCTTGTTGCTCTAGCGCTGACCTTTCATGGTGATTCTGAGAACTTTTCAAAGCACCCTATATTTGCAGAACACCTTCACAATCCAGAGTCATGCCAACATTGAATGGACAGTTATTCAGCTATGATCGCCCACTTGTAACTTAGTGTTACACCATATGATAAAAGTTTAGGTGTGCTCATAGTATCCCTCTGTCGCGAAATCGTGAGTGTTAAATGAATAGCAGAACACTGCATCACATCAAAGCATCAACAGTGGTGCTTTGGTTCCATTCTGATATCTCTATAACAATGCCTTGTGTTCAACCAACAAAAATTTTACCAATTTATTCATTTTTAATGTATGTATTAATGAATTTGTATTGAACACTTTCTTCTAATATTATAGCATAAAATGTTGACTATGTGCTATGCCTCAATTAATACTGTGTGTTTAGTATCTCAGGAAATTACTCAACACTCTAGGATCACAGGAGGGTAGAAGAGTGGTATTCTTATATTCTGTAATGCGACACTATGTTTCATAGCAAACCTGTGTGATTCTCCAGATCATAACATATTTTGGTGTCCACATTATTGGCATAATTACCTTCATAGATGGTGCCAAAGTATAAAGCAGTTGGGACATGTAATTGGTTTGTTTGCCAATGCAGTAACAACTACTCTTAGCATTACTCAGGAACAACAATGTGGACTAGTAGTGTTTTATTCCTTTCACGGTGCTTTTTTTTAAAAAGTGAGCTCCCTTGCCTATCACAATCGGGGTGCTCGTTTTAGGCGAGTCCCCTTGCCTATCACCATCAGGGTGCTTGTTTTAGGCGAGTCCCCTTGCCTCTCACCATCAGTGTGCTATTTGTGAGCGTGTCCCCTCACCTTTCACCATTAGGATGCTTATTTCAGGAGAGTCACCTTGCCTCTCACCATTAGGATACCTGTCTTAGGTGGCTCCGCTTGCCTCTCGCAAATCTTCATGTTTTACTGAAGCAAAGTTCAAAATGGTGCCCGTTTGCTGCAATACACATTGAAACTATATTTCTGAAAGACACTCATATGTCTCTAAGTGTCTCTTCACTAATCTCTAAGTGTCTCTTCACTAATGTTTGCACATTCAGTGATAATTCACTGCCACATATTTGCAGGGGTTGTTGGTATGTCCCTTTAATGTTTGTCTTCTAGATTTTCGCACAGGAAAAAATCGGAAGGCATCAAATTGAGTAAATGTGCAGACACATCATGAGAACCTTTCCATTAAATCCATCAACCAGGGTAATGTTGATTCAGAACATCAAGGGATTTCCATGAATAATGTACTTGATAGCCATCGTGTTGATTGTTGTTGTATCCAATTACAAAAGTTCAAGTGGCCTGTGCAGAGCTTGATGCAATGACAGATGAGGGTAGTATTTGTGTTCATGCAGTATGCACAGAACAGTTGCAAAATTCCTGCACCTTTTGCAATTTGCCACAAACTAATATGAGGATATGCGGCAGTTACAGTTAAAACATGGCATTGTCTTTCATCGCAGGCCATGGTCACATTTTTCATGTGGATTGAACACTTCCAGTTGCAGTAAACAGTTTAATAATAATGCAAAATGTCATTGCAGAAGGAACACTCCTGTCAAGGAACAGGCTCACATACCATCGATGAGCTTCTCCTACATGCCTATTTGATGCAAAGTATGAAGTAATTATACAGAGTGGTCCATTGATAGTACCGGGCCAAATATCTCACAAAATAAGCATCAAATGAGAAAACTAAAAAGAATGAAACTCGTCTAGCTTGAAGGGGAAAACCGGATGGCACTATGGTTGGCCCACTAGATGGCGCTGCCATAGGTCAAACGGATATCAACTGTGTTTTTTTAAGTAGGAACCCTATTTTTATTACATATTCGTGTAGTATGTAAAGAAATATGAATGTTTTAGTTGGACCACTTTTTTCGCTTTGTGATAGATGGCGCTGTAATAGTCACAAACATATAAGTACATGTGACTTCTGAAATTTTCCCAGCGTATTTCTTCTTCTAATAATTTCCGGGTATGCAGAAGAATATAAGTACATGGTATCATGTAACATTCCACCAGTGTGGACAGTATTTGCTTTGTGATACATTACCTGTGTTAAAATGGACCGTTTACCAATTGAGGAAAAGGTCAATATCGTGTTGATGTATGGCTATTGTGATCAAAATGCCCAATGGGCGTGTGCTATGTATGCTGCTCGGTATCCTGGATGACATCATCCACG
The DNA here is from genome assembly GCF_021461385.2 of Schistocerca piceifrons. Lineage (NCBI taxonomy): Eukaryota > Metazoa > Arthropoda > Insecta > Orthoptera > Acrididae > Schistocerca > Schistocerca piceifrons. The sequence continues at coordinate 82,543,277 of NC_060142.1, read as the reverse complement.
TGTCCAGACCGTTCGCCAGATAGTTACATTATTTAAGGAAACAGGAAGTGTTCAGCCACATGTGAAATGTCAGCCATGACCTGCAACAAATGATGATGCCAAAATAAGTGTTTTAGCTGCTGTTGCGGCTAATCCGGACATCAGTAGCAGACAAATTGCGCGAGAATCGGGCATCTCAAAAACGTCAGTGTTGAGAACGCTACATCAACATCGATTGCTCTCAGCGACCTAGGGGGGTTAATATATGGTGCAGCATTAAGGGAGGAAGGACAATTGGCTCCCATTTTATCGATGGCAATCTAAATGGTGCAGTGTATGCTGATTTCCTACGTAAGTTCTACTGATGTTACTACAAGATGTTTCACTGCATGACAGAATGGTGACGTACTTCCAACATGATGGATGTCTGGCACATAGCTCGCATGTGGTTGAAGCGGTACTGAATAGCATATTTCATGACAGGTGGATTGATCATCGAAGCACCATACCATGGCCCCCACGTTCACCGGATCTGACGTCCCCGGATTTCTTGCTGTGGGGAAAGTTGAAGGATATTTGCTATCGTGATCCACCGACAATGCCTGACAACATGGGTCAGCGCACTGTCAATGCATGTGCCAACATTACGGAAGGCAAACTACTCGTTGTTGAGAGGAACGTCATTACACGTACTGCCAAATGCCTTGAGGTTGACAGACATCATTTTGAGCATTTATTGCATTAATGCAGTATTTACACGTAATCACACTGTAACAGCATGCGTTCTCAGAAATGATAATTTCACAAAAGTACATGTATCACATTGGAACAACCGAAATAAAATGTTCAAACATACCTACTTTCTGTATTTTAATTTAAAAAACCTACCTCTTACCAACTGTTTGTCTAAAATCATGAGCCATATGTTTGTGACTATTACAGTGCCATCTATCACAAAGCAAAAAAAGTGGTCCAACTAAAACATTCATATTTCTTTACGTACTACACAAATATGTAATAAAAAATGGAGGTTCCTATTTAAAAAATCACAGTTGATATCTGTTTGACCTATGGCAGTGCCATCTAGTGGGCCAACCACAGCGCCATCTGGTTTCCCCCTTCAAGCTAGACGAGTTTCGTTCTTTGTAGTTTTTTTGTTTGACGCTTATTTCGTGAGATATTTGGCCTGGTCATGATCAATGGACCACCCTGTATATACCATCTCTGCAACTGTCAGCATAATTGCACACATAGGAAGAGATGTTTGCAGTTCGAATGTTTGCAGTAAAGTGATCCACGACCATTTCACACTGTCATTTCCTTGTCTGCCGTTCATGGTACGGCCAAAATTGCGCTTGACACAGTGGAACTATGTCCTTGTGCACCTACAGCAAGGGGGCAGACTGTGACACATGTCCACCATCCTGGAATCACATACGGTTTTTTGAATGGTAGAAAATGTTATCGCAGACAGTGGTTAAATATAGCGAACATTGTGCTATCATGTTTCAACAGTTTGTAACCCATTTTGATTTGTGTCAGTTACAGTGCCATCCATCACGCAACGATAAAATTGTTCCTTAGAAAAGTTATGTATTTTTTCCGGAGGATCTGAATCTGCAATAAAAATTTGGGGTTCCTCCTGAAGATTTCAAAGTTGGCCCCCCTCCCATACATTGGGTCTGGGGCTCAAGTTTAGTCTATACGGGTGCCCTGTATCCAGACAAACAACTTTCATTAGGACTTTTTTGCATCCAAGTTGTAGTATCACAGATATTTCCAGAAATTGCTTTAACTGCCCCACCCAGTAAAATATTAAGAGATTCTTTTTTTTTTTCAAGATTTTCTTATGTATATACACTTGGCCTTTAATAATTAACTGAAAACTCAGTGATGATAATTCTCATAATAATGTAAATTTTAATACATCTGAAATCATTATGTGGCACGTTTTAAGGACTGTTAAGATGACAGCACATCTGAATCCATGTATATACTTAATAAACCACTGTGAAGTGCATGGAAGAGGGTGTTTCCCATTTTACCAGTTACTAAAGCCTCTTACCATTCCATTTACATATATAGTGCAGGATGATTGACTGTTCACATTCATCTATCCATTCTATAATTAAGTTCAAGTCTTGTCCTCGCGGTTCCCAGGGGAGCAGTACATAGGGAGTTGTAACAGATGCTTAGATTCATCATATAAAACTGGTTCTTGAAACTTTGTAAGTAGACGTTCTCAAAATAGTTCGCGTCTCCTTTCAAGTGTTTGCCGGTTCTGTTATTTCCACATCTATTTGACACCGTCCCACAGGTCAAACAAACCTATGACCACTTGTGTTGCTCTTCCGTTTATGCTTTCAGTGTCCTCTGATAATCCAATTTGGTACCGGTCCCATGCACTTGAGGTAGGGTGGGATTTGTAAGCAGTTCCCTTTGCAGATTGATTCTGTTTGTGTTTCCCTAATATCCTGCCAGGGAACTAAAGTCTGCCACCTGTTTTAGCTGTGACTAAGTCCATGTGATTGCTCATTTCATGTTCCTACAAAGTGTTACACCCAAGTATTTGTATGAGTTGGAACAATTCCAATTAACTCATTTTTACAACAATGGAAATAAGCAATTTTTGGCAATATAATGTAATTGGATAGATAAAAAAATTTACTCACCAAGCAACAGCAGGAGAACACACACATAAGAAAAAGTTTTTATGCAAGCTTTTGGAGCCAGTGGCTCCTTCTTCTGGCAGAAGGGTTGAAGGGGAAGAAAGAGGGGTGATGGGAAAGAACTGGAAAAGTTTAGGAAAAGAGTTAGAGTTCGGAAAAGTCACTCAGAACCCTGGGTCAGGAGAGACTTACAGGGTGGGATGAGAAGGAAAGACTTTTGATAATAAGTGTAGGTGTAGTACTGAGTCAAATGCTTTTTGAAAATCAAGAAATACTGCAACTACCTGACTGCCTTGATCCATGGCATTCAGAATGTCATGAGAGAAAAGTGTGAGTTGGGTTTTACTTGATTCAAATTTTTGGAATCCTTGGTGGTTGGGATGGAGGTCGTAATGCTGTACAAGGAACCTCATTAGACTTGAGCTCAGAATTGGTTTCAAGAGTCTACTACAAATCGCTGTCAAGGAAATTGGACAGTAGTATTGTGGGTCACTTTTGCTACACTTCTTCCAGCAGATGTACCTTTGTTTTCTTCCAGCTATTGGCCACAATTTCTGTTCCAGGGACATACAGTAAATTATGATTAAAAGATTGACTAACTCTGGCTGCAAATTCAGTATAGAGCCTGATAGTGATTTCAATGGGCCATGGTGTTGTGTTCAATAGTAGGGATTTCAGCTGTTTTTCAACACTGCCAACCCTAACGTCCAAATCACTCAACTTTTCAGTGATGCAAGAGTTAAACTGAGGCAAAACCCCTGGATTTTCATTTGTGAAGGCGACATTTGGTAATGGAGTTCACTGTTTTTGTTTTTGCTTTGCTACCATCAATTTGAGTACCTGCCTCATCCATGAGTGTCTGCACACTAACTTTGATGCCACTAACAGCCTTGACATACAGCCATAATTTCTTTGGGTATTGTGAGAAATTTTAGGCAATATTTTGCTACAACTGTTGTTAAGGTATCAGACATTGCACTGTTGACAGCCAATTGTGTCTCACTCAGCATCTCCCTCTCTGCATACCTATGCTTTGTTTTACACCTATAATGCAGGAGTCTGTCTTTTTTTCCTAAGTTTCTGTAGAGTGAGTGTTCATCATTGAGGGTTTCTGTCAGCACGATTTGTTCTAGTTGGTACATATCTTACAAGCACATGGTGAACTATTCTTCTAAGCCTAAGGCACAGTTCTTCTACACTATGGTCTCCAGAGCTAAATGTTTCCCCTGTTAGTATCTCACACTACACTACTACCATGTTATGTGGCTTACTACTTGTTTTAGTTTAACATTTTTACTTTGTAATAATTGTTTCTACAACTACCTTAGGTCACTGATACCAATTTCTCCTTGGACATCCTCAAAGGGGTGAGGTCTGTTTGTTGCTATTAGATCCAATGTTTGCAAAACTGAAGGACAAAAGTAACTTTCACATGATGTGTCACTGCTAAGTAACATAGCTGAATGAAACTCAGATGATATATAGAAAGAACTGCTACAGTATAGCACAGAAGGTAACTGAAAGAGATGAACCATAATTACAGTTTTATTCAAAAACAATAATTACACTGCAATTTATTATGGTCCTCTGGCTAAACATAGTTCTTTATAGTGTGTCTGATCACGGAAAGCAGTGTATGCTCTGTAATGTGCTCCCATACTGGTTACATGGTTGGTAATGAGTTCTTGTGGTTGGGCATTGCTTTCCATTTCTTGTGGTTAGACGTCCATCTCTCCACCAGTGCTGTAGACAGCTGCTGGACAGTCATTGATGCTTGTGGATGTGCTGGAATACATCTCTCCAACTAAATCTCACGCATGCTCGATGCAAGGGGGTGGCCAGTCCATTCACAGCCAACATTTGCAATCTCTGGTTCAGTCCCTCTACTTGACTCAGAACCAGAGTGCCACAATCAGTTCTGGGGACAGTACTGGAACTTGCGAGCTATGTTGAAACTCTGAGCAAGGCTGGTCTCCTCACCCTCTCACTGAAATCTTCCAGGTATGACCTCGGAGCCCAGACAACAGTCATAATTTGTTCCACTATATGCTGCAAATGCAGCTGGTTGATCATGTTCCCTCAGTGGGTGCCAGAGTAGCATCTGCACCATTTTGAATGTGGAACATATTTGAGAATTTTTAAGCTTAGGTGACTCTCCATCCAGTTCAAATAACAATAGCTGTAGGAGACCCTAGATAATCAATTTAAGATCCAAAGAAATGCTTCTTAGAGGTAATAGTATTTAAGCCCTTGGGATTAACTGCCAAATCATTTGCAACAGAGGTTCATGGTCAATAGAAGGATCCAGTTATAAGTTTAAACTCAACCTTGATACTGAGTCTTGCCCAGACAATCTCACATGCTGTTTCAGTTTCTATCTTGGCAGATTTGAGTTTCTTGTCTGCTGTGACAAATACACCACCTCATTTACCATTAGCCTGTCCTTTCAACATATGCTTAAATTTTCCCCAGAAATCTCAATTTAAGTCCCTAAACAGCTTTATGTATGTAGTATTACATGAGATTTTTAGGAGTGCTTCAGCCTCTAACTATTGTCTTTGAATATAAGTGTTATTTCTGTTCATCTCATTCTATATTTCTTTAATTTATCATCTGTACTACACTAAGCAGCTCTTTCTATATATGGTCTAAGTTTTATCATGCTGTATTACTTGGCAGTGACACATCATTCAAAAGTTACTTTTATCCTTATGTTTGCATACCAATTGGGTTGATGAGGAACCAGTTCAGAGCTCAATTCATTCACCTCTGCTGTCATTATTGCTGATTTCCATTACTGAGTGGGCTTCCAAACCATCTCTTCTAGGCACTTCTCAGATAATGTATTTAGTAATGTTTCATAGGTTATGGCCATTATTTTTTGGGATTCCCAAGAAATAATGCTCAGATTACTAAGAAGAAGCCAGAACCGTAACAGAACCCTATTATGCTTCAGTGTTGGATCATTTGAGACTTACAGTGGCTGAAAAAAGGCCAAGATTAGCATGCAAAAATGTATTCTTTCACCAGGATAATGTCTATCCCACACATCAGCAATAATGACAGCAGAGGTGCATGAATTGAGCTCTGAACTGGTTCCTCATCAACCCAATTCACCAAGCTTAGCCCCAAGTAACTTCTTTCTGTTTCCCAGCATGAAACTTTGGATTGCTGGGAAGAAATTTTCATCAAATGAGGAAGTGACAGTAGCAATCACTGAGTATTTTGCAGAAGTTGACAGAACCTATTTTTTCAATGGGACGAGGAAGCCAGAGGATCACTGGATCAAGTGTCTATCCCACAAAGGAGATTATGTTGAGAAGTAAGGTAAGTTGTTTATGAAACAAATATTTTTTGTTGCTTTTTTTACCACACTTATCAAACCACCCTCATATGCAGCCTGCATTGTAAGGCTCTTAACACTGTCAGTTTAATTATAACCATCTGGCACAACCAATGGATTTGCCTTGCTACCATAGTTAAGTAAGGAAGAGGCCCCAGTAGAAGTAGATGTAGTTAAGGTGCAACAGAATCTCACTAGGAAACTAACTGTTTCAAAAGAAGTAGAAAGTAAGGGGAAAGTTCTGTTGCTAGGTAGCAGCCATGGAAGAGGTGTGGGCCAGATTTTGCAGGAAAAATTAGGTGACAGGTACCAGGTCATAAACTTTTTCAAGACAAGTGCATGTCTTAGCCAGGTGGTAGAGGATATAGGTTCCTTGTGAAAGGGTATCTCAAAGCAGGATCATGTGATGATATTAGGTGGAGTGGAAAACAGTATTGATAGGGATCAGGGCTACAGTATTGAGTGTGACCTGGTGAAAATAGCCTCTGCAATGACCCATATCAATGTTGGGCTGGTGCCTGCTTTCGTGCAGCATGATCAGCCCCAGTTGAACCGCTCTGTCAGGAGGGCAAATTTGGAGTCGGATGAGGTGCGTAGGGCGGCCACTCTGTCAGACATTGGATCGGTTCCTGTCGAGGCTATTGATAGGGGGGATTTCACAAAGCATGGCCTACACCTCAATAGGAAAAAGAAGGGTAAATTGGCAGGGTTGTTAGCGAAATACATGGGGGGGGGGGGGGGGGGACACTAATACTCATGGATGTACTTCTGTTTTAGACTAATATCAGTGTCCAATGAGAAGTTCAGGCAGGCAGGTGCTAAAGAGGTCCAAAACTCACAAGATTCTCACAACAGTAAAGTAAATAATAATGTTACCATATTTAACCAAAATATTGGTGCATTAAAGAAAAAATTAGATTCTCACAAAAGTAAAGTAAAAATAATGTTACCATTTTTCACCAAAATATTCCGGGATTGAAGAATAAAGTAGATGAGCTCCTGGTTTATTTAGATGACATTGAATCTGATAATGTAATATAATACTATGCCTGGCTGAGCATCACATTGTGTCTGATATGGAAAAGGTAAAACTCAGTGTTTATAAACTAGCTGCACATATGAGTAGAGAGAATAAGGTGAGAGGAGGAGTTGCCATATATGCCAAAAGTTGTCACTGTATAAAAAGTTTAGATACAAAAAAGTTTTGTCTAGAGCAACATATAGAAGCATGTGCCTGTCAACTTAAATTGAAGGAGGGCTCTTTTATAACTGTAACAGTATATAGGTCCCCTTCAGGAAACTTTCATTTATTCCTGGAAAACTTGGATGCCTTGTTGTGCTATCTGTCATATAGAGGAAAGCAAATTATTATTTGTGGGGACTTCAATGTTAATTCACTGAAAGAGTGTAATAGGAAGTCTTGCTTGGTTCTTTCAATTTGACATTTGTCATTGATTTTTCTACTCAGGTAATAAAGGACAGCAGCACACTTTATAGACCAAGATAAGTTTAAAAACATAAATTCTTGTCTTGTTGAGAATGGCCTTTCTGATCATGACGCTCAGCTAGTTACAGTAGATGACATGGCTCCATTCAGTAATTCAAAACTACCCTCCAAAGTTGTGCGTTCAATTAATGACTCAACAATTAGAAATTTCAGGGAAAATCTTGAGCAATTAGACTGGGATGAGGTGTACAAGGAACCTGACACTAATTTAAAGTACAGCTTATTTCATGATACAATTGTAAGAGAATATGAAAACTGCTTCCCCAAGTAAGTAGTTAAATCTAATTATAAGAAACCATGCAAAAAACCTTGGCTTACTAAAGGAATAAAAATATCTTGTAACCAGAAAACGGAACTGTATCCAACAACAAGAAAGAGTAATGACCCAGAAATGCCTAATATTATAAACAACTGTTGTGCTACATTGAGAATGATTATTGAAAAGTCCAGAAGCATGTGCATCATGTCTGAGATTAATACCTCTGATAATAAAATGAAAACAATTTGGAATATTATTGCAAGGGGGACAGGGCAACCAAGAGTACAGGATGACGGCATTACCATCAAAGCGAATGAAAACTTGACAAACAACAAGGCGGAAGTAAAAACATTTTGAATAATCATTTTTTTAATGTTGTAGAGAAAATAGGATCTAAATGTTCATTAGAAGAAGCAAGGCAGTTAATGGAAGAGGCCTTACCCACACCATTTGATACAATTGAAATTCCACCCACCTCTCCTGCTGAAATTAGGAAGATGATAAACTCTCTCAAGAATAAAAGCTCACATGGAACTGATGGCATTTCCAGCATGATAATAAAGCTTGTTCCCAAGAGATAACTGGGATTCTTACCCATATATGTAATAGCTCTATAAAGCGGGGTATTATTTCCAGATAGACTGAATTATGCCATCGTTAAACCACTGCATAAAAAAGTGGATACGTTTGATGTCAACAACTACCGCCCAATCTCTCTTCTGACTGCCTTATCCAAAATTCTTGAAAAAGTAATGTATTGTACAGTAGCTTCACACCTTTGTAAAAATAAAGTTTTAACAAAATGTCAGTTTGGTTTCCAGAAAGGTCTTTCAACGGAAAATGCTATATATCAGGTGATCCAAAAGTCAGTATAAATTTGAAAACTGAATAAATTATGGAATAATGTAGATAGAGAGGTACAAATTGACACACATGCTTGGAATGACATGGGGTTTTATTAGAACCAAAAAAATACGGAAGTTCAAAAAATGTCTGACAGATGGCGCTTCATCTGATCAGAATAGCAAAAATTAGCATAACAAAGTAAGACAAAGTAAAGATGCTGTTCTCTACAGGAAATGCTCAATATGTCCACCATCGTTCCTCAACAATAGCTGTAGTCGAGGAATAATGTTTTGTGAAGAGCACTGTAAAGCATGTCCGGAGTTATGGTGAGGCATTGGTGTCAGATGTTGTCTTTCAGCATCCCTAGAGATGTCGGTTGATCATGATACACTTGCGACTTCAGGTAACCCCAAAGCCAATAATCACACAGACTGAGGTCTGGGGACCTGGGACGCCAAGCCTGATGAAAGTTGCGGCTGAGCACATGATCACCACCAAACGACGCTCGCAAGAGATCTTTCACGCGTCTAGCAATATGGGGTGGAGTGCCATCCTGCATAAACATCGTATGTTCCAGCAGGTGTTTATCAGCCAAGCTGGGGATGATGCGATTCTGTAACATATCAGTGTACCTCTCACCCGTCACAGTAGCAGTTACAAAACCAGAATCACGCATTTTCTCGAAGAAAAGAGGCCTGATAATGGTAGATGTGGTAAATCCAACCCATACCGTGACTTTCTCGTTTTGCAATGGAGTTCCCGCGACAGTTCTAGGATTTTCGGTAGCCCAAATTCTGCAGTTGTGGGCGTTGACAGACCCTTGGAGTGTGAAATGAGCTTCGTCGGTCCACAACACGTTACTCAATCAATTGTCATCTTCAGCCATCTTTTGAAACGCCCACACCGCAAATGCCCTCCACTTCACTAAATCGCCAGGTAACAGTTCATGATGCTGATGGATTTTGTATAGATAGCATCAGAGGGTACGCCTAAGTGCCAACCAAACAGTAGTGTATGGAATGCAGGTGCGACGTGTGACTGCACAAACGCTGACTTCCCCGTTCATAGACAAACCTGCTACAGTCTCCATTTCTTGCTGAACTCTCTCAGCAGCATTACTCCTTGTGCTCAGTCGGCCACTATGGGGTCTATCGTCTAAACAACCCATGGCTTCAAACTTCGAAATCATTCTCGCCAGCACTGCATTTGTCAAAGGACCTTTACCCATTCGAATCCCCTTCCTATGGCGATAGGATCAAAACGTTGAACTAGCACATTCCCCATTGTGATAATACAGCTTCACTAAAAGCACGTTTTCAGGTAACGTCAACATACTGCGACTGCTGGTGCATCTGATTCTCTCTCTCATTACAGCTCCTTTTATACATGATTGTCATGCGCAGTCACTGACGTTTTGCTGTCCAGCGCAATCTTTCGGACATTTTGTGAACTTTTTTTTGTTCTACTAAAACCCCATGTCATTCCAAGCATGTGTGTCAATTTTTACCTCTCTATCTACATTATTCCGTGGTTTATTAAGTTTTCAAATTTATACTGACTTTTTGATCACCCGGTATAGTTTCACTAATGAAATATTAAATGCTCTGAGTAACCGGAAGTCACCCATTGGGATTTTTTGTGATCTGTGAAAGGCTTTTGATTGTGTAAACCATGGAATACTTCTAGATAAGCTCAAGTACTGTGGTATGAATGGGACAGTGCTCAAATGGTTTAAATCATACCTAACTGGAAGAGTGCAGAAAATTGAAATAAGCAGTCCACATAATATGCAAAAACCTGGTGATTTCTCAAACTGGGGAACAATCAAGAATGGGGTGCTGCAAGGTTCGGTCTTGGGTCCTCTGCTGTTCTTAATATATATTAATGACTTGCCATTCTATATTCACAAAGATGCGAAGCTGGTACTTTTTGCCAATGACACAAGTATAGCTGTCACACCCAACAGACAAGAATTAACTGATGAAATTGTAAATGATGTTTTTCAGAAAATCATTAAGTGGTTCTCTGCAAATGGGCTCTCAATAAACTTTGACAAATTACAGTCTATACAGTTCCACACAGTATATGGAATGACACCATTAATAAATATGGACTTCAGTCAGAAATCGATAGCTAAGGTAGAGTATTCAAAATTTCTAGGTGTATGCATTGATGTTGGGCTGAACTGGAAAAAACACACTGAAGATCTGCTGAAATGTTTGAGTTCAGCTACTAATGCTATTAGTGTCACTGCAAATTTTTGGCGATATACATCTCAGTAAATTAGCTTACCACACCTATTTTCATTCTCTTTCATATAGCATCATATTCTGGGGTAACTCATCACTGAGTAAAAGAGTGTTCATTACACAAAAGCGTGTAATCAGAATAATTGCTGGAGCTCATCCAAAATCATCCTGCAGACACTTATTTAAAGAGCTAGAAATCTTCACTGTAGCCTCACAATATATATATTCACTTATGAAATTTGTTATCAACAATCCGAACAAATTCAGAAGTAATAGCAGTGTACATGGCTACAATACTAGAAGAAAGGATGATCTTCACTACTCAAGGTCGAATCTAGCTTTGGCTCAGAAGGGGGTAAATTATGCTGCCACAAAAGTCTTTGGTCACTTACCTAATAGCATCAGAAGTCTGACAGATAGCCATATAGCATTTAAAAGGAAATTAAAAGAATTTCTGAATGGCAACTCCTTCTACTCATTAGATGAATTTTTGGATGTAGTAAGTGGGTGATTCCCCCCCCCCCCCCCAATCAAAAATTAAAAAAATTGTCATGTAATATTTTGTGTAATATCTTGGATAGACACCTTTTATTAACCTGACACATCCCACATCATTACGAAGTGTTGTATCCATGATCTATGGAACAAGTACTAATCTAATCTAGTATAACCTATACTCTTTCCAAATTCCAAAGATTCTCCTTCAGGATGGGATTTATGGAACATAAAGTGCGAATGGATGAATAAATGAATGAACAAACAAATGAATGAGTAAAATGCAGGCCATGAATAAATGTACTTATAAGTTTTCTAATCATGCACCATTGCCACATCAGCAAACTAATAACTAATAGATATAAATACACAGATTATGTTAATGTACAAGTGGATAATTACAGGATTGTTTTTAAAGAGAAAGAATCCAATTGCAAGATTAGTCTCTGACATCATTTAAATATTTAGTGGTAACACTTGATGTGAAGTAGTAGGAGATGTAAATACATGAAGGGAAATATATACAATAAGCCAGAGTACTAATCCAGTTCTTATCAAGAAGATATGATTGGAGGTGGGGATTTGGGGTTTTTATTGGGGGGGGGGGGGGGGGAGGGGGGAAAGAGAGAGAGAGTTCTTCTGCTGGATGATAACAGGTGATCAAAGTTTAAGTGGAAGTGTAGCAGAGATACTCAACCATCTTCCATTGTACTCTGTGGGTGAAAAGCATCAACATTTGTTAGTCCAATTAACCTGCACATACCAGGTCACTTTGTGAATGAGTTACTTAATTCATATTTCACAATAATTAAAAGTAATACATGCTCTATGAGCACCACATTGTAAAGATAATGTGCAACCCAGACTTCCAATAATATTTGCTGCCCCTACAGCCTTGCTACATTTACAAAATTCGCATAATAGATTTTCCTCGCATTATTGCCCATCAGTTATCCAAATAGCTGTTAAAGTCTAACCTACACACAAATATCACTTTCAGTTCCATTTTACAAGCAAACCAATTTCAACAAAAGAGATTGCTGGGGGAAAAGTATTTTCTGAATACCGCTAGAATCGTAAGTTTTTAAAATTTGTGTTTTTGTGCAAAAATAATAAATTTTTCATTGTGCTTTTGCAACAGTTAAATATGCTCATAAGCAGTGAAAGTATCAGTATAATGACACAGGCCTTTTTGAAAATTATCTGTTACAATACATTTTAAATGGCTTAGAATAAAGTATCAAATGTTTTATATCAATGAGAAACTTTTAGGATGAAAGAAGCAACTAAACAATGGAAGTGTTGTAAATTATATTTAATATTCTCTTGTAAAATTACTACACAAAACATAGAGTATAATACACAAGTGGAGGTAATTATATACAACAAAACATACATCTCACAAATAGAAAATATTCATTTGCTTTACACAAGTCACCTGGACATTTCTGCAAAAGTACCACAATTTCAATGTCCAGCAGACTTCTCAAGGGAGACTTTGTAACATATATGCCAATTGTCATTGCTACAGTAGACATTAAAAATATTATGTGCCATAACTTTTCAGTTTACATCGTATGTACACATATAACAAAGCAGTCTTTATGTTGAGTAGTTCTAAATATATGCCATTTTTAATACAACGTATACATCCAAAGATATTATGCCACTGTTTTAAATGGGAACAGATATTTACTCCGACCAGGAACTTAAACAGAGATAAAAAGCATAGCAATAACTGCTTTACCAAAATAGCACATCTGCGACCAAGCACATGTTTCACAATAAATAATCTTCTTCTAACATTCAACTAATAGTGCGGCATTCTGTCCAGATAAACACATTTACTTATTGAGCAATGCAAGTAACAAAAGTTGCTTGTACAATTGAAGAGACACATAAGTATATTATTTCATTAGTCACAATCACATACATACTTAATTATCTGAGAATACAGACTATTGTCTTTCAATTATGTCAATAAAAAGGTTCATGTACAAAATTCTCTTTTTCTTTAGACACATGGTAACTAAAGCTGCTACTCTGAGGTACATTTTAATTTATGGTGTCGCAAAAATTACAGCTACAACATTTTTATACAGCATTAACTTTCTGAACATTAATTTCATTTCATTTTGGACATCACCTGTACATCACCTCTGTTATGACTAACTACTTACTTAGACAGCCATGACTTATCTATAGAAGGTTTAGAGAATATTGGTGTTCTCTTCAAGAAAGTCCAAAAAACCTATTTTTTTAAGCATTATTTTTTCATATGCATCGTTATTATAACACAGATATAGAAATCTCATAAATTGAGACAGGCTATGTGGTTCATGAAATAATATGAAATCGTATTATAAGGTTTGATTATAAAGATTAAGTCTTTGTCTAAACTAACTGTATGATCCACAGTATCCATAGCCATACAGGCTCACATGAAACTTTTTTTGGTGTTGAATGGTCCCTTTTTAAGGTTTCTCATTTATCAATGACCTAATTAAGACTTTTGTCATAATATATTATGCAGAAACACAAACATTACATGAATGTAATTCCCATTACAATGTTTACATCAATTCATAATTCTTCTATATTACCTCATTATGTTTTCTTGCAGAAAAACTAAAAAATACTGTCAGTTTACTTGCAAAGGCATATTTTAATACAAACACTTTGCCATTTATAATACCGTAATAATATGTGTATAAGTTTTGGGTAGAAAGCTATTCACAGTGATTTATCATCTCCAGCCATGTTGTCATGACATACTGTGAACTGAATTACATTCCAGAAGTGTGTGGTTTCTCATGCTTATTTACCAAAAGAGAAATATTTCTACAGTTCTTTCAGTAACAGGGAAATATGTATGAAAACTGGTCATATAATTAAATTAAAAGTTATCACTAATGCCAGAGAAACTGATGCTATGAAGGTAGATACGAAAATATGTTCCAGTTCATTTCTTTTTTTTTCACATTTATTCTGATATTAGGAGTAAGGGTATGTTCAGTTCCAGGAGCTTTATACAGAGTTCATAATTGTCATCTGTTACTTTAGTTACAAATTTGTATGTCTCTGTCACAACCTTATATGTAAGTTTCTAAGTTTTCAGTACTACTTACACAGATACAGATACAGTGTTAAATTTGCAATAACAACCAATTTTGCACCATATGCCCACACACAAAAAGTTATGAAATAGACATTTAAAAAAATGACTAAACAAGGGAAGAAGACTTCATCTGTTGTACTGTATCTTACTGATTTGCTTATGTTCAAGTTGGTTCTGAATTGGGAAGAGAAATGTTTCCAGAATGTATCCAGGACTGACAAGCTGTGGTTGTGTAATTTTGAGATGCAAAGCTTCGGTGAATATGGTAGTATTGGTCTACAACCAAAAAAGTTTCAGCAGTTTACTGAAGTTTTTGCTCAATAACAGTGTTCATTGTTGATCAAACTAAAATACAGATGTGCTTTATTGCCTGCTTCTGAAAATACCTTCACTTGAGAGCAAGAATTGCTGAAAAGTTAATTTTCTAAAATAAATTCTGATGCAGCACTCATATTCTGCAGGCAACATAAGAGTACAACTGTGTGAAGAATAGTACATAAATAAAAAAGTTTTTGCTCATCTATGTTCATGAAACTGTTCATTTATAATGGCTATGGAAGTACATGTTGCGTATGGATGACTGGAGATGCATCATTCAGTAAAGCAAATCACAACAAAGAATCCTGCCATACGTGAACTTGTTTACGGAACCTCTTTTACACAACTAACAAAGAAACTTTGCTAATCCTAATGATGATGTATGTTCTTTCCTTCAGAATGAAAATTTCCCTGTTTCTCGGACCAATTCTGTAGCTGTTTTGAGTAAAGAACAGGCCCAAAATATAAACCAATGAAAAACTATTGCATTATCTCAAACAACTCATAAAATTTCAGACAGTATGCACATAATACAGGAACGAACAACTTTTTGTTGTACGAGAGCACACACACTTACGTTTCATACTTTTACAATACTGTCTAGTCCATGCTTAACACACCTATCATCCACCAGGCTACATATTATTCAACACCAGGTACATTCAGATCACAGGAGACCAGACTTTCAGGCAGTAGGCTTAATTTAGATGAGAAGTCATTTCAATTTGGGAAGACACAAATGGTCAAGTCTTAAAAACTTTTTAATATGTTATGGAATAACAGAGTCAACACAAATGCAAAAATAAGGAAACTGTTATCGAACCCTTTCCAGAAAATGACTGTGGTATGTACTCGAATTCTCTGTTACTTGGTTCACGTTTTGGATGAAACATCTGTCTTCCACCATAAATGAAATATTTTATTCAATAATTTTGGGCTTCTGTGTAAAAGATTATATAGTTCTACAGTGAGGTCTTGGGGACTACATACAGGTAGCTGACAACTGAGTCATTCATCCTTAGCCAACAGCGACACTGGATATCATTATGGAACTGCATGTAGTTACCATACCATTTTTCTAGGTTTTAAAGTCAGCTTTCCCCTATTGGAATAACTACTTTTAGCAGATCGTTATCAACAGAAGCAGTTGGGAAAGCAATACAATCTGATCTGAACTAACATACCCAATATAAAAACAAATGAATGAAGAGCCTTTGTATTATTAGAACATAACACAAAAGTATAAAAGGAAATTTCATAAGCAGGAATATCCCACCTTGTGTTCGAGCAAGAGACTTAAATCCCACAAAATTTCATCAAACAATTTGAAGCACCTTAAATAACACAGGGAAGACAATTTTCTTTTAATTACATACAGTTATCACATACTGGAAATTACTTACAGTCATGAATGGTCACTCATTCAGTGCTTAAGTTAGGGTAGATGCTGTAACTATTGGGCATTACTTTACTGCTTTCTGTAAAGACCTAGCCAGTCATTAACTAGTATGTCAAGAAACTTGTTTTATTTACATATTCACTTGCTACATGAAAAAGATTAACAAATATGAAACCGATATTAAGAAATTCCATCTGTCAAAGGAAATATTACCACAGTAAGCACCACTTCTTTGTGCCACATCATCAATCAGAAAAATATATGTACTTAATCCAATTGTATTGTAATATTATGTGATTAGTTTCACCATAATCAGTTGTAGTGTATTGCATTACACACATACACTAACTCTCTCTCTCTCTCTGAGTGTGTGTGTGTGTGTGTGTGTGTGTGTGTGTGAGAGAGAGAGAGAGAGAGAGAGAGAGAGAGAGAGAGAGAGAGTACTGACTCAAGTCCACATTTGAAATATAATACATTTGCACAGGGGGAAAAAATGTAGTTGGCTCTAAGGAAAATACTCTTACAACATCCATGAGAAAATATACAGGAAAGTGTATTGAAAATTTATTTAAATTAATATGTTCATGTTTTCCAATTATTCATATGCATTATATTCTATATTGTTTCCCCACAACATAAAACCACAGTTGTTAGTTAACTGTCTCAAACTTGATGTAAGAAATTACACAAAAAAGGTGAGAGGGAGCACAAACTTCATTGCTCGTTTGTTTGATGGCAAGAACATATTATCAAGTTTTAAACTACAGCATCTATTATAAATCTAAAGAGCACCACTAGTAAAGCAAGTAAAGTGAACCTGAAGACAGAGTAAGTATTTTTATAGTATTTCTAGTTGCAGCTGTTTCAGACAATAAAATTCTTTGTGTACACACTTAATAAACACTGTTATGATTGTGTAATTAACAGAGATTTGTTTGTCTCTATGTAATCATTTCACAAGCTCCTGGAGATATATCGGTTACACTGTTCTCTAGCTGTGCTAAGGCAGCACTTTAAAGAACTACCTGGACCTGTTCCATGTATGGCACACGTGTATGAAAAATTTGAACCGAATTGAAACACCTAATGCATGGTAATCTTTCACATATCATTTCACTATATAATCTAATGCATTTCATTTGATAACTTAAGGAGGGAAAATCCACAATGCCATGTCTCTGAAAAAAATATGACAGAAGTACGTTTTCTTTTATCCAAATATTAGGAAAAAATTACAAGTTTGTACCTATCCCCATGACGTGACAATGAATAATCAATGTACATGCTAAAACAACTGTCTTGATATTTGCAAGTACCATAGTTTCTTCTAATTTTTTTTGGACACAAGGCTATGATGTGTTGCTTAATGGCAGTGTTCAGTGGTGTGTTCAGATTAGTCACCTTATCTGCAGCAGTAGTTTGAAATAAATCTTAAGCTCTCTTCATCTTAACATAACATGACACCATGTGAAATGGTTAGAATGAAGACATCATTTCTTGCATTATCACCATGCCCTTTCTTCTAAACCTCACACTGCCTTTCAGTGACCTGGAAACAAGAGTTGCTCACCATATCTTCTCCTGCAGCAAAAACATTGTTGATTTGTATCAGCATTTATACCATCCAACAATTAAGACTCATTGGTCAGCACTAAGTGCCAAATCAGCCAATTAAACATAATTATCCTCCACTCATGCTGGTGGCTCGCACTTGTCTGACATTACTGCGAGCACCTGTTCAAACTTTGCACGGCGCTCGTCCGCAGCAACAGAGGCACCACGGCTTCCCCAGAGGAACTTAAGGTGGAATTCTGTGCGAAACATGTCAGTCAGAAGTTCATCCTGTTTTGCAGCACTGCCAAGTGCAATTTCAGCATTACGTCTAAACATAGGCACAGATTCTGCAAATTTGCGTGCAGCTTCCATGTGTGCCAGAAGTGTGCCGAGTCCGAGGTCAGCAGTTGATGTCTCCCAGCTCAGGCTTCCTGGTGCAGGGCCTGCATACATATATATGTAAAGAACTTAGTTCAGCCATTAACAACATCTGTTAACTATGAAGCACATGGTAACACAATAATAAAGGTAAATTCTACTGACATGCAAATAGGCAGAAAGGATACTATCTGGTTATAATTAAGTATTAAAAAACTAAAGTAAGTCTCAAATTTGTGGGCTATATTTTTTGATCTTTAGTTACAGTTATAACTACATACTTTATATCATGAATTGAATTTTCTATTGGTGCCCAACAGCACATGGTAACAATATTAGAGAGAAAAACACCTCCTTTATTTCTGCAAAATATTATTTACTAACAAACCCAGGAATGCTTCACATCTACTAAATATGTATGGTAACTGGATAAATGTTCTAATCTCCTTTCCCCCCATCCCTCTGTTCCTCTCTTCCTCCCCCATTCTCTGTCCATATTCTCCTCCTCCTCCCTCTCCTTAACATCACCTCCTCTCCCCCTCTTCTCCCCCCGCCCCCCTCCCACTGACCATGAGCCTTGCAGTTGAAGTTGTTTAAAATGAATAGGTAAATCAATTGGGATCATTGATATATAGTTATGAGAGAGAGCTCTCCAGCTGTTGGATTTGTGAGGATAGTATCTTCAGTGACAGTACCAGTCTGCAAATGAGGATTACATAATTCAGACAATCAGTTCTGTAGTAGTATTCTGTTCATAAACCAATACACCATAAATACAACTTTCCTGTCTTCTGTGAAAATTGACTGTATGGAAGAAAACAAAACAGCACAATATTGTATGTACAATCTCTATTTGCAATTATATATAAGGACAAAAGAATATACATATGAGAAACAATTTGTCTAATTGTTTACATGCTGAGAAGGAAAGTGAAACCGCATATTTCAAACGTATAGCACAGCATTTTCTTTCTTTCAATCCATTTTAACTGAAGATTTGTACATGGCTGTTTAAAAAATAGGCAGCCTATGTCTGTCTGACTGTTTATTAGAACATCATGTAAAGATTTGAAGTAAATAGACCAAGAACTTTTTGAGGCTGCTAACCATGGCCAGTCATCAGCCACTGCCAAAATTACCCATGAACATCATAGCTGTAACTGTTGAAGTAATATGGAAATTCAGGTCTGAAGAAGTTGGAAACTGTGTACATAATTCCAAACTATTTTAATTGAATCTGAACTATGGATCATTGTCATCATTGAGATGGATTTTGAGAAAATCTCAAAGTTGAAAAATGTTGTTACTAATTGGTGTTTCAATGATGACACAAAATTCAATGGAAAAATTGTTCCCAGTTACATATCCATATTATACCCAGAAGGTCATGATGCAATTCATAAAGAAATTATGGGTAATACAAATCAAAGAAATGTTGTCTCCATTAATTCATAATGTACAACTAATATGAATAATTAGTGGGCTCAAGAACACTGTAATATGGGAAATGTAAGAAAGAAATTTAATGGTAGCTAAACAATATGACATGCAGCACATTACTACACGTTTACATTACCTTCAGTCAGCCTTTACTCCTAAAGGATGTTATACATGAAAGATTCTGGTTTATTTCCATTCTATAATAAAAGTTACAGAGCAAAAATCTGAATGTGAATACTGTCCAGCAACCTACAATTTAAAAAGCCAAAGAGTAGACAGATATCTTGGTATGTTATTGTAAGAGGAAAGACATAAAGATAGGTTTTTGAAAGGTATGCATCTATGTCTTTTCTCTAACAGTACAAAGTTGCACCTGTACAGATGTGTAAAAGTTCTGATCTGCTTGAATTACAATGTGTGCAAGACAGGGATGCAGTCTTTCACCTGTATTGTTTAATCTATATACCGAAAAGTAATGACTAAAATAAAATAAAGGTTCATGAGTGAGATCAAAATTCACAGTGAAAGAATGTCAACGAAAGAGAAGAAGAATTACAGGAACTGTTAAATGGAATGAGTAGTCTAATGAGTACAGGTTATGGAATGAGAGGTAACTGAAGAAAGATGGAAGTACAAAATTGTTAAGGTTTCGTGGCCATTTGTTGACAAATTTTCTGTTGGCTTCTGTCTCAGGGTCTTCATCCGATGTTTGTTTGATGATTTTTATGACGTTTCAGCAGCACAAGTGGCTGGCATTGTTAAAGCTTCATTCTCCATTGCTGATGGTGGACTGTAGTTGAGCTCGTGGCTGCAGATTATATGTACCTGGTGTGCCAACATCTGTGGGCTTTTCTGTGGTCACTTCCACTGTGGTTCTCATCTTGCTATCTCCATTGGTCATTCACTGCAACACGGGAGTCCAAGATCCATTCACATTGAGCCTTTTTTCTTTATTTTTGAAGTCATTGTCATGTCTATGTATTTCTAATAGCTCGTGTCGACTGCAAGAGCTTCCTTGTTGGCAAATTTTACACAGTGTGTGCTTCGCCATGGCCAGTTTTGCCACCTGTCCCAACCTGCATTGCCACTTATGTTCAGTGATCACAATGTTGACAGATCGTCCAGTCATTCCAACAGAGACTTTTCCACATATACGGGACATGCAATATATTCCGAACATTGCAAGTGGGTCCCTTTTTTCCTTGGCTGATCTGAGACACACTTGGATATCCTTTGTCAGTTTATAAATAGTCTGTACACCATGTTTTCACAATATACAGCCAGTTCTACCCATCACTCTGAGGATGAATAGCAAAAAGGCCATACCCAACAATTGTATTTCCAATGTGCACTTTGCCGAGTGTTTGATTCTCTGACACTTCTTATGCACCTGGTGGAGTACTCATTGCTCCTCAGAACCCCTGCAATCACAGTATCATACATCACATTACTTATTTGCCTAGACAATGCATTTAAGTTTGAATTTGACCTATTTCAACTGCAGCCTATGTCAGTTGTCACAATTATTTAAATAATAAAGTCTATGCTTTACCAAACAATACTTCGAAGTCTGAAAAGTTGCTCAACAATGAACAATTTTTTATTGAAACAAGATAATACTAACTGCATCCTTGACCCAACAGCAATTGCTTGCTCCAACAACAGTTATTTGCAGAAAATATACAACAGTTGTCAATAGTCGACAGTCAACATTTGTTATTTGTTGTATGAATACGAGTAACATCAAAGTAATAATGTCTTTGTCACCTCTTATGCGAGTTAAACGGCTATATCATTACCCAGAAAGATGAGAAAAGCTATATCTTTAGCTGGCACATGTTAATAACAGTTCGTTCTGGACAAAATGCATAACTTACATATTGCTACAACTGTCAGGAATTTTTCCGAAATTATTATGACACGAAACTGTAGACTAAAAAAGAAATAGGCAAATATGATTAGACTGGCCTCATGATTGGATGATACTGACTTTGTCTAAAGGAGCAATTTACTAGGATGGGTAGTTAGGTAAGGAGGTAGCATGAGGGGGGTAGGAGGAGGGACATCAGGATATTGCTGGAAGAAGATGCTAGTGCTGTCTGGAAGAATGTGCAAGACTTGGTTGAGACGGGGTAGGGCTGTTAGGTGCAGGGTCAGGAGACAGTGCTGTGGGGGAATGAGAGAAATATAGAAGAGGAGAGGACTTCTAGGTGTGTTGACAGGATAGAAGATCTGTTTCGTACTGGAATGGGAGAAGGGAAGGGGATGGGGATGATTAGGTGGGAGACATGGCCTAGAAAAGGTTTAGGCCACAGTGTTACAGGAACGAAGGATGAGGGAGAGTTTCCACCTGTGCAGTTCAGAAAAGTTGCTGTTGGTACCAAGAATCCAGATGGCACAGGCTGTGAAGCAGTCGTAAAAGTGAGGCACATTGTGTTGGGTGCCATGTTCAGCAAATGGGTGTTTCAGCTGTCTCTTGGCCACATTCATGTCGGTAGATAGCTTTTTAGTTGTCATTCCCATGCAGAAAACAGCACAGTGTTCGTGGTTTAGTTGTTACATCACATGGCTGCTTTCGCAGGTGGTTGTGCCTCTGATAGGATAAGAGATGCCTGTGGCAGGACTGGAGTAGGTGATAGTGGAAGTGACAGTGTATGGGACAGATCTTGCATCTAAGTCTATTGCAGAGACATGAGTCATGTAGCAAGGGGTTGGAAGAAGGAGTGGAGTAGGGACAGACAAGTATATTTTGTATACTCAGTGGGCTATGGAATACCACCGTGGGAGTGGTGGGGAGGATATTCCTCAGTTCAAGGCATGATAAATGGTAGCAGAAGCTCTGGCAGAGAATGTGGCTTAGATCCTCCAGTCTTGGAAGGCATTGACCTGTGAGAAGAGTGCTACTTTGTGGCTGCATCTGTAGTGACGAGTGATCATTCTCCAAATATGCCAATGGTCCCGTGGAGACCTTCACTGGCTGAAACTATCCTCCCAACCTTGTCCAGAAATAGATCTCCCACATTCTGTCTTTCCAGTCACCTATCACATCCAAAATGCCTACTGTCGAGCCACAAAGGAGATTGCTCTCTTGACTTGGTAACACCTAGGATTGGAGCAAGTAAACCACATTCATCGACAGGGTTTCACCTATCTTTTCACCTATCTGTCATCATGTACTGAAATGAGGAATATCCTTACTATCCTTCAGTGGTATTCCTGCCACCCACCAAACCTATGCAGTATCCTTGTTTGTATCTAATCCAACACTGCTCCCAAACTCTTTCCCCATATCCCTACAATAAACCTAGATGCAAGAGTTGTCCCATACATTGCCCCACTACTACCTATTCCATTTCTGTCACTGCCATCTTCTACCTCATCAAAGGCATGACCGTGTGTGGAAGCAGCCATATGATTATGATTTTACCACCTGAGCTGCAACCACTGTTCTGATATCTAGATGGGTATGACCGCTAACAAGCTGTCTGTCTGCCATCAAACTGTGGCCATGACACAGCTGGATCACCCATTTGTTGAAAATACCACCCAACATGATGTGCTTTGTCTTTAATGACTGATCTGCAGCCCATGCCATCTGAATCCTTGCTACCAACAGCAGCTTTTCTGAACTGTGCAGTTGGGAACTCTCGCTACAACATATCCTTCATTACTGTAGCCCCACGGCTTAAAACATTTGGTAGTTTCTGTCTCCTGGCTAACCATCCCCTTCCCTTCTTCCACTCCAGTATTATACAGGCCTTTTATCCTGCCAACATACTTACAAGTAAGTCCTTTCCCCTTCTATACTCCCCCCCTACCCCAGCACAGTCTCCTCACACTACACCTAACAGCCCTATCTTCTCCCAACCAAATTCCTACACACTCTACCAGGCAGCACTAGCATCTTTACCCAATTGTATCCTGGTGTCCCTCCTCTTCGTCACCTCATGCCTCCTCCTTACTCTAGCACTCATCCCCACCATTTGGTCACAGTTGAGCTTCAACACCCTGAGACAGTGGCCATGTGTGGTGAGCTGTGCTTGTGTGAATGTGTGTGTATGTGTTTTCTACTGTCAAAGATGGACTTTGTCCAAAAGCTTTAATATTTTAGCAGTCTTCATTATTGTGCCTATCTACAGTCAGTTTACTGTTGTTGGCAGTTAGTCAGGTGGCACCCGAGTCTGGCACCTGCTGTGAGTGAAAATTTGTGCTCATACTCATGGTGTACCTTCTTTCAACATCAATTGTAAATGAATAAGGATGACACTTTGCCTGTTGTCCTCTTTGATGATTTGTCTGAACTACATAATGAAGGATGTCTGTGTTGTGCTGTCACAGAGTTGCTGCAGTATGAACAATCTGCAATTTTCAATCGTTCTGTATTTATTGGCATCCTGCATTGTGTTAGCTGAACCACCATTTGCACACTTCCGTAGTACTGGAAGAAGTTTTCAATTATCCTAGTTCTGAATAAGAAATGAATGATTTACTTTCAGATCCAAATTTAGTTGCAGCTGAATGGTCAGGTTAAATAATAAAGAAAAGACATAGAAAACTAATAAATTACGAGAGAGAATTGCTGGGCAACACTGCCTACTAACTCATATAAAAGCGAAAGTTACACATCTCCTAGCTTTTGGCACTAAAAGAGCAGACAAATAGATTGGGAAAGGTTAAAAAGTAAGGGCAAACCACTCATACCCCAGTATTAGAGGTACCCACCGTAAGTCAGGGGTAGACGACAATTAAAGGGCAGGTGTCAGAAAGTAGGTCACAGATGCTACATTGGTCAGCACTGAGCCAGCATGAGTTCAAAGACAAGGACAGAATGAGAAATAAAGATAAATTAGAGGGAACACAAATGAATAATTCAATTAGTAATTAGGAAGAAACAGTAATTATTTGTATATTAAGTACAATAAAAAAAGAGGGAGGGGGGAGCAGTAAGTCATGGAGATATTTCAAGATGCAAAGAAGTGTTGGAGGGCAAGTTCCCATCTCTGCAGAATAAACTTCTTGGTGGTGTCGAACATACCATGTGTAATACCAGTTGTACAAGACTTGTTTCTAAATACAAACATGATTCAGTAAAATAAGTCATATGTTTCAGTAAAATAAGTCATATGTCTGTTATTCCGTATACATAATAACAAGATAAGGAGTGTACAAATGGAAAGGTATGAAATGTTGTAACAATCAAACCGGTTGAAATTTGTCACTCTGGGACAACATAATGAGTCATCTAAAGATATGAATGTAGTGTCTGGGGTGGTTGTGGAGATGCGTCATCACCTCCCCCTAAAAACTATTCGCTGTGCCTTTAGCAGGCATCATGATCACCATCATATTTGACACTCGAGGTCTGATACGCATTGAATTCCTCAAGTGTGGAAAAATCATCGACAGTGAAGTGTACTGTGACACACAGCCTAGGTAAGTCCATCAAGAGCAAATGGTCTGGCCTGCACACTGAAGGAATGATTCTGTACCACGATAATGCATATCCATACATTTTCCAGGTCACACAGAAGCTACCGTAACTGCCAAGTTCACGTGGGAGCAGCTTGAGCATCTGCCCTACATCCTGGACATGTCGCCCTGTGTCTTACATGAAAATGGCGTGTGACGAGGGCCTCCCGTCGGGTAGAATGCTTGCCTGGTGCAAGTATTTCGATTTGACACCACTTCAGCGACTTGCGCGTTGATGGGGATGAAATGATGATGATTAGGACAACACAACACCCAGTCCCTGAGCGGAGAAAATCTCCGAACCCAGGCCCTTAGGATTGACAGTCCGTCGCGCTGACCACTCAGCTACCGGGGGCAGACTGTGTCTTCCATGTGTTTGGTTCAGTAAAAAAAAACACCTCAGAGGGAAGTGTTTCAACTTGTACGATGAATTGAAGGACACAGTGAAGAACTGGCTCTTGTCACAACTATAGGAATTCTGGACATGGGTATCCTTCAGCTCATGAAACAGTCGGATAGTTGTCCTCAGGCCTCTAGTGATTACTTTTGAATAAAGACTTCAATTATACCAATAGTGTTGTTTTGTACCTTTTACTGCATTTACTGAAGAAATATGATTTTTGAAAAATGTGCTGCCTCTATTCTGGCTGCTTGAAGGACAGTCTTTTGTATTAATGACTTCCTTTTTATCTTGATGAAATTTCCTTGGCACTCAGAAACATCATTTTACAAAAGTCTTTTATTCCAATGCCATACTTCTCTCTTCCTTTTTATGGAAGGAAAATGATTTAATTATCATGTTTCATTCTTAAATAGCACTTTGTAACATTCTTCTCCAGTCCAATTTTCTATCATTTTTGTTACAAATGTATTGAATGATGTAAAACATTTTTGGCAACTTCAAAAATATTTCATCAAACAAGTTTTTTGCATTACTGTGCATTCTGCAGTCATTAAGCTTTGTATTACTAATTAACAAAACCATTTATTCCTATTACTAGAAGTAGTTTGGAGCTCGAACAGTACTGATGCTACATTTCCGAGCTGTAATGATTGAGTACATTATTGGATATCGAATCTACCTCAGTGAATGAACGTACCTAAGAAAAAGTTTTAATATCTGACTTGGGGTAACTTTCTATGCTGCAGAAAATGTTCCAAATTTCATTGAAGTTGGTTACAAAGTTGTTTACTCTCAGTTTTCATGTATTTCCTGAGTAAATTGTTAAGAGATTTTGAAAGAAACTGTGCAAATTGGTGGTTGTTGCATATAGAGGGCTGGTGCATGGACACTATTAACATAATTGTGATGAAAGACATGATAAATCTCCATGGACACCTAATTTTAATACATATACAATATTTAGCTCCAAATGCATTAAAAATAGCTAAGTCACAAGTTGTTGCTTTTCCTACAAAGCACCACTGCTACACCCCCCCCCCCCTCCAGAAAATATATATAAAACAAAGATATATATATATATATATATATATAAACAAAGATGAGGTGACTTACCGAATGAAAGCGCTGGCAGGTCGATAGACACACAAACAAAGACAAACATACACATAAAATTCAAGCTTTCGCAACAAACTGTTGCCTCATCAGGAAAGAGGGAAGGAGAGGGAAAGACGAAAGGAAGTGGGTTTTAAGGGTGAGGGTAAGGAGTCATTCCAATCCCGGGAGTGGAAAGACTTACCTTAGGGGGAAAAAAGGACAGGTATACACTCGCACGCACACACATATCCATCCACACATACAGACACAAGCAGACATATGGCTTTGGTTCGGTAAGTCACGTCATCTTTGTTTATATATATATAAAAACAAAGATGAGGTGACTTACCGAACGAAAGCGCTGGCAGGTCGATAGACACACAAACAAACACAAACATACACACAAAATTCAAGCTTTCGCAACAAACTGTTGCCTCATCAGGAAAGAGGGAAGGAGAGGGGAAGACGAAAGGAAGTGGGTTTTAAGGGAGAGGGTAAGGAGTCATTCCAATCCCGGGAGCGGAAAGACTTACCTTAGGGGGAAAAAAGGACAGGTATACAATCGCACACACGCACATATCCATCCACACATACAGACACAAGCAGACATATTTAAAGTGGGTCTTTAAATATGTCTGCTTGTGTCTGTATGTGTGGATGGATATGTGCGTGTGTGCGAGTGTATACCTGTCCTTTTTTCCCCCTAAGGTAAGTCTTTCCGCTCCCGGGATTGGGATGACTCCTTACCCTCTCCCTTAGAACCCACTTCCTTTCGTCTTCCCCTCTCCTTCCCTCTTTCCTGATGAGGCAACAGTTTGTTGCGAAAGCTTGAATTTTGTGTGTATGTTTGTGTTTGTTTGTGTGTCTATTGACCTGCCAGCGCTTTCGTTCGGTAAGTCACCTCATCTTAGTTTTTATATATAATTTTTCCCACGTGGAATGTTTCCTTCTATTATATTGATATCATTAATTTGAATCCAACAATTACGTTTGTTATTGTCACTGTTGCATTTCGAAATCTTTTTTTGTCGTCTTATTTTCCTCTTTCTGTTTTTGCCAGTAGTTTCAGTTTGTATTCACCTTCTCCTTTTTACCGTAATCTGCTATACTATTTTATCCCGCCTATATATATACTCAATAATACGTAACCCACTTCCAAACCATAACCAAAAAAATTTTTTTGCCGCTTTCAGCACTACCGCCGCTATAATATCCACCGTTTCTAGTTCACAAACAGCTCCTTTCACCTTTTAAACAACCATTTCGGCCAGTTCTAATAACTTTCGCTTTATTTCCATTTCTGTTTTTCCCACATCACTGATCATTTTTAGCCGCTTCCCACAGGTTTTAACGCCATTATTTCTTCGTCAGACAATTGTTAGCCTCATTTTCATAATCTGCCACCACAATACCACTCCTTTTAATATACTACACGCAGTTTTTTCGAAATTTTCCCGAATTTCTCTGTCCTTTAACGTGTTTTGGCGGCAACACAACCACCTAACCTTTATGCACATCGTTGTCTACCAACCCAAGTCCAACATAGCCCAGCTGTAACCAACACCTTTTCGCCTTTTTTCATTCCAGATCTCCAGCTACTTTCCGGTTCACCTTTATCTCTCCCCATATATTTTTATTTTCATTTTCATTTCACCTCATGTTACACTTTCCACCTTCTAATACCATGTCACCCTCACAACACCCCCACAACGACCCCATTAAGATTTATTTACATTCCCTCCGCAAACATGCCTTCACCCTAGCCAGATTACGCTCCCATATTCTATTTTCTCAGGCTTGTCTGACATTTGTGGTCTTTAAATATGTCTGCTTGTGTCTGTATGTGTGGATGGATATGTGCGTGTGTGCGAGTGTATACCTGTCCTTTTTTCCCCCTAAGGTAAGTCTTTCCGCTCCCGGGATTGGAATGACTCCTTACCCTCTCCCTTAAAGCCCACTTCCTTTCGTCTTCCCCTCTCCTTCCCTCTTTCCTGATGAGGCAACAGTTTGTTGCGAAAGCTTGAATTTTGTGTGTATGTTTGTGTTTGTTTGTGTGTCTATCGACCTGCCAGCGCTTTCGTTCGGTGGGTCGCCTCATCTTTGTTTTTATATATAATTTTTCCCATGTGGAATGTTTCCTTCTATTATATATATATATATATATATATACCCTCACCCTTAAAACCCACTTCCTTTCGTCTTTCCCTCTCCTTCCCTCTTTCCTGATGAGGCAACAGTTTGTTGCGAAAGCTTGCATTTTGTGTGTATGTTTGTGTTTGTTTGTGTGTCTATCGACCTGCCAGCGCTTTCGTTCGGTAAGTCACCTCATCTTTGTTTTTTGTTTTTATATATAATTTTTCCCACGTGGAATATTTCCTTCTATTTTTTATATATATATATATATATATATATATATATATATATATATATATATATATATATATATATATATATATATATATATATATACACACACACACAAAAAAAGGCAGAGTACTGCTAGTACTGAGAGCTCAAGTTTGATTGTAAAATGAAATGCACAGTAGTTGTATTGTCACTGAGAATAACCAACACAACTGCTCATAGCACCTGGTGAAGACAGCTATAGCAGCTACCAAAATCTGGTGCAAACTGAATGCAGTAATCACATGACATGCATATAAAGGTGTGTTAATCATTCCATGAATCAAAATCTCAAGGTAGGTAGTAATTTCACGGTAGTAATTTCATCTATTTCCGATTATGGGTGGGTGGACACAAAAGACACTTACCTAAAATATCTTCAAGTGTGCGATCCTGCAGCAAAAGAAATGGTAACAAATGTGGAATTGTTGTGTTTGGTGCCTGTGGATTTGTGCACTCATTCATGCTTTTCAGTGTAGGTCGTAACTTTGCTTCAAAGTTGAAAGCACTATCAGTAAATTTCTGTCGCAGAACATGCCACGTTGAGGACAGCCTCTGAATCTGGAAAACAAAATGGTGATTATTACATACATTTTTATTTAACTGTAGTAGTGAGGAAATTTTTATTATCAATTGTTTACCACATTACATGAAAAAGCAAAAGATATGTATTTGACACCCAATTTTGGTCACAATCCTCTAATTCAGCTGAAGAAATTACAAAATTTGCATTCTATATTAGGCAGCAAATTACATGAAATATGATATTCTGCTTCAGATGAAAACATTATCTGTGAATAGGTGTGTGTCATGGGGGCAGTGCCAAAAGATCTTAGTGGGCACTTGAAAATCATTGGCACTTGTAGAATAACTATCTATCAACTACAAAACAGCACTTTATTGGGATCTGCACAAATTACTCATTGATACATCACACAATTCAGACGATTTTGCTCCTTATACATGGAGATAATCTCTGTGACTAAATAAAAGGTCTTCAATTGTCTGCCACACATATTTTATTTCACCTCTTTGAGAAGTGCTTTTAGCAATGAATTTGTATGACCCCTTTTAAACTTTGTGCCAGGAAGAACAGTTCCATTGCAACACAAATGTGAAGAAAGGATCACAAAATGTAACCACAGATTTATCTCTAAGAAATAACAGCAGTCATACTAAATGATAATATTAATACAAGGTCCAGCCACGTTAATATCACCATTGTCTGGGTTCAGCGTCAGCATGCAATAACCACTCACAGAGGGCAGGTAACAGCACTAGCAAAGGAAGGTATATAAAGCGTGTTGGTAGGATGTAGATGATAGTTCAGTTGCTGTAATGTGGAAAGGGAGTAATTCATCTGATGTCCAGAGGGGCATGATCATTTGCTTTTGGGCAAATGGTGGAAGCATTTCAGAAATGGCTACATCTGAAAACCGTTCACATGCCATTGTGGTTCATGTATACCATGCACGGCCAAATGGCACTATCCAAAACTGGCGCTAAGGCAGCTGTGGTGATCCATCGACCATGTACAACAGGCACGAGTGATGGGTGCAGAGATGTGTATGGGCAAATAGACACGCAGCTGTTGAGCAACCAACTACCAAGATGAACCAAGGGGCTACCAAAAGTGTCTCCTCAATGACCATTCAGCAAACACTGCTGTGTATTGGCCTCCGCAGTGGGTGATGCCTGTTTCATGTACACATGCTGAATGTTGTTCATTGGCAGTGAAGACTGGAATGTGCATGCCAGTACTGCAACTCAATATCCACTGAACGGCAACAAGTTGCCTTTCCAGCTGAATCATGTTATATTCTCCATCACACAGATGGCTCATCAGAGTGTTATGGTCTGGGGAATGTTTTTGTGGCATTTCCCGAGTGATCTCGTCATTCTGGAAGGCACAATTGATTAACAGAAGTAGGTATCCATCCCTGGGACCCATTTCCACCCTTACACATTGTTTGTTTTTCCTCGACACGATGGCATCTACCAGCAGGATAATGCAGTGTGTCACAGAACTTGCAGTGTACATTCTTGGTTCAAAGAGCACCAGGATGAGTTTACCATACTCTCATGGTCACCAAACTCCCTGGATTTAGACCCAATCAAGAATCTGTGGGACCACCTCTGTCAGCTGTTTTTGCCACAGATCCTCAACTGAGAAAGCTAGTGCAGCTGGCCACAGCAATGGATTTGGCAAGGCTCCACATCCCTGTTGGTGCCCTCCAGCCTCTCACTGACACTCTTCCTACACATATTGCTGCAGTCTGCGCTGCAAAAGGTGGTTATTCAGCCCTTTGACAGGGGGTCAGATTAATGTGATTGGATAGCATACTATGATGTTAATATGAATTACATTACACAGAATGAAATTAGCTACAAGAGCTCCTGTGACGTACAGTATGAAGAGCTGAACACCAGAAAGTTCGTCCTTTTGTTAAAGTTTCACTATATTTCCCATCAGACATATAATAATAATAATAATAATAATAATATCAATAGCTCAAGTTATCAAAATGCAATTTATTCTTCTTTGTGCTGAAGTAAGGCTTATTGGCACATAACCTTATATGCAGTATGACATCATTTGATTTTAGTTTACTTCTCCTCCTGTACAAATTACTGAATGTGCATATGCTATTATATGTAAGAGGGAAATTGTTTAGTTTTTACCAGT
The DNA here is from genome assembly GCF_021461385.2 of Schistocerca piceifrons. Classification (NCBI taxonomy): domain Eukaryota; kingdom Metazoa; phylum Arthropoda; class Insecta; order Orthoptera; family Acrididae; genus Schistocerca; species Schistocerca piceifrons. The sequence goes on along the minus strand of NC_060142.1, from coordinate 82,511,667 downwards.
GTGGAACAGTTAAGAAATATTTGGGCCCTGCATGTAAGGAGTTAATCTACAAATTTTTGCATTTAACTGTTGATAATGGGTTTACTCCAGACATAGCCAGGTGTTGACAAATAAAATAGTGGTCCAGGTATATGGTGTTTATGAATATGATGTCATTCAATAAATATTTTTTGACTGGACGGCAGGTATAGTAGGGCACTCTCAGTTTTCAATAGATTAAAAGTGACAATGTTTCCAAAGTATAACAGGAAGGAAATGGTGCAGCACAGACAGTCTATGCACACATAATGAGGAAAAAAACCTTCAGTGGTATAGCCACAAAATAAAAGCTCAAACAAAAAGTTATTAACACATGCAAGATCAAAAGTGAAATGAAAAGTTATTTGTGTGTGTGTGTGTGTGTATGTGTGTGTGTGTGTTTGCCTGCACACACGTGTGCATGCATGCATGTGTGTTTTCTAATGAAATAACCAAAAGGGAAGGAACGGAAAATGGTATGGAACATGGACTCATTTCAAAAGGAGGACTGGTGAAAATATTTGTTTCAGAAAATAAATTTCTGATGGAGAAAGTTGGAAAATTAGAAACTGAAATCCAAATAAAAGAAAAACCAGTGGCAATCTTGAAGCAAGGCTGAACTCTGGAAGTGCTTCTTCTAAACGTGTATATCAAAAAAAGAAAACAAGTGCACATGCAAAGAACATCTTGAACAATTGTAAAACTAAGAAAATCTGATTAAAAACTAGATTTATAATGAGCTTTGGTATACAGTAAACCTAAAATATCGAAATATTGCTAGTCAGTAGATGTACCCAAGCCATCAAGCGAAAACAAAGTGAAGAACGAAAAAAGTTGTGTGTTCAGTGACAGTTACAGTAATATAACTGCAGTAGAGTTGATGGAAAAATACAGTTTAAACTCCGAGCTCCATTATATGAAACAACAAACTTAATTTATTGAAATTAATGGTCTGAAAAATAATTAACTTTGTCATGCTGCTTGTTGGTTTGAATGGTGTTTATAGGGACGAGACTTACAAACCAGTCACAGAAATGAAAAAATGCTTATACCACATAATTCATACAAATGTGCCTTTTCTGAACATTCGACTTAGCCAGATTTAAGATCTCTATCGTGTTGCAAATTCTGTACTACATAAAAGTATATTACAGAAATACATACAAATTTGCCATCAGCAAAGACATCATATGTTCAAGGACTCCATTTAAATACATTATGAAAGGAGCTAATGGCTGATAACATATTTATATGTGTAGATGAAATGAGTTGTAAACAAAAGTTGAAAGCCCAGCACAAATTACAAAGTAATTTAAGCTGAAAAGAATAGTGATGAAGGGAACAGAATAACTGAAGCCTCTAAAAATCATCTTAGCATTCAGCCAAAGGATAATTTTCAACTAGTTTAAACAAAAAGGATAAGAGCACTTAAAACCTACAAAAATCAGTTTCTGCATCAGGCATTTGTAATTACTAACTGGTTTTTGCTGATAAGAGCTGAGGTGAAAGAACCAGTACAACTGAAAACTCGACAAGCAAATAAAGCAATGGTCAGTAGCCACACAGAAGGACAACACCAAAAATTTTTTGTGGCAAGCACTTGATTAGAAATGCCTTCAGAAACAATGTCAGCTGGAACACTAAGGAAATCATCCTTTGTTATATTGCATCATTATGTCAAGTCTTGTAAAAACAAGATTACAATGTTGGAAGTACCTCTATGAAGTGGTTCCCTCTCATCCTGGGATCTAAGCGACCTGCCATTCCTCTTTGACCTCCCACGATCAGTACCTCTCATATATCCTAGGAAGGAATTGACAGCTGCAGAAGTTTTGTGTACTTTTATATGTGTCTACCACCACTGTAGGTAAAGACTGACCAGCTATACTATCCCATAATTTTTTGATTTTCTCTGCTGAGCTTTTCTTTTTATTCAAACTATGATTTGTTACTCAACACTGAGAAATAAGAGTATCTGTCAGTTAACAGACTTGACAAGTGGCTATTGGCACTGTAAAACAATTATTTTCAGTCTCACAATGTCATCAAAATTTCTCAATCAGAAGGTTCAGTGTTACCAGAACAGGAAAGCAGCATCTGCTGCAGCAGGTAACAGTATCTGGCATAGCAGTAGCTAGAGTTATTGGAAGATGTAGTATATCTGACACATGGACTAGTAACCCCATCCCACTGACAATGTTTGGGTTGGCAGCCCATATTACAAAGTTCAACTAAGTATGTTAGGGTCGATGGAAGATCATCATCCATTGCAAGGAAGTACAAAATTCATTTTGTGGTTGGTGCAGTGCAAGGCATTTATGTAACATGTGAGACTTCTCCCACAGGAAAGTTTTTACAGCATAGAGGAAGATAACACAGCAATCATAAATTCATCATATAACAACAAACTTTACAGAAGTAACTGAATAATAATTTTTCCTGTTATAAGTTCATTATGAATTTATTGCAGTTCGTGCACTTAATCATTTTAAATTGGCCTTTTTCTAATAACTCTCATGCATCCACTTAGAAGGAGGCAAAAAGTTAATCAATTGTCTATGATATGATTTAACACAATCAGTTGATCAAAAACCAAAGATAACCACTAAATGAGAATAACATGTGATATCTTCTGTTCTGTTCTTCTTTGCTCACTTACTTGGTTCAATAGATGTGATTGGTGTATCATATTGTTATGGTGTTTTGTATAGAGAAATAAACTGCAATGTTTCAACTGTATTAGTAACATACTGTTTTTAAGGTGGGTAGTTTTCTCATAAGTGGTGGCTCTACAATAACAGTGAATAATGAGAAGCACATCAAGTGTGACTCCATGACGCTGGTCATCATGGAAGTCATTTCACTGGAACAGTTAGTAAGCAGACTGAATGGCATGACTATCAATCATCACCCTCAAATGCTTCTGACTGACAAGTATTCACTGGATACGCCATGCTTAGTACAGCCCATGAACGTTTCATCAATTGGCAGCACTGTGTCACTTGTGACACATAGGAAAGTTGTGATTTTGCTATATATGCCACAACAGCCAGACCTATGGTTCCAAATGTTGAACTTCAATTTACCATTTATGACATGTATGGCGACAATATACTGTTTCCATTTACCATTAGTGCATTGGACACTCAAAGTTTATTATTGTTGTTGGATATTATTATTCATTCCAACCCGATGTGTAAAGGACACTGTACTTTGAGGTGTACACAAATTCCAGGGACTTACACATACAACAGATTTTAAATAGTCAGGTAATTGACGACAAACTGCCATTAAATCTGACACTGTAGCTCCTGCTGCTGAATCTGTTTACGAAGAATCCCTCTAACTCCCATCAGCATTCTTTCTACAATAGCAAGGATGTCTTCTATGTGATCCATTGTTTCTTCTTCAACAAGTAAAGCTCTGTATCTCTAAATCTCACCTATCACCAGCATCCCAAAACACAGACACGAATGTTTTCATACCTAAAGATCTACGCATGTCATGTTTTGTTATGTGTGAATGTGATCAAGAAACTTTGACAAACTGTGCCTTCAACCTGGTGCATAGAAAGTAATTCCTCAAAATTTTTACGTGAAAACTCTTAAACCTTTTTACAGAAGGAAAATGTTAATAGCATTTTATACCTTTATTCTTCATGTCTACATGTTTGCAGCATTCTTCCACTACAGGGCTCTGAATTGTAGCATGTAAAATGGTGGTGTATAACTTAAGTATGTCAGTGCATGAGAAACAACATGCTGTAGTCAAGTATTGAATTCAAGGAGTTTGCTGACACATGATGCATGCTCCCCTTCCGCGTGGCAGTGCTGGACCACACACGTGAGCTATGGCATCTGATGCCTTGAGTTCATTGTCATTGATCACCCTCCATACAGTCCCAACTTACTCCATCCAATTTTCATTTGTTTCCAAAACTTAAAGAGTACCTTTGTTGACATCACTTTGATAGTGATGAAGTGGCGTAAGCTGAGGTGAGTTTGTGGCTCCATCAACATAGTCTAAGATTCTGAAGTGATGGTATCAACAAACTGGTCTCTTGTTGGGAGAAACGTGTTTATTGCCAGGGTGGTTATGTTGAGAAATAAATATGCAGACATGAAGAACAAAGAGGTCGAAAGTTAATAACACTTCTTTTATTTAAAAAGCTGCAAGAGTTATCACCCAAAAATTCAAAGGCATTACTGTTCAACGTGCCCCAATAAGTGGTAAGCCCACAATTGTCTCTCTGGAATTGTGTAACCCTGCCTACCTGCTGCTGGGAGATGTTACTACAGATCAACGTTACAACTGTCGTTTGATGCCTACACAGCACGATACAAGCGAGTCCAAGGTTTTGCCTTCACCTGAACAGACTTAATCGCATTCAGACACTTCACTAATATTACTAGAACACATTCCAATTTGTAGGGCTGGTCGAGTGGAATGTAAAAATACGGCTCTACTGTAGGGAGGGGAGAGGGACACAGTTAATGTAAAGCTAAACGGCTCTACTGTAGGGAGGGGAGAGGGACACAGTTAATGTAAAGCTAAAGACAATTGCTGAATGAGAATAGTGTCTGATATCTTCTGTTCTATTGTTCTTTGCTTATTCACTTTGTTTTATTCCATGTGGTTCATGTATCATTGTTCTTGTGTTTTGCGTGCTTTTGCAAAGGCGCAAAAATAAATTGTGATATTTCACCTCTGTTAGTTATGTACTGTTTTTATTGTGTATAGTGTTCTCATGTGGTCATGTGAGATTGAAGACTCTCTCAGCTGGGCAAGGATAAGAAAGGAAATTGTGTACATTGTTTTTGACGGAAATCTAGATGACCAGCTGCAGATTTGAAACCTGCTCCTCCCATAAGTCTTCACCACCGAACCATCTCATTTTATATTTTCATTTTGAGTTTTTCACACAACATCAGCAATGTTTTCTGTTTCCTAATTACAACTTAGCAGTTAGTAGGACAAAGCTTCTATAAATGGTACTTTCCTAAAGCAAATTGCAGTGTCCTAATGTCTGATTTCGCTGCAAAAGAAAGCAAATATGATGCAATTGCTGTAGTGGATAATGTTACCTGCGGCATGCAGAGGCCCATCATCACTGCACAAAATCCATAGAGATTACCAAGTGCTGTTTTTGTCTCCACTGCTACCTCAATCCATTTATTTAATGATTCTGCTCGTTCTGCTTCTGTGGTGCAAGTTAAGATCGTGACTGCCACCAACAGTTTCAGACATTCAGTCCTGTAAAAATATATGACAAAAATGAGATCTATTGGCACAATAGGACTCACTATCAGCAGGTGCCAGTCATCCCTGAAATTCCAAATTTAGTTAGGACATGCTACAATAAACATACGAAATGCCAGGTATGTGCAAGCCACTGCTTACAAGCGAAAAGTTACTGTTTTTATATGTATGTACTACTGTGTGAACACACATATAATGCACAAAATACAGTTGCTGTGCCATGTACACGTTCACTTTAATTTGGATGTAAAGTAATTAATCAATGAGACATTTAATGCTTGCATACAGATAATACAATGAATTCTTACAAGTGCTGTAGGTGGGTTTATCTTCACTATAACTAATAAAATAACCTTTATTTTTTGACTGCAAAATGTTTCTGGTTTTCTTTTGTATATGTAATACAAATGTAATGAATAATTTTATTCCATCAGATTGCACTCTGTTCCCTATGTTATTTGTCAAACTTGGAATAATCAGTTTTAATCCTTTGTTTTTTATATTATCATTCATTACAACTGTGACTTTGGAATGATGCAACAATTTTACTATGTCACAAGTAAGAAAATGTACTTTACAACAAAAATTTCTCAATTTCTTCAAATGTGACTACTTTTCACCTAAAAGAGGCATTACTAGTGGCTGCTCTAGTAGTACATACGACAGAAGACAAACATCCACTTACCATCCACAGAAACAGGAACAAATGGAGCAGAGCTGATAGGCACACAAATATAAAAACACTGTTAAATCTCTAGCATATGGAAATCATTAGAATTTCTTCATGCAGGTGAAGATGGAGATCAGGAAAAGTGAAGTACATGTGCAATGGTATTTATGGGAAAAAATAGAGTTTTTTCAAATTCATAAATGAAGTAAAAGAAATGATCAAGAAGTTACAGCTTATAACTACAGCAAATAATATAGTACATCAAACAGCAAAAATATTAATAGCCTTGTAGTATAGCTAAATCCGTGAGCAAAATTTACTGTTGTCTTAATAAACTACAATATAACAGAGAATCAACACACTGGCTTAGTGATTTCCAAACCCCAGCTTAGTTTGTTTTAGATGTAAAACTGTTCACACTCTTCACTTGCAGACAGAAATGCTAGCTCCGTTAGTGTAATTTCCGCTCTTACTGTTTTATATGGTAGTTTATTGGGCTGAGACACTTATCCGCAATAGCTCATATTCTAGAATATAAACTCTACAGAGGCTATAAATACAAGTAAGTCATCATTTATCTCTTAAATGCAGAAGCCGACAATACTTATTTTATTTTGCATTGTCAGTTGCAAAACTCCCTGCACGATTCTTCAGGTCTTCTTTTAGGTAAATCTGAAGTAAAATGCTTCAATTCCTCGTAATATAGGCAATGTGCAAATTGTCAATTGAATACTCTTCAAATTACCCACACAAAAACATTTTAAGTCTCCTCAAAACAAATTATTTCCATTATCCTTACACAGAACTTTAATTTCACTAGCAAATTTACTTAATAATAAATTTCACCAGTAAAAGAATGAGACATAAAGCCTTACATTATCGTTTGGAAACATGTTCAAACAGTTCTGTTTGGAAGACTGGAAGCAGAATCACTACATTCATCAACTCATTAGTTTTGGCATGAATGCTGAAATATTTTTCTAAATTTTATGATAAATGTCCCTGAGTACACTTGCATTATGTTGTGGCTTTCTTCAAACTGATACTTAATCGATACGTCTTTCTTGTTTTAGGCAGCAGCTTGCAAGTTCCATTTGCAAAGATTTTTTTTCTGGAAGACCAAATTGTGAGAGAGGTGGGGGAAGGTGGGCGGCTGCCCTTGAGAAGAAGTGAGTTTATGTAGCACAATTTTGGAATCAGCTGCTCACCAGCAGTGGATGAATATATAATATAGTACATAAAGACTTTCTATTTGCATGTGTTATCAATTTCAGTGAGTTTATATATTCTTCAAAGATGACACTATGTAGGAGTCAGTTGTAAAGATCAGGCAGTCTTTGTGATGGACACCATGTAAGATATCACTTCTAAGTCAAGATTGGCTCATTTTGTAAGCCTGGACATAAGCCGGGGGTGGGACCTGTAACGTCTCTATTTGCACCATGAAGTATAATATAGGGAATATTCCTGTTTCTAGAGGCAGATATGGATTCTGTCCGTAAATTATTGTTTATGAATCACAGAAAACACTGAAAAAAATTGCAGAAAGGTAGAATATAATTGAAGTAGAGCCTAGATAAGTTTAAACACCCCCGGGGTTGTCATAAGGTTCAAAGTGAGCATTAGACAGCAACTTACTACAACTGGAGAAAGGAGGAGAATTAAAGATTAATGGATAGCAGAGGGACATGTAGGCAAAAAGATAAAGCCTAGTAGATATCCTTGGATAACATATGAGATATTGAATTTAGCTGATGAAAGGAGAAAATATAAAAATTCAGGAAATGAATTAGGCAAAATGGAATACAGACACGTAAAGTGTGAGACTAACAGAAAGGACCAAAAGGTAAAACAGGAATGGCTGGAGGACAAGTACAAATATGTAGATGTAGGCATGACTACGGGAAAGATAGGTGCCATGTTTGGAGAAAAAGGAAGTGTCTTATGAACATTTAAGAGCTGAAATGGCAAGCCAGCACTAAGCAAAGAAGACGGGAGGGGGGGGGGGGCGGACTGGAAGGTGGATGGAATTTACAGAAGGACTATACTAGAGTTAGATAAAAAAAAGAAGTAAATAAATAAAAAGATTTTAAGTGTCATGTAATATTTTGTGTAATGTAATATCTAGTATAGACCCCTTTTATTAACCTGACACGTTCCCCATCCTTACGAAGTGTCGTATTCATGATCTATGTACCAAGTACTAATCTACATTGTTTTCAGGGACTGCACAATGCATATGGTGCTAAAGCACTGCCATATTGTATGGTGGTAGGATGGGTGAAAGTGTTTCAGGATGGCACGGATCACTCAAGATCACCCTGGTTCTCCTCACTCACAGAATGTGCACCGTGAACCAGCTGGTGCTGAAGTGATGGTTATCATTGCTTATGGGTTAATCCTACACCATGTCGTACCACAGTGGCAAACAGTCACTGCACTGTACTAGTGCCATTTCTTGTGATGACATCATCTTTCTCCTGCACTGAGAAGAAAGCGATGGCACCTTCTGGCACTGCGTACGATCATCCTTCATGAAACACATGATTCCACATTGTGAACCTCGTACAGGAGCCCTGCCTATTTTGGGTGGAAGATACTGGAACGTCACCATATTCACCCGATATGAGTCCATGCGGTAACAACCTGTTCACCAACTTCAAAGAAACATTATATAATGCAAACGAGAAGTAGATGAAGATGAGATGGGAAAAATGGTACTGCAAGAAGAATTTAACAGAGCACTGAAAGACCTACATCGAAACAATGCCTCTGGGTATCTGACATTCCCCCAGGATTATTGAGAGCCTTGTAAGGGCATGCCATAAAACTAAACTATTCCTCTTGGTACACAAGATATATATGATGGGCAAAATAACTTCCGACTTCAATAAGAATATATTTGATTCTGATTCTCAATAAATAAGGCACTGATGTGGGAATATTTTGCATTAGCAGTTTAATTAGGTCATGGTTGTGAAATATTGACACATTATTTATAGAAGAATTGAAAGACTGGTAATATTGGCCTCAGGAAATATCATTAATTCCAGACAAATGTAGGGATTTTGGAAGATAGACAAAAGAAAGGCAAACTTATGTTTATAGCAATTGTACATTTAAATGTAGGTTTTGACCATGGTGACTGAAATACACTCTTTTAAAATATAATAGCAGCAGGGATGGAATATAAGGAGTGAATAATTATCTAAACTACTGGCCATTTAAATAGCTACACCATAAAGATGACATGCTGCAGATGCGAAATTTAACCGACAGGAAGAAGATGCTGTGATATGTAAATGATTAGCTTTTCAGAGCATTCACACAAGGTTGGTGCTGGTGGCGACAGCCACAACGTGCTGACACGAGGAAAGTTACCAACCGATTTCTCATACACAAACAGCAGTTGACCGGTATTGCCTGGTGAAACGTTGTTGCGAAGCCTCGTGTAAGGAGGAGAAATGCGTACCATCATGTTTCCGACTTTGATAAAGGTCAGATTGTAGCCTATCACGATTACGGTTTATCGTATCGCGACATTGCTGCTCGCGTTGGTCGAGATCCAATGACTGTTAGCAGAATATGGAATCAGTGGGTTCAGGAGGGTAATACGGAACACCGTGCTGGATCCCAACAGCCTCGTATCACTAGTAGTCGAGATTACAGGCATCTTATCCACATGGCTGTAACGGATTGTGCAGCCATGTCTCGATCCCTGAGTCAACAAATTGGGACGTTTGCAAGACAACAACCATCTGCACAAACAGTTTGATGATGTTTGCAGCAGCATGGACTATCAGCTCGGAGATCATGGCTGCGGTTACCCTTGACGCTGCATCACAGACAGGAGCACCTGCCACGGTGTACTCATGACGAACCTGGGTGCACGAATGGCAAAACATCATTTTTTCAGATGAATCCAGGTTCTGTTTACAGCATCATGATGGTCGCATACGTGTTTCGCGACATCGCGGTGAACGCACATTGGAAGCGTCTTTTCGTCATCGCCATACTGGCGTGGCGTATCACCCAGTGTGATGGTATGGGGTGCCATTGGTTACACGTCATTGTCACCTCTTGTTTGCATTGACGGCACTTTGAACAGTGGACATTACATTTCAGATGTGTTACAACCCATGGCTCAACCCTTCATTCAGCCCCTGCGAAACCCTACATTTCAGCAGGATAATGCACGACCGCATGTTGCAGGTCCTGTACGGGCCATTCTGGATACAAAAAATGTTCGACTACTGCCCTGGCCAGCACATTCTGCAGATCTCTCACCAATTGAAAACGTCTGGTCAATGGTGGCCGAGCAACTGCCTCGTCACAATACGCCAGTCACTACTCATGATGAACTGTGGTATCGTGTTGTAGCTGCATGGGCAGCTGTACCTGTACACGCCATTCAAGCTCTGTCTGACTCAATGACCAGGCGTATCAAGGCCGTTATTACGGCCATAGGTGATTGTTCTGGGTACTGATTTCTCAGGATCTATGCACCCAAATTGCATGAAAATGTAATCACATGTCAGTTCTAGTATAATATATTTGTCCAATGAATACCCGTTTATCATCATTTCTTCTTGGTGTAGCAATTTTAATGGCCAGTAGTGTACTTTAAGCAACATTCCAACTCTCCTTTTGTTAAGTGATATTTCCTTCCCCCAAACCCTCTGCCCCCATTAGCCCCCCCCCCCCCCCTGCCCTTGACCGACCTCTAGAATCGCCCTTGACTCTGAGTATTAGGAGGTTAGATCAAATAACTAATTAGGAGGTAGTGAATTGAATTGGGGAGGAAAGAAATTCATGCCCAAACTTTACTAAAAGAAGCTATCAGCTGAAAGAACACATTATGTGTCATCAAGAAAGCTTCGATTCTGTAACTGAGGGAAAAAGTGTGTGTAGGTGGGAGGTGTGTAAACTCTGTTCAATTAACTGCCCCCTGTAGCTACTGCTATTGCCCAGGTGTTTATCGCATTCCATAAGAAAGTGACAGTAGCTACATGAGTCAGTGTATTTGAGTCATTTTCAAGCACAGTACCAAACATCAACAACACATGGGAGATGTAGAAAAATCTGCCTTTTCATGAATAGTCACAAGATTTTGTTTGAGCAGGCACACTCTAGTGCATGCATCGAACTACTAAGACTGAGTCGTGTAAGAGGCTATGGAAATTGAAATGAGCATCAACAACTTTAATAGACATATAGGCTGTGCACTCAACAATGCATGGAACTGGGGACTTGATATTGATAAACTGCACAGGAAGATGTCCCACATTATAGAATGTCATGGAAACAAAGTCCCTCCAAATTATGTTTTATCACTAGTATCCATGTAATATCTAATTGCAGTGACCACTATTACATCAAATACAGCTGTGTGATTCACTTATATCTTCTACAGTCAGCTTCTTTCCATGTTTAACAATGAGGAACTTACAGACTCGCCTTCTTTGATTTCCTAAAGCAGTACAACAAAATTCTTAAAGACACTCATTACGAGATTGTCAGTAGTTGAATGCACTCTGGCTTGATGGCTTGTTATGAGCAAACATGTTTATGCTGAACTAAGTGCTGCAGGAAGCAAGACAAGTTTGCTGTATTACTCATAGTTGAACATTCAGCTACAGTATGACACATAGTTTGGGAGATACGACATCATAAACATCGAGCTGTGAGAAAATAGAACTCTAGGGTGAAATCCCTGAGTGATACAGGTGACGTGTGAAAAATGTTAAATATATGTGATGTGCATGTGTAGGCAAAGCTGCAGGTAAAGAAACTTCTAAATCCCTGGATCAATTTCTACACATATTACTTACTACATGGAAAGAAGTACTGCAGAGGTATGAACCAGCAGCATCCCATTAAAGTGGGGGTGTTAATGTGTAAAGAGAATGGGGAGGAAGAGATGGACGCAGATGTCTGGGAGGAGAACATGGACAAAAGGGGTAGGAGTAGATGGACAGAGAGGGACAGGGGGAGTTGGACAGAGAGAGCGGGAGAGATGGAAATGGAAAGAGTGGAGGGTGTAGGAGCTGGATAGAGAGAGGATGTAGGAGATGGACTAACAGAATTGGAATAAATACATATCTGGGAATGCAGGGCTCTCAGCTGGTACTGTAAATAAATTGAAGTAGGACATATATCCTGATACAAGGAATACTGAACATAGATGGAAACCATATAGTAATTGCTTTTACATGTTCAATTCAATAATGTCATCTGTGGAAAGAGGGATACCAAAATCCCTATGTGCACTGCATATTTTACATTTGCTTTTACCTCTGTTTTAACTACTTTATGCAGGTGATTCGGTACTTATTTAACAGTATATACACTCCTGGAAATGGAAAAAAGAACACATTGACACCGGTGTGTCAGACCCACCATACTTGCTCCGGACACTGCGAGAGGGCTGTAGAAGCAATGATCACACGCACGGCACAGCGGACACACCAGGAACCGCGGTGTTGGCCATCGAATGGCGCTAGCTGCGCAGCATTGCGTGGACGTGAACCGTACGTGCAGTTGACGGACTTTGAGCGAGGGCGTATAGTGGGCATGCGGGAGGCCGGGTTGACGTACCGCCGAATTGCTCAACACGTGGGGCGTGAGGTCTCCACAGTACATCGATGTTGTCGCCAGTGGTCGGCGGAAGGTGCACGTGCCCGTCGACCTGGGACCGGACCGCAGCGACGCACGGATGCACGCCAAGACCGTAGGATCCTACGCAGTGCCGTAGGGGACCGCACCGCCACTTCCCAGCAAATTAGGGACACTGTTGCTCCTGGGGTATCGGCGAGGACCATTCGCAACCGCCTCCATGAAGCTGGGCTACGGTCCCGCACACCGTTAGGCCGTCTTCCGCTCACGCCCCAACATCGTGCAGCCCGCCTCCAGTGGTGTCGCGACAGGCGTGAATGGAGGGACGAATGGAGACGTGTCGTCTTCAGCGATGAGAGTCGCTTCTGCCTTGGTGCCAATGATGGTCGTATGCGTGTTTGGCGCCGTGCAGGTGAGCGCCACAATCAGGACTGCATACGACAGAGGCTCACAGGGCCAACACCCGGCATCATGGTGTGGGGAGCGATCTCCTACACTGGCCGTACACCACTGGTGATCGTCGAGGGGACACTGAATAGTGCACGGTACATCCAAACCGTCATCGAACCCATCGTTCTACCATTCCTAGACCGGCAAGGGAACTTGCTGTTCCAACAGGACAATGCACGTCCGCATGTATCCCGTGCCACCCAACGTGCTCTAGAAGGTGTAAGTCAACTACCCTGGCCAGCAAGATCTCCGGATCTGTCCCCCATTGAACATGTTTGGGACTGGATGAAGCGTCGTCTCACGCGGTCTGCACGTCCAGCACGAACGCTGGTCCAACTGAGGCGCCAGGTGGAAATGGCATGGCAAGCCGTTCCACAGGACTACATCCAGCATCTCTACGATCGTCTCCATGGGAGAATAGCAGCCTGCATTGCTGCGAAAGGTGGATATACACTGTACTAGTGCCGACATTGTGCATGCTCTGTTGCCTGTGTCTATGTGCCTGTGGTTCTGTCAGTGTGATCATGTGATGTATCTGACCCCAGGAATGTGTCAATAAAGTTTCCCCTTCCTGGGACAATGAATTCACGGTGTTCTTATTTCAATTTCCAGGAGTGTATTAAGAACTTCAAAATAAAAAACAATATTATTTATGTAGTTTTTCTTTGAAAAACACGAAAATTTAGTGGAGATTCAAATTAATTTATTATTTATTTTATTTTCTACACTTAAAGAATACAAGGGCACGTTGAAAAGTTTCATTTCTTTTTTCTTTTCTTTTAAGAAGAATAACTATGGCATTTATTTAACTTAAGATGCAGTAATCCTTTTTTATCAGGAAGCAATTACGTTTCTATGAATAAGCAAGGGTACACAATAAATTAAATTTTGTGCGAAACTGTAAGACGTCATACAGAAAATACAATACCTTTTTATTTCTAGAGAGAGAACAGTACTATCGATAAGCATAATTTCTTATTTACACTAAAGCCCTTGACATATCTGTATCAAGTTGCAATAGGTTTTTCTACCACCAGTAATAACAAATAAAATACTGGTATTATTTTGTTCCAAAATTATGATTCAATATTTGCTAACAAACATTCGTATTTTTAATAAAATAAATAGAAATTAAGTAACAGCTCAAAAATGGTGTAAGTACCGCGAAAGTATTCAATTACTGACGACTATGTTAATTAATTACAAATGTTTTGTATTAACATTGCTCATATTTTTTTTTTTTTTAATTCCGTCGTTCTGCTTTGGTGTATGGCACCGTTCCTACATGTACGAATAAAATCGAAGTGGGTCTGTGCATAAGGTCTCATGCGGGAATATTTAATGTAGGGTATCCAACTCTCACGTACTTCCTGGGAGCTCTCACATTGTAGCATTTTTTATTTATTTCCTCCAGTCTCCCTTAATGACATGACCACCTGATTCTCCCGTATATGCCGTTAGTATTCACAGTTCAAATTCCTTGACCGACAGAGCTCGAAACGTTTTCATATCGGCATATAGTCTTTTTTATTTTTTCTGTTCTTGCTTCTATGGAAAGCAAACGGTTTGGCTCAAGGGAGTGCATGGTACGGAGAAAGAATGACATACTATACACGTTAGAGGGGTCATGAGCTGGAAATATTTACTTGTTTCTCGGCCAGTGTTGCCAACCGAAGTAATAAAGCCTTGCGATAGTGGACTGTACAGAAGTTCATGTTTAGACACACTTGTTACATTATTTATTTCTCAGTTGACTCGCTCAACACAACAACATTTCACAATGGTTCGAAAGAACCAGCACTGCTACAAAATGGTTCAAACGGCTCTAAGCACTATGGCACTTAACATATGAGGTCATCAGTCCCCTTGACTTGGAGCCACTTAAACGTAACTAACCTAAGGACATCACACACGGCCATGCCCGAGGCAGGATTCGAACCTGCGACCGTAGCAGCAGCGCAGTTCCGGACTGAAGCGCCTAGTACCGCTCGACCACAGCGGCCGTCAGTACTGCTACATCACTTAAGTTCGCAGCAACTGAAAACAGACGACAGTCAACGAAAACTGTTCCAATTTGTGTAGTCTTCTTTCCGTAATCGTACGGACTATACCGTTTGGCGGTTCACGTGTGTATCCATTTCTTTCTAAAGTGAATCAGTTTTCATCTAATGCTCTCGAAGTGAAAATCGAAATGTAAATCAAAGTATGTCAGTTTTTTTTTACAATCATAATAACTGTCACCCATTCCAAGCAATGCGATGTAAATGTGCACTTGAAAGTTATTGTGACTACATCTCCCTTAAGCCACCATTAAAAGAATGGCTCGATGTTGGTCATCTCCTTTAAAGTCAAAATCAAATGTTGGTCGCCCTAATTTAATGCAACACATTCGTCCTGAAAGACATCGTGGTTATATACTTGCACGTAAAATAATGAAGAGTCAGGGCACACGAGTGCATCGACAAGGGTTGACTTTGTGAAGCTCTCCTGGGCGTCGCCCCTCCGTGCTATCCCCTCTCCCCAAACACCTGATCCCCGTCGCCTGTCCCTCGTGCGCCATTGTTACGGGACACGCCTTAAAAGCTCTCTTCACTCTAGGTCGCCGCGAAGCAACACCGCTGCGGCTTCGCTGTCGGCAAACTTTATTCCTCAGTAAGAAACAGCGAGAAAAGTGTGTCCTGTTAACGAGGCTGTTAACATTAAGAGCACGGGATATAAAAACGAGAGAAAACACGAGAAAAAGGCAGCAGAACTCATCCGCAGAATTAGCGTCCTATACCGTTTTCGTTTGTAGCATAACTCTGGAACGTATTCTTAGGTAAATCATAAGATGAAGCAGTCGCGTGAGGATAAACGCCAATTACCCCTCGAAAATTCTATTTTACACAGAGTACGCGAAGGAACTTGCCCCCCTTCTTGCAGCGGTGTACCGTAGGTCTCTAGAAGAGCGTAGCGTTCCAAAGGATTGGAAAAGGGCACAGGTCATCCCCGTTTTCAAGAAGGGACGTCGAACAGATGTGCAGAACTATAGACCTATATCTCTAACGTCGATCACTTGTAGAATTTTGGAACACGTATTATGTTCGAGTATAATGACATTCCTGGAGACTAGAAATCTACTCTGTAGGAATCAGCATGGGTTTCGAAAAAGACGGTCGTGTGAAACCCAGCTCGCGCTATTCGTCCACGAGACTCAGAGGGCCATAGACACGGGTTCACAGGTAGATGCCGTGCTTCTTGACTTCCGCAAGGCGTTCGATACAGTTCCACACAGTCGTTTAATGAACAAAGTAAGAGCATATGGACTATCAGACCAATTGTGTGATTGGATTGAGGAGTTCGTAGATAACAGAACGCAGCATGTCATTCTCGATGGAGAGAAGTCTTCCGAAGTAAAAGTGATTTCAGGTGTGCCACAGGGGAGTGTCATGGGACCGTTGCTGTTCACAATATACATAAATGACCTGGTGGATGATATCGGAAGTTCACTGAGGCTTTTTGCAGATGATGCTGTGGTGTATCGAGAGGTTGTAACAATGGAAAATTGTACTGAAATGCAGGAGGACCTGCAGCGAATTGACGCATGGTGCAGGGAATGGCAATTGAATCTCAATGTAGACAAGTGTAGTGTGCTGCGAATACATAGAAAGATAGATCCCTTATCATTTAGCTACGGAATAGCAGGTCGGCAACTGGAAGCAGTTAATTCCATAAATTATCTGGGAGTACGCATTAGGAGTGATTTAAAATGGAATGATCACATAAAGTTGATCGTCGGTAAAGCAGATGCCAGACTGAGATTCATTGGAAGAATCCTAAGGAAATGCAATCCGAAAACAAAGGAAGTAGGTTACAGTACGCTTGTTCGCCCACTGCTTGAATACTGCGGTGTGGGATCCGTACCAAATGGTTCAAATGGCTCTGAGCACTATGGGACTCAACTGCTGAGGTCATTAGTCCCCTAGAACTTAGAACTAGTTAAACCTAACTAACCTAAGGACATCACAAACATCCATGCCCGAGGCAGGATTCGAACCTGCGACCGTAGCGGTCTTGCGGTTCCAGACTGCAGCGCCTTTAACCGCACGGCCACTTCGGCCGGCCGAATCCGTACCAGATAGGGTTGATAGAAGAGATAGAGAAGATCCAACGGAGAGCAGCGCGCTTCGTTACAGGATCATTTAGTAATCGCGAAAGCGTTACGGAGATGATAGATAAACTCCAGTGGAAGACTCTGCAGGAGAGACGCTCAGTAGCTCGGTACGGGCTTTTGTTAAAGTTTCGAGAACATACCTTCACCGAAGACTCCAGCAGTATATTGCTCCCTCCTACGTATATCTCGCGAAGAGACCATCAGGATAAAATCAGAGAGATTAGAGCCCACACAGAAGCATACCGACAATCCTTCTTTCCACGAACAATACGAGACTGGAATGGAAGGGAGAACCGATAGAGGTACTCAGGGTACCCTCCGCCACACACCGTCAGGTGGCTTGCGGAGTATGGATGTAGATGTAGATGTAGAAAATCTACTTACAAAGTTTCAGGAACCAGTACTCGGTGAAGAATTAAAGCTCGCACAGAGACATGGGAATAGTCATTCCTCCCACGCCACGCGACTGAAACGGGAAGAAATACTAACCCGTGCTTTGCAGAGTGTGTATGTGAATGCAGAAATATGAAAACTGTCATCTTCTGTGGACAACGGCATCGATTATGAGAACACAGATCCTGCGGGTCGCATTCGCATTTTTCGCACAATTTCCTGGGCCAGATTGATTCAATGTTCCCAGACTTTCGTACGTGTTTTGATTGGTTACCACCTAGACGCAAAATGGTTCAAATGGCTCTGAGGGCTATGGGACTTAACATCTGAGGTCATCAGTCCCCTAGAAGCTAGAACTACTTAAACCTAACTAACCTAAGGACAGCACACACATCCATGCGCGAGGCAGGATTCGAACCTGCGACCGTACCGG
This sequence comes from Schistocerca piceifrons, assembly GCF_021461385.2. NCBI lineage: Eukaryota > Metazoa > Arthropoda > Insecta > Orthoptera > Acrididae > Schistocerca > Schistocerca piceifrons. Next base: position 82,493,676 of record NC_060142.1, on the reverse strand, counting down.
TCGCGCGGTTCCAGACTGAAGCGCCTAGAACCGCTCGGCCACAGCGGTTGGCTATCTCGACGCACACTAACTGAAATTCGGTGGTATGAGATATCTAGCCAGGTCTGTGACTGGTTTGCGATGCTCTTCGCAGGCAGAACGCTGCACATTATCTGGTATGAAGGGTCGTCCATAGGCGAAGAAGTAATTCCTGCTGTGATCCAAACAATTATAATAGTGGACGGTCATCTATGGGGAAGTGTTAAGCCCATTTTAGACGAGCGACTTTTCTGGTCAAAACCAATTTCTCATTGTGAGTGGGCGGCATTTGCTTGCGTAAATCAGCAGCCAACCACATCGCGAGTGCATCAGTGACGTAAATGACTGTACTGATTGTGGAGTTTTTTTCTTGGCCACTGGTGTACAGTAGACTGCACATGTGCGGAAACAGGAGACTAGCGGGCTATGTGCAAATTAAGTTGAATTTCGGCGCGGTTGCTAATGATAGCGACAGTAAAAGGATTTGCCATTTACAGTCGCTTCCATCACCCACCGCGCCGAGTGTCAACTCAGTTTGCAGGTGTAGGAATCTATTCTCGCCAAACTCATTCGTGCCACAGTAATGGAATTTGTGTGTTCTTAAACTTTGTTATTTGATTTGTTTTCATGATACACTGCGAAGGTAGCTCGATGGCCTGGTATTTTTCCCACTAGGATTCTTTCAAAACAGACGAAATATGTGAAAGCAAAAGGCTGTTTACGTTTCAAAGTACCTAGAAGAAGAAGAAGCCTACACGATGTATAAATAAGAACTTAAATAGGTAAGCGATTTGAATGAAAATTGTTTCAACGGTGAAAAAGTCAGATCTGTTTATCGAGGTAAATAATTTTAGATGTTTTCCAGCCCTCAGAAAGAAACCAAGATACAAAGAAAGAAAGTATAAAGTAAGAAAGTGTTATTTATTGCCTTCTAAATATTGTTTGGTGTGTTTGTATGTATATGTTTTCTCGAGCAAATAAATGTGGATGTTTTGACGACCCTTTTCCTATTCTTTCAGCCCTCAGGACTAAGGACAATTTGCCATACGACCTCTGCCAGGAACATCCACCACAAATTTTGCTTTTGTCATTAGTAAACTCTATTACTGTTGCTTGTTCCTACATCCAATTACCATATTTCAATTTTTTTCGTAAAAAGGATGGTCCCTCACAACCTCACTTTGACCGTTCAGGTGAAAGGGAGACAGGAGTGATTTCGGGGAGAATGTGTGAACTTCCTACGTTGGCAGACAGCTCTGGCAGCCCATGGAATTTTGGCGCTGCCGTTCAAACTAAAACGACCACTCGTGAAAAAGAGATTCAGTACAGGAATAAAACGCCAAGGGCGTTGCAGTAGACTTACTTACGAGTAGTCGATTGAATCAAAACAGTCGCTTGAGTAAATAGGGTTTTTACTACAAAAACTAAGTTTGACAAGATATCAACGTGGCGCGATGACCGTCTATAATCTCTTATTTTGGAGAATTGTAAAGCTGTCCACCTCACAAAACATAAAAACGTGGCAGCACTTGACTTCAGGAGTTAATATATCACAAATGGAGCCAATTACGTCGAGCCCTGGGAATAAATTAAGTAGGGACATCAGCATGGAACGATCCCTGAGGCTCAGTTGTTAAGTAAAGCCAATAGCAGGCCTCGATTTATTGTTAGAATACTGGGGAAGTGAAGTTTGACTGCAGAACGTGGTTCTTTGGTGAATGAAATTCACCGCGGTGGAGCCGGTTAGAACTTGGTAGCCTACACTACAAAGAAGTTTGCCACGAGGGCAGCGGCATCTTGAAGACTGGGGCACAATATACTGAAATATATCCTGTGTTCTGTCGTATTAATATATCTTCTGATAAAGACACGAGTTTTCTATTATGTTGGATAACTACATTTTTGTCACAAAACTGTGAATGATTTTATTAGCGCAGATGTGAGCTCTGCGTTCGAAAATGAAACAAAATGTCGCCTTTAGTACCAAGTTTTCTTGTGAAATGCTACCCTCTATCTGTCCACTTCCCTGAAAACGCTACTCTTTGATTACTTTGTTGTGGTTTAATTTAGGTATTCTGAGTTGTGATTCTTCGAACAATCGAATTACGTACAAGGACTTCTCGTACATGACCCTCAGTTCAGAAATCCATCTCCAATAAATGAAGTTTAGCAACGTTGTCATCAGTCACACAGAATCGCATTGCGTCATCTTAGTTAACATTTGCTTAAGTATTGAGAATTGTGACAAGAGTTGTTGAAAGTGACCACTTGTTGTTCTACATTTGTGAACGTTCTTGTGTATTCTGTTAATCAAGGAAGAATACTTTCCACCTCTGAAAGTAGCATAAATTATTTTTGTGATGTCAGCGAGAGCTTCACTCCGCTTATGTCAGCGGGAAATTCACCCCGCTTATGTAAAAACCAAAATTTAATCCTTTTGCTAAGCGCTGCGAACTTCTTTTTGGGCTAAAGTTTGTGACATGAAATGCTGTCCGAGATGTTTTTCACTACAGACTGGCTGGTTAGATTAGATTAGTACTTGTTCCATAGATCATGAATACGACACTTCGTAATGATGTGGAACGTGTCAGGTTAATAAAAGGTGTCTATACAAGATATTACATTAGACAAAATATTACATGACACTCAATATTTTTAATTTTTTATTTTTTTTTTTTGTGGGGTTGAGAAATTACCCACTTACTATATCAAAAAAATTCATCTAATGAGTAGAAGGAGTTGCCATTCAGAAATTCTTTTAATTTCCTTTTAAATGCTATATGGCTATCTGACAGACTTTTGATGCTATTAGGTAAGTGACCAAAGACTTTTGTGGCAGCATAATTTACCCCCTTCTGAGCCAAAGTTAGATTTAACCTTGAGTAGTGAAGATCATCCTTTCTCCTAGTGTTGTAGCCATGTACACTACTATTATTTTTGAATTCGTTTGAATTGTTAATAACAAATTTCATAAGTGAATATATATATTGTGAGGCTACAGTGAAGATTTCTAGCTCTTTAAATAAGTGTCTGCAGGATGATCTTGGATGAGCTCCAGCAATTATTCTGATTACACGCTTTTGCGCAATGAACACTCTTTTACTCAATGATGAGTTACCCCAGAATATGATGCCATACGAAAGCAGAGAATGAAAATAGGCGTGGTAAGCTAATTTACTCAGATGTATGTCGCCAAAATTTGTAATGACCCTAATAGCATAAGTAGCTGAACTCAAACGTTTCAGCAGATCCTCAATGTGTTTTTTCCAGTTCAACCCTTCATCAATGCATACACCTAGAAATTTTGAATATTCTACCTTAGTTACCGATTTCTGATCGAAGTCTATATTTATTAATGGTGTCATTCCATTTACTGTGTGGAACTGTATATACTGTGTTTTGTCAAAGTTTAATGAGAGCCCATTTGCAGAGAACCACTTAATGATTTTCTGAAAAACATCGTTTACAATTTCACCAGTTAATTCTTGTCTGTCGGGTGTGATAGCTATACTTGTATCATCGGCAAGAAGTACCAGCTTTGAATCTTCGTGAATATGGAATGGCCAAGTCATTAATATATATTAAGTACAGCAGAGGACCAAAGACCGAACCTTGCGGCACCCCATTCTTGATTGTTCCCCAGTTTGAGAAATCACCAGTTCTGGTGAAAAGAATATCTGGTATCTGCTGTTTCTATTATTTTGCGAGAATCAGCAGGAAAAAGAAATATTATGTTCCAATTTTCCGTCCGCTATAAGGTCTGTCCGTCACAGTGAAGAATTACCAGTGCCAGTGACTCCTGAGAATGCGACAGGTACTGACGATAAACACAGTGACGAAAAGACAGAAGGTTGTATGTATGCTGACGTATCCTTTCAAAACATCTGCTGTTTGCAGAGACAGAGAAGACCAAGATTATGAAACAAAATGTCCAAGTAGGAAGGGACTTCTGCCTGGACGAAAGAATTAAGTATGTTGACTGGAATAAAAGACAAAGAAATAAAGAGGGTTGGACATATTTACATAATAGGTATTTAACCTTCGGATCAAAAACAGTAGGGGGAACTTAAAAAGTTATCAATTAATGTTGAATTCCTTTCCAGAAAAAGAAGTTGGTGGGTGTCTGACAAATTTAAAAAGATGCTATTACTAAAATAGTATCCTGATGCCGCAGGCTTATCTAGATGAAAAATGGTTTCTCGTTTAGTTCAGAATGGCCTGAAATTATTTTATTGCGATTTATAATCTCGTTTTTCATAGTGGAAAACGGAATACTGGTCATCGCTAGCCAACAGCCTCTGTGTATACACCAGGCATTATCTTATGACACCTTAAATTTTTATTTCATTTCTTAGTTCCAAGCTGAACTGATTCCGCAGAAATGACATCATTAAAAGAAAAAGTCCTACATGTTCCTAATATGTAATCAAAAGAAAGAGAAATTATGTTTTGTTTTCTTATTAAACCGAGGAGACATGCAACATCATTGAACCATCTGTATTTACTCTTTCTTTAAACTGATGTTATCATATTACTACCAGTAACCGTTATTCGAAGCTGTCTGGTGAATTTCGCATTCACACTGCAGATGACAATATCTGTTGCAAAGATAAATATGCCGGTAGATATTAATCTGGATGGATGTTAACCTGTACTTGCAAGTTCGAAAGGAACATGGCGCAGCATACTACCGCTATATGAAATCTACGTACTCTTCACCGGAACTATGTATTACGCGCAAACTAAGTTGACAGTCGCTGCGTTGGCTGTTGGGAGAGACAGAAAACGCGTTTCCCATTTACGGTCGCTCCCATCAACCACCAAGCCGAGTGTACAGTATCTCGCTTTCAGCTTTAAAAATATTCTCGGTACGTTAGCCACATTCCTTATGCAGCAGTGTATTATCTAGAGTGCATTACTTCTTTTTTTTAAATGCGAAGTATACGAATGGGTTACAGTACTTAAATCAGAAATGTACTGATAACTGTGACCAGTTGTGAAAAGATAGCTTGACTAAGAACAGCAAGAGTAGCTTTCTGAAAAAGAGACATATTTTAACATATAATATGAATTTTAAGTTTTAGAAAGTCTTTTTTGGATGTCATTGTCTGCATTGTTGCCATATACAGAAGTGAAATGTCAATGATAAACAGTATACACAAGACAAGGACAAAAGATTTTTTAAACGTGACACTGCAGAAGAAAGCTTAAGGTTACACAGGGGGATAACTAATGAGGTGGTACTGAATCGAGCTGGGTATAAAAGAAATTTATGGCTGAATTTGACTAATGAAGGTGTTGGTCAGAAGGAAACATGCTGAGACATCAAGGAATCGTCAGTTTGGTAATGGATGTGAGGGTGGTAAAAACTGTTGAGGAAGACTTACCAACAGTAAGCAGGTTCAAATGGATGTATTGTGCAGGAGTAATGCAAAGATGAAGAGACTTGCACAACATGATACATTAATGTTGAGAGCTGCATCAGACATGTCCTCGGACCAACCGCCATCACCATAACAACAAGTGTGTTGCAAGTATTGATGTGAAACTGTAAGATATGAAATTATCAATCGTTTTTAACCAAATAGTGCCCTCAAGATCTCTTGAGAAAGAATTAGTTCCTCTGCAGACGTCATGAATACATGCATTATGCTCGGTGCTGCTACAACTTGTAAAACGCTATATGCAGTCAAGAAACTGCCAGAAAAAGCTGAACCACTGTACTGGTGACTTATGCATTATGCTCGGTGCTGCTACAACTTGTAAAACGCTATATGCAGTCAAGAAACTGCCAGAAAAAGCTGAACCACTGTACTGGTGACTTCCACGCCAGTTTGTGCTGACCGCTTAAGGCACTTACACGAGCAGCAATCAACCGATCGTCCTACCGAAAAATTGTGCGTACGTAGGCGTTTTGACCGACTGAGCGACGAACTTTCACGTTCGTCTTCAGTGACTGTTTATGGAGAAATTTGAAAACTGCTCATTCATGTGGGACACGTAGTGCAAGAAGTAAAGCGATATAGATGCAAGAAATGAAGGATTTTTTCATTTTTTTAATGAATCCATAATGGTTTCGTGCGGCACATAGAGCGAATTAAAGTCCATCGATGATCTGTATTTCTCTTTTTGCGTTTTATTTCCGATACTTATCGGAAATGAAATCTTAAAACCGAAATATCGACATGCAATGGATGATATTTCTCTCTGACATACCACCACTTGAGGCCCCGTGCAAGACAGTCATCAGTCTGACTGACAATGAGCCGAGTAACGATGCGGTTTCAGTTCTGGAGAAGGGACTTAGCTTTGCTCCCATCCCTAAGAACACATCGGTTGCGGACATTGTCAGCACAGTTGCGGCGCAACTACCGCCTGAAACAGTGGAAGAAGTACGTCGTGAAACCTGCCATGCTCCGACGAGAACTAATCCTATAAAGTCAAATATTACCAGCAGAGAGCGGGTGGCGATTCGGGACCCGAGAGAATGCTCTGAGATTGTCGTGTTACCCGCTGACAAAGGCAACGCTGCTGTTGTTCTTTCCCACAGGGACTGCATTGAGAATATGCAGAGCCCGATAGATGACGACTCCTACAGGTAGATCAACGCTAACCCCACAAAAAAGGTGGAGAACAAGACTAGGGCTCTTTTAAAAGACGCACGTTTGCCAGAGGGTTTCGCCAAGAAACTGTCACCTCAAGGACCTCTAGCGCCAAGACTTTATGAGGTGGCTTTGCGGCCTATTGTACGGAAATATTAACCCCTTTTGTGAGTAAATGCACCAACCACATCCGCAATTCTGTGGATTTTGTAAAACAGGGTGAAAGCCTCTGATGTCCTGGTGAGTTTTGACGTCGTTTCATTACTCACTGGTAGCTAGCTCTACGAGAGCCACTAGAGCTTGTTGGTCAGAAATTTGACGAGAAGACGACCGACCTTTTCAGGCATGCCCTGACCAGCACATATTTTCTGTTTAATGGAGAATAATACGAACAAATGGAAGGAGTCGCAATGGGCAGCCCACTCTCGCCTGTGGTCGCGAGTTTGTATATGGAGTACTTCGAGGAGAAAGCCCTGGCCTCTTTAAAATGGAAACCCACGTGTTTTTCATTTATGTGGATGACACGTTCGTCATCTGGCTCTATGGAATGGGCAAACTCCTTGACGTCCTTACACATCTGAACTCCAAATTCAATGTGGAGACTGAAGAAGAAAGAAGATGATCATTCCTGGACGTCATGCTCAAGAGAAGAGCCGATGGCACCCTGGGTCACGGTGTTTATCGGAAGAAAACGCACACTGATTTGTATGTGCACGCAGAGAGCTGCCACCACCCTTCGCAGAGGAGTGGGGTTCTAAAAACACTATACGCAGGACGCGCTCCATTTCAGACGTAGAGAGTCTGCCCAGGAGCTGGAACACCACAGAACTGTATTCCGAAAAAACGGGTGCCCAGAATGGCAGATCAGGCGCGCTCTCCGCCCCACCGCAACAGTACTGTCTATGGAGACCAAAGAAGCCATGGAGGAACAGGCAGCCACTGCCTTTATACCGTACACTGGCGCACTATCGGGAAAAACCGTATGCATATTGAAGTAGCACCGAGTAAAAATCGTCTTTTGCCCGCCCATAAAACACGAGCATTATTGGTAAGTGTCAAAGATGATCTCGATTTGCGGAAGGCCGGCGTATACGATTCCATGTCATGTGGGAAGACATATATCGGACAGACAGTGCTCACCGTCGAAGATCGTTACCGAGAACACCAGAGGCACACTCGACTGATGTATCGCAACAAGTCAGCGGTCGCAGAGCACTGTTTGTCTGCGAATCGCGCGATGATGTACGAACATAACAGGATCTTGGCACAGACTTCCAAATACTGGGACAGCGTCGTTAGAGGGGCCACAAAAATTCGTACCACGGATGATTTCATCAACCGAGATTGCGGCTATTATCTTAGCAAGGTCTGGGAACCAGGACTGAGTTTAATTGAGAAGACTATCAGCAAACAAAACGATCCAGCGACCAGAGCCGACAGAGAACTTGCATCAACGCCATCACCGATGTCGACGTGCGGCCGCTGGCGAGGACCGCGGACGGAACGGCTCGCGGGGGTGTGGGATATTAGTAGCCGGCCGCGAGCCCTTAGGAGCTCAGTTCGTCACCGCACCTGACCATGGCGACGTGTTTGATCGCCGAAATATTGTGCCCGTTGGACACTATGAAGCGGCAGTATACCCGTGGACTGTTCGCTGAACAAATACGCCGGGAGAAACTTAAGTATCACAAAGTGTGGGATAATTTTTATACACACATCAAAAAAAGTTTTGCTTCAGCTCGGTTCTGAGAAATTTGGAATAGAGATCAACATAAACATCATTTCCGCCCTTTTTATTGCTCATGAAAACCACACATGGATGTTGTACCACTGTGCACCGAGACCTTCAGAGATGGTGGTCCAGATTGCTGTACAAACCAGTACCTTTAATACCCAGCAGCACGTCCTCTTGCATTGATGCATGCCTGTATTCGTCGTGACATACTATCCACAAGTTCATCAAGGCACTTTGGTCCAGATTGCCCCATATCTCAACGGCGATTAGGCGTAGATCCCTCAGAGTGGTTGGTGTGTCACGTCGTCCATAAAAAGCTCTTTGTAATCTATCCCAGGCATGTTCGGTAGGGTTCAGTTTTGAAGAACATGCTGGCCAATCTAGTCGAGCGCAGTCTATTGGTCGGAGGATGGCATTCACGTATCGTGCAGCCGTTACGGCGCCTTCCATGACCACCAGCGGCGTACGTCGGCCCCACATAATGCCACCCCAAAGCAGCAGGGAACCTCCACCTTGCTGCACCGCTGGACATTGTGTCTAAGGCGTTCAGCCTGACCGGGTTGCCTCCAAACATGTCTCCGACGATTGTCTGGTTGAAGGCATATGCGACACTCCTCGGTGAACAGAACGTGATTCCAGTCCTGAGCGGTCCATTCGACATGTTGCTGGGCCCATCTGTACCGCGCTGCATGGTATCGTGGTTGCAAAGATGGATCTCGCAATGGACGTCGGGAGTGAAGTTGCGCATAATGCAGCCTATTGCGCACTGTTTGAGTCGTAACACGACGTCCTGTGGCAGCAAGAAAAGCATTATTCAACATGGTGGCGTTGCTGTCAGGGTTCCTCCGAGCCATAATTCGTAGATAGTGGTCATCCACTGTAGTAGTAGCCCTTGGGGGGGGGGGGGGGAGGCTGAGCGAGGAATGTCATCGACAGTTCTTGTCTCTCTGTATATCTTCCATGTCCGAACAACATCGCTTTTGTTCACTCCGAGACGCTTGGACACTTCCCTTGTTGAGAGCCCTTCCTGGCACAAAATTACAATCCGGACGCGATCTAACCGCAGTACTGACCGTCCAGGCACGGTTGAACTACTGACAACACGAGCCCTGTACCTCCTTCCTGGTGGAATGACGAACTGATCGGATGTCGGACCCCCTCCGCCTAATAGGCGCTGCTCATACATGGCTGTTTACATCTTTGGTGGGTTTAGTGACATCTCTGAACAGTCAAAGGGACTGTGTCTATGATACAATACCTACAGTCAAGGTCTGTCGTCAGGAGTTCTGGGAACTGGGGTGACGCAAAACTTTTTTTGATGTGTGTAGTTCTAACAGTTACTAAATTCTTGATTTCTTATGTATCTGTTGTTGTATTTGTTAGATAATGTCCACCAGCGCCATGTGTAATCTTTCTTCTTCGAATTTGAAATTCGTTTCTTAAACTTACAGGTCATCTTTTATACTGCATACATAAATAAATTAATAAAGTCTACATGAACATCTTTTGTTTCATTTATTTCGCTGGACTTTCCTCAGGCAACTATAAATCACGGTGCAGGTTTCAGGAATAATTTTAGTCAATAATTGTGGGGATACAACAGCACTGAATTTGAGATCATCGTAACTTCTGCAGTGATTAGAAACAGTAATGTAGCTAACAGCCTTTCCTCGCATCTCACAGCCTCTCTGAAGACTGTATTCTAATCTGTTAAGATTGGTTTGATGATGTACAGCAGCTCCGAAATGCACGAGTCATCCATTTTTAAATAATTACGAAAATCATCGGTTCCCAGCTTCTTAAGTAACAGAGTGTGGGTAAATTTCTTTCCTTGCATTGGCCACTTCTTTGCCCACAGCTTTCTCTAGGCTTTTTTTGTCTTGTTACCTTTGAAGCAGACAAAGCAAGCCGGCCGGGGTGGCCGAGCGTTTCTAGGTGCTTCAGTATGGAACCGCGTGACTGCTACGGTCGCAGGTTCGAATCCTGCCTCGGGCATGGATGTGTGTGATGTCCTTAGGTTAGTTAGGTTTAAGTAGTTCTAAGTTCTAGGGGACTGATGACCTCAGATGTTAAGTCAAATAGTGCTCAGAGCCATTTGAACAAACCAAACTCCCGTTTTTAATTTGTGCGTGAAAAAAGCTGGATCAAGTAGAACATAAACACGATGAAGTACATATAAATAAAGCACAGTAGGTCAGCTCTGTAATCGCTGAGTGCCGTCAGTCGGTATGTGTGTTGGCTGCCACACTCATTTGTGATGTAAATTCAAGAACATCATGTAGGAAACTGTTCAAGGAACTGGGTATTCTAATCACTGCTGCTCAGTATATTTATTCCTTAATGAAATTTGTTGTAGATAATATATCTCTATTTCAACAAATAGCTCAATACATAGGTTTACTACTAGGAATAAGAACAATCTACACAAAAACCTAAAATGACTTACCTTGGTCCAAAAAGGGGTCCAATATTCAGGAACACACATTTCCAATAAATTTCCATCAACCATTAAAAGCCTGGTTTCAGATAAAGCGCAATTTAAATAGAGTTTGAAAGACTTCTTGATAGGCAACTCCTTCTTCTCTACAGATGAACATCTTAACAGGGACTGTTAGATTTCCATTTTGGCAGCACTTGGTCACAACAGTCCAAAATGAGATATTTTGTTTTCTACCGGGTAACAATGATGCTGAAACTGTTTCAATGTTGAAACCAGCTTTTAAGTGCATAACTATGTTTCATTCTCACAGCAGTACTTCCAGTTTACTGTAACGTGTTCACATATTTTGACAATATCTCGAAAATCAGAGCAGTAAGTATTACGAGGGAAAAAAAGGAATGACATCGCCGTGGGCGGAGCTTGTGTAGTACGCATTTCTGCCGCTAGGCGTGTGTAGCGCAACTCAACTCATTGCCAGTTCAGTGCCGCCTGTGTTGTCGATCTGGCTTGTTCTGCGTGCCCGCAGTGACTGTTTTAGCTAGCGTTGTTTTGTTCTTGTTTCGTTTTTTATGATGGCAAGTTTAAGTGAACAACGTGTACCTCTGAAATTTTGTTTCCTACCGGGTAACAATGCTGCTGAAACTGTTTTAATGTTGAAACCAGCTTACCAAGATGACGCTATGGGAAAAACTCAAGTGTACAAGTGGTTTGGTCGATTTAAAAATGGCGACCTGTCGACTGATGAAAAACCTCTTTCTGAACGTCCATCAACTGCCCGAATCGACGAAAATATTGAAAAAAATTCGACAGCCTGTACTCACAGACCATTTTCAGAAGATTGCGCAATAGTGTTCGTCAAAAAAGACCCGATTTGTGGCAGACAGGAGACTCGTTCTTCCACAACGACAACGCACCTGCACACACAGTCATCTCTGTTAAGACAGTTTTTGGCTAAAAATGGCATAGTTCCGCTGTCCCACACATTTAGTCGCCTGACCTGGCTCCGAGTCACTTTATTATTTCCACGCATGAGAAGGGGCATGAAAGGACACTGATTGGACAACATTGAAAAATTCGACAAAGAAACCAGGTAGAAGCTGCAGGCCGTTTCTAAAGATAACTACTAAGAATGTTGATGGTGTTAGGACAGCAACCAGCCACAAATTTACTTCCAGTTCCTTTATTCAAAGAGTACCGTTACTGGTTTCGAATCGTAGTGATTCATCTTCAGACGGTTTACACGCTTTCCTTATGCCATGTGGTGTGTTTTTTTACAGATTAATTGTCCCAAAATATAGATAATTATAAGCACGCCATACACAGATGGTTGCGTTACAGATTTTCGTTGCATGTGACTTACGTGAAAGTCGGTTTGGAGTGTTTGTTTTCATAACATTCGTCCAACAGATGTGAATACATTCCCACTGCATTCTTATTGTTGCACACGTAAATTTTTCTCACTGAACACTTTAGATTTGTCACTGAGAAGATTTCTACCGTGCACCACATATTTTGATACATACAAAGAGCTTACAAACATATGAGTATCAAAGATGCTATGATATATCGTAACATTTAAAGATGTCCTATGTTTGGAAAGGATCATATATTCACTTACGCAACTGAAATGCCTTTTACACTAATACAGAGACATTGATTTTTTCAGTTGATACTGTTACATTAATTATAAAGTTGTTTTTTTGTACTGTATAGGTAAACTAGTACATTATTTAATTACATTTAGCATCATGAGAATTATTGTAACATATAAATTTGTTACTTGATCTGCAGATAGCCGTACTTACATTATTTGCTTTGGAGGTTGGAAAGGCTTGTTAGCTAACTCTGTTTGTTCATTAAGGATATAGTCTGGGGTGCTGTTTTTGTGTGTGTGTATTTCTATTTCTTCTAATATATTCATAGTGGCACCTTTTTCTGCTAGATGTAAAATTTTTAAGTTGTTCTCAATGTTTCCCACTGAATGCTTTTCTTCAGCAATATGGGCTGCAAATGCAGATTTGTTCAAATTACCAAATCTTAAAGCAACAGAATCAACTGAAAAAATCAATGTCTCTGTGCTAGTGTAAAAGGCATTTCAGATGCGTAAGCGAATATATGATCCTTTCCAAACATAGGACATCTTTAAATGTTACGATATATCATAGCATCTTTGATACTCATATGTTTGTAAGCTCTTTGTATGTATCAAAACATGTGGTGCGTGGTAGAAATCTTTTCGGTGACAAATCTAAAATGTTCAGTGAGAAAAATTTACGTGTGCAACAATAAGAATGCAGTGGGAATGTATTCACATCTGTTGACAAATGTTGTGAAAACAAACACTCCAAACCGACTTTCACGTAAGTCACATGCAACAAAAATCTGTAGCGCAACCATCTGTGTATGGCGTGCTTATAATTATCTATATTTTAGGACAATTAATCTGTAAAAAAAAAAAAAACACACCACATGTCATAAGGAAAGCGTGTAAACTGGCTGAAGATGAATCACTACGATTCGAAACCGGTAACGGTACCCTTTGAATAAAGGAACTGAAAGTAAATTTGTGGCTGGTTGCTGTCCTAACACCATCAACATTTGTCTTCGAATAACAGCCACGGTCTCCATCATGTCATCACATGACAAAATTGCATACTACAAAGAATGTTTCGGGCAGTGGAAGCACCGGTGGGAAAAATGTATCAGTTATAATGGCAAGCATTCTGAAGGAGGTTGTCTTGTAAACAATTCGACAATATATAGCTTTTAAAAAATAATTCCTGTTTTTTTGCGTAACCCCTCGTTTTTTTGTTTTTATGTTATGCTTTCTGACATGTTCCACATCCACGAGAATCTCTCTGGAACGGAAACTGAATCTAATCTCCACGAAATCGGTCGGTCCGTCGGCCGACCGACCGATAAATTGGTTCGTGTGTAGGGAGGGGCGTTTAGTCCAAGTGTGGTGTGGGGAACGCCCTGATGGGAGCGCTAGCCAGCAGAGCGATTGCTTGTGCTTGTGCTTGTACTTGCCTCTCGATGAGGTCGAGGCGCAGCTGTCGGCCGTGCGGCAGCGTGACGAGCTCGAGTCCGCAGGCGATGCCGAGCCCGAGGTCTGCAGCGTCGAGCAGCAGCGAGAGGTCGACGCGCGTCAAATGGGCCGCCAGCACGCGCGGGCCCGTCTCCTGCAGCTGCCGCCGCACCGCCTGCGCATGCGCACAAAAACGCCCGCGTCACCCTCAGAGGTCCGTAGCCGTTAAAGGCCCCGTACACGATCAAACAGTTTGTCAAACTGCACACTGTTTGCCATACAGTTGGCCGTGTACGGTGCTGTTTGACGTGTTTGTCAAGCATAGAACGTGTTTGCGAGATAATTTTGATTACTGAAAAGTTGGACGAGGTGGCGGACGTTGCTTTTGTCGAATTTTCGTCCCACATGTATAGAGAAAATTTATTTTTTACAATTTATCTCACTGTATGGTGAGAACTATGCAAACTACGATCATGGATGAAAACAAAACAGCGCCGAAAATTACCAAAATGGTAGAGGTATCACATCCTTCCCAGCCACATCTTACGCAGGAAGAGGTTATGAACGAAATCAACAGTTTATGGATGACGGAGAAACGGGGGTGCAATGAAATAAAAGAATTGGAAGTTCTCCAGTTGTTCTACATACGATGTAGGCTATATGTACGAGGGTAACCCCAAAAGTAAGATCTCAACAGAACTCTGTTTGTGTGGCAGTTGGTCACACTGTAGTGCTTCACGCGCTGTGTGTAAACATGCGCACGCCGCGCTGAGGTTCTCAGTCTTGGCTTTTTAGCCGTTGAGAATGGAGCTCCCGTTGGATGTTATCGCCAAGTGCGCACTGCGGCCGATTGAAATCCATCGCCAATTGACGGAAGTGTAAGGTGAGTCGTGCTTCGATGTCAAAAATGTTCGTAATTGGTGTAGAGTGTTTGCAGCTGGTCGGACCGAAATTCACGACGAACAAAGGAGCGGGAGACCGTCAATTTCTGAGGAGACAGTGTTAAAGGTTGAGAAAAGCATGCCTGAAGAGCGGCGGATCACCCTGGATGATCTTTGCACGCTGGTTCCTGAGGTTTCCCAAAGCACCCTCACAGAATTTTAACGGGAAAGTGTATGGCACTTTTGAGAGAGAATTGTGAATGTGCAGTTACGGGCCACTACTGACTTAAGAATGGAATATTGTCCTAGTCAGCAAAAACGTTTTCTATTGGGGAGAGATCTGGCGACCTTGCTGGACAAGGTAAGATTCGGCAAGCACGAAGAGAAGCAGCAGAACTCTCGCCTTGTGTGGGCTGGCATGTATCATCTTGCTGAAACGTAAGCCCAGAATCGTTTGCCATGAATGGCAGCAAAACAGGGTGCAGAATATCGTCGACATACTGGTGTGCTGTAAGGCTGCGGCGGATGACAACCAAAGGGGTCCTGCTATGAAATGGAATGGCACCCCTCACTATCAGTCCTAGATGCCGAACAGTATAGCGGGCGACAGCCAGGTTGGTGTCCTTGATGTCCGGGGAGTCTTGAGACACGACTTTGGCCTAGAATCTCACTGACTGGAGTAGAAATGTCTTCAGTGATGAACCCTGCTTCGAACTGAATCCCAATGGCCAGCAGTTCTGTTTGAAAGGTATGACGGAGACTAGAGAGCATTAGTGTATTAGCACCAGCCTGTTTAACCGAGAGGTTACGTGCTTGCCTCCCATGCAGTGGGCCTGGCTATCGTTCCCGGCCAGGTTGCAGATTTTCTCCGCTCGTGGAGTGGGTGTTGTGTTTTACTCATCATCACCGACATGCGACATGTAAGTCGCCCAATGTGGCGTCACCTGAAATAAAACTTGCAGCCTGGTGGCCGCCCTCGCCCGGAAGGGGCCTCCCAGCCAACAATGCCATACGATCATTTCATTTCATTTTACTAGGCCTGGCATCGCGCATGAAGGGCGTGTAGAGTCACATTCTGAGTGTTCACTGTGAAGAATGAGGCCGTGTACTGGTATGAGACTGCGTTATCAGCACCTGACACAGCTTGAAAGCACCCACATTGTGAATCTCCATTTCGCTGGCTGGTCGAATCGTGCAATATCCAGGTTTGTGGGGCATTCGAATGTGACAGTGACTCTATGTTGGACCGTACGGGTATATGTGGGCAAAGATACTTGTCTTCAAGGTTCTAGTCTACAATGTCCGACTCCCATAAGGTAGTATCACCACACTGTACACCAAGCACGACTTTGTGTCATTCTACACCATTGCTCTGATATTAGCACCAGTCAGACTAGGGAATTACCATCCCATGCGTAGACTGCCGGTAACACCACAACACAACCGGTCTAACCGAGAGAGGTGTTGCAGTGATTGACACGCTGGACTCGCTTTCGGGACAATGACTGTTAAGATCCAAATATGGCCATCCACTATTAGGTTTTCTGTGATATCCCTGAATAGTTCCAGGCAAAGGTCAGTATGGTTCCTTTGAAAAGGGCAAGGTCAGTTTCCTTCCCCATTGTTTTGGAACCCAAGCTTGTGCTCTGTCTCCAACAGTCGCGATGTTGACGGGATGTTGTACTCTACTTAAACCCTACCTTCGCAACCGGATTACCCACCTCATCTCTGAGCTGGCGGGATTCGGGACACAGACAATGATTTCAACATACCACTACAACAAGAGTTTTCAGCTGACTGACTGACAAGGGAGTGATCTACTGCCAGCACCTAGCCCTTGAATGCAGTGATGCCAACTTCGTCGAAAAAAAAAATCATTTTCTGCATCAGAGTCTCGGCACTCTCTATTTTCTGAGCATGTCTCGTATGTATACCAGCAATCTTCTCTTATATATAAAAGGCAATGTCCCGACCAACTCACTCCCTCACTCCCTGACTCATCATCGTCCAGCTCAATCATCGTTCAGCTCAATCATCGTTCAGCTCAAATCGCTAATGACAGAATGGATGGGTGTTAATCTGGTACTGTAGGCGTCGTTGAAGAAGTGATTTTTCGAAATTCCACCCCTAAAGGAGTGAAATACGGTATGAAACGTTTTTTGAAAAATGTCGTTATTAAGGCACTTTTGAAGCCAGACATATGAAAATTGGTATTTGGTTTCTCTGTCAGAAATAAAGAAATACGTGTTTCAGCGTTTCTGGAAATTCAGCACCTATAGGGGTGAAATGTTTTCGAAAATGTTTCATTGTGGAATCATATTTAAAGCTAAATCTACAAAAACTGGTATTTAGGTTCTCTGTTAGAAATTAAACAATACGTGTGCCACTATCTTTTGGAAATTCAACTCCTTAGGGGTGAAATACACGGCCGAAATTTTTAAGAAAATATTTCGTTATGTTAAGAACAATTTTTAAAGCTAAATCTATGAAAATTTGTATTTCACTTCTGGGTTAGATATAAAAAAATACAGTACTGGCCATTAAAATTGGTACACTAAGAAGAAATGCAGATGACAAACGGGTATTCATTGTTCGTTCGTTGTTGATACACCATCGCAGACGCTCTTGTCCGTGAAGCATCGTCAAGGGTAACCGCAGCCACGGTCTCCGAGCTTATAGTCCATGCTGCTGCAAACGTCGTGGAACTGTTTGTGCAGATGGTTGTTGTCTTGCAAACGTCCCGATTTGTTGACTCAGGGATCGAGACATGACTGCACGATCCGTTACAGCCATGCAGATAAGATGCACGAGGCCGTTGGGATCCAGCACGGCGTTCCGTATTACCCTCCTGAACCCACCGATTGCATATTCTGCTAACAGTCATTGGATCTCGACCAACGCGAGCAGCAGTGTCGCGATAGGATAAACAGCAATCGCGATAGGCTACAATCCGACCTTCATCAAAGTCGGAAACGTGACGGTACGCATTTCTCCTTCTTACACGAGGCATCACAACAACGTTTCACCAAGCAACGCCGGTGAACTGCTGTTTGTGTATGAGAAATCGCTTGGAAACTTTCATCGTGTCAGCCCGTTATAGGTGTCGCCACCGGCGCCAACCTTGTGTGAATGCTCTGAAATGCTAATAATTTGCATATCGTAGCATCTTCTTCCTGTCCGTTAAATTTGGCGTCTGTAGAACGTCATCTTCGTGGTGTAGGAATTTTAATGGCCAGTAGTGTGTGTGTCAGGAGATGAGTTCTATTGAAATATCACCACATAAATCTTGTACTCCAGCTACCAGAATCGTTTTTCAGTGAGAAGTACACATGAGCAAAAGGCCTTGCTTCTGTGACGTTAATTGGCGTCAAAAGTTTGGAAGATGTTGTAACTTGTGAACAACATAAAAATTCGGTTAAATAAAAAGAAAAAGGTCTGTGCAGACTACGGGAGCAAAGTACCGGAAGCTAAGCTAGTAAATGAGTAAGAAGGAAATAAAGGAAGAGAGAGGATGGTGGTAAGAGGTGTGCGAGGTGGAGAGAGAGGAGCGCGCGCGCCGTACCTGCAGGGCGGACGGGTCGAGCGGCTTGTTCTCGATGACGGGCAGCAGCAGCGTGGAGGCGCTCTCCAGGTCGAAGGCGGACGGCGGCTCCGGCTCGGGCACGGACAGCAGCAGCGAGTCCTCGGCGGCCGAGTCGTACTCGGTGCGGTAGCGCGGGTTCTTGATCACGACGCCGCGGTGCTGCGCCTGCGAGCAGTCGGTGGCGTCGGCCGCCGAGCTCTGCGCCGAGTCGCCCGACCCGTTGCCGGAGTCCGAGCCAGACGCGTGGTACGACGACACGCGCTGCAGGCTCGCCGCCGCCTGCGCAACGCACACGCCGCTCCGCTCTACACACGCTGCGCTCTGAACATCTTACACACAACACTTAACGACACTGAGGGTTGCGATGATCCTTTCCATGCATTTGTCAAGCAGTTAAAAAAATTCGTGTTGCTCCCTGGTGACCAGCCTTTTCGAAACAAGGTGTTTCGACAGTGTACCTTGGCAATATCTTCACGTGAAACCTCTAGAATGATCGTCTTTGCTACATTGCGCTTCCTTTGTACTCAGGAGACGTTCGTTTCACTCGACTCCGTAATATTTCTGGATTCTATTGTATTGAATTGTATGTTAACCGGGGACCTAGAAACGACGGAGAGGCTCCGTCCCCGCCGAAGCCGCAGTGGTCCACAACCCCACGACGACTACCGCAGTCCACTTCACCCCTCCGCCGCGCCACACCGAACCCAGGGTTATTGTGCGGTTCGGCCCCCGGTCGAACCCCCAGGGAACGTCTCACACCAGACGAGTGTAACCCCTGTGTTTGCGTGCTAGAGTAATGGTGGTGTACCCGTACGTGGAGAAATTGTTTGCGCAGCAATCGCCGACATAGTGTAGCTGAGGCGGAATAAGGGGAACCAGGCCGCATTCGCCGAGGCAGATGGAAAACCACCTAAAAACTATCCACAGACAAGCCGGTTCACCGGACCTCGACACAAATCCGCCGGCCGGATTCGTGCCGGGGACCAGGCGCTCCTTCCCACTCCGGAAAGCCGTGCGTTAGACCGCACGACCAACCGGGCGGGCCCTGTTTCTGGCTTAGTCAGCCATCATATTAGGCTCCAAGAAGCTGTTCCCAGAGCCCTGGAGATGCAAGAAGTATATAGATGACGAAATGTGGTGTGAGGTACCTTTGACAGATGTTAGATTCGGTACCATTCCAGTGAGAAAGACCGCCTGCATAGTGCTACTGCTCTGTGATTGCCTACTGTGTTCGGAGCAAGGGCGCCAAAACGTTAAAGTATAGTTATTATTATTAGTTAAACTACTCATTGGAATGACTTCACTATTTAATATAAATATCTCTCAACAACTGACTATCAATCAGTTCTTTTAGAATTATTAAAAACAATTTAAATCAAAAACAAAAGACTGACGAAATTGCAGACGAAACACTTCGGAAGCGTTCCGGTCACGCCTTTTCTGGTATGGCGCGCGCGAAGTGTTTCGGACTGTTCGTCACTCTGGATTAGGCAGCAGAGAAGAACAGACATGTTGCCTGTCGTAGGATGTGTTTCCAATTTTTATTTAAGTTTCTGTTCGTCACTCTGGATTAGGCAGTCGAAGAGAACAGACATGTCATCTGTCGCAGGATGTGTTTGCCAGTATTCAGTATCGAAAGATTCACTCCGGTAGTCATGAGGCACAGACACGTGCCACAAATAGTGTAAAGATACATTTTCGTAAACATTGTGTTTGATCATGTACTTTGTTGTATTATGATCATGTAGTCTTCTCGTGTGGCTATATGAAAATACGCGAATGGCATCCCAAAGAAGTGATACATTATTTCAGAACAGAACCTCACTTCAAGTCAGTTTCAGCCTCAAGATACAGAACCTACGAACTGCTGCTGTTTTCTGCGCTGGGGACATCAACTTGAAGACAGCAGGTTAGTGAACTATAACAGAACCTTCGTATTCCACACAGTGCAGTGGAAACAACTAGGCGCCTCACGTGTACTGCATGCACAGAACAAATGTGCTCAGTGAGACGTCATCTGCAGTAGTGCAGAGGAGGTAAAGGAGGATGATCGTTATTAACACCAACAATCGATACATTCTTCCTTTCTTGCCGTAACTCTTCCCGTGGAGTGACTTCAAAATGATTTGTCTTGCGTATAATCGATTAGAGCACTAAAATGGATAGCACTTGACAAATGAAGGAGGAGGTACTATACTGGATTCAATTATTTCGTTATTTTCGTATTATAAGTTGTGTGTTATGATAGTACTATGTTCAAGGGAACGGAACGTTGCAGATTTATCAAAAACACGTCGCTCTTGGTACGATTTGTTATAGTTCAGTCTCAGTTAATGATACATCGGTCATTATGTTCAAAAGTTGCATGAATTCACCGTAGCGTAGTGTATAGAGGTATGCAGTTAGCGAATATACGGAAGTAGGTTAGTGTCTTACTATATATTAATTCCCCTCCCCCTCCCCACCCTTTTCGCATTTTAAAAAATTCTGTAACTTTCTTATTAATTTAATAAAGGGCAAATACAATGTTTCTTGTTTTACCATCCATACACGTTTCGGAGAAGTCTCTCCATCTTCAGTGGGGTTTATTGATAATCGTGTTATTACATACTGGTGTCCACAAATCTGTTTGGCATCTGCAGCACAGCTTCAATTATTCCCTTCCACTATGTCATTTTTTGCAGGTCTAGTGTTTTCGTGCTGCTACAGGGTGTCTGAGTGGAGTTTCCTCAGACAAACTGTTTCACTCATGAGTGTGTGTTACGATGCAGAAACTTTTCCGAAACATGTATGGCTAGCAAAACAAGAAAAATTGTGTTTTCTCAAGGCGGAACCAGATTTCCTTGTTACATATTAAGAGCAAACACAGACAAAGAATGAGCCTCGACCACAAAATGATTACATAATAACAGGCGCGATAAAAGTTCCCCATTTGAGGCCGCTGCTACAGCTTATATACAACATTGCGCGACTTCGATGCAGGTATATAAGTACCGACATGTAGCCAAGGAATTAAGTGTGGCATTTCTGCGTTTCCGACGTGCATGCGGCAAAAGCGGGATGTTAGCTATGATGTCGTTATTACCAAATGCGTCCAAACAGGATCAACGTTCTTTTCTTAACCACCGAAGGACAAACATCGCTAGACATCAATAGGTGAACAAATAATGTCTATGGGGCAGCATGTCTGTCGAAATTCATCGTTATGGAATGGTGCACCAAGTTTCGTACTGGTCGCGGTCTGACAGAAGACGGCGTTCGATCTGTGAGGCAGCCTCTTCATTACAGACAAGTGGGAGGCACTCGAACACCCGACCTATAGTCCTGATCTCCCTCCATTCGATTATCACATCTTCGGTCCCTTCAAAAAGGCCTTGAACGGTCAGTCATTCCTGTCGACGAGGATGTGCATCAGGCAGTTATGGACTACTTCATGTAAAACGGGACGGTGTTTAATCAAACGGCAATTTTTGCCTGATTGGCATACCGATTTTGGACTGTACGGCCTTCACCCCCTTTAACAAGTGAGTCAGCTACGCCTTCCGATGTCGTTTTATGCAACCCGCAATGTTTTATCTAGCCTTCAAAAGCCACGCGCGGGATTTTTATATTCTCTCCCTCGCTACGCGTAAGCTATTAGTCCTACAGAAAAAATGAACGTGACCTTTCTGTAGGAAACGTAACGCAGTTAAATTTTGTATAGGAGTACGTTATCACTCGAGTTATTCAAGGAAATGTGCAAAAGTGACCTGTAAACGCACCTCGACCCCCACACTCGTTCCTTACCAGTCAGATTTCTAATATGTTGTTCATAGTACTCCCTCCTACCACTGTACAAAAATTTCCAACTGCACGAACTTCTTCCGATGTTCGAGCAATTTTGGTCTCTATTGAGTAGGGGATATTACACCACCAGCATATTCGCCTATTTCGTTGACATTATCAGTTTAAATGTGCCCATTAGAGTAATGAAAGAAAAACTTGTTTTGTAAACGTCACGCCAAAACTAATTACGTTGACCATTCGACTCAAACTTAACCCTTACAAGCACAGTAGTTTCAATGTCAGAAGGCCTGACGAATACAATGGTGTAACTGTTTGTTTTATGCTGTAAAAATTCACAAAATCGTACGGTAAAATTGACGCAAACGTCAATTCTATAATTTATAAATGCTCGATTAAGCCGGTGTCGTAATAAGGCCATACAGTGAAGACGAAAGAAGGTCGAATATGGGAAACAATTCGTGCAGTCGCGAATTTTTGTACAGTGGTAGGAGGGACTGCCACGAGCAACATCTAGGAATCCTGACCAGTGGGAGCTGAGTATAAGGGTGTGGGTGGGCTTGAAGGTCACTTTCGTACGATTTTCTTGATTAACTCGAAAATTACGGCCTCTAGCAAAAATGTATCCCAGTACAAAATTGAACTACATTAAATTTCCTACAAAAAGGTCCTGTTCATTTTTACTGTAGAACTAGCAGTTTGCGCATAGCGAGAGACAGAATACTAAAAGCTCGCGCGTGAGGCCAGATATAACATTACGGGTTGCATAAAAGCGACAGCAACAACCGTAGGAGCAGCTGAATCACGCTGTATGTTGTGCAATATTCGATGTTATTTACGTGTAACAGAGCACTCTCTCGCGGGTGAGTTTCTTCGATTTTGTGACTTTACTCTCATTAAAAAGAAAAGCAATAACGTATGTATTCTTGCTGGACACAAATATTTGGCTATTTTTTCCGAATATGTTGCGATTTCCGCGGGTGTGAATATTTTTTTCCGAATATGTTGCAATTTCCGCGGGTGTGGTTAAGCAAGGACCTAAGTGCACAGCTTACATTTTTCAAATAACTTCCGGGAATTCATCCAGGTAACACTTCCAGCGACCGCCGATATTTCGGCGGGAGAACACCCCGCCATTTTCAAGGCAAACTGCAACGGACAGACGACGTACATGCAAATTTAAAACTTCGGTTATCGGACTGATGCAGTAAAGATAACACACACTGGACACTATTGTCACCAAAGATGACCAGAGTCAGAGATAGCGATAGTGAGACTACGAACTCTCAGGTGAGGTTGCATTGACTCTGTCCCTCTGTTTTTTGACATGGGAGAGAGCCGGATTCCAAACAGAGTTTAAACAAAAACCTCCATCCCTGTTAACGAGGTTGCTCGCTAATTTAATGTAAACTGCCTCCTTAGTAACACTGTCCCAATAGCTGTACGTGCATGCCAATATCTCGGTGTTATTGTATAACATGGGGTGACCAGTATCCAAGCAATGTTCGGCAATAGCAGATCTACTTGGCTGTTGTAATCGTGTGTGCCGTTTATGCTCAGTACATCGGTTTGACGAATATACGCCATGCCGCAGCTACAAGGAATGCGATATACACGCGCCTTACGCAGACCAAGATCATCCTTAACAGAACTCAAAAGGACTCTAATTTTAGATGGAGGTCGGAACACACATTTCACATTGTATTTCCGTAAAATACGGCCGATCTTGTTGGAAGTGTTTCCTACGTAATGCAAAAATGCAGCAGACTTAGGTGTCGACTCAGAATTATCGTTAATCACTAGATGTACAGTTGGTCGATAGCGCAACGCACTTTCAATCTGTCTATCACTATAGCCATTTTGACGAAACGTAACTTCAAGATGGGACAGCTCAACTGGTAAAGTCTCAGCGTCGGAAACGACTGTGCCCTGTGTACCAAGGTACGAAGTACCCGTTCACGCTGAGCCGGATGGTGACAACTATTAGCCTGTAAGTACCAGTCGGCGTGAGTACGTTTCCTGTAGACTGCATGTCCCAATGGTCCATCATCCTTCCTCCGAACCAACACGTCAAGAAAGGGAAGGCAACCATCCTCTTCCACCTCCATCGTAAAACGAATGTTCGGGTGGATCGAGTTCAGATGTTCTAGAAAGACATTCAAATTCTCCCTACCGTGAGGCCAAACAACGAAGGTATCGTCAACGTATCTAAAGAAACAGGCGGGTTTCAAAGGCGCCGACTACAATGCACGTCCCTCGAAGTCTTCCATAAACAAATTTGCGATCACAGGAGACAACGGACTACCCATCGCAACTCCATCTGTCTGCTCGTAATACTGGTCATTGAATAAAAAGTAAGTGGATGTCAACATATGCCGAAAGAGATTACTTGATTCAGCACCAAACCTAGCCTCAATTAACCGCAACGAATCAGACAGAGGAACACGATTGAAGAGAGAGACCACATCGAAACTCACTAAAATATCAGCTTACGTTGTTGCGAGTACTAGTCAGAAGTGACTGGCTGTTTGTTTCCCAATAATTCACAATTTCCGAGACGATGTGGTTAGGAGGTAACCAACGAACAGAGATTAAATTACTGCTGGTGAAACAAGCCAAGAATGACAATTATATTCTTGGTTGTCAGATGTAATATCAAAGGGACAAGCTCGTTTCACCCTAACCGCGATGCAACATGCGACCTTGAAACTCGGTGTCAGTCGACAAATGTGCAAAGTCATTTTGTCGTCACTCTGCATCAAAAGTCGTGCCCCACCCCCTCCCTCACCACCTGGACATATGGTGCGTCGGGTAGAATGGAGGGTGGACGCGAGCGCCGAATGCTAGACGTCATCTAGAGTCCCTCAGCACCGCTGTCGCCACCATCGGGCGCAGATGGCGTTCGCGACGGACGATTTGACTTCAGTTACAAACCAATACCGGAATCACAGACATTTATCAATATAGACCATCTGCAGGAACTTACAAACAACAAGGCATTTTCCTGGTCCTGAGAGCAAATGCGAAATTCATTTGTATTCTTGCCAGAGATTTGCGATCGCCAGCTTCGTTAGGCCATAGCCCACGGTTTACTGATTAAGCGCTAGTGAACTGAGCTACGACAACCCAGTTTCATCATCAAAATGGCTCTGAGTTCTGAGGTCTTCAGTCCTCTAGAACTTAGAACTACTTAAACTTAACTAACCTAAGGACATCACACACATCCATGCCCGAGGCAGGATTCGAACCTGCGACCGTAGCGGTCGCGTGGTTCCAGACTGAAGTGCCTAGAACCGCTCGGTCACAGCGGCCGGCAGTTTCATCATCAATCTGTTTAAGGATAGACAAGTTTTTGCCCTTACTCTGCTCCTATTTTAGATAGGAGGTTATAAACTCAACAGCGCTGATACTCGAGAAGTTTGCTGTTTGTGTGCCAAATTTTGTTGAAATCGATGCAGGGGTTTGGGAGGAGATGTCAGACAGACACAAACGTATAACTTAAAGTTAATAACGCTTTTTCATTATAACTAGCAATTTTGACCAAATAATCTTCAAGGTGATGGTGCCTTTTATGGCTTTTTAATACATTACTTGTGAATAAATCTGAATGTGGATAATGGATTTCAGTCAGGATCTAATATTGACAGTCTTTCGTAATTTTTTTACAGTCCTCTCTATCCTGTCATCCAGCTTCAAGTATTTCTTCTTCCTCTTCTTCCCTTCAACATTCATCTCCAGGTTCATGAACATGCAGTTTGAGCACTCCATTTCCTTCTTCAAGCATTTCATCAAATATTTGAGTCTAGGGTGAGGGTTTCCAATAATTTTTATAATTACTATTATTATAATTACTATAATTGTAATTCCAATTACGCCGCTTAGCTTTACTGCTATTATTTTTGCAATAGGGCTGTTTCTGCTGAACTGCCATGATCAGCCGAAATAGGCCTATTGTAAAAATAATAGGAATCAAATTCAGCAGCGTACTTTTAATTATGATTATACAATGCCCTTGAATGACATATACTGCATAGTGGGCCGAGAAGAATATAAATTGTTTCAAATAACATTTATTGTGCTGTGTCACCCTTCAACAGCATTCGTCGTTCGGTGCTTTTTCCTGAAGCAATTCCACATTAGAATGGAGATATTCTCATTCTGTAGCTAGGTATCCAGGTAGTAAAGTAGTCAAAAAAGGGAAAAACTCTTCGGTATCACGAGCTTGCGCATGGATCTAAATCGATCCTTTACTTATGTCGTCTGGTTCTACAAATGCTCATGCTGCACACACGCTAACGAGAAGTCTTCAAAATCTCCGTTCTGACGGTAATCCTCCATTAGACTGAAATCTTGAACTTTTCCACGTAAACTCTGCTTCATATGAAAGTGACATCCACTTATTTCACATGAAAAGAAAGCCTGAGGATGGTTCGGTATCGCAGCTGCCTCAAAAATCGACATACACTTTCTTGTGCACCACTGAGGAACTTCTCGTTTAATCAGACGAAACAGGTGAACATTGGTCTCTCTTCTCTGCCTGTTGCAACTCTTAAATGTTCCATCCATAAAAAACAGGTACTCGTTTTTGAACTTTCATTTGATTTGTTTCCTCTAAAAATGGTTGCCCTCTCCTCTAATCTGTCGTCTTCTAGAAGAAATTTACTACCGTCATTCACTTTTAAAGATAGCTTCATGAAGATCAATTTCCTAATAATTCCTTGTGTCTTGTTGGTTCCCCTACACATGACACTGCTGATAATGCAAGGTCCTCGTCATAGTTTCTGAGCGAGGGATTTCCATAACAAAATAATAACTTTTATTGTGAAGACTCCCCATTTAATCCACGTATATCTCGGATAACTAGATGTGTCACAGAGTGCTCGGGTGGTGGTATGGAGGGGAGAGTGGGAGAACACAGCTATCGAAAGCAGAGAAGGGGACGGTTGTGTCCGAAATTATCCGGTGTCCGCAAGTACCCGTGTCCGCAGACTTCCGGAGAACCAAACAAAAGCTCGACAAGTCAAGATTAACATTAAGTCCTTGTTGGAATTCTTTTAAATATATTGAAGGCATTTTTCATGATGAGTCCATTTTGGTCACGGAGGGAGGGCATGAGGAGAAAACATCCAACGAGATAGCTCAGAGAAGTGAGTGTTCCATCATGACAATGCACGACCATATGCGGCCTGTGTTATTCAGGAAATTTGACAAAAATCCCAACCGTCGTAGTCGCCATACCCTTCAACAGCATAGATATTTCCCCATTCATTCATTACTCGCGCCAGACTAATCTGACGAGTCCAAGAGTTCGGGCAAAGCGTGCGCATTCGCACAGAAGAAGGTCAATGGCCGGGTAGCCTTTAACTATATGAAGATAGCATCTGTTTCCGAAAGAACAGATACCATTGATGACCGCGCAGCTTCTCTAGAATGAAATGATTATTAAATCGAAATCCTTAGCTGCCGACAGGTGTTGTTGATGTACACACTCTTATTCTATTGGAACTCTATCGCAGATTCGTAGAGGATAATACAGAAGATTAATCGTTCCCCTACGCTCTGTAAAGAAGCATGGGACTTCATTTCCATTCCAATCAAAGAATGTAGAGACCTTCTAAAATGATGAAAACTATTGATGCTCTCTATAAAAAGAAAACGAGCTTGAAGAATGGCATTAAACAGTTTAATGTTCCAAAAAAGCATCTATGGGGGCGTTGGTTGGTTGGTTGGTTGTTTGATTTGGGGGAAAGGGACCGAACAGCGAGGTCATCGGTCCCAATAGATCAGGGAAGGATGGGGAAGTAAGTCGGCCGTGTCCTTTCAAAGGAACCATCCCGTCATTTGCCTAAAGTGATTTAGGGAAATCACAGAAAACCTAGATCAGGATGGCCGGACGCGAGTTTGAACCGTCGTCCTCCCGAATGCGAGTCCAGCGTGCTAACCACTGCGCCACCTCGCTCGGTATATGAGGGTGTCCAACATGTAATACCCACCAGAGGAAGTGGCAAAAACAAAATAGCCAGGCCAACAGTTTTGGGTAAAGATGTTGAATAAGAGATGGTTTAGTACTGTCCTACCAGGGAACCTTTTTTTCTCTGGGCTTACTCGTAATGACTTCTGAAAGTCGCCGTACAACTAGAAGAGAGAAAAAACATTCAACACCCTTTCAAAGACGCAACTGCTGAGGAAAATTAGGTTAGTCTGTTTCTTAAATATCAGAAAACGGAAGTGCCAAAAAGAAAGCCCAAAGGAACATGCTAAAGCAGGGCTCTTTTGGAAAACGTATTATACCCAGTCTGAAACTAAAGTACGTTTTCTGTAATTCAATATCTCTTTCAAATTTTGTTTACTGCTATTTTGCTTATTTTTAGAAGGAGACAGTTTATGGTAATTATTTTTCAAACTGGTAACCGATTTTAAAAATATTTTTTTGCGTAACAACTTTTAACGCTACATGCTTTTGAAGCTCAATTTTTTTCTAACTGCCGTTTTTTTAAATAAAAAACAAAATAACGGTCTGGTTTTGGGCATTTCCCTCTATATTTCGGGAACTTTTGTTACCACCTCGTTTTATGGTTCCCCACCTCTGCGTGTAATCAGATTTACAATGATAATTGAAAAAGAACAAACTTTTTTGTGGAGGAATACTACAGTGATTAATGGTTTATTCAGCTACACATATAGGTTCTAGCCAACCTCTCTCAAAAGCCTTTAATTGAATGACATCCAAGGATTTCACTGATATCCACCAAGGATAAAATAACGTTACATCTAAAGGCGCCACAAGCCAATTATCTTATGCAACCTGCGTCTCAGACTACGAATGTGGTGTAAGGAGAGGCCGGGAAGTGATGGTTCGCAAGGTGGAAGAGAAACAATGGTGAATGCCGACTGTATGCACTCGTGCGAAGGTGTGTGACAGCAAGTGCCATTCATATACGATTGTCAGCTGTACCTGTTTTGCGCAAAGCCTGGTGCCACTCGGGTGTGAACAACGATAACCTGTCATACGCCAAACGTGAATTTCGCAGTGAATAAACTCGTGACCAGCTGTCAGTCTTCACTCTTAACAAAACACAGCGTCGGTGAAAAGCCGAGTACCATCATATGCGTCAAGGGTCCGCATCACTAAATGGCTGAAACGGTAACCCGGTCATCCGTCGACTCGATTTCAGTCGCACGTTGCCTATCTAACCGGTTCCAGGAGCATCAAAAAATTTGATTTTCAGTACTTCATATGATTACTGACCGAATTTAAAAATTTAAAATCTTGTAATATAGTCACTGGGAGATCAATCTTACGTTAAAAGTTTAACGCATCAAGTCCAGTATTCTTGTTGTTGTTGTGGTCTTCAGTCCTGAGACTGGTTTGATGCAGCTCTCCATGCTACTCTATCCTGTGCAAGCTTCTTCATCTCACAGTACCTACTGCAACCTACATCCTTCTGAATCTGCTTGGTGTATTCATCTCTTGGTCTCCCCCTACGATTTTTACCCTCCACGCTGCCCTCCAATGCTAAATTGGTGATCCCTTGATGCCTCAGAACATGTCCTACCAATCAATCCCTTCTTCTAGTCAAGTTGTGCCACAAACTTCTCTTCTCCCCAATCCTATTCAATACCTCCTCATTAGTTATATGATCTACCCATCTAATCTTCAGCATTCTTCTGTAGCACCACATTTCGAAAGCTTCTATTCTCTTCTTGTCCAAACTATTTATCGTCCATGTTTCACTCCCATACATGGCTACACTCCATACAAATACTTTCAGAAATGACTTCCTGACACTTAAATCAATACTCGATGTTAACAAATTTCTCTTCTTCAGAAACGCTTTCCTTGCCATTGCCAGTCTACATTTTATATCCTCTCTACTTCGACCATCATCAGTTATTTTGCTCCCCAAATAGCAAAATTCCTTTACTACTTTAAGTGTCTCATTTCCTAATCTAATTCCCTCAGCATCACCCGATTTAATTCGACTACATTCCATTATCCTCGTTTTGCTTTTGTTGATGTTCATCTTATATCCCCCTTTCAAGATGCTATCCATTCCGTTCAACTGCTCTTCCACGTCCTTTGCTGTCTCTGACAGAATTACAATGTCATCGGCGAACCTCAAGGTTTTTATTTCTTCTCCATGGATTTTAATACCTACTCCGAATTTTTCTTTTGTTTCCTTCACTGCTTGCTCAATATACAGATTGAATAACATCGGGGAGAGCCTACAACCCTGTCTCAATCCCTTCCCAACCACTGCTTCACTCTCATGTCCCTCGACTGTTATAACTGCCATATTGTTTCTGTACAAATTGTAAATAGCCTTTCGCTCCCTGTATTTTACCCCTGCCACCTTTAAGATTTGAAAGAGAGTATTCTAGTCAACATTGTAAAAAGATTTCTCTAAGTCTACAAATGCTAGAAACGTAGGTTTGCCTTTTCTGAGTCTAGTCGTAGGGTCAGTATTGCCTCAAGCGTTCCCATATTTCTACGGAATCCAAACTCATCTTCCCCGAGGTCGGCTTCTACCAGTTTTTCCATTCGTCTGTAAAGAATTCGCGTTAGTATGTTGCAGCCGTGACTTATTAAACTGATAGTTCGGTAATTTTCACATCTGTCAACGCCTGCTTTCTTTGGGATTGGAATTATTATATTCTTCTTGAAGTCTGAGGGTATTTCGCCAGTCTCATACATTTTGCTCACCAGATGGTAGAATTTTGTTAGGACTGGCTCTCCCAAGGCCGTCAGTAGTTCTAGTGGAATGTTATCTACTCCCGGGGCCTTGTGTTGACTCAGGTGTTTCAGTGCTCTGTCAAACTCTTCACGCAGTATCATATCTCCCATTTCATCTTCATCTACATCCTCTTCAATTTCCATAATATTGTCCTCAAATACATCGCCCTTGTATAGACCCTCTACATACTGCTTCCACCTTTCTGCTTTCCCTTCTTTGCTTAGAACTGGGTTTCCATCTGAGCTCTTGATATTCATACAAGTGGTTCTCTTTTCTCCAAAGGTCTCTTTAATTTTCCTGTAGGCAGTATCTATCTTACCCCTAGTGAGATAAGCCTCTACATCCTTACATTTGTCCTCTAGCCATCCCTGCTTAGCCATTTTGCACTTCCTGTCGATCTCATTATTGAGACGTTTGAATTCCTTTTTGCCTGCGTCATTTACTGCATTTTTACATTTTCTCCTTTCGTCAATTAAATTCAATATTTCTTCCGTTACCCAAGGATTTCTACTAGCCCTTGTCTTTTTACCTACTTGATCCTCTGCTGCCTTCACTACTTCATCCCTCAAAGCTACCCATCCTTCTTCTACTGTCTTTCTTTCCCCCATTCCTGTCAATTGTTCCCTTATGCTCTCCCTGAAACTCTGTACAACCTCTGGTTCTTTCAGTTTATCCAGGTCCCATCTCTTTAAAATCCCACCTTTTTGCAGTTTGTTCAGTTTCAATCTACAGTTCATAGATAACCAATAGAGTGTGGTCAGAGTCCACATCTGCCCCTGGAAATGTCTTACAATTTAAAACCTGGTTCCTAAAGCTCTGTCTTACCATTATATAATCTATCTGAAACCTGTCAGTATCTCCCGGCTTCTTCCATGTATACAACCTTCTTTTATGATTCTTGAACCAAGTGTTAGCTATGATTAAGTTGTGCTCTGTGGAAAATTCTACCAGGCGGCTTCCTCTTTCATTTCTTACTCCCAATCCATATTCACCTACTACGTTTCCTTCTCTCCCTTTTCCTACTACCGAATTCCAGTCACCCATGACTATAAATTTTCGTCTCCCTTCACTATCTGAATAATTTCTTTCATTTCATCATACATTTCTTCAATTTCTTCGTCGTCTGCAGAGCTAGTTGGCATATAAACTTGTACTACTGTAGTAGGCGTGGGCTCCGTGTCTATCTTGGCCACAATAATGCGTTCACTATGCTGTTTGTAGTAGATTACCCGCACTCCTATTTTTTTTATTAATTATTAAACCTACTCCTGCATTACCCCTATTTGACTTTGTATTTATAACCATGTATTCGCCTGACCAAAAGTCTTGTTCCTCCCGCCACCGAACTTCACTAATTCCCACTACATCTAACTTTAACCTATCCATTTCCCTTTTTAAATTTTCTGACCTACCTGCCCGATTAAAGGATCTGACATTCCACGCTCCGATCCGTAGAACGCCAGTTTTCTTTCTCCTGATAACAACGTCTTCTTGAGTAGTCCCCGCCCGGAGATCCGAATGGGGGACTATTTTACCTCCGGAATATTTTACTCAAGAGGACGCCATCATCATTAACCAAACAGTAGAGCTGCATGCCCTCGGGAAAAATAACGGCTGTAGTTTCCCCTTGCTTTCAACCGTTCGCAGTACCAACACAGCAAGGCCGTTTTGGTTAGTGTTACAAGGCCAGATCAGTCAATCAGCCAGATTGTTGCCCCTGCAACTACTGAAAAGGCTGCTGCCCCTCTTCAGGAACCACAAGTTTGTCTGGCCTCTCACCAGATACCCCTCCGTTGTGGTTGCACCTACGGTACGGCTATCTGTATCGCTGAGGCACGCTAGCCTCCCCAACAACGGCAGGGTCCAGTACTACAGTTAGAAACTCTGCAAACGGGTGTCTCTCCAAAGAGTCGTGAGGAGCGTGTTGAAATTTCGTTTCTGCATTCTGTGTCTAGAGACAGCCCAGAAAATTAGTGCTCGTCACTTTATTCACGCGACAGACAGCGTCAAAAGAAGATTTTTAAAGCGGAATTTTACGGTCCCATTCCATAGAGCGCTCTTAGATTGCTCTAATGTGATATTCGTTTTTATCGGTATGTATTAACAAGGACGCTAAAACACGAAGAGTAATATGAGTAACCCAACAGCGACTGGGCAGCGCCGTATGCTTGGCGGCACCAGTCCGTACGTGCCAGGGCATTGCTGTCGCTGCTGCAGGACTCGCTATTACGAGGGTCACTCCAAAACAAATGCACACTATTTTTGTAAAAATACAGTTTTCATTTTGCACGTGTGAAAGTTTTACAGTGTGTAGATACATCCTCCCCGCTTGTTTTCAAACTTAGTTCAACCTGTTCCCGTGAGTGGCGCTGTCACAGCATGTCTTCAAGATGGCTGCTACACTTTACGTTCGTCAGAAGCAATGTGCAGTCATAGAATTCCTGTGCTGTGAAAACGAGACCGTGGGAAACATCCACAAGAGGTTGGCAAAGGTGTATGGAGATGGTGCTGTCGATCGCAGTACAGTTAGTTGGTGGGCAACCAGGTTACGTGACGAAAGCGGGCACGGCAATATTGAGGATTGTCCTCGCAGATGCACGCCTCGTACTGCACACACTCCAGACAATGTGCAGAGAGTTAACGGATTGGTGACTGCTGACAGACGCATCACAGTGAACGAATTGTCACGCTACGCTGGGATAGGGGAAGGAAGTGTTTGCAGAATACTGAAAGTGTTTGCGTTAAAAAAGGTTTGTGCCAGATGGGTTCCCTCACAAAGAAACAAGAAAAACAGTATTCAGCGAACGTTTGGAACAGTACGAGAATGGTGGAGATGAATTTCTTGGAAGGACTGTGACAGGTGATGAAACATGGCTCCATCATTTTTCACCAGAGACGAAGAGGCAATCAATGGAGTGGCATCATGCAAATTCACCCAAGAAAAAAAATTTAAAACCACACCTTCTGCTGGAAAAGTTACGGCTACGGTGTTCGAATCCAAGGACTCTTGCTTGTTGACATCATGCCAAGTGGAACCACCATAAATTCTGATGCATATGTGACGACACTGAAGAAACTTCAAGCTCGACTGAGTCATGTTCGACCACATCGGCAAAAGCAGGATGCTTTGCTGTTGCACGACAATGCACGGCCACATGTCAGTCAAAAAACCATGGAAGCGATCACTAAACTCGGATGGACAACACTGAAACACCCGCCTTACAGTCCTGATCTGGCTCCATGTGACTATCATCTCTTTGAGAAACTGAAAGACTCTCTTCGTGGAACAAGGTTTGAAGATGATGACTCCTTTGTGCACGCTGCCAAACAGTGGCTCCAACAGGTTGGTCCAGAATTTTTACCGTGCGGGGTATACAGGCGCTGGTTCCAAGATGGCGTAAGGCAGTTGAGAGGGATGGAAATTATGTGGGGAAATGAAAATATTGTCCCTAAAGGATGTATCTACACACTGTAAAAAACTTTCAAACATGTAGAATAAAAGATGGATTTAAAAAAAATAGTGTGCATTTCTTTTGGAGTGACCCTCGTACTCCGAGTTGCACTATCTCTGTTAATACGTACTGATAAAACGAATATCGCATTAGAGTAATCTGGGAGCGCTCTATCGAACGGGTACGTAAAATTTCGCTTAAAAAATCTTTTTGTCTGTAACGAGAAACAAACCTGGGCGTCAGACTCTGAGGACAGACACCCAGGTATCTCCTTGGACACTATATTCATCCAGTATTTGAGAATGAGAGTGGTCAGTGACTTTCAACAATCTTTACACATAATTTCAAACCTCTCCGAAGTTTATCTTGCTTACATCTCTCATAAAATAATTAAAGGAAAAAAGTGTATTTGTTGCTACTTTCTCGCTGTTCATGCAGTAAAACTTCTACATTAGGAATGACATTTTAATTTATTACTTCTTTACTACCAACTCAGTTTGAAAGTAGTCAAACGTTTGGAACTGTTTTATACACGGGAATTCTATTTATTAAAGATTCGAGCGTAGAGGGTTGTTGGTATTGTTTACCGCCTTATCCCGTCAGCTGCTATTATGTGGGTTCCTTTTGCCATACACCAAGAGCTTCATTGAGAAATATTTAATACCCAGACCAGTATTCAGACATATAGCCAACATTAGTGGGATATATCGTGAATGACTATGTCTGAAGACGTGTGTGTCAAGTATGGATGTCTGTGGTACACAGTTTGTCATGTGTACATGTTGCAACCGTCCAACGCTAAACGACCACAATTCTTGGTCGTACTGGACACTACTGTCAAGAGACAAAAACGCGGAATTTACAAATACTTACAAGCTGCAGAGCACCCAGGATATAACATACATGTGGATTCCCTGAAAACGCTCTTGGTATTCGTCTAACTTAGATACGTTCAAGTTTTTGATGGTTAGCTCAGCTGGCGATCACAACAGAATAACACATGCTACAGTTGAGACATATATATATATATATATATATATATATATATAGGGTGTACGGGTATGTGTAAGTGCATGTATTCCTGTTGGTGACTGAGGATGGTGTACTGAACCACATGACTTCAGCATTTACGTCATATGCAGACTAGTAATTATAGCTACTACAAGTCACAGGTTTTTAGGTCGGGTAGTACCTACAAGCACATAGGAGCAAGAGCAAGACGTTTATTTTCCCCTGGACAGCAGGTCAGATGTTGAAGTGTGGACGTATGGGCGCAAAACGGTTAGACTATATTGACCGGCTTTGTTCACATCGCGGCCCAGGTACGGCCGTGCAGAAAACATCATGACGCAAAGTTTGTGACGGGTCTATCGGAAGACAGTTTACCGCTAAGCAAAGACAACCACCACGCCGATGTATGTACATATAAAAATATCTGCACATAGTTCCATTACACCATGTAAGTGTTTCGCTCTGCAAAAGTCAACCAACTCGTGTCCAGCCATCCTGATTTAGGTTTTCCGTGATTTCCCTAAATCGCTTCAGGCAAATACCGGGATGGTTCCTTTGAAAGGTCGAGTTCCTTCCACATCCTTCCCTCGTCCAATGGGACCCAGGACCAAGCTGTTTGGTCCCCTCCTACAAATCAACCAACTAAAAGATAACCAGGCTGTTCTCAAGAACTTGGTATCTGTGGGTATTCTATTCCTCCTCTTGATGAACTGCATTTACGAAAGGGGAAATTTTTGGGATCACAAACACAATCAGTTATTGGAGGTTAAATTTAATGGTTCTAAGCACTATGGGACTCAACTGCTGAGGTCATTAGTCCCCTAGAACTTAGAACTAGTTAAACCTAACTAACCTAAGGACATCACAAACATCCATGCCCGAGGCAGGATTCGAACCTGCGACCGTAGCGGTCTTGCGGTTCCAGACTGCAGCGCCTTTAACCGCACGGCCACTTCGGCCGGCAGTTATTGGAGGGGTTGATGGTGTTATCCCACCTGCCAGCTTAGCCGAGAGCGCTAATGCGCCTGCTTCCTGGACTCGGGTAGGCGCGCTGGCCCCAGATTGAATCCGCCTGGCGGCTTAACGACGGAAGCCAGTGTGCCGGCCAGCCTGGATGTGGTTTTTGGGCGGTTTTCCACATCCCACTAGGTGAATACCGGGCTGGTCCCCACGTCCCACCTCAGTTCCACGGCTCGCAAACATCTGAACACATTCGCACTATTCCATGGATTACACTAGACGCAGACAGTTGGGGTACACTAATTCCGTCTCGGGGGGTACAGGGTGGCGGCAGGAAGGGCATCCAGCCACCCGTTAAATTAACCTTGCCAAATCCGATTAACCATGCCGACCCTGAGTCATTGTGTGACAAAGGCGCAAGCAAAAGAAAGAAAGAAAGATGGTGTTATCCAATGTTGTACTGCACAGCGTCGCTAAAATGGTACAAGATATTGCCAAACACCTAGTCATTACCAATGACGAAACGCTACCGGTTGTTGAAAGATGTCAGGGAATATTTTACCCTCACAACGCACAAGACTATTGTTGACTATTCAGTTCAAGTAATGTTAATTTATAGCGTCAGCTTCTGCAGTAAATAAATCAATCACACATTGTCATATGTATGTCAATGTCGCTAATTATACACAGTACTGTCATTTATTGATATACAGCGTGGTGCAAGAAATGTGTTACCATTTTGTTTTTGAATATAAACTTTATTGTCAATACAATCTGAAAGGAACATATACTACAATGAAGAGCCGTCCATGGAGATTTGTTCTAACTCAGCACATGCTCAATATGTCCACCATTTCGTTTCCTAACTTCCTTCAAACGAACACTGAAGTTAGTGATTACCCTACGGCACATGTCTTCCGTAATTTCACTGCAAGCTTGAAAAATAAGTCTTCTGAGCTCCATTAAATCACGTGGACGTTTCGGGAAAATTTTTTCCTTTAGATACCCCCAAAGAAAAAAGTCACATGGATTGAGGTCTGGGCTATTGGGGGAGGGCAATTTTGTCCGTCATTGAAGCGACCTGGAAACCTGAGTGAAATGATCCACATGTCGAAATGCTCGTGTAAAACTCCAACAGAGTGTTTGCAGTATGTGGCCTTGCTCCACCTTGCATGAACCACTGCGTGTTGAAGGGCAAGGCAGTAGCAAGAAGCTACGGAATGAAGCTATGGCGAAGCATGCTCAAATAACGCTCGCAGTCCACAGTTTCTTCAAAGAAAGAGGGTCCAACAAGTCCGTGACTAGAAATTGCTGCCCACACTGTAATCCTCGGAGCATAATGTTGTCGTTCACGAGGCACTTGTGGGTTTTCAGTGGCCCAAAAGCGTACATCTTGTTTGTTAACCACACTGTCTAAATGAAAATGCACCTCATCTCAAAACCAAACGTTGTTGAGAGTTTCTTCCCTATCCCACTGAGCAAACAGTAGTCTCTGCTGCTTGTGTTCTTCAGTGAGCTTCTGTGCACAGGTCATCTTGTATGGGTACATATGGAGGGCACTTTTAAAAATGCGTAGAACGGAGCGTCTGGATATTCCCAGTTGCACTGCTGCCTTTCTACACGATTTACCGGGACTTCTCTGTACAGCAACTCGTACCGCTTCAATATTCTCCGGCGAACAAACAGGCTTAGGTCGAGGTCGTTCGCTTCCAATACTGTTACTTCCTGTTCAAATTTATCGTACAACCTGTGGATGGTTTTCTTGCAAGGGACCCATCGTGTGTTAAACTGTTGTCGAAAACGCCTCTGAGTCACAACAAGGTTTTTCGTTTCATGAAAAAGTAACACAATTGCCGATCGTTGCTCTATCGTCAGTCTTCCATTGTCAGCCATTGCTGCTTACTAATCTCCTAGCGGCAGTATCGTGAATTACACGTCATTTCGTAACTCATTTGTTTTTCCAAGCCCTGCTGGTACTGCTGTAGAGATGTGCGTCGTAAATTGCGAAAGAAACAATTGGTAACACATTTCGTGCGCCACCCTGTAGGACACAGGTACTGGAATGAGCTGTAGAGAGAGGTTTGCGGAAGCGCGAAAAATTTACTGTTATTAAGTTAGAAACTTAATGAAGGACAGGGCAGAGAGGGCTGGCTCTGTAACCATTGATCAGGTGGAAGGAGCAGACATACCGGCAATCCGTTGTCGAAGACGGGCGGGTGGTGGGCGTCGTGGTTGGCCGCCGCGGCCGCGTGCTCCTTGGGCGGCAGCGACGGCACCCGGCTGGGCTTGGGCGGCGGCTGCTCGGGCAGGTCCGCGTCGGCCGCCCCCGCCGCCTCCGCCGCGCCGTCGCCCTCGTAGCCGAAGCGCCGCCTCTCGAGGCAGGGGCTGAGCGCCGGGTCGCTCGTCACGCGCACCATCTTGGCCACGGCGTGCCCGTGGCCCGCCCCTGGCGTCGACGACGGCGACACCTGCTGGACCACAAACAGCTGCATACCTCTGTCCGAGGGCCGCCGCCCCCAACCGTGCCAATTCCTTTCACCGCACAAGAGTCCGCCGAGTTGCGCGCGCTAGGAGACCGTGGTCGATGCACTTTAGTTTCCCATGACGTTTCCTCTCTGACTGCGAGACACATCTTCAGAGGCAAAGCAGCGCACTGCAATCAGAACTCGAGGGAGCGCCGAATATATAGGCAGTGTAGAGAGCAGGACCGTTGATATTTTTAAAAACATCCGATATATCAATATTTTTTTAAAAAAATTGTCATCATCAGCCCTCGATATATCGAAATAAGTATCGATGTACAGAAATATAGACGGAAACAACGTCTACGTATCGGCCCATAAAAATATCGGCTGCATATTGTACATATACTGCCAGTTTTAGAGGTGTATATTTAAGTATTGATTTGTTGTTGTGGTCTTCAGTCCTGAGACTGGTTTGATGCAGCTCTCCATGCTACTCTATCCTGTGCAAGCTGCTTCATCTCCCAGTACGTACTGCAGCCTACATCCTTCTGAATCTGCTTAGTGTATTCATCTCTAGGTCTACCTCTACGATTTTTACCCTCCACGCTGCCCTCCAATACTAAATTGGTGACCCCTTGATGCCTCAGAACATGTCCTACCAACCGATCCTTTCTTCTAGTCAAGTTGTGCCACAAACTTCTCTTCTCCCCAATTCTATTCAATACCTCATTAGTTGTGTGATCTACCCATCTAATCTTCAGCATTCTTCTGTAGCACCACATTTCGAAAGTTTCTATTCTCTTCTTGTCCAAACTATTTATCGCCCATGTTTCACTTCCATACATGGCTACACTCCATACAAATACTTTCAGAAACCACTTCCTGACACTTAAATCTATACTCGATGTTAACAAATTTCTGTTCTCCAGAAACGCTTTCCTTGCCACTGCCAGTTTACACTTTATATCCTCTCTGTTCGACCATCTTCAATTATTTTGCTCCCCAAATAGCAAAATTCCTTTACTACTTTAAGAGTGTCATTTCCTAATCTAATTCCCTCAGCATCACCCGATTTAATTCGACTAAATTCCTTCATCCTCGTTATACTTTTGTTGATGTTCATCTTATACCCTCCTTTCAACACACTGTGCATTCCGTTCAAGTGCTCTTCCAAGTCCTTTACTGTCTCTGACAGAATTACAATGTCATCGGCGAACCTCAAAGTTTTTATTTCTTGTCCATGGATTTTAATACCTACTCCGAATTTTTCCTTTGTTTCCTTTACTGCTTGCTCAATATACAGATTGAATAACATTGCGGAGAGGCTATAGCCCTGTCTCACTCCCTTCCCAACCACTGCTTCCCTTTTATGTCTCTCGACTCTTTATAACTGCCATATTGTTTCTGTACAAATTGTAAATAGCCTTTCGCTCCCTGCCACCTTCAGAATTTGAAAGAGAGTATTCTAGTCAACATTATTAAAAGCTTTCTCTAACTCTATAAATGCTATAAACGTAGGTTTGCCTTTTCTTAATCTAGCTTCTAAGATAAGTCGTAGGGTCAGTATTGCCTCACGTGTTCCAATGTTATTTGATATTCTGTACGAGGGGCGTTTGAAAAGTCCGTGCAAAGTCCGAGAGATGGCACCACCGGCCGTATCGAGGTAATCTTTAGTTCGTAGCATCTTTGGGAAGCCATATTGGTATAGTTTTTTGTGTTTCGCATTCGTGTGACTCAAGGAAGTTGAGGGATTGTCAAAAAACGAACGAAAAAGAATTTCTTGTGGTGATTAAACATTACTTTATGAAAGGCAAATCGCCTCAGGAGACTAAAAAGAATCTTGATAAACATTACGGTGACTCATTCCATGTAGGGTTTTCACGGCCGGCGTCTTTATCAGTAAACTCTTCCGGGCTAAGTTGCCGTGGTCGATCTGTAGAACATCTTCTCCCTGACGTTTCGTTCTCAACTACGGAGAACATCTTCCGAGGTGAGTCGACGACTGGCTGCTAGGAGCTGGGGCCGCCGCTTATATAGAGATCGTAGGGGGCGCCACCACACGTCACATGGCGTCGATGTGCAGCT
Organism: Schistocerca piceifrons; assembly: GCF_021461385.2. Lineage (NCBI taxonomy): Eukaryota > Metazoa > Arthropoda > Insecta > Orthoptera > Acrididae > Schistocerca > Schistocerca piceifrons. The sequence goes on along the minus strand of NC_060142.1, from coordinate 82,452,898 downwards.
ATCTCTGGCTATCGCCTGTTCTCTCGATTGCAGGCAATCGATTGTCACGTGACTGATGCAACGTCGACCGCCATATCTTATCCAATTTTAATCCTTCTTCTTTACGATTAAAATTGTATTGATGTTTGTGGATTTCAATTGCCTCTCTATACATACGTGTATAATAGTGCGACGTCCTCGCTAGCACGCTTGTTTCACCAAATTTTATGTCGTGATCTCCATCCTTAAAAACATGTTCCGCTACTGCTGATTTGTCGATATGTCCCAAGCGACAGTTTCTTTTGTGCTCCGTCAACCGTGTATTGATGCTTCTTTTGGTAGTTCCTATGTAAACCCTGCCGCAACTACACGGAATTTTATATACCCCTGGGGTGGCTAGGGGGTGACGAGCATCTTTTGTTGATCTTAGGCATTCACTAATTTTCTTAGTAGGTCTAAAAATGGTCTCTACCTGAAACATGGCTAGTACTTTTCCAATGCGATCCGTGATATTATGGATGAACGGAAGAAATACTTTTCCAGCTGATGGTTGTTGCTGTCTCCTATTTTTAGGCATTTTTCTATTTGGGTGAAGTGCTCTATTAATCTCGTTTTTTGTATAACCATTTTTCGCAAAGGCCATTCGTAAATGATTTAGTTCTTCTTGTAAGTAGCCTGGTTCACAAATATTATTGGCCCTATCCACTAGTGTTTTTATGACCCCCCTCTTTTGCCTAGGGTGGTGGTTTGAGTTCTTATGGAGGTAGCGATCGGTATGTGTACCTTTCCTGTAGACCTTATGGCCTAAGGTCCCATCCGCCCGTTTGATAACTGATACATCCAAGAAGTTAAGTTGTCCATTCTTCTCCTTCTCCATAGTAAATTTAATCTTTGGGTTGATGCTATTTAAGTGTACCAGAAAATCATTCAAGTCTTCTTCCTCATGATTCCATATTACAAAGGTATCATCCACATACCGATACCACTTCGAGGGGCTTTTTTTGGCCGGCTGCAATGCTTGATGTTCAAAATATTCCATGAATAAATTCGCAATTGCGGGACTTAGGGGACTTCCCATGGCTACCCCATCGATCTGTTCATAAAATTCACCATTATACTGAAAATAGGTTGAGGATAGACAGTGTTGGAACAAGGCTACTATATCAGTAGGGAACATATTGGCTATATGGGAGAGAGCTTCATCAACTGGAACCATCGTGAACAAAGACACTATATCAAAACTGACAAGTATGTCATTAGGACCGACAGTAATTTCCCTCAATTTCTCAATGAAGTGTAGAGAGTTTTTGATATGACTCTCAGTTTTGCCTATGTGAGGTTGTAACAAAGAGGCAAGGTGTCTGGCTAGTTCTTGGGTAGGAGCTCCAATTGCGCTGACTATTGGTCTCAAAGGAACATCAGGTTTATGTATCTTTGGTAATCCATATAATCTCGGAGGATAAGCCTCCGTTTCACAAAGATACTTTTTAACTTCTGTAGGAATTGAAAACTGTTTTATCAGACGCTTGGTGGCATTCAGCACATTCGTTGTGGGATCCTTTTTCAACTTCTTGTATGTGCTGGGTTCCAGGAGATCACTGATCTTCTTGTGATAATCCTCAGTATTCATTAAAACAGTAACATTTCCCTTGTCAGCGGCAACTATAATAACATTCTTGTCTGCATTGATCTCCCGCAATGCCTTCCTTTCCCCTTGAGACAGATTGCTGCTGGGTGGCTTAGCTTTGCGTAATATCCTGGAGGTTTCCATTCTAATTTCATCAGCAGAATATGATGGTAACTGACGAATTCCTGCCTCTATATTAGCAATAATGTCCTCCACAGGAATCTTGGATGGAGTTATTGCAAAATTCCCTCCTTTAGACAGAACAGAAAGTTCTTCCTTAGACAATTCTTTTTCCGATAAATTAATAACCGTTTGGGAATTGTTTGGAATCGCTGTTTCCTGTCGACCCTCTTGTAGACGATCAAACTTGTCCTTCTGCCTATTGGAAGACACTTCTGCACTAATCTCCATAGATCTAAATGTTAAACTGTCCACTTTGTTCCAATGACAAAACTGCATAGTATTGCTAATAAGTAAATGAAGATTTAGCAGTTGGCCATCACATACCGCCAGTCCTCGTCGTGTCTGATGTATCCGCTCACGTAGTAATGCCAGTTCCATACGAGAATAAATACGGTTAGCTTGTGAGAAGAATGTTGATATTTTGAACATCAAGCATTGCAGTCGGCCAAAAAAAGCCCCTCGAAGTGGTATCGGTATGTGGATGATACCTTTGTAATATGGAATCATGAGGAAGAAGACTTGAATGATTTTCTGGTACACTTAAATAGCATCAACCCAAAGATTAAATTTACTATGGAGAAGGAGAAGAATGGACAACTTAACTTCTTGGATGTATCAGTTATCAAACGGGCGGATGGGACCTTAGGCCATAAGGTCTACAGGAAAGGTACACATACCGATCGCTACCTCCATAAGAACTCAAACCACCACCCTAGGCAAAAGAGGGGGGTCATAAAAACACTAGTGGATAGGGCCAATAATATTTGTGAACCAGGCTACTTACAAGAAGAACTAAATCATTTACGAATGGCCTTTGCGAAAAATGGTTATACAAAAAACGAGATTAATAGAGCACTTCACCCAAATAGAAAAATGCCTAAAAATAGGAGACAGCAACAACCATCAGCTAGAAAAGTATTTCTTCCGTTCATCCATAATATCACGGATCGCATTGGAAAAGTACTAGCCAAGTTTCAGGTAGAGACCATTTTTAGACCTACTAAGAAAATTAGTGAATGCCTAAGATCAACAAAAGATGCTCGTCACCCCCTAGCCACCCCAGGGGTATATAAAATTCCGTGTAGTTGCGGCAGGGTTTACATAGGAACTACCAAAAGAAGCATCAATACACGGTTGACGGAGCACAAAAGAAACTGTCGCTTGGGACATATCGACAAATCGGCAGTAGCGGAACATGTTTTTAAGGATGGAGATCACGACATAAAATTTGGTGAAACAAGCGTGCTAGCGAGGACGTCGCACTATTATACACGTATGTATAGAGAGGCAATTGAAATCCACAAACATCAATACAATTTTAATCGTAAAGAAGAAGGATTAAAATTGGATAAGATATGGCGGTCGACGTTGCATCAATCACGTGACAATCGATTGCCTGCAATCGAGAGAACAGCCGAAACGTCAGGGAGAAGAAGTTCTACAGATCGACCACGGCAACTTAGCCCGGAAGAGTTTACTGATAAAGACGCCGGCCGTGAAAGCCTACATGGAATGATTCGACGCCTCTACGGGGAGGAAATGTCAACTAGGGTACGACGACTGGAGAACCTACGCAAGAAGAAAGGTCAACAACTTTGCTCACTCACTTTTCTGCTACGCTGTCGTGATACCGGTATAGTTCCCAAGTTTTTAAAAGTGAGAAGAATGTTTCATTCGCCACAAGCTAACCGTATTTATTCTCGTATGGAACTGGCATTACTACGTGAGCGGATACATCAGACACGACGAGGACTGGCGGTATGTGATGGCCAACTGCTAAATCTTCATTTACTTATTAGCAATACTATGCAGTTTTGTCATTGGAACAAAGTGGACAGTTTAACATTTAGATCTATGGAGATTAGTGCAGAAGTGTCTTCCAATAGGCAGAAGGACAAGTTTGATCGTCTACAAGAGGGTCGACAGGAAACAGCGATTCCAAACAATTCCCAAACGGTTATTAATTTATCGGAAAAAGAATTGTCTAAGGAAGAACTTTCTGTTCTGTCTAAAGGAGGGAATTTTGCAATAACTCCATCCAAGATTCCTGTGGAGGACATTATTGCTAATATAGAGGCAGGAATTCGTCAGTTACCATCATATTCTGCTGATGAAATTAGAATGGAAACCTCCAGGATATTACGCAAAGCTAAGCCACCCAGCAGCAATCTGTCTCAAGGGGAAAGGAAGGCATTGCGGGAGATCAATGCAGACAAGAATGTTATTATAGTTGCCGCTGACAAGGGAAATGTTACTGTTTTAATGAATACTGAGGATTATCACAAGAAGATCAGTGATCTCCTGGAACCCAGCACATACAAGAAGTTGAAAAAGGATCCCACAACGAATGTGCTGAATGCCACCAAGCGTCTGATAAAACAGTCTTCAATTCCTACAGAAGTTAAAAAGTATCTTTGTGAAACGGAGGCTTATCCTCCGAGATTATATGGATTACCAAAGATACATAAACCTGATGTTCCTTTGAGACCAATAGTCAGCGCAATTGGAGCTCCTACCCAAGAACTAGCCAGACACCTTGCCTCTTTGTTACAACCTCACATAGGCAAAACTGAGAGTCATATTAAAAACTCTCTACACTTCATTGAGAAATTGAGGGAAATTACTGTCGGTCCTAATGACATACTTGTCAGTTTTGATATAGTGTCTTTGTTCACGATGGTTCCAGTTGATGAAGCTCTCTCCCATATAGCCAATATGTTCCCTACTGATATAGTAGCCTTGTTCCAACACTGTCTATCCTCAACCTATTTTCAGTATAATGGTGAATTTTATGAACAGATCGATGGGGTAGCCATGGGAAGTCCCCTAAGTCCCGCAATTGCGAATTTATTCATGGAATATTTTGAACATCAAGCATTGCAGCCGGCCAAAAAAAGCCCCTCGAAGTGGTATCGGTATGTGGATGATACCTTTGTAATATGGAATCATGAGGAAGAAGACTTGAATGATTTTCTGGTACACTTAAATAGCATCAACCCAAAGATTAAATTTACTATGGAGAAGGAGAAGAATGGACAACTTAACTTCTTGGATGTATCAGTTATCAAACGGGCGGATGGGACCTTAGGCCATAAGGTCTACAGGAAAGGTACACATACCGATCGCTACCTCCATAAGAACTCAAACCACCACCCTAGGCAAAAGAGGGGGGTCATAAAAACACTAGTGGATAGGGCCAATAATATTTGTGAACCAGGCTACTTACAAGAAGAACTAAATCATTTACGAATGGCCTTTGCGAAAAATGGTTATACAAAAAACGAGATTAATCGAGCACTTCACCCAAATAGAAAAATGCCTAAAAATAGGAGACAGCAACAACCATCAGCTGGAAAAGTATTTCTTCCGTTCATCCATAATATCACGGATCGCATTGGAAAAGTACTAGCCAAGTGTCAGGTAGAGACCATTTTTAGACCTACTAAGAAAATTAGTGAATGCCTAAGATCAACAAAAGATGCTCGTCACCCCCTAGCCACCCCAGGGGTATATAAAATTCCGTGTAGTTGCGGCAGGGTTTACATAGGAACTACCAAAAGAAGCATCAATACACGGTTGACGGAGCACAAAAGAAACTGTCGCTTGGGACATATCGACAAATCGGCAGTAGCGGAACATGTTTTTAAGGATGGAGATCACGACATAAAAATTTGGTGAAACAAGCGTGCTAGCGAGGACGTCGCACTATTATACACGTATGTATAGAGAGGCAATTGAAATCCACAAACATCAATACAATTTTAATCGTAAAGAAGAAGGATTAAAATCGGATAAGATATGGCGGTCGACGTTGCATCAATCACGTGACAATCGATTGCCTGCAATCGAGAGAACAGACGATAGCCAGAGATAGCTGCACATCGACGCCATGTGACGTGTGGTGGCGCCCCCTACGATCTCTATATAAGCGGCGGCCCCAGCTCCTAGCAGCCAGTCGTCGACTCACCTCGGAAGATGTTCTCCGTAGTTGAGAACGAAACGTCAGGGAGAAGAAGTTCTACAGATCGACCACGGCAACTTAGCCCGGAAGAGTTTACTGATAAATATTACGGTGACTCTTCACCTTCGATCACAACAGTTTATAAGTGGTTTGAAAATTTTCGGAGTGACCATATGGGCACAAGTGGTACTGAACGTTCTGGACCCCTGTGGAGGTTACAACTCCAGAAATCATTGATAAAATCCATGATATGGTGATGGTTAACAAAATAATTAAGGTGCGTGAGATTGCTAGTGCTGTGGGCATCTCGAATGAACGGGTACATAATATTTTGCATAAACATTTGGTCATGAGACAGCTACCGCAAGATGGATTCGGCGATTGCTCACGCTTGATCAAAAACGGAATCGTGTGAAGTGTTGCAAGGATGGTTTGCAGCTGTTCAGGAATAATCCGCAGGACTTTAAGCGTCGTTTCGTCACTGTGGATGAAACGGATACATTACTATACTCCTGATGCCAAACAACAATCTAAACAATGGGTTACCAAGGGGGAATCTGCACCAAAAAAGGCGAAGATCATTTCTTCGGCCGGAAAGGTTATGGGACTGTCTTTTGGGATTCGCAAGGGATAATCCTCGTCGACTATCTGGAAAAGGGTAAAACTATTACAGGTGCATATTATTCATCGTTATTGGACCGTTTGAAAACCGAACTGCAAGAAAAACGCCGGCGATTGGACCGCAAAAAAGACCTTTTCCATCACGACAGTGTACCAGTACACACCTCAGCAGTTGTAGTCGCCAAATTAATGGAAAATTGGATTCAAACTCGCTTCATATCCCCCCTGTTTTCCAGACTTGGCTCCCTCGGACTACTATTTGTTCCCCAATTTGAAGAAATGGCTGGCGGGACAAAGATTTTTTTCAAACGAGGAGGTGATTGCAGCAACTAATAGCTATTTTGCAGACTTGGACAATTCCTGTTATTCTGAAGGGATCAACAAATTAGAACAGCGTTTGACGATGTGTATAAGTCTAAATAAGGTTTACCCTAAACACGTAAGTAGTTTTTATTTTTGCACGGGCTTTTAAAACGCCCCACGTACATCAATAAACCGGCAGCTTGCCTATCCCCCTGAGTGCGAGAAATGAAAGAAAAACGTATCACGTTCACGCTTGGGAGTATTCACTTTGCTAACAATGGCAAGTGCATGTAAGTCGCACAATAAAAGGTGTCCGATGGGTCCTTTGTTCGGTTTCGTCACGTATCGGATTTTTCCGGAACACTTCCATGTCGACTTCACTTTTTTTTTTCCTTCCATTTCTTCCAACGCCATTGACCTCGCAGATGTAGTGTCAAAATTGAGCGGAGAAGTTAAACGTTGCAGTTTCTGTTGGTAGCGTCGAACGCCGATTACGTCAGCATTTCCCCTCACACGTATCCGCCCACTGCAAAGACCAACCTTGTCATTTAGCTTTGTGTTCACTGTTTTCAGCAACTGTTTTTGAAGAATGCTGATGTGAAGAAATAGCACACTAGTCGTGTTAAAAATTGTTTTTAACGTAACTGGTGTACTATTTCTTCACATTGCAATCGGACTTCTTTTTTGTACCACCTATACTTGCTTCACACAGTCAAAGAGAAAGATTGGACGTGATAAAAGCTCAAAAAGTAGGTAGACAACGTAAAGTTATGTTGCACAGTTTCAGATATTTACCGAAAATTGCGGAAAAAATACAATATGAAGTAATAATATTAGCCCTCGATATTGCTATTTCGTTATTGGTATTTCGAGAAAAAATATATCGCCTATCTATATAGATATTTTTTGGAAGAAATATCGATATTTTATCAGCAGCCCTAGTTGAGGGCACCACAGTCCATCACGTCACGCCGGTTACGACATTAACTCTGGTAACGCCAACATCTCGGCTGAAAATGGTCGATCGTCATTCTTACGGTGCAACGTTGACATAAAAAATTTATGTAATTTAACACCTTATTCGTTTCTGTTAAAATTATTACGGTTTCATAAATCTCAATAGCCTCTACAGGGCGTTACAAAAAGGTACGGCCAAACTTTCAGGAAACATTCCTCACACACAAAGAAAGAAAATATGTTATGTGGACATGTGTCCGGAAACGCTTACTTTCCATGTTAGAGCTCATTTTATTACTTCTCTTCAAATCACATTAATCATGGAATGGAAACACACAGCAACAGAACGTACCAGCGTGACTTCATACACTTTGTTATAGGAAATGTTCAAAATGTCCTCCGTTAGCGAGGATACATGCATCCACCCTCCGTCGCATGGAATCCCTGATGCGCTGATGCAGCCCTAGAGAATGGCGTATTGTATCACAGCCGTCCACAATACGAGCACGAAGAGTCTCTACATTTGGTACCGGGATTGCGTAGACAAGAGCTTTCAAATGCCCCCATAAATGAAAGTCAAGAGGGTTGAGGTCAGGAGAGCGTGGAGGCCATGGAATTGGTCCGCCTCTACCAATCCATCGGTCACCGAATCTGTTGTTGAGAAGCGTACGAACACTTCGACTGAAATGTGCAGGAGCTCCATCGTGCATGAACCACATGTTGTGTCGTACTTGTAAAGGCACATGTTCTAGCAGCACAGGTAGAGTATCCCGTATGAAATCATGATAACGTGCTCCATTGAGTAGGTGGAAGAACATGGGGCCCAATCAAGACATCACCAACAATGCCTCCCCACACGTTCACAGAAAATCTGTGTTGATGACGTGATTGCACAATTGCGTGCGGATTCTCGTCAGCCCACTCATATTGATTGTGAAAATTTACAATTTGATCACGTTGGAATGAAGCCTCATCCGTAAAGAGAACATTTGCACTGAAATGAGGATTGACACATTGTTGGATGAACCATTCGCAGAAGTGTACCCGTGGAGGCCAATCAGCTGCTGATAGTGCCTGCACACACTGTACATGGTACGGAAACAACTGGTTTTCCCGTAGCACTCTCCATACAGTGACGTGGTCAACGTTACCTTGTACAGCAGCAACTTCTCTGACGCTGACATTAGGGTTATCGTCAACTGCACGAAGAATTGCTTCGTCTATTGCAGGTGTCCTCGTCGTTCTAGGTCTTCGTCAGTCGCGAGTCATAGGCTGGAATGTTCCGTGCTCCCTAAGACGCCGATCAATTGCTTCGAACGTCTTCCTGTCGGGACACCTTCGTCCTGGAAATCTGTCTCGATACAAACGTACCGCGCCACGGCTATTGCCCCGTGCTAATCCGTACATCAAATGAGCATCTGCCAACTTCGCATTTGTAAACATTGCACTGACTGCAAAACCACGTTCGTGATGAACACTAACCTGTTGATGCTACGTACTGATGTGCTTGATGCTAGTACTGTAGAGCAATGAGTCGCGTGTCAACACAAGCACCGAAGTCACCATTGCCTTCCTTCAGTTGGGCCAACTGACGGTGAATCGAGGAAGTACAGTACATACTGACGAAACTAAAATGAGCTCTAACATGGAAATTAAACGTTTCCGGACACATGTCCACATAACATCTTTTCTTTATTTGTGTGTGAGGAATGTTTCATGAAAGTTTGGCCGTACCTTTTTGTAACACCCTGTATATACATTGATATGCCCAGTCGTTGTGGCCGAACGGTTCTAGGCACTTCAGTCCGGAACCTCGCTGCTGCTACGGTCGCAGGTTCGAATCCTGCCTCGGGCATGGATAGTGTGATGTCCTTAGGTTAGTTAGGTTTAAGTAGCTCTAAGTCTAGAGGACTGATGACCTCAGATGTTAAGTCCCATAGTGCTCAGAGCCATTTAAACCATTTGAATTACATTGATATGACGCTCGTCATTTTTTGACGATACGACGCTCGTTTTGACATGACGCTCGTCTCACTGAATTTTATTTCACGATCACCCTCTTGGTAAACAAGTCCCGCTACGGCTGATTTGTCCTTATGTCCCAGGCGGCAATTCCTCCTGTGTTCAACCAGACGAGTGTTTACACTCCTTTTTCTGGTACCAGTGTCAACCAGTCCACAACTACAAGGAATTTTACATACACCCGGTGTAGCCAAGGTATGTTGTGTATCCTTTCACGATCTTAAACATTCTTTTAACTTCCATGGTGCGTCTGAAGGTAGAGCCCACACCATGCTTGCTCTTCACTTTCCCAATGCGATCTGTAATCGTATTAATGAACGGCTGCAAAACTTTCCCTTGGACAGCTGCTGTTTCTCGTTGTACTGATTCTCTTCCTAGAGCGAAGTGCTCTACCTAGGTCTTAATCACACCTCTTTTGTGTCTGGTGTGGTGGTTAGAATCTTTATGAAGCTAACGGTCATTATATACTCTATGGCCCAACGTCCCGTCGCCTCGCTTGATAACAGACATTTCCAAAAAATTCATATGGCCATTACCTTCAGACCCACCATGAAAATAAAAGAATATTTAAGATCAGCAAAAGATACACTCCTTTGGCTACAACAGGCGTATATAAAATTTCTTGTGGTTGTGGACTGGTTTATATTGGTGCCACAAAAAGAGTGTTAAGATCCGTCTGGCTGAGCAAGAGGAACTGCCGCCCGGGACATACGGATAAATCGGCCGTCGCGGAACATGTTTACCAAGAGGGTGATCATAAAATAAAATTCTGTGAGGCGAACGTCATATCGAAAACATCGCACTGCAATGCGTGCATGTATGGAGAGGCTATTGAGGTTTATAAACACAGTAATAAATTTAACAGAAAAGAGGAAGGCGTTAAACTTGATAAAATGTAGATGTCGATGTTGCACTGTAAGAATGACGATCGATTACTTTCAATCGAGAATGTTGGCATTACCAGAGATACTTTCGTCACCGACCTCATGTAATGTACTATGGTGCCCTCTGCACTGCCTATATATTCGGCGCTTTGTTCGAGTTCTAGTTGCAGTTCGCCGCTTTACCCGTGAAGGTCGCGCCCGCAATCGGAGAAGAAACGTTAGGGGAAAGTTTTATGCATCAACCACGCCCTGTCAGCCAGGCAGTTTTAAACGAAGTCAGTACCGGCCGTGGAATCCCACACTGTATGATCATGTAGGGACTTCTGGTAATATACCCTCGGTTCGCTACCACGCCACTTGGAGCGCTGCAAGTCTATTAGTCCATCATCTCACTCTTTTATTGGCAGATTTTTTTTTGGGCTTCACGTTCATTATCGTTTCATGGTTAACAGAAGTTGGTTTCATCACAGTGCGCTTCTGATCACGACTTCTCATGTGTACTGCACTCTTTGAATAGCATTGTAAATAGGGTACTCGTATTCAAATGACGTTCTTCTCTCATCAGTAATATTAAGTGGGCTGAAAGATTCAGTGGCCCACTGGACCCACATGAACAAAATAACGGTCAATGCGGAAAAAACCAAAGTTATTGTCTTCACACGTCGGAGATCCATCGTCAATGACCGCCTGCGGATATCAGACCAGCCACTCCCCTGGGCAACAACTGTAAAATACCTGGGAGTGCATCTAGACGCCAAACTGTTGTATAGTCATCACATTATGGAGAAGAAGACGTCTGGCCTCAAAATGCTGGGAGCTCTCCTCCCCTTTCTGAAGAGCTCATACCTCAGCCAACGCACGAAACTCCAGTTGTACCATGCCACAGTCGAACCATCTATTTTGTATGGATCGACCTCTTGGGGTACTACGTGTGCCACTAACTACAAGAAGTTACAGGTTGTACAAAGCAGATGCCTACGATGGATCACTGGAGCCCAATGGTGGATCCGAAATCATGACATTCATCGACCCTTAAGCGAATCTTACCTCTCAGACAAGGTCAAGGAGAAGGCACGAACTTTATTTCGGAAGTTGGACATGATACGTGACAGTACACCACAACTCGCCACAGTAGGTACGGTAGAACCCTTACGCAACCACAAATATAAAGTACCGAAGGCGATAGTATTTGAGCCTCCGTAAATGATATCCCTACGTAATTCTCCATAATTTAAGGACTATCGTCCTTTAGCACTTCTACACACATGTTTTCAAACACATACCAAAAGCAGCGAGTTAAAGGACCCTTCTGTGTGCCCAAACTAAAGCTGAAAGAAGAATAAATAAATAAAGAGAAAATTTTTACCCCTTCCATTCCCTACAGAAGTAAAAATCAACGAAGTTGATCAGACTTCAGCACCACCACAAAAAAAAAAGAAAGATTCAAAATTTGTTTTCGTTTCATATGAAACAGAAGCTGCTTTCGTTGCATGATATTCTGTTATTTCTTACGAAATTGAGTGTGAACTGCTCGATTTAAATGCATTCTAAGTATAGTGTTCTTATTATACGTTAGTTTTGTTTGCATCAGTTTCCCGCACTTTCTTGCATTTCATGGAGAACTCTATGTGAGCAGGTTTCGACAGTATTGATATTCGACTTTATCATATTTGTCACGGAATGGGTGTGTAATTCTGCTTGCGTCTTGTCACAGAGCGCCATCGTTTCGCAGTGTCTTGCAGAGTGTGGATCCAGATGTAGATAAGGGGGCCCTGCGCTTTGTAGTTTTAGTGTCAAAGCATTCTTCCCTGCACATGTAAAAAATGCGACACTATTACGCAAATGTTTTCACATGTTATTAACGTGCCCGCGGTAACTGAGTGGTCAGCGCGACGGAATGTCAATCATAAGGGCCCGGGTTCGATTCCCGGCTGGGTCGGAGATTTTCTCCGCTCAGGGACTGGGTGTTGTGCTGTCCTAATCATCATCATTTCATCGGCATCGACGCGCAAGACGCCGAAGTGGCGCCAAATCGAAAGACTTGCACCCGGCGAACGGTCTACCCGACAGGAGGCCCTAGTCACACGATACTATAATCAGTACTTTTAGCAGAAATCAATGAAAATTTCGGTGGCCTCCACTAAATGCGAATTCCCCCACAGTAGCTGAGTGGACAGCGCGCCGGCTTGTCATGCTGGGGGTCCGGGTTCGACTCCCGGCTGGGTTGGAGATTTCCTCCGCTCAAGAACTGGTTGTTTGTGTAGTCTTCTTCATCATCATCATCGACGCGCAGGTCATCCAAGTGGCGGCAGATCAAAAGACTTGCACCAGGCGATCGGGTCTACCCGCTGGGAGGCCCTCGCCACATTACATTTCTTTTAATTTCATTTCATTAAATGCGAAATTATGAAAAACGGATGGTAACAAAAATAACGTAGGATACGCGCAGTATACTTATAGCGCATTTAAATTCGAGCGTTCACACACGGATTCGTAAGCAATGATAAATAGACATGAGTCTACAGATTATCATTTGACGAAACTAGTTTTTACTTCATAAGAAACAGAAACAAATACGGAATCATTTACCGGACCAAGTATTGCGTACGAGAGCAAAAATTAAGCAGACTACGAGCAACATATTTGCGTTGCAGTTCAAAGAGTGCAATACGCGCAAGAAGGTCGTAATCAGGGACGTAATTTCCACTTGATAAGTCACACGGTCGAAATTGCAAAACTAGATTTTGCAAATAAATGCAGTTTACTACCAGACCCACCCATTAAGTACAAATAAAAACTATTACCATCTGGTACTCGTATTTCGAAAAGTAGTAATACGAATTTACGCGCCATATTTCTCTCATTCAAAGTTAATTGCCACGCCACTTGGAGCGCTGCTGTAGTTCTCTGTTTCTGTGTCGCAACCAGGGCCTTGCACTTCTGGTACTTTGGTGTTCTGCGACTCTGTTGCCGCACGTTGCACGAAACCAAAGGCCAGTTTATACTACCGATCAAAAGTATCCGGTCATCCCTATGTCGTGCGGAATTAAGCAACAGATGCACGTGAGACTTATCCGCCAACATACAACGAGGTGGTTGGGTTACTGTGTTGGCAATAGAGAACCAGTGCCAACAGAATTGATCGGTTACGAGATGCCGGCCGTGTGACCGAGAGGTTCTAGGCGCTTCAGCCTGGAACCGCGTGACCGCTACGATCGCAAGTTCGAATCCTGCCTCGGGCATGGATGTGTGTGATGTCCTTAGGTTAGTTAGGTTTAAGTAGTTCTACGTTCTAGGGGACTGACGACCTCAGATGTTGAGTCCCATAGTGTTCAGAGCCATTTGAACCATTTTTGGTTATGAGAGCTCAGTGACTTCGGACGTGTATTAGTCATGGATGTCACCTGACAGAAGGGGCTCCCCATCGCAGCTAGCCCAGTGGATAGACCGTCTAAACCTAAACACAGATCAAGCATGAAAACAGGAAGAAGGTGTACTGAACTGTGAAAAAAGAAGCAAAATAGAAACAGGAATGGTTCAAGTACGAGATGTGCAACATCGAGCGAATTACAAGAATCGCCGCGTAGTGGTTATGTGGCCACGGGGTTGGACTGCAAAGCGGGAGGTCCGTGTTCAAACCTCCCTTGTGCCCCTTTTTTTCACAATATCCCGAACTTTACGTGCGGTTATTTGACGTGTCTGTTCTTCTACTGTAGTCGTGGCAATTGCCGCAGTATACATTGGTTATGGAATATGAGGCATGTGGTAAGAATCTATTACTGTCGCAAGTAAATGTTGTAAACAGTGACAGCAGGTGAGATGCTACAGCCGGCCGTGGTGGCCGAGCGGTTCTAGGCGCTACAGTGTGGAACCGCGCGACCGCTACGATCACAGGTTCGAATCCTGCCTCGGGCATGGATGTGTGTAATGTCCTTAGGTTATTTAGGTTTAAGTAGTTCTAAGTTCTAGGGGACTGATGACCTCAGAAGTTAAGTCCCATAGTGCTCAGAGCCATTTTGAGATGCTACATAGACAAACAGGTGAGAACTATGTTGCAACAAAGGAAGAGACAAAACCTACAGAAATGGACGCGAGAGTCATAACATGTGGTACTTGTGTAGAAGAAATAGGAGGTACGTACTTGTGGAGGTCCCTTCCTTATACCTCGCTGTTGCAAACGGACGTTACATCACGACACAGACACAAATTTGAATACAGTGAGCAGAAACGTCAATGACCGGACGAACAGTTCATAATTTTGTGGAAAAAAGAAGTATATAGGGCACGAAGGAGGTTTTAACACGGATCTCCCTCTTCAGAGTCCGTGACCACATAACCACGACGCTGTTGCTGTTCAAATATTGCACATCTGGGGCTTGGATGGTTCGCCGTTTCTATTTTTCCTTCTTCTTTCGCAGTGGAGCACAGATTCTTCCTATTTTCACGCTGATCTGTGTTCAGTTTTTGACGGTCCATCCACTGAACCATTTTACCACAAAATCTGACGGGGTTGCGATGGGAGTTTCCCTCGCGAGTAACAGAACGATCACGGATATTTCAAGTCTCCTAAAGCTGCCCAAGTAGAGTGTTGGTAGAGTGGACTGGAAACGCGAAGCACCAACCACAATTACACCAAGACCAGGCTGAACTCATTTGCTGACGGACAGGGACCGTCGAGGATTGTGGCAGGGGGTTGTAAAAAATTGCACGAAATCACCTGAAGGAATCACTGTTCCAAAAAGCTACCAATAGTCCAGTTAGCACAATAATTGTGCCTTGGTAGTTAACAACAGTGAGATACAAAGGTCGAGCAGCTCCTCATAAGGCAGTCAATGTGAAGAGACGCGCAGGGTAGTTTAAACAGCGATGGCATGGACAGTGGACGAAGGTAAACGATTAATTTCGAGAAATCCTGCTATACCCAGTGACAATCCTATGGGAGAGTTTGGGTTTGGTGGATACCCGGAGAAAGTTACCTGCGATCATATGTAGTGCCGACCCTGATGTACCGAAGAGGTGGTATTACGGTATGTGGGTGTTTTTCATGTTTAGGGCGTGATCCCTTTTTGCGTTTAAGAAAACGCTAAATGCGGAAGGACATGAAGACGTTTCACAGCACTGTGCACTGCTTACAGTACAGTAACAGTTCGGAAACGATGATTGGCTGTATCAGCATGTCGCTGTACCCTTTCGTAAAGCAGAATCTGTGAGGCAAAGCTTTGTGGACAACCGGAAACGAACTGTCCAGCTCAAAGTCCCGCCCTCGGGTTAAGGGAATACCGGTGGGGTGAGTTAGAACGTCGATTCGTTCCAGACATCAACGTCCAACATGACTACCTTCACTGGTTTCGGCTGTTGAGGAAGACTGGGCCACCTTTGCTATCGCAAACCAACAACCTAACGTGAACTTTCGCTTTCTGCAAACTTCGCTGTTTTGTGGCTTTCAGCGGTAGTACCCAGGAGCAGGGCATTTCGTTCCACAAGGCAAGAATTCAGTTTCGGAGATGTTTACGCCACGCCACATTCCACAAAATTTATTATCATTATCATTATTATTACTGGCATTGTGTATCACGGTTAGTAAGAATTTCTTGAAGGTTAAAACCAATTTTGTCAAAATTACGAATTTACTAACATTTACTGTAGGTCTGTTTAGGTTTTGAAGCTAATCTCAATAAATACCTGCACATACAGGATGAACCCCAAATACACAAAGTTTTGCAAGTTGTTAATGGTGTACAGCAATCAGCCACAAATTGGTTTTAGCTTACTTAACACATCATTACCGGTTTCGAATTTTTCACAATTCATCATCAGACGGTTTTTCACCCTTTCATCGAAACAAATTATACACTGGTCTCCTGTGATTTGCCCTAGGATAAAGAATAATTCACTATTATAAACTTGTAATCAAATGGGTGCACTACATATTTGTGTTGGAGTGCAACTTACATGAAATGCCCATCTGGCGCGTTTGTTCTTACAGTTTTCTTGCAATGAAATACATTCCCAAGGATGCTTTTACTTTGACACTCACAAACGTTGCACTGCATTGGAAACCATTTTCGTTCAGTCACTAAACGAATTGTCACTGTTCAATTGAATCTAGGACATTAAATGCAGACAGAAACAAATACATGGGATTCAGTGAATTATAGTACCACAAAGTTGCATAAAATAACGACAGAGGTACACCGTCAACAATCTGTCTCATATAACAGCCTCAGTCTCCAATCACGTCTTTATTTAACAACATTGCATTTTGTAGATTGTTCGGGGTCGTTTTCTGAACGTTTAGGTATGAGGGACCCTTAGTCTCCATTGGCTCATTAGAGAGTAATTGCTTTTTGTTTGATTTCCTACCCCATTTATCGCTGTATCCGTGTTGCACTGAAAATACCTGCATTACAGTTCAAATACCGGAGGTGTGCACAGTGCGTCTTGTTTGGAGACAAACCTTTTCGAGCCACTTACGGTAGTTGCCGCTGACAACAGCAACACTATTCACCCTGCAGCGTGCATTTGCTTTGCCTCGCATTTGCTTTTCCAGCAGTATTAGCTGGACATTAACAGTATACACAACAATGTGGATAGGCTTACTGATGAAGAATTGACCAATATGTACTCTGTGTGTCGCTTCACTTAATGCATTGACAGAACGGAGCATTGATGCTTTGCTTACAAGGGAACCTCCCCATCGCACCCCCCTCAGATTTAGTTATAAGTTGGCACAGTGGATAGGCCTTGAAAAACTGAACACAAATCAACCGAGAAAACAGGAAGAAGTTATGTGGAACTACGAAAAACTAAGCAAAATATACAAACTGAGTAGTGCATGTGCAAGATAAGCAACATCAAGGATAGGGTGAGTTCAGGAGCGCCGTGGTCCCGTGGTTAGCGTGAGCAGCTGCGGAACGAGAGGTCCTTGGTTCAGGTCTTCCCTCGGGTGAAAAGTTTAATTTTTTATTTTCAGTTCATGTGACAAGCTCTTATGTTTTGATCACGTTTTTGGGAGTGATTATCACATCCACAAGAAAACCTAAATCGGGCAAGGTAGAAGAATTTTTTTACCCATTCGCCAAGTGTACAAGTTAGGTGACGCACATGCCGTCACCAGTGTCGTATAGAATATATCAGACGTGTTTTCCTGTGGAGGAATCGGTTGACCTATGACCTTGCGATCAAATGTTTTCGATTCCCATTGGGGAGCACGTCCTTTCGGCTACTAATCGCACGGTTTTGCGGTGCGGTCGCAAAACACAAACACTGAACTTATTACAGAGAACAGAGACGTCAGTGAACCAAGAGACAGATCATAACTTTGCGAAAATAAAGATAGTAAACTTTTCACTCAGGGAAGACTTGAATCAAGGGCCTCTCATTCCGCAGCTGCTCACGCTAACCATGGGACCACGGCGCTCCTGAACTCACCCTATCCTTGATGTTGCTTATGTTGCACATGCACAACTCAGTTAGTATATTTTGCTTATTTTTTCATAGTTCCACACAACTTCTTCCTGTTTTCTCGATTGATCTGTGTTCAATTTTTCAAGGGCTATCCACTGTGCCAACTTATAACTAAATCTGAGGGGGGTGCGATGGGGAGGTTCCCTTGTTAGATGCACCGACGGCAACCACATCACAGTACTTTTTCACGTGGCTGAGGGCATTACTATGTCTTCTGTATTGTAGGCTTTGGTTATTTCACATCACAGGGTGTCTCAGTTTTGTAGATAGCAATCCAAATAATACATAATTACATTATCACTCTGTAAAAAATCAGCGGTGAACATGGGCCCCTTCTTTCAAAATACTCGGAAAATATCCATGAATAATCTCCGATATTTTGGCAGTGGGGTACGGCTTCACCTCAATGATGCACATTAACATTTCTGCGGTCACCAAATTTTCAGTTTGACATATGAATCCATCAACAGTCACTTTAGTAGACGTACAGTAATGAACAAGTGCGTTAAGAAGATAGGTTACGTAACGCGTCAGTAATGCACCAAAAGCATATCTCAGAATGGCATACATTCCAAAGGAGCAGGGAATGGAAGTAAATTCAAAAATGACTGTGAAATAAAAACAAATCAGTAACCAAACTAATAAAAGAAAAAAAAGTACATCTTTGGAGATTTGTGAAATGAAAATCTGCTGCCGGGGAAGTTCGGTACTGTGTTGCCTGACCTCATGCATTGTAACACGCTTCCACATTCCTTCGTTATGGTGTCGACAATGCTGTCGGGACATTCTACATCTACACAGATACTCCGCAAGCGTTGCGGAGGGTACCCTGTACCACTACTTGTCATTCCCCCTCCTGTTCCACTCACAAATAGAGCGAGGGAGAAACGAATATCTGTGCGCCACCGTATGAGCCCTAATTTCTCGTGTCTTCATGGTCCTTACGCGTGATGTATGTTGCCGCCAGTACAATCGTTCGGCAGTCAGCTTCAAATGCTGGTTCTCTAAACTTTCTCAGTAGTGTTCCTCGAAAAGAACGTCGTCTTCCCTCTAGGGATTCCCATTTGAGTTCTCAAAGCATCTCTGTAACACTTGCGTGTCGTTCGAGCCTACCGGTAACAAATCTAGAAGCCTATCACTGAATAGCTTCGACATCTTATTTCAGTCCGACCTGGTACGGATCCCAAACACTCGAGCAGTACTCAAGAATAGGCTGCACCAGCGTCCTCTATGCGGTCTGCTTTACAGCTGAACCACTCTTTCCTAAAATTCTCCCAATAAACCTAAGCTCACCATTTGCCTTCCCTCCCATAGTTTTCACTTGCTCGTTCCACCTCATATCGCTTGGAAACGTTACATCCAGATATTTGACTTGATTGTGTCACGCAGTTCACTAATAATACTGTATTCGAACATTACAGGTTTGCTTTTCCTACTCATGCACATTACTTTCATTTTTTCGCATTTGGGGTTGGCTGCTATTCATCACACCAACGGGAAATTTTGTCTAAGTCGTTTTGTGTCTTCCTACAGTCACTCAACTCCGACATCTTACCGTACACCAAGGTATCATCAACGAACAACCACAGATTGCTGCCCACCCTGTCCGCCCAATAATTTATGTATATAGAGAACAACGGTGGTCCATCCACACTTCTCTGGGGCACTCCTGACGATTTACGCTGCTGGCCATTAAAATTGCTACACCAAGAAGAAATGCAGATGATAAACGGATATTCATTGAACAAATATATTATACTAGAACTGACATGTGATTACATTTTCACGCAATTTGGATGCATAGATCCTGAGAAATCAGTACCCAGAACAACCACCTCTGGCCGTAATAACGGCCTTGATACGCCTGGGCATTGAGTCAAACAGAGCTTGGATGGCGTGTACAGGTACAGCTGCCCATGCAGCTACAACACGATACCACAGTTCATCATGAGTAGTGACTGGCTATTGTGACGAGGCAGTTGCTCGGCCACCATTGACCAGACGTTTTCAATTGGTGAGAGATCTGCAGAATGTGCTGGCCAGGGCAGCAGTCGAACATTTTCTGTATCCAGAAAGGCCCGTACAGGACCTGCAACATGCGGTCGTGCATTATCCTGCTGAAATGTAGGGCTTCGCAGGGATCGAATGAAGGGTAGAGCCACGGGTCGTAACACATCTGAAATGTAACGTCCACTGTTCAAAGTGCCGTCAATGCGAACAAGAGGTGACCGAGACGTGTAACCAATGGCACCCCATACCATCACGCCGGGTGATACGCCAGTATGGCGATGACGAATACACGCTTCCAATGTGCGTTCACCGTCCTGTCGCCAAACACGGATGTGACCATCATGATACTGTAAACGGAACCTGGATTCATCCGAAAAAATGACGTTTTGCCATTCGTGCACCCAGGTTCGTCGTTGAGTACACCATCGCAGGCGCTCTTGTCTGTGATGCAGCGTCGAGGATAACCGCAGCCATGGTCTCCGAGCTGATAGTCCATGCTGCTGCAAACGTCGTCGAACTGTTCGTGCAGATGGTTGTTGTATTGCAAACGTCCCCATCCGTTAACTCAGGGATCGAGACGTGGCTGCACGATGCGTTACAGCCATGCGGATAAGATACTTGTCATCTCGACTGCTAGTGATACGAGGCCGTTGGGATCCAGCACGGCGTTCCGTATTACCCTCCTGAACCCACCGATTCCATATTTTGCAAAGAGTCATTGGATCTCGACCAACGCGAGCAGCAGTGTCGCGATACGATAAACCGCAATCGCGATAGGCTTCAATCCGACCTTTATCAAAGTCGGAAACCTGATGGTACGTATTTCTCCTCCTTACACGAGGCTTCACAACAACGTTTCACCTGATAACGCCGGTCAACTGCTGTTTGCGTATGAGAAATCGGTTGGAAACTTTCCTCATGTCAGCACGTTGTAGATGTCGCCACCGGCGCCAACCTTGTGTGAATGCTCTGAAAAGCTAATCATTTGCGTATCACAGCATCTTCTTTCTGTCGGTTAAATTTCGCGTCTGTAAAACGTCATCTTCGTGGCGTAGCAATTTTGATGGCCAGTAGTGTATCCTTCTCTGATGAACACTCGCCGTCCAGGCCATGATAATGGGTTCTATTATTTAAGATGTCTTCGATCCACTTACATATCTGTGAACTTATTTCATATGCTCGTACCTAGGTTAACAGCCTGCAGTGGAGCATCGTGTCAAATGCTTTCCGGAAATCTAGAAATATGCAGTCTTCCTGTTGCCCTTCATCCATAGGTCTCAGTATGAGCGATGGTTTCTAAAACTATGCTGATTCGTGGACATAGGCTTTTTAGTCTCAAGAAAGTTATTATATTCGAACTGAGAATATGCTCAAGGATTTTGAATTGTGATACTGGTCTATAATTTTGCAGGTCTGTTCTTTTACCTTTCTTGCACACGCTTATAGCTGCGCCTTTTTCCAGTCGCTTGGGTCTTTGTGCTAGCAAGCTAGGTAAGGGGCCAATGATATAGCGTACTCTTTGTAAAATCGAGCTGGCATTCCATCTGGACCTGGTGATTTACACTCATGCTCATAAATTAAGGATAATTGCAGAACGTGGTGCCACACAACGTGTGCCACACAACGTGGCACTGCCACACTACGTGGCACTACACAAACTGGCGCTAATAGCATAAGCACATAGGGGACACATACAACACAGTTCTGTAAGTCCACGGTATTGGTGATAAGTTGACAAAACCGTCCCGAAACACATGTGCTACAAAACGCCACTGTTTCCTGCGCATGTACCTTGACATCAATATGGGATATGATCACCATGCACACGTAAAAAGGCCGCACAACGGGTTGGCATACTCTGGATCAGGTGATCGAGCAACTCCCATTCATGCACCAGTGCCTGTCGGAGCCCCTCAAGTGTCCTAGCGGTTTGAAGACGAGCAGCGATACGTCGACCGAGAGCATCGAAGACGTGCTCGATGGAGTTTAGGTTTGGAGAACAGGCAGGCCACTCCGTTCGCCTGCTATCTTCTGTTTCAAGGTACTCCTCCATGATGGTAGCTCGGTGGGGCCGTGCGTTATCATCCATCAGGAGGAAGGTGGGACACTGTGCACCCCTGAAAAGGCGGACATGCTGGTGCAAAATGACGTCCCGATACACCTCACCTGTTACAGTTTCTCTGTCAAAGACATGCAGGGGTGTACGTGCACCAATCATAAGCCCACCCCACACCATCAAACCACGACCTCCATACAGGTCCCTTTCAAGGACATTAAGGGGTTGGTATCTGGTTCCTGGTTCAGGCCAGATGAAAACTCGCCGAGAATCACTGTTCAGATTATACCTGGATTCGTCCGTGAACATAACCTGGGACCACTGTTCCAATGACCATGTACTGTGTTCTTGACACGAGGCTTTACAGGCACTCCTGTGACCAGGGTCAGTGGAATGCACCTTGCAGGTCTCCAGGCGAATAAACCATGTGTGTTCAGTCGCCTGTAGACTGTGTGTCTAGAGACAACTGTTCCAGTGGCTGTGGTAAGGTCCCGAGCAAGGCTACCTGCGGTACTCCGTGGCCGTCTGTGCGGGCACTGATTGTGAGATTACGGTCTTCTTGTGGTGATGTACACTGTGGACGTCCCGTACTGTAGCGCCTTGAAACGTTTCCTGTCTGCTGGAATCGTTGCCATAATCTTGAGATCACGCTTTGTGGCACACGGAGGGCCCGTGCTATGACCTGCTGTGTTTGACCAGCCTCCAGTCGCCCTAGTATTCTACCCCTTATAACGTCATCAATGTGTGTTCTTTGAGCCATTTTCAACACACAGTCACCATTAGCACGTCTGAAAACGTCTGCACACTTACTCGCTGCACCGTACTCTGACATGCACCAACACGCCTCTGCGTATGTGGACTGCTGCCAGCGCCACCGTGCGACGACCGGAGGTTAAATGCACCGCTTGATCATACCCCGAGGTGATTTAAACCCGTAAACCGCCCACCAGAGCGTTGTTTCAGCTTGTATCAGCATTATCCTTAATTTATGAGCATGACTGTATTTGTTTTCAAATTTTTCAGTTGTTTCTCTACGCCAGATATGCTTATTTGTATGTCGTCCATATGGGAGTCTGTCCGATGTCAGATGACGGTAAGTTTGTACGGTTCTCCTGTGTGAGCGATTTCTTGAACGTAAAATTTAAAACTTCGGCTATCGTTTTGTTATCTTCAACTGCCACACCATAGTGGTCAACAAGTGGCTGAATGGAAGCCTTAGACTGGCTTAGCGATTTTAGGTAAGACCAGATTCTCTTGGGGTCTCTGCCGGATCTTTTACTAAGGTGTGACGGTGGTTATGTTGTATGCTTCGCGCACAGATCTTGTCACACATGCCAGAATCTCTACTAACCTTCGATTGTCGTCATCTGTGGGTCCCCTTTCGGACCTAGAGTGCCACAGCCACTGCTTCCCCAGAATCCGGTGAACTTCGTTTTTAAACCATGGTGTGTCCTTTCCATCCTCTATGAACTTACTAGGCACGTAACTCTCCAGACTACGATTTACAATCTGTTAAAACTTTGCTCATAATTCCTCTATACTGCTGCCCAATCCGATCACACACTTCAACAGCGCTCCTACTGAAGTCAGAGAGTAAATGAAGAGACTTCTGTGACGACACAAGCACGCTTGCCCGGTTTCGCAGTGGCAGATACCATAGGCCACTCCATTCGTAAATAATAGGGGTGAAAGCAATGGAAAAGAAACGGGATGCGAAAGAGAGAGGAAGGTAATAACGACTTCCAGCCGCACAGTGCACTGCAGCACAGCGAAAACGGTAACTGAAAATTTGTGCCGGACCAGGACTCGACGGTTAAATTATCCGCCTCGAGCATCCGCACACGCTTTCCGTCAGACCCAAATTCTCAACTTCTCGCCCATCGCACCGCATCGACACCCGCCCATTAACCCCTTACTAGCAGATTTATGATTCCTGTAGGTGAAACTTCCTGGCAGATTAAAACTGTGCGCCGGACCGAGACTCGAACTCGGGACCTTTGCAAAGGCGGTCCGGCGCACAGTTTTAATCTGCCAGGAAGTTTCATATCAGCGCACACTCCGCTGTAGAGTGAAAATTTCATTCTATTCCTGTAGGTGTTCGCCGGCCGGTGTGGCCAAGCGGTTAAAGGCGCTACAGTCTGGAACCGCGTGACCGCTACGGTTGCAGGTTGGAATCCTGCCTCGGGCATGGATGTGTGTGATGTCCTTAGGTTAGTTAGGTTTAAGTAGTTCTAAGTTCTAGGACTGATGACCTTAGAAGTTAAGTCCCATAGTGCTCAGACCCATTTGAACCATTTGAACCTGTAGGTGTTGGGACGTTGGCTGTGCATCCGCAATGAAACTCTTTCATGAAAACTCTTTCATCAAACAGTCGTGCAGTCATCAAGGGTACATGAGTGGGCCTTCGGCTATAACAGCCCATGTCGATGATGTTTGGTCAAAGTGTTTGCACGCTGACACTTGTTGATGTCTCAGCACTGAAATATGCAGCAATTTGAACGATTATATTCAGTCGTCGTTGGTCCCGATCTTGCAGGATCTTTTTCGGGTGCAGCGATGCCGGAGATTTGATGTATTACCGGATTACTGATATTCACGTGAAATTGTCGTACGGGAAAATCCCCAGTTCATCGCTACCTCGAAGATGCTGTGTCCCATCGCTTGTGCGCCGACTATAACACCATCTTCAAACTGACTTAAATCTTGATAACGTGCCATTGTAGCAGCAGTGACCGATGTAACGACTGTGCCAGACACTTGTTTTACGAGGTGCATTCACGTTCTAAGGCCTCCGATTTTTTTTCTCCGGACTGGAAAGAGATAGAAACATGCGCATTGTTTTAAAATGAGTCCGCGTTCATTGTCAATACGTCCCAGAGATGGCAGCACTGTACGGCAGATGGAATTTTACCGCCAGCGGCGAGAATGAGAACTGTTTTAAATACTTAAAATGGCGACGTTTTCCTTACTTGAACAGCGTGCAATCATTCGTTTTCTGAATTTGCGTGGTGTGAAACCAATTGAAATTCATCGACAGTTGAAGGAGACATATGGCGATGGAGTTATGGATGTGTCGAAAGTGCGTTCGTGGGTGCGACAGTTTAATGAAGGCAGAACATCGTGTGACAACAAACCGAAACAACCTCGGGCTCGCACAAGCCGGTCTGACGACATGATCGAGAAAGTGGAGAGAATTGTTTTGGGGGATCGCCGAATGACTGTTGAACAGATCGCAGATCGCCTCCAGAGTTGGAATTTCTGTGGGTTCTGTGCACACAATCCTGCATGACGACCTAAAAATGCGAAAAGTGTCATCCAGGTGGGTGCCGCGAATGCTGACGGACGACCACATGGCTGCCCGTGTGGCATGTTGCCAAGCAATGTTGACGCGCAACGACAGCACGAATGGGACTTTCTTTTCGTCGGTTGTGATACTAGATGAGACGAAAAAAAATGGGTCAAATGGCTCTGAGCACTATGGGACTTAACATCTTAGGTCATCAGTCCCCTAGAACTTAGAACTACTTAAACCTAACTAACCTAAGGACAGCACACAACACCCAGCCATCACGAGGCAGAGAAAATCCCTGACCCCGCCGGGAATCGAACCCGGGAACCCGGGCGTGGGAAGCGAGAACGCTACCACACGACCACGAGATGCGGACGGATGAGACGTGGATGCCATTTTTCAATCCAGAAACAAAGCGCCTGTCAGCTCAATGGAAGCACACAGATTCACCGCCACCAAAAAAATTTCGGGTAACCGCCAGTGCTGAAAAAATGATGGTGTTCATGTTCTGGGACAGCGAGGACGTAATCCTTACCCATTGCGTTCCAAAGGGCACTACCGTAACAGGTGCATCCTACGAAAATGTTTTGAAGAACAAATTCCTTCCTGCACTGCAACAAAAACGTATGGGAAGGGCTGCGCGTGTGCTGTTTCACCAAGACAACGCACCCGCACATCGAGCTAACGTTACGCAACAGTTTCTTCGTGATAACAACTTTGAAGTGATTCCTCATGCTCCCTACTCACCTGACCTGGCTCCTAGTGACTTCTGGCTTTTTCCAACAATGAAAGACACTCTCCGTGGCCGCACATTCACCAGCCGTGCTGCTATTGCCTCAGCGATTTTCCAGTGGTCAAAACAGACTCCTAAAGAAGCCTTCGCCGCTGCCATGGAATCATGGCGTCAGCGTTGTGAAAAATGTGTACGTCTGCAGGGCGATCACGTCGAGAAGTAACGCCAGTTTCATCGATTTCGGGTGAGTAGTTAATTAGAAAAAAAATCGGAGGCCTTCGAACTTGAATGCACCTCGTATATAGGCGTTGCCGGCGGCAGCGCCTTATTCTGCTTATTTACATACATCTGCATTTGAATACTCGCTACAACTAGTCGATTGAGACAAAGAAGTCGATCGGTTAGAAGAGGTTTGATAGGCACGGGGCTGAGGTGAGGAGGCACAGACCTGGTGCTTGCCGGCGAGCCCGGCGGAGCGCGGCAGCGAGTGTGTGGAGAACTTGGCGGCGGGCGGCGGGTCGTGCCTGCCCAGCGTGCCCGTCTGGATGACTCCGTCTGCGCTGCTGGCGCGCTCCCCCGCTGCCGCCGGCTGCTGGTGGTTCTGCTGCTGCTGGTGCTGCTGCTGGTGCTGGTGGTGCAGGTAGCCGCCGCCCTGGCCGCGCGACGCCTGCCGGCACAGCTGCCCCGCAGAGTCGGCCGGCGTCAGCGACTGGCTGCGCTGCTTCTTGCTGGGCAGCCGCGGCGGCGTGTCGCCGCGCCGCTGCAACGTCCCAACACAACTGCTCTACCAACGCGCTCCCCACTATGCGGTAACTTCACAAGTTGCCCCTAGCGGGTGGGGATAACGTGCGAGGGCTCCAAAACACCCAATAAGCTCTTTACTGTTTTTATGGTACACATAAGCTGATCAAACAACTAATGAAACTAAGAAAATAACCGCAACAAATATGTTTCATCGGCCAATGTACTTTCCATTGTTTCACTCTGAACTTTATTTCCTTTCTGGCTTTTTTCTTGATTTCCTTTATTGCTTGCTCGATGTACAGACTGAATAACATCAGGGACACGTTACAACCCCGTCTTCTTCTTCTCAGTTACTGCTTCCCTTTATGTCCTTCGGTTCTTGTAATTGCAGTCTGGTCACTGACCTTTCACTCCATTTATTTCATCTATGATACCTTCAGAATTTCAAAGAACGTATTGCAATCAAAAGTGTTAAAGACGTTCCCTAAATGTACAAATGCTACTAAAGTAGGATCGCCTTTGTTCAGTCTATTTTCTAAGGCGAAGTAACTAGGTCATCACGTGTTCCTACATTCCTAACAAGGGAACCTCCCCATAGCACCCCCCTCAGATTTAGTTATAAGTTGGCACAGTGGACAGGCCTTGAAAAACTGGACACAGATCAATCGAGAAAACCGGAAGAAGTTGTGTGGAACTATGAAAAAAATTAGTAAAATATACAAACTGAGTAGTCCATGCGCAACATATGCAACATCAAGGAGGTTGTAGCAGAAGGAGCGCCGTGGTCCCGTGGCTAGCGTGAGCAGCTGCGGAACGAGAGGTCCTAGGTTCAAGTCTTGCCTCGACTGAAAATTTAACTTTCTTTATTTTCGCAAAGTTATGATCTGTCGGTTCGTTCATTGACGTCTCTGTTCACTGTAATAAGTTTAGTGTCTGTGTTTTGCGACCGCACCGCAAAACCGTGCGATTAGTAGACGAAAGGACGTGCCTCTCCAATGGGAACCGAAAACATTTGATCGCAAGGTCATACGTCAACCGATTCCTCCACAGGAAAACACGTCTGATATATTCTATACGACACTGGTGACGGTATGTGCGTCACATGACAGGAATATGTTGTCGACCCACCTAACTTGTACACTTGTAAAAAGATTCTTCTACCTTGCCCGATTTAGGTTTTCTTGTGGATGTGATAATCACTCCGAAAAAAGTGATGAAAACATAAGAGTTTGTCACACAAACTGAAAATAAAAATTTAAACTTTTCACTCGAGGGAAGACTTGAACCTAGGACCTCTCGTTTGGTAGCTGCTCTCGCTAACCACGGGACCACGGTGCTCCGTGTAACGCATTGTCCTTGATGTTGCCTATCTTCGCATGGACTACTCAGTTTGTATATTTTACTAATTTTTTTCATAGTTCCACACAACTTCTTCCGGTTTTGTCGATTGTTCTGTGTTCAGTTTTTCAAGGCCTATCCACTGTGCCAACTTATAACTAAAACTGAGGGGGGTGCGATGGGGAGGTTCCCTTGTAAGCGACTCAGACTGGTATTCCCCAAAGTCTGCTTCTACAAGTCTTTTCATTCTTTATATAGTTTTGGCATTCCCTGATTATTTAATATAGAAAACGGCCAAGATGGCGAAATCTAGCTTGGCTTCCTGACGGTTATTTTGAATCGTCGTTGAAGCCACACGGTGGCGGAGACATACGAAGTCTCCCGCGTTCCAGGAATCCACGCCAGTTCGGACCACCCAACCTGTTGGCATGAGCTTGACCGCTCCAGTTGGCCACAACAGCTGGAACGGCTACACCTCCAGCCTCTATGATGTTGGCTGCTAGGACCTTTTTGTACACCGAGGAGGTGAACTGTAGTTCATCGACCGAGTATTTAAGTAGCCCAGAGAGCAGTTCTCCACCCCATTCCGTTGAAGTTACTAAATGTGTCGACATCGCGAGATTCATGTGCACCGGTTACCGTCATTTTGTGTCAAGTGTTGTCTTCCATTACCCTGGGAGCAGCCTTGTGTTAACCGTCCAAGAGTTGCTCGTGATGTTTAGACTTACGAAGCACGCGTCTGTGCTGTCGCTACGTTTGTACCGCGAGACGCGGGTAAGCTGTATTGTCCAGCACCGTTACTGTGACCGCGTTCTTGACCCATGACTAGCTTCTTTGTTTTAGCCAATCATGTGAATTCATTTTAGCGCTGTCTCTAGGGACAGGTCTCTACTCTGAAGACGTTATTGTTTGCTTGAACTGCTCTTTTGACTTGTTCTACGCCTGACTCGTCCTACAGCAAGTCTATTGCTCGCCAAGCTGCTGTTTTATTGTGGTAGTTTACATGTCCATTTACATGTCCATTTCTAAAAAGATGCATTGCCAGACTATACTGACTTTCATTAGTGTGTAGCTTCCATGCTGTCCCGTGTTGTTAATCACTTGTTTACTAGCTGCTGTAAGAAACAAAATGCAACGCCTGGGACAGAAGATCACCAGGTTATTGATCTGCTAGGGAACAATGGCAGTCGGTACGCCTTCGAAGGCAATTTCTTCCATCTTTCGATAATCTGTATTGATTCAGACTCTTCGGGGAGGCGACAGAGACCCTAGCCATAGCTACTGCTGTTCACCCAACGAGACACGCTACAATGTATCACTCTTCTCTATGCTTTTTTTCTGGGAGATAGTTTGTTGTACCAGATGATTAACGAGTTTTGAATATTTAGTCACATTTGCGTCTTTCATGCTTAATTTGTAAATTATTGACAATGAGAGCTCACTCCTGAGAGAGAAAGAGAGAGAGAGAGAGAGAGAGAGAGAGAGAGAGAGAGAGAGAGAGAGAGCACTCTTATATTTACGCAACATCAAGTATTACAGAACATACTTCTATTACATTAATTCTGTTAAATTAATAAGTCCCAGAATATCGATTAATACATCCAATATGGGTCTCTCAAGAACCATACATCGAACGCTAACAAAAGTCGATAGTACGAGGGTCACTCCAAAAGAAATGCACACTATTTTTGTATAAATAGTTTTCATTCTGCATATGTGAAAGTTTTAGTGTGTAGATACATTCTTCCCGCTTGCTTTCAAACTTAGTTCAACCTGTTCCCGTGAGTGGCGCCGTCACAGCGTGTCTTCAAGATGGCTGCTACACTTAACGTTCGTCAGAAGCAACGTGCTGTCACAGATTTCCTGTGCTGTGAAAACGAGACAGTGGGAAACATCCATAAGAGGTTGAAAAAGGTGTGTGGAGATGCTGCTGTCGATCGCAGTACAGTTAGTCGGTGGGCAAGCAGGTTACGTGATGAAAGCGGGCACGGCAATATTGAGGATTGTCCTCGCATAGTCGGCCGGGGTGGCCGAGCGGTTCTAGGCGCTTCAGTCGGGAACCGCGCGACCGCTACGGTCGCAGGTTCGAATCCTGCCTTTGGCATGGATGTGTGTGATGTCCTTAGGTTAGTTAGGTTTAAGTAGTTCTAAGTTCTAGGGGACTGATGACCTCAGCTGTTAAGTCCCATAGTGCTCAGAGCCATTTGAACCATTTGTGCTCGCAACGGCACGCCTCGTACTGCACACATTCCAGACGATGTGCAGACAGTTAACTAATTGGTGACTGCTGACAGACGCATCACAGTGAAGGAATTGTTACGCTACGTTGGGATAGGAGACGTAAATATTTGCAGAATACTGAAAGTGTTGGCGTTAAAAAAGGTTTGTGCCAGGTGGGTTCCCTGGATGTTGACAGTGGCTCACAAAGAAACAAGAAAAACGGTATGCAGCGAAATTTTGGAACAGTACGAAAATGGTGGAGATAAATTTCTTGGATGAATTGTGACGGGAGATGAAAGATGGCTCCATCATTTTTCACCAGAGACGAAGAGGCAATCAATGGAGTGGCATCATGCAAATTCACCCAAGAAAAAAAAATTCAATACTACACCTTCTGTTGGAAAAGTTATGGCTACGGTGTTTTTCGATTCCGAAGGACTCTTGCTTGTGGACATCATGCTAAGTGGAACCACCATAACTTCTGATGCATATGTGACGACACTGAAGAAACTTCAAGCTCGTCTGAGTCGTGTTCGACCACATCGGCAAAAGCGATCACAAAACTCGGATGGACAACACTGAAACACCCGCCTTACAGTCCTGACCTGACTCCATGTGACTATCATCTCTTTGGGAAACTGAAAGACTCTCTTCGTGGAACAAGGATTGAAGATGATGACTCCCTTGTGCACGCTGCCAAACAGTGGCTCCAACAGGTTGGTCCAGAATTTTACCGTGCGGGTATACAGACGCTGGTTCCAAGATGGCGTAAGGCAGTTGAGAGGGATGGAAATCATGTGGAGAAATGAAAATATTGTTCCTAAACTGGCTGATACAATAGCTCCGTACTTAGCAAACACACACAACCGCTCGCTCACCGATAGATCTGTACCTACAGATTGGAAAATTGCGCAGGTCGCACAAGTGTTTAAGAAGGGTAGGAGGAGTAATCCATCGGACTACAGACCTATATCATTGACGTCGGTTTGCAGTAGGGTTTTGGAGCATATATTGTATTCAAACATTATGAATCACCTCGAAGGGAACGATCTATTGATACGTAATCAGCATGGTTTCAGAAAACATCGTTCTTGTGCAACGCAGCTAGCTCTTTATTCGCACGAAGTAATGGCCGCTATCGACAGGGGATCTCAAGTTGATTCCGTATTTCTAGATTTCCGGAAAGCTTTTGACACCGTTCCTCACAAGCGACTTCTAATCAAGCTGCGGGCCTATGGGGTATCGTCTCAGTTGTGCGACTGGATTCGTGATTTCCTGTCAGGTCGCAGTTCGTAGTAGCAGACGGCAAATCATCGAGAAAAACTGAAGTGATATCAGGTGTTCCCCAGGGAAGCGTCCTGGGACCTCTGCTGTTCCTTATCTATATAAATGACCTGGGTGACAATCTGAGCAGTTGTCTTAGGTTGTTCGCAGATGATGCTGTAATTTACCGTGTAGTAAAGTCATCCGAAGACCAGTATCAGTTGCAGAGCGATTTAGAAAAGATTGCTGTATGGTGTGGCAGGTGGCAGTTGACGCTAAATAACGAAAAGTGTGAAGTGATCCACATGAGTTCCAAAGGAAATCCGTTGGAATTCGATTACTCGATAAATAGTACAATTCTCAAGGCTGTCAAATTAACTAAGTAGCTGGGTGTAAAAATTACGAACAACTTCAGTTGGAAAGGCCACATAGATAATATTGTGGGGAAGGCGAGCCAAAGGTTGCGTTTTATTGGCATGACACTTAGAAGAAGCAACAAGTCCACTAAAGAGACGGCTTACACTACACTCGTTTGGCCTCTGTTAGAATATTGCTGCGCGGTGTGGGATCCTTACCAGGTGGGATTGACGGAGGACATCGAAAGGGTGCAAAAAAGGGCAGCTCGTTTTGTATTATCACGTAATAGGGGAGAGAGTGTGGCAGATATGATACGCGAGTTGGAATGGAAGTCATTAAAGCAAGGACGTTTTTCGTCGCGGCGAGATCTATTTACGAAATTTCAGTCACCAACTTTCTCTTCCGAATGTGAAAATATTTTGTTGAGCCCAACCTACATAGGTAGGAATGATCATCAAAATAAAATAAGAGAAATCAGAGCTCGAACAGAAAGGTTTAGGTGTTCGTTTTTCCCGCGCGCTGTTCGGGAGTGCAATGGTAGAGAGATAGTATGATTGTGGTTCGATGAACCCTCTGCCAAGCACTTAAATGTGAATTGCAGAGTAAAGATGTAGATGCAGATGTAAAGGATGTATCTACACACTGTACAACTTTCAAACTTGTAGATTAAAAGATGGATTAAAAAAAAAATAATGTGCATTTTTTTTTGAATGACCCTCATAGTTCACTGGTCTTCGATACAGGATGACGTCACATATGGCTGAAGGCCTTGATGAACCAGTTATACGGCAGCTACAGCTACAGCTACAGTAGTGTGTGACTGACCTGCTGGGGCGCGGCGCGGTACGAGTTGTAGGGGTTGTAGCGCAGCGCGGGGGTTCCCCCGGGCGACGACAGCGGCGAGACGTGCTGCTGCTGCTGCAGGCCGTACTTGGAGGCGTAGAAGGAGAGCGGGTAGAGGCGGTTGCGCGGCGTCGAGATGCGCGCCCCGGACGCCGTGGAGACGCTCTTGCCGCTGCCCACGTAGTACGTGATGAGGTCGGGCACCGTGTCGTACGCGTCCTCCTCGAACTGGTACTGCACGCGCTCGTACACCGTGTCCGGCTGGATCACCACCTGCAACCGGCGCGGCGGGTCCGCAGGTCAGGAGGCGACAAGGAGCCACCAGTTACAGTGCACCGAACCAGTAATTAAACGTCATCACTAGAAGACTGGAAATGGAAACTGAAGATCGGTTACACACTCATGATCAGAAAAATTGAACACCTTGTACGACTACAGATAGAACGTTCATATTCACAGGGCACGTACATTAGTACGAGGGCGAGTCAAATGAAAACCTTAAATATTTTTTAAAATATTTATTATGCAGAAGTGGAACTTTTCAACATAATCTCCCCCACGCTCAATGCAAGTTGTAATGGTACTTGAATTACATAACCATTACGGCACCTCACCAGAACCTCTCGATACCAGCTATATTCTACTGTATTTCTGTGAAGTAGTTAACATATTTCTGAGACAACATTCAGATTTGATTTCATTAATGTAGAGGTACTTTGATACATCGATATGTTTACGTTGCAATAATATTATTCTTATGTGTATTCTTTCTTTTGTCACTATGATCTTTGACGTACTTGTAACTCTGATTTTTGGGCGCGTAAGCGATTATTAGTTAGTTGTTAGAGAGTCGGACCTTGAGAAAGTCAAGTCTTGGACTTCATGTTGGAAAGACGCATACTGTAGTCAGTTTATAAAATGCGAACTTTAACAGTGAGGAAAATGTTTTCAAGTATGTTTCGTATTGTGAAGTGAAATTTTGTGTGTTACGTGATATTGGAGCAAAAGTAATAAAAAAGAAATATAACTTAAATTCGGAATGCTGATTACTTTTTTACATCACCATTGTCCTACAAAAGTGTAATCTTCAAGAATGGTTTGTGAAGCGCATCTACAAAACTTTTGAATATCGCATAACAAAACCTAGGCCTCTTTGCATCCGAGCTTGGAATCATTACCACCTAGATTTTCGACGATTGAGCCATGATTTTACAACGAGACGGGCGTGGGAAACACGAAAAGATGAGTGCCTAGTTTATTTATTATTACATGGAATGACTTTATTAACTGTGCTCTAATGACACCTGCCACATAATAACTTTGTTGTTGCCCGAAAATGCAGTATTAAGCACCGTGAGCAACACCACAATCATTATTAAATTTTGACCTTTGTTGTGGTAGGGTTGTTAGAAAGTCCTCCAGCGCTTACGAAGTGCATAAATTCCTTTAGAAAAAAATTCTTTTGGTAGTCTGCGCAACCACTCATGCACCGCGTGGCGTACCTCTTCATCAGAGCGGAACTTATTTCCTCCAATTGCGTCTTTGAGTGGTCGAAACATATGGAAATCACTTGGGGCAAGGTGTGGTGAGTATGGTGGATGAGGAAGACACTCTAAATGCAGGTCTGTGATTGTTGCAACTATTGTACGAGCAGTGTGGGGCCTTGCATTGTCATGTTGCAGAAGGACACCTGCTGACAGCAATCCACGTCGCTTTGATTTGATTGCAGGCCGCAGATGATTTTTTAGGAGATCTTTGTATGATACACTGGTGACAGTGGTCCCTCTAGGCATGTAATGCTCCAAAATGTCGCCTTTTTCGTCCCAAAACAGAGTCAGCATAACCTTCCCTGCTGATGGTTCTGTTCGAAACTTCTTTTTTTGGTGATGAGGAATGGCGCCATCCTTTGCTCGCTCTCTTCGTTTCCGGTTGGTGGAAGTGAACCCAGGTTTCGTCCCCAGTAACGATTCTTGCAAGGAAGCCATCACCTACTCGTTCAAAGCGCTTCACAAAAGAGTCAGCATAGCCTTCCCTGCTGATGATTCTGGTCGAAACTTCTTTGGTTTTGGTGATGTGGCGCCTTTCCTTGCTCGCTCTCTTCGTTTCTGGTTGGTGGAAGTGAACCCAGATTTCATCCCCAGTAACTATTCTTGCAAGGAAGCCATCACCTTCTCGTTCAAAGCGCTGAAGAAGTTCTTCACAAGCATCAACACGTCGTTCTCTCATTTCAGGAGTCAGCTGCCGTGGCACCCATCTTGCAGACACTTTGTGAAACTGGAGCACATGATGCACAATGTGGTGTGCTGACCCATGACTAATCTGCAAACATGCTGCAATGTCATTCAGTGTCACTCGGTGGTTTTCCTTCATTATGGCTTCAACCGCTGCAATGTTCTGTGGAGTCACAACTCGTTGTGCCTGACCTGGACGAGGAGCATCTTCCACTGAAGTCACACAATATGCGAACTTCTACTCCATTCGTAGACTTGCTGCACCATACTGAACCTTCATCCGCGATGAATTTCAATGGGTTTCACATCTTCACTATGCAAATACCGAATAACAGAACGCTGTTCTTCCCTGGTGCAAGTCGCAAGTGGGGCGGCCATCTTTATACAGATACTGCGACAATATGTGTGCATCTGCACTATGCTGCCACCTACAGGCCATTCTGCACGCTGTTCGTAGCACACTTACCAACTTACAGGATAACGGCGCGAAATTTCGGTTTGTTATTACAAATTTAAGGTTTTCATTTGACTCACCCTCGTATGTTCGGCAGAAATGATTAGCATTATTACCATGTTGGCCCGCGGGTTCAAGATCAACATCGATATCGCGGCGCAACACCACCTGCCTGCGGCTCTCGTTGTCCCCAAAAACTGAAGGTGGTGGACATGCAGGATGTCTCGCAGACGCATGCGCGGACCGTCCCGTCAGAAATCAGTGAGTTCGAAATAAGGGTGCATTCTGGCGTGATACAATGTGATGCATCCCTCCGCGAAACTGTTGGTCATGTGGGAGGAAGTGTTTCGGCATTGCAGTGGGTGTGTGAAGAGTGGTTCACAGAAGGCAGTAGAACACGACTAGGACATACACCACCCGAACTCCCCCCCCCCAACAGACGATCGACATCTCATTCGAACGACAATACAGGACAGATCTACGTCCCCCTCGGCTCTATTGAAACAGTGTAATGCATCGTACACTGTCAGGGGTGACAGACAATCTGTTGCCGTTTATTACGGCGTGGGTTACGTGCGCGTCGCGACTTCTCCGCCTACCTTTGACGAATGTGCAGAACCATGCTAGACGGCAATATTGTATAGAATGACGTCACTGGGAACAGGAGTGACATGAGATAGTGTTTTCGGACGAATCCACGTTCTGTTTGTTTGACAATGATGGCAGCATTTTGGTTCGCCGCAGACGAGGCATTTGCACAAGACATACAGCGGAAACTCAAGGACTTATAATGTAGGGTGCCCAGGGTGACTTGCGTAAATGACATTCTGCGACCCGCAGCCACATCCTTTCTGTTCAATACACCAGACGCCATTTTTCAGCAAGACAACGCACGACCATATGTTCCTGCACGAACACGTGTCTTCTTGGTGTCATAGGATGTCAGCCTTTCGTCCTGGACCACCAGGTTTGTTGCCAGTCGAGAACGACATGTACAGCGCTGCGACCCAATACCAACCACCTCAGATGAACTTCGGAACCAGGTGAATGCAGCGTGGATTGCCATACCACAGAACGCCTTTCATGCCTTATACGCGTCGATGTCATAAAACACGTTCCATGATTCTACAACAGACTAATGCAACGATATAGGCCTATAATGATGTAAATCTGCCCTACAACCCTTCTTGAAAACGGAAATGACTTGAGCTTTTTTAAAGTCGCTAGGTACCCTCCGTTGCTCCAGCGATCTACGATAAACTGCTGCTAGAATAGGAACAAGTTCTTTCGCATATTTAACTATGCACCTGCATCTGTTGTTTGCAGGACGTGTATGGGTAAATCAAAGCTGTGTTCCATACTACCGGTCTTTTTCCTGTATCTGTGCCTTTGACAGAAGCTTGTACAAAAGTCGTAATGTTTGAGGTCAGAATATGATTAGGGATCTCGCAACAGACGGACGTCAGCGACATTGGTCTGTAATTCTGTGCTTTTGTAAACACGAGTAACCTGCGCTCTTTTAAAGTCACACGCGTCTGTTCGTTGCGCGAGCGGATCTCGTTAACGTTAGCCAGGAAAGGGGCTAATTACACGGCGTACGCAGTGTGAAATCCTACAAAAATTCCGGCAGGACCTCGTGTTTTGCTCGCTTTAAGCAGACTCTTAAGTATTCTGAAGTACCGGCGTGCTGTTTCCTGAGTCAGTGCGTCGACCGAACACTGGTACCGTAGTATCGTCATCATATCCAGTATTAGTTTACGCACGCTTGTCTGTTCCAATTTCAAGTAGATTGTAGCTAATCTTCCCGTCTCTTCTTAGGACGCCCAACATTTCTTTTCTCTGGTGGTGTGTATTTGAGTATTACTGTACATATTTCGTTCAGCTGACGTCCTTTGAATGTGTTCACGCCATTTCTTCCAAACTGTGCTTTTTACGGTCAGTACATTCGTAACTTCACTATTACACTTCCGAAGTGTGAGTTTGTAACGAGCTAGTGGTCTTAGAGGTTTCGTCTCCGCTTTTTCAATCCTCCTCCATAGACTGGGGACCACACATATTGGTAC
This sequence comes from Schistocerca piceifrons, assembly GCF_021461385.2. Classification (NCBI taxonomy): domain Eukaryota; kingdom Metazoa; phylum Arthropoda; class Insecta; order Orthoptera; family Acrididae; genus Schistocerca; species Schistocerca piceifrons. The sequence goes on along the minus strand of NC_060142.1, from coordinate 82,415,293 downwards.
TGCCAAAATATTGTAAACGTCTAGACTGTCTCCTAACTTTTTTGAAAAGAGTGCAATTTATATAGTACCTACCAACAGTTAAAATTCGTACAATTTGCATTCTTCATCACGGCATATAATATATGACGTCTCATATCTAAGGTATTTAATAAAATTATATACTTGTTCTAACGATTTATCATCAATTATTATTTTTGTTCTTAAATGCTCCTTACCATGGAATGCCACTAGCTTAGTTTTATTTTTAGATACCGTCATATTATAACAATCTGGTACCGTGTGCAAAGACCAAATTGCCCTCTGTAATTTATCTTAGCAATCCGCTAAGATTATTTGGCTATTTGCAAACAAGAGTGTATATACAAGTTTATTATTAATCTTATAATGGTGCGCTACTTTATTCTGCCATGTCTTTACGACGTTGTCTATACATACATTAAATAATACTGGTGTAGTGAGAGTCATTCTCATTTGTTGTCTAAATATATACATTTTTAAATGCAAGGTGAATGGTGGGAAATGCCAGAACATTCAAATAACAACATTTTTAAATGTAATATTTAAGACTACTGCTTTCTCCCATGAATAAAACAGCTTCAAAGGTCTGATTAAAAGTGAGTTTTTCGCACATCTGTATGTTTATGACGTCATATCTACATCTACATCTACATCTACATGGTTACTCTGCAATTCACACTTAAGTGCCTGGCATTCATCGAACCATTTTCATACTATTTCTCTACCATTCCACTCTAGAATGACGCGTGGGGAAAAGGAACATCTAAATCTTTTCGTTGGAGCTCTGATTTCTCTTATTTTATTATGATGATCATTTTTCCTCACGTAGGTGGGCGTCAACGAAATATTATCTTCTGAACTACGGGTTATATCACTTTGCAGGCACATTCAGTGGATGCTCTCTGCAAAATCTATTGCCAATACATTTCGTAGTAAAGAAGTAATAAATTTAAATGTCATGCCTCGTGGTGATGTTTTACTGAATGAGCATCAGAAACGGTAGTAAGAGATAAACTTTTTCCTTTCTTCATTTCGTGGGGGCTGTCAGCGACAAAAAGTTTCTTCCTTGTTCTAAATTGTGTGTTAAGTTGGCTGGAAGTCACTACGTGCTCTCGTTCTCAAAAGCTAGATGAATATAACGTGGGTAATTTGCGCGTGAAAAACTCATTTTTAATCAGACGTTTGTAGGTGTTTTTTTCACAGCGAAAGCAGTAATTTTTAAATATTGCATTTAAAAATGTTGTTATCTTAATGTTCTGGCACTTCTCGCCATTCACCTTACATTTGAAAATGTATTATACAGTGTCTGTCTTTTAATACTTGGCTTATTGCGTTACACCTTTGAAATAAGATCATAGTACGAGGGTCACTCCAAAAGAAATGTACACTATTTTTGCAAAAATACAGTTTTCATTCTGCATGTGTGAAAGTTTTACAGTGTATAGATACATCCTTCCCGCTTGTTTTCAAACTTAGTTCAACCTGTTCCCGTGAGTGGCGCCGTCACAGCATGTCTTCAAGATGGCTGTGACACTTGACGTTCGTCAGAAGCAATGTGCTGTCATAGAATTCCTAGGCTGTGGAAACGAGACAGTGGGAAACATCTACAAGATGTTGAAAAAGGTGTACGGAGACGCTGCTGTCGATCGCAGTACAGTTAGTCGGTGGGCAAGCAGGTTACGTGATGAAAGCGGACTCGCCAATGTTGAGGATTGTCCTCGCAGCGGCAGGCCTCGTACTGCACACACTCCAGACAATGTGCAGACAGTTAACGAATTGATGACTTCTGACAGACGCACCACAGTGAACGAATTGTTACGCTACGTTGGGATAGGTTAAGGAAGTGTTTGCAGAATACTGAAAGTTTTGGCGTTTAAGAAGATTCGTGCCAGGTGCGTTCTCAGGATGTTGATAGTGGCCCACAGAGGAACAAGAAAAACTGTATGCAGCGAACTTTTTGAACAGTATGAGAATGGTGGAGACGAATTTTTTGGAAGAACTGTGACAGGTGATGAAACATGGCTCCATCATTTTTCACCAGAGACGAAGAGGCAATCAATGGAGTGGCATCATGCAAATTCACCCAAGAAAAAAAAAATTCAATACTACACCTTCTGTTGGAAAAGTTATGGCTACGGTGTTTTTCGATTCCGAAGGACTCTTGCTTGTGGACATCATGCTAAGTGTAACCACCATAACTTCTGATGTATATGTGACGACACTGAAGAAACTTCAAGCTCGACTGAGTCGTGTTCGACCACATCGGCAAAAGCAGGATATTTTGCTGTTGCACAATGCACGGCCACATGTCACTCAAAAAGCGATCACAAAACTCGGATGGACAACACTGAAACATCCGCCTTACAGTTCTGACCTGGCTCCATGTGACTATAATATCTTTGGCTCTTCGTGGAACAAGGTTTGAAGATGATGACTCCCTTGTGCACGCTGCCAAACAGTGGCTCCAACAGGTCCAACCGTGCGGGTATATAGGCGCTGGTTCCAAGACAGCGCAAGGCAGTTGAGAGGGATGGAAATTATGAGGAGAAATGAAAATAATGTTCCTAAAGGATGTACCTACACACTGTAAAACTTTCGAACATGTAGAATAAAAAGATGGATTAAAAAAAAAACTGTGTGAATTTCTTTTGGAGTGATCCTCGTACTTAATGAGTAGTTATGACAGCATTTTGAGCTTTTCTACATGGTCAATAATTATATGAAATACTCTAAATACGTTTTTTTGCAACATGAAACTGGGACCACTTGAGCGGGTGATCGTTTTAGTGGCTTGTAATGGACATCTTTGGTAAGGTCTGACTGTGAAAATTATCGTAGGTTTCAGGAACAGTCTTTCATAAGGATGCACGAATTACTACTGCTAGCCTTCCTCTGTCAGCATCCCTGCAACACTCTAGGAAAGGGGTCGATAAAACAACATGACATGGCGAAAAACACATTGCTGTAATCAGCCATATGATAACACACGTAATCCACGAAATGGCACCATGTTCGGCATTGTTTCGATTCGCCTGTTTCCGCTCGATGTCCAGCATATCAAGAGTGCTTTACGTAAATTAGCCGGCAATTGAAAAAGAAATTTGCATCAGTGCCGGCTGCGGCAGCAGCAGCATCAGCAGCGCTCTCGTCAGCGGTGATGCGACGCCCGTCGCAGTGTTGGCAGAGAGAGTGCCACTCCAATGATGAATTGATCGGCGCCGTGCTCTCTAAAACAGCCCGGGGCGGACGCGTGTCAGGGCAGCGAAGCGAGCAATGCTTCAAACGGCAGCTTTCACAGCCGCCGGCAGCGCAAACTCTGAATGCGCGCTCCGGACGCCTATCTCACCTTGCGCCCTCTGGCTCCGATTGCCGCCATTATTCGCGCCTTTCGTACGGCAGTTCCTCTTGGTACAAACGGCCTGCCATCTCATGTAACCCTTTGAAGCGGTTTTAAACGATGACATCGCGTGTACGTTCGTTCGTCACGTTTATAGCGCTAAGCCAAACCCTGCATGCATCGGTTTCCTCTAGGCGACAGCACACTAGTACATCTACGACGCTACAGAAAACCAGTTCCAGGATTCAAACCTTTCACTACCAATTTTTTTCAGTGTGAAAAGACATTATTTAATGAATATCATCGTCAGAAATAACAATATGAAAAAAATACACACGTCAAAGAAGTTTTGCATCACCTCGGTTCCGAGAGTTGCGGAACCTGTACAGAAAATTGGAAGAGAGATCAACATAAACATCATTTCCGCCCTTTTTATTGCTCATGAAAACGACACATTGCATGTTGTACCATCATACAGGAGACCTTCAGAGGTGTAGCTCCAGGTTGCTGTACACACCGGTAATTCTAATAACCAGTAGCACGCCCTCTTGCTTTGATGCATGCCTGTATTCGTCGTGGTTTACTATCCACAAGTTCATCAAGGCACTGTTGGTCCAGATTGTCCCACTCCTCAACGGCGATTTGGCGTAGATCCCTCAGTGTGGTTAGTGGGTCACGTCGTCCATAAACAGGCCTTTTCAATCTATCCAAGGCGTGTTCGACAGGGTTCATGTCTGGAGAACATGCTGGCCACTCTAGTCGAGCGATGTCGTTATTCTTAAGTAAGTAATTCAGAACGTGTGCACGATGGGGGCGCGAATAGTCGCCCATGAAGACGAATTCCTCGCCAATATCCTTCCCATATAGTTGCACTATCGGCCGGAGGATGACATTCACGTGTCGTACAGCCGTTACGGCGCCTTCCATGACCACCAACGGCGTACGTCGGCCCCACATAATGCCACCCTAAAACAGCAGGGAACATCCATTTTGCTGCACTCGCTGGATAGTGTCTCTAAGGCGTTCAGCCTGACCGAGTTGCCTCCAAACACGTATCCCACAATTCTCTGGTTGAAAGCATATGTGACACTCATCGGTGAAAAGAACGTGATGCCAGTTCTGAGTGGTCCATTCGGCATGTTGTTGGGCCCATCTGTATCACGCTGCGTGGTGTCGTGGTTGCAAAGATGGACCTCGTCATGGACGTCGAGAGTGAAGTTGCGCATCATGCGGCCTATTGCGCACAGTTTGAGTAGTAACACGACGTCCTGTGGCTGCACGAAAAGCATTATTCAACATGGTGGCGTGGTGTCAGGGTTCCTCCGAGCCATAATCCGTAGGTAGCGGTCACCCACTGTAGTAGCCCTTGGGCGGCCTGTGCGAGGCGTGTCATCGACAGTTCCTGTCTCTCTGTATCTCCTCCATGTCTGAACAACATCGCTTTTGTTCACTCCGAGACGCCTGGACACTTCCCTTGTTGAGACCCCATCCTTGCACAAAGCAACAATGCGGACGTGATCGAACCGCGGCATTGACCGTCTAGGCATGGTTGAACTAAAGACAACATGAGGCGTGTACCTCCTTCCATGTGGAATGACTGGAACTGACGGGCTGTCGGACTCCCCTCTGTCTAATAGGCGCTGCTCATGCATGGATGTTTACATCTTTGGGCGGGTTTAGTGACATCTCTGAACAGTCAAAGGGATTGTGTATGTGATACAATATCCACAGTCAACATCTGTCTTCAGGAGTTCTGGGAACCGAGGTGATGCAAAACTTTTTTTGATGTGTGTATTTCCCACCAAATCGTTTCTCATCAGAGGGAGGGGGTGAGACATACAGGGTTATTCATAAGTACCACCAGAGTTTCAGACGATGTTTACGCAAAAACTGCAAGACATACAGAAAATAGACACATATCAGCGGATGGAGCATCCCTCCAAGGCTTTAACTCACATTAAAGGTGCTTAATACTGACATCGTTTGTTACTCCGAAAATGTCAATACATGCCTGCAGCTCGCTATGCAGATCTGTTCCCTGGGTTGCATACATGCAGGCGCGAACCGATTCGATGCGCGACAGTGCAGAGGGGATGATTTGTCTACATGTTCTGATATGCTCGCCTCTTGGTGCATCTGCACGACGGTCTGTATTACGAGTTGGACCTTCGAGAGGTGCTGTACTCGTATCTCTGGTGCAAAAGGAAAAGTCCTGACCGATTTACTCATCACTGCCTGACCCAAACCGCTAAGGATAGGTACATGAGACTTGGAGAGGGTGTTGATCTGAATATGAGATTTTTCGAAATCCACCCCTAAGGGTGTGAAATAGGGGATGAAAGGTTTCTGGATATATGTCGCTATTAAAGCAATTTTGAAGCTAGAACTACAAAATTTGGCATTTGGGTTTTTGGTCAGAAATAAATAAATACGGGTTTCAGCAGTTGTGGAAATTTAACCGGTAAGGGGGGGAGAAATAATGGGTGAATATTAAAGAACTATTAAAGCAATTTAAAGCAATATCTATGAAAATTGGTATTTGACTTCTCGGTTAGAAATAAAGAAAAGTACGTGGTTTCAGCGTTTCTGGAAGCTGAATCCCCAAGTGAATGGAAATATCTGGTGAAATAGAGGCTGGAATGTTTTATGAAAATATTGCAATTACGAAATCATTTATAATGCTAAATCTATGAAAACTGCTATTTGCCTTCTAAAGAAATACGTCTTAGGGGATGAAAGTTTCTATAGAAATGTCGCCACAACAAGTCAAAAGGCAAGATTAACAAAGACCTCCGACTCCAGCTACCAGAAACGCTTTTTGGTCAGAAGCATATGTGTAAAAGACCATGCTTCTACGACCTTAACTGGTGCGAAAGGTTTATAAGACGTCGCAGTTTCTGTACAAAGCACAAATTCTATTAAAGAAAAAAATCTGTGCAGAGCATGCAGTGTACGCGAGCGAAGCAGCGGGCGCTAAGCTAGTCCACCGATAGGTGTCATTTTTCTGTAGCCCTTGTAGTTTCCGTGCAGTCGTTTTACGAAACCCCGGAGGTACTTATGAGTAACCTTGTATGTGTCCCACTGGCATTTTGACGAGGGGACTATATTTTCCTGTGACCATGACATGAATGAGCATCCTGTATCTTCATTTGTGATAAATATTTTCAGAAAAGCACTTGGATCCTATTTATGATTGCAAGTGTTTGACATTTCGGTAGATTGTTCCAGGTGACAAGCTGTTTTATCATTACACTGAAACTCGAGTGTCTCATGAGGCAGTCTCATCGAGCCTTGTACTTTTAGTACGGTGTGAAACAGTTCTCCGACAAAACTGTTTGATATGAGCTACATAAGGTATTTGTTTTAGTTGCCTTCTTTCTCTTAGCACATCCTGCGCACCTTCTTGTTTTACGTTCAGCAGATGATCCCGCCATTCACCACAGATTGGTACGCAGCATATGGGCGTTCAGTAGCTCTCTTTCTTTTGACAATCGCGTCTTGCTTAACCAATGCAATCGTTTGCTCTTCAAGTGCGATATGAAAATAAATCAATTGCTTTTCATTTTGGCTAGATATGTCGCATGTAGAGGGTTAAGAATGAAACTTCAAGACAGCACAACCAATAGGTGCAATCTCCAATTATAAGAAATGTGCAAACCATTAGCAGGAATACCCTTCACAATTGGGACATTGAAACATAGCGATAACATGCAGAAAATCCGTACTCGCCCTCTGATAACCCATTACATGACACACACAGCCCGACGACAGTGAAAGGTACACTCAGTAATCTTTTGTTTTCGAAAGACAATTACGTTAAATATCGTGATGTAAGATCATTTTCTAACCAGGTGGAATCGTCAGAACATTGGAAAATATGGAATTTTTACATATACATCACACCTAATGATTTCCGAATTATCGAAGAATTATTTATTTCGATCCGTTCACAATTGAGGAGGAAAGAGCTTGTTAACTCGGGAGGGTGGGAGGATAGGTCGTTTGTTGTAATGCAACAGAACAACTGTTTAATTTATTGCATATAAACAAGTGGTTGCATTTCTTTTCAGACTTTGTGTGGTTAGGGTTTCCAGTCATGTTAAATTTCTTTGAGGACATCATGGTTCCTTTTAACAGCAAATACTATTTGCTCATAAAATTCACTATGGGTTCCATTTTCGGCCTTGTGGCTATTATCAAAAGGACTACTGTAAAAATTTAGTACTTCAGGACACGTCAAGCCTTTAGAAAGATCTGGCATGTATGTAAGTCATCAGAAAGTCCATAGGCCAAGTTTTTAATTGGAAGACTGCATTTACATTAGACAAGAACGAGATTATGCATATAATAAAAGTGGCGTAATTATATACAATTTTGTCGTTTTTGTCCCCTTTTGCGTAAAAAAAAAGATTCAACCACAACACATGTTCACAGTATTAACCTATGACCCTGCAACGTTAATCTCTGAACTATCTTACCTCGACGAATATATTCTCGAAATTTCATTACTCTACGTTAGTTATTTTTTGGTGCTGTAATTTTTTCGCGTCAATGTAAACGTCTTAGAAACTTGCGAAGAATCATTGGCCCAAACTGTAAAACAGGAACATAGAAAGGGAGGTACAGTCATGAGGTGTATACTATTTATGCAGATCCATCTACTAGAAAAACACTAGAAGAATAGTGAAATCATCTGGATTGAGATGGGCGGAGCGTGTAGCACGGATGATGATATGTAAATAACTAAAAGGATATTGTTGTGGGGACTCAGTTCACCGGACCTCAGTTATACGCATTCAGGATAATCTGGATTATCAACCTCGAGCAAACACACCGATAAGCCAAAACGTCATTGCCACTGCCCATCGCGACGTTGACTGCCGCCTGGTGTCTTTGTGGGCAATTGACGCGGTGACAAAAGTGTGTAAGCGGAGCAAACCGCATGGGGGATCACCCTAGCGAAGATAGGGGCTGCAAATGGCGAAATCCATTGAGATAAACGACTTTGACAAGGAGCGGATTATTACTACGCAAACCCTATGAATGAGTATCTGAAAAACGGAGAGGCTGGTCGAATGTTCACATGCTACTGTCGTGAGCACCTACAGAAAGAGGTAGGAGGACAGTGAAACTACTTCTAGGCGCTAAATGATTGGACGTCCACGACTGTTCGGAGGCTTTTCTGCTCAGCAAAGCAGGACAGATAGTGATCTGTGACATCTCTGCCGTATGAACACAATGGTGGTCCACGCACTAGTGTTTCGGAGCACACTATTCACCGTGTACTGTCGAACATGGTGCTCCGCACCATACCACACCTACTTGTTCACACGTTGACCCAACGACATTGTTAGTTACGATTGCAGTGGGCATGGGATCATCGGGATTCGACTGTCGATCAATGGAAACGGCTCTTCGGGTGAATCACTAGGTCGATGGTCGTCTCCACAAACGCCGTCATCGAGGTGGACGGCGGCTCGAAACGTGTAGCGTGCCACAGACACAGGCTGGTGGGAGCAGTATTATGCTACGGGGGATTTTCTCCTACGTATGCATGGGACCTATGTTAGTAATCGAAGACACGCTAACAGCTGCGAACCATCTGCATTCCTTCATACCTGATGGCTTCCCCGACGGCGCTTTCATCTTTCAGCAATGTAATTGTCCGTCTCTCGGAGCGAGAACCGTGCTACAGTGGTTTGAGGAGCACCATAATGAACTCATGTTGTCTCGGCGACCAAATTTGCCTGATGTAAGTCCTATGGAACCCACCTAGGTCGCCATCACCACGTACGCAAATCAGCGGCCCGTTATTTTCGCGAATTCCGTGATCTGGTGCGTAGACATTTAATGTCACATACTTCCACAACTGTAGGATCCCTGATATGCAGAATAGGTAATGTATTTCGTTCCTAAGATGGACAAACAAGCTATCATGCGGGTGGTCATAATGTTTTGGCTCATCGTTATATCTCTGCACTGTCTAGTCTGTGCTCCACCCGCCGGCGCTCCGCGCGGCGATCGAACTCCACGAATTGCAAGCAGATGAAACAGAAGAAAACGTAGATGCAGAAAATTATGCAGGACCATTTCACACGGAAGCGTTTGAAACCCTGATTTCAAATGGTTCGAAAAACAAACAGTACGTGATACCGCGAGTTTACTACAATTAAATGTAGCAGCAATGAAGAGAAAATTTTTTTTATGTCAAATGACAATTAAAAAATATTTTAAACAAAATTAAACTACAGTGACTGTCCTATGTGACTTTTGTTAGGTAGTTCACGACTAAGGTGCAGTAGTTTAGTAATTTAATAAAATACACTGAAGCGCCAAAGAAACTGGAATAGGCATGCGTAGTGAAATACAGAGACATGTAAACAGGCAGAATACGGCGCCGCCGTTGGCAACGCCTATGTAAGAAACAAGTGTGTGGCGCACTTGTTCAAATGGTTCTGAGGTCATCAGACCCCTAGAACTTAGAACTACTGAAACCTAACTAACCTAAGGACATCACACACACCCATGCCCGGGGCAGGATTCGAACCTGCGACCGTAGCGGTCGCGCGGATGCAGACTGTAGCGCCTAGAACCATTCGGCCACCCCGGCCGCCGGGCGCACTTGTTAGATCGGTTACTGCTGCTGCAATGGCAGGTTACCAAGATGTAAGTGACTTTCAAAACTTCAAATGTGTGTGAATTCCTAAGAGACCAAACTGCTGAGGTCATCGCTAGGGAGCGATGACCTCAGCAGTTTGGTCTCTTAGGAATTCACAAACAGTTGCTGCAGATTTCAGTGCTGGGACGTCATCAAGTGTCAGTGTGCAATCCATTTGATGAAACATTATCGACATGGGATTTCGGAGCCGAAGGGCCACTCGTGTGCCCTTGATGAGTGCACGACTCAAAGCTTTACGCCTCGACTTATGTGGAAATGGAATGAAGTCCCATGCTTCTTTACAGAGCGTAGGGGAACGATGCGGGAGACCCGCACCGCCTTACTAGGCAAGGTCCTAATGGAGGTCGTTTGGCATTGCCTTCCTCCGACCGTAATGGGAATGAATGATGATGATGAAGACGACACAACAACACCCAGTCATCTCGAGGCAGGAAAAATTCCTGACCCCGCCGGGAATCGAACCCGGGACCCCGTGCTCGAGAAGCGAGAACGCTACCGCGAGACCACGAGGGGTGGACTTATACGCTACATAATATAACTTACGCTAAGAACAATACACACACCCATAACCGAGGAAGGAGTCGAACCTCCGGCGGGAGGGGCCGCGCAATCCGTGACACGGCACCTGAAACCGCGCGGCCACTCCACACGGCTAAGTTTCAACGTTGCGTTATAATCGGCGAACGACCCATGGGACACAGTATCTTGGAAATAATGATAAAGTGGGGATTTTGCCGTACGACCATTTCAGGAGTATACCGTGAATATCAGGACTCAGGTAAAACTTCGAATTTCCGACATCGGTGCGGCTGGGAAAGATGCTGCGAGAACGCGTTCAACGACGACTGGAGAGAATCGTTCAGAGTGACAGATATGCAACCCTTCCGTAAATTGCTGCAGATTTCAGTGCTGGGACGTCATCAAGTGTCAGTGTGCAATCCATTTGATGAAACATTATCGACATGGGATTTCGGAGCCGAAGGGCCACTCGTGTGCCCTTGATGAGTGCACGACTCAAAGCTTTACGCCTCGCCTGTGCCCGTCAACACCAACACTGGACTGATGATGACTGGAAACACGTTGCCTGGTGGAACGAGTCTCGTTTCAAATTATATCGAGTGGATGGACGTGTACATGTATGGAGACAACCTCATGAATCCATGGACCCTGCATTTCAGGAGGGGATTGTTCAAGATGATGGAGGCTGTGTAATGGTGTGTGGCGTGTGCAGTTGGAATGATAAGGGACTCCTCATACGTCTAGGTACGACTCTTACAGGTGACACGTACGTAAGCATCATGTCTGATCACCTGCATCCATTCATGTCCATTATGCATTCCGACGGACTTGGGCAATTCCAGCAGGAGAATATGACAACCCAAACGTCCACAATTCCTGCAGAGTGGCTCCAGGAACACTCTCAGTTTAAACTTCTGGTGGCCACCAAACTCGGCAGATATGAATGTTACTGAGCATATCTGGGGTGCATTGCAAAGTGCTGTCCAGAAGAAATGTGCTCCCCCACGTAGTCATGGACAACACTGCTGTATTCATGGTGTCAATTCGCTCCAGCACTACTTCAGACATTAGTCGAGTCCATGACATGTCGTATAGCGGCACTTCTGCGTATTCGCGGGGGCTCAACACGATATTAGGCAGGTGTAGCAGTTTCTTTGGCTCTTCAGTGTGTGTACTTGTGTATGAAAAAGTGTCTCTAATCTCTTAAAAACATTGATTTTTGTTAATTTTAATAAATTTAATTCTTTTTTCTTGCTTGAATAAACTCCTAACGTTTTGTATTAACTCTAGAAAGATATGCATATGACAAAATATCCAAAAGATATTCATACGAGGGCGACGCAGTTTTTTCTTGCGTTAATAACACAAAAATCACTTTTGTTAATAATTCAATTGTCTGGATTTTCGATTAACCGAACAGCTTACGACAGTAATTAGGCTGGTTAATCGAGTTTCCACAGTAATTGGAAATACACGGACGGGGGTAGGGGGGGGGGGAAGAGGAAGGGATCGATGGAGAACGAAATGGATAGATGGAATCGTGGAAGACCTTCTGGAAATGGGCTGTAAGGGAGGGGAAGCTAGAGTGTTGGATCGTGATATTTGGCGGAGAACTGTTGAAGGTTCAAAAGTTCACAATGAACTGTAGGGCCACAGAAGAAGAACAAGAAATCCGTGTAGTGTCAGTGCGGCACGCACCTTGTTGATGACGAAGTGCAGCGGCTGCCCCTTGCAGCGGCAGGAGAGCACGTAGTTGCCGGGCTGGGAGGAGCAGTCGCGCACCAGGAAGTCGCCGTCGCGCTGCACGATGTCCTCGGCGCGCTGGCGCGGGATGGCGCCGTGGTACCAGGCGTGGGAGCGCAGGTCGCGCGCGTCCAGCGACAGCTCCCACTCCAGCGCCTTGCGCAGCTCGCCCGGCACCTCGCCAGCGCCGGCGCCGGCGCCGGGCGACGACCCGGGGCTCGACACGCCCTCCTGCGGCACACGGCAGGCGGGGCCGGTGTAGATTTGGCTCTAAGCACTAAGGGACTTGACATCTGAGGTCATCAGTCCCCTACACTTAGAACTACTTAAACCTAAGGACATCACACACAGCCATGCCCGAGGCAGGGTTCGAACCTGCGACCGTAGCAGCAGCGCGGTTCCGGATTGAAGCGCCTAGAAACGCTCGGCCACCGTGGCCGGTAATGTAGATTTCCATTACTGTAGTAGTCGATACAAATATTTAGAGCAGCTCTCGATATCAGCTTACATCTGCATTATGCGGTACATGTTATCACTACGGACAGGAAAATTTGACGAAAATGATAACGCGAAAATGACGATTTTTAACGAACTATCGGCGAATTTTACAAAATATTGCGATATTTGTCATTTTCGTGTATAAAAAAATGTTATGAATCTGAGAACGGCTGCTCTCCATTTTCGTAAGTGCTAGTTGTTGAATGTTGAACTTCTATTTGATTCTAATTTCCTCGGCGCTAAAATAAATGTTCATTTCCTTCTAACTATCATGTCATGTCAAAACTAACCCCGGATTTGGCAAAAAACAAACAACACCGAAATTGGAAAAAATAACACAGGAAAAGGAAAAAAACACGGAAATTTGAGAAAACACCGAATTTAACAAGAAAAATTTAGCGAGAGTGGCATAAAAAACACCGAACTGCGTAAAAAACACCGAACTGCGTAAAAAACACCGAACTGCGTGAAAAACACCGAACTGCGTGAAAAACACCGAACTGCGTGAAAAACACCGAACTGCGGCGAATTTGGCAAAAAAGGTAACACGAAATTTGGCAAAAAGTAACACGGAATTTGGCCAAAAACAACCTCGAATGTGGCAAAAAGGAATAACTTAGAGTTTGGTAAAGATAACTCCGAATTCGGTAAATGAACTCCATATTTGGCGAAAAATAAAACGGAGAATAGAATAATTACGAAAGTGACCAAAAAGCAAAACGGCAAAGAAGCAAAACGGCAAAAAAGCAAGAGTGGCAAAAAAGCAAGAGTGGCAAAAAAGCAAGAGTGGCAAAAAAGCAAGAGTGGCAAAAAAGCAAGAATGGCAAAAAAGCAAGAGTGGCAAAAAAGCAAGAGTGGCAAAAAAGCAAGAGTGTCAAAAAAGCAAGAGTGGCAAAAAAGCAAAATTGACGAAAAATACCGTAATTAGAAAACTACTCCGAAACTGGCAGTGTCATCGAAATTGGCAAAATTACGAAAACTGGCAAAAAACAAGGCATTTGACAAAAAATTACACAGATTCGGCAAAACTGGTAACAGTATTCGGCGAGAAAGGTAACACTGAATCTTGCAAAAAAAAGTAACACAGACTCTGGCGAAACATAACATCGAGGCAGTTCATAAAATAGAACTATTTTTTCTTTCCTTTCATTGTCATATGTAAGCAAGTGCGGCTCATAGTTAAAGGCTCTCGGTCATAGTCGCCCCAGAAGTTATATTAAAATATATGTCTCAATATATGTAAATTGAAGGGGGATGACTGCTATCAACTGCAGGGAGACATTAAGCAGAATCAACGAATCCAAAGAAGAGCGGCACGTTTCGTCACAGGATTATTTGGTAAGCGTGATAGCGTTACGGAGATGTTTAGCAAACTCAAGTGGCAGACTCTGCAACAGAGGCGCTCTGCATCGCGGTGTAGCTTGCTGTCCAGGTTTCGAGAGGGTTCGTTTCTGGATGAGGTATCGAATATATTGCTTCCCCCTACTTATACCTCCCGAGGAGATCACGAATGTAAAATTAGAGAGATTCGAGCGCGCACGGAGGCTTTTCGGCAGTCGTTCTTCCCGCGAACCATACGCGACTGGAACAGGAAAGCCAGGTAATGACAGTGGCACGTAAAGTGCCCTCCGCCACACACCGTTGGGTGGCTTGCGGAGTATAAATGTAGATGCAAATGTAGACGAGCGAAAATGTGTACCAGACCGGGAATCGAACCAGGGATCTACTTACTAGGCAGGTGCGGTAACCACTGCGCCTTCCGTGACATAGTGGGTTACAGCATTTAAATTGTGAGGGCACATTTTGAAAGTTTCCCGTACGCATTTAGATAATGATAGTCAGGTTTCTGAAACTGTTGATATCGAGTAATGTTTTTGGAGGATGTAGTAGCTAATCTAGGGCTGCACTTTGAAATGCTGATTGTCCTCATGCAGCAGAGAATCGGGCTATGGCTTCTACAGAATGGGCCGCCCAGAAGCTCTGTTCCTTCTGCCAAATGATGGTCAACCAACTCTCAAATGATTTTCGTACCTTCCCTATCGAATCGCTGCCTTTGTACATCTTTATGATGTTTTGATGCGTCATATTTAATATTAATGTATCGATAGTGTTGGGTCTGGCATTGACAATCCTATCTGCTATAGGAGAGGCACGCGAAGTCTGTATATGTCTCGTTAGATGGTCTAGAATACTGCCACGTAAATGGCACCAGCTTGTGAGAGTTTCAAGACTGGTTAAACTTAGAGGGAATACATGACGAACGAAATATCCGCTATTTAGCAGTAGTGTGGCCTAGACGGAACGGGGAGGGGGGATATAGGTGCGAATGCAGTGTACAGTTACTGCAAATTATGCAGATATGGATGGTATCCGTTCTTTCGGACATTAGTGAAAATAAGCACGCTAAACATGTCCCATTACCTTTAGTTGCAAAGTATTTGCTCGCTCGTTGACGGCGTTTTCGGAATAAAATCCTATTAAGTTTACGTTTGCCACTAACATCACATTTTACTTACCACTACTATAGCAGACTCTAATACGTAATAGATCACCGTAATAGCCATTTGACATCCGCTGCTGGGCTAAAGCCACCTCTACATATTTTCAAACACTGCGATCTTCAGTTGCTACTGCTTATTTTCGATTGTCTTCTATCTATCTACCTTTCATTACTATGTGTTCCCAGTCTTCTGTTATTACTTGGAAGCCTGAAAATACTTCCTTTCGCTATCTGCATTCCAGCCTACTTCAAACTTTTCCCAGCGCTATCATAGTTATATCTCACATTCTCGGCTATTCCCTACTCATTTATTTGCATTGCTATGTCTCCCAGTCACCTGCAACATGCAACCCTCCACTAATCGCTGAGTCACCCTCAGATGGTCTTCGTGTTAAAAGACCACGTCTCACTGTCATGAGTAAAAACTGCTACTACGAACTATCTGTAAATGTTCAGTTTCAAAAACCATAAAAGCTGAATTTTGAAAATTATTCAGTTTACCAAGAGCTCACAATGATTTTTCCAGAATGCACTTTTCACTCTGCAGCGGAATGTGCGCTGATATTAAGCTTCCTGGCACATTGAGACTGTGAGGAATGATCGTGAGTCGTGCTGGAGTAGCTGAATCGGCAGAACTCTTGCCCGCGAAAGGCAAAGGTCCCAACTTCGAGTCTCGGTACTGCCCACAGTTTTAATTAGCCAGAAAGTTTCAGTAAGTAAGACAATTTTTACTTTTCTATTTACTTCCTTTGCTATCCAATCTGTGCTAGCAGTTATTAGTCGTCAACAATAATACATTTTATAAGCACACATTTTTCTGATTGAAAAACTGTTAGAGTAAATTTCAGGGTTCCAAGACCAGTTTCCCTGAGTGACAGAATATTTTCAGATATTATAACTCGAGGGAAAGTAAAATTTCTTGAACCTCGAAAAGCAAACACACGCTAAAAAGATTTTCGTAAACCAGAATTGGTATTATTTTAGTGAAAGGTCGGCGACTAGGAATAGTTATCGGAAGAACTCTTACGAATTATCGATTGTCATGTGCAATGGTGAACACCAAATCAAACACTAAAAATTGTTAGATAAAAGCAGAACCAAGCACCCCATTTCTTGATTTAGTGAAAAACGGGGAAATAGCATTAGTTTCAGTTGCCTGAACATTGACTAAGTATTATAAATCATTTGGCACTTTAAAAATGGGAGTGTTAAAATTTTCTAGTCTGATGTATAATTAGGTCCCAAATTTTTTCTGGGGCGCTGAATGACATCTAATCTCGTTCAGGGAAGTGGTCTCAGGAATGTTAGGAAACACTGCTTTACAACAACAATGCGTGCTAAAAATTACACATTCTGGAGAGATCTTTAATGTTTAGTCCTGCGAACTCATAAACGCCGCATATGAATGCGGACCAAAAACATTAAATCCCTCATACGGTATTGCACTGCCTGTGTTATTCCGAATGTATCATATTCAGACGAATATATGCACTGCAATATCGTATTTATCTCGACAGGGCAAGCAACTTTCAAGAAAAATGTCTCGTTTGTACGGGAATATACGAGGGCTCTTCGGTAAGTGAGGAACGATCGGTCGCGAAATGGAAACCACTGTGAAAATCCGATGAGGCTTTTCACAGACGTTTTGGGCAGTGTCTCTAGTATGACCGTCGATCGCATCAAGACGCTCTCTTCAGTTGTGAGCGCACTGTGAGCGAGTAAAGGTGCCTAGAACAACGATGTCTCCCGCCAAGTAGGTGGTCCCGCTGAGAGGCTTCGCCTTAATGAATGCAGCCCACCTAACACAACTGCCACGCACTTCCTTCTTCGTGGCAATTCTCAGCCGCACTCTGCAGGGGCAGTGAAGACGCTCCTGCAGCCTTTTCGGTGGAAAGTGTTCGACCACTCACAACACAGCCCTCATTGGCTCGTCCTGAGTATCATCTCTGTTCTCATGAAACGCTGGACACGAAGACAACACTTGGGCGCAGGCTACGCGCTGTAGACCAGCGTAGAGAATTATCGGAAAGCACAGGCGGTTGCCTTCTACGACGATGGTGTTCGTAATTTGGTATAACGCTCTGACAAATGTCTAAGTCGGAGCGGGGACTATGTAGAGAAGTATCTGGAAGATGTAGCTAAACGTGCAAAGAAAACAGTTTTGATTTTCACTGTGGTTTCCATTTCGCGACCGATCGTTTCTTACCTTCCCATCAACCCTCGTACATAATGGATGTACGAGTTCAAGTTGTAAACACATAGGTGACGATACGAGGAAGGTTGGGTCTCGCCGTGATTCGTGCTCGGATAGCCGAATGGTGAGGGAACCGCTAGCGATAAGCGAGAAATCCGGGTTCGAGTCTCCCGGTCCGGCACACGTTTTCACGGTCATTAACTCTACAGCTGACGGTTTTCCTTATTCGTAATTTCGAATACATTTAATGTATTAAATCTCTCAAGTTGGAAAGTGAAATCACGAAATTAATCGTGCAGCAAAGCTAGCTTACGCCGCATTCACAAAACGTGTCATATTTAGTAAGATTTATTGCAGTAAAGTGTCGAGAAACGTGAGGTCATCGGTTAAACATGATAGCTACAGATTTTATCTTGAAGTTAGATTTTTGTGTTACTTCGTACCTGATTATGAAAAGGAGATAAGACGCAGATTATAAACTTATTAGAGAACACCATAGCTGTGGTTGGTAAATGTCACAGTCTTCCCCAGTATGGAAGCAGTCGCACCTGCATATAAGCAATTACTTCATTCAGCAGGTGTTGTAACTAATAAAAGCATTTCTTTTAAAGTCTAGTCAACTACTCACGTATGTGTTACAGGCAATAGTAAAGGCTTGTCATCACATCTTACATCCTAAAATAAAAGTAATTATAAACAAAAGGGAGAACTAATGAGACAAATAACACTTTATATTTCTTTTATACTAGCACTTTATATTTATTTTACACTGTCAATTGAGAACATAATGTGTATCAGTATGCTCCAGGAAATGTCGAAATTTTATTACCAATTTTTCATATTAAACTTTATTATTTAGTATTTAGTTATCAATTTCCTGAATGTAATATTTAGCTAGTTTTACTAAAAGCATTTTGCTTAAATAAATATGATTATTTTCAGATATCTGAAAAGTATGTACTGCCTACAATTGCTACGCAGTTGAAAATTATTTGTATTAGTTTTCACATAACTCAAGTGAAACCTACTTTTCTGCATTTTTGATAGAATAACTTTCTTTTCCTACCAATAATTTGTTTGCAGAGTCACTAACAATAATAGCGTTCACGCTCCAGAATATTCTTTCGTAAAACTGAATAAGGTTTAAATAACCAATACTATACTGTTGTAACCCTAATTTTCAGGTTTCTAAAAATAAATACTTTTGTTAAAATTAATGCGCTCATTATAAAATTATTGCAATTAAAAAGCTTTTGTTTCGTGGAAGTTCTCGCGGGGAATGGAAGATTATAAAAGTGCACGTTGCGCTCAAATTTTGGGAGTATATGTTTAGCTTTTGACATGTAAATATACTATGCCAGTGATCTATGTTATTCTATCGACCTGTAAAGATACTATGCCACTCGTCTGCAGACGTTTGACATTTGTCTGTAAAAGTTGTGTCGTGTACACGTGATCTGATGTTAGTAAATGTAGAAGCAGACAAAGAAAAGTGTTTTAATCATCACAGAACAAACGTGAAGTTAGACAACGTTTAACTGTCGCATACTGTTTGGGAAGGACTAATTACAACTTATTGCCGCTGTCAGCCCGACCTACTAATCTATTCATCTACAGAATGGGATTGCGACACACCAGTTGCCCAAATGTGTCATTCATTTAAATTAAAAACACAGCGTGTTTCGGGAGCACAATACCCCATTATCAAGCTCAACAAGTATGGAAAAGACGGATCACTGTTTCGCTTTATTTCACATACTAATTTACATGTAATGCATGTCTGGCTATGTTCTCGACGTATTATTACTTACCTAAAAGTATTATGCTGCTAAGCATTGTCAAAAATACGCAAGCAGAAACAATTGCTTTCTGAAATACACTCTACACAAAAAAGACGCACCACGAAGGAATTATCCGCATGGGACGGAAATCAGTAGATGTGATGTACATGTACAGACTAATAAATTGTTACAATTTCAGAAAAATTGGGTGATTTTTTTCAAGAGAAAGAGCTTTACAAATTGAGCAGGTCAATAACACGTTGGACCACCTCTAACCCTCATGCAAGCAGTTATTCAAATGGTTCAAACGGCTCTGAGCACTATGGGACTCAACTGCTGAGGTCATTAGTCCCCTAACTAACCTAAGGACATCACAAACATCCATGCCCGAGGCAGGATTCGAACCTGCGACCGTAGCGGTCTTGCGGTTCCAGACTGCAGTTATTCAGCTGGGCGTTGCTGGACAGATGTGTTAGACGTCCTGCTGATGGATATTGTGCCCAGTTCTGTCCAAATGGCGCTTTAGATCGTCGATATCCCGAGATGGTTGGAGAGCCCTGCCCGCAGTGCTCCAAACGTTCTCAGTTGGGGAGATATCTTGTGATCCTTCTGGGCAGTACGGGCCAAGCAAAAAGACAGGCAGTAGAACTCTCACCGTTGGCGGGGCAAGACGAATAACTGCTAGCATAAGCTCCAGCGGTGGACTATAGCGTTATTGAATTGCTCAATTCGTGAAGCTCCTTCTCTTGAATAAATCTATCAACTTTTTTGCAGTTACAATAATTTGTTGTCTGTATACATACATCACATCTACCGGTTTCTGTTCCATTCGGATAATTCCTTCGCGGTGCGTCGTTTTTATTCTTTTCTTTCCCTATCTTTTCTTACAAGGGAACCTCCCCATCGCACCCCCCTCAGATTTTGTTATAAGTTGGCACAGTGGATAGGCCTTGAAAAACTGGACACAGATCAATCGAGAAAACAGGAAGAAGTTGTGTGGAACTACGAAAAAAATAAGCAAAATATACGAACTGAGTAGTCCATGCGCAACATAAGCAACATTAAGGATATTGTGAGGTCAAGAGCGCCGTGGTCCCGTGGTTAGCGTGAGCAGCTCCGGAATGAGAGGTCCTTGGTTCAAGTCTTCCATCGAGTGAAAATTTTACTTTCTTTATTCTCGCAAAGTTATGATCCGTCCGTTCGTCCATTGATGTCTCTGTTCACTGTAATAAGTTTAGTGTCTGTGTTTTGCCACCGCACCGCAAAACCGTGCGATTAGTAGACGAAAGGACGTGCCTCTCCATTGGGCACCGAAAACATTTGCTCGCAAGGTCATAGGTCAACCGATTCCTCCACAGGACAACACGTCTGATATATTCTATACGACACTGGTGATGGAATGTGCGTCACCTGACAGGAATATGTTGTCGACCCATCTAACTTGTACACTTGGCGAATGGGTAAAAAAATTCTTCTACCTTGCCGATTTAGGTTTTCTTGTGGATGTGATAATCACCCCCAAAAAAGTGATGAAAACATAAGAGTTTGTCACATGAACTGCAACAAATGAATGCAACAGTTTCACAATCGCACAGTTTTCCCTGTGCTCTGTCAAAACATATGTTTTTAACGTTTTCAAATTCTTCCGTGTGTAGACCGTCAAATCCTGCATGTGTCCAAGCAAATCTGAACATGTCCTGGAATATTGGAGAGCGAAGTTGATTATGTTTGAGTGCCTTAACTTTGATAATAGTCTGAAAAAAAAAATTTCTCTCGAGGGAGGCTTGAACCAAAGACCTTTCATTTCGTAGCTGCTCACGCTAACCACGGGACCACGGCGCTTCAGAGTTTACAGTGTCCTTGATGCTGCCTATCTTGCGCATGGACTACTCAGTTTGTATATTTTGCTTATTTTTTTCGTAGTTCCACACAACTTCTTCCTGTTTTCGCGATTGATCTGTGTTCAGTTTTTCAAGGCCTATCCACTGTGCCAACTTGTAATTAAATCTGAGGGGGGTGCGATGGGGAGGTTCCCTTGTTAGAGTGTATTGCGTTCTAGAGGTGTACTGATACGTTATGAAGCAGGTTGTCATAACGCTTATGCCCCTCTGTGTAGTTGCCATTTCACTTCGGTGAAATGTTGACGCCATGATTTCCTAGTCTTTTTTGTGAGGTGCTGTACTGATGGGTGTCTAAACCGTGTGGTGAGCTATCCTTGTTCTATAGGCCATCAGTAAGCAGTGCAGAGAACCGAGCTTCTTCCCGTCAGCGCACGATCTCGGTAGTTCGCTAGATATGAAATCGGCGTGACTATTTGGAATTCATTTCTGAACGAATCACAGTGGCAATGAAGGTATGGTGAAGTCCAGCACGAAATGAAGGCAACGGAGGAAACAGCAATGGTATGAAATGTGAAAAAAGTTGTATTTCCTTTTTTCGTTTTTAATATACTTTTATTTTTACTTTTCAGGCAACTCTCCACTCTCGTTAATGCGCCGTGCAGTGCGACTACTGTTACTTTTCCAAAGTTCTCTTCGGCGGTGGAGGCAGAATGAGAGAGAGGGGAGAAGGGGCAGGGAGAGGAGGGAGGGGTGAGAGAGAGAGAGAGAGAGAGAGAGAGAGAGACAGAGAGCTACGCAGGGTTGTAAAAATTTGAGAAAGAAAACCAACACTGACGTAGCATGTGTGCTAATATATACATGGAGACTCCTGACGAAGAAGTTTCCACTTAATTGCCACGATATGCACTTTTCTTCAATCAAATGTGCAGGTAAATCGTGTTTCAGCGCGGCCATGGCGCGTTAGTGAACTGCAGCAGGGGAAGATTGTATACAAATCGCTTGTTGTTCACTGAACTGACGAGGAATGGAAGGGCTAATGTTGCGAAGTGGCCCAAAGGCGGTTTTTCGGTGGTCTGAACTCTGTCGAAGACGTTCCATTCGACTCCAAAAACCATCAGTTAACAAAACAGTCAAGATCGCAACAATCATTTATTTAAAAATAACCAACGGTTTCGGCCTTTATGCTTTAGGTCTAATGCACTGTAAAGATATAAAGAGCGCCAAATTAAATAGGACAGACATAAAGTAACATAGTGTGCGAAAAAAAAAAACAGGCCAACAGGAGGTGAAGTACCGTAGCAATTAGCCGTATGGCTGCAGCCGCTGGTGCACGGAACGGCTGCGTGAAGTCACGGCCGTTTGCTGCTGATGGCTAATCTGCCACGGGTTAAATAGAGCGGAAAACGCACGCTTTTGCCATATGACGTCAGCCTCAGCCAATAGACAGTGACTTACGTAAGCTGCATTCAAATAATGAAAGAAGAAAATTATACAAGGAAAATAAAGTATTTGTTTGACATTATGCGAAACGTAGCTTACCGTTGGCTGCAGCTGTATGTTATTTTCTGACTTCCCTGACTCGTTATCTTTACAGTGCCTTGGACCTGAAGATTGCCAGCATAAGGGCCGAAACCGGTCGTCATTTTTAAATAAATGGTTATTGCGATCTCGACTGATCTATTAATCGATAATTTACAATAGATCACATAGGATTACCAAACCATATCAACCAAAATTATATATCTTAAAAACATCTTGTACCTACTGGTGATCCACTAACTCAAACCAGCCGCCTCCAAAAATTGTAGCTGAATTATGTGACCTGTGTCAGAAAGTACCGTTAGCAGGTGAGAAGGTGGACAGAGTGTCCAGAGATTCCTTGTACGCATAAAGCCTGTCCAGTATCAAGAACGAGAGCAAATTCAACAGTCAAGAGCCGGCCGTAGTGGCCGTGCGCTTCTAGGCGCTACAGTCTGGAACCGCGTGACCGCTACGGTCGCAGGTTCAAATCCTGCCTCGGGCATGGATGTGTGTGTTGTCCGTAGGTTAGTTAGGTTTAAGTAGTCCTAAGTTCTAGGGGACTTATGACCTCAGCAGTTGAGTCCCATAGTGCTCAGAGCAATTTGAACCACGCGTGCGAATTTGATTCTCTCGGAACCCTCATTTCCGGAGAGCGCTATCAGACAAAAGCCAAGCGCAACCTGCTGTCCACGTAGCATCATAAGAGACCTATTATTGTTCAGAGCGACAGCATCTCGAATGGTCGTTTTCAAACCAGTGATCATTCTAAAAACATTTTTGGAGGACGCGCAACAAGCATTACCGTCACTACTCTACGTACTGCACCACAGTATCCGGGGAATTCAGAAGCCAGTAATGTTCTGGAAACTGTAACTGATCCCATCTCAAATGGCCCGTGGTGTGTCGACGTCCGTCAACCCCCGTCGCCTCTCGGGCAAGTGAAAAACAGGTTTAAGTTACTAAATGGATGCGGTACCAGGCGAACTACCCTACACCTTTTTAAATAGCATACGATTTCGCTGCTAGAAGTGAAGTCCTCTGTAAATCATTTACATTTTTTATCCGAGCGCAACAGTAAACACTTTTAATTTGCCCAAAATACTTTCCACAGTACTACAGCGGTCCAAGAATGGCACCATCAAACCGCCAAGAGCTGCTACATCGGCAACTTAATTATTCCAATAAATTAATCATTGACACAGCGGCTACTGGCGGTTTGAAGATGCCAGTCATGAGGAATTTGTTTTCGCCTGAAAATATAATTTTATTATCAGAACGAGATTTTCACTCTGCAGCGGAGTATGCGCTGATATGAAACTTCCTGGCAGATTAAAACTGTGTGCCGGGCCGAGACTCGAACTCGGGACCTTTGCCTTTCGTGGGCAAGTGCTCTACCAACTGAGGTACCCAAGCACGACTCACGCCCCGTCCTCAAAGCTTTACTTGCCCGCGAAAGGCAATGGTCCCGAGTTTGAGTCTCGGCCCGGCACACAGTTTTAATCTGCCAGGAAGTTTCATAATTTTATTATGCTTTTCTCGGCAAAACCAGAACGTCAATTATGAGTACTCCGTTAGAAGTAGTAATCGGAAAGTTAACACTTCGTGTACAGTGCATGCTTTGCTAACGTGGGTTCTACATCCACATCTACACTGCGCGAGCTACTTTATGGTGTCTGCCGTGGGGTACTTCCGCTACCGCTGTCGCTTCTGTATTCCAATCACGAATGGCGCCCAAGAATAACGATTGTCGGTAAAGCTGCGTATGAGCTCTAATTTATTTAATTTTCTCACCATCATCATTTCGCGAGAAGTATGTGGACGGAAGTAATATGTTGCCCAGCTCTACCCGGAACGTTCTCTGTCCCAATTTCAATAGTTAAACCTCTCCGTGACGCACAAAGCTTCTCTTGTAGCGTCTTGTAGAGTTTGTTGAACATCTACGTAACGTTCTAGCACCGACTGAACGAAACTGCGACGATAGGCGACACACCTTGTTGATTCTCTCCTCTATCTGTTCTATTAATCCCACTTGATAAGAGTCTCACGTCGATGACCAATACTCAAGAGTCGGTCGGTCGAACGAGTGTTTCGTACTCCATTTCCGCTGTGGATGAATTGCATTTTCTTAAAATCCTCCCAATGAATCTCAGACTAACATTTGCTTTTATTATAATCTGTTTCATGTAGTTATTCCATTTAATGTTGCCAAGCATGGTTACTCATAAGTATTTTACGATAGTTTCATAAGTTGGTTGATTTGGAAGAGGGGAGCAAACAGAGGTCATCCGTCCCATCGGGTTAGGGAAGGAAATCCGCTGTGTCCTTTCAAAGGAACAATCCTGACATTAGCCTGAATCAATTAAAGGAAATCACGGAAAACCTATATCAGGATGGAGGGATCCGGGTTTGAACTCTCGTCCTTCCGAATGAGGGTCCAGTACAAACCACTGCGCCACCTCGTCGGTAACGCAGTTTCGGTTACAATTGATTTGTCGCCAGCTGAGTAATCGAAGAGTACTGGATCTCTTTCTTCACCTATTATTCCGTATATGTTGGCACTGGGTAATATTGGGTGTTTAAAAACGAATATCTAGGTTTTAAGGCTTTTTAACATTTATTACATTCAATTTCAGTTGCCAATAATACATCAGATGAAAGAACAGCTCAAACAATTCTTCTTACACGTGTTCAATGTGAACAGCTTTCATCACACGCCACACATCGAGTCGATAGGTGAGTTCTTCCCAAACTCTGATCAGTCCAACGACAGCTTCCATCATCCCGTTTCTTAAGTCGGGTACGTCAGTTGGTAGCAGAAGTACATACGCATGATCCTTTAATAAACAGTCACAGGGAAAAATCGCTCGACGTCATATCAGGTGAACGTGTAGGCCATGCGAAATACGAAACAAGCTCTCCGGCCTCTTGCGGCCAATCCAGCAGGAGGGGGGTGTACGGAGTTATTCCAGTCAAGCGGCGCATGGGTCTTGCTGCCAAGTTAAGTTATGTGGTTCAGCTTTTTCCAATGGAGAAACAGCCACAATTCTAGCGCATCAAGATAGCAATCACCAGTTACAGTTGCTCCATCAAGAAAGAAAGGCCCATAAACTTTCCACCGGGATACGGCACAAAAAAACATTCAATTTAGGACAGTTTTGTTGCAGCCGTAATGTCTCATGTGGATTTTCTGACCCCCAAATGCGCACATTATGTGTGTTCACATTCCTACTTCGGCAAACTGTCGATTCATCTGTGGTTTATCACTGACGACGACAAGATCAAAAAAATTTTCATCCTCATGCAGTAAGATTGCGTTTGCGAAGCTGGCACGTAAACCGTAGTCTGTAGCCTTTAGGGCTTGTAGCAGGTATACAAACAAAACAATCTGAGTTGCTCTTTCATTTGCTGTATTATTAATAATTGTAAGTTGAGTGCGATAAATGCTACAAAGCCTCTAAAACCCCGATACTCATTTTGAAACACCCCGTATTTTCAGTCAACTAATACTGACAGGAAGTGAACTAGTCTAGTTTGAGACGGAACTGAATTATTGTTAAATTTAAAACTAATTATTATTTATCTTTCATCACTAAACGTACCAAATGGACGTGAAAGTGTGTTTGACAAATGAAACAGGCTCTCAAAACAAGTACCACCACAATATCTTAGAAATAGCCTACATTTCGTTTGAAAAGAGGCATTGTTGTAAAAAAGTAAAACCTCTTCCTTCAGACATAATTTTCATATCAGTTGTACATATTAGTCACTCACAAAATTATTGTACTTGGTGTTTTATCGTGATATTTCATGAGGACACGTTGAACCACTTGGCAATATTTGCGTTTCCCTTATTCACCACTGTACTTGTTTACTGTAAGTCACTGCATGTTTCCGACAACGGCTATGGGAAGCTAAGTGCCATGATATCGTGGTCTGGCATTTTTTAAATAAATATTAGATACTGTGCAGCATAAGATCGTCGCCTGTAACACTACTGGAAGTGCAGCTACTGATTCAACTTCTTCGTTCTGCGGGATGTCTGTGTGTAGGCGTTAATGGAAGGCCTCAAAGGGCGTCGAAAACCTTTAGAGACCCCCGTAAACTATCAAAAATTTTGTCAAACTTAACTAAGCTTGCCAAATATTTGACCATGTACGATGCAGTTTGACGTGTTTGTCAAGCGTAGATCGTGTTTGACGTGTCTGAGAGAAATTCTGATACGCAGAAAGTATGTCAAGATGCCAGACGTTGTTTGTGTTCACGTTTCGCCACATATGTTTAGCGAAAAACTGTTTTATTACGAGCTATCTGACTGTATCGTGAGTTTCCACTATGAAAACTACGATCAAGTATTAAAACAATAGCACTGACAATTACCATAATGGTAGAGGGTATCACATCTTTTCCTGCCATATATTACGTGTGAAGAGGTTACAAACAAAATCACGAACTTGCCAAGCAATCCCGTACACGTTTAAACAATGTTTGTCAGTTTAAACTGACTTTGAAGCAGACAGGACCAAGTACAAAGGAATAAATTTTCGCATACTTGTGTCTTCCTTTTCAGTGTGAGGGTGAAGTAACGCATAAGCAAGTTACTAAACGTTTCACTGTCCACCCACAGAAAGTTGCTGTATAATCAGGTTCTGAGTGAAACATCTCCATTAACAGGTTTCCAGTTGCATATTTCTCATTTTAAACCATTCCCTGGACCAGCGTCTTGTTTTCTTCTTCTTTAAACACAGTGCCAGAGGCAATGTTAGAAATGTATTATCTGCATTTGTAGCCATTCACACTAGTGCCAAAATAGAACATATACGAAAAGTGTGTTCTTCAAAAGTAAGGTTAAATTGACAAGCTTTCTTAGCAAGTGTACGGGCTTGTTTGACACGTCCGTGGCTAGACAAGAGCGAACTTGACAGGCAAATCTGTTCTTTTAAGAGGGACTTAATAAGTCCTAGAAAGTTTCATTATCCGTTCAAAGAAAGTTAATGTAATCATCGGGTTCTGAGAGTAATATTTCCGTTAGCATATTTTCATGGGTAAATCTCTCATTTTAAGCCATTCCCTGGACCAGAGTCTTGTTTTCTTCTTCTTCTTTACACATGCGAAAATTTGTTCCCTTGTACTTGGCCCTGTAATAACAGTTCGTTAAAATATCGCAACGTGGGGACATATAGCACACGTCGTCCGTGGAAGAGACGGAGAACTTCGATTTCTTTTATTTCATTCTACTCCGCTTGTATGTCACTTTATGCGTAAATTATTGATTTTGTTTATGCCTGGACTGCTTTGTCTGCATTTACGGTCGTGCTCACTACGCTCAAAATACACACCAACACGAGTAGCGTCTACTTCAAAGTGAGTTTAAACTGACAAACATTGTTTAAACGTGTACGGGATTGCTTGGCAAGTTCGTGGCAAGGTAAGAACGGTTTTGTCAAACACGTTTGATCGTTTACGGGGGCCTTAAGGATGAAGATTAAATACGTTGCAGAGAATCGAAGCTGAGTATTTGAAGATAAAGAACCAGACATAAATATATAGTTTTTGACTGGCATCGGCATACTCAACTTTCATCATGCAGCAACAACGTTCAGAATGATGACGTGTAGTCTCACCGCCAGAACTTCCCTATAAGTTCCTCTTCCGGTGATTCAGCGGTACCCAGTAGTAAAAAATTGTTAGGAGTGAGATGCTTTGATTACGCTGGCCAAGGACAATGACTTCCGTATTCTAATTCTCCTTTCCCCGTTTCATCTGCGAATTGTGCGGGTATATTATAACTGTCGCTAAACCTCAATATTAGCTGTAGCAACTCGGCTTTTGTCGTTGTGGTCATTACAAAAGACTGTGTGGAAGGAAGCAATACGCCGACCGACTGTTGTCACAAAAAACTTTCTCGGAATTCGCATAAAAGAATCTCTGCCCCAGTCTCAACGTCTCTCTTGAAGCGTGTGCC
The DNA here is from genome assembly GCF_021461385.2 of Schistocerca piceifrons. NCBI lineage: Eukaryota > Metazoa > Arthropoda > Insecta > Orthoptera > Acrididae > Schistocerca > Schistocerca piceifrons. Next base: position 82,386,700 of record NC_060142.1, on the reverse strand, counting down.
ACTGGACTTCGTTGAGCAACTCCGTTATGCCCTAGTGCAGACCACACGATCCCGTAACGAAACGCAGTGCTCTTCGTTGGATATTGTATATTTTTCCTACTTTTCCGCCCTGGTAAAGATCCCAGTTTGCGGGCAGTATTCAAGAATCAAAAATTGATTCAAATGGCTCTGAGCACTATGGGACTTAACATCTATGGTCATCAGTCCCCTAGGACTTAGAACTACTTAAACCTAACTAACCTAAGGACATCACACAACACCCAGTCATCACGAGGCAGAGAAAATCCCAGACCCCGCCGGGAATCGAACCCGAGAACCCGGGCGCGGGAAGCGAGAACGCTACCGCACGACCACGAGCTGCGAACATTCAAGAATCGGTCGACCAAGTGTTTTACAACCCACTTTCTTCGTGGATGAGTCAAATTTCCTTAAGATACTCCCAATGAATCTCAGACTTGCATCTGATTTTCCTACAGTTTGTTTTATGTGGTTGTTTCACTTTAGGCCGCTCCGGATAGTTTCTGCCAGGTAATTTACGGCAGTTACTGTTGTCATTAATAGCGTAGTCGTACAATAGTGGACTTCTTATCATATTTATGCCCAACATGTTACATTTACTTATACACGGTATTCAGTACACTCATAAAACTTTGAATCTCGATTTCACGGAATACTTGGCCAGTGCATCTTCGTAGAGCGGACTTTGTTTGTGGACTACTATAGTCGTGCGAAATATGAGCTACATCAGTAACCTGTTGGTTGCGTGCTTCCCTCGAGAGACTTGCCAGTTTATTAAAGTGTACACGCGGCGGCTATTTTTTTTCAGGGTCAGATCGATTGCGAAATTTAAGCGACAGTGAAAATCCGATGAAGCTTTGCGCAGATGCGTTGCGCAGTGTCTCTGGTATGCCCACCGACCGCGTCACGTCGTACTTTTCAGCTCTGAACGCACGTTGTGGCCGTAAAGACGCCTAGAACGCTGGAGTTTCCCTTCAAGTTTAAACTGCGTGCTGTCGCTCCATTTCTTAACGTTGAGGGATCCCAGCTGATTTCATGTAGCCCACATAATTGTCCCGAGTGACAGCAACGTGCGCCAGTGGTGCAGCAAATTTGAAGCCGTTCAAAGCAGTGAGTGGCCATGGAAGGAAGCGAGTGTCAATCGATGATCTTGTTCAACAAGTGGATAGGGAGATTGCAGAAAAACGTCTACGAAGGGCAGTGCAGAACAAGCGAAGAGGCCTGTCCATGTTCATGACGACACTCGGCCGCACACTGTAGGTCAACAAAGACGCTCCTGCAGTGATTTCGATGGGAAGTGTTGGTCATCCACGCTACAACCCGTTCTTGGCTCCCTTTGATTTTCATTTCTTTCCTCACATGCAACGCCAGATATGAAGACAGCATTGTGGCACAGACAACGACCTGCAGAACAGCGCATAGAAGTAGCTGGAAGGTGTAGCTAAATGTTGAAAATACAAAATTTTTGATTTTCACTGTGGTTTCCCTTCCGCCATCGATCGGCTCTTGGAAAAAAAAAAAAAAAACAGATTTCGGATGCCGCCATACAGTGTTCGATGGAGAGTACACAGACTATTCCCTCCTTTCACAGGAACGTGCAAACGGAGTTTGTGCTTGGCACTGAAGGAAATAACTAGCGATCACAACGATTATGACCACCTACATTAAGGGGACGCATGGGATCCGCAACCATGTCCACTTATTCCGCCTGTTGATTAGTCTTTGGGACTCAAAACAGCAGCGATTCCGTGTGGTATGGATTCGAAATTGCTAGTTTTGCAGAGGCATAAGTCACCTAATAACTTGTAAATTATGGGTCGGTGGTTCGTGGGAACGGATCTGGCGCCCGGTGGCGTCTCAGATGTGTTCCATCGGCTTAAATCAGGCGATTCTCTTCTGTCACGGACAGTTATCCTGCTGGAAGGTGCCACGGAGCCTACCACATGTCCCATTATCTACTGCGGAAACTACGTACAATAGAGGATGCACTTCCATGAGACATTTAAGCATATGTGGTGTATTATGTCTCAGTTTTACTGCCATAAATGCATGGTACAAAGTAGAAAGTGTGCGTGTAGGGGATGAACTATGTGAGGAAGGGGTTGTTTATCAATTTGTTTCACAAACTGTAACCCCCAAGGCACTGTCTCACGTGATAATGCTTGTGTTTGAAAAAAAAAATGTAATCATTGATAACTTTGCTAATCAAAATTACAATCCGATAAAGTAGTCATGGCCGACCGGTGTGGCAGAGCGGTTCTACGTGCTTCAGTCTGGAACCGCGTGTCAGCTACGGTCGCATGTTTGAATCCTGCCTCGGGCATGAATGTGTGTGATGCCCTTACGTTAGTTAGGTTCAAGTAGTTCTAAGTTCTAGGGGACTGATGACCTCAGATGTTAAATCCCATGGTGCTCAGAGCCATTTGAACCATTTTTTTAAAGTAGTCATGACAGTTAGCATTTTGTAAAAATTCTGTTTCGTGACTGAAATACTGCATTTTTACCCCTCAGAAAATTACATTTTACCCCCCATGCCAGGGGGTAATCACACCGGGGTGGGAACAACTGACATAGTACAGTGCTAGTTCAGGCACAGATGTTTCGGAGTAACCTGTTCGGCTCACACTGTTGAACATTGCCTCGATGACGAGCGAAGACGTGTCTGGAGACGCCCCGGACAACGGTGGGATACCAGCCTGGTTCTCTCCCGACAACCAAGAGTGATGGTCTGAGGTGCCATTTCATTTCATAGCAGGACGTCCTACATCTTGTAACCCATTCATAATTTTACCACCCTTCAGCTAATTTCTACAAACGCTCTCGACAGTACCATACGAACGGACGATCAGTATCCCCTAGAGTTGTGCTGTACCAAAATTACGGTTCTGTGGCTTTGCTACACTGCACAAATGACGCAGTAAATGGTGGCATTACCGGTAGTATTGGTAAAATTGATAAGGACAGACACACACGCACTATATATATATATATATATATATTATTTTGTACTCAATAGAACGTTCTTCATCATGATGAAGGCAATGAGTTACCTGTATTATTGATAAATGCGAAAATTGTTGGTTAAGTTCGGCGAGGTGCTAAAGTGATATTTGATATATTTTAGTTTTGCAGGTTTTTTTATTTTATTTTGTTGTTGAGCAAATTGCGTTCTCTGGAGCTACATGATAAATATGGATTGTTTTCTTTATTTATAATACTACACCTCTCTGTTCCAGGTTACAAAATCAATAGTTTTCGACTAAAATCTGATTTAAACACTGACGATATCTGTTTTGCTGTAAATATTGTTTATTCATAAGTAACAGACAGAGGATAAATATGCAAAGAAAAATATTCTCTAAGTTGCCAGGCGCATTAGATATCCTCACTCAGTTTCTACACTGTTCACCTCTTTGGGTTTTTAAGGGAATCTAGTAAGAGCCTGATCACGGATGCAAACAGGTAACGCCTGATAGTTATGCAACACATGTAACGTACAAGTAACGCGGGTACGATCTTAACTGACAAAGCTACTAGGAAAACTGGTGTAGCCTTTCCTTACTTATGGCAGTCTGCGGTAGCCTATGGTAGGTTCAAATGGTTCAAATGGCTCTAAGCACTATGGGACTTCACATCTGAGGTCATCAGTCCGCTAGACTTAGAACTACTTAAACCTAACTAACCGAATGACACCACACACACCCATGCCCGAGGCAGGATTCGGACCTACGAGCGTAGCACCAGCGCTGTTTCAGACTGAAGTGCCTAGAGCCGCTCGGCCACAGCGGAAGGCGCCAACTCTAGTTCCTCTGTTTCCGAGATGCCTGCTCCCAGTCAACGTTCTATAATAAAGTCGTTTAAGAGCGTGGATACCCCCACTTGCGGCCCTATCATCGCTCGAGTGACCCCCTCTCCTCTGTGGCCCGGTTACGCAGTTCGCTTACCGCGTCGCGTGCCCGCAGTGGTCACAGTGTTTTGTGTCACCTCTGTGCATCGGACAGGTCGCCCTTCCGCGTCGATTGCAGCTGTCAGCGGCAGGCTCGCATCTGCGCCGGGGCTTCGATTTGCCGCGCGGAGGGTCGTCACGTAATTGAACGGATGTTCTTCCGCCGCTGCCGCCGCCGCCGCCGCCGCCGCCCACGCGTCTCTGGCGATCGATAGGCGCTCCGCACGCGTCCCGGCGCTGTGCAAACAATGGCGCGCGAACCGCCAGCCGGCAGAGGGCGCCGAAGGCCCGCCTCCTCTTCTCCTCCCCGGTGGAAGATAACTCATTTCTTCACTTCCCTCGTCACGTGCAAACACCGTTCATTTACAAACGGTGCAGCCTCATTAATGTGACCACCGCCTTTGTTCGACGTCAGCGTCCAATAACCACTCACAGAGGGCAGATTTTAGTTTTAACGTCGTGTGACGAGGGCCTCCCGTCGGATAGACCGCTCGCCTGGTGCAAGTCTTTCGATTTGACGCCACTTCGGCGACTTGCGCGTCTATGGGGATGAAATGATGATGATGATTAGCACAACACAACACCCAGTCCCTGAGCGGAGAAAATCTCCGACCCAGCCGGGAATCGAACCCGGGCCCTTAAATGGTTCAAATGGCTCTGAGCACTATGGGACTCAACTGCTGAGGTCATTAGTCCCCTAGAACTTAGAACTAGTTAAACCTAACTAACCTAAGGACATCACAAACATCCATGCCCGAGGCAGGATTCGAACCTGCGACCGTAGCGGTCTTGCGGTTTTTTTTTTTTTTTTTTTTTTTTTTTTCCTTTATTGAATTTCAATTCCCCCCGAAGGGGGCGGGCTGGCAGCAGCTTAGGACGCCGCTCTGCAGCCTACAGGTTTTCTGACAAAGAGCAGGAGAATAAATAATAATAAAAAACAGGCGATAAAATCGGGGACTCATTGAGTAACAAGGTGAAAAGAAAATGGGGAAATGAAAACAAACAACAGAGGGATGATGAAGCGAATAAAAATACATACGGAGCAGACAGGGGAAACAATAGACAATTAAAAAAAAAAACACGGCGACAGTCTGGATTCTGTTCGCAAAGTATATAAAACGCACACCCAGCGACAGCATGGTTTCTGTTCGCAACACAACACTGAATAGTCACTAGAACACAGCACGAAAAAGTCGGCAAAGGTGACACCACAGTCGAGAGCAGGTGGGGGGAAACTGAACAGGAGATGGGAAAACAAAAAGGGGGGGAAAGGAGAGTAAAAGCGAAGGGGGGGGGGGGTCTTGCGGTTCCAGACTGCAGCGCCTTTAACCGCACGGCCACTTCGGCCGGCCCGGCCCGTTAGGATTGACAGTCTGTCACGCTGACCACTCAGCTACCGGGGGCGGACATAGGGCAGAACTAGTAGTGGAAGGTATACAGGGTGGTCCATTGAAAGTGACCGGGCCAAATACCTCACGAAATCAGCACCAAACGAAAAAACTACAAAGAACGAAACTCGTCTAGCTTGAAGAGGGAAACCAGATGGCACTATGGTTGGCCCGCTAGATGGCGCTGCCGTAAGTCAAACAGATATCAACTGTGTTTTTTTTTAATAGGAACTCCCATTTTTATTACATATTCGTGTAGTACGTAAAGAAATATGACTGTTTTAGTTGGACCACTTTTTTCGCTTTGTGATAGATGGCGCTGTAATAGTCACAAACGTGTAAGTACGTGGTATCACGTAACATTCCGCCAGTGCGGACGGTATTTGCTTCGTGATACATTAACCATGTTAAAATGGACCGTTTACCAACTATGGGAAAGGTCGATATCGTGTTGATGTATGGCTAAAGTGATCAAAATTCCCAACGGGCGTGTGCTATGTATGCTGCTCGGTATCCTGGACGACATCATCCAAGTGTCCGGGCCGTTCGCCGGATAGTTACGTTATTTAAGGAAACAGGAAGTGTTCAGCCACATGTAAAAGTCAACCACGACCTGCAACAAATGATGCCCAAGTAGGTGTTTTAGCTGCTTTCCTGGCTAATCCTCAGATCAGTAGCAGACAAACTGTGCGAGAATCGGGAATCTCAAAAACGTCGTTGTTGAGAATGTTACATCAACATCGATTGCACCCGTACCATATTTCTATACACAACTGCATGGCGACGTCTTCGAACGTCGTGTACAGTTCTGCCACTGGGCACAAGAGAAATTACGGGGCGATGACAGATTTTCTGCACGCGTTCTATTTAGCGACGAAGCGCCATTCACCAACAGCGGTAACGTAAACCGGCATAATACGCACTATTGGGCAACGGAAAATCCACGATGGCTGCGACAAGTGGAACATCAGCGACCTTCGCGGGCTAATGTGCGGTGCGGCATTATGGGAGGAAGGATAATTGGCCCTCATTTTATCGATGGCAATCTAAGTGGTGCAATGTATGCTGATTTCCTACGTAATGTTCTACTGATGTTACTACAACATGTTTCACTGCATGACAGAACGGCGATGTACTTCCAACATGATGGATGTCCGGCTCATAGCTCGCGTCCGGCTGAAGCGGTATTGAATAGCATATTTCATGACAGGAGGCTTGGTCGTCGAAACACCATACCATGGCCCGCACGTTCACGAGATCTGACGTCCCCGTATTTCTGCTGTGGGGAAAGTTGAAGGATATTTCCTATCGTGATCCACCGACAACGCCTGACAACATGCGTCAGCGCATTGTCAAATGCATGTCCGAACATTACGAAAGGCGGACTACTCGCTGTTGAGAGGAATGTCGTTACACGTATAGCCAAATGCATTGAGGTTGACGGACATCATTTTGAGCATTTATTGCATTAATGTGGTATTTACAGGTAATCATGCTGAAACAGAAATGATAAGTTCACAAAGGTACATGTATCACATTGGAACAACCGAAATAAAATGTTCAAACGTACCTACGTTCTATATTTTAATTTAAAGAACCTACTTGTTACAAACTGTTTGTCTAAAATTGTGAGCGATATGTTTGTGACTTTTACAGCGCCATCTATCAAAAAGCGAAAAAAGTGGTCCAACTAAAACATTCATATTTCTTTACGTACTACACGAATATGTAATAAAAGATGGGGATTCCTATTAAAAAAACGCAGTTGATATCCGTTTGACCTATGGTAGCGCTATCTAGCGGGCCAACCATAGCGCCATCTGGTTTCCCCCTTCAAGCTAGACAAGTTTCGTCTTTGTAGTTTTTTCGTTTGGCGCGTATTTCGTGAGATATTTGGCCCGGTCACGATCAATGGACCACACTGTATAAAGGTGTCGGGGCCACGCGGAAAACTATGCAACAGTCGTGGTATGCAGACACAAGGTATCGTATCTGACGTCCAAGAGGACATGGTTACTTCCTTTCAGTCCAAGAGTGAAAGAATTTCTGAAACGGCTAAGTTTGTAAACTGTGGGCATCCTGCCGTGGTTAAAGTACACCGTCCACGGTAGAATGGCGCTGTGCAAAACTGGGGGAGAGGCAACTGTACTGCAGCACGTACCATAGATGACAGATGAACGACGATTGCCAAGATGTCTACCGGCGAAAGCACGTGCAACTTTTTACTGCCCAGATGAACCATGGGGCTACCAACAATGTCTCCTCAATTACCGTTCAGAAAACGTAGCTACGTATGTGTGTCTGCAACAGGCGCCTCGTGCGTACAGCCATGCTGACTAATGTTCAGCGGCGACCCTGGAATTTGCACGACAGTACCGGAAATGGACGTCCAATGAGTGGCGACAGGTGGCCTTTTCAGATGAATCACGTTTTATATACTCCATCGGACAAATAGCTGTTGGCTTGTACGGCGCGAAACCTCTATAAGCAACGGGTCCAGGCCGGAGGAAGGATCGTTTGGGTCTGGGGAACCATTACGTGGCACTCCTCGCGTGATGTCGTCATCTGGAAGGTACACTGGATCAACACAAGTATGTTCTACCCTCGAGGACCCTGTCCACCCCAACATACAACTTGTTCTTCCTCGGCACGATGGCATCTAGCAGCAGCACATTGCAACGTGTTGCACAGCTCGCTTGGTACGTGCGTGTTTGGAAGAGCTCCAGTATGAGGTTACCGTACTCCCCACATTTAAACCCAATCGAGAATCTGTGGGACCACCTCAGTCGGGCTGTTCGCGCCATCGATCCTCAACCGAGAAACCTAACGTAGCCAGCCGCGGCACAGGAGTCGGTATGCGTCGACTTCCCTCAGGCTACCTTCCAGAGCCCCACTGACTGTCTGCCTGCACGACTTGCATCGGTCCGCGGTGCAGAAGGAGGTTATACAGGCTTTTGTCAGGCAGTCACCTTAAAGTTTTAAGTAGGCTGTTTAGATTTTTATGTTGGTGACGCCACGTAGCGCTCTGTATTAAAATCGCTGACTGCGCTGTGTGCAGTCTGTAGCTGGCTGGGCTCATTGTTGGATTATTAGCTAGTGTAGTGCTGGGCAGTTGGACGTGAACAGTCCGTAGCGTTGGGCAGTTGGAGGTGACCCACCAGCAGTGGTGGATGTGGGGAGAGAGTTTTGAGAGATTACTACGAGCGGACGATCTGGACGTGTGTCCGTCAGATAAAGGAAATTTGTTTTGTTGGATGTCACAAATAATATACATATATATATAATGACTTTTGAACACTATTGCCGGCCGCGGCGGCCGTGCGGTTCTGGCGCTGCAGTCCGGAACCGCGGGACTGCTGCGGTCGCAGGTTCGAATCCTGCCTCGGGCGTGGATGTGTGTGATGTCCTTAGGTTAGTTAGGTTTAAGTAGTTCTAAGTTCTAGGGGACTGATGATCTAAGATGTTAAGTCCCATAGTGCTCAGAGCCATTTGAACCATTTGAACACTATTAAGATAAATACATTGTTTGTTCTCTATCAAAATCTTTCATTTGCTAACTATGCCTATCAGTAGTTAGTTCCTTCAGTAGTTAGTCTTTTATTTAGCTGGCAGTAATGGCGCTCGTTGTATGGCAGTAGTTCGAGTAACATATATGTAACGTCCCCTTCGAAAATTAAGAATGACAGTGCTGGAAAAATTCTTACGCTATTTGATTTTCAAAGAGCTGAGCAAAACTAAACGTACTGAGACTGTTTTCTCTTTACTTATTCTGATCATTTGCAAACTGACACTCAATATTTTAGCGCAATGCAATCCGACTTTCAATGATCCCTCTAAAAGAATAGCCCTGACTAACAATAATCTATACCATTCATGAATCACTTACCTCACAAAAATCTTCGTTACTCAAACTACTGCAATACAGCGAGCGCCAATGCTGCCAGCTAAACAAAAGATTCTAACTGCTGAAGTCACTATCTACTGACAGGCATAGTTCGCAAATGAAAGATTTTGATAGAGAACAAACAAAGTATTTACCTTAATAGTGTTCAAAAGTCATTATATATACGTATATTATTTGTGACATCCAATTAAACAAATTTCCTTTTTCTGACGGACATACGTCCAGATCGTCCGCTGATAGTAATCTCTCAAAACTCCGCCATCTCTCTCCCCACATCCACCACTGCTGGCGGCTCACCTCCAACTGCCCAACGCTACGCGCTGTTCACGTCCAACTGCCCAGCTCTACACAAGCGAATAATCCAACAATGAGTACAACCGGCCACAGATTGCACACAGCGCAGTCGGCGATTTTAATACAGAGTACTCCGTCACGTCACCATCATAAAAACCTAAACAGCCTATTACAAAGTGACTCCCCACAGTTTACATTTTCAGAAAAGCACTTGGATCGTATTTATGATTACAGGTGTTAGACATTTCTCTAGATTATTCCAGACGACAAGCTCTTCATCATTGCATGCAAATTCGAGTGGCAGTCACAGCGATCCTACTTCCTGTGATACATTTACACCAAATTTCGTCGTACTGTCCTAACGGATAGGTTCGTTGTACGCCCCACATTGATATCTGCGCTTATTTCACACGGTGTCGCTTGTCTGTTACCACTGGCAACTCTATGCAAACGCCGCTACTTTCCGTCGTTAAGTGAGGGCGGTCGGTCTCTGCGTTGTCCGCGATGAGAGGTAACGTCTGAACTTTGGGATTCACGGCTCACTCTTGACGCTATGAATCACGGAATGTTGAATTCCCTAACGATTTGCGAAATGGAATGTCCCAAGCGTTTAGCTCCAACTACCATTCCGCTTTCAAAGCACGTTAATTCTCTCTGTGCGGCCATGATCACCTCAGAAACCTTTTCACATGAGTCATGGGGTACAAATTAAAGCTCCGCCTACGTACTGCCCCTTTATGCGTTGTGTACCCGATACTACCGTCACTGTAAATCGCTATCCAACGACTTTTATCACCTCAGTTTACATCAACAGATCGTTTAATACGATCTCAGGTGTCGTTAAGATGGCGTCGAGACACGGTAACTCCTTTTGTCGTTCTGTCACGACTCCACGTCGACCCATATTTCTGCACTGATACCAGACAACTGAGAGGCACATATATACCGTATCACCACCACGACACGCGGCAGCGGTTGAAGGTCACATAGCCACCAGGTGGTTCCACTTTTGCACAACAGACAGCGGCCCAAAGCGACCGGTGTACTCTTTTAACGGGGCGCCTACTACTCTCTACGAAAAAAAAAAAAAGAAAAAAAAAGAAAAGAACCGAAGCGCCACAAAAGAGTTATACAACTCGGTCACAAATTGATAAACATTAAAGTTATCGACGGAAAACGCAAAATTGTAAAATTTGCTGGCGGATGCACGAGTATCTGACTCTGCAGCGTAATATCACCGTGTGGCTGGCAAGGATAGTAAACAGTGGACATGTCGATACCAGGGCATAAAGTCTTTGCAAATTTCATTCTGAACTGTAAGTATGCCTTACACACAGGCGAGTGAACAACAACGTAGATGAAACTTCCTGGCAGATTAAAACAGTGTGCCGGACGGAGACTCGAACTCGGGACCTTTGCCTTTCGCCGGCAAGTGCTCTACCAACTGAGCTACCCAATCACGACTCACGCCCCGTCCTCACAGATCTACTTCTACCAGTACCTCGCCTCCTACTTTCCCAACTTTACAGAAGCTCTCCTGCGCACACTCCGCTGCCGAGTGAAAATCTCATTCTGGAAACGCCGGCCGGAGTGGCCGTGCGGTTCTAGGCGCTACAGTCTGGAACCGAGCGACCGCTACGGTCGCAGGTTCGAATCCTGCCTCGGCATGGATGTCTGTCATGTCCTTAGGTTAATTAGGTTTAATTAGTTCTAAGTTCTAGGCGACTGATGACTTCAGAAGTTAAGTCGCATAGTGCTCAGAGCCATTTCATTCTGGAAACATCCCCCAGGCTGTGGCTAAGCCATGTCTCCACAATATCCTTTCTTTCAGGAGTGCTAGTTCTGCTAGGTTCGCAGGAGAGCTTCTGTGAAGTTTTGAAGCTAGGAGGCGTGGTACTGGCAGAAGTAAAGCTGTGAGGACGGGGCGTGAGTCGTGTGAAAGGCAAAGGTCCCGAGTTCGGATCTCGGTCCGGCACACACTTTTAATGTGTCAGGAAGTTTCATATCAGCGCACACTCCGCTGCAGAGTGAAAATCTCATTCAACAACGTAGATGTCAGCGTTTGAGAGAGGACGTGTAGTTGGGCTCACAGACGCAGGCTGGAATAATCGACGAATCGCTCTACATTTGAGTAGGAGCGATGCCACATTTCGATGATGTTGACAGGAATGAGTGAACCACGGCCGAACACATCACGAAAGAATCGGTCAACATAGTGGGAATAGAACGCATGGACAGAGCTATCACCAGAGACGCACTTAGAGCCCCGGATCCATCGCTATCATCGATCCGACGTGCAACTGGCGCTTCAGTGACTATAAGGACCATTAATAGGCGTCTCACAGAAAGGGCGCTGGTCATACGGTGACCCTTGTGCAGACTACCATTGATCTGTATACACAAATAAGCTTCTTTGCAGTGGTGTCGGACACATTAGGTCTTGAATCGCATTGACTGGACTAGAATTTTCTTCGCCGATGAGTCCCGCTTCGAACTGAGCCCTGACGACCAGCGAAGAGGTGTCTGGAGACGCCACAGACTGTGGTACAATACCATTCTGACTGACAGCCTACATACGGTCAGACAAGCAGGAGTGATGGTCTGGGGTGCCATTTTATTTCGTAGCAGGACTCCTTTCGTTGTCATCCGAGGCACTCTTACAGCACAGCGGTACGTCGGCGATATTGTTGCATCCTGGACTTATATTTCAGCAAGATAATGACCGTCCGCACACTGCAAGAGCTTCTACTGTTTATACTGATATGGATATGGTGTCTGTTCTTTCGGACATGTCCGAAAGAACAGACATCATATCCGTATAAGTATACAGTTCTGGCAATACAGGCCATGACCTTTTTCTTCTGTGCGGACGCACACATATTCCCCGAACTCTTACGGGACTTAGTAAGATTGTCTTCCACGAGTAATGAGTGTGTTGGGGTGGGACACTACGAATGTAGTGTGTGGAAATACAAGGTGAGAATGTGGGTCTCGCGGGAGGCGTGCGCGAGATAGTCCCTGCAGTCGCGCCATCCTCTGTGTCCTCGGTGGCTCAGATGTCGACAGATCGCCCGGAATAGGGTGGAACGGAAACATCCAGCTGTTAATTGGCACGTGTTGTGGCGCACGGTCCACCACCCCCACCTACCTACAACAGTCAGATCAACGTGGTTCAAATGGCTCTGAGCACTATGGGACTTAACTTCTAAGGTCATCAGTCTCCTAGAACTTAGAACTACTTAAACCTAACTAACCTAAGGACATCACACACATCCATGCCCGAGGCAGGATTCGAACCTGCGACCGTAGCAGTCCCGCGGTTCCGGACCGCAGCGCCAGAACCGCACGGCCACCGCGGCCGGCAGATCAACATGGTGCATTGTCGTGAACCGAAAATAGCCTACGAATGATAAAAAGTACGCATACATTTGGCGGATTCGCCCTTGTGCCAGCAATGCGGAGTGCTGTATACGGACGACCATGGGCTGTTCTGCGGCGAGGCATTGGCTGTCTGGACTCTCGCAAGAAAGATAATAGCGTTCATGCGGCGCACTATCTATACAGCAGTCTCTTCTGACATAGTATTTTTTCCAGAGGAAATATATTTCCCGCGTCATAAGACGAACGTATTGGCGTGGATCACAGGTATGACGGTCCATTACATCTATAGAGACACACGTCTGAGCGTACTGAACGTCCTGGATTACTGGCAATACTTGCGAGATGGACACACAAAACTGCTACGGCTACAAAAGTACAAGGATTGGTGTGCCAATTTCCTAGTAACGGCTTTTGCGGACCCGCCATATACTTGGGGTGTGCCGGGTGCGCAAAGATGAGCGGCGGTGCTATCGTTGTGAAACCGACCAAGTAAAGTGATCAGCTAAGGACACTATGCGAGTATGCGACCTAGGAAAAACTTACGCTTGCACAGTTAGCAAATGGATGTACTTCAAATTTTGTTTTCATATCTATACATACTTTTCTTTACGGTGCCGGAGGTGGCCCCACTTTGATTTTGTTGTTATTTCATGCTGCATGGAAGGACGGCAGCGAGGTTCCATCCGGGACAGTTATAATGTGTAAGGACGTACTATGTTTATTTTGTGAATAATAAAGGTTTCTGTTTCTCCTACCTTCCTTAATTAAAAAAAATAATTAAAAAGCCCTCGCTCCTGACATTAACGAAAAAGTGGTTCCCTTGTGAAAAAAAAGGTGGTAGGGCAAAAAAAAAAGAAAAAAAAGATGGATAGAGCGTCTGCCATGTAAGCAGGAGATCCCGGGTTCGAGTCCCGGTCGTGGCACATATTTTCACGTGTCCCCGTTGATATATATCAACGCCCGTTAGCAACTGAAGGTATTAATGTAATTCTAATTTCTTCTACCGTTTGTCTACATCCTTGGCAATCGAGATCGCTGGACCTCCTCCAAATTGAGAACTTTTGGAGCATTAGAGGCATGGCCCTCCAACCATCTCGGGATTCAAAGTTCTTTTAGAGTATCAATGGCCTGACTAAATTATTGGTCCTCCATATGTAAATGTTTTAGGGAACATTTTCATACAACAGAGCTTTCCAGAAACAAAGGATTTATTTTCATAAGAGGCACGCAAAGAAAAATTTGGGATTACTAATAAATTTCCAAGAAAGGGTTGTAATTAATGCGTAGAGGACTTTGTATTCCTTTAGTTTCATTCTTTACTTTCATTCGGCGACCAGCTCTTTCATTTGGTACCCCCTATACACGGCGCAACGGGAGGCGCAGAAAATATCATAGATGATAAGAGTTTTAACCGAAGACCAATATCAGTTGCAAAGCGATTTAGAAAAGATTGCTGTATGGTATGGCAGGTGGCAGTTGACGCTAAATAACGAAAAGTGTGAGGTGATCCACATGAGCTCTAAAAGCAATCCGTTGGAATTCGATTACTCGATAAATAGTACAATTCTCAAGGCTGTCAATTCAACTAAGTACCTGGGTGTTAAAATTACGAACAAGTTCAGTTGGAAAGACCACATAGATAATATTGTGGGGAAGGCGAGCCAAAGGTTGCGTTTCATTGGCAGGACACTTAGAAGATGCAACAAGTCCACTAAAGAGACGGCTTACACTACACTCGTTCGTCCTCTGTTAAAATATTGCTGCGCAGTGTGGGATCCTCACCAGGTGGGATTGACGGAGGATACCGAAAGGGTGCAAAAAAGGGCAACACGTTTTGTATTATCACGTAATAGGGGAGAGAGTGTGGCAGATATGCTACGCGAGTTGGGATGGAAGTCATTAAAGCAAAGACGTTTTTCGTCGCGGCGAAATCTATTTACGAAATTTAAGTCACCATCTTTCTCTTCCGAATGCGGAAATATTTTGTTGAGCCTAACCTACATAGGTAGGAATGATCATCAAAATAAAATAACATAAATCAGAGCTCGAACAGAAAGGTTTAGGTGTTCGTTTTTCCCGCGCGCTGTTCGGGAGTGGAATGGTAGAGAGATAGTATGATTGTGGTTCGATGAACCCTCTGCCAAGCACTTAAATGTGAATTGCAGAGTAATCATGTAGATGTAGGTGTCAGACCGGGACTCGAACACCGAACTTTCAATTTCGCGGACATCGCTCTTATCGAAGGAACGGCATGAATCACAACCCGACCCACATGTTTCATCCTGGGGGAGCTGCACAGCTCAGTCAGGTAAAGCAATGCCCACGAAAATCTGGATTTCGAGTCCGAGTTCCGGACCGGCACAAGTTTTAATACGTCAGGAAGCTCCAAAACAGCATCCACTGCGCTGCAGAGCGAAGCTCATTTCGGATACAACCGTCATATTGCCACTAAGCCATTTCTCCGAGCTATTCTTTCTTCCCGCAACGCTACTCCAGTTAGGTATACAGGAGAGCCACTCAGAGTACAAAAAGTAGGAGACAGATACTGGTGGAGGGAAGCCGCGCAAAAAGGAGGTTGGGGGTGGGTGGGTGTACAGTCAGCTAGATACAATAGGACTGTGCATTGTGTACCTCGATTGTTCTGGGATACTCCAGAAATTCTGCAAGAGATCAGACAAAACTAGCAGTCAGAACGAGAAATTTGTCAGCAACGTACAGTCCAAGAGATAATTTATCAGCACAACAAATCTTCAATAAACAATGAAACAGAATAGGTATTTTTCATTTCAGTGAACTAGCTAAATAAATCTTCGACCAACAAGCAAAGTGAGGTTAGCCTCGAAAGACATCGCTTGAAACAGACAACTCAACGACCCAACTTGTTACAAAACAGAAAGTAAAGGGAAGGACTATTTTGCGAGTTTTGAATGGCAGTGTGGTCACATTCTACCACGATAGTGAACAGCATACAAAATGGCATTTTTCGTTTTTTACCTAACTATAAGTTTAACGCAGTTATTACGTCACTGTTCAGTTATAAAAAACAAACAAAGAATGTAGGAGTGTGCGTTGGGAGGCGAGTGACAACATTTTAAGTGGATCGAACACGGCGAAATAGGACTGAAAGTAAACTCTCCATCTGCCAACTTCGAATTTACGAAAGTGTAAGCAGTTGGTGTATACAACAAATTCCGCTGCAGAGACAGACCTACACACAGACGCGACTGTTACGATCTCACGATACTGACTTTGTGCTTTCATTGTCTGGCACAATTACCGACCGACAGTCCGCCTTTCGCCGCGGAGCAGCTCGGACTTGTTTACGTCTCGGCTGCGAACGGTCGCGGAAGAAGCGGTGTTTACACCGTCGTCACTCGCGTGTGTTACTGTTTAAATCGAACGCAATGGCACACAATTTCCGAAAAACCACGATACAGTTCACGTTCTGTAACGAGTATGCAAGACCGAAGGCTTTCGAAATCGAACGTTTCTTGAGGGACGAAGTGCATCTTAATTACACGGAGATTATTGGAATTCATTTATCAATCGTGAGCAGCACTCTTTACGTGAAGATGATTGACGACGCAGCATGTGATAGGATCATTGAAGCCGCCAAACGAGGATTCCAGTTCCGACACTCCGATGGTCATATTGGCGAAGTTTTAGTCGCTCATTCGGGCCTGGGCGTGCGTACGATTCGAATCTTCGAGCTGCCTTTCGAGGTACCCGAATCATTGGTCACTGAATCACTCCAGCCATATGGCAGAGTTATTAGTCATACGGCCGAACGCTGGGCAAGTTTTAGCACGTATCCAGTGCTCAATGGTGTCCGACAGGTGCGAATTGCCCTTACAAAACATGTGCCATCGTACATAAACATCGGCGGCTGTAGAGCTATTGTCATCTATGATGGACAGCCCAGGACATGCTCCGGGTGTGGTGGTGAAGGACATCTTCGATCAGCGTGTATGCAGAGGAGACTCGTGCAACTCCCCAGCGGAGACTTCCAGAATCCGACCACACCAACGTCACTGCCGATTACTTACGTGACGGCACTTCGCGGGGAGGTGACGCCGAGGTCGGAGCGCACCATCGAACCGACGCCGCAGTTGATTGAGGCGCCTTCGGACGCCACTGAAGAAGGAATGGCTCCGACCAACCTCCAATCTCAGACAATACAGGTGGCGCAGAAAGAGGATGAGAGCATCACAATAGGCAAGGAAGCTGAAGTGCAACGGCCCCCAGGGGATTGTGGCGGCGGCGGGAACGCAGGAGATGCAAGATGCGCCAACACCAGAGGCCGAGGTTAGGGCCCGCAAACAACGCTCGCCAAAGCGCCGCAAGAAGCGCCGACTAAACTCTGCGGAGACGCTCCCTTCTCTTCTAGGGAGCCCAGACGAGTCTAACACTATGGACCTGTCTGACATGGAACCACAAGCTTCGGATGTCGCAGATCATATGAATTCGGACAGTGAAATGATGTCATATCGTTCAGACGACGCATCCGCTCAGGGGCCTGCTACCCCTTCGGCGGTGGAGTCTACAGCTGCGAAAGAACAACAGATGTCACACAACAACGCCGCAAAGGAAAATTTGGAGCACACCAATAGTATCAGCTGGTATGAGCAGGACGACGACATCACCTATGCGGACCATTCTATTGGTGGGGCCTTGCATCCGTCCGCATCTCAAGAAACCTAATGCCGCAGGGACACGTTCCTCGGGCGACCCTCGGCGGATGTGCAACGGGACTATCGACACGGTGAAACTTTGTCATTTTAACATCATGTGGAGATGACAGCTACTCGACCCCAGGCATACAGAATAGGGACAGTGAATGTAAATACCATTAGATCGCCCGTGAAACAGCAGTTGTTTAGGGACATGATATACGCGTCGGATGTGGATATACTGATGGTGCAGGAAATTTACATTCCTGAGTTCCAGGACGTACATGGATACATCTCCTACACCTCGCCGCACTCGAACAACGACAGTGGAACGGCGATATTGGTCCGGGACGGGATTTCGGTCCGAGACCTGGCTTATCTACCTTCGGCACGAGGACTGGCGATAACTGTTCATGGAATTCGCATTCTCAATGTTTATGCCCCTTCCGGCACAGACAACAGACGGGCGCGTGCGAGATATTATTCGGAAGAGATTGTGCCCTTATTTACCGGCAGATTCGATCATTTCATTATAGGTGGTGACTTCAATTGTGTTTTAGCCCAAAAAGACCAGACACCACATTACAATACTTGTCGTGAATTGCATGTGCTATGCCGGGATCTGGAGTTAAGCGACACCTGGGACATGATTCATAGGAACCGTGAGGGATATACTTTTTTTACCAGTCACTCGGCGAGCAGACTCGATCGAATATATGTTTCGGTTGGCCTACAGGATAAGGTGGTCGACGCGGAACGATGGCCTGCGGCATTTACTGATCATCTGGCTTACATTTGTACCATGTCACTCCCTAGGCACAGTGTGTGGAGAAGCCGCGGGACATGGAAGCTCAATTCGTCCCTTTTGGCGGACCCCGAATGTCGTCAGAGAGTCGAGGAGGTATGGACCACATGTCAACGCCGTCTACCAACGTATACCTCCGTGCTTCAATGGTGGCTCGAGTGCACTAAGCCGGCAATAAGAAGAGCTCTAATACAGTATGGTCGGGATAAGGCGAGATGGCAGAGAGACACTCTTGATTATTATTACACCATGCTTCGTGAGCTGTCCTTCCAGGTGGCGTCTGCAGAACATCATGCGGAAGTTCATCGCGTCAAGGCACAAATCCTATCGATCACGCGACGACGACTGGGTGGCATCCCAATACGGGCAAGATGTCTTGATACCATCACTGGGGAACGTACCTCGATGCAACATGTGTCGCGGGAACATAAGCGTTACCGCCGGGCATTGGTAACAGTGCTCCACGGTTTAGATGGCCGTCAACTGACAACACAACAGGACATTGCAAATGAATTTTTAGAGCATTTCCGCCATCTCTATGCCGGTACACCGACGGACCGTCAGGTAGGGGAAGAGATACTGCAACATCTGCAAACGACACTGACAGAGACGGATAAGGCAGCGCTTATGGAGCCACTCACAGAAGACGATATAAAGGTGGCACTCACAAAAGGAGCGGCCCATAAATCACCGGGGTCAGATGGGATTACGCTAGAGTTTTATCGAGAATTCGTGGACATGATGATGCCACAGTTGGTGTCGATGGGATTTTGTGACGGGCTTTCTTCTTCCCATCCCGAAGATGGAGAGGAGTCGTAGTGTTACTCAATATCGGCCTCTCACTATGCTAAACACCGATTATAAAATTTTTGCACGGCTACTAGCGTCTCGTCTCAAGCTGGCGATATCCAGGACAATATCCCCTGATCAGGCTTGCCTAGGGGTGCGAAGCAACATCTCCTCGGCGTTAAGTGAATACCGTGACGTTATCGCCCTTGCGGAAACTTGTAAAATGCGAGCAGCGATGATATCTGTGGACTTCGACCGTGCGTTCGACAGGATAAACCATGACTTCTTGGCGTCAGTCATGAGCCGAATGGAGATTCCACCTGTTTTCATCTCCATCATTATGAGGCTAATACGAGGGGCTACATCGAAGGTGATTGTAAACGGTCGGGAAGCGGGCTCGGTTCCTATTAACAGCTCCGTCCGACAAGGGTGCCCACTCTCCATGATGCTGTTTGCGATAGCGCTTGAGCCGCTGATGTGTGTTATGAGGCGCTCACTTACTGGGATAGCGCTTAATGAGAACTCTTTCGTTTGTCGCGCATATGCGGACGACCTGATCCTTCTTGTCAGATCAGGTCATGAAGTGCATCAGGCTGTTGAATATCTAGACTCTTACGGGACGGCAGCAGGCAGTGTCATTAACATGAGGAAATCAAAAATTATGCACATTGGACGGGGTCTGGAAGACATACCGGGACCGTTTCAGACGGTGGAATCGCTGAGATGTCTGGGGATCACATTTACCCGCTCACTACGGCGGTCAGCGGCGGCGAGTTCTCGGCGGCTTCTGCAAAATGTTCGCCTGGCGATACGGAACAACTCACTGAGAGCCTTTGACATGATCCAGCGTGTGGCATACACTAACGTTCACATAGCGTCACGTCTGCCCCATTTAGCGCAGATCCTACCAATACCGAAGGGTATTGCAGACCGCCTCATGGCTGCCTTTGGTTACTATGTTAGAACTGGGATGTTGTTTAAGATCACATATGACACGTTAACGCTGCACTTCCGGAACGGTGGCCTCAACCTCACAAACGTGCGAAACAAAGCTCTGGCGCTGTACATGCGAGCGATGATACGAAATTGGCAACAACGAAAGCACACCATTACGTCAGCTCTGATAGAAGTACTCGTTCCGCCTTCGTACGAACTCCCTATTGCGGTGGGCAATATTTCGCCTTCTCTTGCACACATTGCCTCATTTCTGGTTGATTACAGTTATGTTCGTCTGAAAGTACCTTCGACGAGACTACCCACGACTCGGGAGATCTATAGGTGCTTGATGGATCACCATGCCCGCAACGTAATGGAATTCAAATACCCGTCGAGAACGTGGAACCACATTTGGTGTGCAGTGCATACTCCATTACTGTCAACAGCAGCGAGATCGATGTGGTACATTCTTATAAACCGTAAACTTGTGACCAGGAGTCGATTACATACAATTCATATGGTCGATTCTCCTCTTTGCACAAACTGTGGCCTGTTAGCAACGGAAGAACATGGTTTAGTGTGTGGCGCAGCGAGGGACGTCTGGATGCTGACGCGTCGAATATTGGCCTTCCTTCGGCGCACTAACTACACAGAAATCACATCGGATGTACTTTTTCTACCGGACAAGACCTTCTTTCCCAAACAAAAGACGTATGCGGTCAATTGGATCGCTGGACATGCGACGAAATATTTGTATTCGTACGATATTAAGTCCGTGATGGATTATTGGATGTATTTACAAGAACAACACGAGCTCATACGGTGTCATACGAAATACAGGACTTACTTTTCCAATTTTTTAGGAAGCGTTTTTCACAATCCGCCCGACAGCTGGGGTGTCCCAGAACTGAGAAGACTCCTGCAGCAGAACGACTAGAAACAATACTACGCGGTTCAGTTATATTGGCATACAGCACACTGAGACGACAACGGGCCCCTACATGGTCGACGCAGGAGAAATACATGCCGCCCACAAAGGCAGAAATGGTCAAGATTATATGGCTTTCTGCCAGATTTATGATGTGACACCGCGTGCTGCAGGGATTGTGATGCAGATGATAACTTCATTTCCACTCCCGCCCGTGACTAGGATTGTCATTTACTTTCTTCATGTTACACAAACAAAAAAGGGCGGCCTTTACGTTGATTTTCTGGTTTCCAAATTGTTTTTGCTTTGTTTTTGCTGTCTCGATCCTTTTCTTATCCCTAAGATAGTACAATTGTACGAATAAAGATTGTTTGTTTACCCTGCCTTCCTGCTCTCAAAAACAAAAAAAGATAAAACCATCAGCTTGGAATACGGATTTTTACTTTTTTTTTATTTTCACTTTCATTTAAGTTGTATGTAAAAAAAAAAAAAAAGTGGCGCAGTGGCTAGCACACTAGACTCGCATTCGGGAGGACGACGGTTCAATCCCGCGTCCGGCCATCCTGATTTTGGTTTTCTGTGATTTCCCTAAATCGCTCCAGGCCAATGCCGGGATGGTTCCTTCTACAGTGCACGGCCGACTTCCTTCCCTAATCCGATGAGACCGATGACCTCGCTGTCTGGTCTCCTCCCCCAAAAACAACCAACCAATCTGACATAATTTACATGCTTGTATGTTTGAAATTTGTTATTTCTTACTTACAACATTCAGTACAAAATTTAATAATAACAGTTTTCACCTCACCATGTTTTACAGAAAAACAAACCGTTTCTTAATTTCTACCTTATCCTAAACCCTTTGTGCATAACACATACCATAAAATTTATGTTTTGACTAGCGGAGAAACCCAGCGTTATCTAGGTATTTATTTATACCTGTGCGTCCACGCACAGAGCACGCAGCGTCTAGCCTTCTGCTTAATGATTATGATGGAATGTCTCCTCAACTACGAATCGTATGGTGATATAATTTTGCTGGTACATTGGGGGAGACACTGAGATGACAAAAGTCATATGATGGCGATATACATGTATGCAGATGGCGGTAGTATCGCGTACACAAGCTACAAAAGGCGGAGCTGTTATTTGTACTCAGGTGACTCATGTGAAAAGGTTTCCGACATGATTATGGCCGCACGACGGGATTAACAGACTCTGAACGCAGAATGGCATTTCCAGCTAGACGCATAGGACATTCCATTTCGGGCTGACGGCCTTCACTTAACGACAGAGAGCAACGGAGTTTGCGTACAGTTGTCAATCCTAAAAGACAACCAACACTGAGTGAAGTAAGAGCAAAATCCATGTAGGACAGTGCAGCGAAATTTGGCCTTAGTGGGCTGCCGGCCGGTGTGGCCGAGCGGTTCTAGGCGCTTCAGTCTAGAACCGCGTGACCGCTACGGTCGCAGGTTCGAATCCTGCCTCGGGCATGGATGAGTGTGATGTCCTTAGGTTAGTTAGGTTTAAGTAGTTCTAAGTTCTAGGTGACTGATGACCTCAGATGTTAAGTCTCATAGTGCTCAGAGTCATTTGAACCATTTGGACCTTAGTGGGCTGTGGCAGCAGACGATCGACGCGAGTGCCCTTTATAATGCCGCGACATCGCCTGCAGCGCATCTCCTGGGTCGTGACCATATCGGTTGTAGCCTAGGCGAGAGAGTGCCAGGAATGCCTCATGTCAGGCATTATCTCTCACCACGGACAATGCAGTCACCTACGGCCTTCACTTAATGACAGAGAGCAAAGCAGTTTTCGTGACCATATCTGTTGGACCCAATGACAACTGGAAAACCGTGGCTTAGTCAGGTACGTCGGTACAGCCACAGGTTTCAACCTGTGGCTGTACAGCTATGAGCAGCACTTAGAGGCTCGCCTTCACACATTCTTTTTGAATTTTTGTGACTAAAGCCCTTCTGGCTTGTTATTTATGTTATACCTGACATGTGAGTACTGTCTCTGTCCAGTATTGTTAGTCAGTACTTACATACAGGGCTATTACAAATGATTGAAGCGATTTCATAAATTCACTGTAGCTCCATTCATTGACATATGGTCACGACACACTACAGATACGTAGAAAAACTTATAAAGTTTTGTTCGGCTGAAGCCGCACTTCAGGTTTCTGCCGCCAGAGCGCTCGAGAGCACAGTGAGACAAAATGGCGACAGGAGCCGATAAAGCGTATGTCGTGCTTGAAATGCACTCACATCAGTCAGTCATAACAGTGCAACGACACTTCAGGACGAAGTTCAACAAAGATCCACCGACTGCTAACTCCATTCGGCGATGGTATGCGCAGTTTAAAGCTTCTGGATGCCTCTGCAAGGGGAAATCAACGGGTCGGCCTGCAGTGAGCGAAGAAACGGTTGAACGCGTGCGGGCAAGTTTCACGCGTAGCCCGCGGAAGTCGACGAATAAAGCAAGCAGGGAGCTAAACGTACCACAGCCGACGGTTTGGAAAATCTTACGGAAAAGGCTAAAGCAGAAGCCTTACCGTTTACAATTGCTACAAGCCCTGACACCCGATGACAAAGTCAAACGCTTTGAATTTTCGGCGCGGTTGCAACAGCTCATGGAAGAGGATGCGTTCAGTGCGAAACTTGTTTTCAGTGATGAAGCAACATTTTTTCTTAATGGTGAAGTGAACAGACACAATGTGCGAATCTGGGCGGTAGAGAATCCTCACGCATTCGTGCAGCGAATTCGCAATTCACCAAAAGTTAACGTGTTTTGTGCAATCTCACGGTTTAAAGTTTACGACCCCTTTTTCTTCTGCGAAAAAAACGTTACAGGACACGTGTATCTGGACATGCTGGAAAATTGGCTCATGCCACAACTGGAGACCGACAGCGCCGACTTCATCTTTCAACAGGATGGTGCTCCACCGCACTTCCATCATGATGTTCGGCATTTCTTAAACAGGAGATTGGAAAACCGATGGATCGGTCGTGGTGGAGATCATGATCAGCAATTCATGTCATGGCCTCCACGCTCTCCCGACTTAACCCCATGCGATTTCTTTCTGTGGGGTTATGTGAAAGATTCAGTGTTTAAACCTCCTCTACCGAGAAACGTGCCAGAACTGCGAGCTCGCATAAACGATGCTTTCGAACTCATTGATGGGGACATGCTGCGCCGAGTGTGGGAGGAACTTGATTATCGGCTTGATGTGTGCCGAATCACTAAAGGGGCACATATCGAACATTTGTGAATGCCTAAAAAAACTTTTTGAGGTTTTTGTAAGTGTGTGCAAAGCATTGTGAAAATATCTCAAATAATAAAGTTATTGTAGAGCTGTGAAATCGCTTCAATCATTTGTAATAACCCTGTATATCTAATCTGATTTGATCCATTTTAAATGGTTTTTGAAAGCCTGCGACTGTAGAAACAATATCTTTGTTCATATGTAAATAAATCTTCTGCTACCAGTCACGATTTTTCTTTATTTTACCTTTCGCACGACGTGTTTCGACAAATAATTCCCATTTTCAAGTGCGTTTTTGTGTGTATTGCGCCATTTCTTTTTATGTTGTCAGTGTGTGTGAGTCTGCTTCATTTAGTTGACTTTTACTGTAATACATAAGAAACACGCGATTTTTAGTTGGGTATCAATTCTTTTTCTGAAGTTAGTGGCCAAAGTTTAGAAGAATTTGTACTTACAGTTTTCTAATGGTCGATTTGTGCAGAGTCTCACACACACTTAAAATCACACGCAACTTGTTGTACACTTAGAAATGTTGAAATCTAGTCAATAAGACTATAAAAAAAAGTGTGACCGAGGGCTCATTTGTTTCATTTTCACCTTTCATCAAGTTTTGTGATAAGCTTAGGGAATCCACGAGTTTGATCTTTGTAAAGTTGAAACCAGTCTACGTGAAACATTGGTTATGAACAGCAAAAGTTTTTCGCTGGGACAGATCATTTTTGATGACACGTTGAAGACGAACATCGCTGAGAGAGGCCGTCAGCTTCGAAAACCGACGAAAACGTTGAAAGTGTGCGAGCTCTTGTGAGACTATTCCTCGAGGACAAACTCTGGACCAAGTGTTTTATGAAGATGTCATTGAAACGCTCAGGTTCAAAATGGCTCTGAGCACTATGGGACTTAACAGCTGTGGTCATCAGTCCCCTAGAACTTAGAACTACTTAAACCTAACTAACCTAAGGACACCACACACATCCATGCCCGAGGCAGGATTCGAACCTGCGACCGTAGCAGTCGCGCGGAACCTGACTGTAGCGCCTAGAAGCGCTCAGGGAAATGATGAATCGAATGAGACGAGACATTGTAGGCAAGTGGATACTACATCATGATAACGCCCCATGTCACGCGGCCACTTCCATCACGGAATTTTTTACCTCAAAAGGGATTCCTATTGTTCTACAGCTCTCCTATTTACCTGATCTGAGTCCTTGTGAAATTGTTCTTTTCCCGGAACAGAAAAATATCTTAAAAGGACGTCATTTTGGCTCTGGAGAACATTCAAAAGACTGAGACTATCGCATTAAATGTCCTATCAGTTGAAGCCTTTCAACGCTGCTACCAGGACAGGCAACAACGACTCCGCCGGTGCACAGCTGCCGGAGAGAACTACTTCGAAGGGAACAATACTGTTGTCTGGAAAAAATAAAAGCTTTCGTAGATAAAAAAAAACAGTCGCATTACTTTTCTCACACACCTCGTAGTGCAAACCACAGCTAAATGGAACAAATATTAACTTCTCTCCCTCAGCAAAGAGTTTGGGAGTAATAATAGATGAAAATCTAAATTGGACAGAGCACGTAACTGCAGTGTGCAAAAGAGCGTCAGCATCCCTTCATGTCCTACAAAAATATAAAAAACTTTTCCCTTTCGATCTGAAAAAGAAATTAGTACAAACGCTTATACTCCCAATCATTGACTACAGCGATATTATCCTACAAGGCCACTCTAAGGAAGATTCGCGACGTCTGGAACTGGTCATGAATGCCTGCGTCCGATATATCTGTGACGTTCGACTTTTTGATCACATTTCACCAACATATGCAAAATTGTCCTGGCTGCGTGCAGACAAACGCAGAGATTTTCAGACACTCTGTCTAATCTACTGCCTTATAAATGTACACTGTCCCTCATATCTCTCCTCGTCCTTAACGCTTATGTCGGAACAACATGGCAAACACACGTTCCCATCATAATAAAATCCTCTCTGTTCCACTGCATCGCTCAGTCACCTTCTCCAAGTCCTTTACAGTTGCGGGAACCAGAATGACGTATCTACTTAAACAACAGTAATGCCTTCCTCTGTACATGAATGCACTTCACCTCATTACTTCCCTCTTTCGCCCTCCTTAAATCTCCCTTCCCCAAACTCGCTATACTAGTAAACATCTACTTTACACACCAAGATATTACTGTACATCTGCACAAATCTTCATTACTATTGCCAATTTTTCTCATGTTTATCATTATTATTTGTTTTTTTTACTGTTATTATTACTGCTTTTATCATAATTTGTATGTATAGCATCTGTTGTAAAATACTGCCAGCATTTACCTTATTAGGTCTTAGTCATTACTCTTTATTCATATTGCCACTAGAGTAATCTAATTTCTTATTTAAACTGTTATCATGATGTGACTCTGATGTGTGAAATGCTGCATGTGTGAAACACTGGTCCGATGTAAGAGAGGGCCTGATAGCCCTAATCTGATCAGGTTAAATAAATAAATAAATAAATATAACGAGACAAAACTGCCTGTAATCCCTGTGAAACATGACCATTAAATTTGCGTTAATTAATTTGATAACTGTGTGTGTGAAAACTCAAATGAAATGTGTGTAATGACATATATTCACTATTTCCTGCCTGATAAAAATTCGTAACAACTGTTTGGTTTCTGAAAAGTTTCTTGATTATCAACAACTTCTAGCTTTCAGATGTGAAGAGTAAATCTTGGAACGCAAAAAAATATGAATTTTCTGAAAGGACTCTACCCGTGGGGCTATTGAGTTTCGGCACGCAACAGCGTTACATTAAAAATAATTGAGGAAGCCACCAGCGAAAAATTGTGCTTCCAGAGGAGAGACTAACAAGGAAAAAATCGTTACTGGCAGACTTCCTCGTGATTCAGAAGTGGCGGAAGTAATTACTGTTTCACGATGGGTCGTTATCCTCAATTTACTTGCAGTTATTATCTAAATGCACAATTAACAGAAAGTAAGCAAGTAATAATGGAAGCTCTTCTGGCAGTATGACGAAGAGAAACAACAGTGCATCAGAATAAGTCTTTCACCACGTGTACAATATCTAAGGAGCAAAAAGTTTCTTGGACTCTTACAGTCCGCTATTGAACAGCAGCTAACTGAAAATCTGTCGGTCTGAACTTTAATGGTGTACGTAATGGGGAAGGAGAAGCGGTTGAGTGTAAGTCTCTGTGGGAGTAGTCGACAAAATATATACGAGATGACGCTGTAGACGATAAGAGCGACCTGAGTGTACTCCTGTGCACGAATGGCAACAGATAATGTCAGGAACATTTCAGGACGACCTGTTTGGTGGATAGAAAATGAGAAAACCAGGTCAAATCAAGAACACTCTTATCACAAAATTCGAGAAAAATCTTCGTTTAACACTTTCATGCCCAAGACCACCTACAAACATCCAAAAATCATTAGGTCATATTAGATCACTTACGAAAAATGAACATTTTTTATGTAGCGAACTCAGCCTAACAAACCCATTATTTTTTTAAATTTCATTCTTACCGAGAAAACAAATGTTAAAATTGCTTATATTTTAGTATTTGGGCAAAAAAAAAAAAGCAAAAAAGGCTGAGTTATAGAGTTGTGTGGGTTCAAAAATTCTGGCTAAGTGCCAGTAGGGCTCACACACCGAGGGTTTTCCGTACACAGACCGTTCATCCACTCCAGGAATCGAGAGTCTCTAAGATTTTTGCGTGTTATCGATATCGTTATAGGCAAGACATACGTCCCATCGCTCCCGAGAAAAAAGGCCTCAATACGGGACAGACAGACGGATAACAAATGACAAAGAAATCATTCATTTTGGCGTACTATGAAACCTTGCTTCTTGCCATACCTCACGATCCTAGGACAACGGGAAGTATCTTATAAGTTCTGCTGACTGAATTTGCCGGTATCAAAATATGAACAAATAAAATAGTTTCTGCGCCAGTCCCTTGTTTATTTTGCTGCTACGGGTTTAGACGGTTCACGCCATCATCTTCAGGTGGAGAACTGTTTATTTACACGGCTGCTGTTGGTGAAAAGTACAGACGTATTTTCACAGTCACAGACAAAGGTCAATGTAGGTTGATGCGAAATAACCTGCATTTCCCTTGGTCTGCGACTGCGAAAAGACGCCTGTACTCCTCACCAACACCAACAAAGTGGATAAAAAATTCTCCACCTAATGATGACGGTATGAACCAAGGAAACGCGTAGTGGCAAAATAAAGAAGTGACTGCCGCAGAAACTATTTTATTAGTATTGATCAACAGTCGCAGTCCTCATAATGCCGTCCCTTAGGGACGAAATATTCTTCAAAATATGTGACATAAATGGCCGTACCTTTCCATCGCATTGACTTAGCAGCTTCAGTTTTTCACACCAGCAAGGGACCGTAGATCTCCATGTGTGACATAAATTTCAACTATCACTCCTGAGAAAGAGGGTTTCCAGATAGACAGACTGGAGGACAACAAAATCATTCTATAGGGGTCATTTAGCAATCATCATCATTTAGTAATCGCGAATGCGTTACGGAGATGATAGATAAACTCCAGTGGAAGACTTTGCAGGAGAGACGCTCAGTAGCTCGGTACGGGCTTTTGTTGAAGTTTCGAGAACATACCTTCACCGAGGAGTCAAGCAGTATATTGCTCCCTCCTACGTATATCTCGCGAAGAGACTATGAGGATAAAATCAGGGAGATTAGAGCCCTCACAGGGGCATACCGACAATTTTCTTTCCACGAACAATACGAGACTGGAATAGAAGGGAGAACCGATAGCGGTACTCAAAGTACCCTCCGCCACACACCGTCAGGTGGCTTGCGTAGTATGGATCTAAATGTAGATGTAGATGTAGACGCAACACTAAAAATGAAGATTTTGCGAAGTAGTGTAAACATGTTCCCAGAGTTTGTCTCTTAAGGTATATCATTTCCTTAAATAGAATTCTGTCACGCAGGACTCAGAAGAGTAGGAAACTTTTTTTTGTTAAATGGCAATACTGTTGATTTTTCGCTGTTTTGCTCTCGGATATTGAGGGATCAATTTGCACTACAAAAGCTGGAAACCTCTAGAATTTTGAACGAGGACAGCAGTGAGCTTTATTTATATTGGAGCCTTTACTTTGTACCTACCCTACTTGTACGTTGTTTGCAGAAATGTACTGAACATCTATCTTAGCGAAAACCGTACAATCAAAACACTGTCTCAGGGCGAAAGGTCAATATTTCGCAAAATGCAATTGTTACGGCGTAAAGTCAGGCGCCGGCACGCCAGTCGGGAACGAGAGACCAAGAAGGGCTGTGACGAAGACGTGCGCCAATTGCGCGCTGACCGACTCCTCTCGAGGACGACAACGCGACAACAGCGGCCTCTATGCGAAGAGAACAAAGGCGCCGCGCCCGATTGGCTGCGGCCCAGTTCTACAGAAGCTTCACGACTAGCAACCTCAATACAAGAATCAACTGTATTACTTCACTTGTATCAGGAATTGTGTATACTGAAGAGATTTCTTATTTGCATGTCGCTCTTTGCTTGCCACACTTCTGCCTTATTGTCAAAGTTAAGTATTGTTACGCGCGACCGCTACGGTCGCAGGTTCGAATCCTGCCTCAGGCATGGATGTGGGTGATGTCCTTAGGTTAGTTAGGTTTAAGTAGTTCTAAGTTCTAGGAGACTGATGACCTCAGAAGTTAAATCCCATAGTGCTCAGAGCCATTTGAAGCAATTACTTGGAATTTTTTACTACATCCGTTTAACAGCTAGAAAAGATTTTCTTCCCCCACCGATTGCAGTGTGTTTTGAGAATTACGTAGCCCAGAGCATATCAACCACATATCCCATTATCGGATTACTTTCGGTAGCTGCATTAGTTAACTAACGTCTCAAAATTGGAAACTTGTGGTAGGTTCCTATGGGACCAAACTGCTGAAGTCATCGGTCCCTAGGCCTACACACTACTTAATCTAACTTTAAGGACAACACACACACACCCATTCCCGAGGGAGGACTCGAAGCTCTGACGGGAGGAGCCACGCCAAGCGTGGCAAGGCGCCCTTAAACCGCGCGGCTAACTGACGTCCCAAAACTTCACACTGTTAAATTCATCCTTATATTGTTGCATGGAGACAAGAATGTACAAAAAATGATGAATAAGCAAGAGAAAATACTAGGTCGCATCAAATGGTTCAAATGGCTCTGAGAACTATGGGACTTAACATCTAGACTTAGAACTACTTAAACCTAACTAACGTAAGGACATCACACACATCCATGCCCGGGGCAGGATTCGCACCTGCGACCGTAGCAGCAGCGCGGTTCCGGCCTGAAGTCGCTTTAAGTGACTGCAGGAGAATACAAGGTAACTTAGACGAAATATCTATTTTGGCGATGTCCGGCAGTTTGCTCTGAAAGTTGAAATATGTAAGTTAATGCAGGTACGTAGGAAAAACAATCACAATATTCGAATACGACATTATTAGTGAGCTGCTAGACACACTCACGTCGATTAAATATCTATTCGTATCGTTGCAGACCGATATGAAATGGAACTAGCACGAAAGGGTGGTAGTGAGGAAAGCGAATCGGTGATTTCGGTTTATTGGGAGAATTTTTACGAAACTATAGCTCATCTACAAAGGAGATCGCGTGTAGACACACTGTTGAGTACCACATCAGTGTTTGAGGTTCCTACCTGATCGGATTACAGGAAAACATCGAAGCAATTGAGAACCAGTGGTGCTAGATTTGTTACCGGTAGTTTAGATCAACACGCGAGTGTTGTTATTATGAACATGCTTCGTGAACTCAAAGGGGAATCTCTGGAGGGAAGACGACATTATTTTCGTGGAACACTACTGAGAAAATTTTAGAGAAATGGTATTTGAAGCTGACTGCAGAACGATTCTACCGCCGCCAATACGCATTTCGCGTCAGTACCAGGAAGATAAGATAGATTAGGGCTCGTACGGAGGAGTGTAGATAGTCGCTTTTCCCACGCTCTGTGACTGGTGAGTAGTAGTTGTTCAGCATACTCCGCATTGCACCATTAGCTGAGTTCCGGAGTATGTGTGTAGATGTACACAAAGGGAACACGATTTGTTCTTCTGAGAGTGGTGAAGCACACACACGATGGAGAACGACAAATTTATTGTAGATTATTGAGAACCGCTGAAAAAATTTAGGTAACTACTGAAAATGTACAGCGAACTGTTGAAAATTTGTTGTCTGATAAATAACACAAAACTATTTCATAACGAGAATAATTATTTACAACATTTTGTCTCAGGAATGATCCGAATTGTAATAATGTCTTTCATTCCTGTCACTTCCCAGAATAATGGCCTCACACATCCTATATAATCAAATACTCAACTCAAAATTATGTTCTGAACATGTGTCACAATCTGTTGTTGGTGCCGGCCGCTGTGTCCGAGCGGTTCTAGGCCCTACAGTTTGGAATCGCGCGAGCGTTGCGGTCGCAGGTTCGAATCCTGCCTCGGGCATGGATGTGTGTGATGTCCTTAGGTTAGTTAGGTTTAAGTTGTTATAAGTCTAAGGGACTGATGACCTCAGATGTTAAGTCCCATAGTCCTTAGAGCCATTAGAACCATTTTTGTTGTTGTTATAGAAGGCTCATCTACGGTATTATTATTATCTTTGTTCAGTAACCATTTACTTTATTTTAACCTGTGTATCACACGGTTTTGTTACAGCAAAATTTTGATCCCGCTTCGACCTAAAGTTTCTGTTTCCCAATGAAGTAAGTTAATTTTCTTTCAAACTGAACGTAACAAAAGCAGCCACAGAGTACGTTAAAAAGAAGGAATAAATTATTGCTACATTGCGAAATGTCATTCGAAACGGTGCCCAAAGAGTAAGAGATTATCAAAGGCTGATCTTGAAGCATATAATTATATGACACTGTGCATAAAGTGGGATATGAGAATAAGAATTACACCTGATGATTGTAGGCAATACACGTGATCTATGTACGGGCCGATATTTCCTTTTATCGGTAGTATTTCTGGATAGACACCCCAGTCCCAACACACCAAAGCCGTCTCTATCTTAAAATGTCAGAAGTAACAGAATTTCGCCAGCGATACAGACGGCCAGAAACCGAGGCGTCAGCCGGAGCACCAGTTGCGGAGAGGCTCACCTCATTTATCACGGGGTAGATTTCAATCTGACGGTCTTTTTTCCCTACTCCTTTTGTGGTCGCAGCCCTTACCGACTAGGGAGAACGCTAACGACCGGCAGGCGAATTGATTACGCAGCGCCTCCGAGCTGAACCTTTCCGGTTCGCGCACCGCGATCCGCTACTCTTATCGGTCGTCTAATGGATCGCATCGTTTGTGCCACTCTCTCAGGATTTCGCAATTCGCCGCTTGTACAAAGGTTCCCGATCTGTATGCAACGAACCGAAAGCGTCCGAGGATTTTTGTAATTAGTTTTCATACAAATATCGTTTAAAGTTAAAATTCCTTTAAGAATACGTCAAGACAAGTTACCCGGATGGGAAAGCCGAAGCAACACCAACAGGAAAATAAAAACGAGATCCTGAAGCAGTTACAGTAACGGAGTATCCTCCTTACACGTCGCTTGGTCTCCCTACCATTCCTCAAGTAGCGTCTATGGTAAGATTCACTGCACCTGCTCGAGATTTTGTAAATTCCCTGCTCCTAGTAAACCTCACTGTAGTGTTTCGGATCTATATCTATTGTTAATAATGTATGGTGAACGTATACACCGATGTATTCATGCTTTGTACAACCAAAGTTATTTTATTTACGTGTTTTTACTTACTAAGGAGCAGTTACTGCACACTATATAATTTGCAATGCATTACTACATTTCTGTAGGTAAACTGTGTGATCAAAAGTATCCGGACACCTGGCTGAAAATGACTTACAAGTTCGTGGCGCCCTCCATCGGTAATGCTGGAATTCAATATGGTGTAGGCCCACTGTTAGCCTTGATGACAGGCTTACGTTCAGCAGGTGCTGGAAGGTTTCTTGGGGAATGGCAGCCCATTCTCCACGGAGTGCTGCGCTAAGGAGAGGTATCGGTGTCGGTCAGGGAGGCCTGGCACGACGTCGGCGTTCCAAAACATCCCAAAGGTGTCCTGTAGGATTCAGGTCAGGACTCTGAGCAGAACAGTCCGTTACATAGCTGTTATTGCCGCGTAACCACTCCGCCATGCATTATGAACAGGTGCTCGATCGTGTTGAAAGATGCAATCCCCATCCCCGAATTGATCTCCAACAGTGGGAAGCGAGAAGGTGCTTAAAACATGAATGTAAGCCTGTGCTGTGACAGTGCTACGCAGAACAGCAAGGGGTGCGTTCCCTGCATGGCCGGCCGTTGTGGCCGTGCGGTTCTAGGCGCTTCAGTCTGGAACCGCGTGACCGCTACGGTCGCAGGTTCGAATCCTGCCTCGGGCATGGATGAGTGTGATGTCCTTAGGTTAGTTAGGTTTAAGTAGTTCTAAGTTCTAGGGGACTGATGACCACAGATGTTAACTCCCATAGTGCTCAGAGCCATTTGAACCATTTGTTCCCTGCATGAAAACACGACCACAACATAACACCACCGCCTCCGAATTTTACTGTTGGCACTACACACGCTGGTAGATGACGTTCACCCGGCATTCGCCACAACCACACCCTGCCATCAGATCGCCACACTGTGTACCCTGATTCGTCACTCCAAACAACGTTTTTCCACTGTTCAATCGTCCAATGTTTATGCTCCTTAAACCAAGCGAGGCATCGTTTGGCTATTACTGACGTGATGTGTGACTTATCCAAGTCTTCTCACCTCCCGCCTAACTATCATAGTATCTGCAGTGGATCCTGATGCAGCCTGGAATTCCTGTATGATGGTCTAGATAGATGTCTGCCTATTAAACATTACGACCCTCTTCAGCTGTCGGCGGTCTCTCTCATGCAACAGACAAGGTCGGCCTGTACGCTTTTGTTCTGTACGTGTCCGTTCACGTTTCCACTTCTTTATCACATCGAAAACAGTGGACTTAGGGATGTTTACAAGTGTGGAAATCGTGCATATAGACGTATGACACAAGGGACACCCCATCACCTAACCTCGTTGGAAGTCAGTGGGTTCCGCGGAGCACTCCATTGTGCTCTATAACGATGTCTAATGACTACTGTGGTCGCTGATACGGAGTACCCGGCAGTAGGTGGCAGCACAATGCACCTGATATGAAAAACTTATAGTTTTGCGGGTGTCCGGATACTTTGGATTACATAGAGTACATCATGGTTACTACATATTTTTCTATTTTGGTATTACATTACAAATGCACGCTTGGGAGCTGCATTGTGGCTGCATTCCCATGTTCTCCGTCCCGCTTGTTCTCTCCCCCCCCCCCCCCCCCACCTACCCCAGCCATGCTGCCCCCTTTTTTTCTTCGTCCACCCCATTTCTCTATCTTCTTTTTTCCCTCCTCTCCTTGCACTTCATTATACATGTCTGCCATGTCTCCTTACACTTCATTAGACATGTGTGCCAATTTGCATCCTGTCCCTTCCCCCCCCCCCTCCCATTTGTCTCATATTCCACCATCTCCTGCCACCATTACTATACTAGTCCTATTCAATAGATTACTCTCTTTCTCTCCGCCCCTTTCCTTCAATTCCACGTGTATTGTTGTGTCCGTCGTATTTTCTTGTCCCCGCTTCCAAGCCTTCAACTACTTGTTTGTTGTTCTGTCCGTCGTAGTTTCTTGACCATAGCCCCTCCCCAACCTTCTCCCACCCCCTCACTCCAGTCTGATCTACTCAGTTTAAAAAAAAAAATTGATTCTCCTCCTCCAAAGCCTTCCCCTCTGTAACCTCCTCTTACCGCCCCCCCCCTCAACCCCGCATATACCCAATGGTAACACTACATTTCCTAATTATTCATCTCACTCTCTTCTACAGTTGGGTCCCCTCTCCTTCTGACTCCCTCCCCCTTCCTCCTCTCACCTTTCCAATCACACTCTTCACTCTTCAGCTTCTTCTATTTCTTAATCTTATACGACCTTCGCATAACAATATCTTCTCCTGTTTTCCTCATCCTCCCTTCCCGTTTTTTCACTCGTATTGTTCTGTTTAGTATTTGTATATTAGTACTAGCGCCAACTTTATCGTTATGTGTGATTCATTGGCATTAGTGTTTTATTTCGTCTGTTACTCAGAACTCTGGTTGCTTCCATAACAAAGATTACGATTCACAATGCCGCCTCCAAAGGATCTGTGATATTTCTACATTTTAATGTGCACAGTCTTTTAGTGTCTACGTCCTTTGACATTATCTTTATAGTTACACCGCGCGTGTGCTAGTCTTGTCTTTACCTGCGTTGGGCAGATTTCACCAGATATGATGTACTTGTGCGATAATGTGACGATTTCCTAAAAGCCTTTAATTATACACCATTTATATTATGTTAAGCAAATGTGTTGAACTGTGTATGTGCCATCGTGCACTGTGTACAGCGAAATACGATAATGGTCTAACATGTAAGTCCATGTCTCGTAATTTTATACCAAGTTGCATCTGTTTTTTTATATATATATATTTTTAAATTTTCAACGTTTTACTTTATGTCTTAGTATTTCCATATTCTTGTTTTTAGCACTGCATTCGATAATGGCGTGGAAGCTGAAATATAGATCGTACGCAGTAAGAACGAGGGTTGGAGCTTTCATAGTGGCAATTATTTACAGCTCGTACAAAACAGATACGTGTTCCAAAGTTTTACTAACCTTCAGAGTAGTCACCAGTATTGTGTATAACCCGTTGCCAGCGATGTGGAAGTCGTAGGATACTCTTAGCTGTGCCAGTTGTGTTGACAGTTCGAGCGGCGCGGTCTATTGTCCGACGAATTTGTTGCAGTTCTGAAGCGAATGCCGTGAAGTGTTTCCTTCAGTTTAGAAATCGAGTTCAACTCACGAGGGCTTACGTCAGGGGAATGCAGTAGGTTGGGGGTTGTTTGGGGAACGAGACCAGACAGCGAGGTCATCGGTCCCATCGGATTAGGGAAGGATGGGGAAGGAAGTCGGCCGTGCCCTTTCAAAGGAACCATCCCGGCATTAGCCTGGAGCGATTTAGGGAAATCACGGAAAACCTAAATCAGGATGGTCGGACGCGGGATTGAACCGTCGTCCTCCCGAATGTGAGTCCAGTGTCTAACCACTGCGCCACCTCGCTCGGTGGGTGCAGTAGGTGATATAGCACTTAGCAGTCCATCAGTCAAACAAATCAGTAACAGCTTGCACTGTACATGCTTGAGCATAGTCCTGCAAAATGATGGTCAGGTCCTGTAGAAAGTGTCATCACTTCTTGTCTCTATGATGTTCATTTTTGGAACACAACATACGACCAGCTGAAATTTTACGTCCTCTCTAGCCGGCCGAAGTGGCCGTGCGGTTAAAGGCGCTGCAGTCTGGAACCGCAAGACCGCTACGGTCGCAGGTTCGAATCCTGCCTCGGGCATGGATGTTTGTGAGTCCTTAGGTTAGTTAGGTTTAACTAGTTCTAAGTTCTAGGGGACTAATGACCTCAGCAGTTGAGTCCCATAGTGCTCAGAGCCATTTGAACCATTTTTACGTCCTCTCTGTAAGCCAGGGATATATGTTCCACGAGTTCGTTCTACATAAAAGTGTAGGTATTGCCTCTATAATCAAGAAAATATGACTAACCCATATAGTGTCAAAAAGTGTAGAATTAGTTTTTCTGCAATAAACGATTCAGTTGTTGTCAGAACAGAATCACATGTTATATCATTGTCTATAAGTCTGACGCAAAGTGGTAACTTATAGTCTTTGCGCCATTTTATAGCTTCCTTGAGTCATTCAAATAATACGTATCCACAAAATGAGAAAAGAAGTGTTAGTTGGTCTCAAAAGCGCTAACAACTCCCACCTTCCCGACCGAAAGGTTGATGATCATCGTATTTTGCCGCTCAGATTAATTTCACCCGTTTCCCAAGTAAGGTACATACAGCCCGTCAGTTCCCACAGGTTTTATGCTATACCACTAACAGAAGTCACGCCAAAAGTGTCAAGATTGATTTGATTAATGTTTCCAAGGGACAAATGGGGTGGAGAGGGGGGGAAGGGGAAGGGGGAGAGGGAGAGAGAGACAGAGAGAGAGAGAGAGAGAGAGAGGGTGGGAGGGGGTGAAGGATACGTGAAATTAACTTATAGAACAACAACAAAAACTTCCGTCAGCTGCATGAGCTATAATGACGACTCTCCGTAGGTGCTGTCTGTTATTAAGATACGTTAAAGGATGCAGCATCCACTAATCATAAAAAAATATTCTAACGAGGTCTACCTCTTTTTCATCTAGCATTCGGGCAACAGAAGGAAAAACATTATTAGGACCTAAATGACAAATTTTAGCCTATGATTTCAAGGATTCCAATTAAGTTTCCCCAAGTTTGTCTCTATGATAAAGCGGACGCCAGCGCAGAATTAAACATTGCTTTCCACAATTTAACACCACCGCCAACTGTCGGTTTGCCACAGCGGACTCACCGCATACTATGTGAACGCATGCAAACTAATGGCATTTTGGCCTCCGATGCTTTGGTTTATCGCGCAACTGCAGACTCGCAACTGTTCTCCGACATTCACAATTCGCCAGTCGTTTGTTATGCTAACTTACAAAAGGGACTAGCACTGACAAAATAAACTTCCTCTTTGCTTCTTACTACCGTGGAAGTTCGTACTCTGCGCAACAAAACAATCAAGCTTCCACAGCGTTCGTAGTTCTTTGTACTGCCACAATATTCGACACAGAATTCACAAAAAAACTTGCTCTTCTTCTAGTGGCAGTTTATCGATACAGTAACGAGGATAGGTCGGTATCAGTAACGTCAACCTATTAGCGAATTATGGAACACATTTTATGCTTACGCATTATGACATTCTTTAGAGAACGAAAATCTCATGTATACAGGGTGTTACAAAAAGGTACGGCCAAGCTTTCAGGAAACATTCCTCACACACAAAGAAAGAAAATATGTTATGTGGACATGTGTCCGGAAACGCTTACTTTCCATGTTAGAGCTCATTTTATTACTTCTCTTCAAATCACATTAATCATGGAATGGAAACACACAGCAACAGAACGTACCAGCGTGACTTCAAACACTTTGTTACAGGAAATGTTCAAAATGTCCTCCGTTAGCGAGGATACATGCATCCACCCTCCGTCACATGGAATCCCCGATGCGCTGATGGAGCCCTGGAGAATGGCGTATTGTATCACAGCCGTCCACAATACGAGCACGAAGAGTCTCTACATTTGATACCGGGGTTGCGTAGACAAGAGCTTTCAAATGCCCTCATAAATGAAAGTCAAGAGGGTTGAGGTCAGGAGAGCGTGGAGGCCATGGAATTTGTCCGCCTCTACCAATCCATCGGTCACCGAATCTGTTGTTGAGAAGCGTACGAACACTTCGACTGAAATGTGCAGGAGCTCCATCGTGCATGAACCACATGTTGTGCCGTACTTGTAAAGGCACGTGTTCTAGCAGCACAGGTAGAGTATCCCGTATGAAATCATGATAACGTGCTCCATTGAGCGTAGGTGGAAGAACAAACTAAAATGAGCTCTAACATGGAAAGTAAGCGTTTCCGGACACATGTCCACATAACATCTTTTCTTTATTTGTGTGTAAGGAATGTTTCCTGAAAGTTTGGCCGTACCTTTTTGTAACACCCTGTATAGACTAATATGGGTTCCGTGTACAGAGATATTGGGAAACACAGCTAGCTCTGTTTGTCAATGAAATCCAGAGCGCTGTAGACGCCTAGGTTGATTTTGCTTTCATTGACTTCCGGGAGGCATTCGGTGGAATTCCGCGCTGTCGTTTACGAGTACAGACTACGTGCTTACCGTGTGTCGGATCAGATTATACCAGAATATGTTTCGATTCACGACTTCCTAGCAGGTACAGTGCAAAACTGTGTTTTTTACGGGACAAAATCGAAAAGCGGGAAAGTAATTTAGATGGAACCAGAGGGAGTGTTATGGAACTGTCACTGTTTACAGCACACATAAAGGGTGCGCCAAAACCCTTTACCCATCGTAACTCAACAGAATAGAAAGCAAACAGTTGGAATCCTGAAAACTGAACACTTTATTGAAGCTACAGGACTCTCTTGCTTTTCTCGGAATGTTTTCCATCTCCGTTGATGCATTTCGGCAGACTATCTAGGACGCTTAAGTATACTTGTTAACACAGTCGTTTATTAATATCGATGTCTTCAAAAACTTATAAATCGCTTCTTTCGAGAAGTCAATTTTTGCGATTTTCTAACATTCACTTTATCTTTAACATAAACCTAAAAGAAGGAATCCCTTGGTATAAGTGAGAAGATCTGGGTGGCATTTCTATCGCCCCTCGCCGTCCTGTACTCTTTATACTACATTCTTTAAAGCAAAAACTTTTTCTTTATAAGAAAAGACCTTCACAACAGGTTAGAATCAACAATGATCGATGTCAGACGTATTTGATTTAATAACAGTGCACTCTGGTGTCTGTATCAATAATTACCTGAAAAAATATGTCGTTGTTCTTTGCTGTTTGTGCCTATAATTATCACTAACAAGTTACCATAATGTTTCCAATGGGTTAGCACTGGTAGCGACTTTTGGCTCATGCCGTATATAAAAGATCAATTGGATAACATCGTGGGTTACGTGAGACTGCTGGCCGTTGTGGCCGAGCGGTTCTACGCTCTTCAGTCCGGAACCGCGCGGCTGCTACGACCGCAGGTTCGAATCCTGCCTCGGGCATGGATGTGTGTGTTGTCATCAGATTAGTTAGGTTTAAGTAGTTCTAAGTCTAGAGGACTGATGACCTCAGATGTTAAGTCCCATAGTGCTCAGAGCCATTTGAACCAGCCATGAAACTGGTCGTGGTCAATAGTGTCGTCTGAATGGATGTTGCAATGACAGGGAACTCTACTGCCGGCCGCGGTGGTCTAGCGGTTCTAGGCGCTCAGTCCGGAACCGCGCGACTGCTACGGTCGCAGGTTCGAATCCTGCCTCGGGCATGGATGTCTGTGATGTCCTTAGGTTAGTCAGGTTTAAGTAGTTCTAAGTTCTAGGGGACTGATGACCACAGATGTTAAGTCCCATAGTGCTCAGAGCCATTTGAACCATTTTTTGAACTCTACCGAAATGTAGTAAGATCTGTAATGATAACTGCCCAGGCTTTCACTAAAAGGGACACGAATCAGTCATTCGTATGGGTTAGTCGAGAGTATCCTCTTTCGTTAATGAATCTTTTGTATCGCTGATCTTTTCTTTTGTCGGGATCGTTAACTTGTTTATAATTTGGACGAGAGATTGACCATACCTTTCTCCTGCTTAGCGTTGCTTGATGTTGCACGTAAGATCTTTACTATACTGAAAGTAACAGAGAAAAGCAACGCTATTATCCACCGACTTCTGGAATCCAAGTGTTGCGATTATGTAGCATAAAAGGTAAGCTTAATTTAGTCGGATAGCATCATTGTTTACGCTCAACTGAAGGGGAAGCATGCGCAGCCGCCTTGCGCCAGATGCAGTGGGCGACAGCCGATAAACCTGCCATGCGGGCTGCCGACTTCCCCAGGCGTCCTTCGTGGAATCTCAAGTGACTGACATCGTGAACCAAGTGGTGCAATTCGTCCTATACAAGGTGTTACAAAAAGGTACGGCCAACCTTTCAGGAAACATTCATCACATACAAAGAAGGAAAATATGTTACGTGGACATGTGTCCGGAAACGCTTGCTTTCCATGTTAGAGCTCAATTTATTACTTCTCTTCAAATCACATTAATCATGGAATGGAAACACACAGCAACAGAACGTACCAGCGTGACTTCAAACACTTTGTTACAGGAAATGTTCAAAATGTCCTCCGTTAACGAGGATACATGCATCCACCCTCCGTCACATGGAATCCCTGATGCGCTGATGGAGACCTGTAGAATGGCGTATTGTATCATAGCCGTCCACAATACGAGCACGAAGAGTCTCTACATTTGGTACCGCGGTTGCGAAGACAAGAGCTTTCAAATGCCCCCATAAATGAAAGTCATGAGGGTTGAGGTCAGGAGAGCGTGGAGGCCATGGAATTGGTCCGCCTTTACCAATCCGTCGGTCACCGAATCTGTTGTTGAGAAGCGTACGAACACTTCGACTGAAATGTGCAGGAGCTCCATCGTGAATGAACCACATGTTGTGTCGTACTTGTAAAGGCACATGCTCTAGCAGCACAGGTAGAGTATCCCCTACTACGTGCTCCATTGAGCGTAGGTGGAAGAACATGGGGCCCAGTCAAGACATCACCAACAATGCCTGCCCAAATGTTCACAGAAAATCTGTGTTCATGACGTGATTGCACGATTGCGTGCGGATTCTCGTCAGCCCACACATGTTGATTGTGAAAATTTGCAATTTGATCACGTTGGAATGAAGCCTCATCCGTAAAGAGAACATTTGCACTGAAATGAGAATTGACACATTGTTGGATGAATCATGGTGGAGGCCAATCGGCTGCTGATAGTGCCTGCACACGCTGTACATGATACGGAAACAACTGGTTATCCCGTAGCACTCTCCATACAGTGACGTGGTCAACGTTACCTTGTACAGCAGCAACTTCTCTGACGCTGACATTACGGTTATCGTTAGAGGTCTGCGCGGATTGCGGATATCCACGGATATATCCGCGGATATCCGCGGATATATCCGCGGATATCCGCGGTAATTGTTACTTGGCGGGTAAAATCGCGACCGGCGCGGATATCCGCGGGTCATCTGCGGATAGTGAGCAAGGCATCTGCCCAGTACGTATGTTGCAATGTTAGTTGAAAACTTCAAGTCTGTTGACATTCTTGGAATCTTGCAGGGTCCGGGTAGAGCGGATGCCTGTTGTCCTCAGCCCCTGGCTACGACCGACGTAGCTGTACCCAAGAGACCTGCGCCTAATCCGTTTCCGCGACCGTGTCTTTTGTGTGGCCTGTGAAGTGCTCTCTGGGTGGCAAACCTGCCCACTGTCTACCAGACAGGTGCCCGTTGCAATTTTCCGCTGCCTCCAGTTAGCGCTTTGTAGTGACCGAGTGACAACGTGCATCGTAACAAATATCAGTGAGAGTTCTTTCTTCAAATGAACACCATATCGATGGATACAATTTCGTGTAAGGTGAAAAAGGTGATTTTACATTAGTGAAGGAAAACAAACTGAAATCGTCAATTTGGAATAAATTCGGATACGTATTTGATGGCAACGAAAAGATAAAAGATATAGTGGCTTGTTTTGCATGTAAAAAAGTATATTCCTACACTGGACACAAAAGTGGAACTTCAAATTTGCTAAAACATTCGTGTGAGGCTGGACAAAGTAGCGTAATTACTTATTTAAATACCAAGAGAGACGTGAAATTTCCTGAAGTTCAGCCAAATTTGAAGACAGCCGCGACAGAAAAACTTATCAATCTTGTCAGCAAAGACATTTTACCATTCGAAGTTGCGTGTGGATCTGGGTTTCTCGACTCTGTACAGTTTCTTATTGATGTGGGGACCAAGTACGGTGCAGTGAGTGCTAAGGAACTGCTACCTCATCCAACCACCATATCCAGAAATTTGAAGGAAACGGCCGATCGTCTGCGTGAAACTGTCTCCGCAGAAGTGAAGAATATATTCAGAGATATAGGTGGAGCACTAACTGTCGATTTATGGACTGATTCGTACCGTAAAATAAACTGTATTGGAGTGACTGCACATTATGTTAATTATGAAGAAGTGAAACTTGAGTATCGAGTGTTGTGCACCAGAAATTTTGAGAGTGAGATTAAAAAAACAGAAGAAAACATTAAACTTGAATTAATTAAGATACTACGGTCGTTCGATTTATTCAGTGCTGTGAATAACATCGAGTTCGTTACGGATAGAGGTCCAAATATTGTGGCAGCACTTCGCCAATACAAGAGGCTCTCGAGCTCAGCACACATTCTTAATACTGTGCTGGAGCACACAACTCGAGGAGACGCGAATCATGAGAAGAGCGACGTGCAGCGACTAATAAATTCCTGTCGAGCTATCACAACTTTGTTTAAAAGATCTGGTCTTCAGAATCGCCTTCAGAAGTCATTGAAAGGAGATATAGACACACGATGGAACAGTAAATTGTATATGTTTCAGTCTATTAATTCACAATGGCTTGAAGTTCTGTCAATTTTGTCAGAGAAAAATCAAGATAATTTGATTGATTCTATAGACAAGAGGATGTTGGAAGATATAATAACCTTTCTGACACCGCCGGCCGGAGTGGCCGAGCGGTTGCAGGCGCTACAGTCTGGAATCGCGCGATCGCTACGGTCACAGGTTCGAATTCTGCCTCGGGCATGGATGTGTGTGTGTGTCCTTAGGTTAATTACGTTTAAGTAGTTCACAGTTCTAGGGGACTGATGACCTCAGAAGTTAAGTCTCATAGTGCTCAGAGCCATTTGAACCTTTCTGACACCATTTAAAATAGCTTCTTGTGATCTCGAAGCCTCCAAAACCCCTACGCTTTATTTATGTGCGTTGTGGAAAAACATCTCTCCTTCCTCGAAAAAAATGATGGCGACAGCCCATTTCTGATAGATTTAAAGAGTACAGCCAAATCTAGTTTACTCAGCAAATGGGTCATAACAGTAACCCATAAACTTGCAACGTTTTTGAATCCAAAATCTAAAAACCAAAAATTTCTTAGCAGTGCCGAAAAAGATGAAGTTGTAAAGGAAGTGAAAAATTAAGTTGCGAGAAATTGTCCATAGTTAAAAGATAAGGAGGAAACAACATCTGGACTTCCAGCAAAAAAAGAGAAGTCTGACGCACTTTTTAATGAATTTAAAGATTCCTCAGAAGATGAATCGACGAGAGATCTTGAATTTGCCTCATATGAAATTCTCAGATATACGAATGATAAAGTTCAATTTTCAGAAGGCATCGACCTGATAGCTTGGTGGCATGGACGTGAAAACGTCTATCCGGGTCTTTCTAAACCCGCATACTTCGTGCACTGCATTCCAGCGTCCAGCGCGCCATCTGAGAGAAGCTTCTCTACTGCGGGACGAATAATGCAGGACCGACGCACGTCTTTGAAGCCACAGACGATTGATGACATCATGTTCCTGCATAGTAATCTTCCAAAGTAAAAAGGTACTTGTGCAGCTTCTCTTACTTCACTGTATTTTTTGGTCTTATCTGAATTAGTTACAATTTTTTTTCATCTGATTCTTTCTTTCACAGAATTTGAATCAGAAGCAAACAGAAGATGAAAATATTTAATTTGAAGCCTGTGAGTTTTTATTGTAATATTTATAGTAAGGAATTTGCTCGACATATTGTTAGTAGTTTTACTATTCCCAACAAGAACATTTAAGTAGCATTAGGTAAAAGAAGGATATATTTGACAAGCAATTGGTTTTGTTGTAATTTTCATATTAAAGAGCTCAATTTTAAGTTTTTACTTCTCGCAACAAGAACATTCAACAGCTAACACGTCAATATCATTAAGCTAGGTAATGGTGATCT
This sequence comes from Schistocerca piceifrons, assembly GCF_021461385.2. Taxonomy (NCBI): domain Eukaryota; kingdom Metazoa; phylum Arthropoda; class Insecta; order Orthoptera; family Acrididae; genus Schistocerca; species Schistocerca piceifrons. The sequence continues at coordinate 82,341,756 of NC_060142.1, read as the reverse complement.
CTTAAGTGCCTACCTAAATTTCAGCGTGCACTAGAGTAACATTTGCAGCCGCCGAGCATTGTCGCTCTTTGTGAACAGTGAAACAGCCCGGCCGGAGCGGTGGCACGGCGGGCCTTGTAATTAATTACAAGTGGGACTTCAAACTACGGCTCACGACCACCAACAAGCTGTGACTGCGATAGCCCGTGAAAGATTATTCTGATCACATTGAAAACTTACAAAATATTCAAATCATCCAAAATAATAATGTGTCTTTTAATTTACCAACCAATTAGTAAAGATAAGGGCTGAAATTCGTAACAAAATTGACATTTTAACTGTAACTCGGTATTGCTTAACAGGGAACAGTGCCTAACATTTGAAGTTATGGGACAGTGGTTTTTATATAGACATCTTGAAATCGTTTGCAGTTCCATTAAACTCTGAAAAAATTATATTTTAACATTGAAGGTATTAACTGCGAAGTCTACTGCAAATTTTGTCTTAGTAATTTAGGCGAATGTTGAGGATGTCTTAAAGTGTGAAAAACTTTGTTTAGTTGAGAATGAAACAGACATTTCATTTATCGCTGGGTCTTAATTCGATAAATCAGCCAAAAGATGAGGTTCGAGATTTCAATCGTATTTTTAGCTAAAGCTAAATGGACTCCTGATTTCTATAACCACTGATTTTGTTGTCACTCTTCGGAATACGAATTATTTCTTCCAGACAACGTCAATTATTGCTGGCAGTTTAACTTTTTCACAGGTGCGCTAGCGTTTTGCAGTGTAGGCCTAATACTGTAAATATTTTCACCTGGAAATGACGAGGACTAAACCCGTAAGCTATAATATAATCTGATTCTTGAGTTTCTCCCGGCGTATTTGATAATCAAAATATCCACGGGTGTGCTGCCGGTCTATAGTGTCCAACGGGCACAATATTTCGGCGACCATACATGTCGCCATCATCAGGTGAACTGACGGACTGAGCTCCTGTGAACGTGCCGGCACGGAGATCCGTGCGCTATGGCTGCTCAGAGGGAACTGGGTTCGGTCGCGGCGGCGGGAGATTTAAATACCGTCCGCCCGCGGCGCGCTCCCTCCGCCGTCCGCGCCCCGCGCCACGGCGCGGAGGGACAGATTGCGACGGCGTCTGAGATGACGTCGGTGTGATGGCTCTGTCCGCCGTGGTCGTCACAACTATACGTTTGCTCGATTTACTTTTGATTAACCCAATCGCTGGTTCCCAAGCCCTGCTAAGATTATAGCCACAGTCACGGTTTATGAGGTCGTCATTGGTGCGAATTTCGATGGCCTCTCTAACAACGCTGTCCCAGTATCTCGACGTCTATACCAGAATCCTCGTGCGGTCATACTCCATGGCGTGATTTTCCGACAAACAATGATCAGCGACCGCCGACTTGCTCGGATACAACAGTCGAGTGTGCCTCTGGTGTTCACGGCATCGATCCTCGACGGTACGCATCGTCTGACCAATATACGACTTGCCACATTAACAAGGAATGTGGTACACGCCGGCCTTCCTCAAACCGAGGTCATCTTTGGCGCTCCCCACCAGTGCACGAGTTTTATTTGGAGGACAAAACACAGTTCCGACCCGGTGTTTCTTCAGAATGCGGGCGATTTTCCCCGAGAGTGCGCCTGTGTATGGAATAAATGCAGTGCCTACCTCCTCTCTCGTGACTTCATCCATCTCAACAGGTTGTGCTGCAGTGGTTGGGCGGAGAGCATGTTGAATCTGCCACTCTGAGTACCCATTTTTTCGAAATACAGTTCTCAGATGTTCCAATTCCTGGGGTAGACTCTCTGCGTCAGAGATAGTGCGCGCCCTATGTACTAGAGTTTTAAGCACCCCATTCCTCTGTGAAGGGTGGTGGCAGCTGTCTGCGTGCAAATACAGATCAGTGTGCGTTGTCTTCCGATACACCCCATGACCTAGGGTGCCGTCAGCCCTTCTCTTGACCAAGACGTCAAGGAAAGGATATTTTGATTATAATATAATCATCAGCTGACATGAATGGTTTCAAAATTTGACACATCCAAGCAGTGAGTAAAAAAAAAAACTGTCGGTAAATGATGCAATGTGCTAGTAACAGTTTAACACCATCGTCATTTTCAGCTGCCTCGGCACAAGAGCAGTAAAATATTACTGTTTCTATACACGTATTTTAATCATTTAATACTATTACATTGAATTTTATTTTTTTAAATAGCGTTTCCAATCTCACGACATCCGAGCCACTACTGTGTGTGCTCCGGAGCGCCAATGCTTTCCTGTTTGGAATGATCTGCTTTAGAGTAGGTATAGAGCATTTTCTGTGATTTAAGAAGTCAAAAGTAGTTAAGTTGTCGCAGAAATGGCACCCTAACAATAACTATGTCATTACATACCATAATTCTAAGTACTACTGTCTATTACTATTAATTACTCATTCAAAACTTAAATACATGCGGATGCGGATAAGGAACTTGCGGATGCGGTGCGGATGCTGATTGCGCTTTTATTATCCGCGCATACCTCTAGTTATCGTCAACTGCACGAAGAATTGCCTCGTCCATTGCAGGTGTCCTCGTCGTTCTAGGTCTTCCCCAGTCGCGAGTCATAGGTTGGAATGTTCCGTGCTCCCTAAGACGCCGATCCATTGCTTCGAACGTCTTCCTGTCGGGACACCTTCGTTCTGGAAATCTGTCTCGATACAAACGTACCGCGCCACGGCTATTGCCCCGTGCTAATCCATACATCAAATGGGCATCTGCCAACTCCGCATTTGTAAACATTGCACCGACTGCAAAACCACGTTCGTGATGAACACTCCTTCAAACCTCCTCGCAGGATATTCGAAGATCAGGTGAGGGATTGTTTGTTCTTCTGCACCACAGTCGCATTGTGGGTCATCAGTGAGTTTCCATTTGTGGAGAATAGCCTTACACCTGCCGTGGTTAGTCCTCACACGATTAAGTCTGCACCAAGTTCTTTTGGACATTTGCATCGTTCCACGGGTATCGAAGGATCAAAATCAGTGATGAGAGGATGGTGATTATTCAGCGACCAGTATTGCCTCCATTCCCTTGCTATGTCGTACCTTTCTGGGAATTTGAGGACTTCGTCTTCCCATATAGGTTTCCTGGGTTTTAGGCGGGTAGTTGGTAGATGGTACAACATTTTTCGGATAGGTATATCTTCAGAGACAGAGGGGTCATTAATTTTCTTCCATTCTCGGATAGCTGCTTGTTGCCTTCTGAGGGAGGGAGGAGCTATATTGCAAAGGGCATGAAGCCAGGGAAGTAGAGTTGATTGCAGAGTACCTGAGACAATCCTCATGGTGGTATTAAGCTGGACATCTATTTTCTTCGTGTGTGTCCTCTTGTACCAGACCGGGGCGCAGTATTCTTCGCCTCGAGTAAACAAGAGATTATGCTGCGGTGCGTAGAGTGTTCGCTTGAGCTTCCCAGGAGGATCCAGTCAGCTTTCTTAATATGTTATTTCGATTTTTTATCTTTTGACTGGTTATTTCTAGGTGTTTTTTATAGGTTATTGACCGGTAAAGAGTGATTCCTAGATACTTTGGATGGCTGTTGTGCGTCAATCGCTCATTGCAGAATGTTACTTGTAACTCTCGTCTTGCCTCATTATTGTTCATGTGAAATACGCTTACCTCAGTTTTATCTGGATTTGGGCAGAGCCTACATTTCGTATAATACTGGTTAAGAAGTTGAAGGTACGAGCTTCCCCCTCTTCGAATGTCTTGCTCTGAGTGGCTATTGCAATGTCATCTGCATAGCAGAATTTTTGCGATTTAGTTGCTGGCATGTCACTCGTGTATAGGTTGAGGAGAAGGGGAGCCAACACTGATCCCTGTGGGAGCCCATTGTTTATTGAGTAGGATTTGCTCGTAGACTGACCTACGTTCACTCTGAAGTAGCGATTTTTCAGCATGTTTTCCAGAAGTTTAGTTGTCTTGCGGCAAGGGATCGCGTTTTTCAGCTTGAGTATGAGTCCGGCGAGCCAGATGGTATCATAGGCGGCAGAGAGGTCCACAAAGCCACACAGGTTTCTGGGCCGTTTGAAAGCTTGACTCAGTGTAGGAGGTTAAGGTAAGGACTTGTTCACAGCAGCTCCGTTTGTTCCTAAATCCTGCCTGGTCTGCGGGAATTTGTCTATCTATGGAGTCATATATTCTGTTGTACAGCAGTCTTTCTAATAGCTTGTAGCAAATGCTCAATAGGGCTATTGGCCGATAGCTAGCTGTGTCATCCTGTGGCTTTCCTGGTTTTAAGGATTTTGGCTATCTTGAACTGATAGGGAACCCGGCTGGTGTTCATGATGAATAACCGATAAAATCTCTTAAACTGAGGAAAGCCGCCGGTCTAGACGGAATATTCCCTGAATTCATCAGACACCTGGGCCCCTCCGCCCGTGCATGACTTAGACAGTTCTACTGTGACATGTCCTTAGGTTAGTTAGGTTTAAGTAGTCCTACGTCTAGGGGACAGATGACCTCAGATGTTAAGTCCCATAGTGCTTAGAGCCATTTGAATGACACGTTACAAGAGCAGAAAGTTTTTTAAAAAAGAATATTCAGTATTTTCATTTAGAGATAAATTTTTATAGAAAGCTTACACGTATGATTAAATAGTCTGAAAGAGTCGTAGGATTTTTCAATCTTTATGCGATGTCTACGTTTATTGTTGGATATAATAATAACAATAAAATTGATTCTTCAAAAACTGGTCATTCTGAGCGATTTTAATAGTCACTTTAAAATGGAGACGAAAGTAAACGGTACAACTGACAACCGACTGTTTCAGCGATAACCCCATCGTTAGACAGTACAGGAATGAAACGCCAGGGGCGCTGCAGTAGACTCACTTGCCACGAGTGGTCGATTGAGACACGAAATCCGCTCGTGTAAAAGGGGTTTAAGAGGCGTTTTCAAGTCTGGTCAGTTAACGGGAGGTGGCGGCGCGTTTTCACTGGCACACCCATACGCCACCAGGTCGTGAAGTGGTCTGGCGTCCTGTGAAAGGCAGCAGAAGGCCTAGAGCGTCGGCCGAGAACCGCAGCGTAATTGCTTGTTCTGTCCTGCGGGGGCGGCGGCGGCGCTATCGATCGCAATAAGGAGGCGGCCACGGCCGTGGGGCGAATAGCGATGCCGGGGGCGGCAGCCAGGCAGCCGAGCTCCTCTGGGGGCGGCGCGGGGGGCCGGCGCGAGGCGACCACGATTGCAGATGGGCGCCGCCGCCGTCCTCTGAACACACGTCGCCTACCATCAATACAAGCCAGAAAACGAAAAACTGGCAACGCGGGAGTAGGACTCGCGCACCGAAGGTCCCGTAGAAACTTAATTGTCTACACTACTGGCCATTAAAATTGCTACACCACGAAGATAACATACTACAGACGCGAAATTTAACCGTCAGAAAGAACATGCTTTATATGCAAATGATTAACTTTTCAGAGCATTCACACAAGGTTGGCGCCGGTGCCGACACCTGCAACGTGCTGACATGGAGAAAGTTTCCAACCGATTTCTCATACACAAACAACACTTGACCGGCGTTGCCTGATGACACGTTGCTGTGATGCTTCGTGTAAGGAGGAGAAATGCGTACCATCACGGTTCCGACTTTGATAAAGGTCGGATTGTAGCCTATCGCGATTGCGGTTTATCGTATCGCGACATTGCTGTTCGCGTTGGTCGAGATCCAATGACTGTTAGCAGAATATGGAATCGGTGGATTCAGGAGGGTAATACGGAACGCCGTGCTGGATCCCAATGGCCTCGTATCACTAGCAGTCGAGATGACAGGCATCTTATGCGGATGGCTGTAACAGATCCTGCAGCCACGTCTCGATCCCTGAGTCAAAAGATGGGGACGTTTGCAAGACAACAACCTTCTGCACGAACAGTTCGACGACGTTTCCAGCAGCATGGAATATCAGCTCGGAGACCGTGGCTGCGGTTACCCTTGACGATGCATCACGGACAAGACCGTCTGCGATGGTGTACTCAATGGCGAACCTGGGTGCACGAATGGCAAAACGTCATTTTTTCGGATGACTTCATGATGGTCGAATCCGTGTTTGGCGACATCGCGGTGAACGCACATTGGAAGCGTGTATTCGTCGTCGCTATACTGGCGTATCACCCGGCGTGATGGTATGGGGTGCCATTGGTTAAACGTCTCGGTCACCTCTTGTCCAGTTTGACGGCACTTGAACAATAGACGTTACATTTCAGATGTGTTACGACCCGTGGCTCTACCCTTCATTCGATCCCTGCGAAACCCTACATTTCAGCTGGATAATGCACTACCGCATGTTGCAGGTCCTCTACGGGCCTTTCTAGATACAGAAAATGTTGGACTGCTGCCCTGGCCAGCACAATCTCCAGATCTCTCACCAATTCAAAACGTCTGGTCAATGGTGGACGAGCAACTGGCTCGTCACAATACGCCAGTCACTACTCTTGATGAACTGTGGTATCGTGTTGAAGCTGCATGGGCAGCTGTACCTGTACACGCCATCCAAGCTCTGTTTGAGTCAATGCCCAGGCGTATCAAGGCCGTTATTACGGCCAGAGGTGATGGTTTTGGGTACTGATTTCTCAGGATCTATGCACCCAAACTGCGTGAAAATGTAATCACCTGTGAGTTCTAGTATAATATATTTATCCTATGAATACCGGTTTATCATCTGCATTTCTTCTTGGTGTAGCAATTTTAATGGTCAGTAGTTTATATACTGGGTGTTTCTCAATTCATGTTACACACTTCTAGAAGTTGTAAAGGGGCTTTAGTAGATCAAGTAGGAGCCCATATCAGGAAACGTCATCCAACGACGGTACAGAGCGTCAAAGTTATAGCCTCCAGTACCTGTAAATCTATGTACACTGATCAGTCAGAACACTATGGTTCAAATGGCTCTGAGCACTATGGGGCATAACTTGTGAGGTCATCAGTCCCCTAGACTACTTAAACGTAACTAACCTAAGGACATGACACACATCCATGACCGAGGCAGGATTCGAACCTGCGACCGTAGCGGTCGCGAGGTTCGAAAGTGAAGCGCCTAGAACCGCTCGGCCACAACGGCCTGCCTGAACATTATGACCATCGACCCACTATTGATATAAACCCGCACAGGAGACAGCAGTGTCACCTGTCGTGGAATGACTGCTAGTCAGAAAGACGCACGGCGGTTGTAGTAACAGTTAGCGTACTGTCCGCGTGTAGAATGGGGAAGGCGCGCAATCTACACGAGGTAGACCGCGGGCAGATTGTGATGGCCCGGAGGCTGGGCACGAGCATTTCAGAAGCTGCACGACTTGTCGGGTGTCCGAGGAGTGCTGTGGTGAGTGCTTTCAATACTCGGCGAAACCAACGTGAAACCACGTCGACAAGTCGTGGGGTTGGGCGGCAACTCCTCATTACAGGTGTCAGACGTCGGGGGCTGGGCAGACTGATGAAACGGGACATGCGGCGAACTGTGGCGAAACTAACATCAGACTTTAATTCTGGGCAGAGTACAAGTGTGTCTGAACACGCAGTGCACCGAACACTCCTAAAGATGGACCTCCGCAGCCGATGACCCATGCTTACTCCAATGTTATCTCCACGACATTGGCAACTACGACTGAAATAGGCAAGAGAGTACCGGTACTGCAGGTCGGCACAGTGGCAGAGCGTTGCATGGTGTGATGAATCCCGATACTTTCTTTATCATACCGATAGGAGGACGCTAATTCCTTGACTTCCAGGCAAACGGCTGGTTGACACCTGTACTGCAGAACGGAGACAATCTGGCGGCAGGTCAGTTATGCTCTGGGGAACATTCACGTGGGCTTTCATGGCTCCAGTGGAGCTCGTGCACGGTACCATGACGGCCAAGGAGTGTCCTGCACTGGTTGCAGACCACATACACCTCTTCATGACGATCATGTTTCCCGACGCCAGTGGCGTTTATCAGTAAGATAATGCGTTATGTCACAAGACCAGGAGAGTAATGGAGTGATTCCAGGAACGCAGTGGTGAGTTCCAGTTGGGGCACTCCGCGAAACTCATGGACTTCGGACGTGGTCAGGTGATTGGGTGTCACTTATGCCATACGTCTGTAAGCGAGATTTCCACAGTCTTATACATCCCTACGTCCACTGTTTCTGATGTGATAGTGAAGTGGAACCGTGAAGGGACACTTACAGCACAAAAGCGTACAAGCCGACCTCGTTTGTTGACTGACAGAGACCGCCGACAGTTGAAGAGGGTCGTAATGTGTAATAGGAAGACATCTATCCATACCATCACACAGAATTTCAAACTGCACCAGGATTCACTGCAAGTACTATGACAGTTATGCAGGAGGTGATGAAACTTGGATTTCAAGGTAGAGCGGCTGCTCATAAGCCACACATCAAGCCGGTAAATGCCAAACGACGCCTCGGTTGGAGCGTAAACACTGAACGACTGAACAGTTGAAAAACGTTATGTGGCGATCAGATGGCGGGGTGAGGGTATGCCGAATGCCCGGTGAACGTCATCTGCGAGCGTGTGTAGTGCCAACAGTAAAATTCGGAGGCAATGGTGTTATCGTTTCATGGAGGGGGCTTCCACTCCTTGCTGTTTTGCGTGGCACTATCAGCACAGGCCTACAATGATGTTTTAAGGACCTTTTTGCTTCTCACTGTTGAGGAGCAATTCGGGGATAGTGATTGCATCCTTCAACATGATCGAGCACTTGTTGATATTGCACGCCCTGCGGCGGAGTGGTTACACGACAATAACATCCGTGTAATGGACTGACCTGCACAAAGTCCTGACTTGAATCCTACATAACACCTCTGGGATGTTTTGGAACGCATATTTCGTGCCAGGCCTCACCGATCGACATCTACACCTATCCTCAGTGCAGCACTTCTTGAAGAATGGGTCGACATTCCCCAAGAAACGTTCCAGCACCTGATTGAAGGTATGCCTACGAGAGTGAAAGCTGTCATCAAGGGTAAGGGTGGGCCAACACCGTACTGAATTCCAGCATTACCGAAGGAGGACGCCACGAACTTGTAAGTCATTTTCAGCCAGTGTCCGGATACGATACTTTTGATCACATAGTGTATGGAGGCAAGATTCGAGCACAACAATCATTACATGGCGCTCTACACCCTCTAAAGGGATAGTCACGGAACTCAACAGCATCCATTATGGATAAAATTTACTCAACAAGCATTCTTCACACGGATTATTTTGCAACTGGGACAGTCACGGAGTTCAACAGCAACCATTACGGATAAAATTCACTCAACAAGCATTCTTGACACGGATTATTTGCAACTTGGACAGAAAATGGAGGAGGTGACAGTGGTACACCATTTACCCTTCACCAGACACCATAAGGTGACTTGCGGAGTATGGACGCAGTAGCCAGTTACAATTACAGTCCTACAGTTGGACCTTAATTTGCAAAAATAATACATATATACTTTTCTTCAATGTGGCATAGTACATATTGTGACATAGGATACACACCTCACCAGAAACGTTTTTTTTATCTTCCAATTCATTCCATAATAAGCGGTAATATCATTTGTTGACGGTAATCTGTGCTAGTCAAATGTTTCATTTGTGATACATTTAGTCCACGACTTGTTCGTGACATCACTGCGGCAGCCACTGCTCTCGGAAGAAAACCATGTAGAGAGAGTTACCACGTGGGACAGTTTCGCCCTGGACGTACCGAGGTACTCTGAAGCCGTACCACAACGTCAGGATGTTCTGGTTCTAGCAAAGTGGTGCTTCACATCAAAAGAATTCTCAGTCAGAGATCACGCAGAGATCTGCAATCCTTTATTCACAGTACTCCATGCCTATGCAGTTTCTTGGTTTTGCAGTTTTCACTTCAGATGAGTGCTGTTAAAGTCTGAGCTGGCGCAGCGCAGACAACTTGCAGTCCTGCAAGTATTTTGCACACACTTATCTACTTGGCGAGCAGCTGCTGCTGGTCGTAATGCGAGTTACATGTCGCTGTGAGAGCAGACGAGTTAAGGTGAGATAACGGCCGCAGTGAACAACACTGGCTGACGTCATGTCACTGTCACTCAGCGAAGTGTCAGTTCGCATCCACAAATCACGCTGAAAATATCTCGGTTGTACACCACTATTTCTTCCCGCGATCTCAAGGAGCGATAAAACTATCCCTGGAAAGGGCAAGAGTAATTCAACTGTCAGAGAGAGGCAATTCATGTTCGTGTTTACTGCTTCACCAAGCACAAGTATTAAAAGAAGTCTTTGCTCACGCTAAATACTGTTACGTTTTTAATTTCGCACAGTTATCTACTATGACTGAAACTGAACTCTAGAGCGAGGCTCCACGAAAAGGGCGGATCACTGAGGACCAAGCTCCTCGTTTTATCTATAGAGTAATCACTGCGTTAATTTTCGAGAGGCGTTTTATGCAAAAGTGGTCGCTTCTGAAGCGACCATTTTGTTCGTTTTAGTTTAGACACTTGCCAAATCATAGGAAGAAAGGAAGTGTTTCTGGTAATGGAACAAATGATCAGACTGGATAATGGAACTGAGTGGATCCTTTTGCAAAGTAACTTCTGTGGTATTCGTCTTAATCAATTAACCTCCTCAATGCGTTAGAATATAGCTCATGGAATGAACTAAACTCGCTGTGTACTGTAGACCGCCGCCTTCCTGTGCATCACTTGATTTCGTTTCTGCGTGTGTCCGCAGTGTCTGCTAATTTGCTAATCTACCCTACATTATCAAATAAGGGATTGTTTGTTTCATCATAACAGTACAGCCATTTATTTTTTCCGGTGTAGCACTAGGTCTGTATCCGTCAAGGAGCAATACTTTCACATTCCAGATGTATGGTTTTCATTATTGTACGTGTTTAATGCTGACTGAGTAATGCTCGCGGAGTACTGCTCATATTTCAGTTAGTTTCCAACGTAAACGGTATTCCCTTTCAGCATGTTCTAAAATTTTGGTAAATCTACCAATTTTTTAAATTTCCTAGTTTAGTCTTGCTTTGTCCCGGAACAGTGCATTGGCCACCAATATTATTTTTTTTTTCATAAAGTATACGCGCAGGATTGAAGAGGTTGCGCCATATCTCGGGTAGCATGAATGTCGATGCCTGGACGCCGAATAGAACACCGTTCCTCCTAGCAGTGTGTCCAGCTTGGTAACCACTGCAGAACCTCCTTGTGTGACTCTCTACAAGCATGAACTCTCGAGATCTTACGTTTTTTCTGTAATCGGTTAATAGAGGACCATACTAACTGGAAGAATGGCATGTGGCACGCAGTGAACTGTGGAAGATCTTGGTCGCAAATTAATTTATTGACGTGAATCGATACATCATCATCATCAGACATAGCTGTGGTAAAGACAAAGTAATACAATATAAAAAGATGCCCCAAGAAAATATATGCACTGCGAACAGCTGTTTCCATCAATGCTTATAATGAAGTACAAAATCAAGACCAAAGTGGTCACATAAGGTAATGAAACTACTCATATTTGTGGAGTCACGAGCCAAACTGACATTGAATAACGTATGATGTTAGCAACCACATAGACAATAGCTCGCTATCAAATAACGTAAACATTAGAAAAGCATACAAAGAACACGTCGATTATGTATTATATAAACTTGAAAGCCACAGAGGAACCATGCAAACGTATCACTATAAAAGCGCTAATTATATAATGTACCAACTAAAAATAACTAAGCATAACAAAATGCACAGATTTCATGCAAGATGTTAGCTGTTAATAATTAACAATATGAGTGGAGTTATTAAACGAAACGTAAATTAAAACGAAGTGCACGATATAAATGCAGAAACACTATGACATAGTTTCTTACGCGGTTGCAATGTAGGCATGGAATATAACATACTTACTTAAACAATTACAATATGGAGTTTGGTGACATAAAATTGGTTTTTCTTTTATTTTGCCCAAGGATATACAGTAGCAAAAAGGAAAACAAAAATACACACATCATAAAAGCATTACATGTATCAACGTCGAAATGTAAAATGACAGCTATTGTCTGTATGGTTGTTAAAGTCATCTGCTGATGGCATTTGTTTTCCTTGCCACTACATTACTCGATGAAGGATCAGTTTTGCATCTAGCTCTTCATGTCTGAAAGGTACATTTTCAGTATCTTATGTGCCTAATTTTGTGTAGCTTCTTTTTGTAGTTCATTGTAGGTATCGACGGAAACTGCTGTTCACAGTGCTTATATTTTCCTACGGCATCTTTTTATATTGCATTTCTTTGTTTTTACCACAGCTACATATGATGATCACCAACGACTTTGCCGCAATGGTAACACTGATTCGCGTCAGATCACCGAAGTTCAGTTCTGTCGAACTCGTAGAATTTGGATGGGTGACCGATAACGTCTGCCGACCACTGTTGGCAAGCGGGGTGCATTCAGTCCTTGTGAATTGAATTGAGGGGCTACTTGATGGAGGAGTGGCGACTCCGGTCACGAAAACTGACAACGGTTGGAAGAGCGGTGTGCTGAGCACATGACCCTATATGTCGGCATCCAGTGGTACGTATGGGCTGAGGATGACACGGCGGTTGGTTGGTACGGTGGGGGCCTTGCGAAGCCTGTTCGGACGGAGTTTAGTTTTATTTTTTTATGTCTGATATGATGTGTCGAAACACGTCAATAAACTGGTTTGCGATCAGTACCTTTCACGATTCACTGTGTGCCAATTTTGAATGCATCATAGAGGGAAGTATTTCTCTATCAAATAAAGAGAGTGACATCTATTGTGTTACGCAACCGTTTCCCCAAAACTATTTTGTAACTAACATAAAATCAGAGTTAAAAAGACTGATGATATCAGAAAAATTAATCCCAAGACTAACTAATGAAATATATATCAGTACCATTAATATAATCTACATTGCTATACTGTATTGCACGGTTGAGTATAAATAAGGGGCTACTTTGGAAACATATTAAGTTGAGCTGTAAGCGATCAGACACAGGTCACACAGGGCAGCAAGAGAAGCCCACCCCCGAATGAGATCCCAGAAGGAAGTAAACATGAGCAACACAGGTAGACTCCACTTGGCTGACAAGCTTTCCTTCAGTACGTTGGTGCCATTACCTGTAGACTGGCTAAATGATGTGGTTGTTTCGGAAGTTATAACTCGTGTGTACAGATATGCAGTTGGAATTTCAGATCATGTTTAGGTTCACTGGACTTTCTACTTTAAATATCAGAATCCGCAGATGGAACTTCAGTTTAATAAAAATTACACAAAAGTTTGTTTTTCGATTTGGTGATCTGGATACATTGCAAATGAATATTGTATACACATGCCTCAGAGTCAATTTTTGTTTCCTGTGTCATGAATTTCGTAATAAAGCGGTGACGCAAAAATTTTGTTCATGTGTGTATACAGCGTGTTTCCAAAAGAGCGCGCAAAAATGTAACAGGACACAGAGAATGCTCCACAGATCAAGTTGAGGTAAGTATCCTGGGGTCGGAGAAGCCAGCTTAAGGAGATATGGAAGTAAACCTGTCTACTGCTTTGTCTAGTATTACTGTTTTCCAGCTTATTTACAACTAACTTGCGTACAAGTGTACACGTAGTGTGCTGTTTATTTACGTGTGCATTCTTTATTTCCTGCAAGGAAAAGGGGAGGACGTGCCTAATCACTAGGAACTATTTCCTGGTCGTTGGACTGGAAGGAAAGGTCCGATTCCATGGCCTGGGAGGTCACCTGACCTGAAGCCCCTTCATTAATTCCTTTGGGGATATCTTACAGTCATTTGTGGGTGGATACGGAGATGGAATTAGTTGCCAGAATTATAGCTGCCCGTGATGTGATTCGAAACACGCCAGGTATATCTCTCAGGCCGCATCAGAACCTTGTTCGCCGATGTCATGCTTGCACTGAGGTTGATGACCGTCAGTTTCAGCACATTTTGAAAGCTGCAGTACAAATGGTACGTCTGTTGTGTCAGTGAAGGTATTTGCAGTTAACTGTAACCATTGTGCATAAAAAAGTACACAGTAATGTGATTTTATTCCTATTATCTACTTAAGCTGGCTTCTCCGACACCCGGTTCCCTACCTGAAACTGTTCAATGGCTCAATCTCTATGTCCTGATAACTGTTAAGGAAACACCCTGCATATCAAATGCTGCGTGCCATCGTGGTTATTGAATGTGTACGACGTGTTTAGAGTTTCCTGTGGTGTCACCGCCAGACACCACACTTGCTAGGTGGTAGCATTTAAATCGGCCGCGGTCCGTTAGTATACGTCGGACCCCCGTGTCGCCACTCTCAGCGATTGCAGACCGAGCGCCGCCACACGGCAGGTCTAGAGAGACTTCCTAGCACTCGCCCCAGTCGTACAGCCGACTTTGCTAGCGATGGTTCACTGACTATATACGCTCTCATTTGCCGAGACGATAGTTAGCATAGCCTTCAGCTACGTCATTTGCTACGACCTAGCAAGGCGCCATTATCATTTGCTATTTATCTTGTGATGCATGTACCGTCAGACCGATGTTCACCAATTATGGATTAAAGTTAAGTATTCCAGAAGCTACGTACCTTTTTTGCTAGTCTCTATTCCCTTAGCTGTTCCAGACCTCAAGCCAGCCTGCGTGAGCTTAAATGCGTGCCTTCGGCTTCCTCTCATAGTGGCTTGGCTGTCTTGCCAAGTCACAACATTTCCAGATAACAGATTTATAATTTATGACAATAAATTGAATTATATTCACGTGATATTTAAATCTTGAAACTAACTACATTATACTGGCACAAGAAGAACAGTAATCTACACATCTGCATTATACTGACACAGCAAGAACAGTAATATACACAGCATTTCACAGGTGTACACACTCAAAACTAAAAGTCGAAAAACGTTGAAATGCACAGTTTGAAACGACGGCTGAAGCAGAGCAGACTTGCTATTGTACCTGCGGACCGTCACTTAATCTCACTGTACAGGCTATAGGTTCCCAAACTTCTGCTTGTCGCGCCCTTCTATTGCGAAAAATGAAAACTTCGCGCCCCTCTTCGCAATAACAATACTGCACACCTACAGCAAGCAGCTGAAGATGTGACAGATTAAATTCAAATGGCTCTGAGCACTATGATACTTAACATCTGCGGTTATCAGTCCCCTAGAACTTAGAACTACTTAAACCTAACTAACCTAAGGACACCATCCATGCCCGAGCTAGGATTCGAACCTGGGACCGAAGCGGTCGCGCGGTTCCAGACTGAAGCGCCTAGAACCGCCCGGCCACTCCGGGCGGCATGTCATCATCATTAGTGTTTGTACCTATACCAGTTGTACGTCATTATGATGTACTTATTTAGACGTCTGTACGGGGGATGCTCAAAGAGTAATAATAAAAAAAGTTTACTGAGCACACACGGTGTGGCCAGTGTTGTCGATCTGCCAGCCCTACTAGAGAGTGCGCCTCGAGGTCTGTGGCTTATCCTGCAACAAGCAACGTGTATGAAGTGGATCTCTGGTAGGAGTACGTAAATACGAAGGTAATGTATATATGTGTGTATGTGTATAAAATGGCTCTGAGCACTATGGGACTTAACATCGGTGGTCATCAGTCGCCTAGAACTTAGAACTTCTTAAACCTAACTAACCTAAGGACACCACAAACATGCATGCCCGAGCCAGGATTCGAACCTGGGACCGAGGCGGTCGCGCGGTTCCAGACTAAAGCGCCTAGAACCGCTCGGCTACACCGGCCGGCTGTGACAGATTAGCTCATTGTCTTGGGGAGGAGAGGGGGGGGGGGGGGTGGTTAATAGGGAAAGTAGTAAGGACTTTGTAAGGAGAGGGGTCGTGAATGGGGAAATGCATATTTATTAATTTCTCTCTCGGCACTGCCAACGTAAAGGTGGTGCGTGCGCCTCGTACCGATCCGTCACTACGGTGTAAATATCACACGGAAGTAACATGGATTCGTGAAGAATCATTATTAAAGTCCCAATTTCCATGCTGAATCATGCGTGCATTCATGAACTGCCAGAAGACAAAATTGCACAATGACGCAAAAAACAATAAAAATGCGCAGTATCAAAATTCAGTTTCTGTTTTATATGTACTTTGGCACCTGCTTTTATCCAAAACGTTGGCCGACGGGCATTAGTTTGGTTCCGTAGGAGGTGCACTCACCTATGGATTGGCAGCACAGATGTGGAGCCAAGTCAGCATTCCTCTTCTCACGAACATTGCGGCTAAACGACGCTCCCTCTGCATCACGCACGCCTTTGAGGCGAGCCGTTAACTAAAACTGCGCGTACAACGACAACAACAATGTCCGTTCTTAAAATTGTTTCCTCAGTTTGCTTTGGAACATGGTCTCATCTTGCAATACTGGTAAGTGGGGTATGTACAGTGTGTAAACTTTTAGATGGCAGACCTCTCCCTAGTCCTGTATCGGTAGAAGTCGGTAAACGTCGGGAGGCTTCGGTAGGCATGCACTTTCGACTGCTGCCAACATTACGTAGCTCACTGTGTTGTACAAGGTAGCCATTGTCGTCTGCTTCGTTATTGTTTTGCGCTGTACTTTTCTGCTTGTTTTTATTGTGCAGTTGTACTAAACATTATCAAAATGAGTGAAGAGGCAGTTGCTGGCCCATCTCGGCAGTCGCCAACAACCCCTACCGGTAGGTCTACGGTTACAAGGAAACCAGTATTTCGTAGCGATGCTCGCAAAATTATCGGATGAATGGTTTGTGAACGCATAGTAGACAAACATACATACATTCATTTTCATGTATATAGATTTTAATGTACATGACGATTTCAGTTTCGTTTACGAATAACATTTACAGCGAGTTTTACTTCCAAGCCTTTCGTCTGCTTTCGTGTAAGCATGGCGCGCAATTTGTAGTGCCAGCACTGCAACCCGCACTCCCCACGCAACTCTGCCGTCTTACAGTTAACACACTGTACATTTCACAGTTCTGCAGAAATTTATACAGATATCCACGGGTCCAATAGAATGTGAGCGGCAGCGTATTTGTTACAGTACGAACATTAGAAGGTAGTGTTTTACCTAAATGGCGTTGAGATGGGGGGAGAGCGACAGAGTACCGTTGTCGCTTAGGTCAGTGGTGACGTGAGAGGGAATGTTCATCTGTCTCCGGTTCGGAACTGCCAACCAAAGAGTTCACGCGCATCGTACCAAAAGTTGCAACGGTGTAAATCTGACACGGAAGAAACACAGATTCGAGATTGTGAATTATACAGATAGTCGTTGATCTTCAAATGCGTTACTGACATGTATCAAGGAACATGAAATGTTTTAAAGGTGTTGTAGCACTTAATAGTTAGTAGAGAAAAACGACATTTCAAAACCATATTGAGCATTTCAGATCGTGTTAGATAATTTTATATAAATACAGTTTTTACCACAAGTAATCAATCGCTCATTGCGTTATTATTTAAACTGGCAACGCCAGACAATTCACCACGACACACCACTAGTTCCCCTCGCATGTTTAGTGCCTCAACAGTAAGATTTTGACAATGGCGCCAGTGGGAAAAAATGTTTATCGATACGAAATGTTCCAATTTATTGTGGTATGCCACAGGAAGAACAACTAAAAATGTGCGTACTGTACTTCCCTCTGCCCACTTTCATTTGTGGGTGACAAAGGAAAACTTTTGCTTTGTCCACTAACATCTTGACATAGACTGGGGAAGAAAATGATTTAGACATACTGTCTTGTATTTAAACACAGTTCTACGAAACAAAGCCGTCCAAAACTTGCCTAAATTTTTCAGTTCTAAAATAATAATTAGTTCAAACAAATTACCATAACTTTTACGTAATTTTCAGTTTGGTCGTAATTCACACGAGAAAACAGAGTAATGCCTATGCAAGTTATTGCAATATCTCCATTGAAGCCAGAAAATTATTTATATTCCATATCAATTTCAAATACAAGATATTAAATAAAAAATCTTCGACATATCCATTTATTCTATACAATGGTCAATACACGCATTTGCATGGATATTTAGGCTGTACTCATTACAGAGATGGCCAGATTCAAATGTGGCGCTTGTTTGTAGCAAATACTGTGAAAATAATGAAGTCTGTTGGAAAACATCCCAATGAATAGAGAAAAATGGGGTGACACGCAGAGATACTTAACGATCTCTCTTGCAATCTTATTGTTCTGCATTCTATATAAATGTCAAAATACATATATCATTTTTTTGTTTTTTTCCGTTATATCTTTATGACATAATAAATTCAACCGTTATTTATTAAGTCTAGGCTTCTGTGCTTCTTATTACACCCGATATTTTCGTCAAAACTCTTTTTTCCCACAGTTTCTGTTAGTCTGATTTATAAGTCAATAGTAGAAATTTGATCGTTTTTATTAAGGTTTTATAATGAGTACTTTTACATTTCTCCATATGCACTTTTTGCTGTAAAATTTCCTCCATAATCTGTGTGCTCCTTCCATTTTGTGTCTCCTTTCGTGCATGGTTGATTTTTCTAACCCGTGTTTTCACATTTCTCTTAAATACCAGATGTTTCCAAGATTTCCTATTTGACTATTGATTGTTAGTAACGGCTTTTCTCTGCAAATATCTTCCACCTGCTCTAATGTTGTTCCGACAGACTGATGCGTTTTTCTGCCTCTGTTAGATTTTTCGGACCCAGCAGGAAACTCATTCGTAAATTCACAGCAGTCTATTTTAGGGCATTGCTTCCTTCTTACCACACCTTTTGATATTCTTTTTGTTACTGATATCCAATGAAAACTGCTTTTAATTTTTTTAATTAGAAAAACACAGTTAAAGAACAATCAGCTAGTCTTAACTTGTACTAACTTTTTGTATTACTACCCTTTGAGCATCCCCGTTACAGGCGTCTACATAAGTACATCATAATGACGTACAGCTGGTATAGATACAAACATTAATGATGATGAACTGCTGTGCATATTGACAGTGGTTGAACTTCAACCGCCCTATACTAACTGCAGCTTTCCATGAACACAGAAGTCCATCGTATGAAGGCCTGGTTGGTAGCATTGGAGTTATTTGCACACAGTATTTTCCTTTAGTCGCCTGGGAAGCTGTCCATTCTTTGCCGTACTCAGTCCGAAACCTCTTCCTGTAAACCGGTAATAAATCGTTCGCTGGAACGTGTGTATCGTCTTCCATACCTAAGGTCATCGCCTGCTTAGGAAGAGTATCATCAATCTCATTATCCAGGGCGTTGCTGTGCACTTTAGTTCAATTCATGGAGACTATAATGGGTTTTTGGTTCTGTTTAAAGTTGTTGTAAAACGTATGAAAATGTAGCAGCAAGAATAACGGTATTATTTGAAAGAAAGAAATAATCTCTGATAATTCTTATTTATGTGCTGCTGAGTCCGACTATAATGAATTATTTTGTCGTATCTTATCACTACAAATAAATATTGAAATGCTGTTTCAACAATTCAGTATGTGACATTAAAATGTATGCACCAAATAATTAATATACTACACCACAACCTCTTCCCATAACAACACTGGTGCCGTAAATATTTTTATTTAAAGTCACTCATAAATTACTCTGAGAAAAATTAATCTTACGCACCAGCCACAAAACTTATTTTATTTACGTAAAGTCTAAGATTGTTCTACTGAATGTTATTTTCGGTGTTAGAATAGAAAATTAATAAATTCCTGTGGGTTCTTGTCCTTGGAGTTCAAATATTGTAATATCGATCGAAAGAATTAATGTCTGATTATTTCTGCAGTTCGAAATTGCCGCTCCATACAATCGCGTAATGGCAGCAGACAAAGAACAGTCTGGACTGCGGCGGACACAAATCATTCATAGTTGGTTATCTAGTTACAAATAAAACTCCACACTAGAATTCCATTTAGTACATTGTACGTTATATTTTTCTTTTGATCTCTTATGACAACGTTTTACAATATTTGAAAGAACAGGCCTTAGCTTATCTTCGATCTCAGCCGCTTCATGCATCATAGATAACAATAGAAGATAGAAAGTTTCACAGACAATACAATGCCAGTACATTCTTTTACTGGTATTATCTTTTGTTATATGTTTATTCTTTGAAGGAAACTGGTTATAAAAATAATAAAACATATTATTGTTGGAAATTATTTACGTTTCATAATATAAAAATAAGTCACAATATAGTAAAAGTCTTTTTGGGCTTAAAAGTCATTTCGGGAAAAATATTCATCACTTCATAAATCTCGAGCACTGTCGCGTACACTGGTGATATAAAATATTGGCGTTGACATTACATGACCTTGCTATCATTCCTTCCAGTAAGTTTACTTATGCTATTATCTCGTGGACTATCTGGTGATTTCTTATGCCCTCGATGAAAATATTTAAGGAGAGAGAAGGGGCAGGTTTAGAGTGTACGCACTCATTCTAACGGGCTTCTAGATTTCGTCCATAAACATCACTTTTGAGAACGAGTATGCATGAGCTACACGGAATCACAATTATTTTTGTAGATTATTTGTATGGCAAAGTAACGTTGTCACACATTTGTCTGTCTCAGAACACCTAAATCGCGTCGTTCTCTTTCGTTCCACGTTCTATTACCCGCAGTGCTACAATTTCACTGCCTTTCAAAAGTTCATTGTTTCTTTTTGCATGATCCAGTATCCCGCTGTTGTTGCATATGAACAAGGCGTAAGGGCAAGCGATTATCCGCCATCGTTGTGTAGAGGGAACGCCGTACGTCCCGGGCTTGCACAGCTGGCGGCCACCGTTTCCAGCCCTGGGCTGGCTCACGAACCTGGACACGTGTTTGCTACGCACGTGGCACGTTCCACGCACGTGCGTGTTCACGCAGGCGTGAGGGTGGCCGTCCCGCGCAGGTGCTGCGTTTTCAGCGATTTCGCACGCCCTCTGCCACGAAGCGGTAAGCCGCTGCCTCGAGCGGGGAGGTTCAGAGGCTGCCAGTTTAACATTCGCTCAGCGACAAGAAATGAGAAGTCGACAAAGTTCTGTAACGTTTCCGGAGTCTGGCGGAGCTGAGTTTTTCACGAGTAATTCGTAATGTTGTAATGATTGTTCTTACCGCCCAACCTCCAGATGCCAAGGCACTCAAAACGGTACCAAACGTTGTATGTCAGTAGAGTGTGAACCAAAACACCGACTTAGTTCGTGTAGTGCGCCGTCGTGGAGTAGAACATGCGTAAACGGTAACTAAAAGTGTGACCAGAACTACGGAACGCAGGAAAAGGGTGTGAGTGATCGAATTGCTGATCTCGCGTGCGTGAAAAGGTAGAGCGTACAAACCCCACTTATGACAATTTTTTTAACTGTTTACGCATGAACTGTTATATGGGAGAACATTTTCCTGACATGCAAAAAGACATTTCGGAGTTTGTAGCAAATTTCTTTTTGGGGTCTGCTTTCCCTTCGTTAGTTGAACGTTATGTAATTCTAACTGATCTTATTATTTTGTTTATTATTATTAATTATTATTATTATTATTATTATTATTATTACTATTACTTCCGTACGTGTGATGCAATTGTTTCTTTATTTTTCTGTTCTGATTGTACAATCTGTGAAACTACATATCTACTCTATAGGTTTACTATTTTCGAGTCCGCCCGTGGTAGCCGAGTGGTCAGCGCTACAGAATGTCAATCCTAAGGGCCCGGGTTCGATTCCCGGCTGGGTCGGAGATTTTCTCTGCTCAGGGACTGGGTGTTATGTTGTCCTAATCATCGTCGTCATTTCATCCCCCTCGACACGCAAGTCGCCGAAGTGGCGTCGAATCGAATGGCCTACACCCAGCGAACGGTCTACCCGACAGGAGGCCCTCGTCACACGACATTTGTTTACTTTCATATTGTCGGATCAGATTACGCACGTAAGTTCACTACGTAAAAAACTCTGTTAATCTGTCATATCTAGAAATGGTTACTGTATTTTGCATTCCTGCGCGACACCCTACTATATAAGCCAGAATAAAACCAGCTTGACCGTTAAATAATGTAATGTTTGTGTCCCTCGTACACGCGAAAACTGTCTCCGTTCATCCACGAATGATCGCATAGCGCAGAGCTGGCAGTTTACTCAACAGTAATCACCGTCTTTCTTCAGTACACATTGGTACGCTGCAAATATTTAAAATGCGTAAGTCGAGTCCTCGCACTCGAAAGCCAGTCCACCAGTCACCAACCATCGCCTCCGCCTCACCGTCCCCTCCCCCTCGATTGTTCACTTTGAATAGTCTTAAGCTATCTTGTGGCAAAGGTATACAGGGCGATTTTTTCCACCGCGCACAAAATCCAGGCATTGATCCATGAGATGGTCGCCAACAGGAAAGGTATAGTGAACTTATGCCCGGAAATGCATGGTTTCCATGCTAACGATCATTTATTCAACCATACTTTGTTACAAAGACTGCGGTGTAATAAGCGCTGTACCACGCAGCCACAGTTAAATTATGCACGTTTCCTCACAGAGGGTGGTACTGTTCCCTCGTTCGTCATACCCTGCCGCCCTCTCCTCCCATAGCAATTGGTAATCTTGTGTGAGATTCACTTCCCTAGCTGACTCACCTTGTAGTGGATGTGATACAGTGTTGTACACTAAGGTTTCGTATTCCGGGATGTGCGTCATCCATCCTGCTCACAGATGAGACCACCTTTACAAGGAGTGGTAACTTCAACTTTCGTAAAGTCATCTGTATGTATGTGTTAAACCGGGGACCTACAAACAACGGAAAGCCTTCGTCCCGCCGTAGCCCTCAGTGGTTCCAAACCCCAGAACATCCCACAGCAGCCCTCCCACCCCACCGCCGCCCCACACCGAACCCAGGGTTATTGTGAGGTTCGGCCCCCAGTGGACCACCCCTGGATCGTCTCACACCAGACGAGTGTAACCCCAAATGTTTGCGTGGTAGAGCAATTATGGTGTACGCGTACGTGGAGACAGTCTCTGCGCAGAAATCGCCGACATAGTGTAGCTGAGGCGGAATAAGCGGAACCAGCCCGCATTCGCAGAGGCAGATGGACAATCGCCTTAAAAACCACCCACAGGCTGACCGGCACACCGGACCTCGACACTAACCCGCCCGGCGTTAGACCGCGCGGCTAGCCGGCGGGCAGGACTCCCATAGTATGGCGAAGGCGAATCACCAGCATCGGTGCACCCGAAATGTGTGGTCCCGGATAATTGGCGACCGTATTTTGGGACCAATCTTCCTTCCCCGTCGCCTAACAGGCCGGAACTATCGGCGTTTCTTCAAAATCAAATGGCTCTGAGCACTATGGGATTTAACTTCTGAGGTCATCAGTCCCCTAGAACTTAGAACTACTTAAACCTAACTAACTTAAGGACATCACACACATCCATGCCCGAGGCAGGATTCGAACCTGCGACGTAGCGGTCGCGCGGTTACAGACTCAAGCGCCTAGAACCGCTCGGCCACATCGGCCGGCACTTCGAACGTCCTTGGTTATTTTGGGACGAGATTTGACCTGGTACACTCTGCAGTATGGTGGCCACAGACAAGGGGGTCGTTTGCGAAAACTGTTGACTCTAACAGCTGGACGAATCGTTTGGTAAGGTCCTCTTTGGTAAAGGCAAGCACCGCGTGTGTTCGACGCATGAACTGTTATTTGAAAACGAACTGTTTGCCCGGGCCACTTGCTCCAAGTGTTATTGTCCTAATGATTCGCCTTGAACACCATTTGTGCTTTTTATTGTGGTTTTAATTATCTGTTTCTGATGGCCATTTGTTTGCTGCTTAGCGTCTATCTTTTTGAACAGTAGTCTTACCACGTACTGTAAGTTGTAGAACTCAAATTTCTTCTTTACCTACCTCATTGTGATCTGTTGTGCAATATCAAAGGTACATAAGGTGTTTATAAATCAATTGTCTGCTGTGATGCAGCAACAGAGTTATTGAGTTTGCTGTAAAGTTTAGCTTAAATAAATTCGCAAAGTCGAAGTTTTCCAATAGGTCGGGGTTATTTAAATGTTCTTAAAGATTTCGTTATCTACAGTTTAGTTCACAAGTTTTAAATCTTACTTGTTGCTCTGTTTTTTAAGGTTCCTTGTTTTAAAGCTTTTTTTTTACTAATAGAGCTTAACTTAAAGGTTTCATTATCTTGTTGCTCAGTTGTTAAAAGGAATCCTTAGAATTTCACTACCTAAGTTATTTGTGGCCGATTCTGGCTTGTCTTAAAATTTTACGTTTTGCACCTTTTACAATCTACCTTTTCTCTGTTTTAGTAGTGCCTTAACTGTACAAGGGACCAATCCGCGAGTCCGTTCCCTGTTAGTCGGAACTGTATCACAGTAAAATTAAATTTGAAGTGTTCCTCCTGTTACTAAATGCTAAATTTGGTAATGAGATGTTGGCCTCTTGGCTCATTGATTCACTTGTGTTTGGTGTCACTAAATATTCTCAAGAATCAATAAAGAGTGTTTAATTTGGTTAAATATTTTTTCTGGCATAGACACTTACCGCTCAACCTAAATCCTACATCCATACCGGTTTATTACTAAATAGAAAAAAAATACATCCGTGATGTCGGTGGATCGCTCGCGCTGCTCGTGATGTGGCTCTTCCTGAGCAGTTTCGCTCAAGGACTTCGACTTGCTCCGCTGTGGTAGCGTCCTCATAGGCAGTGATCCAGGATCACCAAGGCCGAAAACATCCACAGGTTCAAAAACGAAACTTGGCAGTCTTGTAACTAATAATTTTGTCTTCCAGATTTCTTATGATCCAATTGAAAATAACATATTAAGCCGACTGTTTCGAAGTGGATCATCTCTATTTCATAACCGAAAGAAAATGGTCACATTTTTCTTTTCCTTTCTAAGATTAAAACGTTGTCAAAATCTAGTTTCACGCCAGATTACGAGAAATATATGTTTACGTACGAGGGAAACACCATAAGAAAGTTAAATTAACTACTATGTATCAATATTTCAAAGACACATTCAAAGGATGGATTTCATTGCACGGCTTGGTGATAGCTCCCTACTTGACTGCGAATTGAAATACTAGCGCCTACTCTCATTTCCAGTGACGATGGTCCGCACGTGGCAACGAAATCTCCAGCAGTTTCCATCTCCGTCACCTGCTGCTGGCCAGTCAATCTGACCGGCCCTTCTGCTTCCGGAAGACTTTGTTGACGTTTGCGTTGCTACCTTGTTTCTTCGATTTCAGAGCACGGGACAGTCTGCTACTGCCTGCCTTAGCGTACCTCACCTGCCCCACGTTGTCTGTCGTTACGCTCGTTAACGGTCGATCCGAACAAGGCACGTCGCCAACCTGTTCCATGTCATCAGCCTCTTCCATTCTAAGTAGTGCTCCACAACTACGATACATTACAGGAATGACACTGTGGCTGACACATTCATCAGTTGAATAAAACTTGTTATCTACCGGTTTCAACCTACATAACGATCTCTAGTCACCTGAATGAATGTAAGCTATGCACGAAAGAGACACCCAACACCGCCAGCTGCTTTCGTACATAAATTCCACTATCTCAGTATGGCCTTGTATGCTGAAACCGTTTGTGAATAAAGCTGTTCACCTCAGCAGAGGAAGGTATTAAGTCACATTGCCATTCCTGCTATTCCTTTCTGTCCCGAACAAACTGGTTTCCGCTCACGGCTTCCGTTCTGTGCATTCGAACTAACATCGCTTCTACATATATACGATTACTCTGCAATTCGCAGAGGTTTCATAGAACCACGTTCAGACTATTTGACGACCGTTCTGCTCTTGAATAATTCTGAGAAAAATGAACACCTAAATCTTTCTGTGCAAGCTCTGATTTTTCTTATTTTATTACGATGGTTATTTCTCTCCACGTAGATAGATTCAGCAACATATTTTCATATTCGAAGAAGAAAGATGGTGGCTGAAATTTCGTGAAAAGATCTTACCGCAACAACAAAAAACGCTTTAATTTTAATGATTGCCACCCTAGCTCTCTCCCTTATTTCATAATAATAGAAAACAAATTGCCCTCCTTTAAACTTTCTCGATATCCTCCATCAGGCCTATCTGTTAAGTATCCCATACCCCGCAACAGTGCTTCACAAAAGGATAGACAAGCACAGTGTACACAATTTTTAAATACCCCAAAAGTCTCTGATCCCGAATATTTGTTTATTCAATTATGATCAGCTTCAGATAGATCTAAAAACAGAAAAGAGCATATTTATGAAAAAAATGTAGGTAATAGTAGGCTAACAAGACGACACAAGCAGTGTCGTAATATACAGGGTGGTCAGAAACAGTCTAAAAAAGCTTGTAAGGATGTTGCAGGGTAGGTTATGCTGAGAATTAATTTTTAAGAAAAAATTTGATACGTTGCGCCATTTCAGAGTTAATTAGCATTGACGTTTAGCCAACCAGGCCGTTGCGCTTGCAAATTCAAGCGGCCCGCCAGACACAATTACTGTCGCTTGTTCTGATAACGTGGATAACAGCGTCCGTGATAGTTCAATCGTTGGCTCGAGTTCGATACTTATTCGTGTCCCATGTCCAATTTTTGTATCGCTCTCCTGTTCGGTTTTAGGAAACAAAATGAAGGACACGTTCGGGAATATCGCCTCTGGTGGGCCGCTTCTATTTCCGGGCTGATGCTGCTTCAGATCGCGTTCAAATTTCGTCGAATGGCTTTAAACGGTCCCTAGCGGTTCCACTCTGTACGCCGAACAAAAAAACGTGGTCGTATAGCACTCCAGGCGTGTGCGATCAAATTCAATGCGGCTGCTGGCCTACGATGTCCTTGGAAAGGGGTTGAAGCGTCCGGGTGACGTCACCAGCGTCTTAGATTATCAAGAACATCGTCCTGCTGCACATCGCACTGCCAACTTTCATTTTAGACCGCGAAATTTGTGTTGGAATAAACGCACCAAGGAAAGGGGTGGTTTCAGTGCCGCCCTTAATGCCAGCCCCTAAGGCCTTTTCATGTCGGTTCTGAACGGCGATGTGTGTGAAATTTTTTCTTCTGCTAGCGTTATTCAAACGATGAGCGTTGCGTTCTGACCTCCACTGTACACGCATCAAGAGAAGGGGTGACATGTGGATAATATGGGGAGGTGTGTCTATCTTTCCCATGGTGTGACATACCCACGTGGCGTTGTTATTCACATGTGTTGACACCTCGCTGTTTGAAGCATCGTACAGCTCTAGGCGTACGTCGAAGGACGCCACGCTTTTACACCTTTCAGCCAAATTTTAAACTTCTATCTCGCAATGGGAGACAATTACGTCGTTTCGAAAAAGTGAACCTTCACTGTGTCATGCAGCGTAGTTTCCAGCATTCTCCTGCACCATAATGTTGCGAAAGCTTCTATACTCTTCTTATCTCAGTTACGTGACTGGATTCGTAATTTCGTGTCAGCGAGGTCACAGTAAGTTGTAACTGACGGAAAGTCATCGAGTAAAACAGAAATGGTTTCTGGCGTTGACCAAAGTACTGTTATGGCCCTCTGCTGTTCTATATAAACGATCGTCTTAGGTTGTTTGGGAATGATGCTGTCGTTTATCATCTAGTGAAGTCATCAGAAGATCAAAACAAATTGCAAAAAGATTTAGAAAAGATATCTGTATGGTGCAAAAATCGGCAATTGACTCTAAATGATGAAAAGTATCATGTCATCCACATCGGTGCTAAAAGTAATCAATTAAACTTCGGCTACACGAGGAATAATTCATATCAAAGGCCGAAAATTCAACTAAATACCTAGGAATTACAATTACGAATAACTTAAACTAGGAGGAAAGTTTGGAAATTTGTGGTAAGGTCTCAT
Source organism: Schistocerca piceifrons (assembly GCF_021461385.2). Taxonomy (NCBI): domain Eukaryota; kingdom Metazoa; phylum Arthropoda; class Insecta; order Orthoptera; family Acrididae; genus Schistocerca; species Schistocerca piceifrons. Next base: position 82,313,912 of record NC_060142.1, on the reverse strand, counting down.
GGGACCAAACAGCTGAGGTCATCGGTCCCTAAGCTTACACACTACTTAATCTAACTTACGCCAAGGACGACACACACACCCATGCCCGAGGGAGGACTCGAACCTCCGACGGGGCAGCCGCGCGGCTAAATTGGAAGAAACACATAGACAATGTTGTGGGGAAGGCTAACCGAAGACTGCGTTTTGTTATCTGGACGCTTAGAAAATGTAACAGATCTACTAAAGAGACTGCCTACACTGGAACGCGGTCTGAGATCCTTACCAGATAGTTTTAACAGAGTACATCCAGAAGATTCACAGAAGAGTAGCAAGTTTTCTGCTATCGAGAAATAGGGGAGAGAGTGTCACTGACATGATACAGGATTTGGGGTGGTCACATTAAAACAAAGGCGTTTTTCATTGCGGCAGAATATTGTCACGAAATTTCAATTACCAACTTACTCCTCCGAATGCTAAAATATTTTATTGACACCGATTTACATAGGGAGTAGATCATCATAGTAAAATAAACGAATTCAGAGCTCGCAAGGAAAGATGTAGGTGTTCGTTTTTCCCGCACGCTGTTCGGCATTGAAATAATAGGCAATTATTGTGGAGGAGGTTCCATGAAGCCTCTGCCAGGCACATAAGTGTGATTTGCAGAGTGTATATGTAAGTGTAGATGTACGTAGACCTGTAGCGTTTATCATTTACGTTTCACTTCCACACTACAGAGACATACTTTCAGAAAAATTATATTGCTAACTAACGACCCATCCGGCCTTCCAAGAGTGGCACTATGTTTCTACAGCTGGACTAATTGTCTAACACAACACTAATTTTGTTTTTCGCGCCGCTGTGTATAGTTATGATTAAAATTCAGTGAACAACGTCAGCTTACTCAATATTAATTCCAAATTCTATAATGTAAACAATGTAAGCAGAACACGCCAAGAAAATTTTCAGGAGGAATGAATTAATCTACAAGCATCATCATAGTTGAGTCGATTCGCATCAAATATTTATAAATTGTATACACAAATCTCCGTTGTGAATCAGTATGGCTACATTATCGGAAAAAACTAGTAAACTTGGAAAGTCCGATGACAACATTTGCCACCTGGAGGATAGTAGATGTACTGATAACGGTTTTAAAGTCGTCCGCCAGAAGATAGCGTAGCTGCATAGCTACCAGAACGCGATCTGTGTCTACGCTTTAGTTGGTAATGCTCACAGCCTCAGCATGGTGCAAACATGTGAAGCAAGCAGACAACCATGTACGTAGAAGCACTCGTGCTTCATAGAGCCAACTGAGTAAGTTTGAAAGCGGTCAAATTGTGGCCTTCCGGGTGGTGGGATGGTCCTTTCGGACACACAACACAAGTTGCACGTACTGCGTCAGTTCTGCAACGATGCTGGTATCAGTGGTCGCGTAAACATTCCCACATTCGTAGACGAGGTTCCCAACGTCCATGCAGCATAAACGCCCGCCAGGATCGTCGAATCGTAAAGGCAGCAGTTGCACATCGTGCAACTGCCACAGCACAGATGACAGGGTTTGTGAAACCACACGTGTCGACACGAGCTGTTGCGAAAGAGTTATTACCAGTGTGGCTATGGGCACACACACCTTAGTCCATCTTCCACTCACGCCATGGCATCGACGTGGACGGCTCAAATGGTGCCATCGTAAGATCACTTGGAAGATGAATTGGCGCGCCATGGTTTTCAGCGATGAAAGCAGATTCTGTCTGCACGCAAGTGGCGGTCGCTGGCACGTAACACGTAGACCTGTTGAGCGCTATCTCGTAGAGTGCTTTCGTATGAGACACAGTGGCCCCATCCCAGGCCTTATGATCCTGGGTGCGGTAAGTTATAACTCCCGTTGACCTTTGGTGTTTCTGGAGGGGACTCTAACCAGGGCTCGATACGTGTATAACATTGTTGGAACCGTTCTTTGTCTGCCGTTAGTGCAACAGGAAGGCGATGCGTTTCTCCAAGAGGATAATGCCCGCTCACACATTGCCTGCGAAATTCAACGTGCTCTGTAAGACGTGCAGAAACTTCCTTGGCCAGCACTATCCCCGGACTCGTCTCCAATCAAGCACATGAGAGATACGTTAGGACGAGAAGTGACCCATGCAAGTCGTCAGCCAACAACCCTTACAGAACTACTTGAAGAGGTCGAGCAGTTGTGGCATAACCTATCCTAGGACAGTATCCGCCATCACTCCGATCGACTGGACGCCAGGGTCACCGCCTACATTGCCGCTCGTCGAGAGTGCACCACATACCAATATGGGTTTCTTTCAGCATGCGTTGACAGGCGGTACCAAACAACCACACGTGCTATTGATCTGTAAATGTAATTATTTCATGTACTCTACATGCACTGTTGCAACAATGAGTCCGCAGCTCGTGGTCGTGTGGTAGCGTTCTCGCTTCCCACGCCCGGGTTCGATTTCCGGCGGGGTCAGGGATTTTCTCTGCCTCGTGATGACTGGGTGTTGTGTGATGTCCTTAGGTTAGTTAGGTTTAAGTAGTTCTAAGTTCTAGGGGACTGATGACCATAGATGTTAAGTCCCATAGTGCTCAGAGCCATTTTTTGCAACAATGAAACATGAGTGAATTGGAAACCTCTAAAAGGGTGTACTAATCTTTTTCCGGTAGTGTATTAATGAATCAGAGCCCCTATTGTTGTCCATGAGGTTAGTCTTCACTTACAGGCCGTAAAACCTGGCGAAAGACTTTGGTTTAGGAAATGTAGTGAACTGGCGTTTGAAAATTTTTATTTTTCAGTCTCTCTTTTCGTTCTTAAGAACCTTCAATATCTCAGCGCGTCAGCAATCGTTGGTTAATATATTAAAAAACTAGAAACCCGCCTCGATTGCGAAAAAAGCACCTAGTGTTAACCCAGGTTCCTCATTTTCCTTTTACCATTAAGGTGATTTTAGCCCTTTGAACACCTCACGTTTTATCCCTATATCTTTATTAATCTTTATTATCACGACGTCTTTAGATTACGTCGCCTCAGCTCCCCCCCCCCCCCCCCCCTTCCCACGCCCGGCTAACTACTGGCTTTAGGTATAGTTTTTAAGAGTTCCTTCTGTTGTCATAGGTAGCTTCATATATGTTTCTTTCCTAGCATAAGCAACCGTGTGCGGTTATTTTTAGGTTTCATCTCCTATTTAGCTCGTCACTTATTCTATCCATTTCATTTTTTGATATACGTTGATCCACGGCTGGGAATATATGGGCTATTTAGCCCCGACCCATGTATAAACTTTCTCGTATTCGTATGCGCATGCGCATTCAAGTAACTTCCCTTGTATTGCGCAAGTGCATAGGTAACGGGTCTGGCTTGTAAGTGAGCGATCATTTGTAGCTGCAGTTTATGGCGGGTCATGGCCCATCGAACGTAGGCCGGTATGAGGTGGAGTGTACGTATGTACTGTTTGTGTTTCCTTTTCTTTTTCGTTTATAAATGTATAGATATGGTGTTCTTTTAATCATTGACAAAGGCCTTCTTATGCACTTCTGGATTTTATTGTTGTTCTGAAGAAGGTGTAGTTATCTACGCCGAAACCTGGGTTAACACTAGGTGCTTTTTTCGCAATCGAGGCGGATTTTTAGTTTTTAATATCTTTTCGTTCTATTGTCATCCGCATTTTATATCCTTCCTGTTTTAGCCATCGTTTGTTACTTCGCTGCCCAAATAGAAAAATAGCTCTACCACAAAATGGTTCAAATGGCTCTGAGCACTATGTGACTTAACATCCGTGGTCATCAGTCCCCTAGAACTTAGAACTACTTAAACCTAACTAACCTAAGGACATCACACACATCCATGCCCGAGGCAGGATTCGAACCTGCGACCGTAGCGGTCGCACGGTTCCAGACTGTAGCGCCTAGAACCTCTCGGCCACTCCGGCCGGCAGCTCTACTACATTTAGTGTTCATTTTCCTTTATACGGGACATAGTCAGTCGCAAAATGAATCTAAGAACAGTATTGAGGCCAATTTCGGCTGAAAACCAAAGAGGGACACTTTCATTTTGTGCCACCCGTCTCAACTGTAATGCGCATTTTACAGAGACGAACTCCTAGTTTGCAGCAGAGGAAACAAAAGAAGTAGCACGAATTTATTCTCACCGAAAATCCTTCCGTCTACGATGAAAGTCTTTTAAGGCGCGAAGGGGCGTTCGTGTAGAGACTAGGTACTGTAGGAAGAAGAGGAATAGGAAAGAATTGTAGCAAGAGGAAGGGAAGTAAAAGGAAACGAGGTGCGGAAGGCGGGAGAGGATTGAGACTATGATAAATTGACGTGAGTGCAGCGGACGGGTTTTAAGCTGAAAAGGCTATGCACGGCGTGGTGGAGAGACCGGAGGGCGAAAATTTATACGGGAGAGATGAGAGAGAATGGCAGGGGACGCTGAGTCAGAGCGGAGGGCGTCTGAATAAAAGATGAGGCGAGTGTAGAGGAGAGCGGAGAGGCCCGGCCGGCGGCGCACGGCAAGTTTTAATTGAATGAAGCCGTGGCCCGCGGCCGTCGCTGATTGGGCAGCGCTTGCGCGCGTGTGTGGATGTGTGTGCGCACGCAGCGCGGCGCCATAACCCAGCCAACCGCGGCTCTGTGGCGCGCGTACGTCACTACACGCACCACTTTTCTCTCCATTCAAATCGAGCAACGAAAGGCAGGGGTGACGCGTAAACCTCCGATACGGCTGCAAGACGTCCACCTGTTGAGCTGTAATGTCAGAAAGATTTGGAAAAAAGCACTTCATCCCAAAGTGCCGGCAAGTTACAATAATTTTAATAGTATAGTTCTACGAATACAGTGACGAGCCAAAAAATTATGACCACCTGTTTCGTAGCGAGTTGGTCCACCTTTGGAACGCAATTTAGCAGCGATTCCGCGTGACATGGATCGAGACGTCCTTAGTAGGTTTCCGGAGCTATGAGGTAGCATATGTCAATACACAGGACTCGCAGTTCCCGCAAATTACGGGCTGGTGGTTTGTCGGTGCGGAGTTACGCCCGGCAGCACCCCAGATTTCTTCTTTTGGGTTCGTATCAGGTGCATCTGATGACCAAGACATTAGCGTGAGTTCATGGCAATGGTCCTCAAATCACTGTAGCGCGATTCTGGCCTTGAGACATGGATGGTTATCCTGCTGGAAGATGCCATAGCGCTTCAGTCTGGAACCGCGTGACCGCTACGGTCGCAGGTTCGAATCCTGCCTCGGGCATGGTTGTGTGTGATGTCCTTAGGTTAGTTAGGTTTAAGTAGTTCTAAGTTCTAGGGGACTGATGACCACAGATGTTAAGTCCCATAGTGCTCAGAGCCATTTGAACCATTTGATGCCATAGCCATCGTGGAAGACACGATCCTTCAAGGGTGCAGGTAGCTACAATAACGTTCGTGTAATCCACAGTGTCATGCAATTGTCCTTCCTAGCGTTACCCAGCTCCCAAAGGCCTGCAACTAATATATTTTTCCCACCGGTAATTCCACTGTTCGAAGCATTTTTTGCCGTCATCTTTTTGAAAAGGCTGACAACTCCTCTCTTGTTTTTTTTTGTTGACTTCTCCAATGTTGTCAAATCGGTGTCCTTCCATGCCCCTCTTCATGTGCGGAAATAAGAAAAAGTCGAATGGAGCCAGGTCATGCGAGTAAGCTGCGTAGGGTAGCGTAACTATGTCATTTCTAGCTAAAAACTGTCTTAACAGAGATGGCTGTATGAGCAAGTGGGTTGTCGTGGTGGAAAAACCAGTCTCCTGTCTCCCCAAACGTTCCGGTAAAATTCGCTAAACCGAGCTCCAAGATAACCCACTAATCTCTGACAGCTATCAATTGTCTATCGACGGTTTGTCAGCACAAGCTCTCGAATTTTTTCAATATTTTAGTCGATCCTAGCAATTTATGGACTTTCAGAACAATATTTGTCATTAGTCGACATGTCGCCACTTTTAAATCGAGCAAATGACTCCACTTTTAAATCGAGCAAATCACCCGTACACTTGTGTGTCACCTTGGTAAGCTGGTTTCAAAATTAAAACAGTTTCAGCAGCACTTTTAGCGAGTAGAAAACAAAATTTAAGAGCTACACGTTGTTCACTTAAATTTGCCGTCATATAAAACGAAACAAGAACAAAACAGCGTTAGCAAAAAGTTGAGATTAAAAGAACAGGTCAGACGACAACATAGGCTGCCCTGCCTAGCGGCAGAAATGCATACTACACAAGTTTCGCCACGGCAGTGCTCTTCCGGTTTTGCTTTATTATTATTATTATTATTATTATTTTTTGGTACCCCCTCGTACACAAAGTTCCGAAATACATAAGTAAAGCGAAATTTTATTTTGTAAACGTATCAGAGATCTGCCTCAGTGACCTTCACCAGCTTGTTTGATCGAGCACATTTTCTGTTGTGGCCAAAGCCGAAAACATATAATCTACTTCCATTGTAATATTGTGACCAGTGACGACTTTTCTTCTTTTGGAGTGACGCAGGGAAACGGCTCTGCTTCTTCTCCTTCCTCTTCGTTCTTGTCAAACGGAACAACCTAAGCTACTGCGTCGGTCAGGTCACCGCCGACCTCCACTTCGTCAAACTGTCAAACGCAACGGTGTGTCGTAAGTCAGGAAGAGTGCGTCACATATTGTGGAAACGCGCATCCATCTCTCCGCTCTTGTGGTATTGTTGCAGTTGATTTTTTCCCTCCTTGATGAATAGGCATTTCTCGAAGCAGTCATTCATTCCCCCCAGTGCTTTATCAGACAAGGTCACAGCTTCCGAAACTTACGTTGGGCATCTGACCAACTTAAATGCTATCCTATATCGTGAACCAAAATCTTTGCAGTGTTAAGTTTTAAGTAAGCGCATAACATCTAATGGCCTTTTTTCACTACAATGACTAAGCCATTTCAGTAACCATTTGAGTAACCATTCTTCAGGACTCAGGAACTCACCTTTTCAGGTCCGTTTCGCACGCCCATGTTATACATTTTCTGCAATCCGACCTGTGTACTTCAAGATTGTCGACAGTTTGGACGGCGGAATACCAAAAGTTTTCGTTATAGTCTTTTTTTTCTGTATCCTCATTTCACGGCCCCAGTAACAAAACATATGCACTTCCTTGAAGTAATTTTTACAACTGATTTGTATATTCTAATGCGTTATTCACTAAGAGAAACAAAGAAACGTTGCAGAGAGTTGATTGCTCAAATAATTACCGCAATAATTGATTAAAGAATCCCAGTTACCGAGTGACAGATGGCTCCTAACTTCGAGTTATAAAGCGTTTGTGGCCAATCTATCACGACAATCGCTTCGATTTATCGAGTGTACCGAAACACGTAAGATGTCTTCCATTTATCAAAATATTTTCAAGGAACCAGTCTACTACTACGATTTATCGAGAAATTCAATTTATCGAGGTTCGAATTAACAAGAGTCAATTATATATTCCTAGAATCCTCATTTGCAGCTGGTTCTTCGACTTTATACATATGCTCTCACGAGACAGTTTGTGTCAATCTTCAAGCGTCTGTCACTTAAGGCTTATGTTTTGCGTCTCCTTGACGCACTCCCGTGGGTCGAACAAACCTGTGGCCATCGTAGCTGTTAAATATCCCCTGTTAGTTCTATTTGTACTCGCCACATACACTTGTCCAATAGTCTAGGGTGGGCCGCACGAATGTTTTGCAAGTGTTCTCCTTTGGCTACATATTCCTTGTGTCCTCCTCATAAATCGGAGCCTGGCACCTGATTAACCTACAAAAGAGTCTAGACGGTCGTTCCATTTAATATCACTACAAACATTCAAAAAAATTTCTTTTTAAAACTCAGTCTTGATCGCACCACGTATGCTACAAGAACATAGGTGGCCGGTTTCGGTCGTATCACATGACCGTCATCAGACCTGTAATTTAATTTAGAAAGTAATAGAAACCTTAATAAATTGACAATAAAATATGATACAATGCTTATAAGGATAAAATACGATAAGACTTGTTATACCCATGGCATCCTTCGTAGATGGTAGGTGGAGCACTCTTCTCAGTTGCTGTGATGTCAACTGGTGCCAGAAAGTGACTGGTATACGCTTAAATACGAAGATGCTCCGCCTACCTCTTCTCACTCTACCTCATGTCAACCAATTTTTACGTTTTCACAATTATGTGAACCCGTTTTTCACTGATGGTCATGTGATATGACCGAAACCGGCCACCTATGTTTTTGTGGCATACATGGAGCGATCAAGACTGAATTTTAAAAAGAAAAATTTTTTAAAATTTTTTCGATCGCTGTTCCAAGAAATGGCTCAAATGGCTCTGAGCACTATGGGACTTAACATCTGACGTCATCAGTCCCCCAGACTTAGAACTACTTAAACCTAACTAACCTAAGGATATCACAAACATCCATGCCCGAGGCAGGATTCGAACCTGCGACCGTAGCACGGTTCCGGACTGAAGTGCCTAGAACCGCTACGCCACAGCGGCCGGCCGCTGTTCCAAAATTGTTTATTAAAACTACAAATATTGTCATACAATACTATGTTTTTTCGTTTTGCGAAGTGCACAATTTTATATTTCTGAACATTGAAATCTGAACATTCAAATCAACATGCTAATCTTTGCACCATTTTGAAATCTCATCAAGTAGTGACTCAATACTTATACAGGGATGTCCAGTCGGTACCTCATTATACACTCTCTAAGAAAACAAAAGGCACACCACAAAGGAATTATCCCAATGGGGAGGAAATCGGCAGAAGTGGTTCACATGTGCAAATAAACAAATGATCACGATTTCAGAAAAAAATTGGATGATTTGTTCAAGTTGGATGATTTATTCAAGAGAAATAGCTTCACATATTGGCTGAACTCTTGTCCTTATGCAAGCAGTTATTGGTCTTGGCACTGATTGTTAGAGCTGTTGAATATCCTCCGGAGGGATAGCGAGCCAAATTCAGTCCAGTCGGCACGTTAGCATCGTCAAAATTGCGAGCTGGTTGGAGGGCACTGCCCACAATGCTCCATACGTTCTCAATTGGGAATCTTGCTGGTCAAGGTAGAGTTTGGCAAGCACCAAAACAATCAGCACAAGCTCTCGCCGTGCGCGGGCGGTCATTATTTTGCTGAAATATACACTAAGGATGGCCTGCCACGGAGGGCAACAAAACGGGGCGTAGAGAATCTTCGACGTACCGCTTTACCGTAAAGGCGCCGGAGATGGCGAGCGACACTCAGGTTGGGGTGCCATCGCTGTTCGGTGTGTCTCCAGACACCTCTTCGCTGGACATAGGAGCTCAGTTCGGAGTGGGAGTCACCACTGGAGACGATTCTACTCCAGTCAGTGAGATTCGAGGCCGAATGTGCTCGACACAATTGCAAACGGGTTTGTCAGTGTAGAGATGTGTACGCCGACTACCATTCGTAGATGGCGCAAACGGTGCCGTAGCTCAGCCCCCTTTCTGTGACCCGCCTATTAATAAACTTTGTGGTCACTGAAGCACCAGTTGCTCGTCGAATCGATGATAATGGTGAATCCGGGGCTGTGAATGTCTCTCTTATGATTGCTCGGTCCTCACGCCCTGCCATGTCTCTAGGTCGACTGCTTCCTTCTCGACGCTGTATTTGGCCACGGTTCACCCATTCCTGCCAACATCGTCGAATAGCAGCACTGCTCCTATTCAAATGTCGAGTTATTCGCCGATTACTGCAACCGGCTTCTTTGAGCCCAGCTACGCATCGTCTCTAAAATGCTGACATCCGCTTAAATTGTTCATGCACCTGTCCGCTAGGAATAGCTACTGTCCAACTGAGTTCGGGTGGAGGACATTACTGTTTAACGTCCCATCGACAACGAGATCGTTGGAGACGGAACTGAGTACACGGACTTTACGCACTGGTATCAAACACATCCCCTGTTTACTATTCTTGCCAAGTGCGCGGTGAAATTGTGCTGCACGTCGATACTTGTGTGAATATCAATTTGTGACCAATTTGCATAACTCCTTCGTTGTGCATTTCGAGATCACCAGTCCTCTGCATGTTTCTGACTTGAATTTTCTCAACAGTGAAGTGTACGGCATAAATCTGATTCTGCATATGACACAGATCTGTATTGTTGTTGTGGCCTTCAGTCCAGAGACTGGCTTGATGCAGCTCTCCATGCTACTCTATCCTGTGCAAGCTTCTTCATCTCCCAGTACCTACTGCAACCTACATCCTTCTGAATCTGTTTAGTGTATTCATCCCATGGTCTCCCTCTACGATTTTTACCCTCCGCGCTGCCCTCCAATACTAAATTGGTGATCCCTTGATGCCTCAGAATATGTTCTACCAACCGATCACTTCTTCTAGTCAAGTTGTGCCACAAATTTCTCTTCTCTCCAATTCTATTCAATACCTCCTCATTAGTTATGTGATCTACCCATCTAATCTTCAGCATTCTTCTGTAGCACCACATTTCGAAAGCTTCTATTCTCTTCTTGTCTAAATTATTTATCGTCCACGTTTCACTTCCATACATGGCTACACTCCATACAAACACATTTAGAAAAGACTTCCTGACACCTAAATCTATACTCGATGTTAACAAATTTCTCTTCAGAAACGCCTTCCTTTCCATTGCCAATCTACATTTTACATCCTCTCTACTTCGACCATCATCAGCTATTTTGCTCCCTAAATAGCAAAACTAATTTACTACGCGCCGGCCGCGGTGGTCTAGCGGTTCTGGCGCTGCAGTCCGGAACCGCGGGAATGCTACGGTCGCAGGTTCGAATCCTGCCTCGGGCATGGGTGTGTGTGATGTCCTTAGGTTAGTTAGGTTTAAGTAGTTCTAAGTTCTAGGGGACTTATGACCTAAGATGTTGAGTCCCATAGTGCTCAGAGCCATTTTTTAATTTACTACTTTAAGCGTCTCATTTCCTAATCTAATACCCTCAGCATCACCCGATTTAATTCGACTACATTCCATTAACCTTGTTTTGCTTTAGTAGTACAATATTTCATACAGACGTCACTGGCAGCTCGTAACAACAATTATCTTTTTTTCTTTAAGTTGTGGTAAGTTCTTATGGGACCAAACTGCTGAGGTCATCGGTCCCTAAGCTTACACACTACTTAATCTAACTTAAACTAACTTACGCTAAGGACGACACACACACCCATACCCGAGGGAGGAGTCGAACCTCCGACGGGGGAATTAGAATTAAATTCGGATTATATGTTAATACCTTCAGCTGCTGACGGGCGTTGATATATATCAACCGGGACAGGTGAAAATGTGTGCCCCGACCGGGACTCGAACCCGGGATCTCATGCTTACATGGCAGACACTCTATCCATCTGAGCCACCGAGGGCACATAGGATAGTGCGACTGCAGGGACTATCTCGCGCACTCCTCCCGCATGACCCACATTCTCATCTTGTATGTCCACACACTACATTCGTAGTGTCCCTACCCAACACAGTCATTACTCGTAGAGGACATTCTTATCATGTCCCGTAAGAGTTCGGTGGTCATGGCCTGTATCGCCAAAACTATATACTTATATGGATATGGTGTCTGTTCTTTCGGACACGTCCGAAAGAAGAGACACCATATCAATATAAGTAAATCCGACGGGTGAAGCCGTGCGGACCGTGACAAGATGCCTCAGACCGCTCGGCTACCCCGCGTGGCAACAATTATCTCGCTAACGGCTTATTGCAGATCCATATTTTCTGGACCGTATCAGTTTCTAGTCTCTTCTATGTTTGCTGATGAGTATGGCACACCGTGAATATTGCAACACGAGAGTAGGGAACTTCTTGCTTACATTCTTAGAATATAATGAAGTGTGACTCTTGGAATTACAAGCATTATTGTTTCAGACATGAATGGAATAGGAGCAGAACTGATGTTATATTATCAGCAGGACAAGTGGACAATACTTTAGGATTGCCCCGTCAGGAAAAGCGAACAAGAGAACGCCTATAAACTATTGAAACAGCATCTGCCGAAGTAATGACGTCAGCTGGCAGGCTTGTATGTAAGGAGTACAGAGAGGAAGTACTCACCATCACCAGGTTACATAGGCTCTTGCTCTGTATGACGTCGCTTACAACCAGGATGTCGGACCTGCAACAAGACGGAAGCGGTCAGTATGCATCAGCGCACAGTTCGCTCGTGAAACTCGTGGAAAACTGCACTTCAGCTCGTAAAAGATGCGTGGCTTACATGGCTGAAAAGGAAAGACTTAACACACGTTCACAGCATTATTTAAATGATTAACTTCGATTAAAATAACTTCGCGATCGACGTTTTCGCGAGTAGAGTGGCAGGAACAAGTTGTAAGCCAATCGTCATTCTTCTCCAGAGTGTCACGTGCTCGCTGTGTTCGTTATTTTGCACACGGATGCACAGCCTTGTCTAGCGCGGTCGGCTGCACGCCAGTAGCAATTAGGACTGTTGATATTTTTAAAAATATTGGGGATCCCATGTATCGACATTTAAAAAATATGCCTGTACCGTCGCCCGATATCTCGAACAAAGTATAGATATATCGACAGGTAGATATAGACGTACCGCCCTATACAAATATCGATAGCACATTGTAAATATACTGACGGTTTAAGAGCTGTATATTTAGGTACTGGTTTATTCTTAGATATTCTGTACATGAACAAGCTAGCAGCCTGCCCGTAATTAGAGCAAGAATTGAAAGGAAAACTATGAACGTTCACGCTTAGCGATAACCAGTTTGCTAACAATGTTAACTGCAGGTAAATAGCACAATAAAAGGTGTTCGAAGAGTCCGTCGTTTGGTTTCGTCACATACCGGATTTTGTCTGGAACACTTCTGTCGAATTTCCTTTTTTTTTCATTTCTGCCAAAGCTAGTGACCTAGCAGTTCTAGCGTCAAAACTGCGTGGTGAAGTTCAACGGAGTACTTTCTGTTGGCAGCGCCGATTACGTCAGTATTTCCCTCACAAGTCTCCATCCACCGCAATGACCAATCTTATCATTTAGATACTTGCTTTGCACAGTCAAAGAGAAAGACTGGACGTATTGAAAGCTCTAAAAGTAGTAACACTGCTTCACACAGTGAAAGTAAATTATGTTCTACTGCTATTTCAAAAGAACAGTTTCAAATATTTACCAAAATTGAGATCAAAATGTAATACTCAATAAAAATATCGGCAATCGATACTTTTGGAAAAATATCGATAAATCGGTGTCGATATCTTACCAACAGCCTTAGTATCAATGACCATGCCCCCGCTCCATCCCACTGAAATCTGTCAATTACACATCAATATACTCGAACTATAAAGAAAATATCCTTGTTTTGAACCAGCAAAGCCATCGTAAGGTCGTGCCACATGCATAATTGGGTTGTAATGAGGCGCAGAAAAATGTGTCGTTGTCTGTTAGTGGCAAACGATGCTGCGTACCTTTGTGAACGTCACAGATCAACGTCCGACCAACTTAAAAGAAAGGGAGAAGGAAAGATTAGATTTTTACGCCTAATCGTCGAGCATGTTACTAGAGGAGGCATCGATAGAGCAAGAATGCGGAAGGGAGACGGCCGTGTGCACTGCAGGTCCTGATGTCGCCGTAGAGACTGTGTCGTAGTAAATCCCACGCAGGGATCATCAGAATACTACAGGGCTATTACAAATGATTGAAGCGATTTCATAAATTCACTGTAGCTCCATTCATTGACATATGGTTACGACACACTACAGATACGTAGAAAAACTCATAAAGTTTTGTTCGGCTGAAGCCGCACTTCAGGTTTCTGCCGCCAGAGCGCTCGAGAGCGCAGTGAGACAAAATGGCGACAGGAGCCGAGAAAGCGTATGTCGTGCTTGAAATGCACTCACATCAGTCAGTCATAACAGTGCAACGACACTTCAGGACGAAGTTCAACAAAGATCCACCAACTGCTAACTCCATTCGGCGATGGTATGCGCAGTTTAAAGCTTCTGGATGCCTCTGTAAGGGGAAATCAACGGGTCGGCCTGCAGTGAGCGAAGAAACGGTTGAACGCGTGCGGGCAAGTTTCACACGTAGCCCGCGGAAGTCGACGAACAAAGCAAGCAGGGAGCTAAATGTACCACAGCCGACGGTTTGGAAAATCTTACGGAAAAGGCTAAAGCAGAAGCCTTACCGTTTACAATTGCTACAAGCCCTGACACCCGATGACAAAGTCAAACGCTTTGAATTTTCGGCGCGGTTGCAACAGCTCGTGGAAGAGGATGCGTTCAGTGCGAAACTTGTTTTCAGTGATGAAGCAACATTTTTTCTTAATGGTGAAGTGACAGACACAATGTGCGAATCTGGGCGGTAGAGAATCCTCACGCATTCGTGCAGCAAATTCGCAATTCACCAAAAGTTAACGTGTTTTGTGCAATCTCACGGTTTAAAGTTTACGGCCCCTTTTTCTTGTGCGAAAAAAACGTTACAGGACACGTGTATCTGGACATGCTGGAAAACGGCAGACCGACAGCGCCGACTTCATCTTTCAACAGGATAGGATGGTGCTCCACCGCACTTCCATCATGATGTTCGGCATTTCTTAAACAGGGGATTGGAAAACCGATGGATCGGTCGTGGTGGAGATCATGATCAGCAATTCATGTCATGGCCTCCACGCTCTCCCGACTTAACCCCATGCGATTTCTTTCTGTGGGGTTATGTGAAAGATTAAGTGTTTAAACCTCCTCTACCAAGAAACGTGCCAGAACTGCGAGCTCGCATCAACGATGCTTTCGAACTCATTGATGGGGACATGCCGCTCCGAGTGTGGGAGGAACTTGATTATCGGCTTGACGTCTGCCGAATCACTAAAGGGACTCATATCGAACATTTGTGAATGCCTAAAAAAACTTTTTGAGTTTTTGTATGTGTGTGCAAAGCATTGTGAAAATATCTGAAATAATAAAGTTATTGTAGAGCTGTGAAATCGCTTCAATCATTTGTAATAACCTTGTATAAGAGAGATTGTTGCCCGTGTAAAGTCAATACGAGAGTGCAAATTGATAACACAGGGACACTATACAACGAGGTGACAAAAGTCATGAGGCATCTCCTAATATCGTGTCGGACCTCCAACTGCCCGGCGTAGCTCCATGTGGCAGGG
Organism: Schistocerca piceifrons; assembly: GCF_021461385.2. NCBI lineage: Eukaryota > Metazoa > Arthropoda > Insecta > Orthoptera > Acrididae > Schistocerca > Schistocerca piceifrons. Next base: position 82,298,787 of record NC_060142.1, on the reverse strand, counting down.
ACTCAACAAGTCGTTGGAAGTCCCTTGCAGAATTATTGACCCATGCTGCCTCTATAGCCACATATAGTTCCGAAAATGTTGCCGATACACAATTTTCCGCACCATCTGATTTCTCATTTATGTCCCATAAGTGTTCGATATGACTCTGTCGGGCGAGCTGGATGGCAGATCATTTGCTCAAACTGTCCAGAATGTTCTTCAAACCAATGGCGACCAGTTGTGAGTCGGTGATATGGCGCATTGGCATCCATAAAAATTCCTTCCTTGCTTGGAAACATGGTCTCCAGGTAGTCGAGCATAACCATTTCTAGTCAATGTTCGGTTCACTGGACCATGTAAACACAGTCCATACCATTATGAAGCCACCCCCAGCTTGCACGGTGCCTTGTTGACAACTTCGGTCCATAGCTTCGTGGGATCTGCGCCACACTCGAATCCTACCATCAGCCCTTACCACCTGAAATCGGGACTCATCTCCCATCTGACCTGGCCGCGATTTTCCAGTCGTCTGGAGTAATATGGTCACGAGCCCAGGAGACACTTTGCGGCGAAGTCGTGTTGTTAGCAAAGGCACTCGCTTCGGTCGTCTGCTGCCATAGCCTATTAACGCAAAATTTCACCGCACTGTACTGATGGATACGTTCGTCGTACGTCCCACATCGATTCCTGTGGTTATTTCACACAGTGTTGCTTGTCTGTTAGCACTGACAGCTCAACACAAACACCACTGCTCTCGGTCGCTAAGTGGAGGCCGTCAGAGACTGCGTTGTCTGTGATGAGAGGTAATGCATCAAAATTTGGTATTCTTGGCACACTCTTGACACTGTGTATCTCGAAATATTGAAATCCCATAACGATTTCCGAAATGGAATGTCCGATGCGTCTATCTACAACTACCAATCCGCGTTCAAAGCCTGTTAATCGCCGTCGTGTGAGCACAATGACGTCGGAAACCTTTCCACGTTAATCGCTTGAGTACAAATGACAGCTTCGCCTGTGCACCGCCCCTTTTGTGTACGCGATACCACCGCTATCTGTATACGTGGATATCGGTCTCCTATGACTTTCGTCACCTTAGTGTAAATGATTCATCCGTTTCTGAAAGCTCTGCTTTTTCTAAACTATTACATGTACACATTAGACTGATGAGTGAATAGGACCGTAAACTCACCGAGTTTGCATTATCGCCACGACGTGGCTTTACGAGGGCAGTGCCTTGACAAAATGGCGATAAAACAAGAAAAGAATTTTTTTGTGCTGGAATATGCAGTGCAGCTCGCATTTCGAAGGAATCATGGAAGAGAACCTCCATTTAAAGACCATTCTGCGTTGGTATCGACAATTTAGGTACGATGGGTGTCACCATGTACAGTAAAGTAGCAGTCGATCAAGTGTGCCAGATGCAACCGAGAAGGAAAGTTTCGTACGTAGTATATGTAACAACGGACCGCGCAAGCAACGCACTTGAAATAACGCAGCAAATTGTTTGGAAGATTTGATTTTGTGACAGCGACTACGTTACGAACCGTACTGCGTACAGTTAGTCCAACAATTAAAACTCGAAACTGTGGCCCCCGGTCTCAATTTTGCATCATCATAACCTTGTTTATCTGGAAAGGTTAACCGCCACAACGTGTGACTGTGGGGCACTGAAAGCCCTAATGAAATTGTGGCGCATGAGGGAGATCCACAGAAGATTAGTGTTTTCTGTGAAATGTCACTGGCGAAGCGCTAGAGGGCCTTTTAGAGCTCCCTTCCTCAGTATGCAAAATTGGAACTCTTTTGTAGAATCACTTAGATGTCCGCCCGTTCTTCTGTCCGCCTCCCTATCCGTCTAATTGACTGTTAAGACTCGTTTTCAAAAATGGTTCAAAAGGCTCTGAGCACTATGGGACTTAACTTCTGAGGTCATCAGTCCCCTAGAACTTAGAACTACTTAAACCTAACTAACCTAAGGACATCACACACATCCATGCCCGAGGCAGTATTCGAACCTGCGACAGTAGCGGTCGCGTGGTTCCAGACTATAGCCCCTAGAACCGCTCGGCCACACCGGCCGGCATGACCCGTTTTCCTAAGAAGGTGAGGCCACCTTGTTGGGATCACGGATTTACTTCAAACTTTGTGCATCTTTAGTAGGCCATTAAAACAACATAACGTGCAAGTAGTAAGGTGCACCACTATGGCAATTTAGAGAAAACTGCAAGAGAAGTTTTTTCGCGTCTATTGCGTAATTGATGTGTCGGTGTGAAGATGACGGCCGTAAGAAGTCAGTGTGGTCAAGTGGTTATCATTTGCGCTTTGAACGAGGGTCCTGGACAGGGCGACGGTTCTAATTGTCATGACATACATTATCTGCAGTAGCCGAAGAAGAGGGAGTCACCTTCATTTTTGTAGGAGAAGTATAAATTCTGTGATATTCAAAAAATTTGCGCCTACGCTATTTGTTCTCGCTACATTAACAACGTCTCACCGCTACGCAAGTTAACTTCCAAATGGAGCCTGCCTCTGTGTCTGCAGCTCGAAGCGTCCAGCTGCAAAGTAATTTCCGGTAGCTTAGTAGCTTGCATGTATAAGGGATTTTGCAAATCACGATAGGTAAACATTTTCAGGAAAACTCCATGCGATTCTCCGTTTACTTGTCGATAATTGTGAATATGGATGTTCCAATACTAAAATTTCACTAAAAATAGTAAGTACAAGTTACTATAACTTCATGAAAATACACGTCGTTTTTTAAATTATATTATCTCTGAAATGTCATACAAATTAAATAATATAACTAGTGATGAAAACAATACACAATAAAAATTACGTTTGAGCAGGACTCAAACCTTTGTCTCATACATGTACGATAAATTTTGAAAAATACCGGTCAAATATTATGTGAAATAATTTGTCTAAAATTAAGAAATAAAACAAATCAGAGTAATATCTGAATGATGCTTGAAATCATGTACAGCAAATGAAGTGCCAACTGAGAATTTAAAGCTCAATGTTCAATTTCGCATTTAAGAATTTAAAAGCGTACTAGGGGATATCTGACTGGTAAAATTTGACTTAGTGGTCTCATTATGTCACTGAAGTATGAGCACTTCAACTGCTGTACATGATTTCGACCATCATTCAAACGCGCGTCGAATGTTTCTGTAATCTACTTTACTAAATCATTTCACACAACAATGGACTTTTTTCCAACTTTTTAATTTCATTTATTAGTGAAGGCAGCGACATAATACGATATAATAGTAGTAACAGTCGGCTTTATGCGGGAAATCGAATAAATTGTCCGTACGGCCATGTGTTCGGCGTCATCCGTGGTCGTGAGTCAGTTACAGCCGCTGGCCCGACAGGTGCGGATCGGCGGTCCGATTCCGGCCTGCTACAATTATTTAACACTTGTAACCTCTTGAACGTTCTGTGACCTATTATTTATGGAATATTATCAATTGCTAAAACAGTCCTTGCATGCAAAAAACAGGAGCAGTCTCTGATGATTTCTCTTCCATCTCTGATAATGAACATGCTTTCAGTGTGACGTTTGGTTCTCAGTGTGAAGTTTAGTTCTTCTTGACGACGCTGCTCTCGTAACTGGTACTTCACTCCGGATTATATCTGAAAACATTATCTGGGCTGTGCAGGTTTCAGATCTATATTACTAAAATGCTATCCCGGAATCCGCTATCCGCTACCAGCTCCAGAGTAGCGTCAAGAAAAATGCGGTTTTCAAATTTTTGCATAATTACTGATCGAAATTAAAAATTTAAAATGCTCTCATAACCTACTCATTAAAAGGCACAACCTTACATTAAGAGTTTAACACAATAACACTAGTATTATAGTCAGAGTTTCGCGCGGGATTAGCCGAGCGGTCTCAGGCGCTGCAGTCATGGACTGTGCGGCTGGTCCCGGCGGAGGTTCGAGTCCTCCCTCGGGCATGGGTGTGTGTGTTTGTCCTTAGGATAATTTAGATTAAGTAGTGTGTAAGCTTAGGGACTGATGACCTTAGCAGTTAAGTCCCATAAGATTTCACACACATTTTTATAGTCAGAGCCAGCGTAACCCACAGCGCGCATATTCACAGACTTTATTCAACGGGTATTTGAGAATGCGAGCACTTAACAATTTCCAACGAAGTGGACTCGTAATTTCAAACCTTTTTTTTTTTTTTTTCTCACTGACATCGTCCACAAAATGACAAAATGAAAAAAAAAGCTTATCGTTTACTATATTTTCGCTGTTTATGCAGTCAACCTTCGGCATCGAACATGACGTTAATTTATTACTTCTTTACTACTTTTCGCAACACAGTTTTCAATTTCCGTACATATACCACTAAATGTAGGTACAAAACAATATCACTGTACAACACATAGTGCAGGAAATATGACGTCATAGACATTGAAATGCGTGAAAATCTAGCTTCTACTTGAAATGGAGCGCAAATTATCCAAACTTCACTCAGCCAGTGTTTCATAACGAAAGCACTTAGCGGTTTCCAACAAACTTTAAGTGTCATTTCAAACCTTACCTAAACTTTTCCTCGCTTACGTGCTTTAAGACAAGTATTTAACAGACTCATCTGTAAATTAATCAGACGTTTGAAGCTGTTTTGTACAGGGTGCAGCACGTAAAACCGGCCCGCCGTGGGCAACGGTAATGTTCCAGTGCTTGTGCACGTCAGTAGTAATGGCCGCCAAAGTGATTATGTGAAAACAAAGAATTTGTTTCAGAAAAAATTTCCAGGCCTTTCTGTGCCAGCAGAAAGCACCATATAGGAACCAACTGAAAAATGTCGGCGTACAGGATCGGTACACAATGCACCCAGGAACAGACGACCACCTGTTGGCACAACTGAATTAAAGAGGCAGGTGAAGGAAATAATGACTAGGAGACCCCGTAAGCCAACCAGGATATTGAGTCAACAGGTTCATGCGAGTGAGAGAAGCTGCAGATGTTTTAAAGGACCTGAAGTTAAAACCGTACCGGCTAAGAGTTGTGCAAGAACTGAAGGGCTGACCTGCAGGAGAGAGTGCATTTCTGGTCATGACTGTTGAGAAACGTTTCCACTGATGTCTTGGACCTACGAAAGCTCATCATGAGAGACGAGGCGTGGTTCCACCTGTCTGGGTTCATCAGTTCCCGAAACAACCGGTACTGGTTGACAGAAAATCCACAAGCGATCCAGCAGGTACCCTTGCCATTTGGTCAACCCATTTCCGCCACACGCGTCATAGGACCCGTATTCTTTGAGATGACAGTGAATAGTGACGTATAGTTGGAAGTCCTGAAGGAGTTCCATTCAAACTTGGCACAAGAGGAGCGTCAGTTGTGTCAATTTCAGCAGGACGGTGCAACATGCTCTTGTCTGCTCAGTCACCAAACTTGCCAACTTGTGACATTACTTGTGCGCACTGTTAAACGGAAGAGTATACGAAATAAACGCACACACAACTGGAGAACTTAAGACCATGTTCCAGGATGTTATCAGTAGCAAACATCACAACAAAAGAACGACAAGAGTATATATGAATCTCCTCAAGTGTGGTCACATGTGTGCTGAAGTGGGCAGAGGACAATTTCAGCACATCCTATGACTGTGAGTAATCATATTGATTCATTACTTTTCATTTGTTGACTTTACGGGCCGGTTTTACTACCTCACACAGCACGCAGAAGTTCCGTTCTTTAAAGCATCCGGGGTTTGCTGATCTTGAACTCAGTGGTAAACAAAATTTATTGTCGATTATACCCAAAGCAGTAAAACTAATTTGGAAACATTACCTATCTACACTCCTGGAAATTGAAATAAGAACACCGTGAATTCATTGTCCCAGGAAGGGGAAACTTTATTGACACATTCCTGGGGTCAGATACATCACATGATCACACTGACAGAACCACAGGCACATAGACACAGGCAACAGAGCATGCACAATGTCGGCACTAGTACAGTGTATATCCACCTTTCGCAGCAATGCAGGCTGCTATTCTCCCATGGAGACGATCCTAGAGATGCTGGATGTAGTCCTGTGGAACGGCTTGCCATGCCATTTCGACCTGGCGCCTCAGTTGGACCAGCGTTCGTGCTGGACGTGCAGACCGCGTGAAACGACGCTTCATCCAGTCCCAAACATGCTCAATGGGGGACAGATCCGGAGATCTTGCTGGCCAGGGTAGTTGACTTACACCTTCTAGAGCACGTTGGGTGACACGGGATACATGCGGACGTGCATTGTCCTGTTGGAACAGCAAGTTCCCTTGCCGGTCTAGGAATGGTAGAACGATGGGTTCGATGACGGTTTGGATGTACCGTGCACTATTCAGTGTCCCCTCGACGATCACCAGTGGTGTACGGCCAGTGTAGGAGATCGCTCCCCACACCATGATGCCGGGTGTTGGCCCTGTGTGCCTCGGTCGTATGCAGTCCTGATTGTGGCGCTCACCTGCACGGCGCCAAACACGCATACGACCATCATTGGCACCAAGGCAGTAGCGACTCTCATCGCTGAAGACGACACGTCTCCATTCGTCCCTCCATTCACGCCTGTCGCGACACCACTGGAGGCGGGCTGCACGATGTTGGGGCATGAGCGGAAGACGGCCTAACGGTATGCGGGACCGTAGCCCAGCTTCATGGAGACGGTTGCGAATGGTCCTCGCCGATACCCCAGGAGCAACAGTGTCCCTAATTTGCTGGGAAGTGGCGGTGCGGTCCCCTACGGCACTGCGTAGGATCCTACGGTCTTGGCGTGCATCCGTGCGTCGCTGCGGTCCGGTCCCAGGTCGACGGGCACGTGCACCTTCCGCCGACCACTGGCGACAACATCGATGTACTGTGGAGACCTGACGCCCCACGTGTTGAGCAATTCGGCGGTACGTCCACCCGGCCTCCCGCATGCCCACTATACGCCCTCGCTCAAAGTCCGTCAACTGCACATACGGTTCACGTCCACGCTGTCGCGGCATGCTACCAGTGTTAAAGACTGCGATGGAGCTCCGTATGCCACGGCAAACTGGCTGACACTGACGGCGGCGGTGCACAAATGCTGCGCAGCTAGCGCCATTCGACGGCCAACACCGCGGTTCCTGGTGTGTCCGCTGTGCCGTGCGTGTGATCATTGCTTGTACAGCCCTCTCGCAGTGTCCGGAGCAAGTATGGTGGGTCTGACACACCGGTGTCAATGTGTTCTTTTTTCCATTTCCAGGAGTGTATGTTGACCGTAAAACTAATTTTGAAACATTACCTATCAATGTGGGACGTGTCGTGGGCAAATGTTTGGGATACATTCACAGATCGGGGCAAGTTAACGGCCGGCAAAATGACTTTACGAGGCTACGTTCTTTTCCGCATTACTGTACTAGCGTTCATACACTGAAGAGATAAAGATACTCGTACACCTGCCTAATATCGTGTAAGGCCCCCGCAAGCATGCAGAAATGCCGCGACACGCCTTGGCGTGGACTCGACTAATGTCTGAAGTAGTGCTGTAGGGAACTGACACCATGAATACTGCAGGGCTGTCCATAACTCCGTAAGAGTACGAGGGTGAGGAGACCTCTTCTGAACAGCACTTCGGAAGGCATCCCAGATATGCTCAATAATGCTCGTGTCTGGAGAGTTCGGTGGAGAGTGCAAGTTTTTAAACTCTGAAGAGTGCTCCTGGAGCCACTCTGTAGTAACTCTGGACCGGTGGGGTGTCGGATTGTCCTGCTGGAACTACCCAAGTCCGTCGGAATGCACAAGAGACACGAATGAATGCAGGTGATCCTACAGAATGCTTACGTACGTGTCACCTGACAGAGTCGTATCTAGACGAATCACGCGTCCCATATCACTTCAACTGCACCCGCTCCGCACCATTACACAGCCTGGACCAGGTTGAACAGTCCACTGGTGATGCCGGCCGCTGTGGCCGAGCGGTTCTAGGCACTTCAGTCCGGAACTGCGCAGCTGCTACGGTCGCAGGTTCGAATCCTGCCTCGGGCATGGATGTGTGTGATGTCCTTAGGTTAGTTAGGTTTAAGTAGTTCTAAGTTCTAGGGGATTGATGACCTCAGATGTTAAGTCCCATAGTACAGCCATTTGAACAACCATCCCCTGCTGACATGCAAGTTCCGTGGATTCATGAGGTTGTCTTCAATCAGTACACGTCTATACGCTCGATGCTATTTGAAACGAGACTCGTCCTATCAGGCAACATGTTTCGAGTCATGAACAGTTCAATGTCGACGTTGAGGAGCCCAGGCGAGAAGTAAAGCTTTGTGCCGTGCAGTCATCAAGGGTACACGAGTGGACCTTCGACTCCGAAAGCTCATATGATGTTTCTTGGAACGGTTCCTACGCTGACTCTTGTTGAAGGCTCAGCATTGAAATCTTCAGCAATTTGCGGAAGCGTTGCACTTCTGTCACGCTCAACGATTCTCTTCAGTCGTCGTTAGTCCCGTCTTGCAGGATCTTTTTCCGACCACTGCGATGTAGGAGATTTGATGATTACCGGATTCCTGAATGGCTCAAATGGCTTTGAGCACTATGGGACTTAACTTCTGACGTCATCAGTCTCCTAGAACTTAGAACTACTTAAACCTAACTAACCTAAGGACATCACACACATCCATGCCCGAGGCAGGATTCGAACCTGCGACCGTAGCGGTCGCGCGGTTCCAGACTGTAGCGCCTAGAACCGCTCGGCCACCCCGGCCGGCCCGGATTTCTGATATTCACGGTACACTCGTACAGGAAAATCCCTACGTCATCGCTACCTCGGAGACGCTGTGTCACATCGCTCGTGTGCCGACTAATAGCACCACGTTCAAACTCACATAACCGAGCGAGGTGGCTGAGTGGTTAGGCACTGGACTCGCATTCGGGAGGACGACGGTTCAATCCCGCGTCCGGCCATCCTGATTTAGGTTCTCCGTGATTTCCCTAAATCACTCCGGGCAAATGCCGGGATGCTTCCTCTGAAAGGGCACGGCCGACTTCCTTCCCCATCCTTCCCTAATCCGATGAGACCGATGACCACGCTGTCTGGTCTCCTTCCCCAAACCAACCAACCAACCAAACTCACATAAATCTTGTTAACCTGCCATTGTAGCAGCAATAACCCATGTGACAACTGCGCCAGACACTTGTCGTCTTATATAGCCGTTGCCGACCGCAGCGTCGTATTCTAACTGTTCACATATCTCTGTACTTGAATACGCCAGCCTATACCAGTTCCTCTGGCGCTTCAGTGCAGATAACAGCATTCTAGATAACTCAGCGTTGTGCACCGCAAACTGACAAGTGACCGTTTGGGAAGGGCGGCCTACAGCGAGCTGCCTGCTTTTGATGTGCTGGCAGCCAAACAAGGGCTCGTCGCTGAGGAAATTCGCTGTTGTGCTGTGTGCAGTGCGGTGGACCGGCGGTGTCTGCCTATTGCGTGCGGGCGAGCCGGGCTGTCAGGCGCAGGCGGCCACAATGGCCACGCCCCCTCCCAGGTCGAGATTAGCCCATCAGCTGCCGCCTGCCGGAACGCCACTCCGTCTTTGTTCCGGTCCGGTCCTGCCCGCCGCTGCTGACTGGCAGCTACGCTGCGATCGCAAGCCTCGCCTAGGGATGCCGTATCCAGCTGGGACGTCGTAGGGACACTCTGAGATGGTGGAGGAGAAATGAAGTAAAGCATTCATTTAATATAATTACTTTGCAACAGGCACGGATGTCCATCCCACAAACTGACATCCGGCACCTGTGCAACACAATGGTTCAAATGGCTCTGAGCACTATGGGACTTAACTGCTGAGGTCATAACTCCCCTAGAACTTAGAACTACTTAAACCTTACTAACCTAAGGACATCACAAACATCCATGCCCGAGGCAGGATTCGAACCTGCGACCGTAGCAGTCCCGCGGTTCCGGACTGCAGCGCCAGAACCGCACGACCACCGCGGCCGGCTGCAACACAATGTATGCATGTTTGCGTACCCGCATTCAGCATTCTGCCTGTTAGACTGGTTATTAATGTATCGGCAAGTTTTGAATTCTTCTGGGCCTGCAGCGTTGTAAGGACATTATGTGTACATTAAGCCAAAACGCTGCTTTGTGTAGCAGTTGTTATTACTGTGACTTCATTTTCATTGGCTATAGGCCTATTTCGGCTCAAAGTCCATTTTCAAGCACTCTGAAACCCATAATACCGTGTTTAGATCATATATCAGCAAGTCACATTTTCAACGGTTTACCTCACGCTTACATTAGCTTGTCATCTTACAATTTTAACAACTTAAATACGTTACCTATGCAAACTGAAGAAACTGCAAAAAGCTGGGAATTTAAGGAGATGGGACCAGGATCAACTGAAAGAACCAGAGGTTGTACAGAGTTTCAGGGAGAGCATGAGGGAACAATTGACAGGTATGGGGAAAAGAAACACAGTAGAAGAAGAATGGATAGCTTTGAGGAATGAAATAGTGAAGGCAGAAGAGGACCAAGTAGGTAAAAAGACGAGGGCTAGTAGAAATCCTTGGTTAACAGAAGAGATACAGAATTTAACTGATGAAAGGAGAAAATACAAAAATGCAGTAAGTGAAGCAGGCAAAAAGTAATACAAACGTCTTAAAAATGAGATCGACAGGAAGTGCAAAATGGCTAAGCAGGCATGGCTAGAGGACAAATCTAAGGATGTAGAGGCTTATCTCACTAGGGGTAAGATAGATACTGCCTACAGGAAACTTAAAGAGACCTTTGGAGAAAAGAGAACCACTTGTATGAATATCAAGAGCTCAGATGTAAACCCAGTTCTAACCAAAGAAGGGAAAGCAGAAAGGTGGAAGGAGTATATAGAGGGACCATACAAGGGCGATGTACTTGAGGGCAATGTTATAGAAAGGGAAAGGAATGTAATTGAAGATGAAATGGGAGATACGATACTGCGTGAAGAGTTTGACAGAACAATGAAAGACCTGAGTCGAAACAAGGCCCCAGGAGTAGAAAACACCAGTCCTAACAAAACTCTACCATCTGGTGAGCAAAATGTATGAGACTGGCGAAATACCCTCAGACTTCAAGAAGAATATGATAATTCCAATCCCAAAGAAAGCAGGCGTTGACAGATGCGAAAATTACCGAACTATCAGTTTAATAAGTCACGGCTGCAACATACTAACGCGAATTCTTTACAGACGAATGGAAAAACTGGTAGAAGCCGACCTCGGGGAAGATCAGTTTGGATTCCGTAGAAATATGGGAACACTTGAGGCAATACTGACCCTACGACTTATCTTAGAAGCTAGACTCAGAAAAGGCAAACCTACGTTTCTAGCATTTGTAGACTTAGAGAAATCTTTTGACAATGTTGACTAGAATACTCTCTTTCAAATCCTAAAGGTGGCAGGGGTAAAATACAGGGAGCGAAAGGCTATTTACAATTTGTACAGAAACCAGATGGCAGTTATAGCAGTCGAGGGACATGAGAGTGAAGCAGTGGTTGGGAAGGGAGTGAGACAGGGTTGTAACCTCTCCCCGATGTTATTCAATCTCTATATTGAGCAAGCAATAAGGGAAACAAAAGAAAAATTCGGAGTAGGAATTAAAATCCATGGAGAAGAAATAAAAACTTTGAGGTTCGCCGATGACATTGTAATTCAGTCAGAGACAGCACAGGACTTGGAAGAACAGTTGAACGGAACGGACAGTGTCTTTAAAGGAGGATATAAGATGAACATCAACAAAAGCAAAACGAGGATAATGGAATGTAGTCGAATTAAATCGGGTAATGCTGAGGGAATTAGATTAGGAAATGAGACAATTAAAGTAGTAAAGGAGTTTTGCTATTTGGGGAGCAAAATAACTGATGAAGGTCGAAGTAGAGAAGATATAAAATGTAGACTGGTGATGGCAAGGAAAGCGTTTCTGAAGAAGAGAAATTTGTTAACATCGAGTATAGATTTAAGTGTCAGGAAGTCGTTTCTGGAAGTATTTGTATGGAAGTAAAATATGGACGATAAATAGTTTGGACAAGAAGAGAATAGAAGCTTTCGAAATGTGGTGCTACAGAAGAATACTGAAGATTAGATGGGTAGATCACATAACTAATGAGGAGGTATTGAATAGAATTGTGGAGAAGAGGAGTTTGTGGCACAATTTGACAAGAAGAAGGGATCGGTTGGTAGGACATGTTCTGAGGCATCAAGGGATCACAAATTTAGCATTGGAGGGCAGCGTGGAGGGTAAAAATCGCAGAGGGAGACCATGAGATGAATACACTAAGCAGATTCAAAAGGATGTAGGTTGCAGTAAGTACTGGGAGATGAAGAATCTTGCACAGGATAGGGTAGCACGGAGAGCTTCATCAAACCAGTCTCAGGACTGAAGACCACAACAACAACAAGTCAAAACGCTGCTTTGTGTAGCAGTTGTTATTATTGTGACTTTATTTTCATTCGCTATAGGCCTATTTCGGCTCAAAGGCCATTTTCAAGTACTCAAGCCGGCCGTAGTAGCCGAGCGGTTCTAGGCGCTTCAGTCCGGAACCGCGCGACCGCTACGGTCGCAGGTTCGAATCCTGCCTCGGGCATGGATGTGTGTGATGTCCTTAGGTTAGTTAGGTTTAAGTAGTTCTAAGTTCTAGGGGACTGATGACCTCAGATGTTAAGTCCCATAGTGCTCACAGCCATTTGAACCATTTTTTCAAGTACTCAAACATATAATACGGTGTTTAGATCATATATCAGTAAGTCACGTTTGCAATGGCTTACCTCACGCTTACATTAACTTGTCATCTTACAATATTAACAACTTAAATACGTTACTTAGCAAAATTTCATTACTCTAGATTAATTATTTTCTTAGTGTTGCGATATTATTTTGACCGTGTGTTTTGATACAAGCGGCACCTGTGGTCTTATTACATAGCTAGAGATTTTCACTTTCGACGTACTTAACTACTAAACTCATTCACGCTATATTGGCTGTGTTACGAATTATAGTATCAGGTGACTCTTCAAAAGGTAGTGAGTAGCAGTGTCCCAGTGTTCTCTAGTGAGCTTCACAGACGTCAGTTGTCATTTGTGTTGATCAAACGGTGGCAGAGTAGTTAAGAAACCACTCTAAAAAGAAAAAAATAATAAAGAGGAAATTCTTCTGGTAAACTTTCCGGGATGTAAGGTGGTGGTCCATGAAACTCTTCAGCTCCTAACGTTTCGTCCAGAGCTGCGCTGGACATCTTCAGAGGGGTGTTTCTCCTCCGGTGAGTCTTGCCGACTGACGAGTCGGACTTTTTTTTTTTTTTTTTTTTTTCTTTATTGTTATTTTCAAACCCGTACAAACAGGCAGGCTGTCAGCAGCATGGTACGCCGCTCTTCAGCCGTAGAGGAGATAAAGAAAGAACAGAAAGAATACACAAATGTGACATAACGGTGGGTAATAAAACAGTAGACACATAAAGACAAACACGGAGCCGTTCACACTCGACGATAATTCACTACAAACTGGTGTCACGACGCACTAACACTGAAGATGGCGATGGCACAGGTGAACGATGGAGTATGACGGGAACACTGAGACGAGTCGGACGTCTGAGAGCGACTTATATATCGTAGAAAGTGGGCGTGACCAGAGTTACACGTGATATGCAGAGATAATCTTTGCCAGAGATAAAACTTAACTATCGATCGTAATCTCGTCACGGATAAAACTGTCTAGCAATTCTGTAGTGCTACTGTCCAAATACCACTAAGTTTCATGGTCTCTTCTTTCCGATTAAAATTATCCCTATGTTTATATATTTTAATTGCTTCTCTACAAAGCCGTGGGTAATGGTTCGTCGTCGTACATAAAATTTTTGTTTCGGAAAACCTCACTTGATGATTTCCTGACTGAAAAGCGTGTTCTGCTACAGCCGATTTATCTGTTTTTCCTAATCGGCAAAGACTTCTGTGTTCTTTTAACCGTGTATTTACGCTTCTTTTTGTTGTTCCAATATAAACTTTTCCACATGTACACGGAATTTTATATACGCCACTGGCTGATAGAGGAGCGCGTTTATCTTTTACAGACCGGAGAACATGACAAATTTTCTTCGTTGGTCTAAAAACAGGTCTAATATCATGTTTACTTAAAATCTTTCCAATCTGATCCGTTACTTTCTTTATGGTATTTGGACAGTAGCACTACAGAATTGCTAGACAGTTTTATCCGTGACGAGATTACGATCGATAGTTAAGTTTTATCTCTGACAAAGATTATCTCTGCATATCACGTGTAACTCTGGTCACGCCCACTTTCTACGATATATAAGTCGCTCTCAGACGTCCGACTCGTCAGTCGGCAAGACTCACCGGAGGAGAAACACCCCTCTGAAGATGTCCAGCGCAGCTCTGGACGAAACGTTAGGAGCTGAAGAGTTTCATGGATCACGACCTGACATCTCGGAGGGTTTACCAGAAGATATGTCATCCAGTCGTGAAAGCCTTCATACAGAGAGGAAATTACTCACGTATTCGAGAGGTCTTTCACAGAGATACAAAATCAAGGTTTCTTTCGTGGTTACATTGGTTTACACCAAAGGAAAATGTGAGCTACTGTAACCTTCTTATGTTTCTTTATGTGTGTTTCCGTTTCCGATTTTGTAAAATTTGGAAGCGTACTTTGAACAACAACATTATTGAACTTCCAAATGTATGCACTTGTGGTTAAAACATGATTGTGTCTTTAATGAAGCATAACGAGAATTGGAGCTTTGGTGACCATTTAAATCAAATATCTTTGAAGGAGACAACCACACGTAATTTCAAGGTTACAGACAACGCATTCTACAAGAAAAATACTGTCATCTAGTGTCAGAGCCAGAGTTTACTTTCCTACGTCCGGTGAAGATCTTAGGGAATCCATTCTCGTGTCACACATCGCCTTCATGCGAAGCTATGCTCGAGACAAACTGTAGTACAACCCTCGCAGTTCTATGTTCGTGTTGGTCTCTAGTACATTTTGCTGTTCTTCAAATTCGCCTCGCTCGTCCAGTGTAACGACGACAGACTCACTACTGTGGATGTTAGGAACGTCGATATGGAACCCGTTCTCTCCAAACGCAAGTCCATTGTCTTAGCCGTTATATCGTGGTACTGCTCTTCGACAGTTGACGCGTTATGTAACAGACGGCGAAAATAATCGACTTTTAAGCCATACCGACAACTAGCCACTTATTACAAAACGCCAGAATGTCAATCACGTCGAAAACTCTGGGCGTACAGTCTACTGAGCATCGGACCGAGAAAAGCTGTGGTGACACCATTTGGTGGCATCAGTGGAAATGATTCTACTGTTGATGTCGAATCTTTTACGACCCTTCGGAGCAAACGCTGATGCGATGCTGTATGAAACTCACGAGACACGTTAATTGTTAACACTGAACTGTCTATGAAACAGGAGAGTATTCACTGAGTCTGTGACGCGTTGTGTAAGAACTGCTCCAACGTGATGGGCAAGCCTGTGACACTTGGTACCGAAGGTGCGGGAGATGAAATCAGGCTGACGCCCCGTGCACCTTGTGTGGAAACTTTCTACAAGACCACCAGACAAAGTGAGTTCCCCGACGCAAGACAGGCAGCTACTAGGACTGTCGATATTCTTAAAAGTATTGGGAATCCGATATATCGATATTTAAAAAATAACAGTATCGGTCCTCAATACAACGACAAAAATTATCGCTATATAGAAGAAAAAGATTTCGAGATATCGGCCTATAAAAATACCGGTTGCACATTGTAAATATACTGCTGGTTTTAGAATTGAATATTTAAGTATTGACTTATTATTAGATATTCTGTACATCAACTAGCTAGCAGCCTCACTTACGGCATGAGTTGAAAGAAAAACACTTAGTTTTAAAATTTGTGAGTTAATAATGAGAGTTTTTGCAGATGAAAAGCTTGTATTACAAGACTTTTTTGGTCGACTGTTGTGTTTTAATTAACAACTGTGTATATGGTGGATTGTCACGCTATATTTGGTTGGTTTATTTGGAGAGAGGGTACAAAACAGCGAGGTAATCGGTCCCATCGGATGGGGAAGGGTGTCGGCCGCGTCCTTTCAAAGGAACCATCCCAGCATTTGCCTGGAGCGATTTAGGGAAGTCACGGTAAACCTAAATCAGGAGGGCCGGACGCGGGTTTGAACCGTCGTCTTCCCGAATGCAATATTTCATTCCAGTTAAACCTCTCATATCTTATTTTCTAAATTTGTCATTGGCTATATGTCAAATAAACCTCTTTTGACGGTGATGGAGGAAAATTGCGTGCTGAAGCTAAACGTTGCAGTTTCTGTTGGTAGCGTCGCGCGCCGATTAGGTCAGCATTTCTCCTCACACGTGTCCACCACCAGCAAAGACCGATCTTGTCACTTAGATTTTTGTTCATCACTTTCAGCAACTCTTTTTGTGTGTGAAGAAATCAGTTAAAAATTGTTTTTTTTAACGCAACTGGTGTCCCAGTTCTTCATATCGGAAATCTTGTTACTCCTTTCACACCGCCACCCCCCGGTGCAACTGGACTACTACATTTGTGAACATTTCTGGAAGGTCATTACTAACAGCCGTCAAGTAATGTATAAATAGCATGTTTTACATCAGCTGCTTTTTTATTTAAAACTAAAATATCTACCTGTTTCAGTCACAGACCATCTTCACGGATTAGGGTTAAAAACAGTTCAGGTCACAACATCACTTCTGCCGTTGCTTAAATGACGGCCACAATTCATATGTGGAGCATGCTACGAATTGCGTCATAAACCACAGGACTTTTTAAAGGAAGATATACCAATAACATGTGTAAACAGACCACTACTGAAGAGATCAGAGATATAATTGCTACAGTTGTACAATGCACTGATCTTCTCTTCAGTACTGCTCTGTTTACGCATGTTATCCGGCCGGTGTAGCCGAGCGGTTCTAGACGCTTCGGTCTGGAACCGCGCGACCGCCACGTCACACGTTGGAATCCTGCCTCGGGAATGGATGTGAGTGATGTCCTTAGGGTAGTTAGGTTTAAGTAGTTCTAAGTTCTAGGGGACTGATGACGTCAGATGTTAAGTATCATAGAGCTCAGAACCATTTGAATCATTTGAACGCATGTTATTGGTATGTGTGCTTTTAAGAGTCCTGTGGATTATGATCCAATTTGTGGCCTGCTCTACATATGAATTGTGGCCATCATTTAAGCAACGACAGAAGTCATGTGACCTAAAGTGTTTTTAACCCCAATCCGTGAAGATGGTCTGTGACTGAAACCGGTCGTTATTTGGGCTTTAAATAAAAAAAGCAGCTGATGTTGAAACATGTGTTTTATAAAACTTCCTAGAAGATTAAAACTGTGTGCCGGACCGAGACTCGAACTCAGGACATTTGCCTTTAGCGAGCACGTGCTCTACCAACTGAGCTACCCAAGCACGATTCACGCCCCGCCCACACAGCTTTACTTCTTCCAGTACCTCGTCTCCTCCTTTGGAAACTTTACAGAAGCTCTCCTGCGAACCTTGCAGAACTAGCACTCCTGAAAGAAAAGACATTTCGGAAACATGGCTTAGCCACAGCCTCGGGGATGTTTCCAGAATGAGATTTTCACTCTGCAGCGGAGTGTGCGCTGATATGAAACTTCCTGGCAGATTCTTCTTTTGTGACATATATAATGCTTCACACTGTCAAAGAGAAAGACCGGACCTGATGAAAGCTCAAAAAGTAGTAAGACTCCTTCACACACTGAAAGTAAAATTTTGTTTTACTTGAATTTCAAAAGAACCATTTAAGTATTTACCGAAAATTTGAAAAAATATAATATAAAATAAAAGTATCGGCACTCATTATTGTCACTTTGATAACGACATATCGATGTATTGTGGAACAAAAATAGCCATATATAGCGGTAATTTCTGTTGGGGATATCGATTTGTCGGTATCTTATCAACACCCCTAGCACCTACCACAGACAGCGCAGGGAGGCTTCGGCTGCGACTGCCCCATTAAGACTCTTGGAGGCGTCATACGACCAGTTAGACTGCCGTTCCGGCGGTGCTTGCAGCTGGCGCCTCGGACGCAAGGTTTTAAAAGGAAGGGACGAGCGGCTAAACAGTAGGTTGAGATTTATGGCAGCACTCCGAGCGCAGCTGTAATCGCTGCAGTTTACGAGCTGCGCTGCTGCGAGCACTGCCCACACTAACCAGTGCGGTAAACTTACAGCCTCCTTGCCCTGCACCTGCGAAACAAGTGCGCGTGGAGGGGTTTACACTGCTGCCTGTAAAAACTGTAATACCTTACAGGACACTCTGAGCTGAATATGTCACACGGTCGAGATGATTCGTGGTGAACTGAGAAACAAGACTACAAACACTCCGTTTTTATGAATTTATTTGAAGTTTTGCATACACACATCAACTAACTTTCAATGACTGTCATTCGGCATACGTACGAAAGACAAAGTTAAAATTTAGAATAAGATACTCTGAACACCTAAGGCACAGAAAACTGTAAACACATACAGCACACTGGCGATCTGCTTCATGTAAAAGAAACAGTATCACCGTCCTATTGGCAGCAAAATGTGAGTGAGCAGTAACAATAATTTGTAGATAGCTAATGTCCACATGCCACAACCCAAAAAAAGATCCACTACACTAATTTTAAGCACAAGATGCACTACCCTTGTTACTTGAACATATTATTTTTTAAAGTTATAATTTGCACCTATAATTTCCGATAGATTCTGCCTACTTGTGGCTTCCAATAAACCTGCGATTTCAGCCAGTACATTCCGAACTACAGAGACGTCCAAAAAATTGTATCCACTGTTTAAAAGTCCAAAACTTGCAAACTAATTGACGGAGTTGTCTTATTTTTGGTGACAGTGTAGCTTAATGTCCAACTTAAAGATATACTGTAGGTGTTCGAAATGGTCACCATTAACATCGCCACACAAACGATGCCACCAAACTGCAGCACGAACTACTGACTGCAACGTGTTCAGTTGGATATTTGCACATGAATGTACGATGGATTCACGAAGTTCATCCAATGTGCGTGGCTTTTGTCGATAAACGACGTCCTTTAGTGTTCCCCACAGGTAAAAGTCCAGAGGAGTTAGCTCTGGGGAACGTGGTGGATACTCCACAGCACCTCTACGGCCTATCCATCTTCCTGGTAGATTTTCGTCGATATTCGCCCTAACACGATTTTGGTAGTGGGCTGAAGCACCATCTTGTTGAAAGTAAACTCTTCCGTCTCAATACAAGTCTCGGATGGCAGGTAAAATGGATGTTTGAATCTTCTGAAGGTACACCTCACCGGTAACTGTGCCGTCAAAGAAGAAAGGCCCAATCAAGCCCCGGTAAGACAACCCACACCACACATTTACTCCTGACAAATTCACGGCTTTGTCTACATGGACGTTCGGATTTTCGGCGGCCAAGTAGATGCAATTGTGGCGATTTACTGTACCATTGAGTTTGAACTGTGCCTCATCAGACCACACAATCATCTCTGCAAACTCTTCATCTTTGCGCACCATGTTTGTAAACCACTCGGAGTACTCCATTCTACGATCTGGGTCGTCCTTGTTCATTGCGTGTAGCAATCGTGGGATGTAGTACTTTACTTTGCTGTCTTCAAAATTCGCCGAACACTTAAGCGACACTTAAGCGACTCACTCCAGTTTCACGGGCACACTGTCTCACAGACTTCTGTGGTGTAACACACGACGGGAGTTAGCTGGACTTGTTACTGTCACAGGTCGTCCAGATCGTTGTTTGTGTACGTCTTTAACACAGCCATCGGTTTCAAATTTGTCTCGAATGCGACGAATCGTTAAACCTGTCGGTGGCTCTGTTTGATACTCATTTCGCCATTGCCGTTGAACCTCGTTAATGTTTTCGTACTTAAAATACCACTTCAAAACTGACTTCCTTTCATCGAATGTAAGCCTTGCGCCAGCCATGTTTACTCGAGTAACTAGGTGCAGCTAAGACCAAAACACTGACTATCTGGTGACTGTCATCTGACAAAACAAAACGACGCAATACAACGCTTGTGTGACGATTGCCGGAACTACAAACTATTACACTACCAAAGATGAGACAACTCCGTCAATTAGTTTGCCAGTTATGGACTTTTAAACAGTGGATACATTTTTTGACCCCTCTGTAAAATCCGATGACATTTTCATCCTCAGGATGCCAGAAACTCCTCTAACTGAACTGATCTGTTTCTCAGAGACTAAATTTCGTGTCGTGTCGTGTCGTGACGGTCGATATGACCGAAGAAAAGAAACTGATCTGGATTTCGCCGATTGTCGTCCGAAATCTGTGCGCTCGGACGGTGAGACCGCACACACAGTGATGTACTGATTTGAAAATATCGGCCGTCTTCGGCCGATGTCTATCATCGTCGGAATCCACCGATATCGGTGTCACTATGACCGCAGCCTAAATGCTCTTTGTGCACGGATGTAATGGCTGCATTTAGCTTCGTATTTATTGTTGCTCATTATGTTTTTGTTATTGATTACCTTAATGTTGTTGGAAATTTGGAAATTGTGGTAAGTTCCTATGGGACCAAACTGCAGGAGTCATCGGCCCCTAGGCTTACACACTACTTGATCTAACTTAACCTAACTCACGCTAAGGACAACACAGACACCCATGCCCGATGGAGGACTCGAACCTCCGACGGAGGGAGAAGCGCGAACCGTGGCAACGCGCCATAGACCGCGCTGCTACCCCGCGCGGCTTAGTGTTGTTGATAATGACTGTAATCACGATGATGATGTCGACGTTGATGGATAGGACAGACTAAATCTCTGTGTCAGTGCGTAGCATACTCTTCTAGAAAACCAGTTAAGGAGACGCACAGCTTAACGTCTCCTTCCGACGGACAAACCACCATCAAATGGTTCAAATGGCTCTGAGCAGTATGGGACTTAACATCGGAGGTCATCAGTCCCCTAGAACTTAGAACTACTTAAAGCTAACTAACCTAAGGACATCACACACATCCACGCCCGAGGCAGGATCCGAACCTGCGACCGTAGCGGTCGCGCGGTTCCAGATTGAAGCATCTAAAACCGCTCGGCCACACCGGCTGGCTGCGTCACCATCAACAATGTCGCACAACTTTACCCCAGGGGATACTGTGGAGAGATTTGATTTGGGATTTAATCCAGGACAGTGATGCTACGTCTCGTGGCCAGGGATTTCACACCACCGCGTCTCCTTCCTTTGCCGACCAAATACTGGCTATGTAAACATTTTCACCTCTGGGATCTGAAAAAGGCTACTTCCAGGTTCTGCACCCCCTCAGAAGAGGACATCACTAACCTCAGCCACTGACACTCACTTTATTGGGCTGAAGAAGGCGGGTGCGCAGTTGTCATTTAGTGAGTCCTTTGTGAAGATCTCGTGATGCCTTCTCGATGAATAATAGACCACTGTCGCAGGCGTCCTTGTAACGCATGGCTCTACACCATCTTCGAGAGAACCAAAAAGAGCTCGCATGTTCATTATAGGGCCCGAGATCACTTATACCTAATTTGTGAGTCTCTGGCTTCTCAAGTATAACATAAAAAGCGTTGACAGTGACGTGTGTTTTCCAGTATGTGGCCTCCCTCGTTCTGGTGACGCTTCTGTGTAAGCTGGCTGGCCTGACCAGAAGCATAGCGGGTGTCCGGTATGAGTCATGAAACAACACCGGCGATTCATTGGGCAGGCGTTTCCGGTCGGTAGCATCACCACCACTACAGCAGGTGACCGTGATGTGTTTCCACATGTTACACAACGAGTCGGCCGAACAAGTGCCGCAGGGGTCGCCTGACCTACAACCGTGCAAACATGGTATCAGATTGATGCACTCGCGTTGACCGAACGAGCCAACGACAAAGACGGAGGCATACCACTGCATTAGCTATCGTATTTTGCGGACTATAAGACGCACTTTTTTCTTCGAAAAATTGCTTCCAAAATTCTAGTGCGTCCTATACTTGAAATTAATATAAAAATAAAAATGTCCACTGATGATTTAAAATTCCCGCCAGTATTAAAAACGACCATATGCCGAGGGAAACCTATCTCTATCTAAAAACATTGGATACATCTGGCAGCAGCAATGCACCAATGTGACGAACAGGAGTTGCGAGGGAGGGTGAGGGCTTGTTAACACCGATTCCCTCCCGGCCCGCCATCACAAACCCAGGACATTGTCTGTCCTAGCCATCGATGTCTACGGTGCCAGTGAACTTGAATTGAAAGTGATTTGTGTTATTGGTAACAGTACTATCTTTCTGCTAGTAGCTAGTTTCGTAATAGTAAAAATAAAATGTATTGTTACGGCGCGGACTATACGTTGATGGTAATAGCATATGAGGAAGAACATGAAAACAGAGCAGCCTTGCGGCATTTCGGCTCTCCATCAACAGAAAAAAATCATTCGCGATTGCTGCGCTAGTAGAGAAGAACTGAAAGAAAGAGGAAGAGTAAATGTGCAAATATAGTACTGAATGCAAAATGGCCAAAACTAGATGATGACGTATTGAAACGGATTCTAGGACATCGTCAGAAATGGCATTGGAATTAATACAAAAATATTCAAATACACGCTAGTACAGTGGAACTCAACAGAATTTAAGGCTGGAGTTGGTTGGTGCTAGAGGTTTATGAAGCGTCATGGGCCTAGCATGCAAGCCAAAATCAAAATGTCTCAGAAAATACCACAAGACTATGAAGACAAAATAATATCTTACCGTCACTTTATTATTCAACATCTAAAGAATGCCAATGTGGAATTACGTGGAATAGCGAATACGGGCGAAACTCCTCTGACATTTGATGTGCCGAGTAATAAAACTGCTAAACCGTAACTATAAAAACAAGTGGAGATGAAAAAATACACATCATTTTTGTCCTCTTCTGTTGTGCTGACGGAATTAAACTTAATCCAATCATCATTTTCAAGAGCGGAAAACCCCAAAACTGTGTAAAATACCGTCAGATTATGTTGTTCACGTACAAGACAAGGGTTGGATGGGCGAGGCTGGTATGACATTATAGATTTACAGAGTGTGGGAGAAAGGAAAGGTGCTTTATTGAAAGGGAGTTCTCTTCTTGTACTAGATCTGTTTACTAGTTATTTGAACAATTCAGTGAAAGAGAAACTGAGACAGAGCTTTCTGTTATTACGGGAGGTCTTACTTCACGACTGCAACCTCGTGATATCTCGATAAATAAAACATTTAAAGTATATATGAGACAGGAATGGAAGAAACTGGTGATGCATGAAACCCAACATGAATTCACGTCGAAGGGAGCTTTGAAACGACCTAGAATCAAATAAATGAGTCAGTGGATAAAACAGTCGTGGTCTGCAGTGACAGAAGACGTTATTGTTAAATCATTTAAGTAATACGGCATAAGTAACGCTCTCGATGGCGATGAAGACCATTTTGTAAATGAAGAAGACAACGAAGACGTCGACGAAGCGGAAGAGGAGGAGGAGGAGGAAGAAGAAGAAGAAGAAGAAGAAGAAGAAGAAGAAGAAGAAAATTCAGATGACGATTTTCAGAAGTTTTAAAAGTCAGTTCGGTTTTGTAAACTAGGAATGTTTTTAGTCTGGCTTTGCAATCTAATAATAAAAAAGTTTAAAAATGTTATTTTTTAAAAACTGCTTAAAAAGTAAGGTGCATTTATAGTCCGTAGCGTCTTATAGTCCGTAAAATACGATAGACTTCGGCCTTAGGCCACATTTTGTATTAAAGTCAGGTTCACCCATTTTACAAGCATAGAGGGTGTTTCAGAGGCTTTGCATAAAACGACTACGGGTGATTGACCACATCATGGAGAACAGCTGTTGTTAGAGTCACTTCCTATTTTTTAGTGTTCGCCAGTCCTGGGACGAAGAGATTTCACAGAACTAACAGTGTCTACTAACCAGGTGTGTTGTATCTGCATAATGCCTACCCCAGCACGCCGACAGAGTGACATCCAAGAAAATCTTAAGAATGAGTATCTCTGAGTCGAGAAAGATGTTTTAGAACCGAATTAGGAACTTTATTTTGCATGACCTCGCCCTTTTCAAACGGAACAGATGACTAGATTGCAGGGAACGCAAATTGTATACGCACGCCGCAGACTGGAAACATCATGCCTGGTCTCAGGGACATAACCAACACAAAAGGATGACTAGTCGTGCCGCGAAGCGTCAGCGAACACTTCGTCCGTAACAAAAGTTGTTCCTCATGATGTGATCTATCAGGCTAAGACGTCTGATGTACAGACTTTGAAATACCCTGACAATTGTCTCCACTAAATATGGATCACAAATATTTAATACCTCATCCTACAGTTGACGTTATGGCCTCATTTCAGTTAATTCGTTCACATGGTCAACGCTAAATACAGTATGTGGAGCTAGTTGCGGAGCATCAGCGATGTTATAGTTGTAATTACCTGGTGACGATCCCCTTTATGGGGTAACTCTTTATTGCGGGCGAAAGTTCTCTCTGCGCTGGAACGTGTAATACGGATAATAATGGCGTCCAGTTTAGAATCTCTTGTAAATGGCTATTTAACCAGTCGGATACACTGACCGAATCTGCTGTCGGCAATCAATTACAGTATGAAAAGAATACTAACACTCATCAATATAGTAACAGAAGGAGAAGATACCTGCACTCTCCACCACATAACGTCAGTTGGGACAGGGGGGAATGAGGTATTCAGCCATGAAAATCTTTGACCACTTATCCAGTGATCTGAAGAATGGACAAAGGTGAGCTAAAAATTAATGCTTCCAAATTGTGAAAGCTTTTTATAGACAATCGTTATTAACATTATACATCTTTATTCTTCATGTCTACACATTTATTTCTAAACATCCTAGCGACAAACACATTTCCTACTACGAGAGACCAATTTGTTGTAACCGTCACTGTACAATGTTTCACTTTGTTGACGGAGCCACAACCTCACTTCCGCTTGCAGCGCTTCATCACTATCAAAGTGAAGTCCTCGTAGGTGTACTTTAGGTTTTGGAAACAGATCAAAACCGGGTGGCGGTCGCAGGTTCGAATCCTGCCTCGGGCATGGGTGTGTGTGCTGTCCTTAGGTTAGTTAGGTTTAAGCAGTTCTAAGTTCTAGGGGACTTATGACCTAAGATGTTGAGTCCCATAGTGCTCAGAGCCATTTGAACCATTTTTGAAAACCGGGTGGGGCCAAATCGGGACTGTATGGACGATGGTCGATGACAGTCAACCCAAGGCATCAGATTGTCGCAGCGCTCGAGTCGGGTCTGACATTGTCATCCTGAAGGACATGGTACTACATGCGTGGCCGAATTCTAATTCTAAACTCGATTACAGCAGGCTGTTTCTCGCGCAGTGACACAGTTACTTTAAATAACGCCATATTACAGGCTGCAATTCGTAGCCCTCTAGCGGCAGAGGGTTGAAAATATGTAGATACGAAGCATCAAAGATGTAGGATGTTAACAGTGTTCGTTCTATTTAAACAGCTTCAAGAATTTTCAGATAAAAAATTTGGACGCATTATTTTTCAGGATGCCCTCGCAGTAAATGATAAAAATAACTTGAAACATAAACTGAAATCAAATCTTCTCTGCAGACGGGTCCAAAAAAAGGTATCCACTGTTTAAAAGTCCATAACTTGCAAACTAACTGACGGAGTTGTCTCATTTTTGGTTGTAGTGTAGCTTAAAGTGTTGTGGACTGGCAAGACAGCCAATCCACAGTGATGGGTAACCGAAAGGCACGCGCTTAAAATCACGCAGGCTGGCGTGAGGTCTGAAACAGGATACGTAATGAATGCTATAAAGAAAAGTACGTAGCTGCTGGAATACTTAACTTTAATCCACAATTGGTGAACATTGGTCTTGTTACTGTACATGCTTCATTAGATACATAGCAAAGGATAAATGGCGCCTTGCTAGGTCGTAGCAATTGACTTAGCTGAAGGCTATGCTAACTATCGTCTCGTCAAATGAGAGCGTATTTGTCAGTGAACCTTTCCTAGCAAAGTCGGCTGTACAACTGGGGCGAGTGCTAGGAAGTCTCTCTAGACCTGCCGTGTGGCGGCGCTCGGTCTGCAATTACTGACAGTGGCGACATGCGGGTCCGTCGTATACTACCGGACCGCGGCCGATTTAAAAGCTACCACCTAGCAAGTGTGATGTCTGGCGGTGACACCACATAAAGTATAACTTAAAGATTTCACTGTAGGTGTTCGAAATGGTCACCATTAACATCTACACACAAATAATACCGCCGAACTGCAGCACGAACTACTGACTGCAACGTGTTCAGTTGAATATTTGCACATGAATGTACGATGGATTCTCGAAGTTCACCCAATGTGCGTGTTTTTTGTCGATAAACGACGTCCTTTAGTGTTACCCACAGGAGTTAGGTTTGGGGAACGTGGTGAATACTCCGCAGCACCTCTACCGCCTATCCATCTTCTTGGTAGATTTTCGTCGAGATACGCCCTAACACGATTTTAGTAGTGGGCTCGGGCACCATCTTGTTGAAAGTAAACTCTTCCGTCTTCATACAAGTCTCGGATGGCAGGTAAAATAGATGTCTTAAGCTTCTGAAGGTACACCTCCCCGGTAACTGTGCCGTTAAAGAAGAATGGTCCAATCAAGCCCCGGTAGACAACCCACACCACACTTTTTTTTTTTTTTACTCCTGGCAAATTCACGGCTTTGTCTACATGGGCGTTCGGATTTTCGGCTGGCTAGTAGATGCAATTGTGGCGATTTACTGTACCATTGAGTTTGAACTGTGCCTCATCAGACCACACAATCATCTCTGCAAACTCTTCATCGTTGCGCACCATGTTTGTAAACCACTCGGAGTACTCCATTCTACGATCTGGGTCGTCCTTGTTCATTGCGTGTAGCAATCGTGGGATGTAGTACTTCACTTTGCTGTCTTCAAAATTCGCCGAACACCTGAGCGACTCATTCCAGTTTCACGGGCACACTGTCTCACAGACTTCTGTGGTGAGCGAGTGAATTGTTGCAACACACGACGGGATTTAGCTGGACTTGTTACTGTTACAGGTCGTCCAGATCGTTGTTTGTGTACATCTTTAACATAGCCTTCGGCTTCAAATTTGTCTCGAATGCGACGAATCGTTAAACGTGTCGGTGGCTCTGTTTGATATTCATTTCGCTATTGCCGTTGAACCTCATTAATATTTTCGTACTTAAAATACCACTTCAAAACTCACATCCTTTCATCGAATGTAAGTCTTGTGCCAGCCATGTTTACTCAAGTAACTAGGCGCAACTAAGAACAAAACACTGACTATCTGCCGACTATCATCTGACAAATCAAAACAACGCAATACAACGCTTGTGTGGCGATTGCCGGAACGACAAACTATTGCACTACCAAACATGAGACAACTCCGTCAATTAGTTTGCCAGTTATGGACTTTTAAACAGTGGATACATTTTTTTGGACCCCTCTGTATTTTACGGACAGAGACCACTCAACATTTAAAAAAAGAATTTTAAAATAATCATTTAAACTGCCAGCAAGTTGGCATATTTTTCACTGTGTGACGGTATTGAATATGTTAACTTGGTATGCATTGCACATCGTAGCGAAATATTGCAGTTACGCTCAATGTTACAACTAACTAACGTAGCAATAAACCCTATTTATGTAAGTTACTATTCATTTCACAATGAATCCTTCATCCGCCACCGGACAGTGTGCTGTTCTGAAGTATCGTGCTAGAGTAAAACTGTCTGCCGGCCGGCAGGGGGCAAGATTCAAGGTTCTAGTGAGTCAGGCACACGGTTCTGACCTGCCAGAAGGTTTCAAACGGTGCACTCTCCGATGCTGTGCGAAAATTCATCTTGCGAATAATGCTTTGGGCTCTGGTTACGCCGGTTCTCCGCAATACCCTTTCTTTCAAGGGTGTTATTTCCCGAATGTATGCAGGAGAACTTCTGTGAACTTTGTAAGTTAGGGGAAAGGTACTGACGAAAGTAAAACTGTGAGGACCTGTCTTGATTCTTGGCTGGATTGTTAAATCGGTAGCGCATCACCCCGCGAAATGGATAGTTCTGCATATTATACAAGAGGCGGTTCAATACGCAATGCGACACATTTTTCTTCTCGGCCAATTTCGCTTGAAAGAATGTGGAATTTGTTGTGGGACATCGTGGAATATTCTTGCTTCACCCGTGTAGTTTCATGACGTTCCGACAGGTGGCAGCGCTGTTCGTAGCCTTGAAGATTGCGTCCGTAACAGAGGTGCGTTCCAAGCAGAGAGCTGTCATTGACTTTCCTTTGGCGGAAAACCAGAGCACCGCAGGTATTTTTAGGCGCTTGCAGGATGTGTACGGACAGGTAGCAGTGAACAAAAGCGCGATGAGTCATTGGGCGAGGCATCTGTCATCATCGCAACAAGGTCGACCAAACCTGTCCTCCTCCAGCGTGCCGGCCCGGGTGCACACAGCTGTGACTCCCGTCAAGGTTGGAACGAGCAGGCACACTCACATTCAAGATGATCGACGGATCACCAACACCTCACTGCTCAACTGGACGTCTCTATTGGTAATGCTGAAACAAGTGAATTTTATCCATAGTGGATGCTGTTGAACTCCGTTACTGTTCCTTCATTGGGTGCAAAAAAATTTCCGATACTAGTCACAATAAAAGATTACTTATTCGTCACACGCCAGGTTTCGGACATGTGCCCATCCTCATGTGCTTATACATTCATGTACATGTGTATATTATTAGAGATCACTGTATAAATACAAAAAAATTATTTGCTGTTGACTAAATAGATACAAGCGTAACAATTGTAAGTGGCAAGGCAGCACTTGTCGAAAATGTATCTGTACTTACATAAAGATGAAGCATCATTATTATAATTACGCTGTGGTAACAGTTTTTCCATTTAGTTGTACATTTGTTATCATTTTCACGTCCATATTTCATTTTTATAAAGTTTAGCTGCACAATTCACTATCGACGTGCACTCGTGAAGTACACTGTGTTTACATACAAACATGTAGGTTATGGTCAAAGAACTTAGGTGTAGGAGGTGTAAAGATGATACTCATACAGAAACATGTAGGTTATGGTCAAAGGGACGTGAAAATGATAACAAATGTGCAACTAAGTGGAAAAAGTGTCACCACAGCATAATCATAATAATGATGCTTTATATTTATGTAAGTACAGATATATTTTCGACAAATGGTGCCTTGCCACTTACAATTTTTCCACGTGTATCTATTTAGTCAACAGCATACAACCTTTTTGTATTTTATTTATACAGTGGTCTCCAACAATATAAACATTTACATAAATGTATAAACACCTGAGGATGGGCACAAGCCCGAAACCGGTCGTGTGACAAATAAATAATCTCTTATTGTCACTGGTAATGAGAAGTTTTCTACCCCCTAATGCTGACACACTCGTCCACCAGTTGGGTAGTCAAAGGTGCGTGCCCGCTCGCTGACTCGCCGCCTAACAAAAGACCACAATGGGCAACGAAGGACCATCTGTGCGGAACTGCTTGTGCGTTGCGAGGCTGATGGTGACAACTTTTTGTCGAACACCGTCAAAGGATATAAAACATCGGTTCATAACTTCCAATCGCAACCAAAACGGCTATTTATGGAGTGGCGCCACAACACCTGATCTCCGCAGAAAAAGTTCAAAGCCGGAAACTTCGCCGGTAAAGTCACGGCGTCGGTTTTCTGGGACTCTGAACGGTTTATTCTGTTTGATGTCCTCACTCATAGAGCCACTATCAACTCTGAAGCGTGCTGTGCACCCTCAAGCGGCTTCAGCATGTTTGTCGCCAAAATCGCAAAACGAATTTCTCGTTCTCCATGACAACACAAGGCCTTACGCAAGTCTGCGCACCCGAGAGCAGCTCACAAAACACCATTGTACTGTTCTTCCTCATGCATCCTACAGCCCGGATGTCACACCTTCCGACCTCAATCTGTTTGTTCCAATGAAGAATGCACTCCGCAGTAAGCAGTACGTGAGCGATGGTGAGGTTACTGATCCAGATACCAGTAATGTGGCATACGGACATCGCATTGAATAGAAGTTATGTCGAAAAACAGTGTTTCTTTGTGAAAAAGAGCGCGGAATTATGTGGCGTATTCTAATCGCGAACAAAATCAACCTACTTTCAGACAAAAATATGTGTTGCATTACTTACTGAACGTTCCCAATATTTTATCTTCATCACGAACGCCTATATTTTACACTACTGGCCATTAAAATTGCTACACCAAGAAGAAATGCAGATGATAAACGGGTATCCATTGGACAAATACACTCCTGGAAATTGAAATAAGAACACTGTGAATTCATTGTCCCAGGAAGGGGAAACTTTATTGACACATTCCTGGGGTCAGATACATCACATGATCACACTGACAGAACCACAGGCACATAGACACAGGCAACAGAGCATGCACGATGTCGGCACTAGTACAGTGTATATCCACCTTTCGCAGCAATGCAGGCTGCTATTCTCCCATGGAGACGATCGTAGAGATGCTGGATGTAGTCCTGTGGAACGGCTTGCCATGCCATTTCCACCTGGCGCCTCAGTTGGACCAGCGTTCGTGCTGGACGTGCAGACCGCGTGAGACGACGCTTCATCCAGTCCCAAACATTCTCAATGGGGGACAGATCCGGAGATCTTGCTGGCCAGGGTAGTTGACTTACACCTTCTAGAGCACGTTGGGTGGCACGGGATACATGCGGACGTGCATTGTCCTGTTGGAACAGCAAGTTCCCTTGCCGGTCTAGGAATGGTAGAACGATGGGTTCGATGACGGTTTAGATGTACCGTGCACTATTCAGTGTCCCCTCGACGATCACCAGTGGTGTACGGCCAGTGTAGGAGATCGCTCCCCACACCATGATGCCGGGTGTTGGCCCTGTGTGCCTCGGTCGTATGCAGTCCTGATTGTGGCGCTCACCTGCACGGCGCCAAACACGCATACGACCATCATTGGCACCAAGGCAGAAGCGACTCTCATCGCTGAAGACGACACGTCTCCATTCGTCCCTCCATTCACGCCTGTCGCGACACCACTGGAGGCGGGCTGCACGATGTTGGGGCGTGAGCGGAAGACGGCCTAATGGTGTGCGGGACCGTAGCCCAGCTTCATGGAGACGGTTGCGAATGGTCCTCGCCGATACCCCAGGAGCAACAGTGTCCCTAATTTGCTGGGAAGTGGCGGTGCGGTCCCCTACGGCACTGCGTAGGATCCTACGGTCTTGGCGTGCATCCGTGCGTCGCTGCGGTCCGGTCCCAGGTCGACGGGCACGTGCACCTTCCGCCGACCACTGGCGACAACATCGATGTACTGTGGAGACCTCACGCCCCACGTGTTGAGCAATTCGGCGGTACGTCCACCCGGCCTCCCGCATGCCCACTATACGCCCTCGCTCAAAGTCCGTCAACTGCACATACGGTTCACGTCCACGCTGTCGCGGCATGCTACCAGTGTTAAAGACTGCGATGGAGCTCCGTATGCCACGGCAAACTGGCTGACACTGACGGCGGCGGTGCACAAATGCTGCGCAGCTAGCGCCATTCGATGGCCAACACCGAGCTTCCTGGTGTGTCCGCTGTGCCGTGCGTGTGATCATTGCTTGTACAGCCCTCTCGCAGTGTCCGGAGCAAGTATGGTGGGTCTGACACACCGGTGTCAATGTGTTCTTTTTTCCATTTCCAGGAGTGTATATTATACTACAACTGACATATGTTTTACATTTTCACGCAATTTGGGTGCATAGATCCTGAGAAATCAGTACCCAGAACCACCTCTGGCAGTAATAACGGCCTTGATACGCCTCGGTATTGAGTCAAACAGAGCTTGGATGGCGTGTACAGGTACAGCTGCCCATGCAGCTTCAACACGATACCACAGTTCATCATCTGGCGTATTCTGACGAGCCAGTTTCTCGGCCACCATTGACCAGACGTTTTCAGTTGGTGAGACATCTGGAGAATGTGCTGGCCAGGGCAGCTGTCGAACATTTTATGTATCCAGAAAGGCCCGTACAGGACCTGCAACATGCGGTCGTGCATTATCTCGCTCAAATGTAGGGTTTCGCAGAGATCGACTGAAGGGTAGAGCCACGGGTCATAACACATCTGAAATGTATCCTCCACTGTTCTAAGTGCCGTCAATGCGAACAAGAGGTGACCGAGACATGTAACCAATGGCACCCCATACCATCACGCCGGGTGATACGCCAGTATGGCGATGACGAATACACACTTCCAATGTGCGTTCACCGCGATGTCGCCAAACACGGATGCGACCATCATGATGCTGTAAACAGAACCTGGATTCATCCGAAAAAATGACGGTTTGCCATTCGTGCACCTAGGTTCGTCGTTGAGTACATCATCGCAGGCGCTCCTGTCTGTGATGCAGCGTCAAGGGTAACTGCAGCCATGGTCTCCGAGCTGATAGTCCATGCTGCTGCAAACGTCGTCGAACTGTTCGTGCAGATGATTGTTGTCTTGCAAACGTCCCCATCTGTTGACTCAGGGATCGAGACGTGGCTGCACGATCCGTTACGGCCATGCGGATAAGATGCCTGTCATCTCTACTGCTAGTGATACGAGGCCGTTGGGATCCAGCATGGCGATTCGTATTACCCTCCTGAACCCACCGATTCCATATTCTGCTAACAGTCATTGGATCTCGACTAATGCGAGCAGCAACGTCGCGATACGATAAACCGCAAACGCGATAGGCTACAATCCGACCTTTATCCAAGTCGGAAACTTGCTAGTGCGCATTTCTCCTCCTTACACGAGGCATCACAACAACGTTTCACCAGTCAACGCCGGCCAACTGCTGTTTGTGTATGAGAAATCGGTTGGAAACTTTCCTCATGTCAGCACGTTGTAGGTGTCGCCACCGGCGCCAACCTTGTCTGAACGCTCTGAAAAGCTAATCATTGGCATGTCACAGCATCCTCTTCCTGTCGGTTAAATTTCGCGTGTGTAGCACGTCATCTTCGTGGTGTAGCAATTTTAATGGCCAGTAGTGTAGTCCTAAGTCTAGAGGACCGTTGACCTCAGATGTTAAGTCCCATAGTGCTCAGAGCCATTCGAACATTTGAACCATTTTGGCTTCAACGTCGACCAGTGGAGTGGTACCATTCTGGCATACAAGCCCTGCCAGTAAGGTGGCGTAAGGCCGTCGCCCTGAACGGAGGTCACGTGAAAAAACAGTGTTTCTTTGTGAAAAAGAGTGTGGAATAATATGGCGTATTGGAATCGCGAATAAGATCAACCTGCTTTTTGAAAAAAAATATGTGTTGCATTTCTTACTGAACGTTCCCAATTTTTTTTATCTTCATTACGAACGCCTATATTTTACCTTCATCTTGGCCGTCTCTCGGCTCTTTGAATCTTACAGGCATTCATGAGAGTCAGTTCAAGGACAAACGTTTCGTGCCAGACGTATTCATTTCTTGAGATTAGTGAGAAATTTTTATCTTATAATTAAATGTTTCCCTGACATATTTAAGTCTCTTTTTATTATCTACCATAATGATCGAAGCAGATGAATTGAATTAAAATTTGTGCTGCGGTCGCCGCGCGGGATTAGCCGAGCGGTCTCAGGCGCTGCAGTCATGGACTGTGCGGCTGGTCCCGGCAGAGGTTCGAGTCCTCCCTCGGGCATGGGTGTGTGTGTGTGTGTGTGTGTGTGTGTGTGTGTGTGTGTGTGTGTGTGTGTGTTTGTCCTTAGGATAATTTAGGTAAGTAGTGTGTAAGCTTAGGGACTGATGACCTTAGCAGTTACGTCCCATAAGATTTCACACACATTTGAACATTTTTTTGTGCTGCGGTCGGGACTCGAACCCGGGTCTTTTTCCTTACTAGGCAGATATACTAACCATTACACCACCGCAGTACGATAGTCAACGTTGCTACACGAACTACCTAAGCTGAGTGCCCTCCCCAACACAAATTTCATTTTTCCCTACTGCCAGGGCTCTCACCCCAGCATTGGACGTAATGGTACGTCCTTGTACCATTAGCGATCTTATAATTAAATGTTTCCATGAGACATTTAAGTCTCGAGGTTAGGTAGTTCGTGCAGCCATGTTGACCAACGTAATGCGGTGGTGTCATGGTTAGCATTTCTGCCTAGCAAGCAAGAAGACCCGGGTTCGAGTCCCGACCGCAGCTTTAATTCATTTCGTCTGCTTCGATCATTATCGTAGAAATTTTTATGTTCTCCCCGGAACATGACGTCACCGCTGTGGTGCTACGATAGCGACAGCGGCTACATTTTACTCGCGGCGGAGCGTAAAACTCTCTTTGCGAGTGACAGTAGCCATAAAAATTAACGGCCCATTCCTGTAGGAGGAGCGCGGTGCGGGTGAAAGAGAGGCAAATATTTGGCGCGCGGGGCTTTGCACAGCTGTCGGCCCGCGTAATCCTGCCCTGTGTAAACGCGGGGGCGCGGCCGGGCTGTGACCGCCGCGGCGCCTCGCTGCGAACCCAGCCTGCGGTGCTCTGCTCCGCTCGCTCGCTAGGGCTGTGGCGCACGCACCTGACACGCACAGGACCCGCCTGCGTGCGCAGGCGCGCGGAATGCAAATGAGCCGCTCTCTCCAGGCCCGGCTTCCACTTTAAACAGCCTCGCGGCGCCGCGGCACAGTTCCGTCGTTCCTCGCGCGGAGAAAAACTTTTGCTTAATTTATCGAAGCGCGTTTCGCGCATATCCTCGATTTAACTGAGAGCCAAGTTCCCGGAGGAGATAACGGGAAAACTCCGAGGAAGGAGGGAGGGAGGGAGGAATTAATGTTGCGTGAAGTTCAGATTTTACTCCGTATTCAATTCTAGGAAAGAACATTTTATGCCTGCCACGTTTCGCGTATTCAGCATTCACTGACAAAACTGTGCGACAGCAACCCCTGCTGCGCTTAACGTCTAGAGGTGGGGGTGTCACGTAAAGCTTGGGACAGTTTCAACCCTAGCGTCCTCTTTAATACAGTGGAACGCATTTGAGATCAGTCTATCCTATGAGCCACTTTACGTTGCCTGTCAAGACTTTATTTTTTTGTGAACAGGCTTCCAAAAGAAAAGTTTTATTGCCCACATCACAGCTGATACATATCATGATTACTACTTACAGCAAAGATACGGAGTCGCTTGTCAACATACACACATCTGACTGTCTGATGTATCTTGACATCTCTATGCCTTGCTGATACAGTTATGGCCTTTATTTTAGTGCACTTAGTGTTGCACCCGAGTGTCCTTTGTGTGAGTTTATCTCCATGTTTTCAAAGGCCAGATGGCAATACGCCACACTTAGGGGCTTTATAATTCACGTATCCGATGGCCTCAAGATGCAAATACATGCCCTGATTACTAGTTTCAGCAAAATTGTATCAACTGCAATCTGGGCAATAAAACTGCTATTTTGAAAGTCTTTTTACCCCGATGGAGAGATCGCTGTCCTTCTCACAATAGCCAGCCGAAATGGCCAAGCGGTTCTAGGCGCTACAGTCTGCAACCGCGCGACCGCTACGGTCGCAGGTTCGAGTCCTGCCTCGGACATGGATGTGTGTGATGTCCTTAGGTTAGTTAAGTTTACGTAGTTCTAAGTTCTAGGGGACTGATGATCTCAGAAGCTAAGTCTCATAGTGCTCAGAGCCATTTGAACCATTTTTGAACCTTCTCACAATGTCAGGTAATTATTTTATTTTTTTCTTGCACCGAGAGGGGAAATAAAATATTGTATGTAGGATGTTTAATAATTAATGGTGTAAATCCATGGAGTTGAAAGTACACGATACTAGAACCAATGAAGTCCAGTAAACATGGGCTCTTAAGTGCTTGCCGTAAAAGTTATTACCACTACTTCGTCTTCGATGCTGCGAAGTAAATCTCTTCCCCCGCAAATTCTTTGCTTTCCTTATTTTGAGAGACGACAGTACTGATCAAAACAAGAAAAAATTGTCCAGTTAAGATGAGCTCTAAGATCCACACCTTAAGAGCTACGGCCACTTTTTTCATAAGAAGAAATGTGTCTCACAGTAGCGAAGATGAAAAAGTGCTCATACCTCTTAAGATATATACTTTAGAGCTCATGTTTACTGCACATGTTTTACTTGTTTTGGTCTCAAATTATGTAAACCGAAGAGGTTGCAGCGGAAGAGATTTGTTTCACAGTATCGAAGATAAAGAATTGCTCATAGCTCTTAAGGTATGCATTTTAGAGTCCATGTTTATAGACTGTTTTGCTTCTACTATAGTGAACTTTCAACTGTAAGCGTTTACTCCACTAAATATGATACATTCTGTATACACATTTTTGTGTTAAATTCGTAATACGTATATTGTGCTTGCACGTTTAAAAACAAGCAAGGAAAACGAGTTTGTTTCCACACTATGAGAAAGATTTCAGTCCTTTTCATAACTAATGAAAGAATGAGATAAAAAGTTACCGGATAATGTTGGAAAACTAGCTAGTTCGTTAATAGACATGATTACCATCTTAGGGAAAGAGTAACATACGACCATGCATACCTCGGCATTCATGACCTCCTTCTCCGGTTTACTTAACACATACTCTCGTTGGTGTGCCACAATCCGCTATCATGTTTACATTTAGAATCACACAAAAACTTTCAGAAGAAGAGAACTGAGCTTAAAATTGACATGGAGAAGTTCTTAAGTACATGAATTAAAATATTACTTGTATGTAGCTGAGACTATAGATAGCGATAACGTAATGTGGTATAGGTGTTTCTTTCTCCGATTTTTACGGATCAATATGTATTCGCATTAATACACTAGGTAGTAGTGAGAAACCCATCGTTAAAATTCCACTGTCAACAATGTAAAAAAAGACTGCACGGTAGTAATCTAGAGACTTTGCACTACATGTTGCGATGTCATTGACTTCTATCGCGTGACCAAAAGCAGTACTTACAAATTTACGTACGTCATTTTTCCGTTTGGACAGTGCGCTGTCACTGAATTCCTTTTTAAAGAGGGAGCAATGTGCTGCTGAAATTCACCTCAGACTTTAATGGGCGTATGGAGATGTCTGCGTGGGCATCAGCAGTATTAAGAGATGAACGCCAGCATTTTAGTGATGGAAAGACGATGGAAACAGGAGTAGCCAAGGTGACTTTGAAAGAAATAATCCGCATTGGTTGTAGAATACTTTCTATTAAAAGTCACGATCGGTTTCGCGCCACTAGAAGAGGCATCCTCAGGTAATAACGATTCTTTTAATAGATCATCGCCGAAAGGTAACTGAATCTTTATCACCTCATGATAAATGTTCCAGTGGCGCGACGCTTGTCGTGACCTTTGATAAAAAGTGATACGGATTATTTCTTTCAAAATATGAAGGTTTGGCAGCGGTTGCCCACTATGTAAAATAACATATCAAAGATGAGCCCCTTATCGGTGGCCATCGAACTGCCTCCACAGAATGCAACAAGGAAAGAGTTGATGAGCTCATCAGAGAAGAGAAATGTGATACAGTGAATGGATTCGACGTTAAACTTGCAGCGGGACACAGTGAAGCGCAAGAAATTATTCAAAGTCTATCGAAAAGTTCTTGCCCGTTGGGTTTCCACGTTTAGAGAGCGAAGAGGACAAACTTCAGAAAGAACCTTCACCCAAAACTTCCTTCAGGGATTTTAGAATGCAGATGATCATTTCTTTATGGGTATTGCGAGAGGCGATGAGAGCTGCTTCTAACATTAGGTGACTGAAACAAAACGCCAGAGTGTGGGATGGCATCAGTTGGATTCACTACTGAAGAAGAAAGTGAAGACAATGCCGTCTGCTCGGAAATTATGGGTACTGTCTTCTGGGATCCACAAAGTTGCATTCTGACTGTTTTTCTTGAGCCTGAACTAGTTACAAATGCTATGAGATGATCGATGACGCTCGGAAAGCAGTGTGTCTGAGTCTTCGCGAAGCTGAAACCGATTTCTATCATCGCGATATTTTCAAACTTCCTGAAAAATGTGTGCAAAGAAATGGAGACTGTATTGAAAAGAGACGAAGGTGTGTAGGTTAAGATAATGCACCCGGTGGTTCTGAGTGCTGTAGTGCGGGCCGTACACATCATAGGACGCTGACAAATCGTAGATTTGTTACAAATTACAAGCAATAATGCATGAAAATGTATATACAGGGATGTATCATTAATTTATGATTATTATTTCTGGTTGTTAGGTTCATTTTTGAAGAGGTTTACTCACGATTCCCTTATCCCAACGACTACACTTATTCCAAATACTGTCATTGTTTAAAACTACAATAGTGCGAAAGTTTCGCACGGATCCCTTGGTGTTGTATGCATCGCTAACTACGCCGAATGTGACTGAGAGGGAAGACTATAAATTCACCGTGCCAGTAGAAGAAACCTGATGCTTTGGTGTATCACGATCGTGACAAGTTTTCGTACTGGTTTCCATTTTTATTATACTTTAGCTCAGGGCAGAGGATCCTTTATATGCTAGTCTGTCCACACAGAGGGCACATTTTAACATAATGTGCGGTTCTTAACTAAAGAAACATTACACTAAAGAAACGGCAATGCTATCTTTGTGAGGAACTACTTCTCCTGTACCTTGCACTTACGTCGTCGTAAGTTCCATCAAAATATAGCTAATTAGCGGTGGAACAACAGTTCATTTGAAGCGTTTCACGACCATGTTTGCTGTTTAATATGTTTAGCAAAAACTTTTTTCCCGAAAACGCTGTCACTGGTTTCTTTAAAACGTATGTACTCGTGCTAAGTACCACAGAGTTGCTCGTACGCGGCACCGCAAAATGTTGCGAACGTGGACTGACAAAAGTGAAACCAGTCTGATTTCTCAAATTCGTGAATTTACTAACTATTGCCACATAGAATCCGCAATCAGTCATCGGTTACAAGAGACGGGTCGTCAATAAGAAGTAACACTTGGCGCTGCCGGCACGTTTACTGACGGGGGAACCTCCCCATCGCACCCCCCTCAGATTTAGTTATAATTTGGCACAGTGGATAGGCCTTGTAAGACTGAACACAGATCAACCGAGAAAACAGGAAGACGTTGTGTGGAACTACGAAAAAATAAGCAAAATATACAAACTGAGTAGTCCATGGGCAACATAGGCAATATCAAGAAGTAAGCGAGCGTAAGTGTGCCGTGGTCTTGTGGTTAGCGTGAGCAGCTGCTGAGCGAAAGGTCCTTAGTTCAAGCCTTCCCTCGAGAGAAAAGTTTAATTACTATTTTTGCAAAGTTATGATCTGTCCATTTGTTCATTGACGTCTCCGTTCACTGTAATAAGTTTAGTGTCTGTGTGTTGCGACCGCACCGCAAAACCGTGTGATTAGTAGACGAAAGGACGTGCCTCTCCCATGGGAACCTAAAACATTTGATCGGAAGGTCATAGGTCAACCGATTCCTCCACAGGAAAACACGTCTGATATATTCTATACGACACTGGTGACGGCATGAGCGTCACATGACAGGAATATGTTGTCGACCCACCTAACTTGCACACTTGGCGAATGGGTAAAAAGATTCTTCTGCCTTGCCCGATTTAGGTTTTCTTGTGGATGTGATAATCACTTCCAAAAAAGTGATGAAAACATAAGAGTGTGTCACATAAACTGCAACAAATGAATGCAACAGTTTCACAGTCGCACAGTTTTCTCTGTGCTCTGTCAAAACATATGTTTTTAACGTTTTCAAATTTTTCCGTGTGTAGACCGTCAAATCCTGCATATGTCCAAGCAAATCTGAACATGTCCTGGAATTTTGGAGAGCGATGTTGATTATGTGTGAGTGCCTGAACTATGATAATTGCCTGAAAATAAAAAATTAAAATTTTCGCTCGAGGGAAGAGTTGAATCAAGGACCTCTCGTTCCACAGCTGCTCACGCTAACCACGGGACCACGGCGCTACTGAGCTTACAACTTCCTTGATGTTGCCTTTGTTGCCCATGGACTACTCAGTTTGTATATTTTGCTTATTTTTTCATAGTTCCACACAACTTCTTCCTGTTTTCTCGATTGATCTGTGATCAGTTTGTCAAGGCCTATCCACTGTGCCAACTTATAACTAAATCTGAGGGGGGTGCGATGGGGAGGTTCCCTTGTGAGCACACACGACAGTGTGGTTAGTGTTGTCGATCTGCCAGCCTTACTAGAGAGTGCGCCTCGAGGTCTGTGGCTGATCCTGCAACAAGCAACCTGCATGAAGTGGATCTCTGGTAGTAGTACGTAAATACGAAGGTAATGTATATATGTGCGTATGCGTATAGATGACATATGATACATAATAGCAGAACGTATGTAAGACTGACTATTCTGTCCGACAATGGTGTTCTGTAAACGACAAACCCTTAAGCCTAGTTTAAACCGGAACGTAGAGAAGGGAGCACAAACGCAGGAGTCTTGAAAGATCACCTCGCTAGCATTCAGTACCATCTGCTAGTGCCTATAAACAAGTATTTACAATGACGGGAAAGGAAGAGAGCGTTCATCATCTTCTGAGATTACGGGTTGGAGGTTGACTGAAGATTGCAGGCGGTGTATCATTTGCGGCGGTGTATCATTTGCGGAGAACGGTGGAACGTGAAGTCGGAATGAGTCATACAACTGGACTCAAAACAGAGGCGCTTGTGCGGTGAGCATTTAACAAAGTCTAACGTGTGAAAGTAGCGCCCGCGATTATCACAAAGTCTAGGAGCTTCATCCAGATACGGAAATAAAATGTTTCGTGCACTCACTACAGAGTACGAATTGCTCCATATCTGGCTGTGGAAGTGTATTAAATTTGTAATACACGTTGCACTTACTCCTTTTTTTGTCATCAGTCTTCTGACTGGTATGATGTGAGCTGCCACGACTTCCTGTCCTGTTCCAATAATAATCTCAAATAAGCACTTAAACCAGACGTTCTCAATTATTTGTCGGATATATTTCAATACATTTCTTCCATTCCAGTTTTCACCCTTAACAGCTCCGTCTAGGATTGTGGAAATTATTCCCCGATGTCTTAACATATGTCTCAACTTGTCCCCTCTTCTTGTCAATTTATTCCACATGTTCCTTTCCTCGATGATTCCGCGGATGACCCCTGCATTTCTTATCTTCAGAGTGCACCTATTTTTCAACATCTTTGTACAGCATCACCTGTCAAGCGCTTCGATTCTGTTCTACCCCGATTTTCCTACAGTTCGTGGTTCACTTCCATAGAATGTTGTGCTCCAAACGTACATCCTAAGGCATATAGTCTTCTTCGCTTTAACAAGGGAAGTGCGTGATCTCGAACGATCAGAACTGCACCGAAATGTGCTTAGAATATAAATCGCTCTGCCCAAGAACAGTGGTAGGACGGACCCATTCGCATGCAAAACTGCGTCTCTCATCACGAGAGACGTTCGAATGATCGCCTATTCGAGGTGTATGAGAAGAACTTTGATAACACGGAGAAACAAAGTATCGATGTATCAAGACCAAAAACATATTTTAGTGTCGTGACTTACTGTTATACTTCGTTCAGCTTCAAACGATTACGCTGACTTATCAACAACATTTTTCTGATTGCTATAAGACGCGAGGTTTTGCAGGCGAATAGCTCATACCGTTGTTTTGGGGATGAGCGATTAATATTCTGAGCACATTTTCAAGCGGTTATGAGCGTTCGAGGTCACGCACTTTCCTTGCAGGACCTGTGGCTGATACTAGCAGATTTCTTAAAGCGATGGAATGTGCAACGCTGGAAATGCATATCCTCCTATTTCCATCTATTGTACTATAAATTTTTTTTCGTTATTTTGTTACCTGAAGATATGACATTTCTGTGTCTTCATATAATGTAATTGTTCTACTATATATATATATATATATATATATATATATATATATATATATGCATTTATGTCGGTGCATAATTGGTTTGTTTTGTGAATATTATTTGTATTTTTACGCTGGGTCTTACCTAGGGAAAAGTATCCTATCGAACGATTACATCGATAGCTCGTGTGGAGAACCAAAGTGTTTAAGATCTTTGGTAGTATTAACTCTGCCGCATGGAGCGCAGGCAGAAGAAGTCTGGCTGGAGTAGGGCGGTGGAGCAGGTGTGTTGTGTGACGCTCCCGCGAGTTGCCGCGCTTTCGGGGTTTGGCAGCATTTGACTGCACGCGACTTGCTAAGATACTTTCTGACACGGTGTCGCGGACGACAAGCATTAGCTGGCGCACATCAAGAGCCCGTTTCGCCTGGTGACCGTGTCGAGAAGAAGGCGCGCCAACATCCAGCTTCTGCAACAGCGACGGCCGACAATGAGTGACTATCGCCACCTCCCTGATCGACGACTGCAAACCTTCAATCAACCAACAAGGAAGACTAAAAGCACGTAAAGTTTTAGAACTGTATGGCAGACCTCAGCTTTTCAAACTGTTGCATCACAAAAATACAGCAACTTAGCATGAACCTTTGTTGCTCATTGTCCCAATTACATTACCAAGCAGGGTCCCTTCCTTTTCTGGAATGAACCCGAGTGTTGTAGAAATTCATACGCCAGCATTAAAGTAATATCATTCCATTTCATTGCTTTAACTTCAAAGTTCAGTTAAAGTATTCATAGCTGGCTACAATATTTAGATTTCACAAGCAGAAATTAAGAGTGCGAGTTTTGTTGCCATATTTTAGCTTACCTGTGGCTGCAGCTCAGATTGGTACGTACTAAATTTTACTATTGTTAATTGTTCAGAATCATTTCATTCAAGTTCAAAGTTAAATCTCTTATTTCTAAATTGCGTAGATTCAAGTAGCTTTTGAAATGAATGTTGAGGTAGCCCAAGACTAACCTTATTTTATTGAATTTCGTAGTGCTTCAGAAACAAAGTCCACTATTAACTTCAGTCACTAAATTAACTTTCAGTTTTCCGGTTTTATTAATTCTTCTGCTAAATTAAGTCAGAGTGTAGCGAAATTTGTTACTTCTAACAAACATTCAGTTTTCACACAACATGTGTCAACCTTCAGTTGCCACGCTTTTAGTGCTAATTATATGTGCATTAATCTTTCATTTTCAGTTATTATAGTAGTTGTCCATAGGACTGGCGACCGAAATTTTCCCCAAATCTCAAATATCTAATTAACGCCAATTAATTGTTAACATAACGACCGCACATTTACTTTCTTTATTAATTTTACCCTTTTCTCAAAATTAATTTTCACCAATTTCATTTGCATTTTTCCTTTCATTTAGATGTAGCCCTTTCCTCCCTCTTTACCGACAAATTAACTTCGGTGACGATTGCTTTTCCCAAATTTCCATTAGGTGCACGCGGTTTAATTTTTCACTGTCATTACGGTCGATAAGTGGGGGTGAGGTTACAAATGTCTCCCTTACAATACGACCTATGTGTGATACAAGCAAATTTCTTTTTAGCAAGGATCGACCCCTATGCCTCTGTTAGCCTGTTTCTTACGTCCTCCGTGCTTCGTCCGTCACCGGGAATTTTGCTTGCAAGACAGAAGAATTCCTTTACTTCGTGATCTCCAATTTTTATATTAAATTTATCTCCCAGATCTCATTCCTGCTACTCCTTACAGCAAAAGATTAATTACTTCCCTTTGTACAGCGACCATTAAACCCCGATTCTCTACAGACAGGAACTTGCATGTATAAAACAGTTTCAAACGTCTGATTACTTTAAAAATGACTTAATGAATGAAATATTTGCCTTTAAGCATGTAAGACAGAAAAGTTTGGGAAGGATTTGAAACTATGCTGAAAGTTATTTGGAAGTCGACAAGTGCTCTCATTACGAAACACAGGGTGAATAGAAATTGGGTAAATATCAGAAGTTAGTTTTTCATGCATTTCAATATTTATGACGTCACATCTCCTGAACTATTTGTCGTACAGTGATATACTATTGCAGGTACATTAACTGATATGTCTCGATACTGTTTGTAATGTGTGTTGCGAAAACATTTAGTAGTGAAGAAGTAATAAATTAAATCATCGTGCGGCGAAAATGTAGTAAGCGATAAACATTTTTTCCATATGTGACTGTAGGCTTTCTCGGCGTAAACCATTGATGAAGAGGTCTCGGGTCTCCAGCCGGGTGATAGCGTTGATATCTCGCGACGTTTCGGGAAGTCTCGAGATATCAACGCTACCGCCCGGCTGGGGACCCGAGACATCTTCATCAATTTTTGTTCCGTTTCATTATTTTGTGGAGGCTGGCAGCGAGAAAATGTTT
The DNA here is from genome assembly GCF_021461385.2 of Schistocerca piceifrons. Lineage (NCBI taxonomy): Eukaryota > Metazoa > Arthropoda > Insecta > Orthoptera > Acrididae > Schistocerca > Schistocerca piceifrons. The sequence goes on along the minus strand of NC_060142.1, from coordinate 82,254,474 downwards.
CGTAAAGACTTGCAATTATGTGTAAAGTCTGTTGGGCGCCACTAAGTGCTCTCATACTCAAATATTGGCTGAATTTAACAACTGGGTAATGTGCGCGCCGGCAGTTCCACTGTCTGAAGACAAATACACAGTTTCTAACTGCAACACTTGTCTTATTACGTTAACCTTTTAGGGTAAGGTTATATCTCCTAATGAGTAGTGTGACGTCTCCTCTCCCCTTTTGTTGTCGCTATTGATGTTGAGCCTCTACTGTTACAGCTCGGTGGATGGAATGGAGACGCGACGCGCAGTGATGGTTGTCCCCGTCGGATAACGTGGAACAGCACCTGAAAATCTCTAAAAGAAAATTGTTCCTCGCGTAGTGTATGAAAGTCCGTTTGCGAGTCCGCACGGTCTTCTCAGCGATGCGAACGGCTGGTTTTAATTGTCTGTTATGGTTTTATGATGATTTGCTATGCCCGGTTAGTTAGTTATTGCAGTATTGAGTGAATCATTCATCGCCGGCATTGTTTCACACCATTGAAGCGAGGACAAATTCATTTGCGTTTCAGTATCGTAGTTGTTGTTACGTTGCTAGGCACAATTGTTCACTACGGCACGACGCACATCCAGAGAGAATCTATAATCTTGCTTTCGTGCGTCGTGATATTTCGGCAGAACACTCCTTTCAATGCTCAACGTTCATCAAGTCACTCTTTCAATTAAAATGTTCACAGTTAATTAATTTTGATCATCAACTATCACACACTTCAATTAATGATGGAGCCAACACGTGAGATTTACATTACTGACGAACAATTTTATTGTTCCTTCTTAGCAGTTAGTTTATTATCATCACACCACACGCACACCGATGGATCAGATCAATTACGACTGTTTTCAGTTCGGTGATCGTGACAATTATGACAACTTTTACAATCGGCTTATTTGTATTATCTTCGTGTGGTCGTATTAATGTTTCCTACTCCAGGCTAATCAGGCATTGCAGTCTTCGATACTATGTCCATTCTTCGTTGTAACTGTTCACTTTGATGAAGGTTGAGTCCAACAAAAATATCTCCAATAATTAAAGTTCATTTACTCGTCATACACTATCAGACTATCACTTCAGTTCAAGTCCTCAAGTCAGAATAACTCAGAACAAAGTCCGCGCATCTCTATCACACAATATTACTTTTCTTTTTTAATAGAAAACAATCTCGTAGCATTCCGTTTGTAGTACTGTAACAAACGGTGCTCTCTCTCGACTTGATAGCAAGCAAGGTAGCAAGCGACTAACTTTTCCATGATCGAGCATTGTAGACGCATTGAATTTCCTTTTCGCCGGGTTTACAACTCTCTTTCACAATACATATTATCTCTGACCGACGTATTACTTTGGACTTAACTTTCGTCGTACTGATTTGCAGTTATTACTAAGATGTTTGATAGCTAATTAAAAATAACCTGTCTTTCTTTGTAGCTTTTTATCATGACATACTCAGTAATTATTGAAATTGATGCTGATCAAAACTTTAGGGTGTTATATTATTGTCAAAGTTGTCGTACCTATCAGGATAACACTGTTCCCTATTTGAAATTATCATGACATTCTTATTTGGGTTTTCGGGTTCCTTGGGGTGTTACAGTAGGTTGTGACAGTATTTTAAATTTTTGAATGTTGAAAATTGAGTATTTGTTGCTCCTACTCTGCAACTGGTACCGAGTTGTAGGATAGCGTTTTAGTGATATGTCAAATGAAGTGATCTGGATCTGAGCACTATGGGACTTAACATCTGAGGTCATCAGTCCCCTAGAACTTAGAACTACTTAAACCTAACTAACCTGACATCACACACATCCATGCCCTCGGCAGGATTCGAACCTGCAACCGTAGCGGTCGCGCGGCTCCAGACTGTAGCGCCTAGAACCGCTCGGCCACCCCGACCGGCAGTTATCTGGGGTAACGTAGATGTTCGCCACTCACGGGCTAGAGCACGTCTTACGAGAAGAGAAGCAGGAACATCATCAAGGAGGTAGTGTTTCCGAATGTATCCGAGCAAACAGCACATGGAGACGGTTATTTTTGTTTCAATTTATTGGCTTTCGGGATGTGCCCATACAGCAATCTCAACAGTGGAATGTCGACTATGATGATACGAACGTAAGGACAACACGACATCCACTCCACGAGCGTTGAAAATGTCCAATCCGGCCGGGAATCGAACCCGGCCTCCTTCGGTTAGCATCCCGCCGCGCTGACCACGCCGCAACGGAGGCAGACGCACGGAACCCGTTCTTACAGACGTTACAGAGCCTTGTTACAGAGTTGACGAGGGGGCTAGGGCCACGCCCACCTCGCTCGTCCCGGCGCTGTGTCCGTGCCACGGAGCTGCCTTCCTCGCAGTCGACCTTATGGGAAAGAGCGTCGCAGCTCCAGCCTCTTACCGCCGCCCGGTGACCGGAATTCCGCCGCCCACGACTCGGAGCGTGCCGGCGCTCTTATTGGCGGCGTTATTAGAAGGCGGCTGGGGACGGATGGCGCGCCGTCGTCATGGAAACGCCGCGCGTCTCTTCGATTATCGATAGCGCGTGTATCCCTCCCCTGCCCACGAGCTCTGGCTGCTTCTGCAGACGGCGCAGTGCTGTATGCTGGGCGCTCCCCTCAATGCGCTCCCCAAGTCTTCCACGGGATAGCTTCGTAAATAACCTACGAACCAACTTCTCCGTAGCGCCCCTATTTGGCCTTGAAGCACCTGGCGCCAACACACGATTAGTTACGTAATATTAACGATTTGCTGTCAACTTCGTTACCTGATTAGTTAAAAAGCAGCTCTCCAGATGTTTGCCCGACGACAAGAACAATAAAATGTGTGTGAAATCTTATGGGACTTAACTGCTAAGGTCATCAGTTCCTAAGCTTACACACTACTTAACCTAAATTATCTTAAGGACAAACACACACACCCACGCCCGAGGGAGGACTCGATCCTCCGCCGGGACCAGCCGCACAGTCCATGACTGCAGCGCCTGAGACCGCTCGGCTAATCCCGCGCGGCGACAAGAACAGAAGTGTAATTTTAAACGTATCTATTCAGACCCGTTTTCACGCCTCAGACACCTTGTAAGCTCCGTTTGCATACGTTTAGTTTTATTCGACGCTAAAATATTAATTTCAAATGTAAGTTGATGATAGTCACTTTTCAAACTGTTGTTGAGGTTGGGAAAAGGGCAAAAAGTGTGAAAAAGTCCCTTTATTATTAAGGCTCGAAAAAATTTGTTCGTGCTAAGAACGTTCGAGCGGCTACCCAGCTTCGAGTTGCACGGGATGCAGTTTCTAGGAGATTGACGCGTTTCAAAACGCAAGTATCAATCCCACAAAGCAAGCCGATTCAACTGTCAAAAATTCTCGCAAAAACTTCCGAGCGACTTAAATACTCTGAAGTAAGATCAGCTTTTCGATAGGCATGGTGTTCTGAAAGAGTACTTGCTCGCCGAGAGGGCGGGCCCGGATTCGGTTCGCGGCCGTGGTAAATTTTTTAAACGAAGTTGTGTATTCCACTTCCATTTTCATGAACAACAAAATACATAAAGGTGAAAACATTAATTTCCGGTGTTTTTCTTTAACTGAAATGAGCTTCCGTAAAGCTCTCTTATAAAAGACACGAAGTTAAGGACTTATATTTGCAGCGAAAACTGGATTTTTCTGTGATACGTAATTACAAAGAAGAAGACATACACTGTTTATGTGATAATTATCATATACTTAATGAACTTTATATTCAAACTGGACTGAACGGAAAAAAGAAAAAAAATAGAAGATCAAAACGAGACTCGAACCAGCGATTACCAGTTCGAGAGCTACCGATTTTTGCATTTTATGTACTCAATGCTTTCAGCATTGGCAGTCATCTACTCGGAACACAGACCGGGAATGAAAATGGTGAAAGAGACGCGCGTCGCAAGTTAGAATCTTATGCCAAAAGTTGAGGAATTGGTGACGAAGAAGCAAGGTCATCCTTCCCATTGATTTCGTTGCAAGAATACTATGTACTAGAATTAAAAGTTGACTAAAATGTGTTAAGTCAACAGCTAATCATCATCATTTACTTCGTTAACGGGCCCTTGAGGCCTACAGCAGAAGAACAATAGGGAAAAAACATTACAAACACAGAAACCCCAATAAAAGGAATGTCTGTCAATCACAAGAGATGGTTCTCCAACTTCTTCGGTCTCCAGCATCATCCTGCAAGGGCGCTGGTTCCACTTCTTGAAGGATCGTCATCACTCGATCCTCCCATCGAGTTCTTGGGCGTCCTCTCGGGTGTTTTTCCGTGGGTTGAGAGTGGGGGACTCTCTTACGAAGGGATCCGTCCGCTCGTTAAGATGTGGCCAAACCATTGTAGTCGCCTTTGTCCCAATATGCGTCCAATGTGTGGCTTTCCAAACCTCTGGTACAGGCCTTCTTTCTTTGTTCTTTCCCATTTACCTTCCATGTTCTTGTAGACAGGTCCACAGATCTTCCGAAGTACCTTTCTTTCAAACGCACATATTGAATCTTCTGTCGTTGCTGACGTCGCCCAAGTTTCACAGCCGTATAAAAGTTTTGGCCTCACCAGTGTCGTGTACAGGTGGACTTTGTTCTTCTGAGATATCAGACGAGATTTAAAAAGATCATTCCGACTAAAGAACACGCGATTAGCACTTGTTATGCGTTGACTTTCTTCTTTCGTCACTATGTCATCAACTAATACAAAAGTAACTACTCTTATCGATTTTTTTCGAAACTGAAGTTTATTTACCCCACACTCCTGAGTCGGATCTCGCGTGCGAGAAAGTTTTACAGTGTGTAGATACATCCTTTAGGAACAATATTTTCATTTCTCCAGATAATTTCCATCCCTCTCAACTGCCTTACGCCGTCTTGGAACCAGCGCCTGTATACCCGCACGGTAAAGTTCTGGACCAACCTGTTGGAGCCACTGTTTGGCAGCGTGCACAAGGGAGTCATCTTCAAACCTTGTTCCACGAAGAGAGTCTTTCAGATTCCCGAAGAGTCAGTCACATGGAGCTAGGTCAGGACTGAAAGACGGGTGTTTCAGTGTTGTCCATCCGAGTTTTGTGATCGCTTCCATAGTTTTTTGACTGACATGTGGCCGTGCATTGTCGTGCGACAGCAAAACATCCTGCTTTTGACGATGTGGTCGAACAAGACTCAGTCGAGCTTGAAGTTTCTTCAGTGTCGTCACATATGCATCAGAATTTATGGTGGTTGCACTTGGCATGATGTCCACAAGCAAGAGTCCTTCGGAATCGAAAATCGCCGTAGCCGTAAATTTTACCAGCAGAAGGTGTGGTTTTGAATTTTTTTCTTGGGTGAATTTGCATGATGCCACTCCGTGATTGCCTCTTCGTCTCTGGTGAAAAATGATGGCGCCATGTTTCATCACCTGTCACAATTCTTCCCAGAAACTCATCTCCACCATTCTCGTATTGTTCCGAAAGTTCGCTGCACACCGTTTTTCTTGTTTCTTTGCAAGCTACTCTCAACATCCTGGGAACCCACCTGGCGCAAACCTTTTTCTAACGCCAACACTTTCAGTATTCTGCTAACACTTCTTTCCCCTATCCCAATGTAGCGTGACAATTCGTTCATTGTGATGTGTCTGTCAGCAGTCACCAATCCGTTAACTCTCTGCACATTGTCTGGAGTGAGTGCAGTATGAGGCCTGCCGTTGCGAGGACAGTCCTCAATATTGCCGTGCCCGCTTGCATCACGTAACCTGCTTGGCACGGACTAACAGTACTGCGATCGACAGCAGCATCTCCATACACCTTTTTCAACCTCTTGTGGATGTTTCCCACTGTCTCGTGTTCACAGCACAGGAATTCTATGACACCACGTTGCTGTCGAAAGTCAAGTGTAGCAGCCATCTTGAAGACATGGTGTGACCGCGCGACTCACGGGAACAGGTTGAACTAACAAGGGGAGGCCGCCAATTGTGAAATTCAGATTCAATTCATACTACGCATAATAAAAGCTCATGGCCAGAGGTGTAATGTGGCAAAGCACCAAGTTGCACTTCACAGCCGTTGTCGAGAAAATCGACAGTTAAAAGTAACCGTTGCGGTGAAATACTCTATACGATTAATAATATATGTAAAAACTATTAATGCGTTTGTTTAACAGGGTGTGCCAAAGCTCTCACGTCCGCACTGATTATATACACTCCTGGAAATGGAAAAAAGAACACATTGACACCGGTGTGTCAGACCCACCATACTTGCTCCGGACACTGCGAGAGGGCTGTACAAGCAATGACCACACGCACGGCACAGCGGACACACCAGGAACCGCGGTGTTGGCCGTCGAATGGCGCTAGCTGCGCAGCATTTGTGCACCGCCGCCGTCAGTGTCAGCCAGTTTGCCGTGGCATACGGAGCTCCATCGCAGTCTTTAACACTGGTAGCATGCCGCGACAGCGTGGACGTGAACCGTATGTGCAGTTGACGGACTTTGAGCGAGGGCGTATAGTGGGCATGCGGGAGGCCGGGTGGACGTACCGCCGAATTGCTCAACACGTGGGGCGTGAGGTCTCCACAGTACATCGATGTTGTTGCCAGTGGTCGGCGGAAGGTGCACGTGCCCGTCGACCTGGGACCGGACCGCAGCGACGCACGGATGCACGCCAAGACCGTAGGATCCTACGCAGTGCCGTAGGGGACCGCACCGCCACTTCCCAGCAAATTAGGGACACTGTTGCTCCTGGGGTATCGGCGAGGACCATTCGCAACCGTCTCCATGAAGCTGGGCTACGGTCCCGCACACCGTTAGGCCGTCTTCCGCTCACGCCCCAACATCGTGCAGCCCGCCTCCAGTGGTGTCGCGACAGGCGTGAATGGAGGGACGAATGGAGACGTGTCGTCTTCAGCGATGAGAGTCGCTTCTGCCTTGGTGCCAATGATGGTCGTATGCGTGTTTGGCGCCGTGCAGGTGAGCGCCACAATCAGGACTGCATACGACCGAGGCACACAGGGCCAACACCCGCCATCATGGTGTGGGGAGCGATCTCCTACACTGGCCGTACACCACTGGTGATCGTCGAGGGGACACTGAATAGTGCACGGTACATCCAAACCGTCATCGAACCCATCGTTCTACCATTCCTAGACCGGCAAGGGAACTTGCTGTTCCAACAGGACAATGCACGTCCGCATGTATCCCGTGTCACCCAACGTGCTCTAGAAGGTGTAAGTCAACTACCCTGGCCAGCAAGATCTCCGGATCTGTCCCCCATTGAGCATGTTTGGGACTGAATGAAGCGTCGTCTCACGCGGTCTGCACGTCCAGCACGAACGCTGGTCCAACTGAGGCGCCAGGTGGAAATGGCATGGCAAGCCGTTCCACAGGACTACATCCAGCATCTCTACGATCGTCTCCATGGGAGAATAGCAGCCTGCATTGCTGCGAAAGGTGGATATACACTGTACTAGTGCCGACATTGTGCATGCTCTGTTGCCTGTGTCTCTGTGCCTGTGGTTCTGTCAGTGTGATCATGTGATGTATCTGACCCCAGGAATGTGTCAATAAAGTTTCCCCTTCCTGGGACAATGAATTCACGGTGTTCTTATTTCAATTTCCAGGAGTGTATAGATTTCCCGGTAATCAGTTGCAATAATTATGCATATAATAAGTTGTTGAAAGTCGTTTGTCGTGGAAAAACTGGCGACTTCGAACATCATTATGTTTCCCGCAAACAAAGTTGTATTTCACAAATGTTATTAATTCTCTTCATAATGTTAACCACGTATAGTTAACGGAAGACGTAGAAACGATATTCCGAAACGAATACGTATAGCGTAAGTCAGACGTTCGAATTAGAATAGAGACCCCACGAACACAAATTTGCTGTGCAAGGTATGAAATATAAACTCCGTTACTCGCTCGTTACACTTGAAGGACAGATGTTGAATGGGCCGAAACGAGCCGCCGTATAACAGCGTAGTTGCCTGCTAACTTCGAAAGAAGGTAGATGCGGTCCCTAGCGCAACTTATAACATCGTCGAAAATCAGTGCGGACGGGAGAGCTTTGGTACACCCTGTTAAACAAACGGAAAAATGGAGGCGGTACAATTGGAGAGCGATCCGCCTTCACCAACGTGCATAAGCAATTCATTAATGTTTGAATTACGAAAAACTAATAATAAAAAAAATTTCTATGGCGCGAGATTCGATCCGGCTACTTTCGGATTACGAACCCGAGCACTTACCGCTGCGCCACGACGCTGTAGAAAATTATTAATCGTAGAGAGTATTTCACCGCAACGGTTTCTTTTAACTGTCGATTTTCTCGACAACGGCTGAGAAGTGCATCTTGGTGCTTTGCCACATTACACCTCTGGCCATGAGCTTTTATTATGCGCAGTATGAATCGAATCTGAATTTCACAATTGGCGGCCTCCCCTTGTAAGTTTGAAAACAAGCGGGAAGGATGTATCTACACACGGTAAAACTTCCACACATGCAGAATAAGTGTGCATTTCTTTCGGAGTGACCCTCGTATTATCTTTTCAAATCGGATTTACCTTTTTTGAAACACCCCGACTGTATGCAACTGTTGTTTTTCATGTTTCAGCAGCAGGCCAGTCATGGAGAAATGAAGCACACTAAACGAACACAGTAGGTCGAGTACTTTTCCAACGCAATCGCCATCTCGGCACGGCACACGCTCGTCTGCGTATTGCACGACTTACTGGGTCTTCCACTTCCGGATATGAAAATGCACGCAGTCTCTTTTCTGAGTTGCCCTGAGCTGCGGAATGAGGAAACCGGTATTGGAGCGGCAGCTGCTGTAATTACCGTAGGTGTTTCGAAATGCAGGGGCGCCGTGCTGCGCCGTTAACGCGAGTAATTACCAAGTCTGCTCTCCGGGCGCGCGCTTCAACTTGCGAGCAAATTAGTTTCTGTTTAACGTGGCCCTGCGCTGCGCACTCCGGCGTTTTCGACACCTGTGGCGACCGGAAGACTTCCGAACAGGGTCACGGGGCAGGCGCCCACGTCACACAGCGGCTACCGCTGACGTCAGCCCGGTTACAAACTTACGGAACGCGCTGTTCTCACACAATACCCTTAAGGCAGCCGATTAACCTAACGCAGTCAGGCCAAGAATTTTCGAGACTGGATTAATCCACACAAATAAAAATATCAAGGTTAGTACTTTCAAAAACGTGTATCTCCGAAAGTTCTTGACCGACTGCTTTGAAATTTTGACACAGCGTTGCATTCTAACACAGGCGTGTTTCTAGGTACCTGTTTCTTCAATATGTAACTTTTTGAGATTTCTTGTAACAACGCTTCCGTGTTACTAAAACTTATAAAAAAATTTATATTACCTATATTAAAAATAGGTATATAAAAACATAAGCGTATTCCAATTCAACAGTGTATCAAAATTTCAAAGCATTCGGCCAAAAACTTCCGGAGATTTTCAATTAGGAACATTTACTGTTCCTACGCATGTCAAACGATCGTGGGGAAGGCAGTGGAGAGGAAAGAAAAAGGACTCGGGGGAGAGAAAGTAGTCAAAGAGAAGGTAGGCGGGGAAAAAACAGGATGGAAGTGGGGGAGGAGGGACCCTGGAAAGGACAGAGGGATGGAGGGGGAGGTGAGGATAGGAGGGATAAATGGAGGGAGAGAGGGCACCATCCGGGAGGGGGAGTTGACGGAAGTCACCTTGGGAAAGGAGGTGAAGGTGTACAGGTGGAGGGAAGGGGGGACACAACAGTGGAGGCGCAGCAGTAGGCGGGGTTTGGAGAGGACAGGAGCAAGCAGGGGATAGAGGGGATCAAGTCGGCGGGAGGTGCAGAGGACTCGGATATGTTCGAGGAGCAGGTGGGGGAAAGCAGGCAGGTAGTAGAGGGTCCGCATGGGGAATGGGAGGCATATACGGAAGGCGAGGCGGACTGCATGGCGCTCGAGGATCTGGAGGGCCTTGTAGAATTTGGGAGGGGATATCCATGGGGGACTGGCATAACAGAGGAACGATCCTGGCGGGCGTCTGTGCTACTTGGATACCCAAAACCTCATCTACGGGTGTGAGAATGTTCCCGTCACCACTGATATTAGCAGTACATTCAAATTGTGTGGCAATACATCAAGAAGACCATCCCGCCACTCGGAAGGGCATAATTTAGACCACCTTCAAACTAGCTCCGCTGGCTCTATCTCCGTGGCATGGTTGCCTGCTTGCTTCATACGTTTGCACCACACTGAGACTTCCAGCTGCCAGCAATTCCTATTAAAGAGTAGACACAGATGGCGTTCTGGCAGCTATGCCACTGTCTGTTGGGTGACAGCTTTGAAACCATTATCAGTACATCTACGATCCCCCCAGGTGACTTATGCCGTCGTCGGGTCAAAATCGATATCGCTCTCCTGGTATATTAATTTTTTTTCGCCAGTGTATAATACGTTTAAATTATTGTCCTCCAGGCTTAAATGTCTTCTTGGAGCAGGTCAGGACAGGGCAGAATGGGATGGTACGCAGTTCTACTCTGTCATTTTTTAATTCAAGTAGATTTCAAACTATGCATTTCTTTCTTTTTGCTTGCTTCTCCAGATGGAGTGAACTTTCTAGACTGAAAGACAGCAATGGGATATTAAATCAATGTTAATGCATTTTCAGCCGTTTTGTCTTCTGAAATGGGATGTTTACAAGTATATCAGGATTTTAACGTACCAAAATCAAGAATGGAATGATACGGAAGGCTACGAATAATCTTGACCATATGATTGACAAATTAGATGGCAAATTTAAAAGTGTGTTCACTGCAGAACAAGAAGACAAACAGGCAGTATTTCTGAAGTCAGTGAAGATCATACTCTAATCCAAGGACGATACAGCTCACTGTCAGATCATTTGCGCACCAACTAGCAGAAAGAAATACATTACCACACAGCTTTGACACAAAATCGTGTCTAGTTGGGCAGGACTGTACTATACGATTCATTGCTAGTCATTCTACTTTGTCTACCTGCAAGCCTTAAAATACATCTGGAGCGCGAATGGTGTAACAGTGAAACTGAGCTGGTACTAAGCATTAAAAGTCCTTGTATCTTACATATTTTTATATTATTATCTTGTACCCCCGTTGACTAGTTCTGCAATTCTGGCAAAATCAGTTTACCGTAATTTTCCTGGTCTGCATGTCCGCAAGATATGGCTCTGAGCGCTATGGGACTTAACTTCTGAAGTCATCAGTTCCTTAGAACTTCGAACTACTTAAACCTAACTAACCTAAGGACATCACACACAGCCGGCCGGAGTGGTCGAGCAGCTCTAGGCTTTACAGTCTGGAACCGCGCGACCGCTGTGATCGCAGGTTTGAATCTTGCCTCGGGCATGGATGTGTGTGATGTCCTTAGGTTAGTTAGGTTTAAATACACTCCTGGAAATGGAAAAAAGAACACATTGACACCGGTGTGTCAGACCCACCATACTTGCTCCGGACACTGCGAGAGGGCTGTACAAGCAATGATCACACGCACGGCACAGCGGACACACCAGGAACCGCGGTGTTGGCCGTCGAATGGCGCTAGCTGCGCAGCATTTGTGCACCGCCGCCGTCAGTGTCAGCCAGTTTGCCGTGGCATACGGAGCTCCATCGCAGTCTTTAACACTGGTAGCATGCCGCGACAGCGTGGACGTGAACCGTATGTGCAGTTGACGGACTTTGAGCGAGGGCGTATAGTGGGCATGCGGGAGGCCGGGTGGACGTACCGCCGAATTGCTCAACACGTGGGGCGTGAGGTCTCCACAGTACATCGATGTTGTCGCCAGTGGTCGGCGGAAGGTGCACGTGCCCGTCGACCTGGGACCGGACCGCAGCGACGCACGGATGCACGCCAAAACCGTAGGATCCTACGCAGTGCCGTAGGGGACCGCACCGCCACTTCCCAGCAAATTAGGGACACTGTTGCTCCTGGGGTATCGGCGAGGACCATTCGCAACCGTCTCCATGAAGCTGGGCTAGGGTCCCGCACACCGTTAGGCCGTCTTCCGCTCACGCCCCAACATCGTGCAGCCCGCCTCCAGTGGTGTCGCGACAGGCGTGAATGGAGGGACGAATGGAGACGTGTCGTCTTCAGCGATGAGAGTCGCTTCTGCCTTGGTGCCAATGATGGTCGTATGCGTGTTTGGCGCCGTGCAGGTGAGCGCCACAATCAGGACTGCATACGACCGAGGCACACAGGGCCAACACCCGGCATCATGGTGTGGGGAGCGATCTCCTACACTGGCCGTACACCACTGGTGATCGTCGAGGGGGCACTGAATAGTGCACGGTACATCCAAACCGTCATCGAACCCATCGTTCTACCATTCCTAGACCGGCAAGGGAACTTGCTGTTCCAACAGGACAATGCACCTCCGCATGCATCCCGTGCCACCCAACGTGCTCTAGAAGGTGTAAGTCAACTACCCTGGCCAGCAAGATCTCCGGATCTGTCCCCCATTGAGCATGTTTGGGACTGGATGAAGCGTCGTCTCACGCGGTCTGCACGTCCAGCACGAACACTGGTCCAACTGAGGCGCCAGGTGGAAATGGCATGGCAAGCCGTTCCACAGGACTACATCCAGCATCTCTACGATCGTCTCCATGGGAGAATAGCAGCCTGCATTGCTGCGAAAGGTGGATATACACTGTACTAGTGCCGACATTGTGCATGCTCTGTTGCCTGTGTCTCTGTGCCTGTGGTTCTGTCAGTGTGATCAAATGGTGTATCTGACCCCAGGAATGTGTCAATAAAGTTTCCCCTTCCTGGGACAATGAATTCACGGTGTTCTTATTTCAATTTCCAGGAGTGTAGTTCTAAGCTCTAGGGGGCTGATGACCTCAGCAGTTAAGTCCCATAGTGCTCAGAGCCATTTGAACCATTTGAACATCACACACATCCATGCCCGAGGCAGGATTCGAACCTGCGGCCGTAGCGGTCGCGCGGTTGAAGACTGTAGCGCCTAGAACCGCTCGGCCACCCCGGCCCGCTCCGCAAGATAAACAGAAAAATACGGTGTACTGCATTTCATTCATGTCACTGCTGTATAGCCCACAAACTCTGACTGCGATTGCCGTCGAGCAATTTTTGTGCTTTCAACTGTACATCATCAATTACAGACCCCATTTTGGAACACTGATGCAGGTACGCTATCTGTCGGAAGAAACAGAAATTTTGCGCTCGTAGTCAGGAAACTTCAAAGAATACATACCTAGCGTTATGCATTCGCAACAGGTTGCCGGGTGAGGAAAAAATAGGGGGCATTACTTTCGGGTCGACTTCCATCCACTGTATCATTTACAAACAAACTGTAGCTGCTTTAAAATATTTAAGAAGAAAGGCTGTGTGATTGCCGTGCCAATCCTCCAACCACGAAAAAATGTGAGACCATCCGGATCTGAACCCAGGTCGTCCACACGGTAGTAACGCACACCGAGCGCTAATATACGGTTCAAATGGCTCTGAGTACTATGGGACTTAACATCTGTGGTCATCAGTCCCCTAGAACTTAGAACTACTTAAACCTAACTAGCCTAAGTACAACACACACATCCATGCCCGAGGCAGGATTCGAACCTGCGACCGTAGCAGTCGTGCGGTTCCGGACTGAGCGCCTAGAACCGCTCGGCCACCGCGGCCGGCGCTAATATACGGAAGTGGACTGTAACGGAGAGAATGGACGGAAGGGGAGATGCTGCCACGAAAGGTCAAGTTCACCGCATTGTGCACCGCGACCCAGGCCGTGTTGCGACTGGAAGTATCGGGAACGCAGGTTAATTACGACAGCGGGCGTGGAGTGTAGGCGGGCCGCGACAACTCGGTAACGAGCTCATTAGCTCTGAAGGCAACCGGCGCACTCCCCACGCGACGGTACAGCGCGGCTGCGGCAGCGGCCGACGTGCCGACTGCCTGTCGACCTGTAACGAGAGCCCGGGTACCGCACGCACCCACCCAGCCTCTGCACCACCTGACCAGTCCTCGCCGCTCCCACCATGGAGCCCCGCATTCACTCTCTCAGCCGGCTGCTAGTGCTTTACAACATGAACGAAAATGCCTACTCATGTATGCTGCTAAATGGCCAAAATGCTCATCCAGTTCTAGTTCCAGCATGCCTATCTGACGGCTCAGGATCAACAGATTTCATTTTCAGTATTTTATGTAATAATTATAATATTTCATTTAACGCCAGCCTTTTCCCCACGGCTTCGCCAATGTATGCGTCCGACACAGTATTGCCCACACCTCCTGCCTCCTCCTGCTTCCATCTCTTCTTCCGTCACGATGTCCTCCCACTGCTGTCGATCTCCTCCTTCCACTCTCTTTATCTCATCCTCTTCTCGTCCCCCTCTCACCGTCTATCTCCTCCTCCTCTCTCTCACCATCTCCTCCTCCCCTCTCTCTCACCATCTTCTCCTTCCCTCTCTCTCACCATCTCCTCATCCCTCTCTCTCTGTCCTTCTCACCCCTCTCTCTGTTCATATCTTCTACCTACTCTCCATGGTGACCATCCTCTCCTCCTCAACACACTCTGTCTCTCTCCTCCTCCCTGTCTTCATTTTTCTGTCCCTACCCCCCGACGTTATTCAATCTGTATATTGAGCAAGCAGTAAAGGAAACAAAAGAAAAATTCGGAGTAAGAATTAAAATCCACGGAGAAGAAATAAAAACCTCGAGGTTCGCCGATAACATTGTAATTCTGTCAGAGACAGCAAAGGACCTGGAACAGCAGCTGAACGGAATGGACAGTGTCTTGAAAGGAGGATATAAGATGAACATCAACAAAAGCAAACCAAGGACAATAGAATGTAGTCGAATTAAATCGGGTGATGCTGCGGGAATTAGATTAGGAAATGAGACAAAGTAGTAAAGGAGTTTTGCTATTTGGGGAGCAAAATAACTGATGATGGTCCAAGTAGAGAGGATATAGAATGTAGACTGGCAATGGCAAGGAAAGCGTTTCTGAAGAAGAGAAATTTGTTAACATCGAGTACAGATTGAAGTGTCAGGAAGTCATTTCTGAAAGTATTTGTATGGAGTGTAGCCATGTATGAAAGTGAAACGTGGACGATAAATAGTTTAGACAAGAAGAGAATAGAATCTCTAGAAATGTGGTGCTACAGAAGAATGCTGAAGATTAGATGGGTAGATCACACAACTAATGAGGAGGTATTGAATAGAATTGGAGAGAAGAGAAATTTGTGGCACAACTTGACTAGAAGAAGGGATCGCTTGGTAGGGCATATTCTGAGGCATCAAGGGATCACCAATTTAGTATTGGAGGGCAGCGTGGAGGGTAAAAATCGTAGAGGGAGACCAAGAGATGAATACACTAAGCAGATTCAGAAGGATGTAGGCTGCAGTAGGTACTGGGAGATGAAGAAGCTTGCACAGGATAGAGTAGCATGGAGAGCTGCATCAAACCAGTCTCAGGACTGGAGATCACAACAACGATGCTCCTTCTCCCTTCATTCTATCCATCCCCTGCTATCTGCCTCTTCACATACCCATCCCTCCATCCAGGCATATACTACTCCAACCTAACATGCCAAACATGCTTGGAAGCCTATACGTCAGGGCTGGAAAAATATTTGTTGCCACTGACGTGATGGCTGCCATAAAAAGCAAGTCGGTAAGGCAGGCCAATACTACTCCAACACCGCATTCCTGTCATGCAGAGCAGCCTACAAGTTGGGCCTGGAAAACCATTTCTTACCTGTGTCGTCTAGGCTGCCCTGAAAAGCATGTCGATCAGGCAGCTGATACGCTTCCTGTCATGCAGAGCACCCTATGCACCAGAGGCTGTAAAAAACACGTTTTTTTGCTCTATCTCCATTTCTATTGGAGGTAAGATGTTATAAACCCCAGTGCTGATACTTGTGACGTCTGCTGTTTCTGTGAAAAATTTCGTTAAAACTGATCCAGGGATTTGCAAGGTGACCGACCTTCGACCTTTTACCCATCGCTTCACTTGCGCACACATATGGCACACACATTGCATACACCTCGTCCTCAGCCCACCATCCCTTCCCTCCCCCCGTCCCCCCTCTGTCCATCTTTTTCTCTCCTCTCTCTGTCTGTAGATCTCCTCCCCTTCTCTATCCAGTCCGTCCAAATATTCCTCCCCCACTCTCCCTGTCCATCTCATCCTTCCCCTCTAACTATTCATCCCCTACTTCTCACACTCTCCGCATGGCCATGCCCATTCTGCATGTACACCACCTGGAATGCATTTCCCAACTACCCTCAAAACACACCCATTGGACAGGGCATCTTGGATGTCAGTGGTCACCAACTCTCATCATCCCCACCCTAATTCATGTTTCTTACCTTCACATTACTTCTTCACAGACAATAAGTACTATGTGTATCAAAGTTGGATGAAATCGATAAAGTGGTTTAGGCGGTGTGGAACATTCAAATAAATCCACCGATACATACTTGCATTCACTTCATAGACATTGACGAATGTTTGGGTCAGTTTCTAGAATTAAAATTTTCCTTATGATGGATGCCCATTCTCGAATATCCTGTCGAGAATAGACACTGACCAATGTAATGTGTACGAAGCATCATACCCAGAACGCACGGAGTGGAACTGCAGTGAAAAGTAATGAAGAGTAATGTTTGCAGGATACAGTACTGGTGGACAATCCCAAAACAGAAAATTTTTCGACTCCAATGCGTTCTATCCGAAGCCGAGAGGCTATATCTAACATTCAGATACCGCAACCGCTTCCCACTGTGGAGCGGCTACAGTCATTACCAGGATGAGAACCACTGTAGGTTCAAATGGTTCAAATGGCTCTGAGCACTATGGGACTCAACTGCTGTGGTCATTAGTCCCCTAGAACTTAGAACTACTTAAACCTAACTAACCTAAGGACATCACACACACCCATGCCCGAGGCAGGATTCGAACCTGCGACCGTAGCAGCAGCGCGGCTCCGGACTGGAGCGCCTAGAACCGCACGGCCACCACGGCCGGCAACCACTGTAGGCTGTTCTCGTAAAAGTTCTCAGCTTTCAGATGCCTATTCCACTCCTTTTGGTTCTCGAGGCTAGAGTTCTCGATTTTTCAAAGTTCATGGTTCGGTGCAGCACCAAGCCATCACAGTCGACAGTGTAAGTAAACGGTGCATCACAGAAACGCCCAGACCTGTTGTAATATTCGCTGCCATTACAGCAACGAAATTTGTGCCGACTGACAGCGAAAGCTGTAACGAGTTTTAAATGCGCAGGCCTACATGAACAGTGGTTTCCAGCAGGTCAAGCAAATAATGAAAAATTCCCTGACGTTTTGTCCAGTTCCAATAAAACTGCATTCAAGTATCAAGCCGAGGAACTCGGTGGTCGCATACATGCTCAGTTACACGTAACCCACTGGACAATATTTAGGTTACTCGTAGTATACTGCTAAACTGCGGGTAGTCTGGTAAATGTGCTGTCACTGCGCTGCCAAATGTCAAATGGAGTTACCTACGGCACCAATAGAGAGAAAATGGCCTGAAAGTAAGCTTCTCTGTTGATTACTCTCTTAACATCAGTCGTGCCTAAACCTGCGCCATCTGCCTCCCATACGGCTAGTATTATTTTAATTACAGCGTAAAATTTATAATGTGACAAACTGCTTGTTGGGTTTTGTTTCGGGTTCTTCGGCCGACTTTTCTTCAATGATTTTTCTGACGTTTCGCCAGCATGAGTGGCTGTCATTCTCAAAGCTGGTGGTGGAGCAATGGCGGGTGAAGCTTTGACAATGCCAGCCACTCGTGCTGGCGAAACACCAGAAAAATCACCAAAGAAGCATCGGCCGAATAACCCGAGACAAAAGCCAAAAGTAGTTTGTCAACAAGTGGCCACAAAAACTTTAACAATTTTCTTATTTATGGTATACTTCCAGACGTCGAAGATTCATTGGGTTAGTGGAGTACTTTTTTGTTCATGACTTAACGTTTTATACAAGTTCAGATGTACTATATGTTTTAATTATATATATATATGGTACAGGGTTTGCAGTACACAAATCAGTCATGGATAACATCATAGACTTCAATTCAATATCAGAACGTATCTCGACACTGTCCTTCAAATCAGGTAATAAAGCATACACAATTATCAACGCACATGCACCTACAAATGACCATAACAGAAAGAAGCCACAAGAAATTGAAGACTTCTGGGAAGACATGGAGGAAGTAACTAACAACGTACCAGAAAGACATGTGAAAATTGTAATGGGTGATTTCAATGCGCAGCTTGGTAAGGAGAGAAAATTCAGAGAAATAACAGGCCCATACTCAGCACATATCCGCACGAACAGAAATGGGGAACACCTCATAAAATATTGTCAAAACTTTAACCTCAAAATCATGTCAACACAATTTCAAAAACCAAGACGAAAACTTACAACATGGAAAGCACCCAACACAGTGTGGGGAGAATTTCAGATTGATCATGTGGCCATATCCAAGAAAAATTCGCGGGAAATTCTAAATGTCAGAACACGTAAAGGAGTCTTCGAGTCTGATCATTATTTGCTACAAGTTAAGATCAGGCCAATCCCAAGACTGAAACAGACAGCGCAAAACAAAATAGTCAAACCTGATCCGGAATATTTGAAGATAAACAGGGATAAAATCGTTGAAGAAATTAATAGGCACTCAATAGACACATGGACAGATCTGGCGAAGGCAGTTCAGAAGACTATGTGCTGGGGACAACCACCTAGAAAACGCAAACATAGGTGGTGGAACGCAAAGTGTGATGAAGCCATTGAGAGAAGAAAGCAAGCATGGGACAAGTTCAGTAGCTACAGAAATTCAGAAACATGGAAAGAATTTCACGAAGTTCAGAAACTAGCATCGAAGGAAATCAGAAGGGAAAAACGAGCATATGACAATAACAGACTAAAAGAAATTGAGGAAGATTTCAAAAGAAATAACATAAGAAATTTTTACAGATCTTTCAAAGAAAATATTAAGGGCTATCAACCCCCTAGCCTCTGCTTCCGAAGAACAGATGGATCCCTGGAAACAAACACAAAAGAAAACTGTAAAATTCTCAAACATTACTTTGATAAACTTCTTAATTGCAAAAAACTTACAGGAAAATTAACATTCCAAAAGATCACATCTAATGCCGATTCTGATCCACCCACAATAGAAGAGATAGAGGAAATCATAAAACAAATGAAAAATAACAGAACTGCCGGAGAAGATGGTATTATCGCCGAGATCTGGAAACTCCAAGATGAAAACATCACCCAAAAAAATCCATAAGATTATCTCCGAAATTTGGATCACAGAGAAAGTGCCAGAGGAATGGAGATGTGCATTGATCCATCCGTTACATAAAAAGGGTGATAAGTCAGATCCAAACAATTACAGAGGCATTTCGCTAGTACCAGTTACATACAAAATTTTCTCTAAGGTGCTATTAAACAGACTAGAACCACAAGCAGATCTGCAAATTGGGGAATACCAGGCAGGCTTCAGAAAAGGGAGATCATGCATCGAACAGATCTGGAACTTGAGAACACTTTTGAAAGTCAGACAGGCAAGAAACACTGTAGTTACCTGTGTGGACTTTAAAAAAGCATATGATTCCATAGACAGACAGACACTCTTTGACGTACTGGAAGAATATGGTATCGACAGAAAAACCAGGGCACTTATACAACAGACGCTTACAGACACTACCTCCAAGATTAAGTTCATGGGAGAAATTTCGGAACCCTTCCACATACACACAGGTGTCCGACAAGGAGACGGGCTCTCACCAATCCTGTTCAACATGGTGTTAGACAAAATTATCAAGCAGTGGGAGGAACAAGTTAAAGGAATACAGCTGGGAAGAACACGTGAAACCAAAACAATCATAAAATGTCTGGCATTTGCAGATGATATAGCCATACTCAGCAATAATACACAGGAGGCAAAGGAAGCACTGGAATGCTTGCATGAAATAGCTGCCAAAACAGGTCTGCAGGTATCTTACGAGAAGACACAATATATGGAACGACAGACCAACAATGTACACACCATGCATACGGTATATGGATCCGTAGAAAGAGTCGAAAAATTTAAGTATTTAGGGGAGTACATACAAATGGGAGGATCAAACAAGGTGGCTAACATGGAACGAACGAAGAAACTCCAGAAGGCATACAAACTCACATGGTCACATTATAATAAGAAAAGCATATCGAGGCAGGCCAAACTTAGGCACTACAAAACAGTTGTATTACCAGAAGCATTGTACGCGTCAGAAACAACCACAATTGGAGCATCAGGCATCATAGACACAGAAAAAATAGAACGCAAAATTCTCAGAAAAATATTTGGACCAATTCACAGAGATGGCATATGGATGAAGCGACCTACCAAAGAGCTGTACCAGCACACTGACAGACTAACAGACGCGATCAGAAAACGCAGATTAACTTTCTATGGGCACATACAGAGAATGGACAACAACCGACTTACAAAGAAAATTTTTGATGTAGTGAACAGCTCAAGCAAGAAAACAAATTGGTATCATGAAATAGACGAAGACTTAAGGCAGATAGGGATCAACAAGCAAATGATAGGAGACAGGAAATACTTCAGAAACAAAGTTAGGAGTGCAAAATTTATTGTAAAGGAGAGAAAGAAGAAAGGAACATTATGGACAGAGCAAAGGAAACAGGAGCACAGCCAAAGGATGAAGAGATTTTGGGAAGAGAAGAGGAAGAAAGGAAAGAAGTGAAAATTGTGTCATCATGTGATTTTCGAGTTCAAACGCTGTCCATAAGGGCAACAATGAAATGAATGAATATATATATATATATATATATATATATATATACACTCCTGGAAATTGAAATAAGAACACCGTGAATTCATTGTCCCAGGAAGGGGAAACTTTATTGACACATTCCTGGGGTCAGATACATCACATGATCACACTGACAGAACCACAGGCACATAGACACAGGCAACAGAGCATGCACAATGTCGGCACTAGTACAGTGTATATCCACCTTTCGCAGCAATGCAGGCTGCTATTCTCCCATGGAGACGATCGTAGAGATGCTGGATGTAGTCCTGTGGAACGGCTTGCCATGCCATTTCCACCTGGCGCCTCAGTTGGACCAGCGTTCGTGCTGGACGTGCAGACCGCGTGAGACGACGCTTCACCCAGTCCCAAACATGCTCAATGGGGGACAGATCCGGAGATCTTGCTGGCCAGGGTAGTTGACTTACACCTTCTAGAGCACGTTGGGTGGCACGGGATACATGCGGACGTGCATTGTTCTGTTGGAACAGCAAGTTCCCTTGCCGGTCTAGGAATGGTAGAACGATGGGTTCGATGACGGTTTGGATGTACCGTGCACTATTCAGTGTCCCCTCGACGATCACCAGTGGTGTACGGCCAGTGTAGGAGGTCGCTCCCCACACCATGATGCCGGGTGTTGGTTCAAATGGCTCTGAGCACTATGGGACTTAACATCTATGGTCATCAGTCCCCTAGAACGTAGAACTACTTAAACCTAACTAACCTAAGGACATCACACAACACCCAGCCATCACGAGGCAGAGAAAATCCCTGACCCCGCCGGGAATCGAACCCGGGAACCCGGGCGTGGGAAGCGAGAACGCTACCGCACGACCACGAGATGCGGGCCGGGGTGTTGGCCCTGTGTGCCTCGGTCGTATGCAGTCCTGATTGTGGCGCTCACCTGCACGGCGCCAAACACGCATACGACCATCATTGGCACCAAGGCAGAAGCGACTCTCATCGCTGAAGACGACACGTCTCCATTCGTCCCTCCATTCACGCCTGTCGCGACACCACTGGAGGCGGGCTGCACGATGTTGGGGCGTGAGCGGAAGACGGCCTAACGGTGTGCGGGACCATAGCCCAGCTTCATGGAGACGGTTGCGAATGGTCCTCGCCGATACCCCAGGAGCAACAGTGTCCCTAATTTGCTAGGAAGTGGCGGTGCGGTCCCCTACGGCACTGCGTAGGATCCTACGGTCTTGGCGTGCATCCGTGCGTCGCTGCGGTCCGGTCCCAGCTCGACGGGCGCGTGCACCTTCCGCCGACCACTGGCGACAACATCGATGTACTGTGGAGACCTCACGCCCCACGTGTTGAGCAATTCGGCGGTACGTCCACCCGGCCTCCCGCATGCCCACTATACGCCCTCGCTCAAAGTCCGTCAACTGCACATACGGTTCACGTCCACGCTGTCGCGGCATGCTACCAATGTTAAAGACTGCGATGGAGCTCCGTATGCCACGGCAAACTGGCTGACACTGACGGCGGCGGTGCACAAATGCTGCGCAGCTAGCGCCATTCGACGGCCAACACCGCGGTTCCTGGTGTGTCCGCTGTGCCGTGCGTGTGATCATTGCTTGTACAGCCCTCTCGCAGTGTCCGGAGCAAGTATGGTGGGTCTGACACACCGGTGTCAATGTGTTCTTTTTTCCATTTCCAGGAGTGTATATATATATATATATATACTAATTCAAAACAGAAGCATATGTATAAACGAATAGAATGTAATCTGTAAATACGCGTTTTCTTATTTCTCGCGTTAATTTTATGAAATTAACTGTAAATATCAAGTGCTATGGCCCAATGGATTGAAATTTTATCTGTGTAATTTCATCGAGGAGAAAGAGGCAGTTGACGACACGAACTGGATGTGGAAAGACGGACAGAGTGTTAATGGAAGACTGTTAGTAGAGAAATTAGTTAGGGAAGTTGTTTCTTGATGGTAATGGTCGCATGGTAGTGTGTGGCGAGGAAAGTCGAAATACTGAGAATTTGGGCAGTAATTTTTGGAAATTCAGCGACAAGTAGAATAAAGATGTTGCCAGAGGGTAATGATGGTGTCATTCTTACAATTAATCGCTGAATTTTACGAGGAAACATCGAGATTTTAAGTTGTAGTGGGGAAGAGGATCTTTACCGAGAGTAGAAGGTTTTTCAAGAGAGTTAACGCAGAAGATCGTTAAGTTCAAGAACTTCAGACATCGGAAGAATAAGAATTGTGTAAGTTCTCATCAGAAAAAGGTTGGAGTGTATAGGACAATAGCAGTGGCCGTGTGTGGAGAATATAACAGCTATTTGTTTCGATGAAAGACTTGAGCCGATGAACTACAGCGACAGCAGATAATGCAAAAGAAAGTGATTGTTGAGCGATTTGTTTTGCCACGGAAACAGACTTGGAATGATGTATCGATTGTCACGTTATTTATCATAAGGGCTAGTACTGAAAAACTGAGAACCGCAGTATTCAATAAAATGCCGCTACGCCATGTAAATAAACTATTGCGTGAACATCCACTGTTAAAATTAGAAATCCGTGTGCGCCTATAAAATCAGAAGTGGTTATATGCTATTGTTGTGGACTGGCAAGACAGCCAATCCACAGTGACGTGTAGCCGAAAGGCACGCGTTTAAGCTCGCGCAGGCTGGCGTGAGGTCTGGAACAGTTAAAGGAATTGAGTCTAGCAAAAATAGTACGTATCTGTTGGAATACTTAACTTTAATCCATAATTGGTGAACATCGGTCTCACGGTACATGCATCACAAGATAAATAGCAGTTGATAATGGCGCCTAGCTAGGTCGTAGCAAATGACGTAGCTGAAGGCTATGCTAACTATCGTCTCGGCAAATGAGAGCGTAATTTGTCAGTGAACCATCGCTAGCAAAGTCGGCTGTACAACTGGGGCGAGTGCTAGGACGTCTCTCTAGACCTGCCGTGTGGTGGCGCTCGGTCTGCAATCACTGACAGTGGCGACACGCGGGTCCGACGTATACTAACGGACCGCGGCCGATTTAAAGGCTACCACCTAGCAAGTGTGGTGTCTGGCGGTGACACCACAGCTATTATGTCATCAAATTGTTTTGAGGCAAATATTTTGAGCAGCCATGTGGATTGACAAAGCATCACCACGTTGCAAGCTTCCTCTCGTCCAGCAAACATCCTTCCATATCACAGTTTTCCCGACCATCTGCCGCAGCAGTTACACCTAAGATGAGAGGAATGACCTACATCTTTGGGCAACCATCTTCATAACAACGAACAACTGAGAGTGAACATGTGAACTTAATAACATGTCACTTACGTTATTTCGGTACAGTTAACAGCAAAGTATTGTACACCAGAACTGTGTTAAGTATTCCAAAAATTAATAACAAAACTATATACATTCTTTTCTGCAGAGAAAGTTAAGATATTACTCGCAGTTATTTCCTTCCGTTGCTATAGAAAACTCAAGTAGGATGACCTTGACATCTTGAATAAGTGTTGCATTGTTCAGTACTAAAGAAGGTGAGTTTTCTTGTGAAAAATGTTCAAATGTGTGTGAAATCTTATGGGACTTAACTGCTAAGGTCATCAGTCCCTAAGCTTACACACTACTTAACCTAAATTTTCCTAAGGACAAACACACACACCCATGCCCGAGGGAGGACTCGAACCTCCGCGGGGACCAGCGGCACAGTCCATGACTGCAGCGCCTGAGACCGCTCGGCTAATCCCGCGCGACGAGTTTTCTTGACACAGAGCTTTGTTTGGAGATTTGCTCAGTTGAGATGTTACATTCCAATATTCAATGAAGGACCGCACTTGGCATACAGTCAGTTCCATACGAAAGTGAAGGACATAATTTTAAATGTCAAATATCTGTAACTTCATACAGAAAAATTACACATTAATACACAGTAACTCCATCAGAGTCGAGATGTAATCCATTTTACCTACATAAACACAAAACAAGTATTACAATATTATAATCATAATATATTTATGCGCGCACCTTCTGCTAGCATTTGAAGACGTGAGAATAGGCCACATATTAGCCCTGAGTAGACATTTGTGCAATTCTTCGAAACAGTAGCCTATGACGAGATAGTCATTCGAGTTTTCGTTAAGAACAGTGACCGTTAGTACATCCTTCATACGGATATAGTGAAAGAGAGTATTCCAGTGTTAGCTCATCAGGTACCACATCATGACAAATTAAAAGTAAACGGTTCGGATTGTTCCACGAACTGAATCGGAAGCCGCACGAAAAATTAATAATTGTGGACGTCCGAGACATTTTCAAACAATATATGGATTAACACAAAATACAGTTACTGGGCGCAAAAGATGAAATGTTTGAAAAAATTAAAATATGATAATTTTGTTCTAAAAAATAGAAATCGAAGCGGCTCCAAGTTTTACTGCTCCTCCCTACCCCCAATTCGTTTTTCCTCTCCTTCCCCTCTTTTTTCCCCTCCAGGTCTCCCCCCCCACCCATCTGCCCTTGGCTGTGGTGTGTTATCTTCGTGCCAACTTTTTAGTGCAGTGTTTTAAGTGAGTGTTAAGTGTTGTGCGTCTTTTCCGAAGTGTTGCGAACAGAAATTATACTGTCGTTGGGTGTGATTTTTATATCTCTTGCGAACAGAAACCAGACTGTCGCCGTGTTTTTTAAATTGTCTGTCTACTATTTTCCCTGTCTGCTTCCTGTGTATTTTATTAGCATCGCCAACCCTTTGTTTTACGTTTTAACTTTCACAATTTTCCGCCATTTTACAATTTAAGTCACCGTTTTTATCGCCTGCTTTTATTGTTTATTATCTTCTTCTTCTGTTTTAAAAATCCGTAGGCTGAAGATCGGCGTACGAAGCTGCTGCCAGCCCGCCCCCTTCGGGGCGGGGGAAATCGAAACTCAATAAAGTTTTTGTGGAGAAAATTTTAACCAAAAGGAACATCTTGTTCTAACTCTTCACACATTACTTGCATTGCGATCTAATATGACATAAGTTTCTTGTCGCCTGTGCCGTTAAATAATCTGTGGAAAGCAAAAATTAATTGTGCAGTATAACGTAGACATACAGGATGTTTATAATTAAACTTTCGCTACTTCAGTCAGTTAGATGGCAAACTATTTACCGCATGAGTACCCAACTTTGCACGAATGATGTTCGGAGGGTGCGCTGCAGGATTTACGTTGTTAGCAGTGGTAGTGTCGTGACTTGCCGGTAGGCGCCGGTACTGGTACGGTGACGTAGTGTTGACACAATAGCATCAGTGGCATTGCAGTTGCAAGGCTTAACTCGTAAAGCCGTTTCATCAAAACAAAAGCAATAGTGCTGCTACTCTTCGCGAATATCGCGATGCATTACAGGAATACGGAGAGGTCCCCTTTCGGCATCGGAGTTGAAGAACATTATTCGAAAGTTCGAATTAACTGGCGATTTGGAAATTGATCTTGGGAGAGGCAGACGGTCAGTTGCGCCGCAAATTGTTGAAGAAGTTACAGTTACACGAGGGCTGAACATGGTACACCGCTCGAAGAGTGCTGCGAACAATTGAAAAATGGTTTCCGTACAGACTTCCAGTCTGTCGCGGATGCAGATGGTCGTCACGTTTGTAACCTGGAACATGAACATGTCATGCAGTTAACAAATGTCACTCTCTGATGTGGAAATTAAAATGTGTTTCTTTCAGTGGTTTACTCGTTACTTCTCTTCCGAACTTCCTTACAAATGTTTCCAGAAACTTCATTGTGCTACGATCGCTCTCTTTTCATGGAGGCCCTCTCACGTATCTAAAGTTTAATTATAACCACCCTGTACATCGGAGGACCAGAAATATGGCACAGAAGAGAGAGTTAGCGAAGCGCTCGTTTTTCATAGGGTGTCATAACCTCTACCGGAGCAGGGTAATGAAAAAGGATGAATGGGAAAAGTTCGCAAATTGCTAGTCCAACTTGGGCCATGTTCGAGTCGTTGTAATGGTAGACGAGAGAGCTGAAGAGAATATGTGACATGCGAAACGGCTGTGCTCTGTCTGTTAGGTATAATTCACATGATCATAACGTTGCACGCAACATAAATTTCTTACACAAGTCTTAGTGATACAGAGACAACGTCCTAAATGGTAAAGAACGTTGTCTGTCGCGATCGTTCTTACGAAAAAGTGAACATGTGACATTTATGTTAATGACGTAAATAATTTGTTCGAATGTGTTGTGGATGAAAATGATTTGTCCATATTTTTTTTAGCTAAACGTATAATTTATAAATTTAAGGCGACAGATACCCCAAATATAATTTTCGACGACTTACAAAAAACATATTTTGTCTCTCTTGCTTTTTCATATTCAAAACATTTACAGTTTAGATCTGCTTTCTTTGTAATTTAACAAGATTTTCCAAACTGCCTTGTTTCATCAGCTGAATGTGTAATTAATTTGAGTACAAACTGTCTCGAGAGTCGCACTGGCGGCCATATCTGACTCCTAGATGAGATTTCCGACTCCAGTGTTCCAACGAAAAAACGTCAGGTCGGCAAGAAACGTGAAATGAGTGTCAAGAGAGGCAAAGTCGTAGTGTTTTGCAATAAGGAAAAATTTCCGATCTGGTCGTTTACCGTATTTGAGGAGCTTGTCGTGATGTTACAGGACTTTTTTCTCGCCCAATTCCAAGCAGTAAGTTTTTCAGACACAGATATATGTGTGCAAATTTGCTTCGATATTACGCTTTTCACATAAGGCTGGAAGGGGGAGGATCAGTTTAATTTCATATTTTTTTGCAAGATTTGAGGAAGTTTCGATAATGACGTCAGGGGAAATAACTGAAATGTTTTTGGGTAAAATCTTCGTCTGGCCATATCTTCAGACTTGCAACCAGTTTGACTAAGAATATGAGTATTTGTGTGCCATTATATTATTTGTTAACAAACTCTTGCTTAAGACTGCTTTAATGTGTAATCTCCCATGTAGCTTGTTTCTATGTAGTAGATGCACGCATATGAATCGGTGGTCTTAAATCTAGGCTTAGGAATATTCTGAGATCTTTTATATGATTCTCCCTGCGCCTTCGCCGAGGCAGAGCTCTTTACACCACAGCTGAGACATATTATACGGTCTATGTCTCTCATTTTTCCGTGTCCTTAAAGGTGTAACCGCCGATACCACATTATCTTGAAATTTATTGATGACAAATACTACCAAAAATGACGCATTTTTAATCAGTTTTACATGTGCCGTTGCCTTGAAGCGGCATTCTTTCATGGCACACAACTTATAATACAAAAACACTTGAACCACAAATATGTCGTTTCCCGTAATTTTATTATAACAAATCGTGCCAAAAACTACACCTTATTGCCGGTACTTTGATGCGGCATATATTTATAGCACATAACCTATAACATAAATACCATCGAACGGACCTCGACTGTAAAC
Organism: Schistocerca piceifrons; assembly: GCF_021461385.2. Lineage (NCBI taxonomy): Eukaryota > Metazoa > Arthropoda > Insecta > Orthoptera > Acrididae > Schistocerca > Schistocerca piceifrons. The sequence goes on along the minus strand of NC_060142.1, from coordinate 82,226,210 downwards.
TACGTAATCCAATATGGCGTCCCCAAAGTTTTACTTGTGACGTAGAAACTAATCTTGCAGCTCATTTTGCAAAATGCTCTCCACGCCGCAAAGAATTGACGACAAATTCCGCTTTTAGCACTTGGGAGTGCTCCGCAACGGAAAACTCCCCGTTTTGACGTCACAAAACTCGTCCAGTGCCACGTCCGTGTCCACCTTCGCGAATTTAGCCATTAATTAGAGAGTGTCACTATTTACAAAACATCGATGTTGGGAATTTAAATATCGACTTTTCAACAACTGAAGTCTTTGAAACTCTGTAAAATTAATGTTAAAGAGAAAATATCGCCCTTTGATATTGGCAAAAAACGAGGCTACTTGTCAGTAATCCTTTCGCCCTCACTTACTATCAACTCAACATATTAAGCGAACCAACGTTACTCGAACCTAGATTCAAGGAGATGCAGTTTCGAGATACTTTAGCATGTTTGAGGGCAATCAAAACCATCCAGGATATGCTTGCAGCTTCTGAAAGGCCTTGACTTACAATGGACACCACATTGATACAATATAGGAAAACAGAGAAATCAAACTTCAATTATGGAGACAATATTAATTATAAAACAGCAGAATAATAGAGTAATTTGCGAACTGGAACAGAAACGTACATACCATCACACTTCACTTATTATCTGCAAGATCGCTACCTACATCTTAATCAAGACTCGTAGACATCGTCGTTACAACCTATCCAAAGCTACAAAAAAATTGCAGCTATGTACCTGGGCTGTATGCACATCGTCGGCTTCCGGAAGAACCAGTAATTCTCCACACTCTGATTCTTTAAAGAATCGAAGTCGCATGTCTAAAACAGCTTCAAATGTCTCATTTGTTTTACGTACGAGAAACTGTCTTATATTTTAATATTAAGTGTACAAAAACATTATGTACGAGGACAAAAAGCCCAACTATATTGATTTTATTAGTAATTACAGAGCTATTAGTAAAGAAATAATAAATTGAAACATCATACTTGATGCTGAAGTTTTATCACGTGAACAACGAATATTTAGGACGCGATAAACTGATTTCCTTTCTTTACTTTATGGGTTTGCAATCGAAAAACAGTTTACAAAAGGTGCGAAATTATGTTTAAAGCTTTTTGGAAATCGCTAAGTGCTCTCATCATCAAACACTGGTCGATTGGAGACTGGGTAACTGGCGCTGTGTTTTATTTACAAAAATTAGCTTTCCTGAACTATACGACGTACAGTGATATAGTTTTACAGGTACATTCAAGAGCACACGTGGCTAATGTTCGCAAAATATGTTGCGAATAGAGTCAGCAGTAAAGAAGTAATAAATGAACACGTTCTGCCGAATGATAATGTTTTGCCACCCGAACTGTGCAAATGTAGTAAGGGATAAACATTTTTCCTTTCATTATTTTTTTGCGGAGTGTCTGTGTGAAAAAGCTCCTGGAAGGTTTGAAATTATGTGTAAAAATGCTGGAGGTTTCACAGTGCTTTCATTCTCAAATACTGGATGCATATGGCTTGGTAAACTTTCCCGGGGTAGTAATTTTTGTTAGCCGCCTCGCGCTTGCTGCCGGGTCCAAAAATAAAAACGGATCGTTATTTCGGTGATTCAGCTGTCCGCCATATTCATGAGAAAGCTGCTGCTGAGTCCGCTGAAAACTGATGCCAAGACTGCAGACCGGCGTCATATACGGGCCTCCGTACTGCACACGTCACAGTTGCTGCCTCCCAATACTGGGCTGGTTGCGCCGCCCCTGGTAGAATTCCTCCAGTTTTAAAATGTACGCCCCCAGCGTAAGAAATCAAGGCCACAGATCTATAATCCTCTTTATGCACTTTTGGGGATGGGACAAACTGCACAGCCCAACTATCTGCTTCTTATGAGTATCTATTCTCCTTAAATACAGCCATCAAATATGCGAGTTCCATGGTTACGTCGACAATAACTTTCTTCTCTGACCTCATCGACGAAATGATTTTAACTGATTTTTGGACCACTTCAAACGTTTTCGACCCAAGATTAAATGTACCATGGAGGTCGAAACTGACGAGAGATTTCCATTTTTGGACTTCATGGTTTACAAAGAACATAATAGTACTCCGGAAAGTCGATTCATGGCGATCGGTATCTGCATGTTAGGAGTTGCTATCCACTGTACCAACGTAATGGTGTCCTTAGGACTTTGTTACGCAGAGCTTAAGCCAATTCTGAAGAGGACAGTTTAAACCAGGAACTTGCACATTTTACAGAAAATGGATACTCTGAGGAGCAGATTCGTTGGATTAAGGAGTTTGGACTATCCCGGGAGGTGCATGAAGAGGAGCGTAGATCTGTAGTCTGTTTTCGTTTTAATTGGTGCATTTCTTTTAAGACTGGTACAATGTTCACGAGTTTTAACGTTAAAAGAGTGTTCCGTCCAGCTGTCAAAGATGTTTTGCGACTTAAGAAATCTGGTATATACAAAATTAGGTGTCAGTGTGGCAGGGCTTACATCAGCCGTTCGACACGTAGAGTTCAGAACAGGTGCGCAGAACATTGCCGTCACACGGCGCCCCAAAAACATGAAAAATCAGCGGTAACGGAACATTGTCTTAATGAGAGACACGGGGTATAATCTGACGGGAAACTGATAGTTACCAATATTTCCCGGTTTGGAACAGTATTTATAAAGGGGCAACTGAAATTAGATTGGCAAATAATTTGATTAATAAAGACAAGAGTTTTCGTCTTAGCAGGATGTGGAACCTTATACTGATTCGCATCAAAACACAACGTTCTGTGGTGCGGCCTGCACGAGTGTTTGGAGACAGTCCTTGCGTGCGACATGTCGTTGCCGCCGCTGCTCTACTATAGTCGAGAGGAGTAAGAAGTTCTCTGACAGCTCGCAGCACTGTTGCCAGCTTCAGCTGCGAAACGAGAACGGCTGCAGGCGAAACAATGCCTGTCTATACACCTTTGGCAACCCTGTGGCGTTGCCATTTAGATGCTTAAAAAATCGCCGCTCGGTACTGTTTGAGGTAGGTGCGCAAAGTTGCTGCCTCCCAATACTGGGCTGCAGCTGTCAGGGATCGACTTTGGCGACTCAACTATAGGGGCGGCGCCACCAGCCAAGTCTTGGAGGGCCCCAGCTGTGATAAGTGGCGCATGTTCTGTGTACGGTACGAAGGCCTATGTAGGGCGACGAGCTGCACCCTTGGCAGCCAACATCGTCCTACATATGTCACAAGCAACCATGGCTCCTCCCGTATCTTTCGCCCTCCTGTAGGTGCGCCTCAAGGCTCTGTCCTCTCACCACTCGTTGACATTCTACTCTCATGCTCATAAATTAAGGATAATGCTGATACATGGTGAAACAACACTCTGGTGGGCGCTTTGCGGGTTCAAATCACCTCGGGGTATGACCATGGGGTGCATTTGACCTGCGGACGTAGATTGGTGGCGCTGGCAGCAGTTCACATACACAGAGGTGTGTTGGTGCATGTCAGAGTGCGGTGCAGCGAATAAGTGTGCAGACGTTTTCAGACGTGCTAATGCTGACTGTGTGATGAAAATGGCTCAAAGAACACATATTGATGACATTAGGAGGGGGAGAATACTAGGGCGACTGGAGGCTGGTTTAACACAGCACGTCGTAGCACGGGCCCTCCGTGTGCCAGAAAGTGTGATCTAAAGATTATGGCAATGATTCCAGCAGACAGGAAACGTGTCCAGGCGCTACAGTACGGGACGTCCACAGTGTACAACACCACAAGAAGGCCGATATCTCACCATCAGTGCCCGCCGACGGCCACGGAGTACTGCAAGTAGCCTTGCTCGGGCCCTTACCGCAGCCATTGGAAAAGTTGTCTCCAGACGCACTGTCTACAGACGACTGAACAGACATGGTTTATTCGCCCAGACACCTGCAAGCTGCATTCCACTGACCTCTGGTCACAGGAGAGCCCGTAAAGCCTGGTGTGAAGAACACAGTTCATGGTCATTGGAACAGTGGTCCCAGGTTAAGTTCACGGACGAGTCCAGGTATAGTCTGAACAGTGATTCTGGTCGGGTTTTGATCTGGCGTGAACCAGGAACCAGATACCAACCCCTTAATGTCCTTGAAGGGGACGTGTATGGAGGTCGTGGTTTGATGGTGTGGGGTGGAATTATGATTGGCGCACGTAAACCCCTGCATGTCTTTGACAGATGAACTGTAATAGGTCAGGTGTATCGGGACGTCATTTTGCACCAGTATTTCGGCCTTTTCTGGGTTTCAGTGGGGCCCACCTTCCTCCTGATGGATGATAACGCACGGCCCCACCGAGCTGCCATCGTGGAGGAGTACCTTGAAACAGAAGATATCAGGCGAATGCAGTGGCCTGCCTGTTCTCCAGACCTAACCCCACCGAGGACGTCTGGGATGCTCTCGGTCGACGTATCGCTGCACGTCTTCAAACCCCTAGGACACTTCCAGAGCACCGACGGGCACTGGTGCAACAATGGGAAGCTATAGCCCAGCAACTGCTCGACCACCTGATCCAGAGTATGCCAACCTGTTGTGTGGCCTGTGTACGTGTGCATGGAGGTCATATCACATATTGATGTCGGGGTACATGGGCAGGAAACAGTGGCGTTTTGTAGCACATGTGTTTCTGGACGGTTTTCTCAACTTATCACCGGTACCGTGGACTTACAGATCTGTGTCGTGAGTATTCCCTATGTGCCTATGCTATTAGCGCCAGTTTTGTGTAGTGCCACGTTGTGTGGCATCACGTCCTGCAACTATCCTTAATTTATGAGCATGAGTGTATACACTGCAGACGTGCTTCCTTCCCCATCCTCCATAATCCGATGGGACCGATGATATCGCTCTTTGGTCCCCTCCCTCAAATCAACCACCCAACCAACCAACACTGTAGACATTCTCAAACCGCCCCCGAACGTACCTCCTGCAATATGCTGAAGACACAACCCGCCTAGCCACTCATCATACCCTTCAACTCTCCCATACCTAACTCCAACGCCAACTTAATCTCCTAGTCGAGTAGTGTAGTACGTGGAAACTTCTACTAAATCCGCAAAAAAGTCAAGCCACCATCTTTCATCGCACCACTCGACGTTCCCGTCGTCCAGATTTCCATCTCTCCACCTACAGTCAAGCCTTACCTCTGACTAACACACTAAAGTATTTAGGACTACCTCTCGATAGAAACACCGAGTAAAGCTACGAACAGACCGCACTGGGGTCTACATACTTCTACCATTATCCTCATCAATAAATTCCTCATCCGCCCCGTCCTAACCTACGCTAACATTGCCTGGACCTCTGCCTCGTCTAGAGTCTGTAAGTTCAACGAAATCCTGAAAAGACATGCACTCAACCCGGCCTTCCACATCCACCTGCCTTCCCCAAATCGCATCCTGTACAAACTCATCCACTTTCCACGCCTTCTTCTCTTCCTAGAGTACCTTCGTATCTGATACATTAATTGCAAAGCCCAATACCAGCACCAAATTTTCCACCCACTAATCACCAATCCACGTACCCTGCAACGCCAGTGCATCCATATTCCACCCTACTTCCACCTCCGTGCCTTATCCACCCTCTCCCGCAGGGGTTATAACCAACTTGCACTCTCTAGCAATGTAATTCGTTCCGAGATATACGCCTCTGTCCAACACCGATCACAGCGCTCCACCTCACAACATCCTCCTATTTGCTCCTTTCCCCTTCATGCACCTTGCTGTCTTCCAGTCGCTAACTGCGGTTCTGAAGGACCCCATTCCCTGGGGACTGGGTGTGTGTTGTCTTCATCACTTCACCGTCATCACCATTCGTGACAATGGCTAGATTGGACTGTTTAAAAACTAGACTGTGTGAAAATTGCACTGTGAAAAAATTTGGACTTTGTACGGGCGCTGATGACCGCGCAGTTGATCACCCCACAAACCAAAAATCATCATCATCATCTACAGGGCCCCATAGTCTTACTCACCATCGCATCATCGTCATGACAATTTTCTCGGGTGTCACCTAGCATCACCATTACACCAAGGCGTCATTCACGTTCAAGAGCGATTGTATTTTAACTGTGATATAAAATCGTCAACTGAGTTTTAAAAACCATCACTATATTCGTCTACGTCTACTTTATAAATTCTCGTTTACTGTCTATCGTCTACCTCCGAATTGCTTTACAAAATCATCTGTTATTGTCTCCTTTTCCATGTTTTAACCATTTTTAAATACAGTTATTATAACCTTTGGTTGAAGACGGTTTTTGTGGGCTGCCCTGCCCCGACTGTGGGGAATGGCAGACAAATGGATCGCCGAAATTTCGAATCATGATGATTTTGGGATCTGGCAGAAAATCCGAGGAGGCTACCAAGAACTGGATGAATATAGTTTGGGTGAAGGGAGCGCCGTGAGGTAATCTGTCTGAAGATACATACACAGTCTTTAATGCTTCACTTTTAAATCTTTAACTTTAGGTAATATATCTTAATGAGTTGACTGTAACAGCATTTTAAATTTTGAAATTCCGTCAATAATTATATGAAATACTAAAAATCAAATTTTATGTTCCGACTGCAAAGCTTAAGACAGGCAACTTGCAACTCGGACTGTGTGAATGTTTTATCCGTTTAATAATACAGATATTGTCAAAAGTAGGATATACTATCTGTTCACAAGACGACAGGCTGAACGGGAAACTTCGCTGAAAAGAGCTATTTTCACTGTCTGCGTACAAAAACTTGTGGGATACGAATAGTAATTATTGATGTATTTATTGACGAATAAGTACGATACTGAACGTATTTGTACCTTGCTTTCCACGCCATTCTATAATTTCATCATTTAATATACACTACTGGCCATTAAAATTGCTACACCACAAAGATGACGTGCTACAGACGCGAAATTTAACCGACAGGAAGAAGATGCTGTGATATGCAAATGATTAGCTTGTCAGAGCATTCACACAAGGTTGGCGCCGGTGGCGACACCTACAATGTGCTGACATGAGGAAAGTTTCCAACGGATTTCTCATACACAAGCAGCATTTCACCAGCGTTGCCTGGTGAAACATTGTTGCGATGCCTCGTGTAAAGAGGTGAAATGCGTACCATCACGTTTCCGACTTTGGTAGAGGTCGGATTGCAGCCTATGGCGATTGCGATTTATCGTATCGCAACATTGCTGCTCGCGTTGTTCGAGATGCAGTGACTGTTAGCAGAATATGGAATCGGTGGGTTCAGGAGGGTAATACGGAACGCCGTGCTGGATCCCAACGGCCTCGTATTACTAGCAGTCGAGATGACAGGTATGTTATCCGCATGGCTGTAACGGATCGTGCAGCCACGTCTCGATCCCTGAGTCAACAGATGGGGACGTTTGCAAGACAACAACCATCTACACGAACAGTTCGACGACGTTTGCAGCAGCTGGGAGACAATGGCTGCGGTTACCGTTGACGCTGCATCACGGACAGGAGCGCCTGCGATGGTGTACTCAACGACGAATCTGGGTGCACGAATGGCAAAACGTCATTTTTTCGGATGAATACAGGTTCTGTTTACAGCATCACGATGTTCGCATCCGTGTTTGGCGACATCGCGGTGAACGCACATTGGAAGCGTGTATTCGTCATCGCCGTACTGACGTATCACCAGGCGTGATGGTATGGCGTGCCATTGGTTACACGTCTCGGTCACCTCTTGTTCACATTGACGGCACTTTGAACAGTGGACGTTACATTTCAGATGTGTTACAACCCGTGGCTCTACCCTTCATTCGATCCATGCGAAACCCTACATTTGAGCAGGATAATTCACGAGCGCATGTTGCAGGTCCTGTACGGGCCTTTCTGGATACAGAAAAATGTTCGTCTGCTGCCCTGGCCAGCACATTCTCCGGATATCTCACCAACTGAAAACGTCAAGTCAATGGTGGCCGAGCAACTGGCTCGTCACAATACGCCAGTCACTACTCTTGATGAACTGTGGTATCGTGTTGAAGCTGCATGGGCAGCTGTACCTGTACACACCATCCAAGCTCTATTTGACGCAATGCCCAGGAGTATCAAGGCCGTTATTACGGCCACAGTTGGTTGTTCTGGGTACTGATTTCTCAGGATCTATGCACCCAAATTGCATGAAAATGTAATCACATGTCAGTTCTAGTATAATATGTATGTCCAATGAATACCCGTTTATGGTCTGCATTTCGTCTTGGTGTAGCAATTTTAACGGCCAGTAGTGTAGATGTTAGAAACCTCTATATTTTGGGGTAGATTATTAATGGCCTTCGATATTCGAAATCAGCATCGATGATCTGGCGAGCGCGTATTCCTACCGTCGCCTCGCAGCCTGGTGATTCGTGGAGACCTCGTCGCCTGCCGCTGGCAGCTGGACCCGCGCCGGGGCTGTGACGAAGCCAGGCCAGGCCAGGGTAGGGAAGGGAGAACGGAGCGGTCGCTATCGACTCGCGACGCCTTGCTTCGCCCCACCCTGCCCGCCGTTTGTCAGCCCACGGCCCTGCCTGTGGGGACCCAGGCCAGAGGCGTTCTGTCCGCACCTCTCCAGACTGGGCTGCATCTTAACAGGAGGGGGGCACCTTCCTCTGAATGGTCAGTTCCTCCTACAGTTTCACGCACTTGTAAGTGCGTAAAGGCCGGCAGTCTTCTCATGGGGCGTGAAAACGCACGTTGACGCGCTGGTTACGTCACAACGTGGAAATCCACGTTCCACAACAATGCGGAGAGTGAAATGAAGAACTGGCACGTTAGTGAAACGTGGCTAGTGAGATGCAACATCATTTTCACCTCACAAGCAGAACTGAGGCGCCGCCATAGTGTACTGACAAGGCCACTTTCAGACCTACTAAGTCATAAATTTCGACGAGTGTTAGGTACGTTGTAGACCAGTGGTTCCCAATCTTTTTTACACTCTTACCCTCCGTGTGCTGTCAGACATTAGCTAGTACCCCCGTCCCCTTCTCCCTCTGCCATCTGTTGCCCCCCCCCCCCCTCTCCACCACTTTATCACCAACTTTAGCACCTAACTAAACTGTAGACTGATAATTTTTTCTTGGGACACTTTTATTTTTATAATCTACATCTAAATCTAGATTTATACTCCGCAAGCCACCCAACGGTGTGTGGCGGAGGGCACTTAACGTGCCACTGTCATTACCTCCCTTTCCTGTTCCACTCCCGTATGGTTCGCGGGAAGAACGACTGCCGGAAAGTCTCCGTGCGCGCTCGAATCTCTCTAATTTTACATTGGTGATCACCTCAGGAGGTATAAGTACGGTGAAGCAATAGATTCGATACCTCATCCAAAAACGCATCCTCTCGAATCCTGAACAGCAAGCTACACCGCGATGCAGAGCGCCTCTCTTGAAGAGTCTGCCACTTGAGTTTGCTAAACATCTCCGTAACGCTATCACGCTTACCAAATAACCCTGTGACGAAACGCGCCTATCTTCTTTGGATCTTCTCTATCTCCTCTGTCAGCCCGACCTGGTACGGATCCCACACTGATAAGCACTACTCAAGTATAGGTCGAACGAGTGTTTTGTAAGCCACCTCCTTTGTTGATGGACTACATTTTCTAAGGACTCTCCCTTCGCGTACTCTGTGTAAAATCGAACTGGTATTCCATCAGGTCAAGCGGCCTTTCCTCTTTTGAGCGATTTTTATTGTTTTTCTATCTCTCTGTCATCATAGTCGATATCTACCATTTTGTCATCTGTGCGACAATCTAGAGAAGGAACTGCAGTGCAGTCTTTCTCTGTGAAACAGCTTTGGAAAAAGACATTTAGTATTTCGGCCTTTAGTCTGTCATCCTCTGTTTCACTGTTTCAGTACCATTTTGGCCACAGAGTGTCTGGACATGTTTTGATCCATCTACCGCTTTGACATAAGACCAAAATTTCTTAGGATTTTCTTCCAAATCAGTACGTAGAACTTTACTTTCGAATTCATTGAACGCCTCTCGCATATTCCTCCTCACACTATATTTTGCTTCGTGTAATTTTTGTTTGTCTGCAAGGCTTTGGCTATGTTATGTTTACTGTGAAGTTCCCTTTGCTTCCGTAGCAGTTTTCTAACTCGGTTGTTATACCACGGTGGCTCTTTTTCGTCTCTTACGATCTTGCTTGGCACATACTCATCTAACGCATATTGTACGATGGTTTTGAACTTTGTCCACTGATCCTCAACACTATCTGTACTTGAGACAAAACTTTTGTGTTGAGCCGTCAAGTACTCTGAAATCTGCTTTTTTTCACTTTTGATAAACAGAAAAATCTTCCCACCTTTTTTAATATTTCTATTTACGGCTGAAACCACCGATGCTATAACCGCTTTATGATCGCTGATTCCCTGTTCTGCGTTAACTGTTTCAAATAGTTCGGGTCTGTTTGTCACCAGAAGCAGAATCGTTCGGCAGTGAGCTTCAAATATCTGGTCTCTAAATTTCCTCAATAACATTCCTCGAAAAGAACGTCACCTTCGCTCCAGAGACTCCCATTTGTGTTCCCGAAGCACCTCCGTAACACTTAACGTGTTGTTCGAACTTACAAACCTAGCAGCTCGTCTCTGAGTTGCTCCGATGTCTTCCTTTAATCCATCCTGGTGCGGATCCCAAGCACTCGATCAGTACTCGAGAACAGGTTGCACCAGCGTCCTATATGTGGTCTCCTTCACATGTGAACAACATTTCCATAAAATTCTTCCAATAAACCGAAATCAACTATTTCCCATCCCTACTACAATTATCACATGTTCGTTTCATTTCATACTGCTCTGCAACGTTACGCCCAGATATTTAAGCGACTTGACTGTGTCAAGTAGAACACTATTAACACTGTATCCGAACATTACATGTTTGATTTTCCTACTCATCCGCATTAACTTACACTTTTCCACATGTAGAGGTAGCTGCCATTCGTCACAACTACTGCAAATTTTGTCACTAAAAAGTTGGCACTCCTGACGATACCGTTGTCTCTTGCTTTCCGGAAATCTAGAAATATTGAATCTGCCTGTTGCCCTTCACCCATTGGTCGCAGTAAATCATGTGAGAAAAGGGCAAGATGAGTTTCGCACGACTGATGCTTTCTGGAACAATGCAACTGGACGTCACTTCGGGGACTTACGTGTCCCTAACCTACCACACTTATCCTACTGGGGAAAGGGGAACCTGCAGTTTAACGTGGAATTCGATCCACGTGTCGTTAGTGGCGGCTTCTCACATCACTGGGAGGTGAAGACTAGATTAAAGGCAGGCCGAAAAAAATCCGTGAGCCGATCGAGATTCGATCCCGTTACCTTTCGATTTCCAGAAACGCGTTTTACCGCTTTCTTATCTTAAAAAAAAGACAAAAATCAAAGCTACCCCTACTTAGGATCGCCACTTTTAACCTACCATAAATGAAATGAAGTATCCCTCTTCAGGCGTTCTCCTTAATAAAGTCTCCCAAGGTCGTAGGAGCCAGGGTTCTACAATTGTTATTAATTGATCATAATTAGTAAATGTGTACAAATGGAAATCCTGTAACACATTAGTTGCAAAAAATGTTATTCTAGGTAAAACAAAAATAGCATCTGTAGATTGTTTGTGGAACTTCAGTTAAAAGAGTCTTCTAGAAATAGTGCAACTTGATGTTTCTTGTCCACTGCTATCGGCGTTTTGTGTCTCCGACAACGCCGTGTAAAAATACCTACAACACATTCATTCTGATTTGCTAATGCATCAATGAATGCAGCTTTCTATGAATCAACTAATCTGTTTTCTTCGTGACTGCTTACAATTCAGGACTTTCTGTCTTCAATATGATGCTGGACAGAACGTTAGAATGGGCCTGACACTCCCCACTTAGTTGGGGGAGGGGGTGGGGTTTGGCGAAAACATTTCATACATAATTTGCGATGAGCTTACGGTACCTTCGTGTGCTTTCGAGGGCGTTATAAGAGTTTTCATATACCACCAGTAGTCAACTTCCGGTTTCTTCCCTTCGCCGAAGACACAGTCGACGGGCATTCCCTTAAACCACGTAATCGCATGGTATGGCTAGACCACCGGACCCGACTACAGTGTACGAAAAACTTCAGGCAAATAATGCCGAATCTACTTGCAATTTTCCAGACTCTCGTACTCCTCTCTCAGCTGCTATGAATTACGAATAATACGTAGTATTTCTGTTGGGTAAACCTTTTCACATACATCATCTTGAGACTTTAGCGTTATAATCAACCTTGCCGTATGCAAGCAGCGTATCCGATACTTCATTACTCGTGTACTGGTGGATGTCGTAACGCTGTCAAAAACGTTACTGCACTGGTACACAACACAATTATGACGAGAACAACGAGCTATAGGAAGATGCGGTGTAGGCGCATGGAAAGTCCACGAGTCCACCTTACGCTGATGGCTAATATGTTGCATAATTATTTACTGTACCAAACATAACACAAAGACGCAAATAAACCACAATCTTCAAACTTAAGGCAGTGAACAGAGCCCAAAGTATGCATTTCTGCACAGGGTTTCCCCTCTAGAAAAATTACCAATTTTCCGTTCCGCAAAGCAGCGTGGAATTTTTTTCCTTTCCTTCTTTCCACCTCTGAAATCTGAGTCCCACTTATTGTAGAAACGATTGCTCCCTCTGTTGTTTCTAATTAATTTTCCGTTGACTGTTGCACAAGAATTGCTTCTCACTTCCTCTGTTACTGTCGGGGATAGCGTATAAAAGATTCAACGCAGCTCGAGTGTTACGAGACACGGGGGTGGAATTATTAACGGTAGCGTGACGCGGGCGCAGCTGATTACAGACTTTCAGATCAAATCGGTTCCTCATTACTTCTTTGACGCTTGAGCAATGGATAGGGCCACCGAATTGTCTAATTGCAGCTCTAGGCCCACTGGCATAAAAGCTTCCTGGAGTCTGCGAAATAAGTCTATAGGATTTTTTCGAAATACGGATGGGAAAAACCGACCGGTTAAAACCGATACCGTTACTTTAGTTACGAATGACGGGTATTTTCCAGTATTTGTTTGGTCTCCGTTATAACAGGTATTTTTTACTGATAACCGCTTATGAAATTGTATTTATCAATGTGTCTTGGGAGTGGTACAAAAATTTTTGTTTTCAAATAAATTCTTTTCTAAAAACGAATTTGTTAAAAAGTTCTGTGGCTTCTGAAAGATAATCACCTTTGAATCCTATTGTTTCTGAAGAAATGAGTCATTACGGAACGAATATTTATGAACAGACTAGAGATAAATATTGGTCAATGCATTGATTCATTTTTGAAATTTTTAACTATTGTTATGTATTTCTTCCTTGTAAATATTACATTTTTCCCTATTATCCAACTTACTCACTTGAATTTTTTGAAAGGGCATTTTTAATTTTATCAGTAAGAAATCTACTGTATTCAAAATCCCATTAGAAAGTAAAGATTTACGTTTGATTAAAGCAAAGGTTTTTCACTCGAAATAATTAAAGAAAAAGAACGTTACAAATTCCACACAAAAGTTTATTATCTGTCTGGCATTTCTATGAAATAATGACAGCGGAAGGATGTTATGAGAACAGTAGTAAATTAAAAACTTAGCAATTCATTCATAGTTTGCAATAAAATTAGAAAATTGCTGATCTGCTGCCTTTTTGTACATAATACGCCATTATCCGCCTGTAGCCGTTTGAAACGGACGCATTAATACGAAACACTGAGTTTTCCAACTTAAATTTTCATCAATAAGCACTGACTATTCGTAATGCACAAACAGTGGTATGGCTCAAATGGCTCTGAGCACTATGGGACTCAACTGCTGAGGTCATTAGTCCCCTAGAACTTAGAACTAGTTAAACCTAACTAACCTAAGGACATCACAAACGACCATGCCCGAGGCAGGATTCGAACCTGCGACCGTAGCGGTCTTGCGGTTCCAGACTGCAGCGCCTTTAACCGCACGGCCACTTCGGCCGGCAACAGTGGTACGATCCTCGACTACAGCATAATTTTCGAGAAGTGATCTAAGAATTTAGAATATGTAGGAGAACGCTGATAAAATTTTTGTAGTATTCAGCCCCTCATCAGGGTCGGATTAATGAAGTTTTGTGGATGGGGATGGCTGCGTAGAGGAGAAAGAAGACACAGGGGTACTCTCCACGAAACTCAGGGAAAAAAATTGAAAAACTGCTGTTTTAACCTATTGATACCTAAAAGCATCAAACAATTTCAAAAATGAGTTTTATTTCAGACAAAACAGTTTTAAATTTCTTCAAATATGCGTCATTCACAACCTTTTTCTCAGTAACTTCTTATATATAATTGTTAGCACACAGCAACAAGCTTACAAGCCTTTTGTTAACACAGAGTTTATCAGCAGATTACAAGAAATAAACTGAAATTACAATAAAACACTTTTAAAAGTGTAGTTCGTAATTTGTTGACAGTTATATTTTTGTCAGTTTGCTTCATAAATATACAGACTTATATTTTGAAAATGACAATTGTAAAGTGTACTGCTGTGGCGGATCGGGAAGCCCTGCTAATATCTGGCGCCCGAAATTCCTACAGGAGGGGGCGCGCAAGTCACTGGTAGAGGTAGTACATTCTCTTGTGCATACAAAGTAAGATGGTTTGGGGAGTACTGAACTGAATGACTAAAATCAACTGACCAAGATTGTAAACTCGCGTGCTTAACTTTGGCACAGATTACAAAAATTACCATTTGATTTTAATTTAGTTTACAAAAATTGCCATTTGATTTTAATTTAGTTTCAACTCTCGCAGAGGGCGACCGCCCCCCCCCCCCCCTTTAATGCGCCCTTGCCACTCATTACTTTTAGAGAAAAGCAGTGATTGGTGGCATCATAAAGTTTTCTTTTATTGACCTACTGACCTTGATATATCTTGAAACGTATCACGTAAAAGTGTGAAAGAATGCTGAAATTTTTTGTCTTTAGATATGTATAATCGTATTTATTGCTGAAATAATAGCAATAACAAAATCGTAAATCGGTTATTTAAGAAACCTGCTATTTTCAGAGGTTTGATAGTAAGGTTAAACTGGCGGTACAAGAAAACCAAGATAATCGAAAACCTGTTTTTTTCAATGACAACCGCCATCCCTACTTCTCGATCATTTAACTACAGCCAATCCCAATGAATCGGGCTGTCACATGGTATTTGGACGCAATTGAGAAAGAATTGCGCTTTGGAGAAATCCAGTATCGGGTGTCACAGTGAGAGCAGGGATAACTTGTTGCGAACTTAGTGAGCTGTGCGGAGCAGTTGTAAAACATAACGTTCATTCGGGAGACCTGCCATGAAAATCCCCGTCCAGCAATGTAGATTTTGGTTTTTTCCGGAATGATTTCTCTCAGAAGTTTAAGACTGAGTTCCTTCCCCAATACGAGCTTGTGCTCTGTCTCTAATGGCTGATGCTTTCGTCGGCGATAATGGTCACCACCAACAACGCCCACCGTGTGACATCGATATGAAATCTAGTACCGTTCCTGTTGGCTAGCAGGCACAAACTGAGCGAATAGTGGTGGACGGTGCGACACGATAGCTGCTGGCTTTGGATCCGGTACTGAGCGTACAGAATTCTGAACACAATATGGAATGCCGTGAGAATTCTAGGAACGCTGGGCGAGGTGCGTGAGGCGATCGGTATGTGTGGTGTTGCGCGCGGCGCATAGCGATCGCTCCAGCAGCATCTGCGTCTGCTGGAAGACGATGGGATTGGGCAGCGGTCGGGAGGGATGGGGGAGGGGGGGGTGGGGGGGGCAACGCGTTCTCCATGAGCGTCCAGCGCGAGATCGTTTTATCTCCCTCTCTGTCTCTTGCGCGCGCGCTCGCACCCACACACACACACACACACACACACACACACACACACACACACAGAGAGAGAGAGAGAGAGAGAGAGAGAGAGAGAGAGAGAGAATCACAAAACGTTTTTCCCATTAACTTCTTTACGGAGTGAGTACGAATATAGTGTTGAGGGTAGCATACACTAGACGTGAAGGCGTCGTTGTTACGGCTGGTCTGCACCGGCTTTCTTCCTTTCCGCTGTAGTCCCACAAGTATGACAAGTCAGAGAACGGTAGCGCAGTCGTTGCTTCCTACTGATCGACCAGTTCTCTCCTACTGAGGCGTGAAGGAGTGTGATAGCCGTAAGTAACTAGTAAACCTACCCAACGGATACACTTCGATTTTGATCAATTTGAATACGTTTTAGTGTAAAGCCAGGTAAGAGATACACACAATTTTTACACGTACCCGTTAAGAGGATGAAACACCTCCTTGGTAAAAAAAAGAGTTAAATATTTCTGAATGAATACCGTTGAAACGGTAACAGATGCAAAAATAAAACTTAAAATAAAAGCTCTGTGGTTTTTGATGTATGTTGCAACGGCGCTCCCAGATTTACAGAGAAAAAGTCCTTTTTCGAAATGTGCTCCCCCTCCCCTATTCTGTTTTTCGTTTCGACATTTGACTAATAACAAAACATACAACACCGTTAAATACCAAATTTAGTCATATATCATGAAGTGGTATTCCAAAGGCGCATTTGTCAGAAATAAGCTAGAAATATGTCTGTAGTGCAGAACGCGTGTCCGATGTGTGTCCGCTTCAATGTGAATTGTCATGTTCGGTCATTTAACAGGTTCAAATGGCTCTGAGCACTATGGTACACAACTTCTGAGGTCATCAGTCCCCTAGAACTTTCAACTAATTAAACCTAACTAACCTAAGGACATCACACATCCATGCCCCAGGCAGGATTCGAAACTGCGACCGCAGGGCCTAGAACCGCTCGGCCACCCCGGCCGGCCATTTAATAGGTCTTGACAACATAAATTTATTCTTTCAGTTTTATGAAATATAAAATATCTTATGTAGTATTTGTGTTTTCTTCATGTCTATATTTGGTGTATATTTCTTGTTTTCAAGTTGTAACCTTTTTAGATTTATGTTATGTTTGATATTATTTGCACATTGTTCTCGTAACGTTATTGTAAATCTGTACAATAATGAGGAAGCGAAGAATTGTTCAGGACAAAAAAATGTTGAATGCACTTGGATGACTTTTCGACAAAGCTGGGTGCACTGTTGTAACGTGCATTGAACTTTTGTTTGAAGTTTTCTTTTTATATCGATTACCGTTTCCACACTCTTAATTCAGAAACATTAAAGTGAATTTTTTTCAAGTGTGTGTTTCGGCTCCTTAACAGCCGTATGGTCATGTATAAAGAAGAATGTCTCTCTTATTTTGCTCTACATTACAACATATTCAAATCCAATCAAAATGGAAGTGTACCCCTTGGCTAAGTTTACTTGTTGGTGCGTAAGTTGAGTGCACGAGCTTGCTGTTGCAAAGTACCAGTCAGAGGATTCAATGACCACTTGTCGGTGTCACATGGCCTCTAGCGAATCTGTTTCCTGACACTGTGGAGGGTTTACGAAGAAAACTGGCTAATGTAGTATATTCAATTGCAGATATGCTCCATTACACAAAAAATGATGTCTGGAATAAATTCGATGCAATAGTCCACGCTTCAGCAGCACAAGACACAAATTTCGTCCAACGCAAAATAAAGTGGATATATTTTTGTTTATTCCATCTCCACCGTCAGAAAACGTATATGCAACTTAAGCATGTATGAAAGCTTAAGAGCTGTCAAGTTAAGATTATTTCGTAGTCAACTTTAGCCTTCAGTTCCACCAATCAGAGCTCAGACATGTCCACACCGTAACTACGCCTCTGGGCATTTTCCGTTGACTAGTTACTATGAAATACATTCAAGAACGCATGGTTGTGCATAAAAGTTATAAATACAGTCAGCGAAAGAAGCTCCGAGAAAGTTGCAGCGGGTTTAGCGCAGCTGCTTCGCACACCTGCCTCTACCAATGACAAGGGAGATTTTGTATACGTCTCAGTGCTGTCGCAGGATCTAGGCGGCTACTGTTTTCGTCTGCCGCCGTTTGGTTTTCGCCGTTGAAAGCTGGGGACAACAGTACTAGCTGTCAAAGGCCTCCTTTCGTCGACTCTGCTGTTTGATTAGTAATTTAGTTTTCTAGTATTTTAATATCCTCTTTATGTTTCTTTTTAAGCAAATCACCTAAAGATTTCTTGGCAATAAGTCGAAACCTTTAGTTGTATAGGCTAACTGCCTTCTTTTGGAGCTGTAATATAAGTCTTGTTAAGACTAGACGCTTTTCGCTTTATGCTGGAGAAACTTCAGTGGTCACTGTAACAATATGGTTTTTTTCTGTTACAATTTTGTTTGTTATGATCATGAAGAGTTGGCATGCTTTACTTACTACTACAAACAGTTTTTATTGCTTTCGTTACTCAAGGCTTTTAGTTGTTGTTTTCTTTTTTTACTGCATTCTTCTTAGTCTTCCACGCATAGGTGCTGAGTTTATGCACTCAGCACTTTCACTGCATTGAATATATTGACGTTTCTACGTTCAGAAGTGTCACTACTACCCTCTCGCTATTTCGAGTGTCTTGTTTTGTTATTGCGCGATGCGTTCTGCTTTTGTTTGTTTTTGTAGTGGTGGAAGCGTCTGCTATCGCTCTGTATTTACCTACTAGAGAGAGAGAGAGAGAGAGAGAGAGAGAGAGAGAGACAGAGTGTGAGTGAGTCTTTGTTTTTATTTTATTTTAAAGGTGGGCTTTGTCTGACGTGTGTGTGTGTGTGTGTGTGTGTGTGTGTGTGTGTGTGTGTGTGTGTGTTTGTGACGAGATCTAACATATCCTAGCTCCTGTATGTGTAAGTTAGTGCTTTATTATGTTATAGTGGTGGATGATCTAGAATGAGGATATTGCCTAGTTTGTGATATTATTTGGTGGTGTGTAGGAGGGCTGTTCATTTTCAACAATGCGTTTTATTAAACAGCCTCTGGTTGCTGATGTTTGTCTGGGCATTTATTTTTAGTAATATTATTCGTGTGGTTTGCGAATGAAGTATAAAACTAAATAAAGGCTTATGTCTGCCATAAGGATTTCGCTACGCGTGTAGCACATGTGCACAGGGCACTCTCCTGCAGTTCCTTTCGCCTGAGTGATAACAGAAAGTGTTGCGACCGTAATCTGTTTGCATCCCGCCGCCTCAGGCGTGAGTCCTTTAGTCAGATGGGCCTGTCGGTAAGGGTCAGACTGAAGCAGCAGCGCAGTTCGCACGCGGTTCCACCACACGCAATGGCACGCACTCCTCGCAGTCCAGCGTACGCGCTATCGATCAAGCAGTCCGGCTACAAACGCCGCTGCACGCTCAGGTGTGTCTGCCGCGCGTTTCCGTCGCTTCTGCTCAAAACTCCCACCGTAGCTCGCGAACTTCACCTTCTGCTCAGAGACGCTAATAATCCGTAAGTTTAGAATGCAATCTGGAGCGGTCGCTTTAAATAATGGCCAGTTGTGTAACACCAATTTATTTTTATTTTAAGAAAATTGTGGTCTTTATTAGCGAGCCCTTGCAACAACAGCATTATGATGAAAAGCGTCATGTTAAAAATACAAAAGGAGAGCGACTGTCAAACTGAAGCTGACGTGGTATTTCCCAGAAATCTTTTTGTTTTCATTACTACTAATAAATGTATGCTACGAGTAACTTCGCCAGTTAGTAACAAAGTTAGGCAATCCAACATACGTACAGGTGCACAATCAGCTAACCACACAGGCGTAGCCGTCTTCAGATCGTGCGTGTGTGTGTGTGTGTGGGGGGGGGGGGGGAGAGGGAGGGAGGGAGGGAGAGAGAGAGAGAGAGAGAGAGAGAGAGAGAGAGAGAGAGAGAGAGAGAGAGATACCCTGTGCCTGACCCATAGGGTGGATGCAGAAGTGAATGATTTTGAAGTAGCCAACAGCTGCAAGAATTTTTGTAATAAAATGAATTATAGCATATGTGGATGTCGTCGCTTGTCACGACTGTTAATAAGTAATGCATGTCAAAACTGGTTAAGTATGTTTTAAAAATTTAATAAATTTCACTTTCGTGGAAACGTTCTTTTCCCCTAACTGTCCTTACTGTCTTCGAAGGCCGCAACAAATGTATGAAACATGTCAAAGACGGCAGCAATTTCCACAACGGAGAATGGCTCAACAAATTAGCTGTGAGAAGAACGTGTAGACATGTGCTTACGACGGACCCTTCTCTTTGGGTGATGTACACTTACCCTACCTGTGGGGTTTGGCATCAGACCCCTGAGTCACCAACGATAAAGCCTTAGTGATGCTACTTGAACCTTCGGTTTAGGAGATTAGGTTAATGGTCTTCTTCTTCTTCTTCTTCTTCTGAGCGTTAAACCCGTGTCGTACGAGAGCCTTTGTACTCACGAATTGACAATTTTTTTTATTTAACTTTGCGGCCGGGTGCTGTTTCTGAGTCGCACTCTTCCGTTACGTAACGAAGAGAAGTTCTGAGCGCCACTTGACTACAAATAGTGTAAACATTGTTGTGTGTATTATCGTATTTCAGCTGTTTGTGTATCGTATTTCCTGGGGCCGGAAATCAAAATGGTTCAAATGGCTCTGAGCACTATGGGACTTAACTGCTGAGGTCATAACACACACCCATGCCCAAGGCAGGATTCGAACCTGCGACCGTAGCGGTCGACCGGTTCCAGACTGTAGCGCCTAGAACCGCTCGGCCACCCCGGCCGGCTGCCGGAAATCTGAGACCAGTGCAGAATTTGCGACATCGACCGAGGAAACCGTATACGCCGACGATTAAGAGTCCTTAGAAATAGCAGTATCGAACAGTTCTAAACATAGAAGATTCGGCTCGTGTAGTCTGCGCTGCTTGTACCTTCGAGGGTTCTGTTGAACGCAAAGAAGTCTTTTATTTGGCCTCACACGAACTTCCAAGAGAAAACTGGTTAGCTGTAATAAAGGTACAGTCTATCTTAACTCAAGACACACATTTAATGAAGGAATGATAACAATGTATTGTTTATCATTTTAAATAACGTAAAAGAAGACACAGAGAGAAAATTTTATGTAATAATTTTAAAACATGTTTGCGTCTGAGCACTTACACTTTTACACAGGTTTGCCACTCAAATCGGCTTGGTGACAATTCTGCAGCTTTATTGGAGGCCGCCATCTACTGTCTGTAATATAACAATGCCGACTGGTTCATCGGTGTGGTGCGTGTCTTTCAATTCGACGCAACATCCGCTATATGCCCGAGTAATACTACTTGGGAAAGGCGACCTACGATTCAACGTGGAATCCCAACCACTTGCCGATCCCGGCGTATATTCACGTCACTGAGAGCTGAAGGCTAGGTTAACAGCAGGCTGAAAAAAAAATCCATGATTCGATCACGCGACCCCTCTATTTCCAGGCACTCACTTTACTTACGCCTAGACAACCAGCCCAGATCACTGTCATGCACACTGGAAAGGCGATATTTGAGTCAACTATTAAAATAAAACTGTTCTTGAGTCTAATCTGTTATGCTAGACGCCATTAAAATTTAATGGAGTAGTATTCACCGACAGAAAAGCAAGTTTTTACAATTAACCTCAATACTGAATAGCAGCTAGAAATGTATTCAGTATTTATTTCAATGATTTTCTTCTTGCTGTTTAAATTTCTATTATTTTAAGCAAACTAATGGCATTCGTGCCTTGTCTCTGTAAGGGAGCGTACATACTAGACCAATCAAGGCTAACAAACGACAACCGACCGCTTGGTTAGCCAAAATTTGCTTAGTGTGTATGGGGGCAAATCGGAGCCAAGGAGCGGTTGGCCTTGGTTGCGGTTCGGACTGCCGGCGGTAACATCAAAGCGTTGGTGGTGAGTTCGGCTCGGAACCCACCCCTTGTGTGGACGCCGGGTCGAATGTTCGTTCGTTAAACAGCGATTTGCTTTGTCTGTTGGACGGATATTATTGTGTCTAAAAATACTGGAGTACTGAGTGCAAACAGAGAAAGCATTAAATCTGATACTTTTATAGTGAATGGGGATGTTTATGGGACCCTACGAACTGCGATTCTAAAAACGAATTGAAAAGATCAGGCGCTTGCCTGGGAATAAGTGAGCTGTTAGAAAATAAAGTGTACAATGTAAAAAAGAAAATGGAACCTTTATGGCTTTTTTTTTACTGTAGGTACAGCTCTCTTAAAAGAGGTATCGCCTTTAGAAATTTTAAATCTTGTAAAATTCAATAAAAATTCTAAATCTGTTGCTCTCATACGCAAAAAATTGTGAACTAGCCCACATTCATATTCATGTTTAAGCTCAGCTATTAATTTAGTCCCACCACATTACTCCCAACTTTTTTAAAAAAAGATGGTCGCCTGCGTCGTTACTTCTTTTCCTGATAGTCAACTTCTTACAGTGAAATAAATGTTGCTCATGCAACGACTGCTAAAGCTCTGGCGCATGAGACGATACGTGGACGTTGGCGTCATTTGGACCGCAGCTGCAACACGGCGAACGGAAACCCGAGGTCGCTGTTGGATCACCTGCTGCACTAGCTGCGCGTTGCCCTCTGTGGTTGCCGTACGCGGTCGCCCTACCTTTCCAGTACGTTCATCCGTCACGTTCCCAGTCCGTTGAAATTTTTCAAACAGATCCTTTATTGTATCGCTTTTCGGTCCTTTGGTTACATTAAACCTCCGTTGAAAACTTCGTCTTGTTGCAACAACACTGTGTTCTAGACGGTGGAATTCCAACACCAGAAAAATCCGTTGTTCTAAGGAATAAACTATGTTGCCTACAGCACACTTGCACGTTGTGAACAGCACACGCTTACAGCAGAAAGACGACGTATAGGATGGCGCACCCACAGACTGCGTTGTCTTCTATATCTTTCACATCACTTGCAGCGCCATCTGTTGTTGAAAATTGTAACTACTGTAATTTCGAAAGTTTGTCCGCCTGAAAATGTACTGTTGTCCCAAGCATATTGCAACAAACAGTGTATTTCTATCGCTGCTCGTTTAGTTTTTATTGTCGTTTCAAATATACCGGTCATTTTTGAAACACCCTGTATATATATAGTGCGGAGATACAGAGATCCTCCTCGCGTTCTATTGCGCAAAGGTAGCTCCGTGGAGTCAGTTACCAGCGCACGTGTAGCGTGTTCGTTGCTTCAGAACGTTCCATCGTAGCCGTTACTCACCAACAGCTCACGTGGCCAGGCTGGGACGTATTTGATACTACAGTAACGATTGGTAAGGACGGCCTGCCGTTCCACTGCGCAAGTAGCGCCACCGTTGCAGCGCGGAAATAGTGACGCGTTTACAGTTCCACGTGAGTTGTAAGTTCTTGACCGCAGTCCTGTAGTCTCATGTTACGCAAATATCATACACTGCAAGAAAGTTAAATGTAGAAATTTTACATTCAGTTTCGCGTGTAGGAGCGTGTGGCTGTCACCAATAAATTTTTATTTCCTATAACGGACGAAACTTATAAAAGTCCATAGTGTGATATTTGTGGTCAAGTACTACGTTTCAAAACGACTGACTAAACTGACAAATCGCCTGGGTTAAGGCATTCAGGAACAGGTTCATCAATTCAGAGAAAGTCAAAACTATTTTGCTAGTTCCAGTGTACTGTGCGGTCTACGTGCAACATATTAAGTAATCTGGAACATGTTGGCTTGATACCAAACTGACCATTCCTCGATGTGCCATACGTTTCTTTCCTCCCCAATTCCATTCAACATCTCCTCACTGGTTACGCCATCTAACCGTCTAATCTTCAGCATTCTTCTGTAGAACCACATTACAAGAGAGTCTATTCTTTTCTTGTCTGAACTGTTTGTCGTCCAAGCTTTACTTTCGTACACGGCTACAGTCAAGACAAATACCTTCAGAAAAAATTATATTAGATCTTAAGAAATTCCTCTTTTTAGAAATCCATTTTGTGCAGTGGACAGTGTGAGGTAACGGGAAAGTTTCTGAGCCCTGGAAAGATTCTAAGTTCAGAGTTGGCGGCCACCGCTCGGCCCGCGCGACAAGGCCGAGCTCGTTAGCAAACACGTGGTGCCTCAAAACGGCCACGTGGCTGGGAGTTCCTTGGTGACACTGTGCGCCGGGAGTGCCAAAGATGGCGGACTTCGTGAAACCTTAATGGATGGGCATTTCACAGTTCGTATAGAAATTAATAGTAGCCAGATGAATCATGATACCTCAAAAATAAACATGTACGTTACTATTATTTGCACGACGATTCTGATGGTGTAATCAGATTTTCAATATCTTTATTAGTTTACAGTTTAGTATCTGACGGTAAATTATACAAGTAACACCCAGCAACGAATTTCCTAAATTTAAACGCTTCGTCCGATTTCGTCGATCGACGTGTCTTTAGAAAGCTGTTAGTGTAAACCTAAATTGGTATGAATTACAGGCATGTAACTTGAATAGTACGTGAGTTATTGGAGGTCAAAGTGGCCGATTACTATCGATCGCGTCAGGCCATAAGTACTCCACAGTTACACGAAAAAAAAAAAGAAAATAACGGTAGCAGCATCCTTATAAATATACTTATTCATCTTTGTTTATATCCGATATATACTATTCATGCTGTGCGGCTGGTCCCGGCGGAGGTTCGAGTCCTCCCTCGGGAATGGGTGTGTGCGTTTGTCCTTAGGGTAATTTAGGTTAAGTAGTGTGTAAGCTTAGGGACTGATGACCTTAGCAGTTACGTCCCATAAGATTTCACAGACATTTGAACATTTTTATACTATTCATGAAGAAACTGGTTAAATATTTACTGTGTTTTAGAAAGCAAAGAAACATTAGGCTACTGGCCTACCTTTTGTTGCTATTCCTTTGATATACGTTTATTTAATATGTTTATGTATTTAATAATGTGTGCTAGAGAGTGTTTATGGTCCATCCGTAGCAATATTTATTTAATTTCAAGTTATTTAAATGTAAATCCAGTATTTCGAATGCGTTTCATTATGCTTGTGTGGGTGCGTTGGCATGAAGACATGGCGCGAGCGCTCTAGCCAATCACAGCGCTCGTGAATGGGGAGACTGGATGGCAGCGGGTTCGAGTGGGGAGTTTGGGGCAGTACGGGACAGGACACGGAAGGTACTGGCCGTGACGGCGCGACGGGCGCTCGGTCACGGCAGGCACTTGGAGAGTGTGGAGCGGTTTGCGCGTCGTCGTGGCAGATAGAATTACTTCGGAGTGCCGACTTGTCCACTTGTGAGATTTCCGTGGCTTCTACAGTGAAGTCGTAGTGTGCGTTTAGAAGTGAATATCTCGCGAGCTATCTCGTTGTTCGTATCTAATTACGTGCATTGTTTCCCTGTTATTCACCTTATATTTCATTTAATTGCTAGACCATCGACACCAATAAGTGTTTTGCAGAAATATACCGCATTCTCAAAAGGACTTCTACTATCGTAGTCATCATTTAAAGTCGTTAAGACAGTACCTGCAGATTTTATTTAATTGCAACCTTTCATTTATAAATTTATATGATACATTCATAATTTGCAATTGCCGAGTGATAGAAACCTTCGACCATTCGATTCACGTGTGTATACTTATCGTATACTGTAGACTCTCCTGTAACGCGGCAACTACGTATCCCAGCACCTAGACAACGAAACCTGCCAAAACTTTTAGTAGTGCAACGTTGATTAGTTATTTGAAAGCCCGCAACAGTCAACTTATTTCATGTACTTCGACTATTATCATTCTCTTACAGCCTTTAAAATAAAACAAATTATAACACTCTACATCTTTATTCTTCGTTTCTACGTATTTGCAGCCTTCTGTCGCTAGAAGGCGCCGAATTCTAGCGCGTAATATGGCGGTGTGTAACGTATCTATGTCGGTGTGTGAGAAACAGCGTGCCTTAATCGAATTCGGAGAATTCGTTCTCACAAACGGCACCCTGTCCTTCAGCATGACAGTGTTGGGTCACAGGGGAGCGCCGGGACATCTGCAACAAGCGGAAGCCTTGGGTTCAATGTCATCCATCATCCTCCATACAGTACCGACTTCATCTATCCGTTTTTCATCCGCTTCCAAAAAGGAAACTATCGTGGATTTCACTTTGACAGTAATGAAGCGATGCAAGCAGCCGTGAGACTGTGATTCCGTCAACAAAGTCAAGCACTCTGCAGTGACGGGATAAACAAACTGCTCTCTCGTTGGGAGAAATGTGTTCGTTGCCAGGGTGACTATGTTGAGCCGCGCGGGGAAGCTGCGCGGTCTTGGGCGTCTTCTCACGGTTCGAGAGGCTTCCCCCGCCGGAGGTTCGAGTCCTCCCTCGGGCACGGGTGTGTGTGTAGTCCTTAGCGTAAGTTAGTTTAAGTCAGATCAAGAAGTGAGTAAGACTAGGGACCGATAACCTCAGCAGTTTGGTCCTATAAGACCTTACCATAAATTTGCAATTTTTTTTATTACGTTGAGAAATAAGCACGTACACAAGAAGAATAAAGATGTAGAATGTTAATACCGCTTCATTTAGAAAGCTTTAAGAGTAGCTATATAAACATTCGGAGGCAATATTTTTCAGTAGACACTCGTACATCGAGACTCCTAGCTGCAGTCTGGTTTCTATAAAGCTGTATATAACTTTCGACTTGCTGTATTTTATTCCGGCTACCTTCATAATTACGAAGAATATATTCCAGTCAACACTGTTAACAGCTTCCTGTGAATCGAGAATGCTACAGTCGTAGGTTTCCCTTTCTTCAATCTGTTACCCTACTACTTTGTTCTTCTTGGAATGTAATACTCGTAACATATTTTTCGTAAGTAATACAATTAGGCTGTTGCCAATAATCTGGGCACACGCGGAAACACGTGGCAGTGTTTTCTGCGGCTGCAAAATGGACACGCGCAAGTTTCCGACCTCACACAAACACACACGGGCGCGCGCGCTGCCCACTCTTTGACCTCCGTCGCACTGGCCAGGTCACTCTGCGGTGCACACCGCAAGAACGGCAGCTCCACACTGCAGCCTGTGCACCGTCACTCCCATTCTTCAGGCCAGCGCATTAATAATGCATTAGCCGCGTGCACTGGCAACTGCTACATGCACTTGAAGCGGCCAGTTCGCGGAAAACTCCCTTCCGCCTCGGCGTACACCTTGCTCACGTTATCTCCACCGGGCACTAGTTCCAGCTTCTCACCACCCGGCACACATTTGCATTCCCTGTGCTCGGTACTGGCTCGTGCAGGTGTTGCACGTCCACGCCCCATCGCAGATCGTGGAGATTGCCCGCACTGTCAAGCTGGGTAGGTGGTGGCCCGTAGCAGAACTGAGGATAGCGTAAAACGCTGGTACAGGCACAAGTGTTTCGGAGCACGGTGCTCTATGCACATTGCTGAAAACGAGGGCTCCGAAGTTTAGCTACTGTACGGCGTGCCGAGCGGAGGCACTGCTGTACCGGAGACCTTCGCAAAAGCGATCGGCAACCATTCGGGCATCTCTGGCACGCGTGATGCCTATATTGCCCCTGCACGCCACAGCGTCGCGTACTCCGCCTGTCGCAGAAACGGACGGACACCACGCGATGGTACCAGTGCTAGCAGAGGTCGCCACTTCCAAGGGACCTATTCGCGTCCGCCAAGAACGCAAACAGAAGATAGCGTCGCGAATATTTCGCCGCCGGCCGCTATGAAAGTCGGCGCCAGAGCTGTACAGGTCGGTTCTTCTGGCTTCCAGAGCCTCTCCTCGCTCCCGGGTGTATACTTCTTCCTAGGACTGTTCACAGTTTTAAAAATATCTGAAATCCGATATATCGACTATTAAAAGAGCATCGTTATCAGCTTTAGATATATCGGAAATACGTGATGCCACACCTATATATCGACGTAAAATATATCGACCCACTGGCCTATAAAAATATTGGCTGCACATTATAAGTGTACCGCCGGTTTTAGAGCTGTATATTTGAATATAGATTTGTTATTAGATATTCTGCACATCAACAAGCTAGCACTCTGCTTATCCACCTTAGAGCAAGAACAGAAAGGAAAACGATGCACGTTTACTCTGAGCGATAAGCACTTTGCTAACGATGTTAACTGCATGTAAGTGGAACAATAAAAGGCGACTGATGGGTCCGTTGTTCGGTTTCGCCACACATCGGATTTGTCCGCAACACTTCCCTGTTTTTTTCATTTATGCCAACGTTAGCGGCCTAGCAGTTGCACTGTCAAAATCGGGTGGTGAAGTGTTGGTAGCGCCGAGCACCAATTACGTCAGCATTTCCCCTCACACGTCTCCATCCACCGCAAAGACGAATCTCGTCATTTAGATTTCTCTTCATCATTTACAAAACCTGTTTTTAAAGAATACAGAAATGAAGAAACAGCACACTAGTTGCGTTAAACATAGCTTTCTAAAGCGACTGGTGTGCTAATACTTCAGACTAGAAATCTTGTTATTCCATTCACACCGCCATCCCCCAGTGGAATAGGACTTCTTCTTTTGTGAAACCTATACTTGCTTCACACAAAGACTGGACGTGATCAGTGCTCAAGAAATAGTAAGACTCCTTCATACAGTAGAAGTAAAATTATTTTCTACTTCAATTTCGAAAGAACAACTTCAAATATTTACCGAAAACTGTGGAAAAAATAATATATAAAATACAAATACCGGTACTCGATATTGCCATTTTGATGTTGATGTATCAATATTTGGATGGAAAACACGACGTCTATATACAGGGTGTTACAAAAAGGTACGGCCAAACTTTCAGGAAACATTCCTCACACACAAAGAAAGAAAATATGTATGTCGACATGTGTCCGGAAACGCTTACTTTCCATGTTAGAGCTCTTTTTATTACTTCTCTTCAAATCACATTAATCATGGAATGGAAACACACAGAAACAGAACGTACCAGCGTGACTTCAAACACTTTGTTACAGGAAATGTTCAAAATGTCCTCCGTTAGCGAGGATACGTGCATCCACCCTCCGTCGCATGGAATCCCTGATGCAGCCCTGGAGAATGGCGTATTGTATCACAGCCGTCCACAATACGAGCACGAAGAGTCTCTACATTTGGTACCGGGGTTGCGTAGACAAGAGCTTTCAAATGCCCCCATAAATGAAAGTCAAGAGGGTTGAGGTCAGGAGAGCGTGGAGGCCATGTAATTGGTCCGCCTCTACCAATCCATCGGTCACCGAATCTGTTGTTGAGAAGCGTACGAACACTTCGACTGAAATGTGCAGGAGCTCCATCGTGCATGAACCACATGTTGTGTCGTACTTGTAAAGGCACATGTTCTAACAGCACAGGTAGAGTATCCCGTATGAAATCATGGTAACGTGCTCCATTGAGCGTAGGTGGAAGAAACTAAAATGACCTCTAACATGGAAATTAAGCGTTTCCGGATACATGTCCACATAAAATCTTTTCTTTATTTGTGTGTGAGGAATGTTTCCTGAAAGTTTGGCCGTACCTTCTTGTAACACCCTGTATACTGATCCTTTTTGAAAAAAAGATATCGTTATGTCGATACTTTGCTATTTTATCAACAGCCTATCACACACCCCATCGTCTTAGGAGGTTCCCGAAGCCCATCGCCGGGGCCGACGCCTCTGTATTTAGCATTCATCGTTGCTTTCTTTGGTGCTATTAGATTGTGTCCAGGACTTAGAATATTATCCATGCAAGTGTGTTTGCCTATGAAGATCCTACATGTGTTTTTTATCAGACTCTGGAATCGCCATACTGTCTTGTCTTCATACCTGTGAGACACTGTGGTTGTGATTTTGTTGTTATTGTCCAAGCAGAGTTTCTTCTCTTGGTCAATAAACTTTTCTAAACTGTGATCCCTGTTCCGGTGTTAGTGACACATCAGGCACCTGTACGTTGTCGGGATGATGGTGTAGTACCTATAGAGCGTCTATCGTCGCTACTAAAACGTGATTAGCAAGTTAATAGTTATTCATTTGGATTTACAGTTCTGTCTCTTTTCGCCATGGCCGAGCGGTTCTAGGCGCTTCACTTCGGAACCGCGCTGCTGCTACGATCACAGCTTCGAATCCTGCCTCGGGCATGGATGTGTGTGATGTCCTTAGGTTAGTTAGGTTTAAGTAGTTCTAAGTTCTAGGGGACTTATGACCTCAGCAGTTGAGTCCCATAGTGCTCACAGCCATTTGAACCATTTGATGTGTGTCTTTTCGTCAGCCTCGGCTGACTCCTCATGCAGCGACAGCAACACGGAGGAATTCCGCCGACTCATGTTGTCGGCTCAGCGCTTCTGGTCAGCGAGGCCGCTGTTTCTGCATTGCATCTTGCGGCCTGACGTGTGTGGTCAGCAGGCGAGGCCGTATCGTGAGCTTAGACCCTCAAAGTGCGTTTGAGCGTCTACAATTTCGCTCCGAAAGATGTCGATGACCTTCGGTGACCCATTGGCATGTACCGCGCTGTCGGAGCAAGTGCTGTAGTCGGCTGGTCCCGGCTCCACCCGACATGTAGCTTCTCACATCTGGTAGTGCCTGCAGCGTCGATCAGGAACAAGGACACTGGACGGCCCTCTCACGCGGCATTGCTGCTGATATTAGTCCGATACGCACTGCTAGATATACTGGTGACTGAACAGTGTCTGTCTCCTCATCAGCAATGTGGTAAGCGACCAGTGCGAAGTCCCACAAGTAGCTATAACGAATGGTATGTTTTTACGTTGGTTAGTACCTCCAAGTACGTGTGGCAAGAGCAAGAAAATAATGGTTATTTTCCCCGGGGTAGCAGGCAGATGTTGAAGTGTGGATGTGTGCATGCAAAATGGATGATCTACACAGACAGGAATAGTATACCTAGCAGCGCATTTACGACTGTGCAGAAAACATCAAGTAGTAAACTATACTACTGGCCATTAAAATTGCTACACCAAGAAGAAATGCAGATCATAAACGGGTATTCATTGGACAAATATATTATACTAGAACTGAAATGTGTTTACACTTTCACGCAATTTGGGTGCACAGATCCTGAGAAATCAGCACCCAGAACAACCACCTCTGGCCGTAATAACGGCCTTGATACGCCTGGGCATTGAGTCAAACAGAGCTTGGATGGCATGTACAGGTACAGCTGCCCATGCAGCTTCAACACGATACTACAGTTCATCAAGAGTAGTGACTGGCGTATTGTGACGAGCCAGTTGCTCGGCCACCATTGACCAGACGTTTTCAATTGGAGAGAGATCCGGACAATGTGCTGGCCACGGCAGCATTCGAACATTTTCTGTATCGAGAAAGGCCCGTACAGGGCCTGCAACATGCGGTTGTGCATTATCCTGCTGAAATGTAGGGTTTCGCAGGGATCGAATGAAGGGCAGAGCCACGGGTCGTAACACATCTGAAATAAAACGTCCACTGTTCAAAGTGCCGTCAATGCTAACAAGAGGTGACCGAGACGTGCAACCAGTGGCACCCCATACCATCAAGCCTGGTGATAGGCCAGTATGGCGATAACGAATACACCCTTGCAATGTGCGTTCACCGCGATGTCACCAAACACGGATGCGACCATCATTATGCTGTAAACAGAACCTGGATTCATCCGAAAAAATGACGTTTTGCCATTCGTGCACCCAGGGTCGTCGTTGAGTACACCATCGCAGGCGCTGCTGTCTGTGATGCAACGTCGAGGGTAACCGCAGCTATGGTCTCCGAGGTGATAGTCCATGCTGCTGCAAACGACGTCGAACTGTTCGTGCAGATGGGTGTTGTCGTGTAAACGTCCCCATCTGTTGACTCAGGGATCTAGACGTGACTGCACGATCCGTTACAGCCATGCGGATAAGATGCCTGTCATCTCGACTGCTAGTGATACGAGGCCGTTGGGATCTAGCACGGAGTTCCGTATTACCCTCCTGAACCAACCGATTCCATATTCGGCTACCAATTTTTGGATCTCGACCAACGCGAGCAGCAATGTCGCGATACGATAAACCGCAATCGCGATAGGCTGCAATCCGACCTTTATCAAAGTCGGAGACGTGATGTTACGCATTTCACCTCATTACACGAGGCATCGCAACAATGTTTCACCAGTCAACGCCGGTCAACTGCTGTTTGTGTATGAGAAATCGGTTGGAAACTTTCCTCATGTCAGCACGTTGTAGGTGTCGCCACCGGCGCCAACCTTGTGTGAATGCTCTGAAAAGCTAATCATTTGCACATCACAGCATCTTCTTCCTGTCGGTTAAATTTCACGTCTGTAGCACGTCATCTTCGTGGTGTAGCAATTTTAATAGTCAGTCGTGTACATGATGTGCTTGAAGGAAGCCTGTTAGACACAGAGAAAGAAACAACTGACACCTTGAAGTGGGCACATATTAAGGTACCAATAATCACAATATCTGCACTTACAACCATACCGCCCCGTACATTAAGTAGTCTAGAAGTAACTCAGAATATGCTTGTGTCGTAGAACAGTCCTGGATCTCGCATCAACGACGGTCTCCTGCGTGCATTATTTCTTCCTCTATTCAGTTCGCTCGGAAACACTGGAAGATAGAATCGGCGCAGCTGAGGATCCCCTTCAGAGGGAGATCGATGGTCAGGGTCGCGAGGGAGTGGGTGGGAAACGCGTGAGCAGTTCGAGGCCGCGTATCAGGGGGTGAACGGCAAGGGAAGGGGAGCGAAGGCAAGTAAAGTAATCGGGAATCTTCCTTTGTCTCTCCGTCCTCGCCTTCGCGGGCTGGGCGCGCACGCCGGGGCCGCCTACCTAGTCTTCCCGCGCCGCGGCCGCCGCCACTCGCAACTGCGGGCGAATTAAAAGTCTCTCTGCCCGTGGGAGGAGAGTAGGAAGACAGCGTCGCGGGGAGAAGGGGGGCAGATGAGCGGGACGCACCGCCACTTGCTGCTTCTCTCTGGCCGGCGGCAGGTCGATAACTCGCACTGGGAGCAGCCAGCGCATTGTCACTGCTGGCCGAGGGGGCTCATGCCTACCATTTCTCCTATGCTAACTACAACTGCTGTTATTACTACACGTTCCAGTCACATTAATGTGGCCACCGCCGATGTTCAACGTCAAAGAGCAATAAACACTCACAGACGGCTCGTGGCAGCACTAGCAGTGTGACGTACACTACTGGCCATTAAAATTGCTACACTACGAAGATGACGTGCAACGGACGCGAAATTTAACCAACAGGAAGAAGATGCTGTGATACGCAAATTATTAGCTTCTCAGAGCAGTCACACAAGGTTGGCGCCGGTGGCGACACCTACAACGTGTTGACATGAGGAAAGTTTCCAACCGATTTCCCATACACAAACAGCAGTTGACCGGCGTTGCCTGGTGAAACGTTGTTGAGATGCCTCGTGTAAGGAGGAGAAATGTGTACCATCACGTTTCCGATTTTGATAAAGGTCACATTGTAGCCTATCGCGATTGCGGGGTTTTTTCGTATCGCGACATTGCTGCTCGCGCTCGTCGAGATCCAATGACTGTTAGCAGAATATGGAATCGGTGGGTTCAGGAGGGTAATACAGAACGCCGTGCTGGATCTCAACCGCCTCGTATCACTAGCAGTCGAGATGACAGGCATCTTATCCCCACGGCTGTAATGGATCGTGCAGCCACGTCTCGATCCCTGAGTCAACAGATGGGGACGTTTGCAGGACAACAACCATCTGCACGAACAGTTCGACGACGTTTGCAGCAGCAGCATCGACTATAAGCTCGGAGACCGTGGCTACAGTTGCCCTTGACGCCGCATCACAGACAGGAGCGCATGCGATAGTGTACTCAACGACGAACCTGGGTGCACGAATGGCGAATCGTCATTTTTTCGGATGAATCCAGGTTCTGTTTACAACCTCATGATGGTCGCATCCGTGTTTGGCGACATCGCGATGAACGCACATTGGAAGCGTGTATTCGTCATCGCGATACTGGCGTATCACCCGGCGTGATGGTATGGGGTGCTATTCGTTACACGTCTCGGTCACCACTTGTTCGCATTGACGGCACTTTGAACAGTGGACGTTACATTTCAGATGTGTTACGACCCGTGGCCCTATCCTTCATTCGATCCCTGCGAAACCCTACATTTCAGCAGGATAATGCACGACCGCGTGTTGCAGGTCCTGTCTGGGCCTTTCTGGATACAAAAAATTTTCGACTGCTCCCCTGGCCAGCACATTCTCCAGATCTTTCGTCTGGTCAATGGTGGCCGAGCAACTGTCTCGTCACAATACACCAGTCACTACTCTTGATGAACTGTGGTACCGTGTTGACGCTGCATGAGCAGCTGTACCTGTACACGCCATCCAAGCTCTGTTTGACTCAATGCTGAGGCGTATTAAGGCCGTTATTACGGCCGGAGGTGGTTGTTCTGGGTACTGATTTTTCAGGATCAATGCACCCAAATTGCGTGAAAATGTAGTCACACGTCATTTCTAGTATAATATATTTGTCCAATGAATACCCGTTTACCATGTCCATTTCTTCTTGGTGTAGCAATTTTAATGGCCAGTACTGTATTTAAAGCGTGTCCTGGGGACACTGAAAACAGTGTAGTCGTTGTAATTGCGGAAGCCAGTTATCTGACGTCCATTGTTTTTCGGGCCAAGGATGGAAGCATTTACGAAACGGCTCAGTGTCTAAACTGCTCGCGTGACACTGTGGTTAAAGTATGCCAAAAAGTAAACTAAACGCCGCCGTAACAGGTCATGAAGGCCCAACGTAACCGACCGGCCGCCATGCCATCCTCAAACCACAGGCATCACTGGATGCGGATATGGAGGGGGCATATGATCAGCACACCACTGTCCAGGCCGTATGTCAGTTTACGACACCGGAGACGCTACGTCTCAATCAAGTAGCTCCTCAGTTTGCCTCACAAGGGCTGAGTGCATCCCGCTTGCCAACAGCGCTCGGCAGACCGTCGTCACCCGTCCGAGTGATAGCTCAGCCCATCAGCGCTTAACTTCTGTGGTTTGGCGGGAACCGGTTTTACCACTGCTGAAAGGCAGTTGGCTAAATATCTAGCATGAGAAAGTGGGCTATCCAAAACCGGCGCCGTGGCAACTGTGCCTCATTACGACTGCCACGATGAAACAAGAGGCTACTAATATAGGGTTATTACAAATGATTGAAGCGATTTCACAGCTCTACAATAACTTTATTATTTGAGATATTTTCACAATGCTTTGCACACACATACAAAAACTCAAAAAGTTTTTTTAGGCATTCACAAATGTTCGATATGTGCCCCTTTAGTGATTCGGCAGACATCAAGCCGATAATCAAGTTCCTCCCACACTCGGCGCAGCTCGTCCCCATCAATGAGCTCGAAAGCATCGTTGATGCGAGCTCGCAGTTCTGGCACGTTTCTTGGTAGAGGAGCTTTAAACACTGAATTTTTCATATAACCCCACAGAAAGAAATCGCTTGGGGTTAAGTCGGGAGAGCGTGGAGGCCATGACATGAATTGCTGATCATGATCTCCACCACGACCGATCCATCGGTTTTCCAATCTCCTGTTTAAGAAATGCCGAACATCATGATGGAAGTGCGGTGGAGCACCATCCTGTTGAAAGATGAAGTCGGCGCTGTCGGTCTCCAATTGTGGCATGAGCCAATTTTCCAGCATGTCCAGATACACGTGTCCTGTAACGTTTCTTTTCGCAGAAGAAAAAGGGGCCGTAAACTTTAAACCGTGAGATTGCACAAAACACGTTAACTTTTGGTGAATTGCGAATTTGCTGCACGAATGCGTGAGGATTCTCTACCGCCCAGATTCGCACAATGTGTCTGTTCACTTCACCATTAAGAAAAAATGTTGCTTCATCACTGAAAACAAGTTTCGCACTGAACGCATCCTCTTCCATGAGCTGTTGCAACCGCGCCGAAAATTCAAAGCGTTTGACTTTGTCATCGGGTGTCAGGGCTTGTAGCAATTGTAAACGGTAAGGCTTCTGCTTTAGCCTTTTCCGTAAGATTTTCCAAACCGTCGGCTGTGGTACGTTTAGCTCCCTGCTTGCTTTATTCGTCGACTTCCGCGGGCTACGCGTGAAACTTGCCCGCACGCGTTTAACCGTTTCTTCGCGCACTGCAGGCCGACCCGTTGATTTCCCCTTACAGAGGCATCCAGAAGCTTTAAACTGCGCATACCATCGCCGAATGGAGTTAGCAGTTGGTTGATATTTGCTGAACTTCGTCCTGAAGTGTCGTTGCACTGTTATGACTGACTGATGTGAGTGCATTTCAGGCACGACATACGCTTTCTCGGCTCCTGTCCCCATTTTGTCTCACTGCG
Source organism: Schistocerca piceifrons (assembly GCF_021461385.2). Lineage (NCBI taxonomy): Eukaryota > Metazoa > Arthropoda > Insecta > Orthoptera > Acrididae > Schistocerca > Schistocerca piceifrons. Next base: position 82,189,962 of record NC_060142.1, on the reverse strand, counting down.
CTCTCGAGCGCTCTGGCGGCACAAACCTGAAGTGCGGCTTCAGCCGAACAAAACTTTATGAGTTTTTCTACGTATGTGTAGTGTGTCGTGACCATATGTCAATGAATGGAGCTACAGTAAATTAATGAAATCGCTTGAATCATTTGTAGTAGCCCTGTAGTATCCACTCAACGATCATTCAGCGAATGTTCTTGCGTATGGGCCTCTGTAGCAGGTGCGTGGCTTATGCACCCATGCTGACTGCTGTTAATCGACGACGAAGGCTGGAATTTGTACGCCAATACCGTAACTGGTCGTCCACTTATTGGCGACAGGTAGCCTTTTCAGATTGATCACATTTTATGCTCCCTCAATCGGACAACAATCGTCGGAGCGTTACGGTCTGGGGAATTGTTTCTTTCCATTCCCTGGGTGATATCATCATTCTCGAAGGCACAATGGATCAACACAAATAGGCATCTGTCCTTGAGGATCATGTCCACCCCTACATGCAATTTTTCCCCGGACTTAAACCCAATCGAGAAAATATGGGATCACCTCAACTGCGCTGTTCACGCCATGCGTCCTCAAGCGGGTGCTTCGGATGACGTGCATGTGACGTAGATGGCGTTCTTAGATCTCAATGGTCAACGTTCAAACGCAAGTCCAGAATATTTGTCACGCTACGTAGTGTTCTGCACGTTGGGAAAGACTCCCCAACGTGCTCTTTCTACATTATTACGTCAGGAATTCGGCACGCTCGGCGTTCCAATGCACGGTCCGTGTGCCGACGGCTTTAGGCATGAATGTATGGATAAAATTATTTCATCATAATTACTTATTACGTCTGGATTTCCTTTGTCACATCATATACTGAGAATTACGGTTGGAGGGCAACAGGCAGATTCCATGTATCTAGATTGTCGGAAAGAATTAGACACGGCGCCCCATTATGGGCTATTAACGAAGGTACGAGCATAACGGATAAGTTCACAGATATGTGAGTGGCTCGAAGACTTCTTAAATAATAAAACCCACTATGTTGTCCTCGAAGGGGAGTGTTCATCAGAGACAAGGGTATCATCGGGTATGCCCCAGGGAAGTGTGACAGGACCGCTCTTGTCCTTTGTATACATAAATGATTTGGCTGACAGTGTGGGCAGCACTCGGTGGTTGTTTGCTGATGATGCCGTGGTGTACGGTAAGGTGTCGAAGCTGACTGACTGTCAGAAGATACAAGAAGACTTAGACAAAATTTCCAGGTGGTGTGATGAATGCCAGCTAGCCCTAAATGTGGAAAACTAAGTTCATGCGGATGAGTAGGAATATCAAACCCGTAATATTTGGATACAGTATTATTAGTGTCCTGCTTGACACAGTGAAGTCGTTTAAATATCTGGGGTAACGTTTCACAGCGATATGAGGTGGAACGAGCATATGAGAACTGTGGTAGGGAAGGCGAGTGGACGACTTCCGTTTATTGGGAGAATTTTAGGAACGAGTGTTTCACATGTAAAGGAGACCGCATGTAGGACGCTGGTGCGACTTGTACTGGAGTACTGTTTGGCATCTGCACCAGGTCGGATTGAAGAAAGACGTCAAAGCAATTGAGAGACGGGCTGCTAGATTTGTTACGGGCAGATTCTAACAACAACGTAAGTGTTACGGAGGTGCTTCGGGAACTCAAATGGGAAAGCCTGGACGGAAGGGGGCGTTCTTTTCGAGAAACACTATTGAGAAAATTTAGAGAACCGGCATTTGAAGCTGACTGATTGCCGAACGATTCTACTGCCGCTAACACACACTGCGCGTAAGGATCACGAAGATAAGATACGAGAAATTAGAGCTAACAAGGGGAGGCCGCCAATTGTGAAATTCAGATTGGATTCATACTGCGCATAATAAAAGCTCATGGCCAGAGGTGTAATGTGGCAAAGCACCAAGATGCATTTCTCAGCCGTTGGCGAGAAAATCGACAGTTAAAAGAAACCGTTGCGGTGAAATACTCTCTACGATTAATAGTTTTCTACAGTGTCGTGGCGCAGCGGTAAGCGCTCGGGTTGGTAATCCGAAGGTCGCCGGATCGAATCTCGCGCCATGCAGTTTTTTTTATTATTCGTTTTTTGTAATTCAAATATATATATATATATATATATATATATATATAAAGTATTAATGAATTGCTTATGCATGCTGGTGAAGGCGGATCGCTCTGCAATTGTACCGCCTCCATTTTTCCGTTTTTTTAACAGGGTGTACCAAAGCTCTCCCGTCCCCACTGATTTTCGACGATGTTATAAGTTGCGCTAGGGACCGGAACTACCTTCTTTCGAAGTTAGCAGGCAACTACGCTGTTATGCGGCGGCTCGTTTCGGCCCATTCAACATCTGTCCTCCAAGTGTAACGAGCGAGTAACGGAGTTTATATTTCATACCTGCCACAGGGAATTTGTGTTCGTGGGGTCTCTATTCTAATTCGAACGTCTGACTTACGCTATACGTATTCGTTTCGGAACATCGTTTCTACGCCTTCCGTTAACTATACGTGGTTAACATTATGAAGACAATTAATAACACTTGTGAAATACAACTTTGTTTGCGGAAAACATAATGATGTTCGAAGTCGCCAGTTTTTCCACGACAAACGACTTTCAACAACTTATTATATGCATAATTGTTGCAACTGATTGCCGGGAATTATATATACACACATTTGAATTATAAAAAACAAATGCTAAAAAAAAAAATTGCATGGTGCGAGATTCGATCCGGCGACCTTCGGATTACAAACCCGAGCGCTTACCGCTGCGCCACGACGCTGTCGAAAACTATTAATCGTAGAGAGTATTTCACCGCAACGGTTTCTTTTAACTGTCGATTTTCTCGCCAACGGCTGAGAAGTGCATCTTGGTGCTTTGCCACATTACACCTCTGGCCATGAGCTTTTATTATGCGCAGTATGAATCCAATCTGAATTTCACAATTGGCGGCCTCCCCTTGTAAACGGAGGAATATAGAAAATCGTATTTCCCTCGTTCTATTTGCGACGGGAACAAGAAAGGAAATGACAGGTAGTGGGACAGGGTACCCTTCGCCAAGCACCGTGCTACGTGACGATGTAGATGTAGATGTAGATGTAGAAATGATAGACTGAAGAGCACCTGTCTCCGGACTGAAGACCACCACAACAATACTTTGTGATTGCAGCAATTTGCTGGGACGAGTTCGGTATTCAAACGGCTCTCCGCTTCATGAGTCATTATGCTGGGCAGTTTATCGAGATAAATGTCACGAGGACGTGCAGACAGACTTTCCACACCCGGACAGAGAGAGACGCCGTATAAACAGACTGCAGCGACGCGGCCAGCTAAAAATACGGCCGCAGCGAGAAGGGTAAACACAGGGCGCATCGCTCCCACACTGACGATGTATCGGCGCTCGCCGCGTGATCTCAGCCCGCGTCTCCCGGGCGACGAGACGGCAGCTCCACGACCTCGCTAACGATTAGCGGAGCGTGCTCGTGATCCGGATGAGCAAGGATCGGCATCTTTTCTGAGGTTGTCCCTTCAACAAGGTCTCAGCAGTTTCAGAGTTCAGCTAGAGCATCGTCCCTGTTTCCCCATTCGTTTTATTTCTGGAGACACCCCATTATTGAAAAGCAAACTCAAATGCAACGAAAATCGTCGCAGTACGTTCTTTGTCTGCACTGTTTCTTAAAACATGACGACTTGGTACAATAGCCGTATGTGACTTTATTAACACTGCCACAGTCCGCCCTCGGTATCTGAGTGGTCAGCGCGACAGAGTGTCAATTCTAAGGGCCCAGGATCGATTCCCGACTGGGTCGGAGATTTTCTCCGCCCAGGGACTGGGTGTTGTTTTCTCCTAATCATTTCATCTCCATCGACGCGCAAGTCGTCGAAGTGGCTTCAAATCTGAAGACTTGCACCCAGCGAACGGTCTACCCGGCGGGAGGTCCGAATCACACGACACTTTTTTTTTAACACTGTCACCACCTGATGTCCTTTTCTTATGCCTGAGGATGGCCTATTATTTGACCGAAGCTGGTAGTCTTAATATAGTGGTATACACATGAACCATGGACCTTGCCGTTGGTGGGGAGGCATGCGTGCCTCAGCGATACAGATGGCCGTACCGTAGGTGCAACCACAACGGAGGGGTATCTGTTGAGAGGCCAGACAAACATGTGGCTCCTGAAGAGGGGCAGCAGCCTTTTCAGTAGTTGCAGGGGCAACAGTCTGGATGATTGACTGATTTGGCCTTGCAACATTAACCAAAACGGCCTTGCTGTGCTGGTACTGCGAACGGCTGAAAGCAAGGGGAAACTACAGCCGTAATTTTTCCCGAGGACATGCAGCTTTACTGTATGATTAGAAACAAAAGAAAAATTCGGAGTAGGTATTAAAATTCATGGAGAAGAAGCAAAAACTTTGAGGTTCGCCGATGACATTGTAATTCTGTCAGAGACAGCAAAGGACTTGGAAGAGCAGTTGAACGGAATGGACAGTGTCTTGAAAGGAGGATATAAAATGAACATCAACAAAAGCAAAACGAGGATAATGGAATGTAGTCAAATTAAATTGGCTGATGCTGAGGGGATTAGATTAGGAAATGAGACACTTAAAGTAGTAAAGGAGTTTTGCTATTTAGGGAGCAAAATAACTGATGATGGTCGAAGTAGAGAGGATATAAAATGTAGACTGGCAATGGCAAGGAAAGCGTTTCTGAAGAAGAGGAATTTGTTAACATCGAGTATAGATTTAAGTGTCAGGAAGTCGTTTCTGAAAGTATTTGTATAGAGTGTAGCCATGTATGGAAGTGAAACATGGACGATAACCAGTTTGGACAAGAAGAGAATAGAAGCTTTCGAAATGTGGTGCTACAGAAGAATGCTGAAGATAAGGTGGGTAGATCACGTAACTAATGAGGAGGTATTGAATAGGATTGGGGAGAAGAGAAGTTTGTGGCACAACTTGACTAGAAGAAGGGATCGGTTGGTAGGACATGTTTTGAGGCATCAAGGGATCACAAATTTAGCATTGGAGGGCAGCGTGGAGGGTAAAAATCGTAGAGGGAGACCAAGAGATGAATACACTACGCAGATTCAGAAGGATGTAGGTTGCAGTAGGTACTGGGAGATGAAAAAGCTTGCACAGGATAGAGTAGCATGGAGAGCTGCATCAAACCAGTCTCAGGACTGAAGACCACAACAACAACAACAACAACAACACATATTGTGCGAAATTATGATTTTCCAATAATATCTGAAAGTGGTATATAGTTTTCAACAGGGATAAACAAGGAAGGATACCCAAATAATCGGATTAAAGAACGTCGTAAGGCAGGGATGGAGATATTCTCATCTACTGTTGAACCAAAATATCGAAGAAGCAATGACGGAATGAAAGGCGAAGATAATCATAAATTATCATAATCACAATCATATGAAACCATAAGAACAGATATGACCCGTTAGGGGGCTATACCATGGCATAATCAGAACCGTAATCCTTCAGATTATGTGAATGTATACTCTTTGCTAATTTGAGATGCTACTTGTATATCACTTGTGAAGAATTATGTCCTGATTATGCCATGGAATTGTCCGCTAAAGGGTCACACCCGTTCTTATCGTTTCGCATGATTGTGACTGTGATAATTTATGATTACGTTTGTTGTACAAGTTTGAGATATTGGGTTTAATAGTTATTTTGTTACTGGATGGTATTTTTTTCCTAAAAGCTCTATAAGTTAACGCCTTTTGAAAGGATGTTTTTATCGCAGTAATTAACTATGTAAAAAACATTATGTAATGTAATGTTAAAGCCGGCCGCTGTGGGCGAGCGGTTCTAGGCGCTTCAGACCGTAACCGCTGATGCTATGGTCGCAGATTCGAATCCTGCCTCGCGCATGAATGTGTGTGATGTCCTTAGGTTAGTTAGGTTTAAGTAGTTCTAAGTTAAGGGGACTGATGACCACAGATGTTAAGTCCCATAGTTTTTAGAGCCATTTGAACCATTTTTGTAATGTTAAATGTTTATTTCTTTGTCTTCTTGAAAATGTTTGTTTGGAGTATAGTTTTGTTACGAGATCTGTGATTAGTGTTATCTGCATCTTGGATAGTCCTTGATCCCCTAATTACTTACTGTGAGTTCTGGTCCTGTAATGCCACTGCATGTCTCGTGTTGGTTCTCTTCAATTAGTTGCTCTTCACACAGATATCATACTTGTAATGTTCTAAATGAACGATGCTTGTAGTTTTGATGTGTAATGTTGGCTGCAGATTAAGTTTTGGACGTAAGTATTTTTTATATTGTTATATTCGAAATAATCTTGTGGCGTTGTAGCAGGTCACTTTTTCTGTATTTAGACGCGATTTTTTTATATGTTTCGTTCAGGACCGTTAACATAGTTTATGATCCAAACCGGTCGAAATAAAAAAATAAATAAAGTCAGGATGTGTCTGTCATGCATTTTATGAAGTAATTACCAGTTGATAACTGCCTTAACAAGATATATTAAAAAGTTACTTGTTTATAGTATGTTAGAATACTCACGCAGCCAAATTCATTCTCGTGCAAAGTTAAAGTCAGAAGGGTCACGGAACCACGACATAGACACCGCACGGTAGATGGAAATAAAAAAGCGCAACGCTGAAATAATGTGGGTGCCCCATTGTACCGTACATCGTTTGGTGGAGAATAAGTAAATCAGTGTTATCGGGAGACATTGTATTAACGAACGATAGTAGCAGCGTGTGCACTTACTGGGTACTAGGAAGTTGAAATATAACGAACATCAGCCGTGTTGCAGCATCATCAGGGATTTTTTTTACCGTCTGCCCTGCCAAAACGTGTGTTTCTTTCACATTTTTCATAGGTTAGAGGGCGCACTTCGACTTCATTTGCGAGAAGTTGAGAGTGCGCCCTCTAACCAGATGAGAGAAAACGCCGGTTTTGGTACGACCGACGAGTATCTTTTAAAAAATTATACACTGAAGATACCAAGCTTCTTTTAACCTATATTCAGAAATTGCTTAAGAAAAAAAGTAAACAGAGTTAAAAATTAAATGGTACCGTAATTGCATTGCATAATTAACAGCAATGAGGAATTTTAATGAAATCTTTGCTGAGAGGCTTAAGTTTCCAGAAAAGAAGGAAAGACTGTGCCACTGAACAGTCACAAGCTCAAGTCCGGAGTGACGTAGGCGGCCCAAGACAAACCTGAGCCCGTGCTGTCGACGCGCTGTTGGAACTACATCCTCGAGACGAGCTACACATGTGCTCGCTGCTCTTCCAGCCCTGTGCGCTAGAGCCGCGCCGAGAGGTTCCAGTTCCTGCGGCCGCCTGGAGAGGCCCTCCAGCACGCAATAATGCCGCATTTTACTGCTGCGGAGGAGGGCGTATTCCGAAATAAAATCTTTGCTTTACGGCTCCGATATTCAGTGCGCGGGAATAAAAGGCCAGAGGCGGTCTCCGCTGCAGATTCGCTCCCCGGCGGTGCGACAAAATACCTCGCGTGGGCGCCGCGGGGCACTTCTCGACTTCCGAAAAGCCGACGACGCGGAAAATGCAAAGTCCGCTAAGGAGACGCAACGGGAAATGGCATTCGGCGCACTAAAGCGCTTTATGGACTAGGCGGAGACTGCAGTTTCCTTTCGCTCGAAAAGACCTGTAAAAAGACACAGCGCAACAGATATTCTATAGGAAAGCCGTCGTTATCTAACCTATACCGATAGCATTTGAAACAGGCACGACTATTCCGTAGGAAGTAAGTTTGTACTGTAAAGCAAGCTAGGTGGCGCAGTGGTTAGCACTCTGAACTCGCATTTGGGAGGACAACGGTTCAAACCCGCGTTCGGCCATCCTTATTTAGATTTTCCGTGATTTCCCTAAATCGCTTCAGGCAAATGGCGGGATGGTTCCTTTGAAAGGGCAAGGCCGACTTCCTCCCCTACCCTTCCCTAATCCGGTCGGACCAATGACATCGCTTGTGGTCCCCTTCCGCAATCAATGGTCTCCTCACCAAAATCAACCAGTCAGCCAACCATAAGGGACGTTTGTGTTGCTTGTTGTAGTGGTATTGACTGGAAAGACTGGTTTGATGTAGCTCGCCACGCTATTCTACAGCGTTAAAACCTCTTTATCCCCATGCAACTACTAAAATCTACATTCACTTGAAGCTGGTTACTGCATTAAAGCCTTGATCTACACTCATGCTCATAAATTAAGGATAACGGCAGAATGTGATGCCACACAAAAAAAAAAGGTTCAAATGGCTCTGAGCACTATGGGCCTTAACATCGGAGGTCATCAGTCCCCGAGAACTTAGAACTACTTAAACCTAACTAACCTAAGGACATCACACACATCCATGCCAGAGGCAGGATTCGAACCTGCGACCGTAGCAGTCGCGCTGTTCCGGACTGAAGCGCCTAGAACCGCTCAGCCACCGCGGCTGGCGGTGCCACACGACGGGGTACTACACAAAAACACAAAACTGGCGCTAATATCATATGCACATATGTAACACACACGGCACAGATCTGTAAGTACATGGTATTGGTGATGAGTTGAGAAAACCGCCCCGAAACACATGTGCTAAAAAACGCCACTGTTTCCTGCGCGTGTACCCCGACATCAATATGGGATATGATCACGATGCACACGTACACTGGCCGCACAACGGGTTAGCTTACTAACGATCAGGTGGTCGAGCACCTGCTGGGGTATAGCCTCCCATTCTTGCACCAGTGCCTGCCGGAGCTGCTGAAGTTTCCTAGGGGTTTGAAGACGTACAGCGATACGTCGACCGAGAGCATCCCAGACGTGCTCGATGGGGTCTAGGTCTGGAGAACAGGCAGGCCACTCCATTCGCCTCATATCTTTTGTTTCAAGGTACTCCTCCACGATGGCAGCTCGGTGGGGCCGTGCGTTATCATCCATCAGGAGGAAGGTGGGACCCACTGCACCCCTGAAAAGGTGGACATACTGGTGCAAAATGACGTCCCGATACACCTGACTTGTTACAGTTCCTCTGTCAAAGACATGCGGCGGTGTAAATGCACCAATCATAATCCCACCCCACACCATCAAACCACGACCTCCATAAAGGTCCCTTTCAAGGACATTAAGGGGTTGGTTTCACGCCAGATGAAAACACAGAGAGGATCACTGTTGATACTATACCTGGACTCGTCCGTGAACATAACCTGGGACCACTGTTCCAATGACCATGTACTGTGTTCTTGACACCAGGCTTCACGGACTCTCCTGTGACCAGAGGTCAGTGGAATGCACCTTACAGGTCTCCGCGCGAATAAACCATGTCTGTTCAGTCATCTGTAGACTATGTGTCTAGAGACAACTGTTCCAATGGCTGCGGTAAGGTCCCGAGCAAGGCTACTTGCAGTACTCCGTGGCCGTCGGCGGGCACTGATGGTGAGATATCGGTCTTCTTGTGGTGTTGTACACTGTGGACGTCCCGTACTGTAGCGCCTAGACACGTTTCCTGTCTGCTGGAATCGTTGCCATAATCTTGATATCACACTTCGTGGCACACGGACGTTCCGCGCTACGACCTTCTGTGTTTGACCAGCCTGCAGTCGCCCTAGTATTCTACCCCTTATAACGTCATTAATATGTGTTCTTTGAGCCATTTTCAACGCACAGTCACCATTAGCATGTCTGAAAACGTCTGCACACTTACTCGCTGCACCGTACTCTGACATGCACCAGCACACCTGTGCGTATGTGGACTGCTGCCAGCGACGCCGTGCGACGACCGCAGGTCGAATGCACCGCATGGTCATACCCCGAGGTGATTTAAACTCGCAAACCGCCCACCAGAGCGTTGTTTCACCTTGTATCAGCATTATCCTTAATTTACGAGCATGAGTATAGATCGACAGTTTTTACCCATCAACGTCCTTCGATTACTAAATTGACTTCGCCGGTCAGTGTGGCTGAGCGCTTCTAGGCGCTTCAGTCTGGAACTGCGCGACCCCTACAGTCGCAGGTTCGAATCCTGCCTCGGGCATGGATGTGTGTGATGTACTTAGGTTAGCTAGGTTTAAACAGTTCTGAGTTCTATGGGACTGATGACCGCAGAAGTTAAGTCCCATAGTGCTCAGAGCCATTTGAACCATTTTTTATTACTAAATTGACGATTTCTTGGTTACTAAGGACGTGCCCTGACAAGGGATCCCCTTCTTTTAGTCATATTTAAAGATCTTATATTCTGTTGTTGCACTTACTGTTTACCATCAATGTTTCACTTCAATACAAGCATACACTCCAGACGAAGTCACTGGCGGAAAAAATTCCAATACGAAGGAATAGTTAATACAGAGAAGTGAAATTTTGGGAATACATTTGTCTAGGTGACATATTTAAGAGATTACCGTTGCATAATCACTGCATAATGTTAGCGCGAGATATGCCATAGCGAAAGTGAAATGATGGTAGCTACATTAATAAGCGATGTAAGCGCAGAATGTTTAATGCAAGCATGAAAGCGTGCATGCATTGTGTTGTACAGTTGCCGGATGTCAGTTTGTGGGATGTAGTTGCCTGTTGCACTCGGTCGCTCAATACAGAGACGATTAATGCTGATTATGGATGGCGCTGGAGTTGTCGGCTGATGGTGTCCCATATCATATGTGCTCGATTGAAGACAAGTCTGGTGATCGGACAGGCCAAGGCAACATGTCGATGATCTGCACAGCATGTTGGGTTACAATAACGGTGCGTGAGCGAGCGTTATCCTGTTGAAAAACACTCCCTGGGATGCTGTTCATGAATGACAGCAGAACAGGTCGAATCACCACACAGACGTACAGATTTGTAGTCAGGGTGCGTGGGATAACAACGAGAGCGTTCCTGCTGTCATACGAAATCGCACTCCAGACCATAAGTCCAGCTGTAGGTCCAGCGTGTGTAGCATGCAGACATGTTGATTGCAGGCGCTCACCTGGCCTGCTCCTAACCAACGCACGGCCATCACTGCTACTGAGGTATAACCGGCTTTCATCATAAAACACAACAGACCTCCACTCCGCTCTCCAGTGAGCTCTCGTTTAACACCACTGACGTCATAAACGGCGGTAGTTTGGGGTCAGTGGAATGCACGCTACAGGGTGTCTAGCTCGGAGCTGTCCTTGAAGTAACCGATTTGTAACAGTTCGCTGGGCCACTATGATGCCAACTGCTGGTCAGATTGCTATTGTAGATGCAGTACGATGCGCCAGAACCATACGCCGAACACGACAGTCTTCCCTCTTGGTAGTGCTACGTGGTCAACCGGAGCCGGGACGTCTTGCTAATGTACCTTCCCGTGACAACCGCTGCCAACAATCATGTACATTGGCTTTATTTTTGCCAAGTCTCTGTAGTATCGCGGAAGGAACATCCAACTTCTCGTAGCCCTCCAACATGACCTCGTTCTAACTCAGGGAGCAGTTTGTCGTGTTGACAGTATTCCTGATTAACATCAACTCTCTACGCCCAATCTCGCAAGTTATTAACGCTCAAGACCGTTACTGCGGTAAAGCAAACCCGATTTGCGTCGTCACAGTGGCAGCCCTAGCGCCACTCTTATGCGACTGGATAGAAACTTAAACAGACGTCGCATTTCAGATGTAGGTTCATCTCGCACAACTCCTTCTTGATATTGGGATTTTTTTCCGTCAGTGTAACTTTACAGAAGGTTTCCTACATATAGATATGCAAGTTGACTCTGAGATGTTCTGTGAATGGTCTCAGAAAACAAAAGAAACAAGAATTACAAACAAAATACCTTCACTAGCCTTCAAAGTAATCACCATTAGCCACAACACTTCAGACATCCGTTGTAGAGCTGTTGGAAACTGTTAGCAAACGTTTCTTGTGCAATCGTTTGAAGCAGCGAGGTCGCGCGTTCTTGGGTATCCGCATCACTACAGCAGATGAAACCTGGTGCTGCCAACAGGATCTGGAGGCTAAGTTACAGTCAATGGCTTGGTGTTCGTCGTCTTTCCCACCTGCCTTCTTGTTGCTCAAGCCCTCGCTGTCGAAACTGGCGACGAACATTGTCTTAATACCAGATTTTGTCAGCCGACTTTCTTTGGCAGTCGGGGAAGACGATCGACGGATTCCGGAAGGGTTACTCGACTGAGAATGTTATCTAAACATTTACCCATCAAATAGTACAAGCCCTAAATAACAAATTATCACAAGCTGGTATTTTTTGTGATCTCTCCATGGCATTTGACTGTGTGGATCATGTCACACACTTAGAAAAACTCAGGTTTTATGGAACTGAAGGCTATACACACAGCTGGTTTGAATCATACTTAATGAACAGAAAGCAAAAAGTTGTGCTTAATAGCACAAATAATGTTGGGACGGTGGTAAATTCTAGTGAATGGGGATTCATCACAAATGGAGTCCCACAGGGATCAATTTTAGGTCCTCTGCTGTTCCTTATTCATGTGAATGACCTCCCACTTAACGTTCAGCAAGGGGAACTAGTACTTTTTGCAGATGACACGAGTGTTATAATAAATCCCATTCCAGAAAAAGCAGCTGAAGATACTGTTAAGGATGTGTTTCAAAGAATTATAAAGTGGTTCTCAAAAAATGGACTCTCCCTTAACTTTGAAAAAACTCACTATATGCAGTTCTGTACACCGAACAGAATCATACCGACAATTGATGTAGCATATGAACAGGGCTCAGTTAACAGGATAGACTTCTCCAAATTTTTGGGTGTTCACATTGATGAGTACTGAAGTGGAAGAAGCATATTACTGAGCTTCTCAAACAACTAAGTTCAGCTTCTTTCGCTCTTTGCATATTTCTACTCAATAATGCCTTATGGAATAGTTTTCTGGGGTAACTCATCGCTTAGACAAAGCATTGATTGCACAAAAGAGAGCAGTGAGAATAATTAGTGGTGTTCACCCAAGGACGTCATTCAGGCACCTTTCCAAGGAGTTGGGTATTTTAACTGCACCATCAGAGTACATATGTTCGCTAATGAAATTCGTTACAAATAATCCATCTCAATTTGCGAAGAACAGTGATGTTCATACGTAGAACACTAGAGGGAAAAATGACCTTTCCTATCCGTTATTGAAGCTATCAGTTGCTCAAAATGGAGTACATTATTCAGCAACAAAAATCTTTGATCATTGGTCCAACAACATAAAGTGTCTGGCAGGTAGCAGATCAACTTTTAAATCTAGCTGAAAATCATCTCTTTTGGACAACTCCTTCTACTCCATGGACGAGTTTCTGTTTCAGAAATGGTAAAAGAAAAAAAATTGTACCTCTAAACGTAGTTGCGTGTGTAGAGCTAAAAATTTCACTAATATTAATATTAGCACTATTCATGTGTGTATATTTATCTTGTAATCTGACTTATTCCACATCATATCGATAAAATAATCGGGAAAATGATCTAAAGAACATGACATAACTAAAACTAAACTAAAACACCATGGTATTGACTTTTGCTTGGTGTCTGAATCCTGTTTTCTTTATTTCCTGAGTGCATTCACCAAACTTTTCAGAAGCATCGTATATATCAGACGTTAACTAATTTCTCTTTGTCAAAAATGTTTCTCTTAACGTTGCCAATGCGCATTTTATATTCTCTCTATTTCGGTCGTCTTCACTTATTTTGGTGCTCAAATAATAAAACTCATTTATTACTTCTAATGTCTCATTTACTAATCTAATTCCTCCAGCATCGCCTGATTTAATTCGACTGCATTCTGTTACCCTTGTTTTAGTTTTTTGATATTCATCTCTCACCCCCTTTTTGAGAACACTATCAGTTCTTGTTTTTGAACTTTAATTACCTGTTCATACTTCTCCTTTATTGTTCGTTCACTGTGCAGATTGCATAGCATTGAGGAAAGGCTACAATCACGTCTTACTTCCTTCTCAACTGCTTCTTCCCTTTCATGTCCTTCGATTCTGCGAGCTCCAGTCTCGCTTCTTTACAAACTGTACATAACTTTTCGCTCCCTGTATTTTATCCCTCATGCCTTCAGAATTCTGTAGAGTGTAGCCCACTCAACATTCTCTAAGCCGGCCGGGGTGGCCGAGCGGTTCTAGGCGCTACAGTCTGGAACCGCGCGACCGCAGCGGTCGCAGGTTCGAATCCTGCCTCGGGCATGGATGTGTGTGATGTCCTTAGGTTAGTTAGGGGACTGATGACCTCAGAAGTTAAGCCCCATAGAGCTCAGAGCCATTTGAACATTCTCTAAACATAAAAATTCTGTACACTTAGGTTCACCGTTCTTCAACCTATCTCCTAAAACAAGTTGTAGTGTACGTATTACTTCGTGTGTTCCTATATTTCACCGGAAACCAACTGACCTTCCCCGAGGTCGGCGTCAACATTTTGCCGTTCTTCTGTAAATAGTTCGTGTCAGTATTTTGCAACCCTGGCATTAAACTGTCAGCACCTGCTTTCCTTGGAATGGCAATTACTACGTTCTTTTTGAAACCTGAGACTATTTCGCTAGTCTCATACGAATTGCATAGCAGGTGGAGTAAGTTTGTCATGTGTGTCACTCCAAAAGACCTCAAAGTTTTCGGAGAATATCGACAACTCCAGGAACCTTATTTCGTATTATCTCTTCCAGTGGTACGTTAAATTCTTCTCACAGTATCACATGCTGCATGTTATTTTTATTTACTTACTGTTAATTTCTTCAATTTAGTTTCCTTTTTTGTCTATCTCAAGCTGTGATTTTAACCAGGAAACTTCGCCTTTCGCGGACAGCAGTACGTTTTAGAGTCAGAGCTATCATCTGTGAGCATTGCTTACCTCTTACTTTTGTCTTTATGGCAGGTTCATTCCTCACCAACCTGTCGGTCTTCAAACAAGGGCTTTATAAAGATACGCAAGAACGTATTTAAAATTCATAGTGATAGCACTAATTTCTCCATCAGTATCTGACAGAACGTGGCAATAATATCAAAAATGATGTCGTATATCGAATTTCGGCTGCTTAGGTCAACGTTAGATGAAAACAACGTCGTAACCATCATAGTAAATTTATTTTTACTGTTGTAGACTCCAAACCGTGTGACTGAAGCTTACTGAAACAGAGGAGCGAAAAAGGAAATCAATTTGATGTTTCAAAACGAAGCTGGCATTCTGTGTCACCTATTTATTCAAGTACTCCGTTATCCAGTAGTTATGTAAGATTGACTCAATGGATAGCGCTGCTCTCTCTGGAGTTACACCGTCCGTCCAAGACGTTAACAGACTGATTTTATACATGGCGTATAAGCGACGTCAGCACATTAACTACGATGGCAGCCTCAACTAACAACTGTAATCAATGCATGTACATTCGACTAAATAGTTTTGAGCAGGCTGTGCGATATAGTGGACACACGGCCGTAGTGTGTCAACGTTATTGCGTCACAAATCGCAGTGGAGTAACATCTCTTAATCAAACGTTCAAGACATTCTCCAGAACGTTTCGGAGAAAAGTGTGTAGAAAGTTTGTCCGGCACACCTTGATTCCCGAGCAAAAACAACGACGCATGGACACTTCTGCGATTTGGATGAAATGCGCCGGCCGGAGTGGCCGAGCGGTTCTAGGCGCTTCAGTCTGGAACCGCGCGACCGCTACGGTCGCAGGTTCGAATCCTGCCTCGCGCATGGATGTGTGTGATATCCTTAGGTTGGTTAGGTTTAAGTAGTTCTAAGTTCTAGGGGACTGATGACCTCAGATGTTAGGTCGCATAGTGCTCAGAGCCATTTGAACCACTGAAATGCAATTCTGTCCTGGAAAACATCTTCGCGGGCGACGAGACTGTTTTATCAGTACGAACTTACCACAAAATACTAAGTGCAGAAATCCACATGAAAGGCCAATGTTCTGATGACACAACCGACTTCAAGCCAGTGTAAAGCGCAAGTCGGACAACATCCCAAAGAAGGAATTTCACGTAGGTAATGAACGTTGTACTCAAATGGGGGTGGGGGTAGGGGGGGTGGGTAACTATGTAAACCACCTGAAGCATTAAAATCCCAATCTTAAGGTATATCAGCTTTTTATCAATCCCATCTGCATACTTTTTGGACTGTGTGTTATGTGAACCTAAGGGTAAGCAGGTACACCGATGACCCAAAACGTTATTACCACCTGTTTAGTAGCTTGTTATGCCACTTTTCAAACACAGCAAAACAGAGATTCTGCTTGGCATGGATTGTACAAGTCCTCGACAGGATTACAGAAGAGTGCGGCACCAGATGTCTTCGCACAGGCCAAGCAATTCCCGCAAATTACAGGGTGGTGGTTTACGCGCAAGCAGCTTGCGGCCGATATATGTTCTAAAGGAATATCATGCTGATTTACTCTCGAGGACATCAGGGTGAGATCACTATAATGTCCCTCAAACCACTGTAGCACGATTCTGATCTTGCAACACGGACAGTTATCCTGCTGGAAGCCGTCATCGCCGTAGGGGGAGTCTTCGAGCACAAAGCGATGCCGGTGGTCCGCAATAATGTTCACGCAGTTCACTGCTGTCACGATACCTTCGATTACCAACCACAGATCCCATGGAAGCCTAACTCAGTGTACCCGTAGCATAATTCTGCCCTCACCAGCCTGCATCTGTGGTGCTGTATACGAGGTGCGACAATAAAGTAATGAGAATGATGTGAAAAAAGAATGTTGCTTACCGTTTTAGTCAAGTTTAGTCTTGTCTCCTTCGAAGTAGTTCCCTTCTGATTGCACACACTTTTTCAGCGCTTTTGCCATAGATGGTAACATTTGTG
Source organism: Schistocerca piceifrons (assembly GCF_021461385.2). Taxonomy (NCBI): domain Eukaryota; kingdom Metazoa; phylum Arthropoda; class Insecta; order Orthoptera; family Acrididae; genus Schistocerca; species Schistocerca piceifrons. The sequence continues at coordinate 82,173,172 of NC_060142.1, read as the reverse complement.
GAACTCATCTTCTGTAATATCCTCCAAGACCCTCGTCACAGCTTTTTGGACATCTTGTGTTGTTTGAAAATGGTATCCCTTGACCGCCATTTTGACTCTTGGAAATAGAAAAAAGTCGCACGGAGCGATATCTGGTTAATAAGGTGGCTGTGGTAGTAATGAAATTAGTTTTGAAGTTAAAAATTGCTATACTGACAGAGCAGTATGGGATGGCGCATTATTGTGATGCAGAATCCAATTACCAGCAACGCTGGCACGGACACGAACTCTTTTACGAAGTCTTTCTAAAATTTATTTGTAGTAATATTGGAGGCACCCACTCTTTATGAACAATTCCCTTGGAATCAAAGAAGCCCACAAGCATGCATTTAACTTTTGACTTTGACATACGAGCTTTTTTTGGTCTGGGTGATCCCTTTGAGCACCATTGCGAACTTAGGCGTTTTGTCTCTGGATCGTATTGAAAAAACCAACTTTCATCACCAGTGATAACATGGCTCAACAATTCTGCATTGATTTCCGTTTGCTCTAACAGATCGGCTGCCACATTTTTCCGTGTTTCTCACTGTTGTGGGGTGAGATTTTTGGGGACCATTTTTGCACAAATGTTTCTCTTACCGATATCTTCAGTTATTATTAGACGAACCGTTTCTCGATTGATGTTTAGTCCTTCTGCAATCATTTTCACGAATAATCTTCGATCAGATCGTACGAGTTCATGCACCCTGGCCAAGTCGACATCCATAAGTGAGGTTGATGGTCGTCCACTGCGGTCTTCATCTTCAACATTCGTTCTGCCTTCACTAAACATTTTATGCCAACGAAAAACTTGAGCGCTTGACATAACCTCCTCTCCAAAAGCCTTCTGAAGCTTACCGTAAGTTGTCGTCGCGTTTTCACCCAATTTAGCGCAAGATGAAATGGCATACCGTTGCGCAATACAGGGTGATTCAAAAAGAATACCACAACTTTAAAAATGTGTATTTAATGAAAGAAACATAATATAACCTTCTGTTATACATCATTACAAAGAGTATTTAAAAAGGTTTTTTTTTCACTCAAAAACAAGTTCAGAGATGTTCAATATGTCCCCCTCCAGACACTCGAGCAATATCAACCCGATACTCCAACTCGTTCCACACTCTCTGTAGCATATCAGGCGTAACAGTTTGGATAGCTGCTGTTATTTCTCGTTTCAAATCATCAATGGTGGCTGGGAGAGGTGGCCGAAACACCATATCCTTAACATACCCCCATAAGAAAAAATCGCAGGGGGTAAGATCAGGGCTTCTTGGAGGCCAGTGATGAAGTGCTCTGTCACGGGCTGCCTGGCGGCCGATCCATCGCCTCGGGTAATTGACGTTCAGGTAGTTACGGACAGATAAGTGCCGATGTGGTGGCGCTCCATCCTGCTGAAATATGAATTGTTGTGCTTCTTGTTCGAGCTGAGGGAACAGCCAATTCTCTAACATCTCCAGATACTGTAGTCCAGTTACAGTAGCACCTTCGAAGAAAAAGGGACCAAAAACTTTATTGGCTGAAATGGCACAGAAAACGTTCACCTTAGGCGAGTCACGTTCATACTGAGTTGTTTCCCGCGGATTTAACACCATACTTCGTTCGAAATGCACGCTGAACAACTGTCGTCGATTCACTTCTGCCGTACTCAATAACACAAAAAGCTTTCTGTTGAGCGGTCGCGATCTTAGCATCAACTGACGCTGACGCCTAGTCAACAGCGCCTCAAGCGAACAAATGTACAACTAAATGAAACTTTATAGCTCCCTTAATTCGCCGACAGATAGTGCTTAGCTCTGCCTTTTGTCGTTGCAGAGTTTTAAATTCCTAAAGTTGTGGTATTCTTTTTGAATCACCCTGTATTATGCGGTTTCATTTCCGTGACGAGAGACACAAACACGTGTTAACTTATTACAGCACAACTCACGACTGAGCAGTTGCATCGATGTGCCGCTTGGACTAGAAGCAGATTCTAGAGCAAGGTCAAAGATATTGTGCCTACGCAACCCTGCAGGGTTGCCACATCATGCAAAGAAAATAAGTCTCATTACTTTATTGTCGCATATATTGTGCCTACGCAAGCCTGTAGGGTTGCCACATCTTGCAAAGAAAATAAGTCTCATTACTTTATTGTCGCATCTCGTATGTCTCGCGCAGCCTTTAGCCTGAATGACGGCGCCTAAGGACCCGACCATCGACCTGGTACAACAAAAAATGCGATTGATTCGACAAGCGACACGTTCCTACCGATCCGCAGTGAAAACTCAGTGATGCTGTGCCCACTGCAATCATAACTGACGATGTTGTCGCGTCGTCGCAGAAACAGGTAGGGGTCGTGTGATGTGGAGCTCCATGTTCAACAATGGCCTTTGAACGGCGTGCTCCGAAACACTTAGGCCAGCACTCACTCGTTAGATCTGCCACAGATCGCTGCTTATCGTGGATTAAACGGTGGGGAATCCTCCGGTCTGTACGTTTTGTGATGAGACGTGGTCGTCCAATACCATTTGGCCTACTCGTTATTTCACCATCCTTCAACCACTTTCCATAGGTGATCACGACGCTAGTGCGCCACAGCGATGTGCCCTTTGTCTGAACCGCTCGTATCAGTGGATTTCCGCATTCGCGGAGCAATCTTCGCTGTAATGGCTGTCCATTTGTCTCTCTTCTGCTTACGTTCTTTCCTTATTGCGTCACGTGCCCGCATCACCACTAGGAGACATTCAACCTCGCGGTAGGCAGTCGTCAAAATGTTTTGGCTCATCAGTGTACGTCCTTCGAAGCGTACACTTGTACTCTGTAGAGAACATGGCGAAGTAACGGCTTTTTATTTGAAACGACGAACAAGTGTTTTGTAGCGTGAATGCCCCACTTGTTCTTGAATAATAAATACCAGTACCTTTTCTCCTTAATCACAATGCGAACGGACTCTACACTGTGTCGAGCACTGCGGCGTATCGGGTATCGCGGTCTAAAAGGGCGCGAGTATCATTATCCCTGTCCCACAGGACCTGACGGATCAGCGCCTCGCACAGGAAGAAGCCGAGGTTCTCTGGTAACGCTAAAATTGGGTTTAGCAGAGGGTGGAGGCGCTTAAGGACCCATCACTCGATACGACGGGCTGAGGACTTTGGGCCCCTCCGCTTGTGTGCGGGGAGTAGGCCGTTTACCCGTATCGGGTTTCACCCTTCCCATTTGTTTTCGTTCGCGCGCTCCTTCTAAGAACACAGTACTTCGTAAGGTGTCGAAGTAACGCCCTCTTGGTGTAGTATGTTTGTGACTAGTGTTGTGAAGCTACCGTACTCTCTCGCATACTACCATAAGTAAGCAAGCGTCTTCGTAGCAGATTTGGTCAGTTATGGTCGTACCCGCGTTACCTCTACAGCAGGTGTGTTGCATACCTACCGGGCGCTACCGCATACCGATCACTTTCTTCGCGTATGCGATCAGTCCCTACTAGATTCCCCTAAAAATGTCCATCTGCTTAGCTGAATGGTTACGTGCTTGACTCCCATGCAGCCGGCCCAGGTTCGGTCCCGACCTGGTTTTCTCTCTGCTGGTGGACTGGGTGTTGTGTTGTCCTCATCATCATTTCATCCTCATCACCCGCACGGAAGTCGCCCAATATTATGTAGACTGAAATAAGACTTGCACTCGGTGGCCGAACTTCCCCCGATGGGGCCTCCCGGCGCACAATGCCTCACACTCAGTTCCCTTTCCCCCTAACAACTGGAAGTGGTGAACCATCTAGAAACTGAGTGAGGATGCTAAAAGGCCAGGTAACATACGAACCATTTTTGTACTACGTAGTTATTTCTCCTGTATGTTACTTAAGAATAAACAGTATTTACAGAAAAACTGAAATTGTCAAAGATTAGTTCAGGTTTTATTCGAAAATTGTTCATTTGTGACATGAAACAGAGGGATGTTCTAGTAAAAATAAAGAAAACAATAAAGATTTCTCATATAATGCTAAAAAACGCAATTTTATCAAGAAAAAGGCAAAACCAGAAAAATTAAAAACAAATTGTATCAAACATACCTCGTCTAACTTCTATAAAAAATGTTTCTGTTATTCATAAACAACTTCCGCATTTGTAAGTAGGATACTCTTTTATGTTTCACCATGATGAAGAACGTTCTACTGAGTTCAAAATCAGACCAATAATAATTGATATTTTTATGTTTGTGCACGTAAACTGTACTTGCAGCAAATGTAATTGCTCTGGGTACATAAAAGTGCAGAAGTTACGCTATCAACTATTTTTTATTAGTTATAAAATGCAATTTATATTTTGTATGGATGTAAAAAATGCTTAACAGATTAATAATGAATGATGTGATTTTCTACTTGTGCGCAAAACAAACAACCAAAGAAACAAAAAAGCGTAGAGAAGACGTCGGCTCCCATTTTCTCTCTTACACATTCATTTATGTTTCTTTCCCTACCAATACTGCCGGTAATCCTACCATCTATTACGTCATTTACGTAGTGTACCAAAACCACTGAACCGCAGTTTTGGCAACCGCAACTCATTTCTGACATACGATGTAGTGGTCGCTAGATGTCGGAAGTCAAAGTACACAATTTTATCTTTTCATTCCACTGCTCTATAGCAAAACTGAGTGTTATGCATTTACATATTAAAAAAAAAACGCGGATCGTTAGGAAAGGTGTGTTTGGAGAGAAAGGGGCGAGACAGAGGGAATCTAAGAAAATAAAATTCACTGGATTAAGTCGTATGATGTTCACAAAATTACTTTCCCTGTCTGCTTAATTTTAGATACTGCAACGAAAAGCAATACAAGTTAACCTCGAAAAACATTCCGTCGAAGTAACACAGTGGTCATCTCTGAGAGATGAATGGAAACAATTGCCATCGAACTACCCTGATTTTAGTCCATCTTTGTTTTTCTACATTACTACTAGGGCATGGTGCGATGTGATACCTAGGAGCAGTGCTTTAGTTGGGTGGGAAAGACATTCCCAGAAATATTTATCCAAGTGTATGTAAATTTTATTGCAATCCACAATCAGGAAATTGGTTGAGTACGAGGAAAAGTCTATAGCCGCACAAGGGCGAAACTACCAGCGCGAGTCTCAACTGCTTTTTTGTTAGGGGATCTATACATAGATGGCTCTGATACTTCAAGCTACTAAGACTATACCCGTTTCAACTTCTAAATGACCAAGACATCGGCTCATATAAGTCTCAATACAATAGTGCGATAAAAATTTACAATAGTGTTCCATATAAGACCAAAAATTATTTCAAATGGCTCTAAGCACTATGGGACTTACCATCTGAGGTCATCAGTCCCCTAGAACTTAGAACTACTTAAACCTAACTAACCTAAGGACATCACACACATCCATGCCCGAGGCAGGACTCGAACCTGCGACCCCAACAGCAGCGCGGTTCCGGACTGAAGCGCCTAGAACCGCTCGGCCACAGCGGCCGGCGGTGCAAGCTCTCTTGGCACTTATATGTATATAACAACGAATGTTACAGAACGCACGTCTATTAAACTTTAACAGAAGTCCCAGAACCCTTAAAAAAAGGCGAAGATGAAAAAAATAAACAAATAAAAAATTTAAAAAACCAGAAGATTCTTGAATTTAATGTGGCACGAACCACTTACACAGTGTATACACCACCTCCCAACTCTCCGTCCCTGTTCATTACACTACGCTGACCTTCCGTAAAGCAAGACCATGTCTTCTACAAGGTGGTTGTAATTACCTCTTACATCGTAAGACAATGAAAGTTTGTAGAAAAATTTGTAAGGGTATGCTGAAAGGAAATAACGACTAAACCAACTTAATTTCGACATGAGAAGGTAACATTTGTTAATTGCGTAAGATGTTTACGTCCCAGATTACAAATATTGCTCAATGTGACGACATGTGTATCCAAGACTGCCTGAAACCGTACTAGAGATCTGCCCGAAACATCTCTCGTGGGATGTTGGCTACCTCCCCTGTTCATCTTCCATCTCCTACATGTCACTTCCACGTTGATAAACTCTGTCCTTCAGGTAACCCCACAACCAAAAATGACACGGGTTCAAATCTGTTATTCTGGTGACCAAGCAGTTTAGAAGGATCGACCAATGGTTCAGTTTTCTCCAAATGTGTTACGGAGTAACCGAGTGACCTCACGAGCATCGAGTATTGATACTCGAAAGGAGCAGGAGCACTGCTGCTGTTGTTTTGATGAAACACCTTTATGAGTAAATGCCTGCTGACCTTGTGGCAAATCCATGTTCACTGGCTGCAACTGTAATGCACACTGATGCTTGTACTTAAACTCTGTGTCGACCTATCTGTACCGACGGCTAACGGCAAATCATGAGACTAACACTACTGACAACGCAAATCCTGCAGCACACAGTCTGACCATCATTCCTATAACTTGGACATCCATTGGGTAAACAGCTTACTGTCTACACTGGCTCACATAGCGAAAGTTTAATTATAACTTCCCTGTGTATTACTATTGCCAACGGCTTTGCTGCAGTGGTAATACCGGTTACCGCCAGCGCACTCAAGTGCTGTCCCGCTTGACTAGCACTTGGACAGATAACCGTCCAGGTCTGCCGAGCGCTGTGGGCAATTGCGGTGCACTTGGTCCTTGTGAGGCCAACTGAGGAGGCACTTGACTGACAAGGGAACCTCCCCATCGCACCCCCCTCAGATTTAGTTATAAGTTTGCATAGTGGATAGGCCTTGAAAAACGGAACACAGATCAATCGAGAAAACAGGAAGAAGTTGTGTGGAACTATGAAAAAAATAAGCAAAATATACAAACTGTGTAGTCCATGTGCAAGATAGGCAACATCAAGGAGTGAATGAGCTAAGGAACCCCGTGGTCCCGTGGTTAGCGTGAGCGGCTGCGGAACGACAGGTCCTTGGTTCAAGTCCTCCCTCGAGTGGAAAGTTTACTTTTTTTATCTTCGCAAAGTTATCATCTGTCCGTTCGTTCATTGACGTCTCTATTCACTGTAATAAGTTTAGTGTCTGTGTTTTGCGACCGCACCGCAAAACCGTGCGATTAGTAGACGAAAGGACGTGCCTCTCCAATGGGAACTGAAAACATTTGATCGCAAGGTCATAGGTCAACCGATTCCTGCACAGGAAAACACGTCTGATATATTCTATACGACACTGGTGACGGCATGTGCGTCACATGACAGGAATATATTGTTGACCCACCTAACTTGTACACTTGGCGAATGGGTAAAAAGACTCTCCTACCTTGCCAGATTTAGGTTTCCTTCTGGATGTGATAATCACTACTAAAAAAGTGATGAAAGCATAACGGACGGACAGATAATAATTGTCTGAAAATAAAAAGTTAAACTTTTCACTCGAGGGAAGACTTGAACCAGGGACCTCTCGTTCCGCAGCCGCTCACGCTAACCACGGGATCACGGAGCTCCTAGGCTCAGACGCTCCTTGATGTTCCATACCTTGCACATGGACTACTCAGTTTGTATATTTTGCTTATATTTTTTAATAGTTCCACACAACTTCTTCGGCCGCGGTGGCCGTGCGGATATAGGCGCTACAGTCCGGAACCGCGGGGCCGCTACGGTCGCAGGTTCGAATCCTGCCTCCGGCATGGATGTGTGTGATGTCCTTAGGTTAGTTAGGTTTAAGTAGTTATAAGTTCTAGGGGACTGATGACCTAAGATGTTAAGTCCCATAGTGCTTAGAGCCACAACTTCTTCCTGTTTTCTCCATTGATCTGTGTTCAGTTTTTCAAGGCCTATCCACTGTGCCAACTTATAACTAAATCTGAGGGGGGTGCGATGGGGAGGTTCCCTTGTGAGAAGTAGCGGCACCGGTCAGGAAAGCTGACAACGGCTGGGCGAGCAGAGCGCAGACCGTATCCTCATACAGTGACGCCTGTCGGCTGAGGATGACACGGCGGCCGGTCGTTTCCACTGGGCGTTCCGAGGTCTCTTCGGACAGAGTTTAGTTTTTTTACTTTAGTTTGTGTATTACTATCTCCAGAAGACTTCAATCTCCGCTATATTACTAACTGGCATTTAATTGCAGCAAATCCTACCAAGTACAACGTGCTTGCGATTGATCTTCAGTGTCCCGATGCCCTGAAACTACGTAGTCTCATAACACGGCAGTTATGATGCGAAAACATTAAATATAAAAATTTCTTAACCTCGCATATGGCGTTTCCCATTATTATAGTACAACAAATCATCTACATCTACATAGATACTCTACAAATTACACTCAAGTGAGTGGCAGAGGGTTCATCGAACGACCTTCACAATAATTCTCTATTACACCACTCTTCAACAGCTCGCGGAAAAAACGAACACCTATATATTTCCGTGCGAGCTCTGACTTTCCGTGCGAGCTCTGGTTATGACGATCGTTTCTCCCTATGTAAGTCGTTCAAAAATGGTTCAAATGTCTCTGAGCACTATGGTACTTAACGTCTGAGGTCATCAGTCCCCTGGAACTTAGAACTACTTGACCCTAACTAACCTAATTACATCACACACATCCATGACCGAGGCAGGATTCGAAACTGCGACCGTAGCGGTCAAGCGGTGTAAGTCGTCGTCAACAAAATATTTTAGCATTCGGAGGATAAATTTGGCGCCGGCCGCTGTGATCGAGTGGTTGTAGGCGCTTCAGTCCGGAACCGCACTGCTGCTGCGGTCGCAGGTTCGAATCCTGCATCGGGCATGGATGTGTGTCTACATCTACATGACTACTCTGCAATTCACATTTAAGTGCTTGGCAGAGGGTTCATCGAACCACAATCATACTATCTCTCTACCATTCCACTCCCGAACAGCGCGCGGGAAAAACGAACACCTAAACCTTTCTGTTCGAGCTCTGATTTCTCTTACTTTATTCTGATGATCATTCCTACCTATGTAGGTTGAGCTCAACAAAATGTTTTCGCATTCGGAAGAGAAAGTTGGTGACTGAAATTACGTAAATAGATCTCGCCGCGACGAAAGACGTCTTTGCTTTAATGACTTCCATCCCAACTCGTGTATCATATCTGCCACACTCTCTCCCCTATTACGTGATAATACAAAACGAGCTGCCCTTTTTTGCTCCTGCCCGCAGCTCGTGGTCGTGCGGTAGAGTTCTCGCTTCCCACACCCGGGTTCGATTCCCGGCGGGGTCACCGATTTTCTCTGCCTCGTGATGGCTGGGTGTTGTGTGATGTCCTTAGGTTAGTTAGGTTTACGTAGTTCTAAGTTCTAGGGGACTGATGACCATAGATGTTAAGTCCCATAGTGCTCAGAGCCATTTGAACTTTTTTGCTCCCTTTCGATGTCCTTCGTCAATCCCACCTGGTAAGGACCCCACACCGCGCAGCAATATTCTAACAGGGGACGAACGAGTGTAGTGTAAGCTGTCTCTTTAGTGGACTTGTTGCATCTTCTAAGTGTCCTGCCAATGAAACGCAACCTTTGGCTCGCCTTCCCCACAATATTATCTATGTGGTCTTTCCAACTGAAGTTGTTCGTAATTTTAACACCCAGGTACTTAGATGAATTGACAGCCTTGAGAAATGTACTATTTATCGAGTAATCGCAATCCAACGGATTTCTTTGGAACTCATGTGGATCACCTCAAACTTCTCGTTATTTAGCGTCAACTGCCACCTGCCACACCATACAGCAATCTTTTCTAAATCGCTTTGCAACTGATACTGGTCTTCGGTTGACATTACTAGACGGTAAATTATAGCATCATCTGCGAACAACCTAAGAGAACTGCTCAGATTGTCACCCAGGTCATTTATATAGATCAGGAACAGCAGAGGTCCCAGGACGCTTCCCTGGGGAACACCTGATATCATTTCAGTTTTATTCGACGATTTGCCGTCTATTACTACGAACTGCGACCTTCCTGACAGGAAATCACGAATCCAGTCGCACAACTGAGACGATACCCCATAGGCCCGCAGCTTGATTAGGAGTCGCTTCTGAGGAACGGTGTCAAAAGCTTTCCGGAAATCTAGAAATACGGAATCAACTTGAGATCCCCTGCCGATAGCGGCCATTACTTCGTGCGAATAAAGAGCTAGCTGCGTTGCACAAGAACGATGTTTTCTGAAACCATGCTGATTACGTATCAATAGATCGTTCCCTTCGAGGTGATTCATAATGTTTGAATACAGTATACGCTCCAAAACCCTACTACAAACCGACGTCAATGATATAGGTCTGTAGTTCGATGGATTACTCCTACTACCCTTCTTAAACACTGGTGCGACCTGCGCAATTTTCCAATCTGTAGGTGCAGATCTATCGGTCAGCGAGCGGTTGTATATAATTGCTAAGTAGGGAGCTATTGTATCAGCGTAATCAGAAAGGAACCTAATCGGTATACAATCTGGACCTGAAGACTTGCCCGTATCAAGCGATTTGAGTTGCTTCGCAACCCCTAAGGTATCTACTTCTAAGAAACTCATGCTAGCAGCTGTTCGTGTTTCAAATTCTGGAATATTCCATTCGTCTTGCCTGGTGAAGGAATTTCGGAAAACTGCGTTCAATAACTCCGCTTTAGCGGCACAGTCGTCGGTAACAGTACCATCGGCACTGCGCAGCGAAGGTATTGACTGCGTCTTGCCGCTTGTGTACTGTACATACGACCAGAATTTCTTCGGATTTTCTACCAAATTTCGAGACAATATTTCGTTGTGGAACCTATTAAAGGCATCTCGCATTGAAGTCCGTGCCAAATTTGACGCGTCTGTAAATTTTAGCCAATCTTCGGGATTTCGCGTTCTTCTGAACTTCGCATGCTTTTTCCGTTGCCTGTGCAACAGCGTTCGGACCTGATTTGTGTACCATGGGGGATCAGTTCCATCTCTTACCAATTTATGATGTCCTTAGGTTAGTTAGGTTTAAGTAGTTCTAAGTTTAGGGGACTGATGAGCTCAGGCGTTAAGTCCCATAGTGCTTAGAGCATTTGAATTTTTTGAGAAATTTGGTGGTTGAAATTTCCGAGCAACATCCCGCCGCAACGAGAAATGCCTGTGTTCTAATGATGTCCACCCCAAATCCTGTACCATGTCAGTGACACTCTGTCCCCTATTTCGCGATAATATAAAATGTGGTGCTATTCTTTGAACTTTCTCGATGTACTCCGTTATTCTTATGTGGTAAGGTTCCCACACCGCGCAGCAGAACTCCGAAAGAGGAGGGACTAGCGTAGTGGAGAGACAGACTTTAGTAGATATTATGTTGCTCTTCTAAGTCTTCTGCCAATAAATCGCAGTCTTTGGTTCGCCTTCCATACAATATTTTCTGTGTGTTCTTACTAATTTAAGCTGTTCGTAATTGTAATTCCTAGGTATTTAGTTAAATTTACGCCATTTAGCTTTGTTTGGTTTACCGTGTAATCGTAGCAATGATGACGCGTTTGAGAGAGACCCTCTAGGCGCTGGTACTTAGAAGCGGCATATATTCATAGGACGTAAACTGCAATATCAAGGCGGCCGGTGCGGCCGAGCTGTTCTAGGTGCTTCAGTCTGGAACCGCGTGACTGCTACGGTCGCAGGTTCGAATCCTGCCTCGGGCACGGATGTGTGTGATGTCCTTAGGTTATTAAGGTTAAGTAGTTCTAAGATCTAGGGGACTGATGACCTCAGATGTTAAGTCCCATAGTGCTCAGAGCCATTTGAACCATTTTGCAATATCAAACCCAGCAAATCTGTGCCTCAACTGAAACGGAATATGGGGTCTTCCGAATCTGTACTGAAAGGAGAGATGACCTGCATCTGACGTTGGTGATGTTCTTCCACATGCTTGATTCTGTATTCAGAAAGGCTCCACAGCGTACTTTTTCCACGTTATGACGTCAGAAACCCGGCACGCTCAACGCTGACGTACGAACGCAGGAGCAGTGTGACTACTGCTCTTCACTGTGTATCCTACTCGGTCGCGGTAGCTTGGCTACTTCCGAACGCAGCCGGCAGAGTGGGCCACTGTGCGCTCGGCCGAGCACACGAGTTGGCGCGAGTGGCCGCTTTTAACTGCTAATGCTGCGGCGGCAGTTGAATGGAGCCCGGCCGAGGCAGAGGCGCGCTGCAGACGAGTCAAGTGAATAAGCGGGGATGAGTAACGGCGTGAATCACTGCCGCGCCGCACCGCTCTGCACAGTGGCTCCGCCTGCGGTTAGACGTCTCCGCGGGTACGGCAAGTGCAACCCGCAACAGCAAGTCCTTCACACGCAGACATAACTGTATCTAGTACGAGACAATAGAAATTTCTACATGCAGAACAAGTCACTGTAGCTCTGATCTCCTTACCATAAAAAGTGTGACGTCAAGCTCCTGATCACCATACTTCGCGCCAATGCCCCTGATTACAGGGTGTCTGGAGAGTAACTGGGTATTATAAAATTTTGGTATCGATGGAATCAAAATGGAAATAGTGTGTACATATAGGTCATTAAATAAGGTTCGAATTTCTGCATCAACGTGAGGGTATGCGTCAGCTGGCTCCGAGGTCATACTGCCCATACTGGCTCTGATACAAATGCAAACCCTCTGGTTCCCATGTCGGACATGCGCTCCGCGCTCGGCATTTGTTCCGTCTCCCTCACCTTACCCGTTTTTACCATCGACTTGCGCTTGTTTTTACGTTTTCTCCAATACAGTCGGTTGACGTGAGAGGAGTTGCACACAGAAATTGAAAAGATAGCCAATCGCTTGTTTGCTCAACAGCAAGCACGCACTGCTGTGGCCGTGGTGCAGAGATGTGGCGTACTGTGAATTTGTTAAAATTTGTCCGGAGACAATAAAGAATTGTCACGAAAGTTAATGGGCACAGGCTCCGTAAAAGATGCAAGAAAAACTGGTCGTCCATCCACGTATCGACCTGATTGTAAAATGACGACTGTGCAGAAAATATTTGTACGCAGCCCTTCGGAATCAACCCGCCAGACAACCAGGTGAAAGTGGACTCCCTAGGTACGTGACAAGTCATATCTTAGGAGAATAACTGAGTATTATCGAAAGTGCAAGCCTCATCACGTACAACGGCTAACACTGGAAGAATGTGATCGCAGAACGGAGCATGAGGATACTTGGTTCGCACGAAGATTGTTTAATAACAGCCACTGGAGTGACGATGTCGGTACAATTGCGTTTATTCGGCAGTGCAAGAGATGCAGCTTCATCGATAAGTGACCTTTTGGTGTGAAATGGCTGCCACAAATTTTATCGGAACAACTACCGTGAGCAGCACAATGAACGCAGAACTTCATCTGCACGTGCTTGAAAATTATGTCACCTCCACAGTATCTGCGTTGCATAACACCGAAGACATTTTTAAGCAAGATGGCGCACCGCCTCACTTTGCAAATGACATGCATGCTTGGCTGGATGGGAAGTTACCACGATGTTGGCTGGGGAGTCGCGAACTTCATGAGTGGCCTGCAAGAAGTCTAGACTTCACACCATGTGACTTATTTTTACAGGGCTGGGCAAAATTTGAGGTGTACCGGAAGAAAATCTCGCACACTGGAAGAAGTGGAAGCACTGGTATGTGACATTATCAGCAATTCTCCATGCGACTTCCTCCAGATGACTGGGGATTCCATACCCTGGCATTTGATGCAATTGGTCGACGTCGTTGGTGCCTACGCTGAATTTCAAATGGCTCTGAGCACTATGGGACTGAACTTCTAAGGTCATCAGTCCCCTAGAATTTAGAACTAACCTAAGGACATCACACACATCCATGCCAGAGGCAGGATTCGACCCTGCGACCCTAGCGCTCGCGCGGTTCCACACTGTAGCGCCTAGAACCGCTCGGCCACCCCGGCCGGCACATTGAATTTCAAAGCATGCAACCACATTCTTCTACTGGATATTTTATGTGGTACCTTAATATTTACGTCTAGCGTGTTGGTTGTTTTTTTCTGTACGTCGAACAGTCTTCCCACAAAAACGTCATATAATTTACTACCTGATGTTTTCTGCACGGTCGTAACTGCACCACTAAGTGGACCACCCATGTCAGTAGAGGCTAACCGTTTTGCGACCACCCGTCCACACTTCAATACCTGACCTGCCACCCACGGGAAAATAAGCAGTAATGGCTTGCTTTTGCGACACGTATTTGGAATTATTAACTAAGCTAAAAATATGCTAGTCCAAATAGCTATAACTGTTTGTCTGCAAATTAAGTATTTACTGATGTAATGCTATTCAGTACACCGTCCTCAGTCAACAATAAAAATATCTGTACTTATACCTGTTAGATCCTGTGTAACAATGCAGGCATGATATTAATTTCAATAAATTGTGTAAATGTGGGATTTAGTCGCCTCTTGAATACTTCATTATCTCACACACATCCTGTGTATGCCAAATCTCTCTGCTGTATTAGTGATGGCGTGTGAAGCTGCTGTTGGTGCCAGGGATATTAAGTCAGGTGGCCAACAACGTCATTCGATTGTTTCTTTATATTAACGTACTGCGATTGTTTCGATAAATTTTTGATCAATAGACCATTGTAAATACAATTTATACTGGGCAGCTAGTGTTTTGCAAAAACTGCAGTAACATTAGGTATGCCCCGAGAAAGTGTCATGTCATCTCTAATGTTCGTAAAATACATAATGGAACTGTGCATCTCTGATCTTCTTTTATGGCCGAAAGGATACTACACTCCTGGAAATTGAAATAAGAACACCGTGAATTCATTGTCCCAGGAAGGGGAAACTTTATTGACACATTCCTGGGGTCAGATACATCACATGATCACACTGACAGAACCACAGGCACCAGAGCATGCACAATGTCGGCACTAGTACAGTGTATATCCACCTTTCGCAGCAATGCAGGCTGCTATTCTCCCATGGAGACGATCGTAGAGATGCTGGATGTAGTCCTGTGGAACGGCTTGCCATGCCATTTCCACCTGGCGCCTCAGTTGGACCAGTGTTCGTGCTGGACGTGCAGACCGCGTGAGACGACGCTTCATCCAGTCCCAAACATGCTCAAGGGGGGACAGATCCGGAGATCTTGCTGGCCAGGGTAGTTGACTTACACCTTCTAGAGCACGTTGGGTGGCACGGGATACATGCGGACGTGCATTGTCCTGTTGGAACAGCAAGTTCCCCTGCCGGTCTAGGAATGGTAGAACGATGGGTTCGATGACGGTTTGGATGTACCGTGCACTATTCAGTGTCCCTTCGACGATCACCAGTGGTGTACGGCCAGTGTAGGAGATCGCTCCCCACACCATGATGCCGGGTGTTGGCCCTGTGTGCCTCGGTCGTATGCAGTCCTGATTGTGGCGCTCACCTGCACGGCGCCAAACACGCATACGACCATCATTGGCACCAAGGCAGAAGCGACTCTCATCGTTGAAGACGACACGTCTCCATTCGTCCCTCCATTCACGCCTGTCGCGACACCACTGGAGGCGGGCTGCACGATGTTGGGGCGTGAGCGGAAGACGGCCTAACGGTGTGCGGGGCCGTAGCCCAGCTTCATGGAGACGGTTGCGAATGGTCCTCGCCGATACCCCAGGAGCAACAGTGCCCCTAATTTGCTGTGAAGTGGCGGTGCGGTCCCCTACGGCACTGCGTAGGATCCTACGGTCTCGGCGTGCATCCGTGCGTCGCTGCGGTCCGGTCCCAGGTCGACGGGCACGTGCACCTTCCGCCGACCACTGGCGACAACATCGATGTACTGTGGAGACCTCACGCCCCACGTGTTGAGCAATTCGGCGGTACGTCCACCCGGCCTCCCGCATGCCCACTATACGCCCTCGCTCAAAGTCCGTCAACTGCACATACGGTTCACGTCCACGCTGTCGCGGCATGCTACCAGTGTTAAAGACTGCGATGGAGCTCCGTATGCCACGGCAAACTGGCTGACACTGACGGCGGCGGTGCACAAATGCTGCGCAGCTAGCGCCATTCGACGGCCAACACCGCGGTTCCTGGTGTGTCCGCTGTGCCGTGCGTGTGATCATTGCTTGTACAGCCCTCTCGCAGTGTCCGGAGCAAGTATGGTGGGTCTGACACACCGGTGTCAATGTGTTCTTTTTTCCATTTCCAGGAGTGTATAAACACCCAGAGGCACTGATTTGAGCAACTATAACCAGGTAAGCGACCTTGCAGAACCGCTGTTGGCCCAGCTTATTCTTCATTGACCGTAAATACCAGCTCACGTCGAGGTAATAGTGTGTAGAGTACACATGTACCACGTTATAAAGTTGGTATGTCATCTTTCGGCTGCAGAACGCATTAGCACTGGTTATTCAGAATGAAATTTTCATTTAGCATGAGTGTGTGGGCTCATACGAAACTTCCTGGCGGATTAAAATTGTGTGCGGGACCGGGTGTTGAACCCGGGGTCTTAGCATTTCGCGGGTAAGTGTTCAAGCAACTGACCTCGGCGACCGCGACTCACAAGCCGTCCTTACAGCTTCATTTCCGCTAGCGCCTCGTCTCCTACCTTCCATGCTACTGGCGGGAGTGAATGTGTGAAGGACGGGCGGTGAGCCGTGGCTAAGTAGCTCAGCTGGTTTAGCACTGACCAGCGAAAGGCAACAATCCCTGATTCGAGCCCTGGTTCGGCAAAGGGTTTTAATCTGGCAGCAAGTTTGAACATTGTTCGCTTTCATTTTCATTAGCTGGTTAGAATTGTTATAATTATTAGAGTCACCGTGAGTATAGCAGATCGTTCAACTAGCAGATGCAGAAGAGTGGAATGCATTATTTTCCGTTAAACGGAAATGATACTTTCCAAACTTGAAAAATTATTCAAGGTAACAAATTCAAATGGCTCTAAGCACTGTGGGACTTAACATCTGAGGTCATCAGTCCCCTAGACTTAGAACTACTTAAACCTAACTAACCTAAGGACATCACACACATCCATGTCCGAGGCAGGATTCGAACCTGCGACCGTAGCAGCAGCGCAGTTCCGGGCTGAAATGCCTAAAACCACTCGGTCACAGCCGCCGGCATTTCAAGGTAACACCAATTCGGTCCACACTATATGTCTACATGCCCTTAAGGTGAGTAACGATAGTTAAAAAATGTGCTAGAGAAAGAGAAAGAGAACTCCGGAGTAAGGGGGGGGGGGGGTGGGAGTTTAGTCCTATTTAGTCCTATCCGGAGGTCAGTTAGTGGAATACGAGAGTTGAGAATGAGATACGTGTGGGAACTACGATAATTGTTCTGTATGGCTATAAGACGTAATAGCACTTCGATGTACCTGGAATGCTTCGCTTGTTAGATGACAGTAATAAATATTACAGATCTCAGTATAGTAGCTCACATCCGATCATGCAGGTGTCAGACACTAAGATCTGTATCAAACGTTGTATGTCGATAGGGTATCAACCACAACTACAATTAGTTCGTATTGTGTGCTGTCGTCCAGCAGAACGGGCGTAAACGGTAATTAAAAGTAACATCAGAACTAGCAGAGCACAGGAGATGTGTCTCTGTGAGCACTGAAAACGTGCGGCAGCCGTGGGCGAGTTGGAAGAGAGTTACGGCACTGTGGCAAGGGTCCGGGTTCGAACCGCATTGATGACAGGTTCTTTTTTATGACGTGTAAAAGAGCTGTTTGGAGTTTACGGCAATGTCCTCGTGGCAGTCTGCCGAACTTTGTTTCTTTGAAACTAGTAAATCTACGGAATACATTTTTATTTTCTCAGAATATACAATTGGAACAGAAAAATACAGACACAAATGAATCACAAGTGCGGATGAATTAATAATAATAATACAATTAATAAAACTAATACTACTAATAATAAACAAACTAATAAGGTTAATAAAAAGTACATAACGTCGAGTCTACTCCATTCACTTGGTCACAAACGAACGATTCCGTTCCACCTAGCGTGAGCTTGGCGATATCTAGTGTTTCCTCTTCTGTGACGTTCGACGCATACCATTGATCAATTATGTCCAGGAGGAATGCCGCACACTTTCTTCCATCTTCAGTTATTTCCGTTATTGTACGTATACAACAATCGCTAAGCAACATCAAGAGTAGTGTCTATTCTTTTGCACATGTTCGACAAGACACCACACCTATCTACACGTACTACTAACTAAATCGGAGTTTTGGTTGATCTCTATCAACACACACCGTTTGGTACCAATCTGAGTGTCTGGAGGTTTGGGTGGTGGTGGAGGGTAGTGTTTAACGTCCCGTCGACAACGAGGTCATTAGAGACGGAGCGCAAGCTCGGGTTAGGGAAGGATTGGGAAGGAAATCGGCCGTGCCCTTTCAAAGGAACCATCCCGGCATTTGCCTGAAACGATTTAGGGAAATCACGGAAAACCTAAATCAGGACGGCCGGAGACGGGATTGAACCGTCGTCCTCCCG
Organism: Schistocerca piceifrons; assembly: GCF_021461385.2. Taxonomy (NCBI): domain Eukaryota; kingdom Metazoa; phylum Arthropoda; class Insecta; order Orthoptera; family Acrididae; genus Schistocerca; species Schistocerca piceifrons. The sequence goes on along the minus strand of NC_060142.1, from coordinate 82,154,779 downwards.
AATGCGAGTCCAGTGTGCTAACCACTGCGCCACCTCGCTCGATCATGGAGGTTTGGGTGTCAGCGTCAGCTTGTGGTGGGGAGGGGGGGGGGGGGGCGGCACGTGAAGACCGGCGTTCGATTCAGGGCACTATTACAAACTTTTTTGCGTTGGGTGCACTCATACTCGAAAGGATAACTGGGCGAACCAAAATTGCGGCTCAGGTTTACACACCGATATCGACAAACAGGGACGCGTCGTGTCGACCGCTTGTCCGACACGCCATACTGGCAGCCATGGGTGAGCCAGACAACAGCAGATGATCGCTGGAGATGACGGCAGCAGCTAGAATGCTAAAGACCTCTGACCCACAGTGAGTTTCCTTAGTTTTTTTTCGTTCCTCATCCCGTGACACGGGCGAAAGTGATGCAGCGTGCTGTCAGAGGACGGCAGGGCCCCTGGAGGGACCACTAAGGGCCATCAGCCGGCCGCCACGCGTGACGTCGCCCTAATGGCGGAAGGGCAGGCCTAAGCAGCGTCCCTCCGGTCCCAAAGGGCGCGGGCGCCAGCTACTCAGGGCTCTCTTCTCACGTCAGCCACATGCCGTCCGTTAGATGCGGGGCTATGTAGACGAGGGTGGATCTTAGTATTCATGTTGGTTTTTTTTGTGTTACCCCCTAGTTTGCGTTGTGTAATTTGGGCTCTATACGAAGAGGACAAGGGACCTCTACTTGATGAAAAAAAACCTAAAAATCTATTAAAAATATTATTAACATTTTACCTCAAACACTATTGTTCAGAAGTATCTGATTAAACAATAACTTCATTACTTTCGACTTAAGTACTGATTCTACTGTATTAGGTTTAATAATACAGAGTACATTGTGTCTTAAACGTTTTAGGTCAAACTGAAACAGGTGGTAGTGTGTCCACAACCAGTTACGAAAGTCACTCCAAAAGAAATGCACACTTTTTTTAAATCCATCTTTTATTCTACACGTCTGAAAGTTTTACAGTGTGTAGATACATCCTTTAGGAACAATATTTTCATTTTTCCACATGATTTCCATCCCTCTCAACTGCCTTTCGCCATCTTGGAAACAGCACCTGTATACCCGCACGGTGAAATTCTGGACCAACCTGTTGGAGCCGCTATTTGGCAGCGTGCACAAGGGAGTCATCATCTTCAAGCCTTGTTCCACGAAGAGAGTCTTTCAGTTTCCCAAAGAGATGATAGTCACATGGAGCCAAGTCAGGACTGTAAGGCGGGTGTTTCAGTGTTGTCCATCCGAGTTTTGTGATCGCTTCCATAGTTTTTTGACTGACATGTGGCCGTGCATTGTCGTGCAACAGTAAAACATCCTGCTTTTGCCGATGTGGTGGAACACGACTCAGTCGAGCTTGAAATTTCTCCAGTGTCGTGACATATGCATCAGAATTTATGGTGGTTCCACTTGGCACGATGTCCAGAAGCAAGAGTCCTTCGGAACCGAAAAACACCGTAGCCATAACTTTTCCAGCAGAATGTATGGTTTTGAATTTTTTTTCTTGGGTGAATTTGCATGATGCCACTCCATTTATTGCCTCTTCGTTTCTGGAGAAAAATGATGGAGCCATGTTTCATCACCTGTCACAGTTCTTCCAAGAAATTCATCTCCACCATTCTCGTACTGTTCCAAAAGTTCGCTGCATACCGTTTTTCTTGCTTCTTTGTGAGCCACTGTCAACATCCTGGGAACCGAACTGGCACAAACATTTTTTAACGCCAACACTTTCAGTATTCTGTAAACACTTTCCCTATCCCAACGTAGCGTGAGAAATCGTTCGCTGTGATATGTCTGTCAGCAGTCACCAATTCGTTAACTCTCTGCATATTGTCTGGAGTGTGTGCAGTACGAGGCCTGCCGCTGCGAGGACAATCCTCAACATTGCCGTGTCGGCTTTCATCACGTAACCTGCTTGCCCACCGACTAACTGTACTGCGATCGACAGCACCACCTCCATACACCTTTTTCAACCTCTTGTGGATGTTTCCCACTGTCTCGTTTTCACAGCACAGGAATTCTGTGACAGCACGTTGCTTCTGACGAACGTCAAGTGTAGCAGCCATCTTGAAGACGTGCTGTGACGCCGCCACTCACGGGAACAGGTAGAACTAAGTTTGAAAACAAGCGGGAAGGATGTATCTAAACACTGTAAAACTTTCACACATGCAGAATGAAAACTGTATTTTTACAAAAATAGTGTCCATTTCTTTTGGAGTGACCCTCGTATATTGAAATAGCGAGCTAATAGTCGGAAATACATATTTATTGTGTTATGGATATACGCGGCGTACATAGCACAACAAAAACGTAGCTCATAGTAATTGTTCAAAGCGACGATCGGCAGTCTCAATGCATGTATTGCAACGCCGCGCGAATTTCTTGGAGACTGTACCCCTTGTCTCCCGCGAAAGTACGTGGTTTCAGCACGACGATGTACCAGCTCAGCACCAGCACCAGAACAACGCGTATCCTTATCGTTGAATTTGAAGGAGAAGCCCTGTCCCATATCCAGCGCGATGGCCAGATCTCACACATATCCAGCGCGATGGCCAGATCTCACACGTCAGGACTTTTTCCTCTGGTACTAAGTCAAGACACTGGTGTACGATGCCCCGTAGAAACGGATGAAGACCTGCTTGCTAGGGTCCAAGCTGCCTGACCCCTGCCACAGCAGACACCAAGGATCTGAGAACTTAATGAGGCGTTGCCGGGCATGCATTCAGACTGCCGGTCGTCACTTCGAACAATTGCCATGAGCTATGTTACTGTCATGCGGTGTATGCTGTGTATGTCCATAACAGAACAAATATGAATCTACGACGACTGGTTCCTTACCTCAATATAATTGGTTGTGGACCCATTATCACCCGTTTCAATTTGACACAACAGGTCTGAGACACCATTTGTAAAGCTAGTACACATAATGTTTGTTCAAAATGTTCAAACGTGTGTGGATTCCTAAGGGACCAAACTGCTGAGGTCATCGGTCCCTAGTCTCACACACTACTTAAACTAACTTATTCTAAGAACAACACACACACCCATGCCCGAGGGAGGACTCGAACTTCTGGCGGGAGGGGTATAATGTTTGGATGCAAATATTATAAGAAATTTACTTCTTTTAAAAATTATTATTCTTCCATAAAACCTTTTTTATGTCCTGGAAACTAATGACAATACTTGCAAACAACCTGAATCGCATACTGCTTTCGTTGATTGTTTATCGACGAGTTATTTATTGCTCTCCTCTTATAAACTTGAAGCCTCTGTCGGCTGGATCAGTTACAACTTTTAATTTAATAGATAGAGTTGACGAAATTTTCATTTTAGTCCACTGCGAAAGATCCGTCTTACGTAACTAGTCACTCAGTCTGGTAAATTTTATTGAAACAAACTATCCAATCACATTAACGATTCGCCGGCCGGGGTGGCCGAGCGGTTCTAGGCGCTACAGTCTGGAACCGCGCGATCGCTACGGTCGCAGATTCGAATCCTGTCTCGTGCATGGATGTGTGTGATGTCCTTAGGTTAGTTAGGTTTAAGTAGTTCTAAGTTCTAGGGGGAAGATGACCTCAGATGTTAAGTCCCATAGCGCTCAGAACCATTTGAACCATTAACGATTCCTTTTTTCATCTGTTACTACCTGAATCCTTTACTACTATCAGTCTTTATTCAGGAAACTAATTAGGATGAAATGTAACTCAGACACTTGTTACTGAAATGGCTGCTTCCGCTCGCCAGAATCGATTCCGACAGCTGATCGAGTCCATACATCATCACGCTTGATCATTCTTTCAATCGCTGATTTATCAAAATCAGGCAGTCTTGTGTAATGTTAATTATCTTGAAAGCATTGGTATGTGGCATACGTCAAGTTTCTTTTCGGTTACGAACGTCTGAAAATACTGCACCATAATTTTGAGGTTACTTCCATTGTCGATACGTAGCTTCTGACTTTCGTAAGCAGTTTCTTAGCTCCTGTAATAAGAAGTTTTCCCCAATAAGCCACCAAATACCACGAAGCTAGTGCCAGCCGGTGTGGCCGTGCGGTTAAAGGCGCTTCAGTCTGGAACCGCGTGACCGCTCTGGTCGCAGGTTCGAATCCTGCCTCGGGCATGGATGTGTGTGATGTCCTTAGGTTAGTTAGGTTTAAGTAGTTCTAAGTTCTAGGGGACTGATGACCACAGATGTTAAGTCCCATAGTGCTCAGAGCCATTTGAACCATTTGAACCACGAAGCTAGTGTAGCACTTTGGTATACAAGTAAATTACATACCCGCAAACTGAACATGATTCTTTGACAAATGGCAATTTACTTCCAGTTATTGCGTGCGGGTAGTACCCAAGTAAGCGAACTGAAAACGAAAACATTGTCCGTGCTGTGACTGATACTTTCAACCGGCAATGAACGGTTTATGTGGTGTAACGCGCTGTCTCTTAAGAATGAACAGCGCAGCTCTCTCTCTGTCCGTCTTGGTGTCATTCATCCCTTCACAGCTATGAACCACTGTGATCTGTAACGAAAATGAAATAAACTACCGGTTTACACTAAGTAATAACATTAAACAAAAATCTCAGAACAAAAAATTATGGCGATAATACTTCAGAATTATTTAGACTGAAGAAAGTTAAGTAATGGAGGTTACAAATTAAGTCAAACAGTTTAGTTATTAGAGGGCAAGTTTGCATATCAGTTTTATGTGTGATGGATGGGTGGTTGTGAAATGATAAATAGCTGATGACAAGTATAGAGGTATGTTTCCCTGATTTTTGCGGCTTGTTATCTTGTTGTATTAAAAGCAACTAATTATCGCCACGAAGGCGACTACCGTTAAAACCAAGTATAGAAAATTCAACGCTTAAGTCGCAGGGATATAGCTGCAACATGAAGCTGGCCTTTAGCAGGTGCGCCAACGGCCCGCTGCTTAACGTTAGTAAGTGCTCCAGCCCGAAAATGAGGTTTAGCCGCAACACAAGGCATGGAACTCGATTGGTTAAATTTTAAGATGAGTGTGTAAGAAATAAATAATTTTGCATTTTTGACTCCGGCCAACTACAAGGTGATCAGATTCGTAGCACAACCTCGGGTGCAGAGCAAATCGGCGTTGAACTTCCAAAGCAGTGGTACCGGCATTTGCCTCAAGCGTTTTTGGGATACTAGCAAGATCTAAATTTGGATGAGAATTTGAACTGCCTTCTTCCCAAATGCAAGTCTAGTGTCTACCCACTTCGTCACGTTGCCCGGTAAGATGGCTGCAGACAACACTTAACTGACTATGGGCGGACCGAACCAGATACTGGCGCTAAATGCTTAAATGGGGTCACGACCACTCTTCGGCGTACGACTGTGCAGTTCGCCGACAACCAGTGGGACACCTGGTTAAAGCAAGCCGCCACAGACAGAATCCTGAAACGTCTGTCATTTCCCTCGTGTTTGGTTACACAGCCACTAAGAATTTGTTGGAAGTTAAAAGCATGGTCCAATCGAGGCTGTAATCTTCTTGTCAAATTTAAAAACTTATTAACATCCGCTACGGACCTGCTTCGGCTTAAAGGCATTGTCAAGTGGTACTTGCATACACACTTCTAGCCACTAAGATTGGGTTATCATGAACGAGGCATGCAAGAAATGCCAATTGAGATGAATGTTACTACATGCTTGGATGTGCAAATAATAAGCGTTCCAGCACAACCACACAAAACGGTTAGAGATTATGTCATCGATATTGTATACAAGGAAAGATCACACACGGCGTTTCTCGTTCAGCAATAGAATTTTACTTCCCGTGAATCGAAGCAAATTTCGGTTTGACAAAGTACGTTTATTATGTATGTGCCGTGCTCTCAGATCGCGAAAGAAGAAGGCTGTCACAACAAAACATGACTAGCTATCAGTGCAGGACACCATACAGATATTCCTGTAAAACCATGTAACCAAAGAGCAAGTTTTTCAATAAACAAAAACTACTGACGAGAGGTGCCGAAATATGTTTGGGTAACAAGAAAAAACAGCGTTTTGCATAAAAGGCGGAACCTATATCCAATAATTTTAATTGCAAACACGGAGAAAATACAAGAGCTGCAAATCCAGAACATGAATAATATTTCATTTGTTGTCGTTAAAAATGAATCCTCTCCCGGAGTACTCAAAGAAATCGCAGCTGTCGCCAGACGATTGTAGTTTCGTCTAGTCAAAACACCGTGTGAGAGCGTGGAATAGAGGGAGTATTTTTTGTTGCACCTGAGCATCTTTTGGTTACACTCGGCATCTCGAGTACAGATTCAAGCTCAGAGGACGATGTGGTTCCCTGTTATTACCATTATTACACACGAATGAAAGAACGATCCATAAATACATCCTAAGAAACAAACAAAAGACTTTACGTAGCAAGGAGCTGTGACAGACAGTTTCGAAATTTGTATCTTTTTATATAACGACTGAACAGCGATCTGGCACTGTTGATTTCTTCCGCTACAGCACACCGTTACTTTTATTTTGAAAACTCAAATCTCATGAAATTTATATACATCGAAATGTGGTGATGGTTTGCGCACGTTATGTCATTTGTATGCGAACACCACTGTGTTTATACGGGCCAGAGATCTGAGGCTTTTCTGTCGTTTCCTCGCTATTTCTACTGTTCGTTTCCATTTGAAAATGTAATTTTGAAGAACTACATAGACTGCTGGTCACACAAAAGAATATTCCCGATATGATTTATATATTTATTGTATATTTGGTCCTATTGATAATTGTACACTACTGGCCATTAAAATTGAAACGTCCCCTTTGAACAATTCTTGCAAGGTGTTGTGATTTTCATGAAAAATAGTTTGCAGTTCTTTTATGGCTGCTTCATGATTCTGTAATGCATTTTCATGCCGCGAAAAAATAGGTTGGAAATGCTCACAAATTTGTGATTTTACGTCATTACAGACTTTTTGACATTTCGATTCAATGTTATGTAACTCACTAGTTAAATCTTCACGTGTTTGTTGAAGTGTGGTGTCTAACTTTTGAAGATTTTGTTCCATTGTGTCTAACTTTTTGAGATTTTGTTCCACTGTGTCTAACTTTTTGAGATTTTGTTCCACTGTGTCTAACTTTTTGCTGTGTTTGTCTCTGGTGTTGTTCCATTGTGTCTAACTTTTCAAGCTTTTGCTGTGTTTGTCTCTGATTTTGTTCCATTTGTTGCATTAATTGCAATAATAATGTATTAGTGTCTGGAATCTGTTTCTCTACGCTTTTCGGCAGTGCATTTGCACCGACAACATTCACATTTTGACAAGCAGAAAATGTGTCTTGACTTATTTGAGAAAACGGTGATGACCCAAAACCTGAATCTACAGTATTTGCGAAATTGTGTCCTGTCATTTCGGATTCCTGAGGCGAGCTGTTGCCGACCGATCGATCGATAATGCTTCCCTCTTCACTAATTGTTTCACTGTCCACGCCATTGTTTGCCACCCGCTCCATTTCCCTATGCACAATTACCAAATTACTACTTTGAACATCAGTTAATTCATTACTCGGTGGCGCTAACACACTGCTTTCATTTTCACTGTCATTTCTCAGTTTACTTTGGAGCCTAGTGTTACGTTTTTCACACGCCATAATTGTCACAATATTTCACACGATAACACAGAAAAGCACAATTTGAAGTGCAAAAATAGGAGAACACATTAACATAGCACTGAAATTAATATCTAGTTAATTACAGCTGCGAAATACTTGGTGCAAATCTATATGCATGCCACAACTGTTTTACTGTACAACAATGAAAGGCTACAACTACAAAGGAGATTCTCTCTACAATTACGCGCTAGCAATAAACAAAAGCTACACTAAATACACAAACTACAAGAAAAATCAGAAGATTCCAGTGAGGTATCCTAGGCTAAGGGTCGACAAATGAAACGTCCCCTTTGAACAATTCTACATAACTGTGCTTAAACTGACATACAATATTTTTTTAGCGCAACGCAATCTGACTTTCAAAATTCCCTACAAAAGAATGGCCCTGACTAACATTAAACTATACCTTTCACAAATCACTTACCTCACAAAAATCTTCGCTGCCCAAGCTACTGCAATACAGCGAGCGCCACTACTGCCAGCTAAATAAAAGATTCAAACTATGGAAGGCACTAACTACTGATAGGGATAGTTAGCAAATGAAAGATATTAATAGAGAACGAACAATGTATTTACCTTGATATCATCATAAGTCATAATATATATATCAGTTCATGACAAATTACAAATCTCCGCCATCTCTCTCCCCACATCCACCACTGCTGGCGGCTCACCTCCAACTGCGCAACGCTACGCGCTGTTCACAGCCAGCTGCCTAACACTACAATGGCGAGTATTACAACAATGCAAAGCAGCCACAGACTGCACACAGCACAGCCAGTGATTTTCATATTGAGCGCTACGTAACGTTGCCAATAAGAAAACATAAACAGCCTACTTACATAGAGAAAACATGAACAGCCTACTTACATAGAGAAAACATAAACAGCCTACTTACAAAATTACTACGTCACGAAGATGCTACAGACGCGAAATTTATCCGACAGGAAGATGATGCTGTGATATGCAAATGATTAGCTTTTCAGAGCATTCACACAAGGTTGGCGCCAGTGGCGACACCTACAACGTGCTGACATGAAGAAAGTTTCCAACCGATTTCTCAAACACAAACAACACTTGACCGGCGTTGCCTGGTGAAACGTTGTTCTGATGCCTCGTGTAAGGAGGAGAAATGCGTACCACCAAGTTTCCGACTTTGATAAAGGCCGGATTGTAGCCTATCGCGATTGCGCTTTATAGTATCGCGACATTGCTTTTGTTGGTGGAGATCCAATGACTGTTAGCAGAATATGGAATCGGTGGGTTCAGGAGGGTAATACGGAACGCCGTGCTGGATCCCAAAGGCCTCGTATCACTAGCAGTCGAGATGACAGGCATTTTATCCGCATGTCTGTAACGGATCGTGCAGCCACGTCTCGATCCCTGAGCCGACGAATGGTTCAAAAATGGCTCTGAGCACTATGCGACTTAACTTCTGAGGTCATCAGTCGCCTAGAACTTAGAACTGATTAAACCTAACTAACCTAAGGACATCACACACATCCATGCCCGAGGTAGGATTCGAACCTGCGACCGTAGCGGTCGCTCAGTTCCGGACTGCAGCGCCTAGAACCGCACGACCACTCCGGCCGGCCCAACAGATAGGAACGTTTGCAAGACAACTACCATCTGCACAAACAGTTCGTTGACATTTGGAGCAGCATGGACTCTCAGCTCGGAGACCATGGTTGCGTTTACCCTTGACGCTACATCATAGACAGGAGCGCATGCGATGGTGTACTCAACGACGAACCTGGGTGCACGAATGGCAAAACGTCATTTTTTCGGATGAATCCAGGTTCTGATTACAGCATCATGATGGTCGCATCCGTGTTTGGCGACATCGCGGTGAACGCACATTGGAAGCGTGTATTCATAATCGCCAAACTGGCGTATCGCCCGGCGTGATGCTATGGGGTGCCATTGGTTACACGTCCCGGTCACCTCTTGTTTGCATCGACGGCACTTTGAACTGTGGACGTTACATTTCAGATGTGTTACGATCCGTGGCTCTACCCTTCATTCGATCCCTGCGAAACCCTACATTTGAGCAGGATAATGCACGACCGCATGTTGCAGGTTCTGTACGGGCCTTTCTGGATACAGAAAATGTTCGACTGCTGCCCTGGCCAGCACATTCTTCAGATCTCTCACCAACTGAAAACGTCTGGTCAGTTGTGGCGAGCAACTGGCTCGTCACAATACGCCAGTCACTACTCTTCATGAACTGTAGTATCGTGTTGAAGCTGCATGGGCAGCTGTACCTGTACACGCCATCCAAGCTCTGTGTGACTCAATGCCCAGGCGTATCAAGGCCGTGTTCTGGGTACTGATGTCTCAGGATCTATGCACCCAAATTACGTGAAAATGTAATCACATGTCAGTTCTAGTATAATATATTTGTCCAATGAATATCCGTTTATCATCTGCATTTCTTCTGGTGTAGCAATTTTAATGGCCAGTAGTGTATTAAGGTATGTTATGTCTCCTTTTCTTATAAGGGGGTTGGGGTGGGGTGCGGGGTGGGTGTATTAGAGCTGAATTACATTCTTCTGGTACCTTTTCTGTTTCCGAGATGTTTTCGATGATTCTGTGTGTGTTGGGTGTAATAATGTTTTCGTGGTCTAATTTCCAGATTTCCGAAATCAATCGATTTTCTTTTTTTGTTCTTCCTGGTGCTGCAGTGTTAAGGCCTCGCAGCAGGCTTTCAGCTCCCTGTTGTTGCTGGATGCTCGTAGCTCTCTACAGAAGTATCCGCACTAACCTTCTGTGCGTTTTCATTTTAGATAAAGCCGTTGCTCTGCCACGCGAATAAGCGATAAAACCGTGAAGACGAGAGCCCCGGGCGTGTGTCTGGGAGCGCCGCCCGCACTGTCCACCCAGCCGGCAGATAATGCCTGCTCCGGCCTGCCAAGAGGGAGGTCGCCGCTGGTCGGCCGGAAGCAGTAAATTTGGTCGATCCCGTTGGCGCTGGACGCGGGGCTGCGGGCTAAATCGCGTTATAACCGGCGCTCGGCGAAATAATTTACTTTGGCAGGAGGCGACCGCTGCAACTGCCGAGATTCCCGATAACAGAGCGCGCAATCGGCGGCCAGAGCAGGCAAGGACCGCGTAGAACTGCAGGGCGAAGGGAAACCCTCCGGCCTGGCGCGGACGATGGCCCGGCCACAGAGAGCGAAACGGCCGCCATTCGACCGCAGTTTTTGTTCTTCCAGAGCGTGTTTAAAGTCCCATCATCTCCAGGCGACGTTCACTTAATCTTTGCTTCAAGCGGCGAGAGTTGTGTTCAGTTGTGTAACACACAGCGTGTGTATGTGTAGTTCCCTAATGTTTTCTCCGCAATGGAATTCGCCCCCTACAAACCGAAGTGAGCTGGTACATCGTCGTGCTGAAACAACATACTTTCGCGGGAGACAAGGGGTACAGTCTCCAAGAAGTTCCCGCGGCGTTGCAATACATGCATTGAGACTGCCGATTGTTGCTTTGAACAATTACTATGAGTTACGTTTTTGTTGTGCTATGTACGCCGCGTATATACATAACGCAATAAATATGCATTTCCGACTATTAGCTCGCTATTTCAATATACGAGGGTCACTCCAAAAGAAATGAACACTATTTTTGTAAAAATACAGTTTTCATTCTGCATGTGTGAAAGTTTTACAGTGTGTAGATACATCCTTCCCGCTTGTTTTCAAATTGAGTTAAACCTGTTCCCGTGAGTGGCGCCTACAGCATGTCTTCAAGATGGCTGCTACCCTTGACGTTCGTCAACATCCTGGGAACCCACCCGTCACAAACCTTTTTTAACGCCAACACTTTCAGTATTCTGCAAACACTTTCTTCCCCTATCCCAACGTAGCGTGAGAATTCGTTCACTGTGTTCGAATCCTGCCTCGGGCATGGATGTGTGTGATGTCTTTAGGTTAGTTAGGTTTAAGGTTCTAAGTTCTAGGGGACTGATAACCTCAGACGTTAAGTCGCATAGTGCTCAGAGCCATTTGTAGCTGGGGTCCAAGACTATTAAAGACGGGTTCAACAGACGAGGCTGCTTAGAAAATACTATTGCGTCCATCTTCGAATATTGGGGGGTCACCAAAATGCTAAAAAAACTTGAATCTTCAGACGCTTGAACAGAGACCTCTGTTACGCAATGAAGGCCTGCCTACAAAATTTCAAGAACCAGTAAGTATTAAGTGGAGAATTTAGAGTTGTCATTCAGCCCTCTAGTAGAGAACGCGAGGAAAAGATCGGACTAATTACAACAGGCACATGGGTATTTAAACAGGCATTTTCCCGCACTGCATACGCGAATGAAAGGCGAAACAATGAGCTGTTGCTTTAATCGGTCTGCTTGAATTGCTAGTGCAGTTTAGGGTTACGATACCGTGACAACAGACACATCAATCGGTTCCTTCGATAAAACCGACGTGTATCTTTAAAAGACGCAGAGCTATTTGTACAATACGTATGAATAAGGACGCGTGCCCAGTGTGGCGTCAGTGCGTGCCTGCGTATTTCGCTGAGCGCCGTTCCTGACGCAGCCACGTCGGTGCGTAACGCAATTAGTGGCGGCCTGTTACTGCAGATGCCGTGCTGTGGCGAGCCCTGTGTGTCGCGCGCAGAAGCCGGCAGGGACAGCGAAAACGCGCTCTAATCTGATTCAGCGCGCCGCGCCGTCTTCTGCTGCGGCTGGCAGCGCACGGGGGAGGGGAGGGGAGGGAGAGTGCTGGCCAATTAGCGACCGCCACGTCACAAGCTGTTAGCCTGCGCACTTTCCTCCCGCGTCCGTGCCCTGCGGCACGGCAGCCCGGAGAAGTTCGGGACGCCGATACAGATTCACAGCTAATTATCGTTCGGTTCTGAAGCTCTAGCAGCAGTCGTGTTTGCAGACTAAATTGTGGGAACTCAGGTCCGCTTCTTATACAAACAAATGTTGTTTATACATGCCCAAGCATGTTTGGACAGCTTTGTGCCATCGTCATTGCGTATTTTTATTCAGTTCTTATATTCGACATTGTCGGCTTCTGCAGGTCTCCCCTTGCATTTTGTGTACCAGCAATTTAGCACCTATAACGGTATTTTCGAAGTGTCCGTCATTATATGCATCCTCTTCTGTTGCGGAAATGCACACAGAAACACCATACATGCTATTTTGTCTAAAACTGACATGGTGAGACGGTGGCTGTGTACAATTAATGTAGGTTAATTCTTACAAAGAAGAAAACAGCAACCAGCCACTATTAATACTCTGGTGGTTAGTTATTTTCATGTAGGGCGATTCTAACACTGTTTATCTACCGTAGGGCAACAACACACCAAAAATACTTCGCCACAGTGGAATAATAATAAAAATCGAAAACGGTCGATAATGTAAAGTGTATCTTGAAAATCGTGTGAACAGCCGTCTAATGATGAACTTGCCAGTTCGAAACCGGTAACGGCGCTATTTACCTAAATAAATAGCAGTATTAATAATGGCTGATTACTGTTTTCTTCTTTGTAAGAAATAACCTACATTAACACGATAGATGTTGTTTTTTAGGAACTCCACTTCCACTTCACTTCCAAGTCGCACTTCACCACTCAACAAAACAAAACAACTGTGTTTAACTGCAACTAGACACACGGCACCGAAACAAACACTGCAGTTTGTGAAATGCAAAAGTATAAATTACTTGCGAGTGTAGTTTCTCAAAAACGTTTATCACGTTCGTGTGTGCTGTTCCACAACAGAGGAGCATGCAGATGAGGACCGAAACTTCGAAAATATCTTTGCAAATGACAAGCTACAAGTACACAATAATGCAAACAACCCAACAATGTAGAAAATAAGAACTGAACAGAACTACCTACTAATGATGGCACGAAGATACTGAAACATGTTTGGGCATTTATAAACGACAGTTATTTGCACAATAGGTGGACCTGGTCTCCATAACTGTTTGTGTTACATTGCTATCTCTCATTTTGTATTCATCTTCAGTTTCATTTACTGAATATCTGCGTCTTTCAGGTATGTTTTTCGTATCCTCAGGTATGTTTGCAAACAGAATATAAATTATTTAACAATGAAATTTACTTTATTTACCTTAAACTAACAAATTATTTATCTTCATTTATGTGCATAATTCTAATAACACTGTGGATGTAACGGATTGTCTGGATAGAGGGACAAGGAAGGGATGGGCGAGAAAGTGATTTTCAGAGGTTTCAGCTGTGTAGTAATGTAAGATCCAAAATGCTGCGTCTTGCTAGTTACGCGGCAAGAAAAGAACAAAAAGAGTTCAGCATGAAACCACCAACGGCTGCTATAACGGGCTTTTATTCATGGACAACCACTTTCCGTGAAGTGATTATCCTTTCTTCAGGCATTAATAGTACATACAGATTAAGTAAGATTCCTTGACGTCAAATATATATACAGGGTTATTACAAATGATTGAAGCGATTTCACAGCTCTACAATAACTTTATTATTTGAGATATTTTCACAATGCTTTGCACACACATGCAAAAACTCAAAAAGTTTTTTTAGGCATTCACAAATGTTCGATATGTGCCCCTTTAGTGATTCGGCAGACATCAAGCCGATAATCTAGTTCCTCCCACACTCGGCGCAGCATGTCCCCATCAATGAGTTCGAAAGCATCATTGATGCGAGAGCGCAGTTCTGGCACGTTTCTTGGTAGAGGAGGTTTAAACACTTCACCATTAAGAAAAAATGTTGCTTCATCACTGAAAACAAGTTTCGCACTGAACGCATCCTCTTCCATGAGCTGTTGCAACCGCGACGAAAATTCAAAGCGTTTGACTTTGTCATCGTGTGTTAGGGCTTGTAGCAATTGTAAACGGTAAGGCTTCTGCTTTAGCCTTTTCCGTAAGATTTTCCAAACTGTCGGCTGTGGTACGTTTAGCTCCCTGCTTGCTTTATTCGTCGACTTCCGCGGGCTACGCGTGAAACTTGCCCGCACGCGTTCAACCGTTTCTTCGCTCACTGCAGGCCGACCCGTTGATTTCCCCTTACAGAGGCATCCAGAAGCTTTAAACTGTGCATACCATCGCCGAATGGAGTTAGCAGTTGGTGGATCTTTGTTGAACTTGGTCCTGAAGTGTCGTTGCACTGTTATGACTGACTGATGTGAGTGCATTTCAAGCACGACATACGCTTTCTCGGCTCCTGTCGCCATTTTGTCTCACTGCGCTCTCGAACGCTCTGGCGGCAGAAACCTGAAGTGCGGCTTCAGCCGAACAAAACTTTATGAGTTTTTCTACGTATCTGTAGTGTGTCGTGACCATATGTCAATTAATGGAGCTACAGTGAATTTATGAAATCGCTTCAATCATTTGTAATAGCCCTGTGTATATATTTTCGATTGCAGCATCTGTCTCTATTATGTTACTCATTTTCCAGCACTTATCGAGCACAAAAATAGACAGTCGATTGCAATGGTACGCACACTGTCTGAACAAAGTCGTACTCTGATAATGCTGCACAAATCCATAGGTCTTTGGTTAGAATATTCGGCCATAGTACAAACGCAAAGGAGATTTTGAAAGTGTGAAAAAAACAATTTGTCAACTATGAGCTGTAGTAAAAGCTTAAAAGAACAAACTGCGCACAGGCACACCAGCGTTGCACCAGACGCCTCCCAGGCATCAATGGGAGAGAATCCGGCGCTATGGTGGTGGTCTGTGTGGAGAAACTATCTGCATGCGATCCCCACAACGCAACGCCGTCTTCACGCACCTTGGATGCAGGAAAAGTTTCTCGTAGACAGGTACGCGTACACAGGAAGAGGCAAGCCGTGCCCATTGCACGGTGTAAATAACAAAGAAGGATGGAGAAATTGTTGTTACTAATACTATAACAGGTATTAAAGTAAGTGAACTGCTTATAGATGTTTACTCTGAAATTATTGGTATATCGGAGCACCACTTAAAAAATTTGACAATTCAGAGGCTTCCTTTATCAGGATACAGATTAGCTGGCTGTTTTTCAAGGAGTTCCTTGTGGGGTGGGGGAGTGGCTATGTGTGTAAAAAACAGTATTCCATTTGAGTCCATAGACGTATCACGACACTGCACTGAACAGATATTTGAATGTTGTGCTGGGGCAGTTGAATTCAGTGAAACTAAACTTCTAATTGTTGTTGTTTATAGGTCCCTTAACTCTGACTTCAGAGCATTTCTGATCAAGCGAGAGAAGGTTCTTGATTCATTTTATAGGAAGTACCAGAAATTAGTTATAAGTGGTGACTTCAATATAAAATTTGTATATGTTTGTGCAAGAAAAACGATGTTGGTAGATCTCCTAAATTCATATGATATGATGCAGACTGTTTTTTCCAAGTAGGATGCATGGGAAGAGTAGCGCAGCCATAGACAATATTTTTATTCATTCTTCTTTACTAGATTGGCATTGTGTTAGTGAAAGGATGAATGCCCTTTCACACCACGATGCACAAATTTTAACACTAAAAGCCTTTTGCACTCAAACAAATGTAACATATACGAGTAATTACAAACGACGTAGGAAAGTTAATCCAACGGCAATAGAGAGTTTTTTAAAATTCATCAAGGAACAAGAGTGGCAGGATGCTTACAGTGCCGATAACATAGATGATAAATATAACGCTTTCCGTAACACAGTTCTCATGCTCTTTGAAATTTGCTTTCCATTGGGACGTTCTAAACGGGGTACTAATAGTAAAAGGGAGCCTGGGTGGCTGACTAGTGAGATAAGGATATCATGTAGAACAAAGCGGGAACTATATCAAAATGTTAGAAGTAGTCACAATCAAGCTACAGTTGCCCTTTACAAACAGTATTGTAAGGTGTTTAAAAATGTTATTAGTAAGGCAAAAAGTATGTGGTGCGAAAATAGAATAGCTAATTCACAGGATAAAATTAAAACCATATGATCAGTTGCGAAGGAAGTGCCTGGTCAGCAGCACAAGGTCGACGATACAAAGTCAGTTCGTAGTAAAAATATTTCTGTTACTGATAAATCAGATATATGTACAGTATTTAACAATCATTTTCTGAGCATTGCTAATGAATGGAATAAAAATTTAGTTTCTACAGGGAATCACATAACTCTCCTGGAAAACGCCTTTCCGTGATGTCTGAAATACTCGTCTGTGATACAGACAAGAGGGATATTGAGTCAATAATTAAATCACTGAAAACTAAGGACTCTCATGGTTATGATGGAGTGCCTAGCAGAATATTAAAGTACTGTACTGCACATGTTAGCCCTGCACTTACCCATCTTTCTAGTTTTTCCTTTAGGAATGATGGGTTTCCTGAACGATTAAAGAACTCAGCAGTAAAGCCGCTTTATAAAAAGGGAGAAATAGATAATATAGACAATTGTAGACCTGTTTCTATGCCATTAGTGTTTGCTAAAGTTATTGAAAAGGGTGTCATATAAGGGTAATTGATCATTTTGTATCACATAATTTGCTATCAAATGTACTGTTCGGCTTTAGAAGTCGTTTAACAACCGAAAATGCTATATTCTCTTTTCTCTGTAAGGTACTGTGTGGGTTAAACGAAAGGTTTCGAACGCTAGGCATTTTTTTTATTTAACCAAGGCGTTTGATTGTGTTGATCACAAAATATTGCTCCAGAAACTCTACGTTTATAGGTTGGGTTGGGTTGTTTGGGGAAGGAGACCAGACAGCGAGGTCATCGGTCTCATCGGATTAAGGAAGGACGAGGAAGGAAGTCGGCCGTGCCCTTTCAAAGGAACCATACCGGCATTCGCCTGGAGCGATTTAGGGAAATCACGGAAAACCTAAATCAGGATGGCCAGACGCGGGATTGAACCGTCGTCCTCGCGAATGCGAGTCCAGTGTCTAACCACTGCGCCACCTCGCTCGGTTTGCTCCAGAAGTTGGACCATTACGGAATACGGGGAGTAGCTCACAATTGGTTCACCTCTTACTATAGCAACAGGCAGCAAAAGGTCATTATTCATAGTGATGAGAATAGCTATGACATGGGGTCTGAGTGGAGTACGGTCAAATGAGGGTACCCCAGGGATTCGTATTGCGGCCACTCCTTTTCCTTATTTATGTAAATGATACAGGGTGTTTCAAAAATGACCGGTATATTGAAACGGCAATAAAAACTAAACGAGCAGCGATAGAAATACACCGTTTGTTGCAATATGCTTGGGACAACAGTACATTTTCAGGCGGACAAACTTTCGAAATTACAGTAGTTACAATTTTCAACAACAGATGGCGCTGCAAGTGATGTGAAAGATATAGAAGACAATGCAGTCTGTGGGTGCGCCATTCTGTACGTCGTCTTTCTGCTGTAAGCGTGTGCTGTTCACAACGTGCAAGTGTGCTGTGGACAACATGGTTTATTCCTTAGAACAGAGGATTTTTCTGGTGTTGGAATTCCACCGCCTAGAACACAGTGTTGTTGCAACAAGACGAAGTTTTCAACGGAGGTTTAATGTAACCAAAGGACCGAAAAGCGATACAATAAAGGATCTGTTTGACAAATTTCAACGGACTGGGAACGTGACGGATGAATGTGCTGGAAAGGTAGGGCGACCGCATACGGCAACCACAGAGGGCAACGTGCAGCTAGTGCAGCAGGTGATCCAACAGCAGCCTCGGGTTTCCGTTCGCCATGTTGCAGCTGCGGTCCAAATGACGCCAACGTCCACGTATCGTCTCATGCGCCAGAGTTTACACCTCTATCCATACAAAATTCAAACGCGGCAACCCCTCAGCGCCGCTACCATTGCTGCACGAGAGACATTCGCTAACGATATAGTGCACAGGATTGATGACGGCGATATGCATGTGGGCAGCATTTGGTTTACTGACGAAGCTTATTTTTACCTGGACGGCTTCGTCAATAAACAGAACTGGCGCATATGGGGAACCGAAAAGCCCCATCTTGCAGTCCCATCGTCCCTGCATCCTCAAAAAGTACTGGTCTGGGCCGCCATTTCTTCCAAAGGAATCATTGGCCCATTTTTCAGATCCGAAACGATTACTGCATCTCGCTATCTGGACATTCTTCGTGAATTTGTGGCGGTACAAAATGCCTTAGACGACACTGCGAACACCTCGTGGTTTATGCAAGATGGTGCCCGGCCACATCGCACGGCCGACGTCTTTAATTTCCTGAATGAATATTTCGATGATCGTGTGATTGCTTTGGGCTATCCGAAACATACAGGAGGCGGCGTGGATTGGCCTCCCTATTCACCAGACATGAACCCCTGTGACTTCTTTCTGTGGGGACACTTGAAAGACCAGGTGTACCGCCCGAATCCAGAAACAATTGAACAGCTGAAGCAGTACATCTCATCTGCATGTGAAGCCATTCCGCCAGACACGTTGTCAAAGGTTTCGGGTAATTTCATTCAGAGACTACGCCATATTATTGCTACGCATGGTGGATATGTGGAAAATACCGTACTATAGAGGTTCCCAGACCGCAGCGCCATCTGTTGTTGACAATTGTAACTACTATAATTTCGAAAGTTTGTCTGCCTGAAAATGTACTGTTGTCCCAAGCATATTGCAACAAACGGTGTATTTCTATCGCTGCTCGTTTAGTTTTTATTGCCGTTTCAAATATACCGGTCATTTTTGAAACACCCTGTATGTCCTCTAGTATTACGGGTAACTCTAAAATATTACTGTTTCCTGGTGACACTAGCTTGGTAGTAAAGAATGTCGTGTGCAACACTGGCTCGGTTTCAAACAGTGCAGTTCATGACCCAAGTTCATGGCTTGTAGAAAATAAATTGACGCTAAATCACAGTAAGACTCAGTTTTTACAGTTTCTAAGACATAATTCAACAAAATCCGACCTTATAATTTCACACAATGGGCATATGATTAGTGAAACTGAACAGTTCAAATTTCTAGGTCTTCAGATAGATAGAAAACTGTCGCGGAAAGCCTACGTTCAGGATCTTGTTCAAAGACTTAATGCTGTCATTTTTACTATTCTAACGGTATCTGAAGTAAGTGATCGTTTGACACGAAAATTAGTCTACTTCGCTTATTTTCATTCGCTTATGCCGTATGGTATTATATTTTGGGGTAGCTCTTCTTATTCTAAAGGTATATTTGTGGCTCAGAAACGGGCGATTCGGGCAATGAATGGCATAAGTTCGCGAACGTCTTGTCGACTCCTGTTCATCAGTCTGGGTATTTTGACATTGGCCTCTCAATATATATATATATTCTTTGGAGTCGTTTCTTGTTAACAATATCAGCTTATTCCCAAGAATAAGCAGCTTTCACTCGGTTAATACTGGGCAGAAATCCAACCTGCATTTGGATCGGACTTCCTGAACTCTTGTGCAGAAAGGTGTGCAGTATACTGCTGCATCCATTTTCAAAAAGCTAATACGAGAATTGAAAAATCTTAGCAGTAAACCAAGCACTTTCAAATCGAATCTGAAGAGTTTCCTCATGGGTCGCTCCTATTCTGTTGAGGAGTTCCTTGAAAAGTTAAGCTGATTCTTATGTTGTATTGTTGACTGCGTTTACTTAAACTTATGGCTTGACTTTTTTTGGGTTCATAAACATTTTATTTTTATCTGTTGTTACTTTTATGTTGTAATTTCATGTACTGACACGTTCCATGACCTTTGAGATTTGCTCCTCAATTTGGTCCTACGGAACTTGACGTGCACCGTCAGTGCATGTGTTCTACTTCCACCTGTCCAACTTTTTGTTTTATGAGACTCCTTCTGGCAGTGCATGGTTGGACTTGTTTTGCCTGGCTAGTCCTTTGCTTGTGGAACCATTTCTTTCTGGCAGTCTAATGAGGACTGTTGACTGTGAACATCTGCATTTGTCGAACTGTTAGCCTCACAGACATACCCTGTTAATACGATGGCTTGCAGATTCACTGTAGCTCTGGAGTTAGACAAGATACGCGTTCGTGCTGAAGATTCTGCTGCATCTTCCCTACTACGCAGTTCCCGTTCGCAACGAAGCCTCCACCGTTACCGTTTTATCCTCCCCTTCTATGTCATCTGCGCAGGTACAGGCCGGGCCAACTTACACTCCTGGAATTTGAAATAAGAACACCGTGAATTCATTGTCCCAGGAAGGGGAAACTTTATTGACACATTCCTGGGGTCAGATACATCACATGATCACACTGACAGAACCACAGGCAAATAGACACAGGCAACAGAGCATGCACAATGTCGGCACTAGTACAGTGTATATCCACCTTTCGCAGCAATGCAGGCTGCTATTCTCCCATGGAGACGATCGTAGAGATGCTGGATGTAGTCCTGTGGAACGGCTTGCCATGCCATTTCCACCTGGCGCCTCAGTTGGACCAGCGTTCGTGCTGGACGTGCAGACCGCGTGAGACGACGCTTCATCCAGTCCCAAACATGCTCAATGGGGGACAGATCCGGAGATCTTGCTGGCCAGGGTAGTTGACTTACACCTTCTAGAGCACGTTGGGTGGCACGGGATACATGCGGACGTGCATTGTCCTGTTGGAACAGCAAGTTCCCTTGCCGGTCTAGGAATGGTAGAACGATGGATTCGATGACGGTTTGGATGTACCGTGCACTATTCAGTGTCCCCTCGACGATCACCAGTGGTGTACGGCCAGTGTAGGAGATCGCTCCCCACACCATGATGCCGGGTGTTGGCCCTGTGTGCCTCGGTCGTATGCAGTCCTAATTGTGGCGCTCACCTGCACGGCGCCAAACACGCATACGACCATCATTGGCACCAAGGCAGAAGCGACTCTCATTGCTGAAGACGACACGTCTCCATTCGTCCCTCCATTCACGCCTGTCGCGACACCACTGGAGGCGGGCTGCACGATGTTGGGGCGTGAGCGGAAGACGGCCTAACGGTGTGCGGGACCGTGGCCCAGCTTCATGGAGACGGTTGCGAATGGTCCTCGCCGATACCCCAGGAGCAACAGTGTCCCTAATTTGCTGGGAAGTGGCGGTGCGGTCCCCTACGGCACTGCATAGGATCCTACGGTCTTGGCGTGCATCCGTGCGTCGCTGCGGTCCGGTCCCAGGTCGACGGGCACGTGCACCTTCCGCCGACCACTGGCGACAACATCGATGTACTGTGGAGACCTCACGCCCCACGTGTTGAGCAATTCGGCGGTACGTCCACCCGGCCTCCCGCATGCCCACTATACGCCCTCTCTCAAAGTCCGTCAACTGCACATACGGTTCACGTCCACGCTGTCGCGGCATGCTACCAGTGTTAAAGACTGCGATGGAGCTCCGTATGCCACGGCAAACTGGCTGACACTGACGGCGGCGGTGCACAAATGCTGCGCAGCTAGCGCCATTCGACGGCCAACACCGCGGTTCCTGGTGTGTCCGCTGTGCCGTGCGTGTGATCATTGCTTGTACAGCCCTCTCGCAGTGTCCGGAGCAAGTATGGTGGGTCTGACACACCGGTGTCAATGTGTTCTTTTTTCAATTTCCAGGAGTGTATTTTGCGCTGACTTTACCGCTGCATGCACTTCCTTGTATCTTCGTGCAACAACTGCGTGGACCTCGTGCACACAGATACTTGCACACGTGTAAATGCGTGCGCGCGCGCGCACACTCACACACACACACACACACACACACACACACACATACACACACAGCGCACCTACACGCAGGCGCAGCACGCTGGCCTTGACAGCGGCCAGGCGAGTCATCCATTTCACCCCCTTCCTGCCCTCTTCTCTCCTCCCCCGGCGCCATTTTTCTGGCCCTGCTGACAAGGCGGCCGCCGCCCCCGTTATTGACGCCGGAGGTGGCGGTGACACACGGGGTGGCCACCTCAAGGTAATAACGCCAGAGGGCCGGTTTAACCCCCCAGTCTGACAAACGCCTTCCTCCAGTTCTCCCTGCTTCCTGCATCCCTTTCCAAAGCGCTACTAGAACTGCTGCAAACAGGGAGCGTTTCGATTCTGCATCACTGCAGACCGAGCCATGTGATAAATGTACTTTGATTTTACTGGAACTGGCGTGTTTGGTGGTCACTTATTAAGAGACCACACAGTAGTTGCAGTTTTGTGATTTCTTTGTATTTGTAGAACGTGAAGTAGAGAACTTAAATATCAAACCGCCGAAGCAGTTCGATTAAAATCTCAAAAATTCCCAAGAAAATCGGCTTTGAAGTATTCCAAGCATCTTCAATATACTAAAAGAAGATCAATGACAGTGTCATAGCACCCTCTTCTGCCACAATGGCGTAAATTTTTTTACAAAAAATCCATGTTCCATGAGCATTTACACCAAAAAAGTACATAAAGATGAAAATTTCATTTATACTGTTTCTTTTAATTTAAACAATCTTTACTAAGAGTGTATAACAAAAATTTGAAAATCACGAATTAAAACTACCAATGAAAACAATTTTTGCGTGAAATGCGAAGGCATGCATTTTTCATAAAATGACAATTCGATATGTTTTAATTAGCATACATTTGTTGAAATGTATTTTTAGATGATATAGATATTCGAACTGAATGGAAAAAGGACGGTTAAAATACACTCCATGAAGAAAAAAACAAAAAGAAAAAAAGAAAAAATGCACCAAGAGAGACTTATTCAAAAATGTTCAAATGTGTGTGAAATCTTATGGGACTTAACTGCTAAGGTCACACACTACTTAACCTAAATTATCCTAAGGACAAACACACACACCCATGCCCGAGGGAGGAGTCGAACCTCCGCCGGGACCAGCCGCTGCTAGACACTTCGAATGGGACTAAATCGGTAGATGTGATGTACACGTAGAGACAAATAAATGAATAAATGATAATTTCAGAAAAATTGCTTGATTTGTTTAAGAGAAGGAGCTTCAACAATTGAGCAGGTCAATAACGCGTTCCTTCTGCCCCTTATGCAAGCAGTTATTCGGCTTGGCATTTATTTAGGCCTATAGACTTATTGGATGTCCTTTTGAGGGATACCGTGCCAGCTTCTGTCCAGTTGGTGCGTTAATTCGTCAAAATCCCGATCTGGTTGGAGTGACATGCCCATACTGCTCCAAACGTTCTCAACTGGGAGAGATTCGGCGACCATGTTGACCAAAGTAGGATTTGGCAAGCAGTAGAAACTCTCGCTGTGTGTGCGCAGTATGTAAGCCCCGGATGGTTTGTCATTAAGGGCAACGAAACGAGGTGTAGAATATCGTCGACGTACCGTTGTGCTGTAAGGCTGCCGCGAATGACAACCAAAGGGGTCCGGGTATGAAAAGAAATGCCACTGCAGACCATTACTCCTGGTTGTTGGGCGAGAGACACTGGTATCCCACAGCTGTCTGAAGAGCTTACAGACACATCTTCTCTGGTCATCAGGGGTCAGTTTGAAGTGGGGCTCATCTCTGAAGACAATTCTACTCCAGTCAGTGAGATTCCAGGCCGAAAGCGTGCCTGGAGACGTTCCTGACTGCGGTGGGATACCAGCCTAACCGTCAACCGCCATATGGCCCGCCCATCAGGAGCGATGATCTGGGGTGCCATTTTACCTCACAGCAGGCCCCCTTTGGTTGTCATCCGCGCACACTTACAGCACAGCGGTACGTCGACCGTTTTCTATGCCCTGTTTTGTTGCCCTTCATGTCAAGACATCTGGGCTTACATTTCAGCAAGATCACGTCCGCCTGCACACGGCGAGAGTTTATACTACTTGTCTTCATGCCTACCAAACTCTACCTCTGCCAGTAAGGTCGCCGGATATCTCCCCAATTGGGAACGTTTGGAGCGCTATGGGCAGGTCCTTCCAACCGGCTCGGGAGTTCCGCGATGTAACAGGCCAATCGGAAAGAATTTGACACAATATCCTTCAGGAGGACATCGAACTTCTCCATCAGTGAATGCCAATCTGAATAACTGCTTACCTAAGGGCCAGAGGTGGATCAATGAGTTACTGCGTTGCTCAATTTGTGGAGCTGTTTCTCTTTAATAAATCTTCATTTTTTTTTTTCGGAAATTGTAATTGTGGTGTCACCGCCAGACACCACACTTGCTAGGTGGTAGCCTTTAAATCGGCCGCGGTCCATTAGTATACGTCGGACCCGCGTGTCGTCACTGTCAGAGATTGCAGACCGAGCGCCGCCACACGGCAGGTCTAGAGAGACGTCGTAGCAGTCACCCCAGTTGTACAGCAGACTTTGCTAGCGATGCTACACTGACAAATACGCTCTCATTTGCCGAGACGATAGTTAGCATAGCCTTCAGCTACGTCGTTTGCTACGACCTAGCAAGGCCCATTACCAGTTTATATTGAGATTGTTATTAATGTATCAACAAGGGCGATGTTATCCAATTATGGATTAAAGTTAAGTATTCCAGAAGTTATGTACTATTTTTGGCTACTATAATTCCTTGTCATTTTCCAGACCTCACGCCAGTCTGCGTGAGCTTAAACGCGTGCCTTTCGGCTTCCTCCAAACTCCGTGAATTGGCTCCTGCCAATTCACAAAAGTAATTATTTGTTTGTCCGCATATGTACGTCACAGCTACCTATTTCCATCTGGACACGCCGGTTAACTGTTGTTTGTGTATGAGAAGTCGGTTGGAAACTTTCCTCATGTCAGCACATTGTAGGTGTCGCCACTAGCGCCAACCTTGTGTGAATGCTCTGAAAGCCTAATCAATTGCATATCACAGCATCTTCTTCCTGTCGGTTAAATTTCGCGTCTGTAACACGTCATCTTCTTGGTGTAGCAATTTTAATGGCCAGTAGTGTAGTCTGGAATACCATGTTTATCTGGAGTTCTCCTTGAAAACTAATTTCGAAATTTTGCAGCTAGGTTTCATCGAGATTGGTTGGAGTTTCCTAACTCATCCACTTTTTTTCTCTTACTGCTAACCGACGCCAGCTTGCACGTACGTTATGACTGTTTCTTAATTTTCGCTAAATATCTCGTCGCGATCTCCATTTCCTCTCCGCGGCAGAGAGTCGGGTCGTTAGCTGTCGGAGCGCCGGCGGCCGACGCAGCCGTGGAACGGAACTGGAGCGCGCCATGCGGCGGGCGGCGTCTCTTTCCGCGTCATTAGCGCCACGCCTCGCCGCTCGTGGCCTCCGCCACTGCCTGCTGGCGTGGTGCGCCCCTCGCAGTCGCGCGCCGGCTCAAACATTCATAAGCCATTAGGCGCGTGACTCATCTCGGCCTGCAGCGGGCAGCAGTTGGCAGCAGTGGGAGGGAGCTCCCCCTAATTGGGCCGCAGTCTCCTCTAGTCTCTCGTCTCCCACCCCTGCACGGTCCTTTCTCCCAGACACGGCTACATAACACCCTCGCTGGAAAAAAACGCCGCGGGCGGTTTGCTTGTGAGGACCTCCGTTTAGCTCAGTTAGCTCCGCGAGAGCCAATTACTTTGCCCGAACACTGGCGAACACATGGTTATTCCGGCGAAGGCACGCAAGCCACAGCAAAAACGTAAGAGACACGTCCACATTATTACAAACACCTCCTACAGTCTTGTAAAAACATAGAGTTTCGCTGAGGGAACCTTAAATAAAATGTACTGCGTCAAGTGATTAAAAAAGTATCACTGTCTTTCGACTAACCACTCCTTCCCCATTGTCAAGCAGAATGACTCCTGATAGGCTGCGTACCGCTTTACATACCGGGTGATCAAAAAGTCAGTATAAATTTGAAAACTTAATAAACCACGGAACAATGTAGATAGAGAGGTAAAAATTGATACATATGCTTGGAATGACATGGGGTTTTATTAGAACAAAAAAAAAAAAAAAAAATTCACAAAATGTCCGACAGATGGCGCTGGACAGCAAAACTGCTACCGCGACGGGTGAGAGGTACGCCGATATGTTACAGAATCGAATCATCCCCAGCCTGGATGATAAACACCTGCTGGAACGTACGATGTTTATGCAGGATGGCGCTCCACCCCATATTGCTAGACGCGTGAAAGATCTCTTGCGCGCGTCGTTTGGTGATGCTCGTGTGCTCAGCCGCGACTTTCGTCGTGCTTGGCCTCCCAGGTCCCCAGACCTCCGTCCGTGCGATTATTGGCTTTGGGGTTACCTGAAGTCGCAAGTGTATCGTGATCGACCGACATCTCTAGGGCTGCTGAAAGACAACATCCGACGCCAATGCCTCACCATAACTCCAGACGTGCTTTACAGTGGTGTTCACAACATTATTTCTCGACTACAGCTATTGTTGACGAGTGATGGTGGACATATTGAGCATTTCCTGTAAAGAACATCATCTTTGCTTTGTCTTACTTTGTTATGCTAATTATTGCTATTCTGATCAGATGAAGCGCCATCTGGCGGACATTTTTTGAACGTTTGTATTTTTTTGGTTCTAATAAAATCCCATGTCATTCCAAGCAAGTGTGTTAATTTGTACCTCTCTATCTACATTATTCAGTGATTTATTCAGTTTTCAAATTTATATTAACTTTTTGATCACCCGGTACTCTAGCTGCCGGCAGTGACGTCACTGTGCTGTCGCTGTCACGGAGCCCACGACAAATATGGGCCCTGCAACCGAACTTCTGACGTCACACTATTCGTCTTGTCCGCCATACCTCGTGAAGGCTCGGCTACGCGCAGGTTCAACAGGAAATCAATATGTCAAAGAAGAGATACGCACGAAAGGTCTTAACTTTGCCATGTGCTATCAAGAGCCGGAGACGGTTGCTGGCACTCTTAAGACCTGGAATGTCACGTGCTGTGACACGTGCACCGTGGCCAGCCCCTCTTGTGAGTCTCGTGCGGGCACCAATGATGCTACAGTCAGCAGCTACAGTATACAGGGTGAGAAGTATTTAAACCGACAAACTCTGGGAGGTTGTAGGGGGCATCAAAACAAATATTTTTTCCTAATGTCATTTTTTCCTATGAGGATTATTTAAACCGGTGGAGGCCATATTACGCTCTTCAGTTGTAAGAGGGCATACTACGTTCTTTAGTTGCAGGCAACTGCTGTCCACCAGTGCAGTAGTGCATTGTCTCTGTTTACTAATGGAGCGATACACCTGGAGTGAGTACACTGATATGGTTGTTGCGTACTACGTAGCGCACCACAACGGACGAGCTGCACAGCGGGTTTATCAACAACAATATCCTAATCGCCGTATCCCGCATCATACGACCTTTGCTGCTGTGTACCAACATCGGCGTGAGACCGGGTCATTTAGCAGATTAACTGGACAGGGACGCCGTCGCACGGTGAGGAAGCTGTCTTGCAGCATGTGGAGCGGGATCCTTCAATCAGCACTCGTGCAATTGCACGTAACATAGGGACGAATCAGACGAATGTAAGAACAGTCCTTCGAGAGCAATTGTTACGTCCATTTCACTTACAGCGCGTCCACAAGCTGGAGCCAGTTGATTATCCACCCACAGCACAGTTTTCGCGGTGGTACCTGGAACAGTGTAAAATGTATCCTACATTTCCATCCTTTTTGTTATTTACTGATGAAGCAACGTTCGGGCGTGATGGAGTCTTCAACATGCACAATTCGCATGTTTGGAGTGAGGGTAACCCACATCCACAGTTACTATCGCTCATCAAGTGCGGTTCTTCGTTAACGTGTGGGTCGGTGTTATTGGGGAGTGTTTAATTGGGCCGTATCTGCTACCTAGTTGTTGTCTCTTGCTCATAAAAAATGGAAAAGTGTTTGTTGGTTTAATTAATTTGCCGCCCGATAAATCTTCCTCTACCGGTTTAAATACTCCTCATACGAAAAAATGACTTTAGGGAAAATATTTGTTTTGATGTCCCCTACAACCTCCCAGAGTTTGTCGGTTTAAATACTTTTCACCCTGTATAAAAGCGTACCAGCAGCTCATCAGCCAGACGGCATCCCTCAAGCTTCCGCATTGTCTCCGCAACATTTTGTCATCTATGTCAATGGTATTCCGCTACTGCCACGGGTGCTGCTCACCCAATTCGCGGATGACACCGCCTCGCTGACCAGTAGCACGAGCGTCAACACAGCCAATGCTCGCCTACAACGTCAGCTCACGACTGTAGAAGAGTGGACCAAGGAAAGTACAATTACAATGACTTTACCTGTCGCCGCCTAGATTTTAGACAAGCTGATTCTCCACCACCAGGAAATCCATTGGAGCAATCAGTTCAAGTACCTAGGTGTCACATTCGACGATAAGTAACTTTTCGAAATGCATGTAGGCGACAAGAGGATCAAAATGGTACAACTTGTCCTCCAACTAGACCGGCTACTGGCCAACTCGGAGATGAGCGTCAATACGAAATTTCGCATTTGCAGAGCAACAGTCCTCCCAGCTACTTCATACGGTTCTTCCACATGGGGGGTACCAGCTCCTTTTTAAAACCATTCAGACCTTGCAAAATCGATGTCTTCGATGCATTCTTAGGGCTCCCAGGTAGGCATGAATCCCCGAACCACACGAACAGCGTAACCAATAAACTATCTGGGAAATCATCATCCAACACGCATGCAAGCACATGGACAAAATAAAAGCCCTATGACCTACGTCACCTGATCTGGAATATGCTAGGTCAGTAGCTCCTTAGCGTTGTCACAGGGTTCAGATGCCTCAGACGATTACCGTAGGCCCACAGTAACTATCCACCTCAGCTTTCACCTACCTACATGTTATATGGGCCAAAGTTCACAAAGCTCAGTGTCCTTATCAAGAATGCTGTAAAGACAAAGTGACAACTTTACTATCCAAAAAGGAAGTCCAGCCACTAAGTTCTTAGCATTTCGTCACAACCATGAAAAAGATCATTCCACTTGTCACTGGTCTACAGCCAAGGAGTGCCATTCGTAGTTGGAATCTCGTGGTATTTTAACTTCTTGACACGGCTGCAACACAGAGAGCGTGTTATCTCCTATGTAGTGATTAAAATTGCGGCGAAATCCTGATTATCTGCATTAGTGGGGATCCGAGACTGCGCGAGTAACTGAAAAGCACGAATAGCTCAAAATACACATGTTTTTACCAGGAACTGATATTTACTGTACCTACAAGACATGTTGTTTTTGTTGTTGTTGTGGTCTTCAGTCCTGAGACTGGTTTGATGCAGCTCTCCATGCTACTCTATCCTGTGCAAGCTTCTTCATCTCCCAGTACCTACTGCAACCTACATCCTTCTGAATCTGCTTAGTGTATTCATCTCTTGGTCTCCCTCTACGATTTTTACCCTCCACGCTGCCCTCCAATGCTAAATTGGTGATCCCTTGATGCCTCAAAACATGTCCTACCAAACGATCCCTTCTTCTAGTCAAGTTGTGCCACAAACTTCTCTTCTCCCCAATCCTATTCAATACCTCCTCATTTGTTACGTGATCTACCCATCTAATCTTCAGCATTCTACTGTAGCACCACATTTCGAAAGCTTCTATTCTCTTCTTGTCCACACTATTATCGTCCATGTTTCACTTCCATACATGACTACACTCCATACAAATACTTTCAGAAACGACTTCCTGACACTTAAATCTATACTCGATGTTAACAAATTTCTCTTCTTCAGAAACGATTTCCTTGCCTTTGCTAGTCTACATCTCTCTACTTCGACCATCATCAGTTATTTTGCTCCCTAAATAGCAAAACTCCTTTACTACTTTAAGTGTCTCATTTCCTGATCTAATTCCCTCAACATCACCCGATTTAATTTGACTACATTCCATTATCCTCGTTTTGCTTTTGTTGATGTTCATCTTATATCCTCCTTTCAAGACACTGTCCATTCCGTTCAACTGCTGTTCCAAGTCTTTTGCTGTCTCTGACAGAATTACAATGTCATCGGCGAACCTCAAAGTTTTTACTTCTTCTCCATGAATTTTAATGCCTACTCCGAATTTTTCTTTTGTTTCCTTTACTGCTTGCAAAATATACAGATTGAATAACATCGGGGAGAGGCTACAACCCTGTCTCACTCCCTTCCCAACCACTGCTTCCCTTTTATGCCCCTCGACTCTTACAACTGCCATCTGGTTTCTGTACAAATTGTAAATAGCCTTTCGCTCCCTGTATTTTACCCCTGCCACCTTCAGAATCTGAAAGAGAGTATTCCAGTTAACATTGTCAAAAGCTTTCTCTAAGTCTACAAATGCTAGAAACGTAGGTTTGCCTTTTCTTAATCTTTCTTCTAAGATAAGTCGTAAGGTTAGCATTGCCTCACGTGTTCCAACATTTCTACGGAATCCAAACTGATCTTCCCCAAGGTCCGCTTCTACCAGTTTTTCCATTCGTCTGTAAAGAATTCGCGTTAGTATTTTGCAGCTGTGACTTATTAAACTGATAGTTCGGTAATTTTCACATCTGTCATCACCTGCTTTCTTTGGGATTGGAATTATTATATTCTTACATATCAAAATTAAAAGCGCACTACTTTACTTACTCGTTACTCGCCGTAGCCTAACAACTTGCAAAACTGCACTAAAAAACACGAAACTTCACATTACTTGTTTTTAGTACATTTAGGAAAATAATCGCATAATTTGTTTTGTTTCCGGTTTTTTAACTTTCCTCGACGATGGTTCTCATTTTCTGCAGGCTTCAAATACCCGTGTAGTATCCCGAAATTTGTGTTGCATACTCGTAATATAATGCCTCGATGTACATAATACCGAAATCCTACTCTCTGTTCCTCTACAGAACACAACTTCTCTCACTACATCTTAGTCAGTTATATGCTCAAATCCGGGAATGTAGACGTCGTTATTTTACAAACCGCGGACGTTTGTCATCTACGTCTTCTTAATCAGAAATCGGTCTTCTAACCGATAATGTTCGTTCTAATTGCAACAGAATACTATGCGTTTTATTTAATTTTTTAATTGCACTGATAATTCGGTAGTTGGATACTCGGGAACTTGGAATTTTAGTGAGAATGCGAGCTGGAGCAGTGATTAACAGTACGGATTCGCATTCGGGAGGATGGCCCTTCGAATACCTGTTCCGCTATTCAGGTTTAGAGTGCCCGTGCGCTTGCCCTAGATTTCTAAAGTCAAATAATCATAAAGGTCTTTTGCTAAGGACACGCCCGACGCTAAATTACACTGCTCAGCGGAATTAGGATTTTACACATCTGCTATACTACATTGAACAATAATTGAAGACTGGGGCCGGCCGGTGTGGCCGAGCGGTTCTAGGCGCTTCAGTCCGGAACCGCGCTGCTGCTAGGGTCGCAGGTTCGAATCCTGCCTCGGGCATGGATGTTTGTTAATTAATTCTAAGTCTAGGGGACTGATGTTACGTCCCATAGTGCTTAGAGCCATTTGAAGACTGGGTTTGTTAGCAAAGTATGCCACACAAATCTAGTACACAACAAAACATCATTACATGCTTGTTCATTTACATAACAAGAACTGAAAACAATCATTCACGTTGTCATCCTGAGTGCTTTTCATTGAATTTCTAGATCTTCAATAAGGCGTTGCCCTCCGTGAGCGTTCATCACTGCCTGACACTTACGTGGTATGCTCCGGCGTAAGTCTATGGAGGTCACCCTGTGTTTTACGTTCGCTTTCTCAATTACTGTTCTTGAGATTCTTGGAGATTCTGTGGTGGAACAGGACGACCGTGGTGGAACAGGACGACCACGCACGCGTCTGTCAAGCATGTCCCACACTAGCTCTATGGGTTTAAGGTCGGAACACAGCGCTGGCCATTCCATTCTTTCAATGTCCAGGCTTCTCCTTGGTGACGCCTGCCACATGGGCCTTGGTATTATCGTGCAGCAGAAGGAATTCAGGGCCACCACCGTATGGCCGGCCGCAGTGGCCGAGCGGTTCTAGGCGCTACAGTTTGGAACCGAGCGACCGCTACGGTCGCAGGTTCGAATCCCGCCTCGGGCATGGATGTGTGTGATGTCCTTAGGTTAGTTAGGTTTAAGTAGTTCTAAGTCTAGGGGACTGATGACCAAAGAAGTAAAGTCCCATAGTGCTCAGAGTCATTTGAACCATTTTGAACCACCGTATGCAGCAGCCACCACACTTGTACGATGTACTCCCTGGCGGTCAGACGACCATGGACGATGACAAGATCCGTACGGCTGTCGACGCTGAGGCCTCCCCACACCATCACAAAACCTTGGCAGAATCTGTCGATTTCTTGAATAACATTTGGCAAGTACCGCTGACCATTGCGTCTCCAAACATGAACACGGCGATCACCTTGCGTCAGAGGAAATTTGGACTTCTCTGACATGTTTCGCCAGTCACGAAGTTGCCAGTTGACATGGGAACGGCAGAACTGAAAGCGAACTGCAGGATGTTGTGTCAAGCGGGGTACTCGAACAGGACCTCTGGCCGGTCTTTGTCATAAGGCCTTTTCTCGTAACCTGTTCCTTACAATGTGATCGGAGACAGCCGCTCCTGTGGTCCTTCTCAGTTCATCCCGCAGTGCTCTGGGGTATCCGTATGGCGCAGCGCTGCAACGCAGAGAGGGCCAGATATCGGTCTTCACGTGAGGTCATAATGCGTCGGCGACCTTGTCCAACGCGCCTTGTGTACTGACCTGTTTCCCTGTAACGTTTCTACGACCTATGTAGGACACATGGGGAGACATTGTCATCTGCATCAACACGACCGGAAAGATCAGACTGCCGTTGCAACTTGCACTGTGGTATGACGTCGCATTTCACGTGCTAGGTTGAAGACAAGTTCCACAAATGACAACTGTCGTCTGCGTACCTCACTGGAGAACACTGGGACGCTGCTACTCACTTTCTACTGATACTGTAATGTGTAACACAGCCAATAGGTGGCGAATGACTTTAATACTTACATACGTTCGAAGTGAACATCTCTAGTTCTGCAATAAGACCACAGGTACCGCTTGTATCGTAATACACTGACGGAAAAAAATCGCAACATCAGAAAAATAATTAATGTAGCGTAATAAAATTTCGGAAATACAGTGGGTAACACATTTAAGAGCTTAACATTGCAAGATCACAGGGTAATTTAAACGGGAGATAAGCCATTGCAATTGGGTTGAAGGCGCTCACCTGATCTCCTTCTAACCAACATACGGATATCTCTGGCACTCTCTGGCGCGAAGCTGTCTTTGAAATAACCGATTTGTAACAGTTCGTTGTGCTACTGGCCTGCCAACTGCTGTTCAAATTGCAGCTGCAAATGTATTGCGGTGTGTCATTCCTGCCAAGTCGTGCTGCAATATAGCAGAAGGAACACTCAGCTTCTCATATCCTTATTAGACGACCCCACTCAAACTACGTGAGGTGTTGACAACAATGGCATCTTTGTCGCCTTAAGGGGATTCTTGAATAGCATCAACTCACCACATACAATCTCAAAGGTAAGGAACGCTCACGTTTGTCGCCTTAAAGGCATTCTTGACTAACATCAACTCACTACGTACAATATCAATGGTAAGGAACGCTCACGACCATTACAGCCTGCATTTAAAGCACACCTGATTCGCATCCCCATAATGGCGCTACTGGCGCAACTCTTATGCGAATGGCGCGAAATTGAAACAGACATCGTCTTTCAGATGTAGAAATACGCCAGTCAACCTTCGTTTATATCGCACAACGCCTTGCTGTACTGAATTTTTTCCCTTAGTGCAAATTTTTAACATTCCGGACATTGACATAGTGGTCACCATTATTTCTTTGAGCAGTGTATTTTTTTTCAGTCTGCTTACCAAGGCCGCTCCTAATTCTTCTAGTGCATTCTAGATCGAAACCGGTGACCCGCCTTCAACACCGTTCGAAATTCAGGCCAGAGCTGAACGTCGTGGACGGCCTGTCAAGCTGCTGCCGATCCCCGCGCTATGCAGGTGGGAGCGGTTGTACATCGTGTATTTGCCACTCAAAGGAAGCTGAATTTGTAATTTTCTCCTCCCGAGAGAAGATAGTAGCTCTGACACCCAGACAAGAAAAAAATCATGCGCTGGTTGTTCCGAGGATGCAGTCTGTTGTTGTTGCCCCTGGTCAGTTAACCACAGAGGGGAGCGCGGTCGCTACAGATGCTCCGGGCAGTGACCCGGGAGAAGACCCCCATGTGTTCCCACAACACCAACGCAACATCAGCACTGCCGTCACCCCCCCGCCCTCGGCGCGTGGCGCGTAATGAGTAGGGAGGGGAAAGTGGGGGGGAGGGGTGCCCTAACTGATTCTGCCGCCTGTGTGCCGTGTCCAGGCCGCGAGATCTGCCAGCCCCAGGGGACGCCATTACGACGGCCTTCCTCTGTTCTTGGCGTGCGACTACCAGCACAGTGGGAGGGAGGGCCCTTCAATACGTAGTTAGCGGTTCTGTAACGGGCTCCTCAAACTTACTGCGTTGCAGCGCCCGTCCTCTTCGCCATTAGCCCAAGGGTGACCGGTGAAATACCATGCAATAATATCTCGCTTATTACACACAATTCTAATACGTTTATTGATACAACCACCTTGAGGTGTAGCACTCCGTCTTCAGGCGACAAGTGGCCCAGCGGGAGCATCCGACCGCCGTGTCATCCTTAGCTGAGGACGCGGATAGGAGGGGCGTGTGGTCAGAACACCACTCTCCCAGTCGTTATTATGATTTTTTTACCGGATCCGCTACTATTCGGTCGAGTATCTCCTCAACTGGCATCACGAGGCTGAGTGCACCCCAAAAATGGCAACATTGCATGGCGGCCTTGATGGTCACCCATCCAAGAGCCGGCCACGCCCGACAGCGCTTAACTTCGGTGATCTGACGGGAACCGGTGTATCCACTGCGGCAAGACCGTTGCCTACTTTGAAGTGCACAAGTATGCTATTTAAAAACCATAAACTTATTTATGGTACTGCATACCACGGGCATTCAACAAGTAATGCAACATATTTTTCTGAGCCAATTTCAGTTGAAAAAATCCGGAATCTGTTGTGGTACATCGGGATTACTCCCGCTTCAGCTCCTACGGTTTCATGAAGTTCGATACGTGGCGGCGCTGTATGTTGTTTTCAAAATGGCGTCTGTAAAACAGGTGCGTACCCAGCAGAGAGCTGCTGAGTTTCTTTTGGAGGAAACCAAGAGCATCGCTGATATTCATAGACGCTTAAAGAATGTCTACGAAGTCCTGCCACCGAGCAAAAGTGCACGAATCTTTGTGCGGGTTGTTAGTGATCAAGGTCGTGCAAACCTTTCCGATCTCCGCGTGCAGGCCGGTCGCACACAGCAGTGACTCCTGCTATGATGTAACGTGCGGACACTCTCATTCGAGGTAATCTACAGATCACTGTCAAACACATCGCTGCTCAATTGGACGTCTCTGTTGGTACTGCTGACACATTCGCTCCCCAGTTGAACTACTCAAAGGGGTGTGACCGCTGGGTTCCTCGCTGCTTAACAGAAGACTATAAATACACTGCTGGCCAATAAAATTGCCACACCAAGAAGAAATGCAGATCATAAACGGGTATTCATTGGACAAATATATTATACTAGAACTGACATGTGATTACATTTTCACGCAGTTTGCGTGCATACATCCTGAGAAATCAGTACCCAGAACAACCACCTCTGGCCGTAATAACGGCCTTGATACGCCTGGGCATTGAGTCAAACATAGCTTGGATGGCGTGTACAGGTACAGCTGCCCATGCAGCTTCAACACGATACCACAGTTCATCAAGAGTAGTGACTGGCGTATTGTGACGAGCCAGTTGATCGGCCACCATTGACCAGACGTTTTCAATTGGTGAGAGATCTGGTGAATGTGCTGGCCAGCGCAGCAGTCGAACATTTTCTGTATCCAGAAAGGCCCGAACAGGACCTGCAACATCCGGTCGTGCATTATCCTGCGGAAACGTAGAGTTTCGCAGGGATCGAATGAAGGGTAGAGCCACAGGTCGTAACACATCTGAAATGTAACGTCCACTGTTCACAGTGCCGTCAGTGCGAACAAGACGTGATCGAGACGTGTAACCAATGGCACCGCATACCATCACGCCGGGTGATACGCCAGTATGGCGATGACGAATACACGCTTCCATTCTGCGTTCACCGCGATGTCGCCAAACACGGATTCGACCATCGTGATGCTGTAACCAGAACCTGGATTCATCCGAAAAAATGACGTTTTGCCATTCGTGCACCCAGGTTCGTCGTTGAGTACACCATCGCAGGCTCTCCTGTCTATGATACAGCGTCAAGAGTAACCGCAGCCATGGTATCCGAGCTGATAGTCCATGCTGCTGCAAACGTCGTTTAACCCTACCGATTACATACACTGAGCACCGGGACGTTGGATGCCTCTTGGTGGCGTTGCGGGCACGCGACGTTGTAATAAAAGTTTGTAAGGGGAGCAGAAATGGAGAGCGGATGATCCTAGTGAAGATATGGGCTGTAAATGGGAAATAACCATTTAGATAAGCGACTCTGACGAAGAGCAGATCATTATTACACACAACCTGTGAACGAGTATCTCGAAAACAGCAAAGCCGATCGAATGTTCACGTGTTACTGTCGCGAGCATCTACGGAAGGACGCAGGACAGTGAAACTACCACTAGGCTCCAAGTGGTTGGATGTCCGCGACTCTGCACAGAACGTGGGGATCGGAGGCTTGTCTACTCTGTAGACTAGGACTGACGGTGATCTGTGGCATCCCTGCAAAAAGAGCACAATGCTGGTGCACACACGACTATTTCGGAGCACACCGTTCATCGTAAATTGTTGAGCATTGAACTCCGCTGCAGACCACCCCCAACGTGTTCACTTGCTGCCGGGCGGTGTGGCCGAGCGGTTCTAGGCGCTTCAGTCTGGAACCGCGCGTACGCTACGGTCGCAGGTTCGAATCCTGCCTCAGACATGGATGTGTGTGATGTTCTTAGGTTAGTTAGGTTTAAGTAGTTCTAATTTCTAGGGTACTGATGACCTCAGATGTTAAGTCCCATAGTGCTCATAGCCCATTTGTGTTCACTTGCTGACCCTACAACATCGTCAGTTACGATTACAGAGGGCACGGGACCATCGGGATTCGACCGTCGATCAATGGAAACGTGTCGGATCTTCGGGTGAATCACATTTTTGCTACACTAGGTCTCTAGTCGTCTCCTCTAACGCCGCCATCGAAGTGAACGGCGGATCGAAAAGCGCAGCGCGCCACGAACGGGCAGTATTATGCCGGGGGAGACATTCTCCTGCGCTTGCATGGGTCCCGTGGTAGTAATCGAAGACAAGCTGACACCCGCGAACCACCTGCATCCTTTCATGGCTAGATCAGTTTACTAGTTATTTGAAAAATTCACTGAAAGAGAAACTGAGGCAGAGCTTGCTGTTGGTCCGGGGGGAATTAAGTGGTTCAAATGGCTCTGAGCACTATGGGACTTCACTTCTGAGGTCATCAGTCGCCTAGAACTTAGAACTGATTAAAGCTAACTAACCTAAGGACATCACTCACATCCATGCCCGAGGCAGGATTCGAACCTGCGACCGTAGCGGTCGCGCGGTTCCAGCTGGACATCCTTTCATGTTTGATGTCTTTCCCGACGACGACGTCATCTCTCAGTAGTATAATTGTCAGTGTCTCGGAGCCAGAACTGTGCTACAGTGGTTTGAGGAGCGTTATCGTGAACTCACGTTGATTCTCGGCGACCAAATTCACCTGATATATATCCTGTGGAATCCAGTTGGGTCGCAATCGGGTGCCATCACGGCGTACGCAAATCAGCGGCCCGTTATTTACACGAATTACACGACCTGTGCGTCGACATGTGGTGCAATATACCTCGACAAACCTACCATCAAACTGTCACACCCCTGGTACGCAGAACCAGTGATGTATTTTGTTCCATAGGCGGGCAAAACAGCTATTAAGCGAGTGGTCATATTGTTTTAGTTCATCAGTGTGTTAGCTTAACGGTCATGCCATCCCGCCGAACATGGGTGCAATGCCGCCGAATGACAAACCAAGGTCTCGATGGTCCACAGGCTGCCGCTGTCAAATTCCAAAATGTGCTGGTAGACATCCTTCCATTTC
This sequence comes from Schistocerca piceifrons, assembly GCF_021461385.2. Classification (NCBI taxonomy): domain Eukaryota; kingdom Metazoa; phylum Arthropoda; class Insecta; order Orthoptera; family Acrididae; genus Schistocerca; species Schistocerca piceifrons. The sequence continues at coordinate 82,116,174 of NC_060142.1, read as the reverse complement.
ACATAACGTATAATACAATCGTCGCACAAACGACCAACACTGAAATGCGTGCTGTGTAATCTGTTCTTATACACAAAATATGAGTAGTGATACTCTTACCGGCTTTGTGCAGTTGCGCTGAAATGCTACTTATTTGCGCATCGAAGTGTGTAGTGTATACAGTTCATGCCAGTTTGGCGTTTGTAGCGTGCCACCTTCATACTGTTGCAAGTATAATGGCCAGCATGTTCTTTTCCGCTTTGGAAAACGGACAAATACAGGACGTCTCTGGATCTTTGCGACAAAACATCCAGGTATGTTAGAGCCAATTCGCTGGCTCTTTCCAGCGACGCTAAGGTCTCGGACGGAGAGATTTCTTCGAACTATCAGGCTCTACTAAGCAGATTTGTGCTGCATCTGCATAGTACGTACCCCAATACAATGACGGAGTGATTTTTAAACAATAAAATAAAAAAATTAAAAAACCCTAGGAATCAGCGTATGTAAGCGGAAAAAGCTATATTGGAAGCTCAGTCAACCCCCTTTCGCACGGCATAGAGTCTTGCTTATAGGAAACACACATTGCATACTAACCCTGCAGAGCGCCTACGATCTGACCGACACCCCCGGGATAACAAGGCCGTCCAGCAGTGTTAGTGACGTCACACTAAGCGGCCCATAGGCGACGCAGCAGTCCACGGACACCTCCGTACAGACGCGCCTGATGCTAACGACCTTCTGTCCGTCATACAGAAAGGAGCGAACTATAATTCGAACCAAAGACCAAATTATATATTTTCTTGTAAGCAGCATAAAGATTCATAACGAAATACCGGTTACATATACGGGCAGGAATAAGTTTAATCGATTGAGGAATTTTGCCACTATTTTATAATTGTCAGAACACTATTTAGCTTTAAAACTCGCATACAGGTGGTGACAAATGCCAACTGACAGCAGGACTTAACATTTTTAAGCTATTACACTGAAAGTAAATTATCTTAAACACTGTCATACATAGCAAAACCCTCACAACTTTCGTTTACAATAAGGTAACAAGAGTTCGCTTTATCTCATAAAACACATGACTATTGTGAATTTACTCGTATGTTCATGGTGACAGCTCTTTTCAAGAATTTTTACAAGTGTATCCCCAGTAATAAAGAATGGAAACTAAAGATAGATATCAAATATTCTCCTTTTAACATAGACATCACTGAACACAAGATTCTGTCTAGCACTGTGATACTAAGGGACTGCTCTTTCCTTTAAGAAAAGCCTGACAATTTGAAGTTCACTCTGCTATTGAAGATACACTTCCTGAAACAATATTAAAAATGTTATGAAAGGTAAGGAAATGAAAAACAACCAAATGCATTACATGTGAGAATGTGAGCAAAAGGCTGAGGCTCTCTTTACTTACCATTTTCAATCTCTCTACAGCTTTTCCACGTAGCAATCACCAACTGCAAGTCTCGTTATCGCTGTCTGTTACTAACAAAGTGCTTTCCTATTTAGAAAACCTGACAATTTGATGTTCATTCTGGTACTGAAGATAAACACATTTCAGAGGAGTTCTAGAACCTATTCCTGCCCGTATATGTAATCGGTATTTCGTTATGAACCTTTATGCTGTTTACAAGACTATATATAATTTGGTCTTTGGTTGGAATTATAGTTCGCTCCTTTCTGTATGACGGACAGAAGATCGTTAGCATCAGGCGCGTCTGTACGGAGGTGTCCGCGGACTGCTGCGTCGGCTATGGGCCGCTTAGTGTGACGTCACTAACACTGCTGGACGGCCTTGTTATCCCGGGGGTGTCGATCTGACGTCTCAGGCGCATAGTCAATAGTAACACGCCAAGCGCCGCCGGGTTCAAATGGCTCTGAGCACTATGGGACTTAACTTCGGAGGTCATCAGTCCCCTAGAACTCAGAACTACTTAAACCTAACTAACCTCAGGACGGCACACACATCCATCCCCGAGGCAGGATTCGAACCTACGACCGGAGAGGTCGCGTGGTTGCAGACTGTAGCGCCTAGAACCGCTCGGCCACACCGTCCGGCGCGCGGCCGGGAAATGTTCGGGAACATTTTGTTCCTAAAAGTTACTGTTCCCCATGATTTGATGTACGATCACTGAATGTTTGTCGGAAATACTTTGAAATAACCGGTATATGCCTGGGTCCTAAGACTACTGATTGAGCGAAGCAGTATTTTAAGAGGGTGAAATTTGAGCCAAAGGGCCATGTCTTGGACACACCACATTGGAAATAGGAATTTGATGGAACAGAAAAGCCTACTTTTAGCGAAAGTTTAGTGGCCTGTATATTGGGAAAAACCTTCAGGATAATGATTTCATTCGCCAAAACTTGTGGGGGTGGATGCCCATTTTCAAATGACGTGCAATGACCGAAAGCAAACAAATTAGAAGTTCGTAATGTCGTTAACGTACAATTAGTCTTCTGAGCCTAGAGGCAAATAAATTTCTCTTCAAATGGTTGAAATGGCTCTGAGCACTATGGGACTTAACATCTGAGGTCATCAGTCCCCTAGAACTTAGAACTACTTAAACCTAACTAACCTAAGGACATCACACACATCCATGCCCGAGGCAGGATTCGAACCTGCGACCGTCGCGGTCGCGCGGTTCCAGACTGAAGCGCCTACAACCGCTCGGCCACGGCGGCCGACAGAAAAACCTACTTTTGGCGAAATTTTGGTGACCTGTATACTTGGAAAAACCTTCAGGATAATGATTTCATTCGTCAGAACTTGCAGGGGTGGATGTCCATTTTCAACTGACGTGCAATGACCGAAAGCAAACAAAATAGAAAGAACAGCGTTTCAAGTTCCTAATGTCTTTTAATCTCTTTCACTGATTTAATGAAGCACAAAATATTTAATATTTGTTGGTTAAAAAATTAATTAAACATCTTTCGTCATTTAAAAACAGGATTTGTTATTAAAAGCTAATGTTCGGTCAGGTACTATTCTGAGAACGATTAGGAATTGCTGACCTGTAAGATTACTGAGATAATTGGGGACAGCAGCCGGCCAGCGTGGCCAAGCGGTTCTAGGCGCTACAGTCTTGAACCGCGCGACCGCTACGGTCGCAGGTTCGAATCCTACCTCGGGCATGGATGTGTGTGATGTCCTTCGGTTAGGTAGGTTTTAGGGGACTGATGGCCTCAGAAGTTAAGCCCATAGTGCTCAGAGCCATTTTTTAAAGACAGCAGTCTCTGCATAGGTCTACAGACCTGTGATTATGACGATAAGCTGTTTACAACTAGCGTATTACGTGCATAATTGTTCTCTCACTTTGGAGCCACTGCTTTAGGACGATATATTTCCAGTAAATGCTATTGTACTTTTCGAGCGACATGGGGATATAGCTGACAATTAAAATGCCCTACGTCGCTAAAAGTCTGATCATTACGTTCCTTCCGGAACTGCAACTCCAAATGCCGCAATTTTACTCTGCCGTTACGCAGTGGCCACCCCGTAATGCGTACGTGTTTCAGAAACTCGCGGGGAAGTGGGTCGGCGGTGTTGGGGCTCTGCGGAGGCCACGCCTCCTCCCCCACCCGCTCCCCCTGCGGGGCTGCAGTGCTGGCCAGCCTAGCCAAGGCCGGCGCTTCGATCCCGGCCTGCAGTCGCCGGGCCGCCGCCGCCCTGGGAACTGGGCCAGGTCACAGCTGTGACGGCAGGGCGCCACCTGTTCTCCTGGACTCTTACTGCCCCTTGCCCTGCCCTGCCCAACACAACACTGGCAGTGCTCGATACCAAGTCCGGCCCCGTGGTGCAGACGCTTTTATGCAATGAAGCGCCAAAGAAACTGCTATCGGCATGGGTGTTCGAATATAGAAATACACTACTGGCCATTAAAATTGCTACACCAAGAAGAAATGCAGATGATAAACCGGTATTCATTGAACAAATCTAATATACTAGAACTGACATGTGAATACATTTTCACGCAGTTGGTGTGCATAGATCCTCAGAAATCAGTACCCAGAACAACCACCTCTGGCCGTAATAACGGCCTTGATACGCCTGGCCATTGAGTCAAACAGAGCTTGGATGGCGTATACAGGTACAGCTGCCCATGCAGCTTCAACACGATACCACAGTTCATCAAGAGTAGTGACCGGCGTATCGTGACGAGCCAGTTGCTCGGCCACCATTGACCAGACGTTTTCAGTTGGTGAGACATCTGGAGAATGTGCTGGCCAGGGCAGCTGTCGAACATTTTATGTATCCAGAAAGGCCCGTACAGGACCTGCAACATGCGGTCGTGCATCATCCCGCTCAAATGTAGGGTAGAGCCACGGGTCGTAACACATCTGAAATGTATCCTCCACTATTCAAAGTGCCGTCAATGCGAACAAGAGGTGACCGAGACATGTAACCAATGGCACCCCATACCATCACGCCTGGTGATACGCCAGTATGGCGGTGACGAATACACGGTTCCAATGTGAGTTCATCGCGATGTCGCCAAACACGGATGCGACCATCATGATGCTGTAAACAGAACCTGGATTCATCCGAAAAAATGACGTTTTGCCATTCGTGCACCCATGTTCGTCGTTGAGTACACCATCGCAGGCGCTCCTGTCTGTGATGCAGCGTCAAGGGTAACCGCAGTCATGGTCTCTGAGCCGATAGTCCATGCTGCTGCAAACGTCGTCGAGGGTGTTGTGTGATGTCCTTAGGTTAGTTAGGTTTAAGTAGTTCTAAGTTTTAGGGGACAGATGACCATAGATGTTAAGTCCCATAGTGCTCAGAGCCAGCCAAACGTCGTCGAACTGTTCGTAGAGGAGGTGGTTGTCTCGCAAACGCCCCCATCTGTCGACTCAGGGATCGAGACGTGGCTGCACGATCCGTTACAGCCATGCGGATAAGATGCCTCTCATCTGGACTGCTAGTGATACGAGGCCGTTGGGATCCGGCACGGCGTTCCGTATTACCCTCCTGAAGCCACCGATTCCATATTCTGCTAACAGTGATTGGATCTCGACCAACGCGAGCAACAATGTCGTGATACGATAAACCGCAATCGCGATAAGCTCCAATCCGACCTTTATCAAAGTCGGAAACGTGATGGTACGCATTTCTTCTCCTTATACGAGGCATCACAACAACGTTTCACCAGGCACCGCCGGTCAGCGTTGCGCAGTTGTTAAATCGGCTACTGTTGGTACAATGGTACGTTATCAAGATTTAAGTGAGTTATTTGGTTGGTAAGGTGTAATGGGCCCAAACTACTGAGTGCATCGGTCCCTAAGCTTACACACTACTTAATTTAACTTAAACTAACTTACGCTATAGACAACACACACACCCATGCCCCATGGAGGACTCGAACCTCCGATGTTTAAGTGAGTATGAACGTCGTGTTGTAGTCGGCGCACGAGCGATGTAACACAGCATCTCCGAAGTAGCGATGAAGTCGGGATTTTCCCGTACGAACATTTCACGAGTGTCCCGTGAATATCACCAATCCGGTAAAACATTAGTCTCCGATGTCGCCGCCACCGGAAAAAGATACCGCAAGAACGGGACCAAAGACGAATGAAGAGAATCGCTCAACGTGACGGAAGTGCAACCCTTCCGCAAATTCCCTTGATGACTGCACGACACAAAGCTTCACGCCTCCCCTGGGCCCCTCAACACTGACATTGGACTGTTGATGACTGGAAACATGTTGCCTGGTCGGCTTCTCACTGTATCGAGGGGATTGACGTGTACGGGTATTGGAGACAACCTCATGAATCCATAGACCCTGCGTGTCAACAGGGGACTGTTCAAGCTGGTGGAGGCTCTATAATGGTGTGGGGCGTGTGCAGGTGGAATGATACGGGACCGCTGACACGTCTAGATACGACTCTGACAGGTGGCACGTACGGAAGCATTCTGTCGGGTCACCTGCATCCATTCATGTCCATTGTGCATTCCGACGGACTTCGGCAATCAAAGAAGGACAATGTGACTCCCCACACGTCCAGAATTACTACAGATTGTCTCCAGGAACACTCTTCTGAGTTTAAACACTTCCGATGGCCACCACACTTTCCAGACATGAACATTATTGAGCACAGAACATTATTGACCATATCTGTGATGGCATACAACGAGCTGTTCAGACGAGGTCTGCAGCCCGTCGTACTCTGACGGATTTAAGGCCAGCTCTGCAGGATTCATGGTGTCAGTTGCCTCCGGCACTACTTCAGACGTTAGTCGAGTCCATGCCACGTTGTGCTGCGGCACTGCTGCGTGCTCCCGGGGTCCCCTATACCAGTTGCTTTGGCTCTTCCGTGTATATTCCCTGCATAGTTAATTGCTGAGCAGCCGCGCTGGTGACATCTCACCCAGCGATTTTCTTTTTGTTATGTTGTCGCCCGTATAGGTTTTCCAGAGACGTGAACTTGTATAGCTTCGAGTTCCACTTTAAAGGTCAGCATTTCACACATTCTTTGAAAATGGCTACTGTTAGGGAATACAAAAACACGTTTATCAACACTGTGTGCCGTGGTTGACAATTGTCACTCACGTGACCATTGGTGCTAACATTTCCGTTTCTATTCCAATAGATAAGTTATTTACTTTTCACAGTTTAGTTCAGTAAAAATGAAGATAAAACCACGAAGAGACCTAATTTCCTTACCAGTATTTCATGAGAACTTACAAAGCTCCAGATATAAAGGAGATGTCAAGCACCATAGGTACGTAAGGAGGTCACGAGGCATGGACTTACACTGTAAACATGCCACAAGAGGCAAAGAAAGGGAAAAGAGGAAGGCGTTAGGAGTGTGGTAGAGCACGGGATAAATCAAACATGAAGTGGCGTGGTACGCGTGACATGTGGACGTGCTCTGGTCATTTGAAGGAAGTTTGTGTCTAATGTTTGGACAGTGCGGTCTGAAACAATACGTATGTCACAAAGCAGTTATGAAAATACTGGTTTAACTGTTGTATTACTGATGCTCACAGAAAGGAATTTCACTGCATGGTTCACAAACTAAACATATTATTTACTTTTACTGCTATATAAATTCACTTTTGTTTGTTTTCATTAAAATAGGTTATGTGTGGATATCATAATATATACAATGGAGTTAAGCAATTAACTGAATTCGACGTCATTATGGAAATTCACGCGACTACTCCAGGGTTAAGAGGAAACCTAAGCAATTGTACTTCCTTTACACAAATGTAACTAATAATGAAATGTGAAAAAAGGTAAAGCGTACATATATTGGCACAATTTCGCCAAGAATTAAAATGTTTTCACACCGCAGTTACAACATTTCATAAAACATTGTTTATTGACATTTGTCTATTGTTATTTCGTTTACACGTTTTCGCATATTTCTCGTAACGCGTGTGTTTGTGTGCGCGCGATCCGTACTGGAACATTCAGTCTCCCCAAGTCCCATCTTTATACAGAATGGTTGAGGAACCTCTGCTGTTCATTATAAAATGTCAAATCAAAAGCACCTCCAGCCTCAACTGAGTCTGCAACTGATGAACGAAGAGATCGAGTTGTTAAAAGAAGTCTACGGCTACCAGTTGATGAATGCTGGCCCCTATTTCGATTGTACATGATGTTGGATTATTCCTAACGTCGTTCACAGGACCTCAAGAAAGCGTAGTGAAACGCCGAAACTGGTTGCATAACTAAAATAAAATTGAAAATATGGACGGCTGAAGGTGTTTTTGATTTGATATTTTACTGGAACATTCTTCCTTCAGTCTCATAAGCTCTCAGTAGGACTCACATACCGTGGCTCTGGTGATGTTTACTGTTGTTACATAGTCCCGAGGTGCACTATTCTTAAGTTTCGTGTGGTATTCTCCATATTATTCGTTCTTCGACCTGACGTTCATTTTCAGAAATAAGATTCGCCTGAAAAAGCTCAGTCACGAAACTCGTTACAAAATGGAAACAGCCTCAGACTTATAAATCATTTCCCATAAAAATAATGCATCTCATAACACAAACATCAAAACAGAGCGTCTTTCTGGGCCTCAAACATACATTTTAAAAAGAGAGAGAGATGTTGGAAATGCAAAAGAGAGAACGAAAAGTAATCAGGAAAATTTTAAATCCCAGTTACACTGAAGAAGGAATATGCAGAATACGAGCAAATAAAGGAACTGACGACTATAGCAACATTTACTAGCATATGGACAAAACGGAAATATTAAAAGAATAGAACCAACCAGATTAACTATAAAAGCTGTGGAATTCTCCGAAAGCCGCACCGAAGCTAAAAATGAAACAATAAAATGCATCGTTGCAGCAGAAGATCTAAAGCAAGCATATCACAATTTGATGAACTAGACAGTAAACTTTTACACGGAATGTATATGGCAGGAAAGTCGGTTTAGCAGGAAAACCCAAGAACAACGTCCGAAGACTGGAGAACAGCTCATTCTGAGAGACAAAGAATACAGCTTGTCCAGAAGCATGGGTCAATATTCAGTTTCATGACAGCAGCGATAATTGTAAGAAAGGAAGTCTAGTAAACACGGGTTTAAGATGCAAAGCTTAAGAGCTGCGGGCACTTTTACACGTCATAAACACGTTGTCGCATGTAATACGAGGGCAGTTCAATAAGTAATGCAACACTTTTTTTTTCTGAAACAGGGGTTGTTTTATTCAGCATTGAAATATACCAGGTTATTCCCCAATCTTTTAGCTACACAACACTATTTTTCAATGTAATCTCCATTCAATGCTACGGCCTTACGCCACCTTGAAATGAGGGCCTGTATCCCTGCACGGTACCATTCCACTGGTCGATGTCGGAGCCAACGTCGTACTGCATCAATAACTTCTTCATCATCCGCGTAGTGTCTCCCACGGATTGCGTCCTTCATTGGGCCAAACATATGGAAATCCGACGGTGCGAGATCGGGGCTGTAGGGTGCATGAGGAAGAACAGTCCACTGAAGTTTTGTGAGCTCCTCTCGGGTGCGAAGACTTGTGTGAGGTCTTGCGTTGTCATGAAGAAGGAGAAGTTCGTTCAGATTTTTGTGCCTACGAACACGCTGAAGTCGTTTCTTCAATTTCTGAAGAGTAGCACAGTACACTTCAGAATTGATCGTTTGACCCTGGGGAAGGACATCGAACAGAATAACCCCTTCAGCGTCCCAGAAGACTGTAACCATGACTTTACCGGCTGAGGGTATGGCTTTAAACTTTTTCTTGGTAGGGGAGTGGGTGTGGCGCCACTCCATTGATTGCCGTTTTGTTTCAGGTTCGAAGTGATGAACCCATGTTTGATCGCCTGTAACAATCTCTGACAAGAAATTGTCACCCTCAGCCACATGACGAGCAAGCAATTCCGCACAGATGGTTCTCCTTTGCTCTTTATGGCGTTCGGTTAGACAAGGAGGGACCCAGCGGGAACAAACCTTTGAATATCCCAACTGGTGAACAATTGTGACAGCACTACCAACAGAGATGTCAAGTTGAGCACTGAGTTGTTTGATGGTGATCCGTCGATCATCTCGAACGAGTGTGTTCGCACGCTCCGCCATTGCAGGAGTCACAGCTGTGCACGGCCGGCCCGCACGTGGGAGATCAGACAGTCTTGCTTGACCTTGCGGCGATGATGACACACGCTTTACCCAACGACTCACCGTGCTTTTGTCCACTGCCAGATCACCGTAGACATTCTGCAAGCGCCTATGAATATCTGAGATGCCCTGGTTTTCCGCGAAAAGAAACTCGATCACTGCCCGTTGTTTGCAACGCACATCCGTTACAGACGCCATTTTAACAGCTCCGTACAGCGCTGCCACCTGTCGGAAGTCAATGAAACTATACGAGACGAAGCGGGAATGTTTGAAAATATTCCACAAGAAATTTCCGGTTTTTTCAACCAAAATTGGCCGAGAAAAAAAATGTGTTGCATTACTTATTGAACTGCCCTCGTACTTTCACGTACAATACCATTAAAAAAAGTTGTCGATATTGGGATCTGAACTCTGGACTCTTGCTAAGATGATCTAACGCGCTGCCATTTTCCCCACGGAAGCAACTGCTGTTATTCACTCAGAGTTACGCTTTTCGTGTCCTCCGTAGTAATGGTGTTATTTTTAATTAACGTTTGTGCACGTTCTGTTGGGCAACAGCACATAGTACGAACTAAATCGTAGTTTTGGTTGACGCTCTGTTGACATACAACGTTTGGTACCGATCTGAGTGTCTGACATCTGGAGGTTTGGGTGTGAGAAAAAGGCCACCACGGAAATTTAAACACAGCGCAACGTCTACAGTGCCGATCGACATGAGGGAGTGGTGGCAACCGACTCCTTTCTCACTGACAACGGCCGTTCGAAATGTCACTGCACACACACACACACACACACACACACACACAGATCGCCTTGCGTTTTTCTGAATCACTCTGCAGAATGCCGCTACGCTGCGTCACGCTCGCCTGACATCACATCCGATTGAGGGCTCCGCTCCCACCCAACTTGATGGCCATGGCGCTTCAAAGCCCTGCAACAGGAGAATGGACTTCTAGCTGCAGCCGCCGTTGTCGGACGGAGACGGAATTGGCAAGCGAGAACTAAGTTATCACATGACGCAGCGATTCTCAACCTGTGGGTAGGCGTGGTAATGCTAAATGGGGGGCGCGAGTATACTGAAAAAAATATATTAATTCAAAAATTTATTAATTTACTGAAAGGAAACCAAAATACATTGTATATAATACAAATTTAAGATTCATATTTACTCTTACACAATGCACTTATAAAAAGGACTATATTAATACTGCACAAAACATTTAAAAATTGTCTCTTCAGTACTATGTTAACAACCAGTTTAGTAATTATTAGTGACTTCCTTGGCCCTACGTTGCAGAGCAAAGTTTTTTGAAAGGAGGATTTAATATTGGAAACAGACACACTGAATGCCTTCTCTATCCATATTTCGTCTTCAAAGTAGCCAGCACAGAAAATCGGGTTTCGCAAACGTAGGATGTTGAAAATGGTAACAGTGTAAGACGAGATCTTGTTTTCAGTCCGGCAACCTCATCATCCTCACTTGCCCAAAATTCGAAGGACATTTTATTACTAAGTTTCTTCTGATTTCGCCACTTGCCTTGAAGTCTTTGAAGATTTTTCCCGCAGCTGAGAGTCCTCTACGACCTGAGATATTACACCAAATTTGTGCACTCTGCCTGTATGACAGAGAGCAATAGGCGACCATCGGTGTTGGTTTTGTTACCGTAGCAGACTGGCGTCGCGAATAGCAATAAATTTACTTATTGCTGGTGATTTGTAAGATTCGTAACTTTCTAGCTTTAGCTTCAAAATACTCAAAATACACTAGTGTCCGAAATTAAAGCGACGAACAGGAATATTGCGAGGTTGCGTTTATTTTGCCACAAAACAGTGTAAACAGGTAATGGTAAATTGGAAACAAAGTGAAGAATACAAAACGTAAAGAACTGCAACACGCTTATTGGTTGACAAAAATGTTCTTCGTTTTTTCCAACTTAACTGTTTTGCACACACGTTCCAACAACTGGTACATGTGCTCAGTATGGGGCGTGACGATCTCTGGCAGCAATACAGACCTGACAACGACGAGGGTACGCTGTGAATGATGACATCAGTCTCATGTTTACGCAATAACGAGCATTCTTCCTGCAGATCTGCTTGCAAGTCTTGGAGAGTGGTTGGTGGATGCTGACGTGATGCAACCCGCCTCCCTAACGCATCCCAGACATGCTCCATGGTACGGAAGAACGGGCAGGCTACGTCATGCGTGCAATATCTTCCGTTTCCCAGAAAACATTAACCACCCATGCTCTACGAGGTTGAGCATTATCGTCTATCAATACAAAGTCTGGGCCCACAGCACGTCCTAACAACCGCACAACCCTAAGATCTCGTCACGATACCTGATATCAGTTAAACCTTGCCGATTCACCCGTATAATTTCGAGAAGAGGTGTTCGAGTGGTCAACATAATCCCTGGTCACAACATTTGGGATCATCCTCCATATCTGTCTCTTTCCACAATGTTTCGGTCCCAAAATCGAATTCCACTTTCCCTCCAGATGCGAATCCATCGAGAATCACTCGCCAGACCAAAACGGTGCTCATGTATCAAAAGAACATTGGTCCACTTTTCAGGCATGCTGACGACTTGACTCTAGACGTTCTCTTCTGTGAGAAGCGTCAGAGGTACACATACAGCAGGTCTCCGACAATAAAGGCCACTCTGCCGAAGCGTGCTGTAGACCGTTTGCCTCGCTGAACCATGTCCAGGGGATGCTGCGTGGTGAGATGCCGGTTTCTAGGCAGTACTAAGGCGGTACCGTCGTGTCCTTACAGTCAATGGGACTCTTTCTGATGTCACAAGTGGTCGGCCCTGTCCTCGTCTTCGGGATACAGTTTCGGTCTGTGTAGACTGTCGTCACATCCGAGAAACGACAGAATGATCCACATTACAACAAGTTTGCGACTGCCCTTCCATTTTTCCTCCGGTCCTCCACCACAGAGAGTCTGGTAGGTGTCTTCTCTATGCTATGCTGCACCGTCTGTGCCTGTCTACACAAGGATTGTGAATGTGGCAGTCACTGCCCCGTTTGATAGGTGCCCTGACATCATCGTCGGCGTGGTTGTCCGCTGACCGGAACCCAATTTTCCGTGCAAAACACGGTCGTACGGACATCTGTTGACAGTTTGTATAATTATATGGTGAATTAGTCCCAGGACAGGGAAATAGCAGATCGTTACTTTAATTTGGGACGCCACTGTACATTATTACACACGCACTGATCAGCCAGATGATTATGATCACCCACCTAATAGCGGCATCGATAACAGCGGCGGCGCGCCGTGGCATGGAAGCTATGAGGGCTTGTGGGTCGATGGAGGGAGTTGGCACGACGTCTGCACACGTAAGTCACCTAATTCGCGTAAATTCCGGTGAAGGGGCGATGAGCTATGACGCCACGTTGAATCACTCGCCAGATGTTTTCGATCGGGTTCAGATTTGGCGAGTTGGGGGGGCCAGTACATCAATTGGAACTCGCCACTGTCTACCTCGAACCTCTCGATCACAGTCCTGGCTTTGAGACATGGCGCATTATCTTGTTGAAAAGTGTCAATTCCGTCGGGAAACATGATCGTCATGAAGAGGTGTACGTGATCTGCCATCAGTGTGCGATACTCCTTGGCCGTCACGGTGCCTTACACGAGTTCCACTGGACCCGTGGCTGCCCACGTGAATATTCCCCAGAACCTAATGGAGCCGCCGCCAGCTTATCTCGTCCTGCAGTACATGTGTCAATAAGCTGTTCCGCCGGCAGACGACGGATTCACGTCGTCCCATCGGCATGATGAAGAAGGTATCGCGACTCATCAGACCATGCAACGCTCTGCCACTGTGCCAACGTGCAGCGCCGATGGTCACGTGACAATTTCAATTGTAGTTGCCGATGTGGTGGTGGTAGTAACATTAGCACATGCATCGGTCGTTGGGTGCAGAGACTCACCATTAGTAGTGTTCGGTGCACTGTGTGTTCATACGCACTTGTACTATGCCCAGCATTAAAGTCTGATGTTAGTTCCGCCACAGTTCGCCGCGTGTCCTGTTTTACCAGTCTGCCCAGCAATGACGTCCGACATCTGTAATGAGGGATGGCCGCCCGACCCCACGACGTCTGGAGTGTGGTGTCGTCAAGTGTTGAGACACACGACAAGTGGTGCAGTTTCCGAAATGCTCGTGCCGAGCCTCCCGACCTTCATAGTCTGATGTCTGTCAAATTCAGATATATCGTTCGCCTTCCCCATTGTGCACACGGACATAGCGCTCACGGATAATATATGTATCGTGCATGTGTCTGACTAGCGGTCATTCCTCACTCGGTGACTCTGCTGCTGCCTGGAGGGGTTTATATCTACAGAAGGTCAGTGGTCATGAAGTTCTGGCTGACCAGTCTGTGTGTGTCGCTTAGGACTGCACTGCATATAAAAGTTTTCGGGAGGCTTCTATGGTTCAAATGGCTCTGAGCACTATGGGGCTTAACTTCTGAGGTCATCAGTCCCCTAAAACTTAGAACTACTTAAACCTAAAAATGGTTCAAATGGCTCTGAGCACTATGGGACTCAACTGCTGAGGTCAGTAGTCCCCTAGAACTTAGAACTAGTTAAACCTAACTAACCTAAGGACATCACAAACATCCATGACCGAGGCAGGATACGAACCTGCGACCGTAGCGGTCTTGCGGTTCCAGACTGCAGCGCCTTTAACCGCACGGCCACTTCGGCCGGCTCTTAAACCTAACTAACCTAAGGACATCACACACATCCATGCCCGAGGCAGGATTCGAACCTGCGACTGTAGCGGTCGCGCGGTGCCAGATTGTAGCGCCTAGAACCGCTCGGCCACCAACCACCGGCGGAGGCTTCTATGCAGCAGTCCATCTCAAGTGGTCAGTGATGATAAGGAGGCGACAACCTGTTTGATATTGTTTTTGTTTTTATTTTACCCATTGGAAATGGTTGGTGAAAGCCTGCGACTGTAGAAACAATGGGGTTCTTCGTAATATAAGTTGTAATAAAATAAAACTCACGATTTCCTATTTATTTAGATTTTGCACGATACGTTTCGGGAAGTGATTCCAATTTTCAAAAGCGTTTTTGGTGCGTTTTGAAGACAAAATATTAAATGAAAAACTGTAAAATGAATCAATGAATTTCTTCAGATGCTTCGATAGTATACATAAACAAAAATAGTGATATGTAAAAATAAGTATATATAAGCAAATAAATAATGACATTATTCATAAAAATACCTCCTGTAGGGCAGAATAGTGGATAATAGTTCGTGGAGGACAAACACCGTTATTTCTGTTGACTATATGTAAAAACGTCTTTGTTTTTTGTTTTTTTACATTTGCTGTTTTCTTTGTATACTGTTCCCAGAAAATTGTATGTGATGTTTGTTTAGTACATTTGTGTTTATGTTCAAGTGGTCTATAAGAAATGAGTAGGGTGAAGCTGTTACGAATTCGTATAATATCGATCATTGATAAGAACTGCACGTATTTTTATATATTACAGTAAAGACAACAGAACAATGGAACACCTCACGCATCGAAAACATCACAAATAAATGGCACAAAAAACAAGAGAAACGCACTTGAAAATGGGAATCATTTCACGAAACGCGTTAAGAAAAATCGTGACTGATAGAAGAAAAAGTTATTTTATGATCAGTCCCATTATTTCGCATTAGTCTGATGATGAAGGGTCAGCTTAAGGAGACACTAATTGAGAGGCACCACTGAACTGTAGTCATTACCAGTTTTGTTTTTCCCCTTTTAAGAAACTCGTTATACATATACCTAAGTTTGAAACCACTGGCGTAGAGCTTGATACAAACAGAGGAAAGGTAAAGGTCACAAAGGCCAAGAGCAGATACGCTTTTGGTTAAAGCGGCATCGACTTGTTCCGCAGCATCTTCCGCTCACGAAGTTGTTCTTTGTCGAGTCACGCACGAGTTTACGTCTGCGGCGACAGGTTAATGAAGGCAGCGAGAATAAAAGGACCGGCTATTCTTTATGTGACAGAGTAACGAGAAGCGAGCCGCTGCTGGGGGGAAACAGGAGGACAGAGCTGATGGGCGGAAGTGCGCGGGCCTGCAGCGCCGAGGTAATTAGAGGATAAATCACGCGTGCTCGCGGCTGGACAGTCAGCAGGCGTCCTAGTCACGGCACAGCAGTATCGCATCAGTATGGAAATGCGAGTCCCGACGTAATGCACACACGCTGGCCTGACGCCGAAACTGTGTGCGGCGGTGGCCGAGCGGTTCTAGGCGATACAGTCCGGAAACTCGCGACCGTTACGGTCGCAGGTTCGAATCCTGCCTCGGGCATGGACGTGTGTGTGATGTCCCTAGGTTAGTTAGGTTTAAGTAGCTCTAAGTTCTAGGGGACTGATGACCTCAGAAGTTAAGACCCATAGTGCTCAGAGCCATTTGAACCATTTGTGTGCGGCGGCTGGAAGGTACCGCTCGCTGTCCAGGAAGAGGAAGAGCGTCTAGATCCAGCTTGTTCCTGAGACACGCATACGCACACACACACACACACACACACACACACACACACACAAGAGAGAGAGAATTTTTCATTTGTCTCTCACAGTACTACCTACTTGAACCCCTCGTACCGACCAGATAATTTGGAAGAAATGATACACGAAAATAACAACGTTTAATGAAATTGCATTTTGGGATCGTTCATGTTTAAATGTTGCAGATAGTTCATTTGCAGTAAGACGTGTACACCGGGCAGTTAAAATGCCACGACCGCTAACTCGCAGATGCTCTCAACAATAATAAAAAAGTTAATGGTAATAACGAATCCTTCGTGGTCAACAAAGACTGTACATAACGTTATTATACTGCCCTCGGTTTTCTCGCTTACTCAGTGCTATGCCAGGTGAAGCAGAAATTTATCACAGCTGTGATAAAATAATTCGTGATAGTGATTACGAAATTAACAATTACCATTCAGTAGAGTGCTTCTATTCTCTGTCTAAGTGGTGTAGTAGTACGTTAAGTTACAACTAAAAATTAATTCTATTGTTCTACTTATTAGAAATATAAATATAGAAGAAGCATTTACTACGAACTAAAGATCTGCATAGTGTTCAGGTAATAACTACGAGGCTGCATCCGAATAAATTCCAATTAATTAGACACTGAGGTGATAAAAGTCATGGTATAGCGATATGCACGTATACAAATGGCGGTAGTATTATATACACAACGTGGAAAACGGCAATGCATTGGCGGAGCAGTCATTTGTGTTCAGGTGATTCATAGCCGCACGAAGGGAATTAACAGACTTTGAACGCGGAATGGTAGTTGGAGCTAGACGCATCGGTCATTTCATTTCGGAAATAGTTCGGGAATTCTATATTCCGAGATCCACAGTGTCAAGAGCGTACCGAGAATACCAAATTTCTGGCATTACTTCTCCCCGAGTGCAACGTAGTGGCCGACGAACTTCACTGAACGACCGAGAGCAGCACCGGCGTTTCCGTAGAGTTGTGAGCGCTGACAGCCGACCAACACTACTTGAAATAATCTCAGAAATCAATATGGGACGTACAACGAACGTATGTGTTAGGACAGTGCGGCGAAATCTGGCGTTAATGAGCTACGGCAGCAGACAATCGACGCGAGTGCCTTTTGCTAGCAGCACGACATCGCCTGCACTGCCTCTCCAGGATTCGTGACCATAGCGGGTGGACCCTAGACGATTGGAAAACCGTGACCTCATCAGAGGAGTCCCGATGTCAGTTGCAGCGCAGACCCCACGAAGCCATGGACCCAAGCTGTCAACAGGGCACTCTGCAAACTGGAGGCGCTCCATAATAGCGTGGACTGTCTTCACACGGAACAGACTGGATCCTCTGGTCCAACTGGACCTATCACTGACTGGAAATCTTTATATTCGGCTACTTGGAGACCATCTGCGGCTATTCATGGACGTCATGTTCCTAAGCAATGGATGACAATGCGCCCTGTCCCCGGGCCACATTTGTTCGCGATTGGTTTGAGAAACATTCTAGCCAATTAGAGCGAATGAATTGGCTACCCGGATCGCCCGACATGAATCCCATCGAACATTTGTGCAGCATAATCGAGAGGTCAGTTCGTGCCCAAAATTATGCACCGGCAACACTTTCGGAATTATGGATGTCTATAGAGGCAGCACGGGTCAATATTTCTCCAGGGGACTGCAGTGGACTTCCAACAACTTGTTGAATCCATACTCTCTCCAGTTGCTGCACTACGTCGCGTAAAATGAGGTCCGACACGATATGAGGAGGTATCCCGTAACTATTGTCATCTCAGCGTACTGAAAAAAATTGACTTTATTACTTTGTAAACACAGCTGGTCGAATTTAGACCACAAGAGATGGTTTGGTTTGGTTTGTGGGATTAAAAGGACCAGACTGCTATGGTCATCGGTCACTTAGACCACAGGAGATACTGATTTTATACACACCAGAAAGTACACAAGTGTTTCACTGTGTTCTCATTTCTGTGTTAATACTGAATAATAGCACGTGTTTTGTATAAAACCCGCTGTAACTGCTGATAACTAATAAGAAGTCACATACCGCAGTGTAATATCAGCGTATAAAAAAGTTGCACTTATATCCGGAATCGAACTCTAGTATTCTAACGCAAAATTCTACCCACTGTAACTACCGGGCAGCACTGATACACATTGGTGAATGAAAATATTTGTCGGAGATATGACTGCAGTGTCGCCAAATTGTCTTTCTTTGACATTAATTTTCTAGCGAAAATATGAGTGGGAGGAATTTTGATAAAGAAAAGATTTGGAAATTTGTGGTAAGTTACTATGGGACCAAACTGCTGAGATCATCGGTCCCTAGGCTTACACACTAATTAAACTAACTTACGCTAAGGACAATACACACACCCATACTCGAGAGAGGACTCGAACCTCCGACGGGAGGGGGGAGAGCGAACCGCGACAAGACGACCTAGACCGCGCACGGCTTTGATACAGACATTTTTGTACTGTTAGTATACATGGAATCGAGCTGTGACGTTCGACCGCACGAATTGTGGTGCACCCGGTATACTTTCTAAGTTTCTAGGGGAAAAAACCGTAATGTCATGCTAATAGAATTTATTAAAAAGAGTTACAGTTTTTGAGATTGAGTGTGGGTCTCGTCCGTGCCATGACTTTCGCATGTACGTTTTATTTCTGTGTTATCTTGATCAATTCTGTTTCTAATTTTTAAGTACGACTGTCCACCTTACCCCAACTTCCAGCCAGTTTATACAGTTCTTCATACATATCACTACTGCGATTCTTGACTATCATTCTATGGCTGACAATTGTGCCACCGAGCGAGGTGGCGCAGTGGTTAGACACTGCACTCGCATTCGGGAGGACTACGGTTCAATCCCGCGTCCGGCCATCCTGATTTAGGTTTTTCCGTGATTTCCCTAAATCGCTCCAGGTAAATGCCGGGATGGTTCCTTTGAAAGGGCACGGCCGACTCCCTTCCCCGTCCTTCCCTAATCCAATGAGACCGATGACCTTGCTGTCTGGTCTCCTTCCCCAAACAACCCAACCCAGCCTGTGCCAACTACCTTTGCGTAGTGGTGAGGCACTAAACGTAATCGGGAGAGCAGCGGTTCCAATCCCCGTTCACACATCCTACGTTTCCGCGATTTCCCTACATAAGCACGAAAAATGAGTCACCCGCTATTCCAAATAGTGCTAGACATTTGCTGTAGGACTCAGATCTGATGACTTGGTGGGCCAGTGTAGGTGCCGTACGCCTGGGTGTCAGTCAACCAGGAACGTAACGAGCAGTCCTGGAAAACGGCTGCCATCGTCTAGGAAGGCGTGAGCGTCAACAGCGTACTCATCACGAAGAAGCACAAGAAAGGGGAACACTTCGTCACCGAGAATGTTAAAATAAAGGAGTGTGCCAACGCCACCGCCCGCAAAACATTATGAGCCAACGCCGGCCTGAACGACAGCTTCCACATAGCGCGGACTGAACAATTCATTGGGCTTTGGGTGCGTTCAACGACTCTGGCACCACTGCAAAAAACAGAAAACTCGTGGCTCCTGGGACCACACTACACGCTTCCTGTAAGCTACTGTACAGTTTCTGCTTTTTTTCCCACTGGAGACGTGAAATTTAATTTGCCACTATGAGCAGGTACCCGACTATAAATCTCCGCTTCAAGCAGTTTCCTTGGCAACTGGTTGACATGTACCTGCATTCACTGCCAGCGGCAATTCCCGTCGGGCTAGAAACAGACTGTCGTCCCGGTTCTTGCCGGTAAGGATGGTACTACGACCACTGTTCTTACGTATTGTTGCGTGATTGCGAGTAGTACACGCATATTCCTTGTAGACACCTCGGACACTCCGTACTGATATACCAACAAACCGGTGATCCTCATTCGCAGCGAGACGACAAACGCGTCCAAAAGGCTAGTTCACACTGGGTCAGTAATTTAGTCAAGTAGCGAGTGATTAGTAGCTCTTCTTGACGGCTAAACGGCAAGTAAGCAAGTGCGCCTTCACACATGATTCTGTTGGCAGTCAAGTATTGGCTGTTAAGTGTGCACCGTAAGATGATTCGCATAGCGAGGGTTATACAACTCGCAGCGACGGTTACACTGGGCGAGGTGGAAGAACAGACCGAAACCGCTAGGAAGAAGAAGAGCAAGTGGGTGCGATAATTGATTTGCATGGAGCATCCAATGTGCTTCTGAAGAATCTCGCAACTGAAGACCCAAACTAATACTTTTCAGCACCGAGAATGTCATAAAGTTGCTTCAGTTTTCTGTTCGAGAAAGTCTGCAGCAAAATCCAATGTACTGATGCTTATCTAGGAGAACTCATACCTCCAGAATGAAAACTGCAGGCAGTGTTGTACCTTCCTGGTGCCGGCCGCGGTGGCCGAGCGGTTCTAGGCGCTCCAGTCCCGAATAGCGCTGCAGCTACGGTCGCAGGTTCGAATCCTGCTTCGGGCATGGATGTGTGTGATGTCCTTAGGTTAGTTAGGTTTAAGTAGTTCTAAGTTCTAGGGAACTGATGACCTCAGATGTTGAGTACCATAGTGCTCAGAGGCATTTGTTCAAAATGGTTCAAATGGCTCTGAGCACTATGGGACTTAACATCTATGGTCATCAGTCCCCTAGAACTTAGAACTACTTAAACCTAACTAACCTAAGGACAGCACACAGCACCCAGTCATCACGAGGCAGAGAAAATCCCTGACCCCGCCGGGAATCCAACCCGGGAACCCGGGCGTGGGAAGCGAGAACGCTATCGCACGACCACGAGATGCGGGCAGAGCCATTTGTACCTTCCTGATACTGGGTGTAGTTAAAAGACGCTGACACACCTCTTTCGGTTAGGAAAGTCAACTATTTCTTTATTCCTTGGAGATGTTTGTGATGCTACTAATGAAGTGCTAAGGGTAAGGTCTGAAAAATAGTGTCATACGGTTCTCTGTATTTATTATTCATTTTTAAAATAATTATTGTAAGATAAAACAAAACGTGTTTTAAGACCAGACTTTATTACACAACATCAAAAGAAATCAAGATTATCATTTGTCATTCCTGAAGCTGAGAACGTCTGTTGGAGAATGTGTAGAGTTCAGTGACGGATGAGAAGCATGAGTTCCTGTTTCCTTATATCTTGACGCTTCTTGTTGCGAGTTTAGTGTATTCTGGCAGTATGTGATACTTCCCCATGCGTACGAGAGTTGTCTCTCTCCCATGTTCAGTGCACTTGCGGTGGAGTTGTTGCTTTCTTGACTTGGAAGATAAGGTGAAGGCGAAACCATCTAAGCGTAGGTGATGATCTTCATTCGGTTTTCCTCACCGCCATTTTGTAATACATGCTATCCACGAATCTTGTTTTAGATACAGTTTCAAGTGCTCTTACGCCTACAGAGACAACAGCAATGGTAACGATTTCAGCTGGAGTGCAACGCGTTTCTGAACACACTGAATTCGGTTTCTTCAAACGAAAAACTTTTAAACTTTTAATTTTCTTTTTAATCTCCTTCTCCGGGAACCCCGGTGTTTCCATCGCGTTTTCCAGCTCTGTGATTCCAGTTTACCTGGCTGCTTTACTTTTGTGCAGTGGACACTGCACGTTCCACAATTACTTCTGTTCTACGTAATGGGAAACAATCTTAACCGCAGTATGGTCAAGCCAACGGGTCGTGTTGCTGATCCACAAGAAACAGACGACTGAAAAAGGGAGAGTGGAACGAAGACAGGAGTAATGCGCGCCACTAAACAGACTGCGTTCCCACATGCCCTGTGACGCGCCAGCTGTATGTGAACTCATGGGAAAACCTATAGTTCACAACACATCCGCCTAACGTGACGTCATACTGACGTCACACGCTGTGTCGAAGACGGCAAAGCAGTCTATCTGCTTCCATGATCATTCTTTTCACAATACCTGAGGGGAACGTCATGTTTGAAAACAATAACATTCACCTCAATTAGAGACTTCCTCTTCACTGCATGGTACGTTAACCTCGAAGTTACGTCATTTATAAATATATTAAGTTCTGCATTCATGTGGACTGGGCTGTAGAGGAGAGAGAAATTAAAATATTGGCAAGAATTAACTCGGAAGCTTACTGAAAAACTTGTACTATTTTTTCTAAGACGCCTTCATCAACCCCGAAAGTGACACGACATACTAATAAAAAAAATCTGAAGCCAGAATCCATTTAGCGTATACATTCAACATTGTTCATTAAGGTGTCTCAACAAAATAAGCTTCTTTTTAGAAACTCTGAAATCTAGTTTCAGAAGCTGCTCTGTAGTTAGAACGGGTGGGTAGCCATTCTTGCAGACCAGTTAAAGCAGTAGCTCATTGGAATGAATAACTGCTGTTTCAATACACTGATCCCTCGAAAACGTGTCGGTATTGGTGAAATCTGTTGTAATAAAATTACGAAAGACGTCATATTGTTAGTTAAAGATGTAGTTTAATTGAAGATGGTTGGTTGGTTGATATGGGGAAGGGAACCAAACAGCGAGGTCATCGGCCCCATTGCATTTTGGAAGGAGGGGGAAGGACGTCAGCCGTGCCCTTTCAAAGGAACCATCCCGGCATTTGCCTGAACCGATTTAGGGAAATCATTGAAAACCTAAATCAGGATGGCCGGACGCGGGTTTGAACCATCGTCCTCCCAAATGTGAGTCCAGTTTTAGTTGAAGACTTTGTCAAAGGAGTACCCTAAAACACCTAGATCGTAAATTCGTCAGATTACCTTCCATTCGAAGAGCGGTTGCACTCAGCGACTGTTATACTGACTTGAAAATTACAGATTGCAGCAATCATTCGTCCTTTTTAAATTTTACTATGCAGATCTAGATTTCGGGTAGAAGCTAGCCATTCTCACTGCACTATTATTTCCGCTCAAAGCTAAGACCCTGTTGATCGGGCTTCACCCTGTTGATCATTGAATCAGCTCGTAAATTTTCTTTTATACTGTATAGATGCCTGAGACTAAGTTACCTTTTTAATTCTTTTGCAAATGTGTTAAGATCCTCTATGCCTTTTATCTGAGTTGTATTTTGTTTTACCAGTTAACCAACTTATTTTGAATGACATCGAATATTACACTGTATAGTTCTATTAACTTAATAAGATAGTTCCAGAACCTTTTAGAAACGTGAAGATGAGAAAAGAAATTATCAGATGCTCCAAGACGTGCAAGCTACACTGCACTCCGTTCCTCAACTTTTATAACCACTTGGCCTGCACCGCGACCAATTACCGAAAGTTTGCTTTTTGTACTGTAACTTAGATCTCATGAAGGCTTTAACCGCCAATGTGCCACTATGTGACGTTTAATTATGACAAACTCTTACCAAGATGACGTGCTTTTATAAATCTTGTGTGTCACTGTCGTGAAACAGCATACTTTCATGACACGCAAGTTACAATACGAAACTACCGAATGTGGTGCTTCCTAATCACTCAGCATGGAATGTTAACGACATTCGGTAGCATTTCCTACGCTCTTCGATAAGTGCGGAGGACGTCAAACTGATGTGTTGTTTGTACAAAACCTTGCGAACTGTAGTTTACCCAAGCTGAGGTGCGAGGAAGCTACTTGATCGATTATTATCTACACCACCTAGATGAAAAGGGCGAACAACTGCGAGATTTTAAGTTGTGACGTCAGCGAGAAGAGGTGAAAGTCGACAGCTGTCTTATATTGTATCAACTAAGTGTTGCGTACAAAAAAAAAAAAAAAAAAAAAAAAAATTGTTCTGATATGTGATCGTTACGAGCTTGTTATTTAAATGCACAGTAATCATATTGTATGTTGCTACGTGCTGTTTGTACGAGTTTAACGCAACATAATATGCGTTTATGCAGTTTTATCTTCATTGCGTGTGTTGCGTACCAAAAGGTAATGGAAATTAAACAGCAGAAAACAAGGTTAAAGTTTCCTAAAGTCGACGTAATGAGACGAAAATGGTTTCATTCAATTCTAAGGCAGGATTTCGCAGTTGCTGATTATTCAGAGGTAAGTTTTGTTTTGAATGCAATTTAGTAATGGGTGGTTTATTTTTTATTCTTTTTTTATTATTTGCCGGATCATTTAGCTTCAATGTACTGTATAATGATTAATGTACTTGACTGTTCATTTTTCAATTGAGTCACGAGCATTTCAGCGCTAACGACATTATCTACGACGTATCTGCCAGATATATAAAAACCATAACTGATCCACTTTAGAAAGCACGACTTTATTCAAATGTTGTACCAGGCATTTTTCTGACCAGTACAGGTTACCGATCCTAAGCTGCAGGAAAGAGAAGAACGTTGGAGAGGGCAGTATTGCAGGAAAGCATCGAGACTGGTGCAGCTAGCCATAAGAATCTTTAATACACACACCAAAAAAGTTTTGCATCACCTCGGTTCAGAGGGTTCCAGAAGCTGTACAGAAAATTGGAATACAGATCAACATAAATATCATTTACGCCCTTTTTATTGCTCATGGAAACAACACATTGCATGTTGTACCACCATACAGCGAGACCTTCAGAGCCGCGCGTGGTAGCCGCGCGGTCTTCGGCGTCTTGTCACGGTTCGCGCTCCCCCCGCCGGAGATTCGGGTCCTCTCTTGGGAATGGGTGTGTGTTATCTGTGTTATCCTTAGCGTAAGTTAGTGTACGTAGTGCGTAAGCTTAGGGATCGATGACCTCAGTAGTTTGGTCCCATAGCACTTACCATAAATTTCCAAATTTCCAGAGCTTCAGAGGTGGTGATCCAGATTGCTGGCCGTTGTGGCCGAGCGGTTCTAGGAGCTTCAGTCCGGAACCACGCGGCTGCTACGGTCGCAGGTTCGAATCCTGCCTCGGGCATGGATGTAAGTGATGTCCCTAGGTTAGTTAGGTTTAAGTAGTTCTAAGTTCTAGGGGACTGATGACCTCAAATGTTAAGTCCCATAGTGCTTAGAGCTATTTGAGCCATTTGAACCAGATTGCTGTACACACCGGTACCTATAATACCCAGCAGTAGGTAGCGGTCATCCACTGCAGTAGTAGCCCTTGGGCGGCCAGAGCGAGGTATGTCATCGACAGTTCTTGTCACTCTGCATCACCTCCATGTCCGAACAACATCGCTATGGTTCACTCCGAGACGCCTGGACACTTCCCTTATTAAGAGCCCTTCCTGACACAAAATAACAATGCGGACTCGATCGAACCACGGTATTGTCCGTATAGGAACGGCTGAATTACAGACAACACGAGCCGTGTACCTCCTTCCTGGTGAAATGACTGAAACTGATCGGCTGTCGGACCCCCTCCGTCTAATAGACGCTGCTCATGCGTGGTTGTTTACATCTTTGGGCGGGGTTAGTGACATCCTCTGAACAGTAAAAGGGACTGTGTCTGTGATACAATATCCACAGTCAACGTCTACCTTCAGAAGTTCTGGGAACCCGTGTGATGCGAACCTTTTTTTGACGTGTGTAGAATTTCGTGTAACAGCCTTCAGGGCCTGAGAGATAAAATTAATGGTATACCTTTGCAGAAGAACTGTGTGAAAATAGAGAAGGAAGATTGTATTACTTTTATGTGTATCACCTATCTGTGCAGTCTCATTACTTAGCTTATACACTCCTGGAAATGGAAAAAAGAACACATTGACACCGGTGTGTCAGACCCACCATACTTGCTCCGGACACTGCGAGAGGGCTGTACAAGCAATGATCACACGCACGGCACAGCGGACACACCAGGAACCGCGGTGTTGGCCGTCGAATGGCGCTAGCTGCGCAGCATTTGTGCACCGCCGCCGTCAGTGTCAGCCAGTTTGCCGTGGCATACGGAGCTCCATCGCAGTCTTTAACACTGGTAGCATGCCGCGACAGCGTGGACGTGAACCGTATGTGCAGTTGACGGACTTTGAGCGAGGGCGTATAGTGGGCATGCGGGAGGCCGGGTGGACGTACCGCCGAATTGCTCAACACGTGGGGCGTGAGGTCTCCACAGTACATCGATGTTGTCGCCAGTGGTCGGCGGAAGGTGCACGTGCCCGTCGACCTGGGACCGGACCGCAGCGACGCACGGATGCACGCCAAGACCGTAGGATCCTACGCAGTGCCGTAGGGGACCGCACCGCCACTTCCCAGCAAATTAGGGACACTGTTGCTCCTGGGGTATCGGCGAGGACCATTCGCAACCGTCTCCATGAAGCTGGGCTACGGTCCCGCACACCGTTAGGCCGTCTTCCGCTCACGCCCCAACATCGTGCAGCCCGCCTCCAGTGGTGTCGCGACAGGCGTGAATGGAGGGACGAATGGAGACGTGTCGTCTTCAGCGATGAGAGTCGCTTCTGCCTTGGTGCCAATGATGGTCGTATGCGTGTTTGGCGCCGTGCAGGTGAGCGCCACAATCAGGACTGCATACGACCGAGGCACACAGGGCCAACACCCGGCATCATGGTGTGGGGAGCGATCTCCTACATTGGCCGTACACCACTGGTGATCGTCGAGGGGACACTGAATAGTGCACGGTACATCCAAACCG
Source organism: Schistocerca piceifrons (assembly GCF_021461385.2). NCBI lineage: Eukaryota > Metazoa > Arthropoda > Insecta > Orthoptera > Acrididae > Schistocerca > Schistocerca piceifrons. Next base: position 82,089,547 of record NC_060142.1, on the reverse strand, counting down.
TCATCGAACCCATCGTTCTACCATTCCTAGACCGGCAAGGGAACTTGCTGTTCCAACAGGACAATGCACGTCCGCATGTATCCCGTGCCACCCAACGTGCTCTAGAAGGTGTAAGTCAACTACCCTGGCCAGCTAGATCTCCGGATCTGTCCCCCATTGAGCATGTTTGGGACTGGATGAAGCGTCGTCTCACGCGGTCTGCACGTCCAGCACGAACGCTGGTCCAACTGAGGCGCCAGGTGGAAATGGCATGGCAAGCCGTTCCACAGGACTACATCCAGCATCTCTACGATCGTCTCCATGGGAGAATAGCAGCCTGCATTGCTGCGAAAGGTGGATATACACTGTACTAGTGCTGACATTGTGCATGCTTTGTTGCCTGTGTCTATGTGCCTGTGGTTCTGTCAGTGTGATAATGTGATGTATCTGACCCCAGGAATGTGTCAATAAAGTTTCCCCTTCCTGGGACAATGAATTCACGGTGTTCTTATTTCAATTTCCAGGAGTGTATTATGACTGATGATCATTTGGAAGTGGACGTCTATTCAAAAGAAGTTTAATCAAAATTATAGTCACTGAATTTGTTCCTGAAGTTGTGCTCGTAATGTGAATACAACTGACTGCGATGTGCATGCCTGAATGTTTTTGTATAAAAATATTATTTGGAAATATGTGAATATTTTACCAAAGAACTACCGTACACTTAAAAGTGCCCCTAGATGTTCGTAACAGTTTATACGCGCGAAAATAACGCATTTTTTCAAAGACGTCAGCAGTTTTGGTTACAAATGTGCTAGTCATGTTGTGTATGCAGTTCACGAAATTAATCGCAGTTACGCGTTCTTTATTGTTTTTTCCACATTTACACACAACTACACACTGTTAACTAACCTCAGTCAGGTATCAACTCAAAAATCGGCACTTTTAGGAGCCACACGATTCTTTTGATATTGGGTGCTTTACATTAGGATCGCCCCTTGGCTATGACGTCCCGATATGCTTGTTTGGGCTTGTCTCTAGGTGGCGTTGTTACTATTCAACTTACTACATCGGGCCGGCTAATCCGTTTTGCTTACCAATTTCGCTATACAGTTTCGTGCACATACTTTTAGTAACTAAATCATTCGCTACTTGACTAAGTTACCGGCATAGTGTGAACCATGCTGTAAGCAAAATGCGACTTCATTCCCCATCCTAAGGCTACGCTAAGGCTCTAATACCCTTTACGGCGCTGGTACGTTAAACCCTCTCTGTCTGACACACACACACACACACACACACACACACACACACACACACAGATATCCTCACGGCCTTTCATCTGGCTCCGCCTGCCCGCTCCGCTAAGGACGCGCGTCGCCGTCGCATCGCATCGCCTTGAAAGCCCTCTCCACTGGGGCCCTGATTACCGCGGCAGCGAGCAACAGTCTGTGGGGGCCACTACCACCTCGTCACATTCACCAGTAGGCTGCCGAGAGGACTCATTCAGCTCACCGCCAGAGACGTGCGGGCTGATACTGTTCATGTAATTAGTTCTCCGGTAATTGCGGCTCTGGTGGCGTGAAAGACAGCGACGCCAGTTGTAGAGAAAGACGCGCAGATCGGCGGCGCCAAAGGCTTAAAGAAGGCGTCGCGACAGGGTTCGCTGCGCCAGCCGGCTCGAAGGTTACTACGTCGCTAAACAAATCGCACGACGCCGATACGTGTAAAACCGCGGCTGAAAGGATGCGGGTGCTGAACTACGACTAGCACATCAGTAAGGCGTTCTTTCCCTGTCCGCGACCACGAATGAGGCACGGCGTACCAAGGGCACTGGTCGTGGTATGGCTTTAGTGGCGAAATCATATTCCAGAGACGATTTTAAGATCTAGATTACAAAGGACATCGAAAAAATACATGGTGTTTCACAAGACAAACTCTTAAGGTCTGTAGAGAAGACTTAAGAGACAAAATTTTGTCATGTAATGCAGAAACGTACCGTTTGGACGCAAAATAAGTTTAAAGAACTTACTACTTCCCGATCACCAGTGGTCTGCCCTTCATGGGAACAAGCTCTGGGGAATTGAACCTTTCCCTGCGGCTTGGCCACCCTCCTCTCACCCTCTCCCCAGGAAGGGACCATTTTAGCTAGGTTGCGTATTGGGCACTGTCTTTTTACCCATCGCCATTTGTTAAGTGGTGATCCCCCACCACTTTGATCCACTGTCAGCAACCTTTGACTGTTCGCCATTTTCTGAGCCGAATGCACTTTTTTTGAAACAATTAAGTTTGTGGCACAACTTGACTAGAAGAAGGGATCAGTTGGCAGGACATGTTCTCAGGGATCGAGGGATCACCAATTTGGTATTGGAGGGCAGCGTGGAGGGTAAAAATCGTAGAGGGAGACCAAGAGATGAATACACTAAGCAGATCCAGATGGATGTAGGTTGCAGTAGATACTGGGATATGAAGAGGCTTGCACAGGATAGAGTAGCATGGAGAACTGCATCAAACCAGTCCCTGGACTGAAGACCACAAGAAGAGCAAGAACGTTGTAATTTATGTTTGCCGTCTGAGGTATCGGCCGGTTTAGCAAATGATGCGAGGGCTGCTGAATACGATTTACTTTTTATCCGCAGTAGCAATATGGCGAAGGAAATTTACACCGAAGCGCCAAAGAAACTGGTATAGGCATGCGTATTCAAATACAGAGATATGTAAACAGGCAGAATACGGCGCTACGGTCGGCAACGGCTATATAAGACGACTAGTGTCTGGCGCAGTTGTTAGATCGGTTACTGCTGCTACTATGGCGGGTTGACAAGATTTATGTGAGTTTGAACGTGGTGTTACAGTCGGCGCACGTGCGATGGGACACAGTATCTTTGAGGTAGCGATGAAGTGGGGATTTTCCCGTATGAATATTTCACGAGCTTACCGTGAATATCATGAATCCGATAAAACATCAAATCTCCGACATCGCTGTGGCCGGAAATGATACTGCAATAAACGAGCCAACGATAGCTGAAGAGAATCATTCAACGTCTCAGAAGTGCAACCCTTGCTGCAGATTTCAGTGCTGGGCCATCGAAAAATGTCAGCCTGCGAACCATTCAACGAAACATCGTCGATATTGGATTTCGCAGCTAAAGGCCCACTCGTGTACCCTTGATTACTGGGCCCGTCAACACCGACACTGGACTGTTGATGACTGGAAATATGTTGCCTGGTTGCCCTAGTCTCGTTTCAAATTGTGTCGAGTGGATAGACGTGCACGGGCATGGAAACAACCTCATGAATCCGTGGACCCTGCATGTAAGCAGGGGATTGTCCAAGCTTGTGGGGCTCTGTAATGGCGTGGGCGTGTGCAGTTGGGGTGATATGGGATCCATGATGGGGCACCTGATACGTCTAGATACGACTCTGACAGGTGGCACGTACGTAAGCATCCTGTCTGATCACCTGCATCTATTCATGTCCATTGTGTATTCCGACGGACTTGGCCAATCCCAGCAGGGCAATGTGACACCTCAAAGGTCCAGAATTGCTACAGAGTGGTTTCAAGAACACTCTTCTGAGTTTAAACAGTTCCGATGGTCAGCCAAACTCCGCAGACATAAACATTACTGAGCATATCTGGGATGCCTTGCAACGTGCTGTTCAGAAGAGATCTCCACCCCCTCTTAGTCTTACAGATTGATGGACAGCCCCGCAGGATTCATGGTGTCCAGACATTAGTCGTATCCATGCCGAGTTGCGGCACTTCTGCGTGTTCCCCGGGGCCCTACACGAATTAGGCAGGTGTACCAGTTTCTTTGGCTCTTCAGTGTAATTTTTAGTTCAGGACCTCCACTGTCTCTATGGCGCACTTTATGGCTCTTTCTCCAAGAAAATGTTCCTGTTTTTTAGCTGTCTTTCCGTCGACTGGGCTTAACGTGTAGTTGCTTTTAACTCCGTTTTCGCCTTCGTGTTCTACGGTTCTGATATGTGCTAGTATGACCTTCGATGTTTTTGCGTTCTGAAACAAAACAAAATAGAACAGAGTGAAAAAGGGCCACGTTATCGGTCTCTGTTGTAATTATGGCACCGCATACAAACAATTTTCGCCCGACTACAACAGCGGCTAGGAGAATCTTAAGGAACGAGCTCGACGTTTTCCTCAAAGCTGGTTCACACTATGCCAGTAATTGTGGCGAGTGGTTTAGTAACTAACTGGGAGGGTTGGCTGGCTATGGTGTTCCACGGACGTGCCGCACCCTCTTCTCTGAAGAGGACGAGACAACGAGTACCCTAAACACTGCTGCTGCACAGTGCCCTGGTCAGATCTCACTGTCCCCGCTGTGTGCGCACCACACAGCACAAGATCTGAAAGCTGTCCGATCTTCACACTGACTTCACAAACAAACTGTACATTCCCGGAAATGGTTTCCATATCAGAACTTTACCTACCAAATCCCCTCTACAACCCCCAGAAGCTTGTAACAGGTACTGTGAAAAACCTTCTCCTTCTCGATTTCTTTATGCTAGCTAAAAGCTTAGCTAATGATTTTTTGTGCACCGAGTTAATATCTGACTACTGGTATATTCCTAACACGTACCGCTTTGTCACAGTATGACTTCTTTGTAAACTAGAGAAATAGCAAAATACGTGTAACTAGAGTGAGAAATACACTATTGGCCATTAAAATTGCTACATCACGAAAATGACGTGCTACACACGCGAAATTTGACCGACAGGACGAAGATGGTGTCATATGCAAATGATTAGCTTTTCACAGCATTCACACAAGGTTGGTGCCTGTGGCGACACCTACAACGTGCTGACATGAGGAAAGTTTCCAACCGATATCTCACACACAAACAGCAGTTGACCGGCGTTGCCTGGTGAAACGTAGTGATGCCTCGTGTAAGGAGGAGAAATGCGTACCATCTCGTTTCCGACTTTGATAAAGGTCGGATTGTAGCCTATCGCGATTGCGGTTTATCGTATCGCGACATTGCTGCTCGCGTTGGTCGAGATCCAATGACTGTTAGTAGAATATGGAATCCGTCGGTTCAGGAGGGTAATACGGAACGCCGTGCTGGATCCCAACGGCCTCGTATCACTAGCAGTCGAGATGACAGGCATCTTATCCGCATGGCTGTAACGGATCGTATAGCCACGTCTCGATCCCTGAGTCAACAGATAGGGACGTTTGCGAGACAACAACCATCTGCATGAACAGTTCGACGACGTTTGCAGCAGCATGGACTACCAGCTCGGAGACCATGGCTGCGATTACCCTTGATGCTGCATCAGAGACAGGAGCGCCTGCGATGGTGTACTCAACGACGAACCTGGATGCACGAATGGCAAAACGTCATTTTATCGGATGAATCCAGGTTCCGTTTACAGCATCATGATGGTCGCATCCGTGTTTGGCGATACCGCGGTGAATGCACATTGGAAGCGTGTATTCGTCATCGCCATACTGGCGTATCACCCGGCGTGATGGTATGGAGTGCCATTGGTTACACGTCTCTGTCACCTCTTGTTCGCACTGACGCCACTTTGAACAGTGGACGTTACATTTCAGATGTGTTACGACCCGTGGTTCTACCCTTCATTCGATCCCTGCGAAACCCTACACTTGAGCAGGATAATGCACGACCGCATGTTGCAGGTCTTGTACGGGCGCTTCTGGATACAGAAAACGTTCGACTGCTGACCTGGCCAGCACATCTCTCACCAATTGAAAACGTCTGGTCAATGGTGGCCGAGCAACTGGCTCGTCACAATACGCCAGTCACTACTTTTGATGAACTGTGGTATCGTGTTGAAGCTGCATGGGCAGCTGTACCTGCACACGCCATCACTCTCTGTTTGACTCAATGCCCAGGCGTAGCAAGGCCGTTATTACGGCCAGAGGTGGTTTTTCAGGGTACTGATTTCGCAGGATCTATGCACCCAAATTGAGTGAAAATGTAATCACATGTGAGTTCTAGTACAATATATTTGTCCAATGAATACCCGTTTATCATCTCCATTTCTTCTTTGCGTAGCAATTTTAAGGGCCAGTAGTGCAGAATTACTGTTTTCCAGTCACTTTGCAACTAAGAAGCGTACAACTTTTTGTGCTGTTTATTTACATGTACATTCGTTATTTCCTGCAAGGAAACAAGGAGGACGAGGCTGATAACTATGAAGTCATGCTGCAGGTTTTGTTTACTTTACTTGCCCATAACGTGGCTCTGTTGTATTGTATTTAAATTGTCCCATGACAGAACGTGCTATGAATCAACAACATGACGGTGCACCGTCTCACTTCAGTGTGGATATCCGCAACCATCTCAGTGCTGTATTTTCTGGTCCCTGGATTGGAAGGGGAGGTTCCATCCATGGGCTGCGAAGTCACTTGACCTGAATCCCCTTCATTACTTCCTATGTCACTTGTGTATGAGACCCCAGTGGGTACAGAGATGGAAGCAGTTGTCAGAATTGTAGCTGCCTGTGATGTGATTCGAAACACACCAGGGACATCTGTCAGGGTGCGTCAGAATCTAGTTCGCCAATGTCATGCTTGCACTGAGGTCGATGGCTGTCAGTTTCTGCACATTTTGTAAGATATAGTACAAATGGTACGTTCGTTGTGGTAAGGATAGTATTCTCAGTTAACTGTAACTAATGTAAATAAAAAAGTAGAGAGTAATGTGATTTGATTCCTATTATCTCCTTAAGCTGGCTTCTCCGGACCCAAGTTCCCTACCTCAAATTGTTCAGTGGAGCATTCTCTATGTCCTGTTAAATTTTTGCACACGCCTGTAGATCATCAGAAACTCTAAACAGGTAGTAAATATAGAAGTACTTTGCCAGGAACTGTTAGCGACTTGAATTCTGACATTTTTTCCTATTCTTACAAGTTGTTGGGCGTCACATGCACCAAAATATTTCCTTCCTTTCTCTTCGCTAATGCATCTAATACAGTTCTTCTCCGAAGGAATGTCTGTTGTACATCTCAGTGACGTGACCCTCACCATTTCGTTACTTCAACGGCCCTGATACCGTCTTTCCATCGCTCACATATCTTGACGAGAAGACTCCCCTTGCTCCTTACTGACATCAAGACAACAGTTCTGGAAAGAAACCAGAATGATTGATCAAAAGTGAATCTCGAGATTCGTAAGAAAGACTAATTGTTGAAATATTCTGCTACAATAATGTAGATCCTTTCTGTTGTCAGTAACAACTGCCTTCAATGATATAGTCATTTTAGATTCAAAGTTTGAATCGAACATCATTTCCCGAATGTCCGGTCGGACAAATAAGCCTTCCTTCAAGTTGTCCTGATAAGACGTAGAAGCTTATCGCAGAGATTCTTCAAATATTCTCCCCCTTTTGGGAAGGGTTTCATGAAGTGTTTCAGTTACGCCCAACCAAATATGTAATGGTGGACCATGTATTTTTTTCTCACGAACTGTGAAAGAGATCCTTGTTCAAAAGGGAGTGAGACAAATGGATACCAATCAGACAACCACTGCCATTAAAGTTAAATTTTTCATTATTATTAATTGAAATACTATTAGAAATATATTAAATCTGTAAAACTGCATCTTTTGAGTACAAGAATAACCTACTCCGCAAAATAAATATTCACTTTGCAGTGGAGTGTGCGTTAATTTGAAACTTCCTGGAAGATTAAAACGGTGTGTCGGACCGGAACTGGAAATTGTAACCTTTGCCTGTTGAGGGCAAGAATACAACCGACTGACCTACCGAAGCACGAATCTCGACATGCGCTGCAGTGAAAAATATGGCCTCATGCTGGAAATTCACGTGATTTTTAAATAAAGCCCAAGCGCTATATCTCTCTCTCTCTCTCTCTCTCTCTCTCTCTCTCTCTCTCTCTCTCTCTCTCACACACACACACACACACACATACACACACACATTATTCTACATTATACTAGATTTCACAATACTGTAACTTCTAGATGAATGAATATGGAAATGTGGGCTACAAAAAAAGTTTATACTGCAGCTTCTCATTAATAGCCCGGTTCACGGTACTGGCAGTAGGGGTCTCTGGCGGTGCTGCTTGCTGGCTAGATCATTCTCTCACTGGGTGCTTCATTGCCCAACGTGCTTCGAGTGGAGATGGCGACAAACAGCAATAAATGGCATTTAGCGTTCTCCGTTTCAACAGGTGCTTCGTAAGACATTTACAGTGTTACCAGTGGATAATTTCAAAGTGTAAGTTTTTTATTCTAACAGCTCGTCGAGTACAAACTCAAAGAGACATAGTAATATTTCAAAGGAAGTGTGAATTAGAAGCAGCCAGGTTCGCAGTCCTTTATATATTCAGTGCTACAAGTGAATGCAACAAAGTGAATTCTTGATGAGCGTTTAGTGCCGTGTTTAGAAGCAATAAGCGTTTTTCCAGAACTAATATGATCACATAAATCAAAGGACCAGTAAATCCGATTGTGACTGGATATTTTGAATGAGCACTGAATGATCGAAAAGTGGAAAGCTTCTTCAATTTATAGCTCAGTGTGTTAATAAGTAACTTATCACAATAACTCGTAGCCACGATACTACTGTTTGGCAATGCTTTATCAACAGACAGAATATTATTATACTTCAGTCATTCAGCACCAGGCGTAAAATTTTTTTGTTTTGGTTTTGTTTTTGCCGCTGTCAAGGCAAATACAATACTTAAGCTACTTGTTTGCGAGTCTCCACCGCGTTCAAGCATACACTGGGGGCTGTCCATACCTCGCAAACAATTTTATTTACATCCGCGATTTATGTGGTACATAGGTCACCGGTTTCTGCAGGCTCATTCAGCACGTTATACAGATTCTTGTATACTATTTCTGGTTATCGCACAAACAAATCGCTAACACGTTTCATCAATTTGATGGCACGCTATTACACCTAACAGTCAGCGACCGGCGTTCAACTCACATGACAGCGACACACAGTTATGTCGTGTATGCCGTTTGTTATTGTTTAACTTATGATCTGTACTGTGAATGTATACGTACAAATTGCTACGTCACACGACTATAACCAGCCGAAATTGATTATGAGTAATGTGTCTGTTCGGCAGAGAGATCGTGTTGCCCCGGCAATCAAAATATGGCTGCAGGTGGTTGGTTCACGTTCAGCAAAACCAAGTAATCCCTAATCCCACACCACATGGAATCTTAGCGTCCGCAAGGGTGTTGAAGAAATAGTTGGAGGATGGGGGGAGGGAGAGGGCACTTATGTGCCTCCCTTGGAATATGAAATACAGTTTTTATTCACCACAAAAAGTCTCATACCCCTCGAGAAGCGAGTGGATAACCAGAATTTCTCTGCGATTTACTAAGTTTTTGCGTGTCATCTATATGATTTATTTCTTGTTAGACGTCATTTGTCTAAACTGACTATTTAATTTGTATGAATGAAAATGGAGGTTTCAGTTTTGCCCTCCTCCCCCCTCCAATGCCCCTATTCCCACCCCCACCCTCGCCGGACAAAACTCTGCGTACGCACATGCTCGTGGACAGTTAATGCTTTCCACTAGAGAGTAATAAATAGGCGTCTCGCCTTACTTAAATCTCAGGTACCTCTGTAATCTGAGAATAACACTGTATTGAGTAGATGGGAATAACTGTATGCAATCCATCGTATCGCATTAAAAATACAAAATATTGTAATCAGACAAATCTTTTTTCTGTATGGGTTTTGGGGGTTTATTTATGCCTCCACCAGAAGTCTCCATAAAACTGTGAGCCTTGTACCAAAATAATCTTTTTTCTGCTATTACGAGATTGCCACAGGTTACCCAAAATCGTATATACATTATATTAAATGTCTTATGAATTGGCATTCATCCATCCTCTGAAACGCGTAGTGAAATTGAGACTGGTTACAGCAACTTGTAGTTTCAGGTTCTTAACAGTTACGATAAATCCTAACCTAAACTGTTTGCATTTAAAGTCATGACATATTACCCCGGACATAGGGCTGCGGTGTGCAAGTTTAGTCCTGAGACACAGCAGTTTTAGTATTGAGTAGCCGGGAACAGCTGTTTATAATCCACGATGTACCAGTGCGACGTACAGCAGCGGAGTGCACCCTAGTCCAGACATACCGCAAATGCATCCTTAGCGCCATGAGCTAAGAAAGGTGATATTAGCATCGGAGCTTGAGAGAGCGGACCCAGTCGGAGGCTCTCTATGCGCGCGTTTGTTGCTGGAGTCCCAGCCAGAGCCGACGCCGGCAGCGAATGCTGCCTCGAATGAAACTGGAGGAGGCTTACCTCGGCTCGCCCCGCGAACAGCAGCTGCTGGCTCGGCGCACACGACCACGACCACAGCCACCGCCCCCGGCTCGGCGCGCGAGCAACTGCTCTGCTGCTGCTGCTGCTGCCACCGCCGGCTACAGCGACTGTCACTGTGGTGACAGCTCCGAGTCCGCCGCCGCCCGGCCGCGGCCAACACGGCCCCGGGCCTCGCAGACAACTGCCGGCTGCCGCCTATTGATTTCCGCGGCAGCCGGCGCTGCGCATGCGCGGCCGCGCCACGCCTGCCAACCTACAGTACTACGAGGGCGGGCGCGCGAGCCCGCCGCCGACGCCTCGTTCACAGATTGTGTTTTGTTGAGGCGGGCAGGTCGATAGACGTAACAAAGGAAGGTCGGCCGCGAGCTGCTGGGGCGCTCCCACGCATGACAGCGGCGCGGCGCGGCCGGGAAGCAGCAGCGGCGGCGACTGTTAGCGTTTTTCCCTTCCCGACCCTCTGCTCTCGTTTTACTACGGCCCAGCTGCCGGCCGCCCAACTCCTCAAACGTCGGCCGTAACAGCTGAAGGACGGAGCCCTAGGCGCGCGCGCCCGGGGGCGGCCTGGTGATCGCTGAATGCGTATTCCAAGGTCTCGTTCTTGTGCTTCAACACCGCCGCCCGTAACGAGCATCCTCTCCACCCTCGGAAGCACTACAGCCACTGTCTTAAGCCGTCGGCACACGGACCGTGCATCCGAACGTTGAGCGTGCCGACTTTCTGACGTAATAGCGTGGAATAGCCATAGACTTATTAAATAAAAACTAGACCGCGCATTGGCGCTAGAGTCGCGTCCCCACACTGAACGTGATAGAAGCCGCCATTTTCAGGGAAACAGTGCGTAAACATGGTTCGTTCGTGTGCTGCTTTTAATTGTAACAGTAAGAATGGAAGCAAAGACGAAGACGGAAACAATGTCACATTTCACAGTCAGTCATTTCTGGTTCTTTGTTACTTTCTATTACTCGTATATAGTATTTTCATAGAGAAATAATACATCATGAGCGTTTGTTCTTGTTTAGGTTTCCCCTTACAAGTGATTTTCTAAATCGGAAATGGATAGTTGCTACTCAGAGAGAGAACTTCCAACCGACAGCAAATCATTTGCTGTGCTCGCTTCATTTTGAAGAGAATTGTTACATGGAAAATTATGTAAATAGACGTCAACTGAAGGACGATGCTATACTGACAGTTTTTGGATTTCCAACTCATTTAAAAATGGTATAGTGTCCTGGAAATCGTGCAATATAGGCCTAGGTTAAATAGTGTGGAAACACTGACAGTGTGTATAATTTTGAACGTTCCTTTTCCAGGTTATCAAGGCAAGGAAACCTCCAAAGCCAAAGCCAAGAAATGTTGAGACAGCAGAAAACGTGTGTGTGGATGTGCACGTTTCTGGTTACACTGGAGACCACAATTATTCATTTCCATCAAGTCCAAGTAAGCTGAAGGAAAAGTTCGAAAAAACTGAAGAAAGGAAGGAAGCAAAAATTGTGCAATATAAGACTAAGTTAAATACAGCGAACAGAAAGTGCAAAACAGAGACGCAGAAGATTTGCAAATTAGCAAATATTTTAGAGGAACTAAAAGCTAAAAACTTAGTAAACGATAAATTAATCTCGCTTATTAACGCTGCTCACAGTGACATATTACTGGAGATGGCTATTACAATGTTGTATGATGTAAATGTCAGTGTGTTAGCTGTTACTTGTGGTGGACTTTCCACTAATATTGCAATGGCAAGGGAATTAGGGGCAAATATAATCGTATTGTCTGCTACTTTAAAAGTTTCATGTAATTATCTAATACAAATAACTCGATGTAAACTCGCTCCACCTAGTCAGGAAAGAGCGTTACATTCTTAAATTTCGCGTCTCTGTGCAGACGTATTTCGGAAATTAGGAAACTTCATTCATTTAAGTACACTTTTAAAACAGACTCGAATACTCAATATTTTTTTAAACAAACATGTGTTTAATTTGTGCTTCAATTTGCTCTTGTTGCGTCTCATGTACTTCGAATCACAACCCCAGAACTAGGATTCGTCCCTGCAAACGGCGGGTATCAGCTGCTTCAATTAGGGGACAGTTGCCTCGCTTCTCCGCTACGGCGTGGTAGGGGCTTGGAAATAGCACGTTCGGGAGTCTTTCCAAACGTGCAGAGCAGTATCTGGCATGTCAGATATTCTGAGCGTGCGTCTGAGCGTTGACCAATGAGATGGCACAACGCCACCTACGTCACACGCACGCCGTCTCCCTTCAGTACAGAGTTACGAGGCGCCATATTGGCATTCATTTCAGGCCTACATGTATATATGCCGTTTCTGAGCACCATCAAATTGAGAATCACTGGAAAACCCGTTGCTAACTGTGTAATTCGTTCCAATAAAATAATGAGAAACATCATATTCGTGGCAAAAGAATTATTGTAACTTGCGTATTATGAGAGTAGGCTATTTGAAGGCAGCGACACACCGAAGATCCACCCAAAACTCATTGTTCTTGGTACAATTTGTGACAGTTAAATTTCAATTAATAACATAATTATCTACGATTAACCTTTTTAGCAAGGGTTAACACAATATGTCTACATGAATAGCGCGCATAGTTGGATGAGCGTATTGGGTAGCGTCTCTGTTCACCACTCACTGCGTCATTGGGCGGTAATTCGTGTCCAAACACTACCAAATATTTTTCCCTAACATTCGCGTTTTTATTAGGTTCTGATGCTTTATTATTAGTTTAATATAAGTACATGCTATAATATTTGAAGTTATGTAAATATAAGTTCACCTTTTTTGAGGGGTGACTTTGTTCGATTGGCTTAATTTACAGGACAGGACAGCTTGTGCTACTTGTATAAAGATATTTTGCTCCTTTTTCTTTTACGCTTCGTAATGCACATGTTGCAAAGATTCTGCTACTGGGTAGGAACAGTGATCAAGTAAGACTGACCTTGGGCTTTTACTAAAATGTGGGAATGATGAAATAATGTTTATCTTATGCGGAGAAGTATTCCAAATATGTACCGCACTGTTTGTAATGGAACTTTTATAAGCCTGTGTCCTTATTGATTGGACATTGTACTTCCCTTTTCGTGGAAGGTGGAGGAAATGTGCGTTTTAATAGAGCTAACGTTGGAATTTTACGCGCGCCCGTTGAGTAAACAGTGTGATTTACGAACTAAAAACATCCCTCAACTGCCGTTGGAGTGCGTTGCGATCGGGTACACCACGTTAGGTCCCACGTACCGTGTGCACAAGTCACATCGTTCCTGAGCGTTCAGCCGCATGTTGAAGTCGGCACGCTCAACGTTAGCGTTCGACAGCACGGTCCGTGTGCCGACGGCTTCAGCCGGTTCCACCGAAAGCTGCCTTAGCATTTCACATCTCTCCCGTTAGCAAAAGGGGTGATAACTTTCCTTTAATTTACGTCTATGGTCACAAACTTTTTGTTAACAGATCACCGGTTTCGGTCTTTAATCACCATCATCAGATCTGCAGCAAAAATGGGAAAAACATAAAGTCCGCAGCTGGTGGTCGCGCGGTAGCGTTCTCGCTTCCCACGCCCGGGTTCCCGGGTTCGATTCCCGGCGGGGTCAGGGATTTTCTCTGCCTCGTGATGACTGGGTGTTGTGTGATGTCCTTAGGTTAGTTACGTTTAAGTAGTTCTAAGTTCTAGGGGACTGATGACCATAGCTGTTAAGTCCCATAGTGCTCAGAGCCATCTGAACCATTTTGAAAAACATAAATACACTCGCAAACTGTCTACAGCTTAAGAACGATACATAGACCACAACGAAAAGCAGTACTGACAAAATTTACATTTGTGCTCTTTAAATATGAAGAGACATACCTGTTTCATAAAAACAAAGTCCCAATGTACTGCAGCCATAGTGGCATCGTCAAATGTTAAATGCGAAATCAGCACCAGCATCGTCAAATACATATAAATGACATCATATGCACGAGTCAAATAGTCAGTAGCACTACTGTTTAAAACAAGCTGCCGTACAGTAGCCACAAGATGTTTGTGCTGTAAGTTCACCAGATGTCGCTAATGTTGGCATACATTAGTTTTCAATAATTAATTGAAACAGCGAAAATAAAGGGGGGATATAATCGTTCAAGTCTGTAATAGGGGTGATAGACCGAATGCACAGAATTACAGACGAATATTGCTTGGTATCTGCCTAGTGGAGAAGCTCAGTTCTAAACTAAAAAATTATCGATTGGCGACTCCATGGGGTGCTGTGTGCACAACGACCATATATGTTAAATTAAAAGGAAGGTCAGCGTTGACCGTAATATTGATGGTTTATTCATAGCAAAATCGATTTTCGATCACATAGTGATCATCTTCAGTGCTGTGCAAATTAAACTCAGACACTGGTAGCAAGTTATCAATGACCAAAACTGAGAAGCGATCTCAGTTTTGGTCATTGATAACTTGATACCAGTGTCTGAGTTTAATTTGCACAGCACTGAAGATGATCACTATGTGATCGAAAATCGATTCTGCTATCAATAAAACACCAATATTACGGCCAACGCTGACCTTCCTTTTAATCTAAAAAATTGTGATGTTCCTGGAGAAAATAAGCTTCTTCCAAAGAATCAGCGTAGACAAGAAAACCGACTGGCGAGAAACACAGCTTGCTTGCAATTTGCAAAAAAAAAAAACACATGTTAGGTGAACAGGTAGATTCAGTCTTCCTACGATAAACAGTTTACACAAGAAGAAAATAGAAGCATTTGAAATGTGGTGCTACAGAAGAATGCTGAAGATTAGATGCGTAGATCACGTGACTAATGAAGGCGTACTGAACAGAATTGCGGAGGAGAGAAATTTGTGCCATAACCTGACTAGAAGAAGGGATCGGTTGGTAGGACGGTAGAACACATCCTGAGGCATCAAGGGATCACCAGTGTCGTGCTCTGGAGGCAAGCGGGGGGGGGGGGGGGTTAAAAGTCGTAGGAGGAGACCAAGAAGAATATATTAACAGCTTCAGAAAGATGCAGGTCGCAGCAGCTACACGACCGTGAAGAGGCTTGCACAGGACACGGAGAGCTGCATCAAACCAGTCTTTGGACTGAAGAACATAACAACAACATACACTACTGGCCATTAAGATTGCTACACCAGGAAGAAATACAGATGATAAACGTGTGTTCATTGGACAAATATATTACACTAGAACTGACATTTGGGTGCATAGATCCTGAGAAATCTGTACCCAGAAAAACCACCTCTGGCCGTAACAACGGCCTGGATACGCCTGGGCATTTAGTCAAACAGAGCTTGGATGGTGTGTACAGGTACAGCTGCCCATGTAGCTTCAACACAATACCACAGTTCATCAAGAGTAGTGACTGGCATATTGTGACGAGCCAGTTGGTCGGCCACCATTGACCAGACGTTTACAATTGGTGAGAGATCTGGAGAATGTGTTGGCCAGGGCAGCAGTCGAACATTTACTGTACCCAGAAAGGCCCGTACAGGACCTGCAACATGCGGTCGTGCATTATCCTGCTGAAATGTAGGGTTTCGCAGGGATCGAATGAAGGGTAGAGCCACGGGTCGTAACACATCTGAAATGTAACGTCCACTGTTCAAAGTGTCGTCAATGCGTACAAGAGGTGACCGAGACGTGTTAACAATGGCACCCCATACCATCACGCCGGGTGATACGCCAGTATGGCAATGACGAATACACGCTTCCAATGTGCGTTCACCGCTATGACGCCAAACACGGATGCGACCATCATGATGCTGTAAACAGAACCTGGATTCATCCGATAAAATGAAGTTTTGCCATTCGTGCATCCAGGTTCGTCGTCGAGTACACCATCGCAGGCGCTCCTGTCTGTGATGCAGCATCAAGGGTAACCGCAGCCATGGTCTCCGAGCTGGTAGTCCATGCTGCTGCAAACGTCATCGAACTGTTCGCACAGATGTTTGTTGTGTTGCAAACGTCCCCATCTGTTGACTCAGGGATCGAGACGTGGCTGCACGATCCGTTACAGCCATGAGGATAAGATGCCTGTCATCTCGACTGCTAGTGATACGAGGCCGTTGGGATCCAGCACGGCGTTCCGTTTTTACCCCCCTGAACCCACCGATTCCATATTCTGCTAACAGTCATTGGATCTCGACCAACGGGCGCAGCAATGTCGCGATACGATAAACCGCAATCGCGATAGGCTACAATCCGACCTTTACCAAAGTTGGAAACGTGATGGTACGTATTTGTCCTCTTTACACGAGGCATCAAAACAATCACCATGCAACGCCAGTCAACTGCTGGTTGTGTATGAGAAATCGGTTGGAAGCTTTCTCATATCAGCACGTTGTAGGTGTCGCCACCAGCGCCAACCCTGTGTGAATGCTCTGAAAAGCTAATCATTTGCATATAACAACATCTACTTCCTGTCGGTTAAATTTCGCGCCTGTAGCACGTCATCTTCGTGGTGTAGCAATTTTAATGGCCAGTAGTGTATTTCCAATACCCGTTCAACCACACGGACGATTACTAACCAAGGTACAATCATACGGATTTGTTGCTATCGTTGTTGTCTTCAGTCAAACGACTGGCTTGGCGCAGCTCTGCACGCCTCTCCATCCTGTGCCAACCTCTTCATCTCTGAATAACTACTGCAGCAAACGACGATATGCATCTGGCTTATTGTATTCATCTCCCGGTCTCCCTCTACAATTTTTTACCGCCCGTACTTCCATACCGTCCCAAACTCACGATTCCTTCGTGCCTCAGGATATATCAAACCAACCGATCCCTTGTTGTATTCAACTTGTGCCATTCATTTGTTTTTTTCAAAATCCGATTTATTACATCATCAATAGTTTCCGATCTACCCATCTAAACTTCAGCATTATTCTGCAACACCACATTTGAAAATCCTCTATTCACTTCTTTTCTGAACTGCACGTTTCACTCTCGTATAACGCTACACTCTAGATAAATACCTTCAGAAAAAAACTTGCTACCACTTAAATTCATATCAGAGTGGCGACCCAACCCATCAAGTCAAGGACAGCACCAAGTATCTATTGGCGGACGACCTATCTGATAATAAATTATACAGACTAACCTCCCTCGTGAATTACTCTGTCTGTTAGAAAAAACAGTATCAAAATCCTTACAGTAGTTCCTGAATTTAATCCTCACATACAGATATAAAAACGTGGCGAGGGACTTCAGTTTAATAATACATGTAGTCGTTAACAATTCCTATTTTCCAGAAATCATTTTCGTACTAAGTCTAGTCTGCATCCTCTCTACTTCGACCATTATCCGTTATTTTCCTCCTTACGCATCTACTACTTTTAATGTCTCATGTCCTAATATAATTCCTTTAGCATCGCCTCATTTAATTCGACTGCCTTCCATAATTCTTGTTTTACTTTTATTGATGTTCATCGTATAATCTCTTTTCAAAACACTGTGTACTACATCCAACTGAAAGGTGTCCGTACAACTTCATCCGTAATTTTCTTGTTCTTGGACTTCTTAGGACGTTCATGTAATACTTGTTTCGTTTAGTTATAGACGCGCAGCCTCGGCAGAGATGTTGCGCTGCCTGTAGACTTAGTTAGGTCATCTTTGCTCTGCGAAAATGGCGCGGGTGCTAAAGTGTTGATCGCGACGAGAGGAGATAGAGAGTTGTAGCGGGATGTCATGGCAGTGAGCTGTAGACGAAGGACGCACAACATGGTACTCTTCGGAATTATTTTATTGATCTGGTGGAAAATATTATTATAACAAAAGGAATATTACCATTATGGACTGAATGAGATGGATTTTTATGATAGATACTATTTTGAGGAGATTGAGATTTAAGGTAACGAATAAACATATTTTACTTGATTGTGGCAGCATTTAGCTAGGCATTCTTGATTCAACAAAGATATCCATATCAGGACTTTCTTGCTTTTTTATGAAAGTCTGTCACAGTCAATGTTCATGGATTTGAAAAGAAGAAAAAAATTTAATAATTAGTATGAGGACCTCTGCGTTAGAATAAATTTTCATGCAGAGTTACATTCATGTATTTCTCCAGTGTTGATCTTACGTAATTGTAATTTGTAGTCAATTGTAATTTAATTTGTAATTTGTGATTTGTAATTTGTAGTGAAATGTTGTAAACAGAATAGTAGCAAGAATTTTTTTTTTTATTATCTCGCTCCCATTACCTGATGAACATTCTTTTTCATGAGAGAGAAATTTTACGAGAACCAAGTTTGCATTCCATGTATTTAAGACATCGCGTTGCACTAACATGATTCTCTGCAGTTAGTAGCAGCTCACAAACTGAGACGCGCCTATTCTTTTTCTATGTGAGCAGTTGCACGGTGTTTTCCATTTTGACACGGGTGAGCCAAATATAGAAGATAAGAGTTTTCAATTCCACAGGGTCAAGTAACCGTGTTGGGTTTAATTATTGTTCTAAATGTCCAGAGCCAATATTGTTTTGTAACAGAGAGTGTTGGTTCAGACAGGGCTTATGACAGTTACATTATCGCAGTGAGATTTGCTTCTGGTTCTCGCAGACAAAGTTCTTAACTGTAAATGTGAGGTTAGCTTACACACGTTTCTTTTCTATGAATGTAATTTTTTGCTACGCAACAGTTTTCATTCATAAATAGACTGTACGTTTAGAAAGAGACAATCCAGAAGCAAAGTAAACAGGCGCAGAGAGATATAATCTTCTTTATCTTTTTTATTTATTAAGATAACTTTCACAGATGCTCTTCCAAGTTGCATAGTCGTATGGTCTTTATTTCTTTTCCCTCAACTTTTACTCCCTTACTAATTGTCTCTCTGGTTGCCTTTACAGCTAACTTTCTGAAAATGGTAACATGCCAAGACAAATAAACGGCGTGAGAATCGAGCCCTTCCCCCTGCGATTCTAGTGTTTTATACTACAGCACCACGTCGCTCTCGAATGAAATGATCGTATAAGGCATTACCACATGGGAGACCACGTCTGGGGACTTTTGGTTGCGTGTTGCAAATCTTTCTATTTGACGCCACTTCGTCGATTAGTGCATCGATGAAAATGAGATGACATGATCAGAACAACACAGATACATAGTCCCCGAGCGAAGGACGTCTCCGACCCGACCAGAGATCAAACCCGGGTTCCCATGCTCTAAAGATAGCGTCGCTAACCACTAGACTACGATCTACGGAGGTAGGGTAGTAGCTCACACTCAGTCCCAGTGCACGAAAAGACGTGAGAAGAGTCCAGAAACAAGCGTTTCGCCATTACAGATTTAACGTTCTTTACTTACTATAAGCGGCGAAGGCAGTTAGTCACGCAGTGGATACTCACCTGAAACAATAAGAAAAAAAGCTTAGTTTGTTACTTAGTAGCTAAGTGTTGCATTCAAAGTCAGTGCACGCGGAGTCGTTTATGCATTGGTGATTACTAGGACACAGACACAGACACAGGCTTGAGTGATGAGCAGTTGGAACCCTGAAAGAAAATTGCATCAACAAGATTTGCGAAGGAGGGCTGTACAAACGGCGACGTTCAGTTCCGTTATATGACATGAAATGAGAAATGTGAAGTGTAGAGAAATGTCAAAAAAAAAAAAAATGTTCAAATGTGTGTGAAATCTTATGGGACTTAACTGCTAAGGTCAACAGTCCCTAAGCTTACACACTACTTAACCTAAATTATCCTAAGGACAAAAACACACACCCATGCCCGAGGGAGGACTCGAAACTCCGCCGCGACCAGCCGCACAGTCCATGACAAAGAAGGTCATTCATATTGTAGGGAAAATTGCATGTTGATTTGCTTGAAGGATTCGACGATATAATTAATGAACAATATGACAAAGACAGACAGCCAGTTGCAGGTATAAAGGTTTATTAACAACCCTTGGCCATGGTTTCAACATTTGTAAAACTGTCTTCTTCAGAAGTAATATAAGGGTAATATTACGTACTGACGACGACAAATTTCAGAGAAAGAAACTCATGTCAAGTCACATGGTACGTTTAACCATCAGTAATAATTACTGTATTATTGTATCAGAATATTGGAAAAAGAACTATATATTAATAGTTTACTGACAGACTGTGGCTCAATACAGATTGACGCTAACTGAAAATTTCAACTTATCACACTTCTCTTTCAGAATGCCTAGGTCTTGCTTGTGGAATGTTGCTGATATAAGGTATGGAGTACCGAACTCGACATAACGCATGCACAATCGGTTCGGAGTCCCTTCGCCTTGGTAACATGGTATGGAGCACCCTAAGCACGCAGCAGTAGTACGAAGCATCCTCTGCCACTTAACTTCGGTATAATGCCCCCTTGCCACGCTTCAGTGGTATGTAGCACTCTCTGCTACGCAACATCGGTACGAAGCACTTTTTTTTACCTTTCTATTTTTAATTTTATCTGCTGCCATTTACAAATGACCTGCCATCTAGTTCTTAAGGCAGGTCGTATTTTCACACGATGAAATCGTACATGTGCTGAACGTGAAACTTATTTGATATTTCTTAATTGTAGTAACGATTAATAATATTGCCGCTTTAAATACATCATCGCCATCATCATCATCATCATCACCATCATCATGAGTTATCTGCTATATTAGCAGGTACTTTGCCTCTCCATTTTCTGCGATCCATTGCTTCCATCTTAAGGCTGCTGTATGTTGTACCGTCCATCATGTCATCTAGTATATGGAATCTCTTCCTTCCTCGCTTCCTTTTCCCTTCTACATAACCTTCTAAAACTGTTTTTACCAGTTCATCATTATTTCTTAATATATGCCCAATCCAATTTCTTTTTCTTCTCTTTATTACATCTAGTAACTGTCTTTTCTCTCCCACTCTTCTCAGTACCTCTTCATTTTTTATTCTGTCCATCCAACTTATTCTTTCCATCCTCCGCCATGTCCAGATCTCAAAAGCCTCCAGCCTTTCCCTGTCTTTCTTCCTCATAGTCCATGTTTCAGCGCCATATAGAAGAACATTCCATACAAGAAATTTTATGAGTCTCTTCCTAAGTTCTCTGGCCAGACTACTGCAGAAAATTCTCCTTTTCTTATAAAACGCCTCTTTTGCTATTGCTATCCTTGTTTTAATTTCTGTGGTGCACTTTCAGTTGGTGTCTATCCTGCTTCCAAGACTTAAAATTTTGCACCTGTTCTAGTATTTCTCCATTTAAATACATACAGACCCAAAAGTAATTAAGAAATGAAAACCTAAAAATCAACGATTTATGAATAGGATGGAAGATAGAAAGTTAAGAAGATAGAAAAGAGTTTATGACATATTATTAGTTTATGACATATTATCATTTTATGGCATAAATTCGGCAATATTTTATAATATAACAAGATTCTTGCATTTAAGAAGGAGAAATAAAAGTTAATAGGAAAGTGCGCTACCTCGAGTGCGAGGGCTAGGCAAATCATCGAGGTTGTCATATTCGAGAAACCGTACAAAATTTATTTTTAATATTCCGTTCATAAGTTTATGTGTATAGGCGTGTATTTATATTACTCTTATATTACGTTCGTTACAGTTGATATGTGCTTTACATAGGGCATAATTGGTACATTACTTGTGCACTTCCTTATTTCTATGGCTTGTGTGCATGGTGTCTGTGGTGTCTGTAAGGTAAGACATTTCTTAAGCTTGATCAATTGCATCATTTTCATTGCAGGTATTACTTTACCTAAGTTTAATAAACAATTATTATCATTTGAATTACACTTATTACTCAAGACGTTTCTACATATATTAAAATATTTTAAGACAGTTGGTCCATTTCAGCTTTCTTAATTTAATCTTATCTTACATCTAGGTCTGTATATTAGTCTCACTGTTTGTGTGTTTCAGCATCTGAGTATGTTTTTGTGTCTGTGTCATTCCAAGTACCGTGTTTGTGTATTTGGTGTTATTTGCGTATGTGATAGTTCTTGTTTTGTCATTCATTATGCACCAATCTTCCGGTTGTCGTAGAATTTATCCTAAGCTGTCGTACTCAGTTCGGGGTCATAAGTTTGTCCGTCACAGTGCAAAATGACGTGTTCAGGAGATCCTAGTTCTCTTAAAGAGCATATGGGCTTCCGCCGGAGACCAAATCGATCTAGGTGCGTGGCCTGTGAGCAAATGGACCATGCCACGGGCGGGATCTATTCGTTCTAGCCTCATTCGTTCCTTGATGGTGTAAATGGACGCCTCTTTTCTGTCAAATCTTTCTGCTATGCAACAATGCCTTGGAGCACCCTTTGACACGCAACACAGGTACGAAGAATCCTTCGCCGAGTAACACTGGTGCAAAGCAACGTCTGCCAAACAACTTTGTACACACCCAACAGCAGAGCCAGACAGTGCGAGCTACCACAATGCCAAGGAGTTAAATCTGCAATTTCGGTTACGGGAGTAACCCGTCCACACACAGCAACCTTCACATGCTGCGTCACATCAAATTGAATTTAATGTGACGCAGCATGTGAAGGTTGCTGTGTGTGGACGGGTGACTCCTGTAACCGAAATTGCAGATCTGAAGATGGTTCTAGAGGAACCGAAACTGGTCATGTGAATACACATTTTTGCAGTCAAGACGGATTATAAGTAACATTGTATAAACTCATTCTTTAAACGCCAATATTCTCTTTGCTTGCTTCATTTGCTGCATTTTTATATTTCTTCTTTCGTCAGCTATATAAGTATCTTTAGAAATATGTGATTGGCTGGATGAAATTTGACTAACAGAACCTAGTAAATTATACTGAATGGCGAATGTTCTGCACGAGTGAAAGTAGCATGTGCCTCCAGCAGGCGTGATAATGTTTTCAGTGTATGTAAACAGTGTAGCATACAGCATCAAGAGCAGTGCAAGATTCTTTGTTGATGATGCAGTAGTATACGGGAAAGTATTGTCGTTGAACGCCTGTCTCTGACTTGCTGAAAACCTTGGACAAAATTTCCCTTCGTATAAATGAATGACAGCTCTCTTTACATGAGGATGAAAGTAAGATTATGCCTATAACAAAGGGAAAGAACAGTGTACTATCTGATTACAAGACATGAGGTGAACATCTTGACCATGTGACACCGTATAACTACTCTGCGCGAAAGTACTGGCGGTCACTGTTTTTCAAACCCCAACATTTTCCCGCATTGCAACGCAGTAGTTTGAAATTTGGCTTAAAGATACCTATATCCTTCTTATGAAATAATGCAAAAGTGCGACACCCTACGACCTCACCCTAAGGCTTGGCTATACTTTAAATGCGAAAAAATAGGTAGAACTAGTTCGTCAGAACGGAAAAAAAGTATTAATGTAAATCCTACGCCAGTTCCTTAAAAGTGAACTACTCGATATCTTTTTCCGTCTTTATTGTATCCACCTTAAACGCATAGACTCTAATCATTTTGATGTGGACGACGTCACGATTCGCTGCAGATGGACATGTCACCAGAGTTACATCTGAAAACAGCAGGACAGCATCACATATTGACACGCTGCTGCCAAGTCTATTTTTATTTCTCCTGAAGTATACGAAGAGAAGCGTTCAGAACGGAACTGTGTGAGATCGTGTCCCATCACGGCGAAAGGTTTGCTCACAGGGCGTCCAAATCATCCAAATCACGAACACTTCTAGAAGAGCCCCGAATTTGGACACCCTGCAATCATATCGTGGCCCACATCCGGTTCCGGCGACAGCGAAAGAATCTTTCCGGGATTGT
Organism: Schistocerca piceifrons; assembly: GCF_021461385.2. Classification (NCBI taxonomy): domain Eukaryota; kingdom Metazoa; phylum Arthropoda; class Insecta; order Orthoptera; family Acrididae; genus Schistocerca; species Schistocerca piceifrons. The sequence continues at coordinate 82,065,518 of NC_060142.1, read as the reverse complement.
GGCTTTGAATTCGCAGAAGAGCCTGGCTCTGCTTTTGAAGCACTGCTGAGCTACTCTCCATAGGACACATACGGGAAAACCGTGGCCGCGGTTTGAGAGGATGGGCCAGCGCATAAAGCTCAACTGAGACATGAGATGATGGGAAGATAAGCTTTCTAAAAAGAGGAATTTGCCGTATTTCCTGATAAATTTCTGAGAAATAATTGTTCATACTCTGAAAACCAGTGCATACTGTCTTTGTGAAGGGTACATGGAGCTATAATTAGTCATTCTTTTTCGTGTTCTGTTCGCGAGTTGAAAAAAAATCTGAATAACAACCTATATATTTCACGCTTCCTAAAGACCTCTGTAAAGTCATTACCTTACTTATGCGGGCTGTACGGCGGAGTGTTGATTATCACATTTTTTTCGTTACGCCAAATGGTTCAAATCAAATGGCTCTGAGCGCTATGGGACTTAACATCTGAGGTCATTAGTCCCCTAGACTTAGACCTACTTAAACCTAACTAACCTAAGGACGTCACACACATCCATGCCCGAGGCAAGATTTGAACCTGCGACCGTAGCGGTCGCGCGGTTCCAGACTGAAGCGCCTGGAACCCGTTACGCCCAGTATCGTTCCATCTTCCTCAGTGGGCTTCTTTCATGCGACCATCCATGCAGATAACCTTCTTTAATTTTCTTTTCTTTTTATTCTTCGTTCTTTCTTTTGCTGCTTGGTCTGTCTTGGAATTACCTAATTTCATTTTATGTAAGGTAGCCTGTTGTCTATCATCTAAAGTATAATATTCATTTCTGTCATATAATCTACTATTTTCTTCATCCAGTTATTATGTGTCGTCTATATATGGAAGCATTCTCCTGGGCATTCTGTTCGGAATTAAGTAAGAAGAGATGTGATTTTTTTCACATTATTGTTTGTTCATTCTGAACTTATTTTCATGTTTTTTAAAGAAGTTCTACCTTAGCTTTTTTGTTTATTTTTTAATAAGCTGTATTTTGTTTATATTTCTGTAGTTTTATGTGTTTGGACCTGCGTAGTTACACTCTTTACGTCTCCACCTGTTCGACACTAGTCACCTTCGTGTTCCGTATGAAGTAACATGTACTTCACTGTCTGCTATCGGAACATTCCTCATACCCAGAAAATGGGGCCAAGTATCTAAATAAAAAACGGTACAAATTGCTTTTTCCATCTACAAGCTTCACATTTTTAGGTCTGGATTATCAAAAAGAATACCACAACTTTAAAAATGTGTATTTAACGAAAGAAACATAATATAACCTTCTGTTATACATCATTACAAAGAGTATTTAAAAAGGTTTTTTTTTTTCACTCAAAAACAAGTTCAGAGATGTTCAATGTGGCCCCCTCCAGACACACGAGCAATCAACCCGATACTCCAACTCGTTCCACACTATCTGTAGCATATCAGGCGTAACAGTTTGGATAGCTGCTGTTATTTCTCGTTTCAAATCATCAATGGTGGCTGGGAGAGGTGGCCGAAACACCATATCCTTAACATACCCCCATAAGAAAAAATCGCAGGGGGGTAAGATCAGGGCTTCTTGGAGGCCAGTGATGAAGTGCTCTGTCACGGGCTGCCTGGCGGCCGATCCATCGCCTCGGGTAGTTGACGTTCAGGTTTCATAACTAACCTTTTTTGTAGGACTCTCCATACAGTTGATTGTGGAATTTGCAGCTCTCTGCTAGCTCTGCGAGTCGATTTTCCTGGGCTGCGAACAAATGCTTGCTGGATGCGTGCTACATTTTCATCACTCGTTCTCGGTCGTCCAGAACTTTTCCCTTTGCACAAACACCCATTCTCTGTAAACTGTTTATACCAACGTTTAATACACCACCTATCAGGAGGTTTAACACCATACTTCGTTCGAAATGCACGCTGAACAACTGTCGTCGATTCACTTCTGCCGTACTCAATAACACAAAAAGCTTTCTGTTGAGCGGTCGCCATCTTAGCATCAACTGACGCTGACGCCTAGTCAACAGCGCCTCAAGCGAACAAATGTACAACTAAATGAAACTTTATAGCTCCCTTAATTCGCCGACAGATAGTGCTTAGCTCTGCCTTTTGTCGTTGCAGAGTTTTAGATTCCTAAAGTTGTGGTATTCTTTTTGAATCACCCTGTACAGTAAGCAGGATCAAATAGATGTAGGTTACAGTAGCAATGCAGAGATTAAGAGACTTTCGCAGGGTGAACAAGCATGGAGAGTTGCATCAAACATGTCTTCGGACCGAATACTACGAAAACAGAGTAGTAGGAGAAAAGGAAGAACGGGGTATGCCGGCGGTATTAAGTGGCGCGTAGTGTTACAAAAGCTGAGGCGGAGCTATTATTGGGTGATGGACGCAGCGTTTCTCTGAATTGTTTATGAGAGTGTTAGTCAAGCGCCCTTGTTTTTGGTAGCCATGGTGGCGAGTTGGTTGCGCTATAGATACCACGCGAGGCCCGGGAATAGACGAGAACCTCTCTAAACAATCACCCTTCACTGCTGTCGAGCGGGGCCCATCAACAAGTGTTTACAGTCCAATACAGCAACCTGGAGCCGGCCGAACAGAGCTGTTCTGCTTAAAGGAACCTACCGCAATGTTACGTAAATTGGAATTATCTCTCAAAGTATTCGACTTTTTTTTCAAATAACCAGTATAAGTTTAATTGTAAATACACCCTACGAGAAAAGAAACACTCCGAATGGGTCGGAAATCGGTGTATGTGATGTACATTGTGATGTACCTTTTGCATTTTGCATTTTTCGTGTTCTTTAAAGGCAAAGAGAAAAGGTGAAGCAGTAGCCCAGCGTAGAGGCTGCGCCTACCGTCATTTATTTTTGATTTTCCAGTGTTAAAAAACGTAATGTGTTTTTCCTGTTGCCCGGTAAGAGAAAGGGCTCGCTCTCTGCTAATGAACGAACGTAGACGCACGTTATTTATCAGTGGTAGCCATTTTAGTTATGTGAATGAGTGAAAAGTCTGTCGCAGGCCGCGGTGGCCGAGCGGTTCTAGGCGCTTCAGTCCGGAACCGCGCTGCTGCTACGGTCGCAGCTTCGACTCCTGCCTCGGGCATGGATGTGTGTGATGTCTTTAGGTTAGTTAGGTTTAAGTCTAGGGGACTGATGACCTCAGATGTTAAGTCCGATAGTGCTCAGAGCCATTTTTGAAAAGTCTGTATTTTTTATGTGCGTCGAATAAAATAATATAGTATTATTTACTAACTGATAGATTGTGCGAGTCATTATTCCAAGTAGTACTGTAATAAGAAGAATTGAAGCCCACCTGTGTACTTCGGAGTAGTCACGAAATCCGATTAACGCAACATGGACACGGTCGAGATTTTGTAAGTGGGAACGGCGATCGGACGTAGTATTATTAATTGGTAAGCACAAATCTACGGCAAGAAAAAGAATATTTCGTTGATGTTGAACTAATGTGAACTAATGTGAATCCAATTAGAAGTATACACCAGCTTATTGTGCTTGTCCGGGTGCCGAAAAATTAATCTCATTAAGTTCTTATATCTAAACATATATTTTTACTATCTATTTTTTATTATATTATAACATGTACAAACAAACAAATTGTTACGAGGGTCGTTCCGGAAGTGATGCCTCCTATTTTTTTTGTGGTGACGTTGGATGTCTGCGCCAGATGTCGTTGGTGTAGTGCTAATGCTTGAACTTTCCTCTTTCATTTGTAGTTGGTTCCGTTGTTCTACGGTAGTTGGCGACAGCCAAGGACTGTTCCAAGAAGGTGTCTGATATGGACGCGCGTATAAAACAGTGATGTGCGATTGTATTCCTCACTGGTGAAGAAACTGCGCCGATTGAAATCCGTGGACGCTTGCTAAAGGTGCATGGAGACATTACAATAGACGTGAGGCGATGGGAACGGCATTTTCAACGTGGTGAGAAGGTTTGTGCATGACAAGCCACGACCCTGTCCTCCCTGCACAGCTGTCATCCCTCGCAATGAAGGGCGTCTTGATCAACGGCCGTAGTGCCTTGGGAGCTTCAGTCTAGAGCTGCGCGACCGCTACGGTCACAGGTTCGAATCCTGCCTCGGGCATGGATGTGTGTGATGTCCCTAGGTTAGTAAGGTTTAAGTAGTGATGACCTCAGAAGTTAAGTCCCATGTTGCTCAGAGCCATTTGAACCATTTTTCTTGTAGTGCTTTGGAAACAACGGTGGAACACTTTGGTTATCGCAAGGTCTGTGCGAGAAGCTTACAGAAGAGCAAAAGGCTCATCGAATAGAAATTTATTGGGACCTGCTGGACCAGTATGAAGCTAAGGGTGACAATTTTCTGAATAATATCGTCACCGGAGACGAGACGTGGTGTCACCACTTCGAGCCGGAATCCAAAAGACAGTCCATGGAATGGCGACATGCGAATTCTCCGTCAAAGAAGAAATTCAAGACATAGCCGTCTGCAGGCAAAGTGATGTGCGGAGTCTTTTGGGATACCCAGAAGACTGTGGTTCTTTTGGATATCCTGGGGCCTGGAGAAAGTGTCAGTTCAGCACGCTACAAGACTAACAAGGGGAGGCCGCCAATTGTGAAATTCAGATTCGATTCATACTGCGCATAATTGAAGCTCATGGCGAGAGGTGTAATGTGGCAAAGCACCAAGATGCACTTCGCAGCCGTTGTCGAGAAAATCGACAGTTAAAAGAAATCGTTGCGGTGAAATACTCTCTACGATTTACAGTTTCCAACAGCGTCGTGGCGCAGCGGTAAGCGCTCGGGTTCGTAATCCGAAGGTCGCCGGATCGAATCTCGCGCCATGCAATTTTTGTTATTAGTTTTTTGTAATTCAAATATATATATATATATATATATATAATTCCCGGCAATCAGTTGCAACAATTATGCATATAATAAGTTGTTGAAAGTCGTTTGTAGTGGAAAAACTGTCGACTTCGAACATGATTATGTTTTCCACAAACAAAGTTGTATTTAACAAATGTTATTAATTGTCTTCATAATGTTTACACGTGTAGTTAACGGAAGACGGAGTAACGATATTCCGAAACGAATACGTACAGTGTAAGTCAAACGTTCGAATTAGAGACCCCACGATATACATATGAATATGAATATATATATGAATTACAAAAAACAAATACTAAAAGAAAAAAAAAAGGTTGCATGGCGCGAGATTCGATCCGGCGACCTTCGGATTACGAACCCGAGCGCTTACCGCTGCGCCACGACAATGTAGGAAAACATTAGTCCTAGAGAGTATTTCACCGCAACGGTTTCATTTAACTGTCGATTTTCTCGACAACGGCTGAGAAGTGCATCTTGGTTCTTTGCCACATTACACCTCTGGACATGAGCTTTTATTATGCGCAGTATGAATCGAATCTGAATTTCATAATTGGCGGCCTCCCCTTGTAAGCTGAAAGCCCGAATTTACAGGGTAAGGCCAGAGAAAATACCAACTTTGAAATGGTTCAAATGGCTCTGAGCACTATGGGACTTAACATAAATGGTCATCAGTCCCCTAGAACTTAGAACTACTTAAACCTAACTAACCTAAGTACAGCACACAACACCCAATCATCACGAGGCAGACAAAAATCCCTGACCCCGCCGGGAATCGAACCCGGGAACCCGGGCGCAGGAAGCGAGAACGCTACCGCACGACCACGAGCTGCGGACTTACCAACTTTCACCTGCAATATCATAACACCAGGCCCCACAACAGTTTTGCGACCACGTAACTCTTTGCAAAATTGGGCTGGACTGTCTCAGCACATCGACTGTACAGTCCCGATTTAGTGCCTTCAGATTTACATCTCTTTGGGCCTCTAAAAGATGAACTACCTGGCGAACATTTTCGAGACTCGGATGCTGCTGTCGAAGCTGTAAGGAAGTGGTTAGCCTCAGCTGGTTCCGACTTTTACAAGCGCGGGATGCAGGCTCTGGCTCATCGCTGGCAAAAGTGCATAACGAATGGCGGTGGATATGTGGAAAAATGACAGTCTGTAGCTGAAATATTACTCTATTTGGCTGTACTGTTGTGATTTATGTATATTCTGTAGTTTCCTTGGATAAAAATAGGAGGCATTATTTTCGGAACTGCAATTTCTCTTTATATTCTACTAATTATCCCTGCATAATTCTATGAGTGAATTACGTTTCCTACTTGACCATCTACATACTCGCAGAATCGATGCGAAAAGTAGTACAGTACTATTACTATTCCATGCGCGCAGAATTATTCTTTGTAATATTCTCTCTGGTGTATGTTGAGAGGACTTCTAGGATTTTCTCCGTGCCGAATAGCCGCATTGAATAATTGTAATTTTGCTATTGAGATTACTGGAAGTAAGAGATTGGAAATATATTGTATGCTAATCAAGATAATGTATACTGAGCATTTACATCAAATGTCTGTAACGAATTTCATTATATATGTATTCTATAATTGGAAATTTGCACGGAAGTGTCGTTTCGTTGGTAATCGGAAGGGAACTTCCGATGAATTGGAAACGAACCTGCAATTATTAGATCCAAGAGCTCCATTATTTCATCGGATAATTAAACTCTACCAAAGCAAACTTTCCGCTTGACGTGAGGTTTCCCGACTGACTACGCAACGCAAGGAAACCAAGACATTTTATTTACACAGGACTGCAGATCGCTTCGAATGATCGAGGCTGCGGACAAGGAGCGTCATCGTCCGATTCTGATTAAACAAGTAAAGCTTAATTATAACTTTCTTGAGCGACTGTGATGACTGTGATATGGCTGCTTATGAATGAGATCATTAATAAAATACTAATCACTAAATTTCCTCCTCACCAGCAACTAGTATAAACACAATATTAATTAAAATTATAGAACGACCATCGTACAGTTTCAGAAAAACTGGATGTTTTCCTCAAGAGAAAGAGGTTCGCAAATTAAGCACGTCAATAACGTGTTGCTCCACCCCAGGCCCTTATGCAAGCAGTTACTCGCTTTGGCATGGATTAATAGAGCTGTTCGAAATCCTACTGAGGGATATAGTGCCAAATTCTGTCTAATTGGCGTGTTACACCGTGAAAATTCAGAGCTGGTTGTAGGGTTCTGTCCGTGATGCTCCAAACGTTCTCAGCTGAGCAGAGATTCGGCGACCTTGCTTGCCAAGGACGAAGAGTAGCAGTATAAACTCTTGCCGTGTGCGGGCGCGCATTATTTTGCTGAAATGTAAGCCCAGGATGGCCTGCCATGAGGGGCGACAAAACGGAACGTAGAATATCCCCGGCGTACCGCTGTTTTGTAAGGGTTCTTCGGATGGCAACCAAAGAGGTCCTGCTATGAAAGGAAATGGCAAACCAAGACCACCACTCCTGGTTGTGGGCCGTACAGAAGGCGACAGTCAGGCTGGTATCCAACCTCTGTCCGTGGCGTCTCCAGACAAGTTCAAATGGTTCAAATGGCTCTAAGCAGTGTGGGACTTAACATCTGAGGTCATCAGTCCCCTGGAACTTAGAACTACTTAAACCTAACTAACCTAAGGACATCACACACACAACCATGCACGAGGCAGCATTCGAAACTGTGACCGTAGCAGCAGCGCCGTTCCGGAGTGAAGCGCCTACAACCGATCGGCCACAGCGGCCGGCTCCACACACGTATTCGCTGGTCGTCAGGGCTCATCACTAAAGTCGCCTCTCTAGTCAGTCTGCTTCCTTCTTGATGCTGTGTTCGGCAATGGTTAACCCGTTCCGGCCCACATGGTCGAATAGAGGCATCGCTCCTATTGAAATGTCGTGCGATTTGCCAATTACTCCAACCGACTTCTTTGAGCTCCTCTCTCCTCTCTCAACTGGTGACGTCTGCATATGCTCACGCGCCTGTGTGCGAGGCATTGTTACTGACCAACTGAGTGCATAAAACGAAATTCACAAAGACTTTATGACCTGTTATTGGCATGTCGCCTGATTACGAGGTGGTACTCGAAAAAAAAAAAGAAAAAAAAAGAAACGGGAATAACATTGCCGTGGGGGCAGTGGGCGGAAATTGTGTAGTACACATTTCTGCCGCGAGACGTGAATATTGCCAGTTCAGTGCCGTCTGTGTTGTCGATCTGGATTGTTCTGTTCATCTGCAGTGATTGATTTTGCTAGCGATGTTTTGTTCTTGTTTCGTTTTTTTTATGAAGGCAAGTTTAAGTGAACAACGTGTAGTTTTGAAATTTTGTTTTCTACTCGGTAAAAATGTTGCTGAAACTGTTTTAATATCGACAAAAGCTTACCAAGATGACGCTATGGAAAAAAACTAAAGCGTACGAGTGTTTCGCTCGATTTAAAAATGGCAACATGTCGATTGATGACAAACAGCGTCCTCGACGTCCCTCAACTGCCCGGATCGACGAAAATATTGAAAAAAATCGAGAAATTGTGTCCACAGTCCGTCGACAGACAGTCCATCAACTGTCAGACATTAGTGGGTTATCGTGGAGCTCTGTTCAGCGAAATTTAGCGAGAGTTTGGGAATGAAAAGGGTTGCTGCCAAGTTTGTTTCTCGGTTCAGACTGACAATCAAAAAGACGTAAATTTTGGAAATTTGTGGTAAGATCTTATGGGACCAAACTGCTGAGGTCATCGGTCCCTAAGCTTACACACTACTTAATCTAACTTAAACTAACTTACGCTAAGGACAACACACACACACATTGTCCGAGGGAGGAGTCGAACCTCCGACGGGAGGAGCCGCGTGAACCGTGACAGGACGCCCTAAACCGTGCGGCTAACACGCGCGGCAAAAGGAACGTCGAGTTGAAACATGGTTCCGTTACCCCATGTACCATACTCGCCTCACCTGGTTTATTTCCAAGCTTGAAAAGGGGCATGAAAGGGCACCGATTCGACAACACTGAAGAAGTCAAGAAAAAAACGAGGGAGGAGCTGTCAGCCATTGCTAAAGATGACTACAAAAGATGATTCCAACAGTGGAAGCACCGGTGCGAAAAATGTATTAGTTGCAATGGAGAGTATTTTGAAGTGGATAAGGTTGCTTTGCAAGCACTTTGAAAATATATAGCTTTCAGAAAATAATTCCGGTTTTTTCTGGGTACCTCTCATAATACCATACTTGGCAGCTGCGTGTTGAAATTGCGCTGCAGTCTCATACATTCATGCAACGAACGCACAAGTCTACAATTTTGCATTTTCCGCCCGTACCTGTACGAGCACAAATTTGCGACCAAGTTGCATTATTCCTAGGTTGTGCGTTGTGAGTTTTTTTTCATTTTTTTTCATCAAGTGTATAAAACGCTCCTTTTTGCGTTTTCAGAAATAACTCATAAAAACGTGTAAGATATGCGGCCTTCTGACGACTTATTTAGGCCTGAATCTATTTGAAGATAAATAAATCGTTCAATATAGAGAAATATTTAGATGGTCACAGCGTTTTTCCTTATTCAGCCGAAGAGTTGTCAAGTAGTCTTGGATAAAATGATGGTTCGAAGTGTTTTCCTGTTTATTGACATGTCCGTTTTCTATCAATCTCTAGAACGTAGTAGAGGCAAGTTAACCGTATTGTTTTGAGCAGTACATCTCCCGCACGGGGCAGGGGTGTGGGGTTTCGAGCAAGCTCTCCGACGCACTACCGCAAAACTGATTTCACGGCGGACGGGCTAACGTCACAGAGAATTCGAGCACATTCGGCAATGCCGTATTCCCAGCGGCAAGGCAGGTATTCTTCCAGTCTGTTCCCCTACCCGTTTTATGGGCGCCGCTTAGCGTTCATCCGAACGGGAGCCAGATAGGGCAGATTGCATCGTCCACATACGACCGGGGAGAGCGGGTTCGCAGTGTTCGAGACGCTGAGCTCTTGCGTGCGCATGCGCCGCGGCCCTTGTCGCATTTTCCCTGCTTAAGTCGCTGCCCGGGGAGACTGGAAGCTCCCTTGCGATTCTTACCCCACGCAACGCCGACTGCTGCTCTGCTTACCGGGCCATTGTTTGTAATTCAGCTCTTTTGGGGGTCTGTGGAGGATCCTCTTCTAAGTGAAATGGTAATGTAACGACTCCCTTTTCCGCTTATTGCCCGAATCCTGCCGATTCCTCACCGATGCATGCACCATGAACGCTCATACAGTTACTTTTAAGGGGTCTAAGGAAAATCTTCAACTGACTGAAGGCTCAAATTTACAAAACATAGTGGACACTGTTTGATAATTAGCAATTAAGTAACTAACGCGAATTCTTTACAGACGAATGGAAAAACGGGTAGAAGCAGACCTCGGGGAAGATCAGTTTGGATTCCGTAGAAATGTTGGAACACGTGAGGCAATACTAACCTTACGACTTATCTTAGAAGAAAGATTAAGAAAAGGCAAACCTACGTTTCTAGCTTTTGTAGACTTAGAGAAAGCTTTTGAAAACGTTAACTGGAATACTCTCTTTCAAATTCTAAAGGTGGCAGGGGTAAAATACAGGGAGCGAAAGGCTATTTACAATTTGTACAGAAACCAGATGGCAGTTATAAGAGTCGAGGGGCATGAAAGGGAAGCAGTGGTTGGGAAAGGAGTGAGACAGGGTTGTAGCCTCTCCCCGATGTTATTCAATCTGTATATTGAGCAAGCAGTAAAGGAAACAAAAGAAAAATTCGGAGTAGGTATTAAAATCCATGGAGAAGAAATAAAAACTTTGAGGTTCGCCGATGGCATTGTAATTCTGTCAGAGACGGCAAAGGACTTGGAAGAGCAGTTGAACGGAATGGACAGTGTCTTGAAAGGAGGGTATAAGATGAACATCAACAAAAGCAAAACGAGGATAATGGAATGTAGTCAAATTAAATCGGGTGATGCCGAGGGGATTAGATTAGGAAATGAGACACTTAAAGTAGTAAAGGAGTTTTGCTATTTGGGGAGCAAAATAACTGATGATGGTCGAAGTAGAGAGGATATAAAATGTAGACTGGCAATGGCAAGGAAATAGTTTCTGAAGAAGAGAAATTTGATAACATCGAGTATAGATTTAAGTGTCAGGAAGTCGTTTCTGAAAGTATTTGTATGGAGTGTAGCCATGTATGGAAGTGAAACATGGACGATAACCAGTTTGGACAAGAACAGAATAGAAGCTTTCGAAATGTGGTGCTACAGAAGAATGCTGAAGATAAGGTGGGTAGATCACGTAACTAATGAGGAGGTATTGAATAGGATTGGGGAGAAGAGAAGTTTGTGGCACAACTTGACTAGAAGAAGGGATCGGTTGGTAGGACATGTTTTGAGGCATCAAGGGATCACAAATTTAGCATTGGAGGGCAGCGTGGAGGGTAAAAATCGTAGAGGGAGACGAATAGATGAATACACTAAGCAAATTCAGAAGGGTGTAGGTTGCAGTAGGTACTGGGAGATGAAGAAGCTTGCACAGGATAGAGTAGCATGGAGAGCTGCATCAAACCAGTCTCGGGACTGAAGACCTCAACAACAACACACGATGTTTTAGTTTGCGAGGTACATAAAAAATTCAAATCCCTGTATTCCATACGTTTATTCACTGTTGCCATTCACCTGAGCCGCAGATAGGCTTAACAAAAAGACTGTCAAGCAAAGATTTCAGAAAATAGGCAATCATCAGATTAGACAACACACACGCACCACACGCACATGCACGCACACACACACACACAAGGTTCAAATGGCTCTGAGCACTATGCGACTTAACTTCTGAGGTCATCAGTCGCCTAGAACTTAGAACTTATTAAACCTAACTAACCGAAGGACATCACACACATCCATGCCCGAGGCAGGATTCGAACCTGCGACCGTAGCGGTTGCTCGGTTCCAGACTGTAGCGCCTAGAACCGCATGGCCACTCTGGCCGGCTCATATAAAAGCAACTCATACGCACATGACCATATTCTCTGGTAGCCATAGATTGTGTTCCTGTGTGTGTGGGTTGCGCGCGCGCGCTTGTGTGTGTGTGTGTGTGTGTGTGTGTGTGTGTCTGTGTGTGTGTGTGTGTGCGCGCGTGCGTGTGTGTGTGTGTTGTCTAATTCTGATGAAGGCCAGTTTTCCCGATGAAGGCCAGTTTTCCCGAAAGCTTTATTTGATATTGTTTTTGTTGTGCCTATCTGCGACTCAGCATCTCCACGATATGGTGAGTAGCAACTATCATTTTCATACTACTCTCATTATTCCATCCTTGTTTATCCATTATTTGATGTTGGCCGACGGATTTTCTTCCGTCCCGTAAACCCGCGCTCTTTTCCTATTTTCTAACGCTTTACTATACTCAGTGTCCGTCCTTCTTTCTCCTCTTTTCCGTGTTTCATTTGTCGCCTTCCAAACAGCTCTGTAAAATTTAATATTATATGTTACATACTACATAAAAACTACGCTTGGTAGTGTCCGCGAGCACAAACAAATAAATAATTATGACGGTAGAATGAAAAGATGTGTATGAATTTACGTATTCACATACCGAGCAACAGCTGCACATTCATGAGCGATAATCTTAATAATAATGAAATTGATAATGATAAACCATGTATCGCTTAGTTACTTTCAACAGTTTCAATCGACTTCGATCGTTCTCATTGCAAGTACAGTTGGTCACATAACAGTCCAGACAGGGTGCGAGTATATGTTGTTGTTGCTGTTGTTGTGGTCTTCAGTCCTGAGACTGGTTTGATGCAGCTCTCCATGCTACTCTATCCTGTGCAAGCTCCTTCATCTCCCAGTACCTACTGCAGCCTACATCCTTCTGAATCTGCTTAGTGTATTCATCTCTTGGTCTCCCTCTACGATTTTTACCCTCCACGCTGCCCTCCAATACTAAATTGGTGATCCCTCGATGTCTCAGAAAATGTCCTACCAACCGATCCCTTCTTCTAGTCTATATAGTATAAACAACTAGCAAATCCGGCGATGCTTTGCAACTGCTAAATATCGCTGGAAATTGGATACACACCGTTATCTTCTTCTCTCTCTGTGCCCATCTCCTCTTCTCCCCCCCCCCCCCCTCCCCAGTTCGTGGTCTCGCGGTCGCGTTCTCGCTTCCCGGCAGGGTCAGGCATTTTCACCTGCCTCGAGATCTCGAGATGTGTGTTTGTGTTGCCCTCATCATTTCACTATAATTAATGAAAGTGGCAAGTTTGGACTGAGCAAACGTTGAGAATTTGTACGGGCGCTGATAACATCGCAGTTGAGCGCCCCACAATCCAAACATCATCAGCTTCCCCCCTCTCTTTCTCCATCTCCTCCTCATCCTCCCCCTCTCTGTGTTCATCACCACCTAACCCTGTTTCTGTACCTCTTCTTTGATTGAGAAGTGAAGTCGCTTAAAATGAATGGGTAAATCGTATATGGGGCGTGAGTGATTTACTGCTGCATTTATTAGGATAGTAACTTCACTGACAGAGTTTCGCATAGTTTTAATCCACAAACGGATAGGATTACAATGTCTCGGACGATTCGGATTCTATTGCACTATTCTAGTCATAAGCCGATAAGCCATAAATACAGTTTTCCTGTTTTCTATTAAAACCGACTACGAGGAAGTAAACAAACAGCATAATGATTAGACAATTTTTGTTTAATATATATAACTAGAAGGAATATCTCTGGGAGAAGCAATATATCTAATGTTTAAACGACCTGCTATCCTATTGGCCGGCCGAAGTGGCCGTGCGGTTAAAGGCGCTGCAGTCTGGAACCGCAAGACCGCTACGGTCGCAGGTTCGAATCCTGCCTCGGGCATGGATGTTTGTGATGTCCTTAGGTTAGTTAGGTTTAACTAGTTCTAAGTTCTAGGGGACTAATGACCTCAGCAGTTGAGTCCCATAGTGCTCAGAGCCATTTGAACCATTTTGCTATCCTATTTTTCTCATAGTCGGTTTTAAACTTGGAGGTTTTTGCAACAAACATATCCCTTGTATGTGGTACATATGTATTTAAATACCATATTTCATGTTTGCCTCTGTTAGAGTATCTTGTAAAAATCGGTTTTAAGCTGATCAAAAACTTTTCGAGGTTTCTGCTAACAACATGACTCCTTTATGTAGTACATACATATTTATACATCATGTATATTAAGGAAATATATAGCCTGTGTCCGGCCGCACATTTAGAGTATCGTGCAAAAATTTGAAGTAAATTGGCCCAGAACTTCTCGAGATTTATTCGAGCGGCCGGCCGCGGTGGTCTAGCGGTTCTAGGCGCGCAGTCCGGAACCGCGAGACTGCTACGGTCGCAGGTTCGAATCCTGCCTCGGGCATGGATGTGTGTGATGTCCTTAGGTTAGTTAGGTTTAAGTAGTTCTAAGTTCTAGGGGACTGATGACCTCAGTAGTCCCATAGTACTCAGAGCCATTTGAACCATTTATTCGAGCATTTCCGCTTTAGATACTGTATATATGTTTATATACCATATATATTTATAAATGTGTAACCTAAGTTCAAAAAAAAAAAAAAATGGTTCAAATGGCTCTGAGCACTATGGGACTCAACTGCTGAGGTCATTAGTCCCCTAGAACTTAGAACTAGTTAAACCTAACTTACCTAAGGACATCACAAACATCCATGCCCGAGGCAGGATTCGAACCTGCGACCGTAGCGGTCTTGCGGTTCAGACTGCAGCGCCTTTAACCGCACGGCCACTTCGGCCGGCACCTAAGTTCATCAGAACGGCTATTAGTGTATCGTGTAGCAGTTAGAAGTAAATCGGAAAAGATCTTTTCGAAATTTTTGCTAACAACGTTAAACTACAACTTTTCTTATATACGCTGAAGCGCCAAAGAAACTGGTGTAGGCATACGTATTCAAATATAGAGGTATGTAAACAGACACAATGCGACGCTGCGGTCGGCCACGCCAATACAAGACAACAAGTGTCTGGCGCAGTTGTTAGATCGCTTACTGCTGCTACAATGGCAGGTTTTCAAGATTTAAGTGAATTTGTACGTGGTGTTAGTCAGCGCACGAGCGATGGGACACAGCATCTCCGAGGTAGCGATGAAGTGGGGATTTTCCCGTAGGACTATTTCACGAGCTTACCGTGAATATCATGAATCCGATAAAATATCAAATCTTCGAAATCGCTGTGGCCGGAAATGATCTTGCAATAAACGAACCAACGACAGCTGAAGAGAATCATTCAACGTCTCAGAACTGCAACCCTTCCACAAGTTGCAGCAAAAAATGGTTCAAATGGCTCTGAGCACTATGGGACTCAACTGCTGAGGTCATTAGTCCCCTAGAACTTAGAACTAGTTAAACCTAACTAACCTAAGGACATCACAAACATCCATGCCCGAGGCAGGATTCGAACCTGCGACCGTAGCGGTCTTGCGGTTCCAGACTGCAGCGCCTCTAACCGCACGGCCACTTCGGCCGGCTAAGTTGCTGCAGATTTCAATGCTGGGCCATCCAAAAATGTCAGCCTGCGAACCATTCAACGAAACATCATCGATATGGGATTTCGGAGGTAAAGACCCACTCGTGTACCCTTGATGTCTGCACGACACAAAGCTTTACGCTTCGCCTGGGCCCGTCAACACCGACATTGGACTGTTGATGACTGGAAATATATTGCCTGGTTGGCCTAGTCTCGTTTCAAATTGTGCCGAGTGGATAGACGTGTACGGGCATGGAGACAACCTCATGAATCCATGGACCCTGCATGTAAGCAGGGGATTGTCCAAGCTTGTGGGGCTCTGTAATGGTGTGGGGCGTGTGCAGTTGGGGTGATATGGGATCCATGATGGGACACCTGATACGTCTAGATACGACTCTGACAGGTGGCACGTACCTAAGCATCCTGTCTGATCACCTGCATCTATTCATGTCCATTGTGTATTCCGACGGACTTGGCCAATTCCAGCAGGACAATGCGACACCTCACAGGTCCAGAATGGCTTCAGAGTGGTTTCAGGAACACTCATCTGAGTTTAAGCACTTCCGCTGGCCCCCAGATTCCCCAGACATGAACATTATTGAACATATATGGGATGCCTTGCAACCTCTTGTTCAGAAGAGATCTCCAACCCCTCATACTCTTCCGGATTTATGGACAATCCTGCAAGATTCATGGTGTTAGTTCCCTCCAGCACTACTTCAGACATTAGTCGAGTCCACGCCAGGTCGTGTTTCAGCACTCCTGCGTGCTCGCGGGAGCCCTACATGATATTAGACAAGTGTGCCAGTTTCTTTGGATCTTCGGTGTAGTAGCGAAGTATTGATTTAATTCATAGAACTTTACCTATTAGTTCTCGCGACTGTTTGGCTGAACAATTCGCGGAATATCACACAACATATATATAAATTATCTTTTAAGAGAGAACACAAATTATTAACAGTGAATAAAGTTCAACTTTAAAAGTATGTGTGAGAAACGCCTGTTTTTTACTTTTACTTTAGTTTTTAATGAATCCTTTCCATTGTGATAATATTCTTACATAAATGCGTATGTTCTTGACCGATCAGAAAATTAAATACGTATATGACGTTAAGAGAGAGCCATGGCCGAAAAGTCTTGTTCGCTTGGATGCCTTGCCACAAGAGGTCAAGACAAAGGACGACCAATCTGAACATCGATTTAAACAGGAGAGGAACGAAATCGTCTCAACGATAAGCTAAAAATTGTCTTGCTATACTCTGAGCTTCAGACATAAGCCTTTGGCGACTGTTGTTGTTGTGGTCTTCAGTCCTGAGACTGGTTTGATGCAGCTCTCCATGCTACTCTATCCTGTGCAAGCTTCTTCATCTCCCAGTACCTACTGCAGCCTATATTCTTCTGAATCTGCTTAGTGTATTCATCTCTTGGTCTCCCTCTACGATTTTTACCCTCCACGCTGCCCTCCAATACTAAATTTGTGATCCCTTGAAGCCTCAGAACATTTCCTATCAACCGGTCCTTTCTTCTAGTCAAGTTGTGCCACAAACTTCTCTTCTTCCCAATCCTATTCAATACTTCCTCATTAGTTATGTGATCTACCCATCTAATCTTCAGCATTATTCTGTAGCACCACATTTCGAAAGCTTCTATTCTCTTCTTGTCCAAACTATTTATCGTCCATGTTTCACTTCCATACATGGCTACGCTCCATACAAATACTTTCAGAAACGACTTCCTGACACTTAAACCTATACACGATGTTAACAAATTTCTCTTCTTCAGAAAAGCTTTCCTTGCCATAGCCAGTCTACATTTTATATCCTCTCTACTTCGAACATCATCAGTTATTTTGCTCCCCTAATAGCAAAACTCCTTTATTACTTTAAGTGTCTCATTTCCTAATCTAATTCCCTCAGCATCACCCGATTTAATTCGACTACATTCCATTATCCTCGTTTTGCTTTTGTTGATGTTCATCTTATATCCTCCTTTCAAGACACTATCCATTCCGTTCAACTGCTCTTCCAAGTCCTTTGCCGTCTCTGACAGAATTACAATGTCATCGGCGAACCTCAAAGTTTTTATTTCTTCTCCGTGGATTTTAATACCTACTCCGAATTTTTCTTTTGTTTCCTTCACTGCTTGCTCTATATACAGATTGAATAGCATCGGGGAGAGGCTACAACCCTGTCTCACTCCCTTCCCAACCACTGCTTCCCTTTTATGTCCCTCGAGTCATAACTGCCATCTGGTTTCTGTACAAATTGTAAATAGCTTTTCGCTCCCTGTATTTTACCCCTGCCACCTTCAGAATTTGAAAGAGAGTATTCCAGTCAACATTGTCAAAAGCTTTCTCTAAGTCTACAAAAGCTAGAAACGTAGGTTTGCCTTTCCTTAGTCTAGCTTCTAAGGTAAGTCGTAGGGTCAGTATTGCCTCACGTGTTCCGATATTTCTACGGAATCCAAACTGATCTTCCCCGAGGTTGGCTTCTACTAGTTTTTCCATTCGTCTGTAAAGAATTCGCGTTAGTATTTTGCAGCCGTGACTTATTAAACTGATAGTTCGGTAATTTTCACATCTCTCAACCCCTGCTTTCCTTGGGATTGAAGTTATTATATTCTTCTTGAAGTCTGAGGGTATTTCGCCTGTCTCGTACATCTTGCTCGCCAGATGGTAGAGTTTTGTCAGGACTGGCTCTCCCAAGGCTGTCAGTAGTTCTAATGGAATGTTGTCTACTCCCGGAGCTTTGTTTCGACTCAGGTCTTTCAGTGCTCTGTCAAACTCTTCACGCAGTATCATATCTCCCATTTCATCTTCATCTACATCCTCTTCCATTTCCATAATATTGTCCTCAAGTACATCGCCCTTGTATAGACCCTCTATATACTCCTTCCACCTTTCTGCTCTCCCTTCTTTGCTTACAACTGGGTTTCCATCTGAGCTCTTGATATTCATACAAGTCGTTCTCTTTTCTCCAAAGGTCTCTTTAATTTTCCTGTAGGCTGTATCTATCGTACCCCTAATGAGATAAGCCTCCACATCCTTACATTTGTCCTCTAGCCATCCCTGCTTAGCCATTTTGCACTTCCTGTCGATCTCATTTTTGAGACGTTTGTATTCCTTTTTGCCTGCTTCATTTACTGCATTTTTATATTTTCTCCTTTCATCAATTAAATTCAATATTTCTTCTGTTACCCAAGGATTTCTACTAGCCCTCGTCCGTTTACCTACTTGATCGTCTGCTGCCTTCACTACTTCATCCCTCCAAGCTACCCATTCTTCTTCTACTGTATTTCGTTCCCCCATTCTTGTCAATTGTTCACTTATGCTCTCCCTGAAACTCTGAACAACCTCTGGTTTAGTTTCAATATTATCCAGGTCCCATCTCCTTAAATTCCCAACTTTTTGCGGTTTCTTCAGTTTTAATCTACAGTTCATAACCAATAGATTGTGGTCAGAGTCCACATCTGCCCCTGGAAATGTCTTACAATTTAAAACCTGGTTCCTAAATCTCTGTCTTACCATTATATAACCTATCTGATACCTTCTAGTATCTCCAGGATTCTTCCATGTATACAACCTTCTTTTATGATTCTTGAACCAAGTGTTAGCTATGATTAAGTTATGCTCTGTGCAAAATTCCACCAGACGGCTTCCTCTTTCATTTCTTCCCCCAATCCATATTCACCCACTATGTTTCCTTCTCTCCCTTTTCCTACTCTCGAATTCCAGCCACCCATGACTATTAAATTTTCGTCTCCCTTCACTATCTGAATAATTTCTTTTATTTCTTCATACATTTTTTCAATGTCTTCGTCATCTGCAGAGCTAATAGGCATATTTGATTTTGTGTTTATAATCCTGTAGTCACCTGACCAAAAGTCTTGTTCCTCCAGCCACCGAACATCACTAATTCCCACTATATCTAACTTTAACCTATCCATTTCCCTTTTTAAATTTCCTAACCTACCTGCCCGATTAAGGGATCTGACATTCCACGCTCCGATCCGTAGAACGCCAGTTTTCTTTCTCCTGATAACGACATCCTCTTTAGTAGTCCCCGCCCGGAGATCCGAATGGGGGACTATTTTACCTCCGGAATGTTTTACCCAAGAGGATGCCATCATCATTTAACCATACAGTAAAGCTGCATGCCCTCGGGAAAAATTACGGCCGTAGTTTCCCCTTGCTTTCAGCCGTTCGCAGTACCAGCACAGCAAGGCCGTTTTGGTTAGTGTTACAAGGCCAGATCAGTCAATCAGCCAGACTGTTGCCCCTGCAACTACTGAAAAGGCTGCTGCCCCTCTTCAGGAACCACACGTTTGTCTGGCCTCTCAACAGATACCCCTCCGTTGTGGTTGCACCTACTGTACGGCTATCTGTATCGCTGAGGCACGCAAGCCTCCCCACCAACGGCAAGGTCCATGGTTCATGGGGGGAGGCTTTGGCGACTAATTTAATTATAATGTTCGATCAAAAATAGTGAAGTGTTAACATTATTACAGGTTACAGTTAACGTTTTGGGGAAAATTTCTTAGATGACGCTGAAGAAACAACAGAATTATAAAAGTAGAGATACAATGAAGCTTAGAGGACATTGTGAAGTGAAATGACAACTGCTCCAACATATCTAGTACTTTTTGCGAGCTTTTCGTATAGTGCTGCAGATTTATGAGCATCGGTCGGATACACCGACCAGTCTGATTGTGGTTTCTGGCGGTTTCACACGATCATTTAAGTAATGTTGGGCACGTCTCCAATCTCCGAATCAGAAATTACGACACACGGGTAGCTGAAACACGGTAACACGGGTAGCGCTGACGACATCTCGCCCTTAGATTAACTGACGACTATGACGAGAGGAATTAAAAGAAAATAAATTTGACAAATAATGAAAATGTCGCACCCAGTATGACCCTATAAGCGGCGTGATGTTCATAGATACTACTGAGACACGAATGATCAGTTTGCACAAAAATTCAATTAACATTTCTCTTCGTTTAAAGTTCTGCATACTGATTCCTGATTTTGAGTCCGATCTGGGATCCTTCCCCCACCCCCACTTAAAACTTCCTATGTCGAATATAGAAGTACACATTAAATTCAATTTCCTATCTTGGCCTAGCTATGGGTATTTCAGAGTCCATACATGCACTGACTACAATATTTGGAAGTCGTATTTCCACGGAGAAAATATACCAGCGAATCCTATGAGCTACGAACTGATACGTTAATGTACCCCTCCAGCTTCGCTTTTAATTCGTGAATTTTGTAAATAGATACTACATGTAAGTGGTTAAATTCCACGCTTAGCTGCATGCTTATTGAATACAAAATTGATTCTGTATTCTGCCTTAACAAGTCTGAAGTTATCAAATCACTTTCATGATAGATTCGTGTTTAACGAGATATCGTGGATAAATGCTAAATTATTTGTATTCCATGCATATAAATGTTATCAGTGGTAGAGACAAAACGATATGCATGCATATGTATGCTGCTTTCCATCATCTGACAACGCCGGCTTTTAATAAAACCGTAAAAATGACTACAGTACCTTCGCTAAAGCACGGTTAGGCCTATTGCTAAAGATCGTTATGGTTAATATCTGACACCATTGGATCAAGACTCTGTTTTCCATATTACTGCAAAAATGCGGTTCGCGAGAAAGAGACAGTGACGTAACCCAGACAGTGACGTCATTAACTGCCAGCCACATTCGGCTCGCCG
Source organism: Schistocerca piceifrons (assembly GCF_021461385.2). NCBI lineage: Eukaryota > Metazoa > Arthropoda > Insecta > Orthoptera > Acrididae > Schistocerca > Schistocerca piceifrons. Next base: position 82,044,432 of record NC_060142.1, on the reverse strand, counting down.
TAGTTTATCACCTGGGTTTGCGTTTCGGCAAATCACGTTTTCTTGGTCGTTTGCTATTACTGCTACAGACAACGCATGACCCTTAAGTAATGTTGGAATCTTTTGCTACTAAAGGGGAGAATCTGTAAAATTCCGTCGCAGTATGAATGTATAGGAGACACTACGTGGCGGAACGAGAACGAAGTATCAACGAACATTCACCTCCTTCATCAGGATAAATCTTCAGTGACTGAGCATTGTACTTCAGTTAGACACCAAGTGAATTCCGACAACACTCAAATCGCGGTCTCTTTGTTACCTGTGGTCAAGGGAGCGGTGGAAATACGCCCTAGTCAAGAGAGATTAAGACACGAAGGAATGAAATGAAACTAGCTGCCACTGGGCATGGATTCATATATATGGGGAAAACTGAAAATTTGTGCCGGTCTGGGATTCGAAGCCGCGCCTGCTGCTTACTATGCAGATGCGCTGACCAATGCGCCAGCCGGACACAGTAGTCGTCGCAAATGCATGGACTACCCTAGCTCGCCTTCCGTCAGGCCAAACTTCTCAACATATTCACACACTACTGATGTTGTGCCCCTGCAGATTATCCACAAAAATTGTGTCTGTTCTTTCAAAGATGTCCAAAAGAACAGATGCCACATATACAGCGTGGTCCATTGATAGTGACCGGGCCAAGATCTCACGAAATAAGCACCAAACGAAAAAACTACAAAGAACGAAACTTATCTAGCTCGAAGGGGGAAACCAGGTGGCGCTACGATTGGCCCGCTAGATGGTGCTGCCATAGGTCAAACGGATAGCAACTGCGTTTTTTTAAATAGGAACCCCCATTTTTATTACATATTTGTGTTGTACGAAAAGAAATATGAACGTTTTAGTTGGACTACTTTTTTCGTTTTGTGATAGATGGCGCTGTAACAGTCACAAACGTATAAGTACGTGGTATCATGTAACATTCCGCCAGTGCGGACGGTATTTGCTTCGTGATACATTACCCGTGTTAAAATGGACCGTTTACCAATTGCGAAAAAGGTCGAATCGTGTTGATGTATGGCTACTGTGATCAAAATGCCCAACGGGCGTGTGCTATGTATGCTGCTCGGTATCCTGGACGACATCAACCAAGTGTCCGGACCGTTCGCCAGATAGTTACGTTATTTAAGAAACAGTAAGTGTTTAGCCATATGTGAAACGTCAGCCACTACCTGCAACAAATGATGATGCCCATATAGGTGTTTTAGCTGCTGTAGCGGCTAATTCGCACATCAGTAGCAGACAAATTGCGCGAGAATCGGGAATCTCGAAAACGTCGGTGTTGAGAATGCTACATCAACATCGACTGCACCCGTACCATATTTCCATGCACCAGGAATTGCATGGCGACGACTCTGAACGTCGTGTACAGTTCTGCCACTGAGTACAAGTGAAATTACGGGACGATGACAGATTTTTTGCACGCGTTGTATTTAGCGACGAAGCGTCGTTCACCAACAGCGGTAACGTAAACCGGCTTAATACGCACTATTGGGCAACGGAAAATACACGATGGCTGCGACAAGTGGGACATCAGCTACCTTGGCGGGTTAATGTATGGTGCGGCATTATGGGAGGAAGGATAATTGGCCCCCATTTTATCGATGGAAATCTAAATGGTGCAATGTATGCTGATTTCCTACGTAATGTTCTACCGATATTACTACAAGATGTTTCACTGCATGAAAGAATGGCGATGTACTTCCAACATGATGAATGTCCGGCACCTAGCTTGCGTGCGGTTGAAGCGGTATTGAGTAGCATATTTCATGACAGGTGGATTGGTCGTCGAAGCACCATACCATGGCCCGCACGTTCACCGGATCTGACGACCATGGATTTCTTTCTGTGGGAAAAGTTGAAGGATATCTGCCATCGCGATCCACCGACAACGCCTGACAACATGCGTCAGCGCACTGTCAATGCATGTGCGAACATTACAGAAGGCGAACTACTCGCTGTTGAGAGGAATGTCGTTATTGCCTAATGCATTGAGGTTGACGGACATCATTTTGAGCATGTATTACATTAATGTGCTGTAACAGCGTGCGTTCTCAGAAATGACATATTCACAAAGGTACATGTATCAGATTGGAACAACCGAAATAAAACATTCAAACGTACCTACGTTCTGTATTTTAATTTAAAAAACCTACCTGTTACCACCTGTTCGTCTAAAATTGTGAGCCATTTGTTTATGACTATTACAGCGCCATCTATCACAACGCGAAAAAAGTGGTCCAACTACAACATTCATATTTCTTTACGTACTACATGAATATGTAATAAAAAATGGGGGTTCCTATTTTTAAAAAACGCAATTGATATCCGTTTGACCTATGGCAGCGCCATCTAGCGGGCCAACCATAGCGCCATCTGGTTTCCCCCTTCAAGCTAGATAAGTTTCGTTCTTTGTAGTTTTTTCGTTTGACGCTTATTCCGTGAGATATTTGGCCCGGTCACGATCAATGGACCACCTTGTATAGAAGTGGGGCGAGGAATGCTAACTATCTCTTCAGTGGGGATGCACACCAGACTCGACCTCTTACGGGAATCGGCGAAATGCCGCGAGTTGTGCGGATAATGGGCAAGTGGCACTGCGTTAGTAGCGCGAGGGTAAGTTGAGAATTTGCATCTCATGGGAGGCATGCTAGGGTAGTCGGTGCAGTGGCAGTGACCACTGTGTCCGGATTGTGTAGTGGTCAGCACATCTGTCCTGTAAGTAGAAGGCCCTGGTTCGACTCCCAGCCCGCAAAAAATTTTCAACATTCCCCAGTATTTTAAATCAGTGCACGCTCTCAGCCAGTGTCTGGCATCTCTTCGTGTGTCTCAAAAACACTTTATTTACAACAATTAGCTACACCTTCCAGCTATTTCCCTACACAGTGATCGCACCAACTAAGACATTTGCCATGGCGTGATAGCACCTTTCAAATGCCCTCGTTATAGAAGGCAACGGCCTGTGTTTTCCGCAAATTCCCTACGCTTGTCTGCAGCTCGTTGTCATAGCCAGCGGTTCGTGTGAGCAGAGCTGAAAATCTAAGCTAGATAAATCCGGGGTGCATGGTGGGTGAGAAAACACCTCCCATTGAAAACACTGCAGGAGCGTCTTCAGGATCCCTACAGTGTGCGGCCGAGAATGGTCGTGAAGTGGGAACTCCGTGACAGTTACGTTATGTGGGCTGCATGAAATGACGCGAAATCTCTCAGCAGGCTCTCTTACCTGGCGGGAGACACTATGGTCCAGGCATCTTTATGCACTCAGTCGTGCTCAGAACCGAAAAGAGCGATGTGATGCGACCCATGGGTATGCTGGAGACACTGACCAACACATCCGTGCAGAGCTGCATCGGATTTTCACTGTGGTTTCCATTTCACGACCGATCGGACCTTGGTAAACGAATGGTCCTCGCAAATGTAATTTGAGAAGAGTCCACCAATCAGAAGGAGCCTGTATGTACACTGAGGTGACAAAAGTCGTCGGATACCGGTACATCCCGGTGTATTGCAGCAACTCGACACGGCCTCAACAAACCATTGGAAGTCCCCTGCAGAAATATTGAGCCATACTGCCTGTTCAGCCGTCCAACTTGTGAAAGAGTTGCCGCACAAGGATTTTGCCCACGAACTGATCTCTCGATTATGTACCATAAATGTTCGATGGAATTCATGTCGGGCGATCTAAGTGGCCAAATCATTCGCTCGAATTGACCACAATATTGTTTAAACCAATTCCGACCAAATGTGGTCCTGTGACGTGGCGCATCGTTATATGGGAACATGAAGTCCATGAATGGCTGAAAAAGGTCTCTAGATAGCCCAACACAATTATTTCCAGTCAATGATCGGTTCAGTGAGGCCAGAGAACCAAGTCCATTCCATATAAACACAGCCCACACAATTATGGAGGCACCACCAGCTTGAACAGTACTTTTTTGACAAAATGGGTCCGTGGCTTCGTGGGGTCTGTGACACAATCGAACCCTATCATCACCACTTATCAACTGAAATCTGGACTCATCTGACCAGTCCACGGATTTTCAGTCGTCTACGGTTCAATCGTTATGGTCACGAGCCCAGAAGCGGCGGTGTACGCGATATTGTGCTGTTAGCAAAGACACTGGCATCGATCGTCTGCTCCCATAGCCTATCAACGCCAGATTTCGCCGCACTGTCCTAACGGATACGTTCGTTGTGCTCCCCACATTGATTTCAGCGGTTATTTCACGCATTGTTGATTGTCTGTTAGCACTCATAACTCTTCGCAAACGTCGCTGCTCTTGGTCGTTAAATGAACACCGTCGGCAACTGCGTTGTCCGTGGTGAGAGGCAATGTCTGGAATACAGTATTTTCGGCACACACTTGACACTGTGGACCTGGAATATCGAAGTCTCTAACGATTTCCGAAGCGGAATGGTTCCTGCGTCTAGCTCGTACTAACATTCAACTTTCAGAGTCTGTTAATTCCTGTCATGCTCTCTTAATGACGTCGGAAACCTTTTCACGTGGATCACTACAAATGACGGCTCCGCCACGCACCGCCCTTTTATACAGGGCTATTACAAATGATTGAAGCGATTTCATAAATTCACTGCAGCTCCATTCATTGACATATGGTCACGACACACTACACATACGTAGAAAAACTCATAAAGTTTTGTTCGGCTGAAGCCGCACTTCAGGTTTCTGCCGCCAGAGCGCTCGAGAGCGCAGTGAGACAAAATGGCGACAGGAGCCGAGAAAGCGTATGTCGTGCTTGAAATGCACTCACATCAGTCGGTCATAACAGTGCAACGACACTTCAGGACGAAGTTCAACAAAGATCCACCAACTGCTAACTCCATTCGGCGATGGTATGCGCAGTTTAAAGCTTCTGGATGCCTCTGTAAGGGGAAATCAACGGGTCGGCCTGCAGTGAGCGAAGAAACGGTTGAACGCGTGCGGGCAAGTTTCACGCGTAGCCCGCGGAAGTCGACAAATAAAGCAAGCAGGGAGCTAAACGTACCACAGCCGACGGTTTGGAAAATCTTACGGCAAAGGCTAAAGCAGAAGCCTTACCGTTTACAATTGCTACAAGCCCTGACACCCGATGACAAAGACGCTTGAATTTTCGGCGCGGTTGCAACAGCTCATGGAAGAGGATGCGTTCAGTGCGAAACTCGTTTTCAGTGATGAAGCAACGTTTTTTCTTAATGGTGAAGTGAACAGACACAATGTGCGAATCTGGGCGGTAGAGAATCCTCACGCCTTCGTGCAGAAAATTCGCAGTTCACCGAAAGTTAACGTGTTTTGTGCAATCTCACGGTTTAAAGTTTACGGCCCCTTTTTCTTCTGTGAAAAAAACGTTACAGGACACGTGTATCTGGACATGATGGAAAATTGGCTCATGCCGCAACTGGAGACCGACAGCGCTGACTTCATCTTTCAACAGGATGGTGCTCCACCGCACTTCCATCATGATGTTCGGCATTTCTTAAACAGGAGATTGGAAAACCGATGCATCGGTCGTGGTGGAGATCACGATCAGCAATTCATGTCATGGCCACCACGCTCTCCCGACTTAACCCCATGCGATTTCTTTCTGTGGGGTTATGTGAAAGATTCAGTGTTTGAACCTCCTCTACCAAGAAACGTGGCAGAACTGCGAGCTCGCATCAACGATGCTTTCGAACTCATTGATGGGGACATGCTGCGCCGAGTGTGGGAGGAACTTGATTATCGGCTTGATGTCTGCCGAATCACTAAAGGGGCGCATATCGAACATTTGTGAATGCCTAAAAAAACTGTTGTGAGTTTCTGTATGTGTGTGCAAAGCATTGTGAAAATATCTCAAATAATAAAGTTATTGTAGAGCTGTGAACTCGCTTCAATCATTTGTAATAACCCTGTACTTTGTGTACGCGATACTACCACTAAATGTGAAATCACCCCAGTGTACGACGGTAATCCCAAAAGTAAGGTCTCCTATTTTTTTATAAGTACATAGACCTGTTTATTTCTACAATGGTTTACATCAGTTTACAGCTTGAACATTTAGCTATTTTTCGACATAATCACCATTTCTGTCGATGCATTTTTGTAGACACTGTGGCAGTTTTTGTATGCCCATGTCATACGAGCTCGCCGCCATGGTGTTCAGAAAGTTATGAACCTCTTCTTTCACCTCCTCGTCGGAGCTGAATCGGTTTCCGGCCAAATGTTCTTTTAACCTAGGGAACTGGGCGCCAAGTCAGGTCTATAGGGTGTGTGGGTGATTATGTTCCACTGAAACTGTTGCAGGAGAGCAACGGTTTGCCGAGAGATGTGTGGGCGAGCGTTGTCATGGAGAATGTGTACGTCCTTGCTCAACATTCCTCTTCTCCGGTTCTGAATTGCCCGTTTGAGTTTTTTCAGAGTATCACAGTATCTGTCAGCGTTAACTGTGGTCCGTGGGGGTATAAAGTCGACCAACAGTACCCCTTTCCGATCCCAAAAAAATGGCTGTCATGACTTTAGCGGCAGCATGTGTTTGTTTGAATTTCCGCGGCTTTGGCGAACAAGGATGCCGCCACTGTCGTGATTGTTGTTTGGTCTCAGGTTTAAAGTGGTATGCCGAGGTTTCGTCACCCGTGACAATTGAGTCCAGAAAGTTGTCCTGTTTGGCTGCAAGGCGGTGAAGAAATGCGAGGGAGGCATCAACTCGTTGCCGCATGTGGTCCTCAGCATGCATGGCACCCATCTTGAGCACACCTTCCGGTAGTTCAATGTTTCCATTACAATTCTGTGAGCGGTGCTTCGGGAAACCTCAGGAACCAACGAGGGTGATCCGCCGATCTTCACGCATGCTTTGCTCAACCTTCAACACTGTCTCCTCAGAAATTGACGGCCTCCGTCTCCTTTGTTCGTCGTGAATTTCGGTCCGACCAGCTGCCAACTCTCTACACCACTTACGAACATTTTTGACATCCATGCACGACTCACCTTACACTTCCGTCAATTGGCGATGGATTTCAATCGGCGCAGTGCCCTTTGCGTTCAAAAAACGAATAACTGCGAGCAATTCGCACTTGGCGGTAACATCCAACGGGAGCTCCATTCTCAACGGCTGCCAGGAAAAGACTAGGTGCCTCAGCGCGGCGTGCGCATGTTTACACACAGCGCGTGAAGCATTCTTCGTAACAATGTGACCAACTGCCACACAAACAGAGTTCTGTACTTATAAAAAAACAGGAGACCTTACGTTTCGTATTATCCTCGTATATGCCCGCCCGGTTGGCCGTGCGGTCTAATGCACGGCTTTCCGGGCGGGAAGGAGCGCCTGGTCCCCGGCACGAATCCGCCCGGCGGATTTGTGTCGAGGTCCGGTGAGCCGGCCAGTCTGCGGATGGTTTTTAGGCGGTTTTCCATCTGCCTCGGCGAATGCGGGGTGGTTCCCCTTATTCCGCCTCAGCTAAACTATGTCGGCGATTGCTGCGCAAACAAGTTCTCCACGTACGCGTACACCACCATTACTCTACCACGCATACATATTGGTTACACTCGTCTGGCGTGAGACGTTCCCTGTGGGGGTCCACCGGGGCTCGAACCGCACAATAACCCTGGGTTCGGTGTGGCGCGGCGGAGGGGTGAAGTGGACTGCGGTAGTCGTCGTGGGGTTGCGGACCACTGAGGCTGCGGCGGGGACGGAGCCTCTCCGTCGTTTCTAGGTCCTAACCCTCGTATATTGAGATATGGGGTCAGCACTTGCTTACAGCGTCCGCCACCTTAGGGTAGTACTGTGTCAAAAAAAGCTAGGTACCCTTGTGAGGGTGGGAATGAGCGCTGGCCGCGGTGGGTGACGCAACAGCCTCATCATTGGCGCCACGAGACAGTCGGCACTCCGCTGGTGTGAGCCCCGTCTGGTGCACTTGCCACCAGAACGACCACACTGCGGTTAACTGTCTGTCTGCGCTGCTGCGGCGCTTACTTGCCGTTTATGACCTACGCGCTATAAAACGCCCCGTACGTTCTCAGTTAACAGAAGCGACGCACGTAGACATTAAACTCTGGAGAATGGAGACTCACTGCGCTCAGCTAAATGCGCCCTTCCGCGGTGGAATTTTAAATGCATTGTCAACACTTACGCCTCATCACAAAGCGAGAGGTGGGGGGGGGGGGGGGGGAGGGTACCCGAACTGCGAAGAGCTGTCTGGTACAGAAAAGAAGAGACGTAAAAATGGCAAAAACAAAGCAGAAGAAGAAAAACAAAGACGAGAGAATACGAAAAAGAAGGAAGAAACAACTGGGTGGAGGAACGGTAGAGGACGAAGAGGAGCGTGTGGGGAGGTATCGGAAAAAAGAAGATGAAGAAGGATGTGGGCAGTACCCCTCTGCTGATCTCCATCTCGGATCAATTAATAAGTCATGGCGCCGACTGCGCCTTTATGGCTAGCTGAAATCATTGAATACGAGTACAATACGGTCGACAGATTATTGTAACTCTACGATTCCTCAGAAAAAGGAAACGCTCCGGATCAGAGGGTATTTGTCCATGGACACGAGAATTCATGTAAGAAATGCATGTATTCTTAATACATTTCAATTCACGAGCTAAAGTGCTAAAAATAGAACAGAAAGTATTTAAGCATGGGAGACAACAGAGGTGTCGATACACATGGAGGTTCTGCCCTCACACAGCAACTTGGCTTAGTGCGGCCACGTTCACCTCAGTGCCGCACGGACCCCGTGTCGGGAGCAGAGTCCCATCCATCATGGAGGCAGCCGCAAGAACCGTCTCCCCGCTAACACTGTCCGTCTACAGATACCTCTTCTGTTACCCAGAAAACCATCGGCCTTTCTTCGGAGCTTGGTTTCGGATAATCTGCTGCATTGGCTCCTTCCAGGATGCAGACCCAGTTGGTCACGAAGACAAACTTCTTGCAAGGGAACTACAGAAGAATTCCTCTCCGTTAAATTTCCTGGTAAAGTCGATTCTGCAAGAGATAAGAGACTGACATATTTGTAGTACTATCTTCGCCGAGTTCCCGGCCTTCCTCTCACCGCTCTAGAAAATTTCTCCCAACACGCAAGCAAGAGCCACGCGTTGCCAAAATTAACCATGCAATTCCACAACCATCTCTCTCGCATACGTTATTGACAGTTTTGAGAAAATGAATCTGCAGGGCGTCCAAGTAAGAATGGTCAATATTCAGGGCTATGACATGAATGCTCATTTGAATCAAAATACGTCTGATGTATATATGCCCTATTTCGAATGGTTTTCGAGATAGAATAGTTCTACTGTACATTCGTTTTTGGCTAGTGGCGCGCACTATGTGTCTTACCCAGGCATCCCCTTTGACAGTTTCTTGTAGCAAAACGCGCCTCTTTTATTTTAGCGCCGGCCGCTGTGGCCGAGCGGTTATAGGCGCTTCAGTCCGGAACCGCGCTGCTGCTACTGTCGCAGGTTCGAATCCTGCCTCGGGCGTGGATGTGTGTGTGTTGATCTTAGGTTAGTCAGGTTTAAGTAGTTCTAAGTCTAGGGGACTGATGCCCTCAGATGTTAAGTCCTATAGTGCTTAGAGCCATTTTTTTCTTTTAGCCCTTAGTTTGGATGTCTTTCTCTCACTAAACAAGCCCGTTGAACGTGGAGTTGTCCTTGGTGTTTTATGAGTGAAGTAGAGCAAAGGATTCACAGTGTGTCAGAGAGAAGCGTCACTTCACTGTGTGCCGACACGCGCTGGCTAAAACGCTACACATCTACAATAATGAAGAATACGTAGGTTTACGGCTTCTGAGATGGTAGTGCTCCCACTGCTCTTTAAGGAATACCGTCGGCGCCTTCCGACACCTCGAATTTCTGATCGTAAAGTGTTTATCGGATGAATGTGTTAAAATCGGTGTTTTTCATTTGGTACTTATGTAAGTAGGCTGTTTAGGTTTTTATATTGGTAACGCCACATAGCGCTCTGTATGAAAATCACTGCCTGTGCTGTGTGCAGTCTGTGGCTAGTTTGCATTGTTGTCTGCCATTGTAGTGTTGTGCAGGTGGATGTTAACAGCGCGTAGCGTGGATGTGGGGAAGTGAGATGGCGGATTTTTGAGAGCGGATGATCTGGACGTGTGTCCATCAGAGACAGTATATTGCTTGTTCTCTATCAAAATCTTTCTTTTGCTAACTGTGCCTATCAGTAGTTAGTGCCTTCAGTAGTTAGAATCTTTTATTTAGCTGCCAGTATTGGCGCTCGCTGTGTTGCAGTAGTTCGAGTAACGAAGATTTTTGTGAGGTAAGAATTCATGAAAGGTATAGGTCATTGTTAGTCAGGGCCATTCTTTTGTAGGGATTACTGAAAGTCAGATTGCGTTGCGCTAAAAAAAATATTGTGTGTCAGTTTAGTGTTGATCAGAATAGGTAAAGAGCGAAATGTCTGAGTACGTTCAGTTCTGCTCAGCTGTTTGAAAATCAAATAATGTAAGAGGTTTATCTGCATAGTAATTCAATAATTTTTCTAAGGGGACGTTACACTTTGTAAAATGCATGTCTTAATGTTAACTAATTGTCGCACATACAGTGGTGCCCAAAATTAAAGCAGTAAACGGAGGTTTTACAAGGTTGCGTTTATTTTCCCACAAAACAGCATAAGCAGGTGACAGTAAAGTAGAAACAATTTAAAGAATACAGAACGTAATCAACTGCAACACGCATAACGGTAGACAAAAATCTTCTTCGTTTTCTTCCAACTTAACGGATTTTCATGCACATTCGACAATCGGTTAATGTACCCAGTACGGTGTGCGACCACCTCTGGCTCCAGTATAGCCCTGACAACAATGGGACATGGTGTGAATGATGTCATCGATCTCACGTTGAGGAAATAACGCCCATTCCTCCTGCAGAACTGTTAAAAAGGTATGGTGAGTGGTTGGTGTATCCTGACGTGATGCAACCCGTCTCTCCAGGGCATCCCAGACACGCTCTATGGTACTAAAATCGGGAGAGCAAGAAGGCCACACCATGCGTGCAATATCTTCCGTTTCCAAAAAAATTCAACTACCCGTGCTTTATAAGACCGAGGACTATCCTCCATCAGCACGAAGTATGGGCCCACAGCACCTCGCAATAACGGCGCACGAGTTCCCAACATCTCCTTACGGTTCCTACCAGCAGTTAAATCTTGCTGATTCACTCGTACAATTTCATGAAGAGGTGATCGAGTGGTCAACATAATCCCTGCCCACAGCATTAGGGATCCCCCTCGATATCGGTCTCTTTCAACAATGTCTGGGTGTCGAAATCGTGGCCGGCCGGAGTTGCCGAGCGGTTCTGGGCGCTACAGTCTGGAACCGAGCGACCGCTACGGTCGCAGGTTCGAATCCTGCCTCGGGCATGGATGTGTGTGATGTCCTTATGTTAGTTAGGTTTAAGTAGTTCTAAGTTCTAGGGGACTGATGACCTCAGAAGTTCAGTCACATAGTGCTCAGAGCCATTTGAACCATTTTTTAACCGAAATCGTGTTCCACGTGTCCCCCATATGCGAATCCGTCGACCATCACTCTCCAGACCAAATCCGGACTCATCTGTGAAAAGAACATTGGCCCAACGTTCGACTGTCTAGGTGGCATGTTGACGACTCCACTCTAGACGTTCCTTTATGCGAAGACACGCCAGAGGTAAACAGACGGCAGGTGTCCAACAATAAAGGCCACTCTGCTGAAGCCTTCTGTACACCGTTTGCCTCGATAGTTCAACACGTCCAGTGGATGCTCCGAGGTCCGACGCCAGCTGCAGTGCAGTACTAAGGCGGTACCGTCGTGCCCTCACAGCTAAATAACGGTCCACTCTTTCTGATGTCACACGTGGACGGCTCTGTCCTGGCCCCCGCGATACTGTTTCGCACTCTATAAACTGTCGCCTCATCCGGGAAACAACAGAACGATTCACATTAAGCCACCGGGCTACATCAGTATGCGACTCTCCTGCTTACATTCTTGCCGGCCGCGGTGGCCGAGCGGTTCTAGGCGCTTCAGTCCGGAACTACGAGGCTGCTACGGTCGCAGGTTCGAATCGTGCGTAGGGCATGGATGTGTGTGATATCCTTAGATTAGTTAGGTTTAAGTAGTTCTAAGATTAGGGGTCTGATGACCTCAGCAGTTAAGTCCCGTAGTGCTTAGAGCCATTTGAACCATTTGAAGCTTCCATTCATCCTATCGTCCTCAACAGCAGAGTCTGTAGGCGTTTTCTCTGTGGCATACTGCACCGTTTGTGACTGTGCACAGAGCGATTGTGGATGTGGGACTACCCTGCAAACACCAGCCCGCTTGACAGGTACCCTGACGTCACTGTTGTCGCGGTTGTCCGTTGATCGGAATGCCATTTTCGGAACAGAACACGATCGTAACGACATCTGTTGACAGTTTGTATAATTATATCGTGAATTAGACACAGGAAGGGGAAATAGCAGTTCGTTGCTTTAATTTTGGACACCACTGTCTGTGTACCTGACAGTGTATCCATACATATTATAAAAATGGATGTATGTATGTGTGTAAGTTCCACATCTCCTCCTAAGCCACTGGATCGATTTCATCTAAGCTTGGTACACGTATCCCTTAGTGTAAGACAACATTCGCTTTGGGGGAGGAACCACATACTTATCATAGTAGAGGAGACATGACGTCATAAACAGCGATATGTGTGAAAAACTGTCGCATGATGAATGACATCTTAAGTTATTATTTCCTTGCTACTAATTCTGTTCGCAACTTATTTTGCAGACAGTATCCACATACGTCGCTGAACTTACCTACACGAATATGCCATTGTGCTACACATATTTCAAGAGATACGACGTTGTAAACACTGAGATGCACGAAAAAATGTCGCATCATGCATGAAGTGTCTATACATTTATTCTCTACCACTAAGACTGTCCTTCAGTCGAGTCAAATTACGAAAATCTCTGACACACGGCAACGCTTTTTACAGTCTTCAAATGCGAAGTGCGAACGGCTGTAGATGAAATAAATAGCCGTCTATTGGAACAACAAAGAGGCGTTGCCAGCCAGGGACGTTTACAAAATCGCGCTGTAGAAACGCGAAGCAGCTGCGCCCAGCGAGTAGAAACTGTCTGGGACCTTTGTACGACTGTCTCATAGTTTTCAAAGGTGATTTCACGAATACATGGAAATGAAGTTTGTCGACATTACATTACAAACACAGTTCTTTTTTGTTTTAGTTTCTAATAGATAATTGACAAAATGTGTATTCGGGCAGTGCCAGGTTTGTGATCTAGTAGAATAATAAGGAAAACAGAATTACAGTGCACATTAAATGTGTTCTCTATCGGAAACCATTCGCAATAGGTCATCCGTATGAAGCTTTTTTGTTTCAAACGAGCGTTCCTGTCATATCCCTGAGTGATGCCCACTTCTCCTGTTGCACCCTATGTAAGTACCTAACACTGCCCTTCTATCATGCGTCCAGAATTATATTAACGAAACAAGATATTCATACCACTACAATGGGGGTATGGGATGAAAAGGAGATGGACAAGAATAAGAAGTAGTAAATGGATTAATAATGACGGTCATGATGATGTGATGATGACTTGTTGGATTGGGCATCCTTAGCGCCCGTACTAAAATTTTATGACTTGGTAAGAGGTCTCAAAATAGTACTCCTTTAATTACAAACACAAAGTAAAAAGGCAGTAAACCACGCGTGCTCACACAAACAAACACATACACAGACAGTAGTATACGGGCAAAAGTATCCAGACACCCCAAAAAACATACGTTTTTGATATTAGGTGCATTGTGCTGCCACCTACTGCCAGGTACTCCGTATCAGCGACCTCAGTAGTCATTAGACATCGTGAGAGAGCAGAATGGGGCACTCCGCGGAACTCACGGACTTCGAACGTGGTCAGGTGATTGGGTGTCACTTGTCATACGTCTGGTCCACTGTTTTCTACGTGATAGTGAAGTGGAAACGTGAAGGGACATGTACAGCACAAAAGCGTACAGGCCGACCTCGTCAGTTGACTGACAGAGACCGCCGACAGTTGAAGAGGGTTGTAATGTGTAATAGGCAGACATCTATTGAGACCATGACACAGGAATTGCAAACTGCATCAGGATCCATGCAAGTACTATGAGAGTTAGGCGGGAGGTGAGGAAACTTGGATGGGTCGAGGGGCTGCTCATTAGCCACACATCACACCGGTAAATGCCAAACATTGCCTCGCTTGGTGTAAGGGGCGTAAATATTGGACGACTGAACAATGGAAAAACGTTGTATGGAGTGACGAATCAGGGTACACAATGTGGTCATCCGATGGCAGGGTATGGGTGAGGCGAATGCCCGGTGAACGTCATCTGCCAGCCTGTTTAGTGCTAAAAGTAAAGTGGCGGAGTGATTACACAGCAATAACATCCCTGCAATGGACTGGCCTGCACAGTGTTCTGATCTGAATCCTACACAACACCTTTGGGATGTTTCGGATCGCCGACTTCGTGCCAGGCCTCACCGATCGACATCGAAATCTCTCCTCAGTGCAGCACTCTGTGTAGAATGGGCTGCCATTCCCCAGGAAACCTTTCAGCATCTGATTGAACGTATGCCTGCGGGAGTGGAAGCTGTCATCAAGGCAAAGGGTGGGCCAACACCAAATTGAATTCCAGCATTACCGATGGAGGGGGCCACGGACTTGTAAGTCATTTTCAGCCAGGTGTTCGGATACTTTTGATCACATAGTTATATTATTCTGCGTGTGTGTATAAATATGAATAATGATCTGTGCGTAGTGTAATTGTAACGTGTTGTATGAAACTGTCTTTTAAATAGATACTGGCTAATTATTTTTATCATAGATCTTCTTACAATCATTTAAACTGTAAAAATGTCAACACAGACTTACTACACTTAACACTTCGGAGTGCAGAATAATTGATTATAATTATTTCCTTTTACTGAAGTTACGTTATGCACACCAAAGCAAAAACAACATATGTACATGATCTCTTTTGGTCTCATGGGTTGAAACTTTAGAGTTCGTATGTATGTATATTTATTAGTACCACACTGGTTTGTTAATTTTAATTTCTTGACGCATATTTACGTATAGCTTTCTCTGTAATAGCAACTACGTGAAAGTAATGTATGCTACATTAGTGGCTACGTACGCCTAGATTTGCATCAGAAAATGAAAATAATGATAGAGATTCTTTATTGATTTCATAAATGCATAGACTAAACACGTTAGCTCAATGATATCTGGGCTAGAAGGGCCGTAATTAAGAAAAAATTTGTACCAACCGTAATAGCGGACAACAATGGGCTAAGACCGTAACCGATAACACTTTTAGTAGCTGCAGGAAGGGGCACAATTATTGTAAAAATAAAAGATGGTTTCAATAACAACAAATAACATCTTATATTCTGAGAACGATTTAGATAAATTAACAATTATTACTCTTATTACAGATCTCTTAATACGGAACATACGAAGAATGTGTCTTGGTAGGTTAACGGTACAACTCAAAAAGGTAGAATGTTTTCTCTTTCATCAGACAAATGAAAATTAACAGAGTCTATATTGTCTTTTTTTATCATTGTCTACACACATAATAAATCGTGCTTAATGTCTTTGGCCATTCCAGTAGATGCATTTCACATGAGAAGATGTCAATGTTTTTCACATATTACAGAAAAATATGAAGTCCTTTTTTCAAGTGTATTCACAGGGAAATAATACGCCAGGAGAGGGCTCGTCAGATTTAAAACTCACACTAAAAGCGGAAAATATAATGGCCAGAATTAAAATAATACAACAATAGCTGTTGCCGTCTGATTTCCGGGAGAAAAAGGATGAGCCAGCCACTCGGCAAAATACTATAATCTCCAGTTTACAAGCTCAGGTTGAAGTCCGGACCCTTTACAAAATATTACAAGCTTTATCCCACTTGTTTTGTCGCCAGCTAAAATTGGGGGAAGATCCTCACACAAATTAACTTCCTCCCTCTCATGACAAAATAACGTGCACTCATTTAAAACATAAAGAGCACTCGGGCGCACAGCCTATCTGCCCTATCATCACTGCCGTATATTATGGACGTCTACATCAACCGATGTATCTGTCAAATATAAAAGTCTTTATGCTAGTTAATCTAGTTAGGTTCGCTCGCACGCGGTGGCGGGAAATAAACAGAAGAGTGGAAGACCGTGTTTGGACGCAGCGCCGTCGCTCGCACGCCCAGAGAGAGAAGGCAGCTAGACAGGGAGCAGAGCAGTCTGCGCCGCGGCCTGCACAGACAGACACGTGTCTCCCACGTGGGAAGCATAGCACGCGGCTACGCTCGCCCCATTCTCTGGAGATTCAGATCTGGGCGGTCGGAGGACTTCATGAATGCATAAATGGCCGGGGAACACGTCCGCGCAGGAAGGGACAACACGAGCTGCAAAGTACAAAAGGGACTGTTCACAGACACACACACACACACACACACACAGACGGATTCCAGGTGAAGCAGACCGCGACCTGCCGGCTGTAACGACCCGGCTATACACCGTAGACCCTCACTCAATTCCTCACCGCGTGTAACATCTCCTGCCATTCCTTGCATGAATCTGGGAGCTTTCCTTCGCATTTCCTTCTCCCCACAGCCTCCCCCTTGAATCATCAGTTTGTGTGGCCTGGGAGGAGGGGGAGGGATGAAGGAGGGTAAATGCGCCAGCTTACAGGATGCGGCGCGTAAACCCGGCCAAGTGAAACTTTTTTAAAAAAACCAAATTTACTTAAAATAAAATACAAAAGAAAATGAAAATCCTTTAACATATAAGTAGTGGTATCTTTCAAGAGTAACATTACTTCATTTAACCCTCTTCCGCGGTAATGACCACTTCCAATCCTGTCCTGAAGCGATCGCAAGCACTCTTTAAAACAGCGCTGTCCATATTCGCGAATGCTGCCTGAATAGCGGTGCGTAGAGGTGCGACATTACGGTGCCGCGTCTTATTGGTAACTCTTTCGACTACGCTCCAAACATAATAGTCGAGAGGGTTCAAATCCGGGCTATTTGGGAGGCAGAACTCTTTGACCAGAACATGTCAACGTTATCCGAGTGCCAGTTTTGGGCTAACTTGCTCGTGTGAGGTCCTCCTCTGGCATCCGACACATTGTACGCTCGCTGACATTCAATACTGACGCCAATTTCCTCAGCAATTGCTCCGGGTCCTCAGAAATCAGCGCCTGATCCTTTTCGATGACGGCCACAATCCGTGACATGCGTTTGCCCGAATGAGGTTTCCTCGCCGGGTTAGCGGAACCTTCTGCACACTTCTCCGAAGCATTATACTTGGCCACAATATCGTAAACAGTTGATCTCGTGTACCCGAAGAATCAAACTATTTCAGTGGGAGAAGGCTTTCGATAATCGCGGCTCTTCGGTTGTACTCCGTACTTGTCCGTAACATCTCGGCCATTTTGAGGTTGTGACTGTTTAATCAGTGCCTATGGCTTTCAAAAATGACAATCGCGACCTCCAACAGAACTACGATATGGCGCGAAATTCAAATTGAAATTTGTCCGCATTTAAGCGCCAGATGCGGCTTTTCGCGGATGATGCTGTAGTATATAGAGAAGTTGCAGCATTAGAAAATTGTAGCGAAATGCAGGAAGATCTGCAGCGGATAGGCACTTGGTGCAGGGAGTGGCAACTGTCCCTTAACATAGACAAATGTAATGTATTGTGAATACATAGAAAGAAGGATCCTTTATTGTATGATTATATGATAGCGGAACAAACACTGGTAGCAGTTACTTCTGTACAATATCTGGGAGTATGCGTGCGGAACGATTTGAAGTGGAATGATCATATAAAATTAATTGTTGGTAAGGCGGGTACCAGGTTGAGATTCATTGGGAGAGTGCTTAGAAAATGTAGTCCATCAACAAAGGAGGTGGCTTACAAAACACTCGTTCGACCTATACTTGAGTAGTGCTCATCAGTGTGGGATCCGTACCAGATCGGTTTGACGGAGGAGATAGAGAAGATCCTAAGAAGAGCGGCGCGTTTCGTCACAGGGTTATTTGGTAACCGTTACGGAGATGAAACTTCCTGGCAGATTAAAACTGTGTGCCCGACCGAGACTCGAACTCGGGACCTTTGCCTTTCGCGGGCAAGTGCTCTACCAACTGAGCTACCGAAGCACGACTCACGCCCGGTACTCACAGCTGTACTTCTGCCAGTACCTCGTCTCCTACCTTCCAATCTTTACAGAAGCTCTCCTGCGGACCTTGCAGAACTAGCACTCCTGAAAGAAAGGATATTGCGGAGACATGGCTTAGCCACAGCCTGGGGGATGTTTCCAGAATGAGATTTTCACTCTGCAGCGGAGTGTGCGCTGATATGAAACTTCCTGGCAGATTAAAACTGTGTGCCCGACCGAGACTCGAACTCGGGACCTTTGCCTTTCGCGGGCAAGTGCTCTACCAACTGAGCTACCGAAGCACGACTCACGCCCGGTACTCACAGCTGTACTTCTGCCAGTACCTCGTCTCCTACCTTCCAATCTTTACAGAAGCTCTCCTGCGGACCTTGCAGAACTAGCACTCCTGAAAGAAAGGATATTGCGGAGACATAGCTTAGCCACAGCCTGGGGGATGTTTCCAGAATGAGATTTTCACTCTGCAGCGGAGTGTGCGCTGATATGAAACTTCCTGGCAGATTAAAACTGTGTGCCCGACCGAGACTCGAACTCGGGACCTTTGCCTTTCGCGGGCAAGTGCTCTACCAACTGAGCTACCGAAGCACGACTCACGCGCGGTACTCACAGCTGTACTTCTGCCAGTACCTCGTCTCCTACCTTCCAATCTTTACAGAAGCTCTCCTGCGGACCTTGCAGAACTAGCACTCCTGAAAGAAAGGATATTGCGGAGACATGGCTTAGCCACAGCCTGGGGGATGTTTCCAGAATGAGATTTTCACTCTGCAGCGGAGTGTGCGCTGATATGAAACTTCCTGGCAGATTAAAACTGTGTGCCCGACCGAGACTCGAACTCGGGACCTTTGCCTTTCGCGGGCAAGTGCTCTACCAACTGAGCTACCGAAGCACGACTCACGCCCGGTACTCACAGCTGTACTTCTGCCAGTACCTCGTCTCCTACCTTCCAATCTTTACAGAAGCTCTCCTGCGGACCTTGCAGAACTAGCACTCCTGAAAGAAAGGAGGTCCGCAGGAGAGCTTCTGTAAAGATTGGAAGGTAGGAGACGAGGTACTGGCAGAAGTACAGCTGTGAGTACCGGGCGTGAGTCGTGCTTCGGTAGCTCAGTTGCTAGAGCACTTGCCCGCGAAAGGCAAAGGTCCCGAGTTCGAGTCTCGGTCGGGCACACAGTTTTAATCTGCCAGGAAGTTTCATATCAGCGCACACTCCGCTGCAGAGTGAAAATCTCATTCTGGAAACATCCCCCAGGCTGTGGCTAAGCCATGTCTCCGCAATATCCTTTCTTTCAGGAGTGCTAGTTCTGCAAGGTCCGCAGGAGAGCTTCTGTAAAGATTGGAAGGTAGGAGACGAGGTACTGGCAGAAGTACAGCTGTGAGTACCGGGCGTGAGTCGTGCTTCGGTAGCTCAGTTGGTAGAGCACTTGCCCGCGAAAGGCAAAGGTCCCGAGTTCGAGTCTCGGTCGGGCACACAGTTTTAATCTGCCAGGAAGTTTCATATCAGCGCACACTCCGCTGCAGAGTGAAAATCTCATTCTGGAAACATCCCCCAGGCTGTGGCTAAGCCATGTCTCCGCAATATCCTTTCTTTCAGGAGTGCTAGTTCTGCAAGGTCCGCAGGAGAGCTTCTGTAAAGATTGGAAGGTAGGAGACGAGGTACTGGCAGAAGTACAGCTGTGAGTACCGGGCGTGAGTCGTGCTTCGGTAGCTCAGTTGGTAGAGCACTTGCCCGCGAAAGGCAAAGGTCCCGAGTTCGAGTCTCGGTCGGGCACACAGTTTTAATCTGCCAGGAAGTTTCATATCAGCGCACACTCCGCTGCAGAGTGAAAATCTCATTCTGGAAACATCCCCCAGGCTGTGGCTAAGCCATGTCTCCGCAATATCCTTTCTTTCAGGAGTGCTAGTTCTGCAAGGTCCGCAGGAGAGCTTCTGTAAAGATTGGAAGGTAGGAGACGAGGTACTGGCAGAAGTACAGCTGTGAGTACCGGGCGTGAGTCGTGCTTCGGTAGCTCAGTTGGTAGAGCACTTGCCCGCGAAAGGCAAAGGTCCCGGGTTCGAGTCTCGGTCGGGCAGACAGTTTTAATCTGCCAGGAAGTTTCATATCAGCGCACACTCCGCTGCAGAGTGAAAATCTCATTCCGTTACGGAGATGTTTAATAAACTCAAGTGGCAGACTCTGCAAGAGAGGCGCTCTGCATCGCGGTGTAGCTTGCTCGCCAGGTTTCGAGAGGGTGCGTTTCTGGATGAGGTATCGAATATATTGCTTCCCCCTACTTATACCTCCCGAGGAGATCACGAATGTAAAAGTAGAGAGATTAGAGCGCGCACGGAGGCTTTCAGACATCGTTCTTCCCGCGAACCATACGCGACTGGAACAGGAAAGGGAGGTAATGACAGTGGCACGTAAAGTGCCCTCCGCTACACACCGTTGGGTGGCTTGCGGAGTATAAATGTAGATGTAGATGTAGATGTAGATCCCGTATATGCGACTGACAAAAGAGCACTTCAATAGCACTAATAACGGCGTCATTTCACATTTCCCACTGCTTTAGTTCATAATTGCCTCAACTCGACCTATGCCATTAAGTCTGACAAGTCTGTGAAGCTACTGTGGGCGGATGGTGCTTCAAACGTAGCAAAACTAGCCAAGTGGCTTCGGATTCTGTACCCCGCTATGATGTGCGTCACATGCGTACGCAAAGTTGCAGAAGAGGTGCGATTAATTTACGCTGATGAGGAAAAATGAATTTCTTGTGGCAAGAAAATCTATGTGAAAGTTCCATTGCGGGTGCAGAGATTCAAGCAAAAAACCATTCACTGCCTCGATCAGCCTGTTCATACATGATGGGTTTCTTGGTTTAATGGTGCTCGGTATTACTGCACCAACTACACCTGAATAAAGACAGTCTTTAGTAAGCTTGATAGCGTTGGATCAAGTGTTATGAAAATTGTGAAAGACGTCTTCATAGATACCTTGTCTGGAAACTTGGCATACTTCAACGCAAACTTAAAAAAAAAAAAAATTAATCCACCACACGGATGGAAGCTACAGCTACTAAGCTGTGTGACTCCCTGGATATTGTGCGACATGTGCACAGTGAGTCAGCTCGAACTGGTGGTCATGTGGCTGACAAACTAAACAACAAATTGCAATGTGTTCTCCAGCGGAACCCTGGATATTCTACAATGTGCAAAAGTAGTGAGTCTTTCTGGGAACTCCACAACATTTGAAGACAGTGAACCAAAGCTGGCTCTGCAACGACCCTGCCGCTTCCATATAGGCTCCAGCGACGTCCTGTGATGTGGACAGGAGCTTTTCCAAGTACAAAACTATCCTCGGCGATAACCGAAGATCTTCGAAAACGGAAAACCTGGAAATGCACCTTGCGATCCAACGCTGCTCTGCAGGAACTGAGGAGTAACAGCACGAGTTAACTAGTTTGGAATACTTTAAACTAGTGGTGTGCAGTGGGAAAAACATGGTTTTATTGCCTGGATATGTGTATTTGTTTTGACTATACTTGGTGTTTTTTTCACACACATGGAGACATTTCAGAAATAAGTGCTAGTTAGTTTCAAACACTGCAAAAGGTAACATTATACTCAACTTGTTCAGAAATGAACTTTTTATTACGTGCTACAAAAAAATCAACAAGAATGTTTTTGAATAAACTTCTATAAAATCATATTTAATTTTTTGAAGATCGCATTTATACAGTATGCTCAGAAACAGTGTGAAAAGCTTCCAGGGTAGGTTGTGCTGAGAGATAATTGTTAAGAAACAAATTCGATGCGTTGCGCCTTTTCCGGTTTAATCAGCATTGAAGTTAGCCAATCAGGTCGTTTCCTGTGCATATTCAAGCGGCCTGCCAGAGACGGTGACGCCAAACTGTGCTTCCTTTGGTTTCCTTAAAAGGAAGAAATGTGGCTTTTGCTCGCCCAGTTTTAATTTATCACTTCCGAAACAGGCAGCTTTTAACTGGTAATGAGCACATGAATAAGTGGAAACTCGCGGACCAACGTTTGTGCATTGCCGAATTTTAGCGACTGCAGGTGCTTGAATTTGCGGTCACAATGACGTAATTGGCTAACTTCAATTCTAATTAAATTGGAAACAACGCAACATATCGAATTTTTTACTTAACAATTATTTTTCAGCACGACCTTTCCTCAAAACACTTAAAAGCTATTCACACTGTTTCTGACCAGCCTGTATAAGTTTTAAGTCATAAACGCTCGCATATTTCGCTGTCTCTTAAGTCATTAAAATCCGAGCCCTATTGATAACCAAAGTATGTAGAAGCAGTTTCACTCCGGAACTTCCTTTACTTAAATTACTTAGTAAAGCTCAGCATTTCAGCGAAAGAGAAGACGCTGTCCATTCCGTTCAACTGCTCTTCCAAGTCCTTTGCTGTCTCTGACAGACCTACAACATCAAGTTGGTCTCATCTACCAAGACTTTAAACTGAAATACAGTTCTGCTTAACTCTATATTAAGGCGCAACTTATCATAGCGATTTGCAACAGCCAAAACAGTGGCTTAATTTTGTTCCACGATACCGTCCCAATTCGTTCTGTATGGGTCTCAGTCACATAAGCTGCTTCTTTGGAGTATCAAATTTTGTCTCATTCTCTTCGCATTTTTCTCCTGACATGCAATGCTGTGAATTCTTCCTATTCCTTCCAGGACTGTGACGAGGTGGTTCCGGAGTGGAACGTTATGTGGATGGTCAAAATCCAGTCTTCTACAACCAACGTCGCGCCAGGTCATCCACAATTAGGAAAAATTTGTCGCATTGAAGGCGAAAATGTAGACAAGAGCTAGAACCATCAGCAAGTCTCGTGGTGACATCTTGATTTTCCCGAGATAATAATTAAAACCCTCAGACTTAAAAAAGAATGCAAAAAATTCCATTTCAAACGTAAGTAGGTGCTGACAGTGTGAATATTACCGAACTATCAGTATAGCAAGTCATGGTTGCAAAATACTTACCGAATTCTTTACAGAAGAACGACAAAACTCTTAGAAGCCGACATCGGGGAAGATCGATTTAGGTTCCGGAAAAATTTAGCAACACGCGAGGATATATTGACCATACGACTTCTCTCGGAAGAAAGGATAAGGAAAGGCAAACATACGATTATGCCAACGGCCTTGCCGCACTGGTAACACCGGTTCCCGTCAGATCACCGAAGTTAAGAGCTGTCGGGTTGGGCTAGGAATTGGATGGGTGACCATCCGATCTGCCGAGCGCTGTTGGCAAGCGCAGTGCACTCAGCCCTTGTGAGGCAAACTGTGTCGTAAACCGACATAAGGCCGAGAGAACGGTGTGTTGAACACCTGTCTCTCCATATCCGCATCCAGTGACGCCTGTGGGCTGAGGACGACACGGCGGCCGGTCGGTACCGTTGGGCCTTCATGGCCTGTTCGGATGGAGTTTAGTTTAGTTTTAAAACCTATGTTTATAGCATTTGTAGACTTAGAAAAAGATTTTGACAATGTTTACTGGTATACTCTCCTTGAAATTCTGAAGCGAGCAGGGGTAAAATACATGCAGCGAAAGGCTATTTACAACTTTTACAGACAGTAGGTGGCAGTTATAAGAGTTGAGCAACTGGAATAGGTACCAGCGATTGAGAAGGCAGTGACACAGGGTTGTAGCCTTCCCCCGATGGTCGGCCATGTGGCCGAGCGGTTCTAGGCGCTTGAGTCCGGAACCGCGCTGCTGCTACGGTCGCAGGTTCGAATCCTGCCTCAGGCATGGATGTATGTGATGTCCTTAGGATACTTAGGTTTAAATAGTCTAGGGGACTGATGACCTCAGATGTTAAGTGCCATAGTGATCAGAGCCATTTGAAGCTTCCCCCTATGTTATTCAATCTGTACACTGAGCAAGCAGTAAAGAAAACAAAAGAAAAATTTGGAGTAGGGATTAAAGTTCAGGGAAATGAAAAAAAAAAAAACTTTGAAGTTTGCTGATGCCATTTTAATTCTGTCAGAAACAACAAAGGGCTTGGAAGAGCAGTTGAACGGAATGGACAGTGTCTTGAATGGAGAACATCCGATGAACGTCAACAACCGTAAAACAAGGATAATGGAATGTAGGCGAATGGAATCAGGCAATGGTAAGGGAATTAGATTGGGCAATGAGACACTTAGAGTAGTGGTAGAGTTTTGCTATTTGGACAGCAAAATAAAACTGATGAAAGCAGAAGCAGAGAGGATATCAAACGTAGACTGGCAATGGCACGAAAAATGTTTATTAGAAAGTGCAGATTGTTAACGGTGAATATAGATGTAAGTGTTAGGAAGTCATTTCTGAAGGTATTTGTTTGGAATTTAGCCATGTATGGAAGTCAAACATGGACGATACTAATGAGGAGGTACTGAACAGAACTGAGGAGAAGAGAAATTTGTGGTACAACCTGGCTAGAAGAAGGGATGTATTGAAAAGGCACATTCTGAGACAACAAGGGATCACCAATTTTGTACTGGAGGGAAGTGTGGGGGGTAAAAACTATAAAGGGAGTCAAAGAGATGAATAGAGTAAGCAGATTCAGAAGGGTGTAGCTTGCAGTAGTAACTCGAAGATCAAGACGTTTGCACCGGTTAGAGTATATACTGTCTTCCTAAATAAAGAGACTTATTTCTGACAGTATACAGTAGGGGGATGCAGAATTTATGGGTGTACAGATCAGTGTTGAGCAATCAACAGGAAAGAAGAGTGGCAAAGGCAGTTCCTTCAGAGGTGGATTTGGTCCTGTCATGGTCGCCACTTTATGATATAATAAAATAATGGTGTAAATGATAATAAAATATTGAAATGCGTGGCTTTTTGAAATGTATTGAATTAAGGAGATTAACTTTTCGGCATGAATGACAAGCACAATATGCTGAGCTATGCCTGGAAATAAGTTCGTATTAGTTCGTATTATTTTGCAGGGGGGAAGTAGTTACTTTCTCCACTGTAGATTTGTGCTTACCCTTCTTTGTAATGCTACGTTTGGTCGCCGTGTACACCTTCGAAGTCTTGATCGTGTTCCCATTGAGCTTATCGGATCTTCGTAATTTTCCAAATTACACAGGTGGGCTTCAGTTTTTGTAATTATCTTACTATTTGAAATAACAACTCACACGACCTTTCTGTTAATAAAACAATACTGTATTTTTCTAAACGGAGCACATATGGAATACACACTCCTCACTTATTCATTGTTGTTGTTGTTTTGGTCTTCAGTCCTGAGACTGGTTTGATGCAGCTCTTCATGCTACTCTATTCTGTGCAAGCTTCTTCATCTCCCAGTACTTACTGCAACCCACATCCTTCTGAATCTGCTTAGTGTATTCATCTCTTGGTCTCCCTCTACGATTTTTACCCTCCACGCTGCCCTCCAATGCTAAATTTGTGATCCCTTGATGCCTCAGAAGATGCCCTACCAACCGGTCCCTTCTTCTAGTCAAGTTGTGCCACAAACTCCTCTATTCAATACCTCCTCATTAGTTATGTGATCTACCCATCTAATCTTCAGCATTCTTCTGTAGCACCACATTTCGAAAGCTTCTATTCTCTTCTTGTCCAAACTATTTATCGTCCATGTTTCACTTCCACACATGGCTACACTCCATACAAATACTTTCAGAAACGACTTCCTGACACTTAAATCTATACTTGATGTTAACAAATTCCTCTTCTTCAGAAACGCTTTCCTTGCCATTGCCAGTTTACATTTTATATCCTCTCTACTTCGACCATCATCAGTTATTTTGCTCCCCAAATAGCAAAACTCCTTTCCTACTTTAAGTGTCTCATTTCCTAATCTAATTCCCTCAGCATCACCCGATTTAATTCGACTACATTCCATTATCCTCGTTTTGCTTTTGTTGATGTTAATCTTATATCCTCCTTTCAAGACACTGTCCATTCCGTTCAACTGCTCTTCCAAGCCCTTTGCTGCCTCTGACAGAATTACAATGTCATCGGCGAACCTCAAAGTTTTTATTTCTCCTCCATGGATTCTAACACCTACTACGAATTTTTCTTTTGTTTCCTTTACTGCTTGCTCAATATACAGATTGAATAACATCGGGGATAGCCTACAACCGTGTCTCACTCCCTTCCCAACCACTGCTTCCCTTTCATGCCCATCTACAATTATAACTGCCATCTGGTTTCTGTACAAATTGTAAATAGCCTTTCACTCCCTGTATTTTACCCCTGCCACCTTTAGAATTTGAAAGAGAGTATTCCAGTCAACACTGTCAAAAGCTTTCTCTAAGTCTACAAATGCTAGAAACGTAGGTTTGCATTTCCTTAATCTTTCTACTAAGATAATAGCGACCCCAAAATGGCGGTCTACAATTACTCGCTAAAAATGGCGTGCTTCTCACTCGTTCAGTAGCTGAGCGCGAATCGTTCCTTCCTCCTACTGGTACAAGAAAATCTCCTCTCTTTTTTAACTACTGAAAATCAAAAACACATGACGGCAGGCATAGGCTCTATGATGGGCTACCGCTTCATCTTCTCTCTTTGCCATTAAAGAAGACGAAAACATAAAAGAAATGTAAAAGGTTTTTCACAAGTAGCATGGAAAGCCGCATCAAATCAATCTTCGGAATGAAGGCCACATCAGCAATAAAAACGACAACAATAATCGAAACTGTATGTGTAGTCCTCGCGGTGGTTCTTAGGGACCAGAGGCAGCCAGAAAGGAAACACAGGGAACGGCGGCTGGCTGGCTGCCTCTCTCTCTCTCTCTCTCTCTCTCTCTCTCTCTCCCCTGGGGCGACGGCGCGGGTCTATTATTCTGTGCCTCTGCAGGCCACGTCACACGAGACGCAGCGGCGCCCCAGCCCAGCCCAGGCCGTATAAAAAACGCCCGTTGAAGCCCGATGTCGCAGCTGACGCCACGCCCAGAGGATCACAGATGTCAACTGCCGGCCGTGTAGGGGTAGGATCAACCAGGTTGTAAGCGCAGCTGCTGCGCCACCCAACGCCTCGCTGCCTACACTAAGTGCCCATTCACATGTTCCTAGACGACTGAGCGCACAACAACAGTCTGAAGAGTTTTCCAGACTGTCTGAACTCGCTATCCCCGTCTTGCTGCTGCGTGTTGCAGATCTACACTAAGGGGACAAAAGTCATTGGATATTCATATGCACATATGCAGATGGCGCTAGTGCCGCGTAGACAACGTGTAAAAGGGCAGTGATTGGCAGAACTGTCATTAGTACTCAGCTGATTCGTGTGGAAAGGTTTTCGACGTCATTATCGCCACACGACAGGAATTGAGAGACTTTGAATGCGGCATGGTACTGGAAGCTAGAGTAGGGTGACCAAATTATTTTCGATGAAAACCGGGACACATTCACCCGGGTGCCAATGGACACCTCATTCCACATGTACCTACGTTTCTTAATTTTAAATGTTAATGTTTTGTTGATACATTTTGTTAACCCGATTATTATGACTAATAAGAGGATACAAAAGATTGATATAATCTAGATTATCTGTATAATTAATGATATTTAATAAACGTGTACAGTAATAAAAAAATGTATTACGATTTTACAAAATTTTACAGCCATTCAACTTTTAATCAATTAATATTAACATGAGCTTTAATATTAGTGAGCACTTGTAGATGGAATTGACTGTCCTGCCTCCAGCCTTCCTGATCATGTCTTTGTTCTTTGAGACACAGTGATAAAACTCGGCACAATCCATTTTGTTGTTGTACAGGATCTGCAGGATTGCTTCAAGAGAGTCCACCTCCATTCTGTTTCTTTCATCAGTCCACTGGATATTCATGAACGAAAATATTCTTTCCACATTGGCATTATGGACTGGGATTGCAAATAAATACCTTGCAATTATTACCAACTCAGAGTAATGCTGAAGACAGTCATGGCTTTTAAAAAAACTCACCCACTTCTCATGACATTTCAATGGTGTTTTCTTTTTTTTTCATCATCCCACTTGTGAAGACTTTCTTCAACAAAATTTGTCAGTATGCCGAACTGGTCAAAGAGAATGGAATCATCGATTTCAATCTCTTTACTCTTCAAATAAGAAACTGTCTCTTCAACACTTTGCCATTTTGGCACTCTCTTCAGTAACATCCAATCAAACACCGTCGATGAGGGTAAATATGAGGCGCTCCACTTGCTGAGATATTCTACACAAGTGTCACAAAACTTGTTAACTTCTTCTCTAAAACTCCTTTCCGCTGCCTCTGATACTTCTGCTCTTTTAAGGACAGATTTAACATTAAAAGAAATGAACTGCTGTTCTCTCCTCTTAGTAACAGTTTCCAGAGTATTTTTCAAAACATAATTTACCTCTATTACACTTTTCGTGCTTCCCTCAATTTCCCTTATCCCATGCTGCAAAGTGCTAAGCTGACTGTGAGTGAACCATAAGTAGGCTTCACTTAAAGGGTTACTGAAAAACTGAACCAATATTTTGGGGGCTTAGTCTTCATTTAGGAAAAAATCTTTTAACGGTTCAAACAGGCGGATTACTCTTTCAACTGCTGGAAACCAGCGAGTTTTCGAGTGACACATTACATTCATATATTCAGTTCCCACATAATCACAGAACTCCTTAAGCCTCTCTGTTCTAACAGTATATATGTAAAAGTGTGAGTATACCTTCATGACGATAGTTTCAACATCACAGCTTAAACTGTCAGCAGATGTCTGCACGCTATTGTGTAAAAGTGTGAGTATACCTTCATGACGATAGTTTCAACATCACAGCTTAAACTGTCAGCAGATGTCTGCACGCTATTGTGTAAAATATGTGCAGGGCACCCTATGCCTTCAATTTTTTCATGCAATGTTGCCTTTAATTTGGTAAATTCGTTGCATTTGCCTTGTCTTTTTAAACCACCAAAGTTTGTGTTGGTGTTGTCTCCACAAAATGCCACATATTTATTTTTCTCAAGATCAAACATTTCGATAGTATTCATACAAAATCTTGAAATTTCGTCAGATGTTTCATTTGGTAGGACACTCACTTTCAAAAGTTTGGTCTGAATTCTCTGATTAATATCGAAAAACTGAACAACAAACGGAAATATTTTAGTGGCCTTATGATTGCTGGCATCAGTGGATATCCCGTAGAAAGAAGACTTTTTGATGTGTTCGAGGCTTTCCTTTACACTCTGGTGAGCAATATCTCCTTTCACTAAGGCTGACACTTTAGTTCTTGCTGAACTAAACTTTTTGCAATGGAAGAATCATCAAACATAATGCTGTTAAGCTTATTAGTACAATCACTAGATCTATAAGTTTGGTGATGTTTTACTGTGTGGTAGGCTAGTGTAAGCTCGGCTGCTCGAACTTTCGTCTCTTCACTTGACTGATGTTTCACAAAATGATTTTGTAGAGTTTTATTGCAGCTCGGTGCACTGTATCTGTTAATGTGTTTCTTTAACCTGATGTGATCAACTATGTCGGAACGTCCACCATGACTTATACTAATAAAACAGTTACATGCGGAACACTGTGCTTCGTAATCAAAACGACCTTTCTTAATGAAATTCCATTCCTTGGAATAACAGTCACTGAACTTGCAGGCACGTTTCGGCATTGCGTTTCACAGTACTGCAGCAATAATACCACTAATATGAGAAAAAACTAGTGCAGTTTGTCTGACAAAACATCAACTACTACACTGTTCTGACAATGAGTGTGTAAGTGGCGCGACAATCGGACGGTTTCATAGCTCTGTTACAATAATACAACTTACTACTTGTTGGCCAAAGTACCGCTCAAAGTAAATTATTGCCTGAGTGTATCAATACTGATACTGTGATTACTAGTATGGGACAATGGAGGTTTTAACAAATAAGCTAAAATATATTAATTTCTTGTGTTGTATTTCCTTTAATATAGCGAAATATCAAAAATTTGAGATAGTTTCACGAAATGTATTTAAAAACTGAATTCCGGAACTTTTGAGCGTCCCGAAACAAATTTTCGGTACACCGGAACACAGGGATGAAAACCGGGACAATCCCGGTTTTCCGGGACGTTTGGTCACCCTAAGCTTGAAGCATAGGGCGTTCCATTTCGGAAATCGTTAGGAATGCAATATTCCGACATCCACAGTGTCAAGACTGTGCCGAGAATACCAGATATCAGGACTTGCGTCTCACCATTGATAACGCAGTCCGACAGCCTTCACTTAACGACCGAAAGCAGAGGCGTTTGCGTAGAGTATCAGTGCTAACAGACAAGTAACACTGCGTGGAATAACTGCAGAAATCAATGTTGGACCTATGATAGACGCATCTGTTAGAACAGTGGGGCAAAATTTGGTTTAATGGGCTATAGCAGCTGAAGTCCGACGCGGATGCCTTTACTAACAGCACGACATCGCCTGCAGCTCCTCTCCTTGGCTCGCGACCATATCGGTTGTACCGTAGACGACTGGAAGGCCATTGTCTAATCAAATGAGTCCCGATTTCAGTCGGTACAAGGTGATCGTAGGGTTCGAGTGTGGTGCAGACCCGACGATGCGATGTAGACAGATTGTTAATAAGGCAAGCTGGTAGTGGCTCCATAATGGTATGGGCTGTGTTCACATGGGGTAGACTGGGTCCGCTAATCCAAGTGAACCGAGCACTGACCGGAAATGCTACTTGGAGACCATTCGTAGCCATTCATGGACTTCATGTACCCAAACAACCGGTGCCATGTCACTGGGTCACAATTGTTATCAGCTGGTTTGAAGAATGTTCTTGACAGTTCTAGTAAAGGATCTGGCCACCCATAGTACATTTATGGTACATAATCGAGAGGTCACCTTGGACACAAAGTCCTACACCAGCAACACTTGTACAATTACAGTTCGCTATACAGGCATCACGGGTCAGTATTTCTGCGCGGGACTTTCAGTGACTTGTTAAGCTCATTCCACGTCGAGTTGCTGCACTACACCTGGCAAAAAGAGGTCCGACACGATATTAGGACGTACCCCATTACTTTTCTCACCTCAATGCACAGTATCTCGTCAAAAGTATCCGGACACCAGTCAGTGGACATCAAAGTGAGCTGTGTCAACACTTCGTCTTTATGCCGGATTGAACTCTGCTGGAGACACTTTCCATTAGGTGTCTGAATGTCTCCAGAGAAATGGCAGCCCACTTTTCCTCGAGAGTCGAAGCCAGAGGAGGCAGTGATATTGGACGCTGATGTGATCCTTTGGGTTCAGGTCGGGACTCTGGGAAGCCCAGTACATATCAGGAATGCTACTATCCACAAACCACTGCCCCATGGCAGGTCACATTGCCATGGCGATGCTAACAGCCGTCGCCTCGTCTCCGACCTGTTCCTCTACTGTGCCCCATATACAATAATGCAAATTGTGTTCATATTCTTCCACACTTCGCATTTCTTAAGCTCAATAAGGGGCCCACAACCTAACCATAGAAGACACTGCCATGCCGTAACATCACCTCCTCCTTACTTCACTACACGGTTGGCAGGTACAGTTGTCCAGGCATTCGGCAAACACGAAACCACAGGCTATGGTGTTGTTCATTACTCGAAATCAATCGTGTCCAGTCATCCACTGTCCAGTGTCGTTGCTCTTCACACAACCTCAAGCGCCCTTTAGCACTGACTACTGAAATGTGTCGCTTATGGGGAGGTGCCCGGCCACTGTTACCCAGTCTTTTTAACTGTCCACACGCAGTCTTTATGCTACCTGGACTAATTGCATCTCTTTGGAACTTAAAGAATGATTCCTTTCGCTAATATCTTGAGATTTAATTACACCCATCCCACGCAATGCTCGACGCTCTACATCTGCATCTACATTGATACTCCGTAAGCCACCGTACAGTGCGTGGCGAGCGGTACCCAGTCCCAATACTAGTTATTTCCTTTCCTGTTCCAATCGCAAATAGAGCGATGGAAAAACGACTATCTGTGCGCTTCGGTATGAGCCCTAATTTCTCGTATCTTATCTTCGCGGTCCTTACGCGCTATGTATATTGGCGTCAGTCGAATCGTTCGGCAGTCAGCTTCAAATGCCGGTTCTCTACATTTTCTGAACGGTGTTTCTCGAAAAGAACGTCGCCTTCCCTCCAGGGATTTCCATCTGAGTCCCCGCTCCATCTCCGTAACAAATGGTTCAGATGGCTCTGAGCACTAGGGGATTGAACAGCTGAGATCATCAGTCCCCTAGACTTAGAACTACTTAAACCTAACCTAACCTAAGGACGTCACACACATCCATGCCCGAGGCAGGATTCGAACCTGCGACCGTAGCGGTCGCGCGGTTCCAGACTGAAGCGCCTAGAACCGCTCGGTCACCCCGGCCGGCTCTCCGTAACACTTAAGTGTTGTTCTAACCTACCAGCAACAAATATAGCAGCCTGTCTCTGAATTGCTTCGATGTCTTTCTTCAGTCTGACCTGGTACGGATCCCAAACACTCGAGCAGCACTCAAGAATAGGTCCCAGTAGCGTCCTATACGCAGTCTCCTTTACAGGTGAGGCACTCTTTCGTAGAATTTTCCCAATAAACCGAAGCTGGCCATTCACCTTCCCTATCACAGTTTTTACATGCTCATTCCGCCTCATATCGCTCTGCAACGTTACGCCCAGACCTTTAAACAACTTGACTGTGTCTAGCAGGACACTAATAATATTGTAACCGAACATTACATGTTTGTTTTTCCTTCTCATCCGCATTAACTTACACTTTTCCACTTGTAGAGCTAGCTGCCATTCATCATACTAACTGGATATTTTGTCTAAGCCGTCTTGCATCTTCCTACAGTCACTCAACTTCGACACCTTACATACACCACTGCATCATCAACAAACAACGGCAGATTGCTGCCCATCCCGTCCGCCAAATCATTTATGGATACAGAGAACAATAGTGGTCCTGTCACACTTCCCTGCGGCACACCTGATGATACCTTTGTCTCTGATGAACAGATGCCGTCGAGGACAGCATACTGGGTTCTATTATTTAAGAAGTTTTCGAGCCACTCACATATCTGTGAACTTATTCCATATGCTCTTACCTTCATTAACAGCCTGCAATGGGACACCGTGTCAAATGCTTTCCGGAAGTCTATAAAGATGGAATCTGCTTGTTGCCCTTCATGCACAGTTCGCAATAGATCATGTGAGAAAAGGGCAAGCTGAGTTTCGTACGAACGATGCCTTCTAAAATCGTGCTGATTCGTGGACATAGACGTTCCCAGACTGTCCGTATATGAGCTCTGCCTAATTTTCCTTCGCGTTTTCACTTCAAAACTACATCACCAGTAGTCGACGTGGGTAACTCTAGAAGGGCTGTAATGTGTCTGATGCATTTGTTACTCAGGTTGAATCCTGTGACTAGTCACATTCGAAGTCACTGAGATTTCCTACCAGCCTCATTTCCCTGTGACTGTTTCTCTGCTGAGAACACAGTACTCCCCATTTCCTTTTATACTGGGGGTCTGCCTCTCGTAGCATGTAGTTCCGCATTACAATGGAGTGTCCGGATACTTTTGTTGAGACAGTGTATATCGGTGCCTCTAAGTGCGTACGACGCTATACGAGTGCTTCCGGTTGAAGCCGAAGCGTTCAGTCACTTGTCTGCGGTGAAGACGCGTGAAACTGTGCATTTCACAGCTCCAGCGGCGCGCTGACTAAGTGATTTCGAGAAGAAGACAAAATGTGCTACCTCGGTGCAATGAGCATGCGAGTGTGTTAATTGCACAGCACGAAGTGATGCCGTGTCGTATCAGGAGTACATATACAGGGTGCCCGAAAAGACTTTCCCTGATTACATAAATTGATAACTCAGGCTAGAAGTAAGAAACAAATATGAAACATGTGTCGAATTGTTTACAACTATCAAAGTTTTTTTTTCTGTTTTAGGTTCGCAGTACGTAAGTAGTGGATGAGGTGCAGTGCCCAAGAAGCCATGTTAACCAATCAGGAGAAGGCACAGTGTGTCCTGTGGTACCATGGGACACGATCACCAACCACAGTGCAGAGACACTTCCAGACAACATTTGGAAGGAATCCACATGATGTCAAGAGCATTAAAGCCTGCAATGAGAAGTTCAAGAACACAGGATCGGTTGCTTGGTCTGGTCGACCAAGAACTACAGCAGACAGGGCGGACGCTGTAAGGCAGTCTTTTCTGCGAAGTCCGAAGAAATCGGTACGCAGGGCCTCACGCGAATTACAGATGCCAAAAAGCTCTCTCCATGACATTTTACACAAACGTTTATTGTTTCGTGCATACAAAGTGCAAATCTTTCAGGCCTTGTTGCCCAATGACAGCACACGTCGATATGACTTTGCGGTCGAAATGGTATCACGTATTGAGGACGATGATGGTTATCTCAGACGAATTGCCTTTTCCGACGAAGCGATCTTTTTTGTCAGTGGGATAGTGAATCGCCATAATATGCGCATTTGGGGTTCACAACCCCCTGGTGAGGTCATGGAGTGCACCAGAGGCAGTCCAAAGGTGAATGTTTGGTGCGCGCTATTGCACGATCGAATTATCGGGCCATTCTTCTTCGCTGAGGCTACCATCACATCTGCAGTGTATCTGGACATGTTGCAACTGTATGCTGTTCCTCAGCTGGTTCAGTATCACCCCGATGTCTTGTTTCAGCAAGACGGTGCACCGCCTCATTGGGGTTTGGACGTTAGTGCCTATCTCGATATGACCTTTTCTGGGCGATGAAATGGTCGTGATGGGCCAACGGTTTGGCCTCCACGCTCTCCTGACATAACCCCATTAGACTTCTTTTTACGGGGTTATGTCAAGGACGAGGTCTACCGAGCACGTGTACCAGATCTTGAAACCCTGCGGCAACGGATAACCACAGTCGTTGAATCGATCCCCCCAGTGATGTTGGCTAATGTGTGGACGGAAATTGAATATCGCCTAGATGTGCTACGTGCTACCAAGGGTGCTCACGTGGAAGTTAACTGATGTGTGAAAACAACTTTGATAGTTTGTAAACAATTAGACACCAGTTTCATATTTGTATCTTACTTCTAGCCTGAGTTATCAATTTTTGTAATCAGGGAAAGACTTTTCGGACACCCTGTATTACAACAGGGACAAACGTAGTACAACATCAACCAAAAATTGTTCTAGTTTGAAGAATGTAGACCTCAGACGACAGTGGATCAATTGAAAAAGATAATAAAATCTCTATGTTCACCACACTGCCGAGAAGACAAGTCATTGAGATCACAAGTGGTGCTAGAAGTGAGAATGTTTATAGATCCCAAATAATTTTTTTTTTTGACAGGCTGCGTTTTACCTGTGGTATGGAATCTTAGAGTAGCTGATAGCTTGTCGGAAAACGTATTTGCTCTTCTTATCACAGTGTCCTGTTTCGTTAATTACAGTTGCACACGTTCTGTGAGAATGGGTAATTATCCTCGCTCATCCTCAGTTAATTTCGAAACGACTATTAGTTGGAGAAATGTCAAGCTTCCCGTCTCCGATCACTTGCGCATCTATCTCTTCCACCCAAAATAACTGTTTTTTTCACTTCCTAATTTCCACTGTCATGGCATATACCGCAACGGCCGGAGAGAGGGTAAAAACTACGGCTGCTTTCCTTCTAATACTCCACGCCACGTACTTTGTGGAGCAACTAAGCACACGCACCATTTCCCGTTCGCTTTAGCGGGAGTTCTGTTGCGCCCTTTTACGAGCTCAGTGTGAAAAGTAATGAGATTTATTTTTTACTTCGCAAAGTTTTCAGCGATATTGTCGCCTTCAAAATAGTTCTCTTCGGCAGCTATAGACCAGCAGGGCCGGTGTTCCCAGTCCTGGCAGCAGCGCTGAATCGCTTCACCTGGCAGGGCCTTTAACATGTCCGTCAGATTCTTTTGAATGTTCTCAAGCGTACCAAAATGACGTCCTTTTAAGACATTTTCCATTTTCGGGAAAGAAGGAAGTCACAAGTCTCAGATCAGGTGAAAAGGGGTGCTGTGGCACAACAGGAATGCCTTTATGAGGACAAAAATTCCGTGATGGAATGGAAGTGGCCGCCCGACATAGGACATTGTCATGATAGAGCATCCACTTCTCTGCACTGTCCGGTCTCACTCCACACCTTTTCCTGAGCCTTTCAAGGACATCTTTGTTAAACACTTAGTTGACATGAAACTTCCTGGCAGATTAAAACTGTGTGCCCGACCGAGACTCCAACTCGGGACCTTTGCCTTTCGCTACAGGGTGAAAATCTCATTCTGGAAACATCCCCCAGGCTGTGGCTAAGCCATGTCTTCGCTATATCCTTTCTTTCAGGAGTGCTAGTTCTGCAAGGTTCGCAGGAGAGCTTCTGTAAAGTTTGGAAGGTAGGAGACGAGGTACTGGCAGAAGTAAAGCTGTGAGTACCGGGCGTGAGTCGTGCTTCGGTAGCTCAGTTGGTAGAGCACTTGCCCGCGAAAGGCAAAGGTCCCGAGTTCGAGTCTCGGTCGGGCACACAGTTTTAATCTGCCAGGAAGTTTCACATCAGCGCACACTCCGCTGCAGAGTGAAAATCTCATTCTGGAAACATCCCCCAGGCTGTGGCTAAGCCATGTCTTCGCTATATCCTTTCTTTCAGGAGTGCTAGTTCTGCAAGGTTCGCAGGAGAGCTTCTTTAAAGTTTGGAAGGTAGGAGACGAGGTACTGGCAGAAGTACAGCTGTGAGTACCGGGCGTGAGTCGTGCTTCGGTAGCTCAGTTGGTAGAGCACTTGCCCGCGAAAGGCAAAGGTCCCGAGTTCGAGTCTCGGTCGGGCACACAGTTTTAATCTGCCAGGAAGCTTCACATCAGCGCACACTCCGCTGCAGAGTGAAAATCTCATTCTGGAAACATCCCCCAGGCTGTGGCTAAGCCATGTCTCCGCTATATCCTTTCTTTCAGGAGTGCTAGTTCTGCAAGGTTCGCAGGAGAGCTTCTGTAAAGTTTGGAAGGTAGGAGACGAGGTACTGGCAGAAGTAAAGCTGTGAGTACCGGGTGTGAGTCGTGCTTCGGTAGCTCAGTTGGTAGAGCACTTGCCCGCGAAAGGCAAAGGTCCCGAGTTCGAGTCTCGGTCGGGCACACAGTTTTAATCTGCCAGGAAGTTTCATATCAGCGCACACTCCGCTGCAGAGTGAAAATCTCATTCTGGAAACTTAGTTGACAGTTTGTCCAGCAGGAACAAATTCCTCAAGCATGATACCCCTACTGCTAAAAACGAATTCAGCTTTGTTTTGATCTTTGATTTACTCATTCGAGCTTTCTTCGGCCGAGGTGATGTTTCATTGTGCCACTTCTCACTATGCCACTTTGTCTCAGGATCGTACTCAGACATCCAGGATTCGTCACCTGTAGTCACGCGACTGAGCCAATCGTGCTCATTGGCAGTCCTCTCAAGATGATCAACGCACACGTTTCTTCGAGTGTCCTGCTCAGTTGTGAGGTTTTTCCGGCACCACTTTGTCATAAACCTTCCGCATGTGCAAAACTTCGCTCAAAATTTAATGTACAGGTAAAGTGTTTTAAGCTTAACAGATCGCCCGTCACCCTTATTGTCAAACATCAGTCTAATCTCACAAGAGTACGTACACACTCGACGTTTTCGTCGGATTTTGAAGTTGAAGGTCTCCCAAAGCGAGGTTCGTCTTCACAGCGTTCTCTTCCTTCCAAAAATGTTTTGTGCCAGCGAAAAACCTGTGCTCTTGGCGAGGAATGTTTCCCATAGACCTGTTTCAACTTTTTGAGTGTTACGCTCGCGGTGTCCCTAAGTTTCACACAAAACGTGATGGCATAACGTTGCTTTAAATTCAGCTGTCCCATTTTCGTAACACACAACTTCATTGACGGCGCTCTCAAAAATCATGTGATGGCTTTAAAGAGCTCAACTTAGAATAAGGATCTGGAAGGTTTGGAAACACCGTCCTACAGAAGTGGAACAATACAGCGTTGCCAGATTGCACAAAATGTTGTCAGAGTTAATACTAATCTCACACACTCCTCGTAGGAAAGTGTAAATGTCAGGCAGGCTGTAATTATTGTTGTTGTTGTTGTGGTCTTCAGTCCTGAGACTGGTTTGATTCAGGTCTCCATGCTACTCTATCCTGTGCAAGCTTCTTCATCTCCCAGTACCTACCGCAACCTACATCCTTCTGAATCTGCTTAGTGTATTCATCTCTTGGTCTCCCTGTACGGCTTTTTCCCTCCACGCTGCCCTCCAATACTAAATTGGTGATCCCTTCATGCCTCAGAACATGTCCTACCAACCGATCCCTTCTTCTGGTCAAGTTGTGCCACAAACTCCTCTTCTCCCCAATTCTATTCAATACCTCCTCATTAGTTATGCGATCTACCCATCTCATCTTCAGAATTCTTCTGTAGCACCACATTTCGAAACCTTCTTTTCTTTTCTTGTCCAAACTACTTATCGTCCATGTTTCACTTCCATACATGTCTACACTCCATACAAAAACTTTCAGAAACGATTTCCTTACACTTAAATCTATGCTCGATGTTAACAT
This sequence comes from Schistocerca piceifrons, assembly GCF_021461385.2. Taxonomy (NCBI): domain Eukaryota; kingdom Metazoa; phylum Arthropoda; class Insecta; order Orthoptera; family Acrididae; genus Schistocerca; species Schistocerca piceifrons. The sequence continues at coordinate 82,005,695 of NC_060142.1, read as the reverse complement.
ATTTCTGCAACCGCGGCCAGCAGTCAATACTAGACTGTCTTACAGGCGCGGCAGAAAACTGACTGCACAGCAAGAGAGTGCAAGTAAGCACACCCACTACAGAGAATTAGTGAACTGTGGAGTTGAAAAAGGGCAAAAGGCAACAGAAGGACAATACTACTCTCCTGTTTTCGTCTATCGAACTTCTATGCCGTACGGCCTACTGTCAACGAACAGTGTTACGAGGAATGAAACTTTCACTCCGTAGCGTTTCGCGGGCTAAATTTAAAACTTCCTGGCAGATTAAAGATGTGTTCGGTCCGGCACACCGTTTTAATCTGCCAGAAAGTTTTAAATCGGCGCAGCCTACGCTGTGGAGTGAAATATTAATTCTGGGAACGACCCCCAGGCTCTAGGTAAGTTCGCTTTCCGCGATATCCTATCTTCGAGGGAGAAGCAGTTCAGCAGAAGGACCGTACCGAGGGCGTGCTGAAGAAGGCCACTACCAAACCCTCAGGCGCAGAGGGGGCAGAAAAACTGACCATAAAAAAGCCCCAGAAGCAAAGACCGATTAATAAATTACCAGGAGAGGTACGTGAGCTCTTGCTGCCGCCGTGTTCCGTTCTGCTGCCTACGAGAAGAGGCCATTCACTTGGCAGTCGATTGTAAACGCTCGCTGGTGACACAGTGAATTATTTGAGCTTCAGCGCTTCAAACTATTTGATAGACTAATAAGCGAAATGAATAAGAGGTATCACACAATTCATCTGGCTTTAATTTCCTTTCGGTAAACAAATGAAACCTCCATATCTCACCTTAAAAAATGTGCAGCTGATTTTGATGCCAAATTTAGCAGAGATATTGACGCGGCGAAGCTAATTGACGGAACAGGTGCTTTCAGCTTTCAGGTGAAAGAGCCGATAATGAGCATTGGCAGGGCTTCCCATCCGAACATTCGGAGGTCTTGAATCAAGGTGTGTGTTTAAAGATGCTAATCCAAACATCGAGATAGCTTTGAGAAACTTGATCGTTGAAATGACTCTGAGCACTATGGGACTTAACATCTGAGGTCATCAGTCCCCTAGAACTTAGAACTACTTAAACCTAACCAACCTAAGGACATCACACACATCCATGCCCGAGGCAAGATTCGAACCTGCGACCGTAGCGGTCGCGAGGTTCCAGACTGAAACGGCTAGAACCGCACGGCCACACCGGCCGGCGAGAAACTTCATGACAGGGCTACTGGCTACAGCGTCTTGTCAACACAGTGTGGGAAAATTGAAAACTATATAAAAACTACTTAAGAAGGTGTGTATGGGAGAGGTAGACTACCAGATTTAGCTGGCTTGAAGACGGACCGCGACACAGTTGCTGAATTTGCCTTCAGTGGTCTGATCACGTTTATTTCGCTCAAAGCAAGGAAATAAAAAGTAAAATTATGATATAACACAACTGGTAAGGGATAATTTCTCAACTCTTTATTACAGCTTTTCCTTTTATTTAGGATTAATAATTTAAGCAAAACGATTCAAGTAAGTCAACAAAAATTTGTCTGAAACATGAGGATCAAATAATATCTGTTCATTAGTATGCATCATACTAAAGAAATGAACAGAAGCCGTCGTAAGAATAAGATATAGATTTAGTTTACTTTCAGATTTTTACAGAGTTTGATTGGATTGAAGAGTTCCTAGATAACAGAACGCAGCATGTTATTCTCAATGGAGAGAAGTCTTCCGAAGTAAGAGTGATTTCAGGTGTGCCGCAGGGGAGTGTCATAGGACCGTTGCTATTCACAATATACATAAATGACCTTGTGGATGACATCGGAAGTACACTGAGGCTTTTTGCAGATGATGCTGTGGTGTATCGAGAGGTTGTAACAATGGAAAATTGTACTGAAATGCAGGAGGATCTGCAGCGAATTGACGCATGGTGCTGGGAATGGCAATTGAATCTCAATGTAGACAAGTGTAATGTGCTGCGAATACATAGCTACAATATAGCAGGTCAGCAACTGGAAGCAGTTATTTCCACAAATTATCTGGGAGTACGCATTAGGAGTGATTTAAAATGGAACGATCATATAAAGTTGATCGTCGGTAAAGCAGATGCCAGACTGAGATTCATTGGAAGAATCCTAAGGAAATGCAATCCGAAAACAAAGGAAGTAGGTTACAGTACGCTTGTTCGCCCACTGCTTGAATACTGCTCATCAGTGAGGGATCCGTACCAGATAGGGTTGATAGAAGAGATAGAGAAGATCCAACGGAGAGCAGCGCGCTTCGTTACAGGATCATTTAGTAATCGCGAAAGCGTTACGGAGATGATAGATAAACTCCAGTGGAAGACTCTGCAGGAGAGACGCTCAGTAGCTCGGTACGGGCTTTTGTTAAAGTTTCGAGAACATACCTTCACCGAAGAATCAAGCAGTATATTGCTCCCTTCTACGTATATCTCGCGAAGAGACCATGAGGATAAAATCAGAGAGATTAGAGCCCATACAGAAGCATACCGACAATCTTTCTTTCCACGAACAATACGAGACTGGAATAGAAGGGAGAACCGATAGAGGTACTCAAGGTACCCTCCGCCAAACACCGTCAGGGGGCTTGCGGAGTATGGATGTAGATGTAGAAATTTATAATTTATTTACTACAACGATATGTTTAATTTTTGCGCGTAATATCTGCATTAATATAGGTAATTTAAGTATTATTTTTCAATAATGCTTCATTGCTACTAAATTTGCTTTCAAAATTGAACAAAACTGGTAAATCTCTCAATCTCTGCAAAGGTTATTCAGATAAATTTTTGTTAACTTACTTAAATCATTCAATAAAGGAACGTGTTTCGGTGAACGAGCTTCATCTTCAGGCTACAAGATGAAGACTGCGCCGCGAAAGGCGTTGCTTTATTGAATAATAGCCACAAATTTTCATTGATTTAGTTAATTTAATGAAGTAACGTATTTCAAGGCACAGTCTTCATGTGAAAAAGAGGTTGGTTCCTCGAAACACGTTGCTGTACAAAATGATTCAAGTAAGTCAACAAAAATTTGTCTGAATAATCTTTCCAGGTCCGGGGCTCGTGGTCTCGTGGTAGCGTTCTCGCTTCTCGAGCACGGGGAACCACGTTCGATTCCCGACGGCGCCAGGAATTTTCTCCTGCCCTGAGATGACTGGGTGTTGTTGTGTCGTCGTCCTCATCATTATTCATCCCCATTACGGTTGGAGGAAGGCAACGGCAAACCACCACCATTAGGACGGCGGTGCGGGTCTACCGCATCGTTCCTCTACCCTCTGTCAAGAAGCTTGGGACTTCATTTCCATTTTCCAGTCTTTTCAGAGATTGATGGATTTAGCAATTTTTTTTAAAATTTTGAAATCAAGTTTAATAGCAATGAAGCATTACTGAAAACTATTTAACTAAATAAAAAAAAATTGTGACGGTTAGCTGTCTTTGAATATCCTCTTCATGTTTTCGAAACAGTCACAGTAGATTCAAAGTTAATATGGCAGGTGAATAAGACAGCCAATCAGTTGCAGTAAATGGTTGTTTTTAGTTAACGTTAACCATGGTTTCAACGGATTTAAACCCGTCTTCTTCAGAAGGACAAGAAACAAACCACACTTTAGCAAACAGTCAGCTAGTAAAGCGATCTAACATTTCCACATGAAATGTGTCGGCAACGATCAATACATCCATTTGTAAAAGTTAAGTCCCCTAAAATCAAGGGCTTGTCACGCCAGTGAAATCAATGACATAAAAAGCCGGAGCAATGTTAAGAGCTACGTGTCGACTCTATGGCAAATGGCTGGCTGTCTTATTCACCCGCTGTTCTGTAACCGTTGCTGAAGTGCAGCCATGTTCAAAATAGTGAAGTTAACACGGCTTTAAATTGTTGCTAAACCGGCGTAGAAAAAAAATTGCAGAAGGTAGTTTTAAGGGAGGACGGAAGGAGGGGGCAGGGAGGTAGGGGACGGGTGGACGGGCGTAGCTTCTGTGCTTCTGTGACTGCTGAAAAGTAGGACAGACAGGCAGAATTACAACTTTGAGGGTGGGTATTAAGTCGTGGCTGGATAGCTCACTGAGGAAGAAACTGGCCTTAATTACTAGATCAACTCTTCCTCCCTCCCCCCCCCCCCCCCCACTCCCTCCAAAGGCTCGCCAGTCATTCTGCGAGCAGAGCAGCACACGTTCCCGGGCGCCGAACAGTGCTGGTGTGCTTGATGAGTATCTCGTTTTACTCGCTACTCGATAACCACAGCTACTGTGGATTTATTGGACTTTCAAACTTGTCTGCAGCAGCGATTCTGGAAGATGCGAAATGATGCGGCAGAAAGTGCGTCCAACTTTTCCGAAAGTATTTAATCACCTTTTTTGGTCTGCATTAATGGGGAATGCAGTGTGGAATTCGTCGAGGGATCATCAAGGCCCGCATCTCGTGGTCGTGCGGTAGCGTTCTCGCTTCCCACGCCCGGGTTCCCGGGTTCGATTCCCGGCGGGGTCAGGGATTTTCTCTGCCTCGTGATGGCTGGGTGTTGTGTGCTGTCCTTAGGTTAGTTAGGTTTAAGTACTTCTAAGTTCTAGGGGACTTATGACCACAGCAGTTGAGTCCCATAGTGCTCAGAGCCATTTGAACCATTTTTTTTTTTTTATCATCAAGCTTCTGAACTCCTAGCGTCGTTTACGGGAGGAAGAACAATATTTTAATCTCTAAAAATGGATTTTTTTGTATTTTTTAAGCATGAATAATTTTATGGGAGCATTCAATGAATAATGCCCAAATTAATATAGACTGCCTGAGAAAATAAGTGAAACACCCCGAAAATATGGGCAGATGAAAAAAGTCTCAATCGCCGGTTATGTAAATGATTATAGCTGCTGTTCGGTATGACAAGTAGAAAGATAACCAGAATGCATTAGTGTTGCTCGTGTCTAGTGTTGTCACCAGGCCCGGTAGGGTATATAAGGGACTCGTACAGCGTCAGATGTTGAGTGATCACTGTGAAGGAAGAAGAGATGCCGCGTACTCGTATGAGACAGCGTTATTACCATGTTCAAACAAATTTTGGGCTTGCAGCCGGTCGCCCATTAACTCATTACACGATATTTCGACTGGGTATCTGCCAGTCATCTTCAGGTGAGCCATCCAAGACTCACGAAGATTTTCTCCGTTCCGCTCTGCATAGCACGTCCGCGCATGCGTCAAAATTCAGGTTGACAGACGGTGGAACGGCGCAACAGATCTGTCGTCTGCGTTAGCGTTCGCCGCGTATGTTGGCGCACTCTATCGTCTTCTATTAGAACTAATCGTGGAGATTGTGGGACTCCACGCACTGTCCATCCGGTAGCCGCTATCAAGGTTCATCAGATTATCTGCCAGGCGTATTTTCACGGAATCTTTAATAATTCGTCAAAACATAGTTTTTGATCCCCGATACTGGATTAGCCATTTTGAATTTTGAAAATCTATCTTCAGGTTTGTGTTCATCGAAATCAAAAATATATGCAAGCTGAACTAAACTAATAATATATATATATATATATATATATATATATATATATATATATATATATATACTCCTGGAAATGGAAAAAAGAACACATTGACACCGGTGTGTCAGACCCACCATACTTGCTCCGGACACTGCGAGAGGGCTGTACAAGCAATGATCACACGCACGGCACAGCGGGCACACCAGGAACCGCGGTGTTGGCCGTCGAATGGCGCTAGCTGCGCAGCATTTGTGCACCGCCGCCGTCAGTGTCAGCCAGTTTGTCGGGGCATACGGAGCTCCATCGCAGTCTTTAACACTGGTAGCATGCCGCGACAGCGTGGACGTGAACCGTATGTGCAGTTGACGGACTTTGAGCGAGGGCGTATAGTGGGCATGCGGGAGGCCGGGTGGACGTACCGCCGAATTGCTCAACACGTGGGGCATGAGGTCTCCACAGTACATCGATGTTGTCGCCAGTGGTCGGCGGAAGGTGCGCGTGCCCGTCGACCTGGGACCGGACCGCAGCGACGCACGGATGCACGCCAAGACCGTAGGATCCTACGCAGTGCCGTAGGGGACCGCACCGCCACTTCCCAACAAATTAGGGACACTGTTGCTCCTGGGGTATCGGCGAGGACCATTCGCAACCGTCTCCATGAAGCTGGGCTACGGTCCCGCACACCGTTAGGCCGTCTTCCGCTCACGCCCCAACATCGTGCAGCCCGCCTCCAGTGGTGTCGCGACAGGCGTGAATGGAGGGACGAATGGAGACGTGTCGTCTTCAGCGATGAGAGTCGCTTCTGCCTTGGTGCCAATGATGGTCGTATGCGTGTTTGGCGCCGTGCAGGTGAGCGCCACAATCAGGACTGCATACGACCGAGGCACACAGGGCCAACACCCGGCATCATGGTGTGGGGAGCGATCTCCTACACTGGCCGTACACCACTGGTGATCGTCGAGGGGACACTGAATAGTGCACGGTACATCCAAACCGTCATCGAACCCATCGTTCTACAATTCCTAGACCGGCAAGGGAACTTGCTGTTCCAACAGGACAATGCACGTCCGCATGTATCCCGTGCCACCTAACGTGCTCTAGAAGGTGTAAGTCAACTACCCTGGCCAGCAAGATCTCCGGATCTGTCCCCCATTGAGCATGTTTGGGACTGGATGAAGCGTCGTCTCACGCGGTCTGCACGTCCAGCACGAACGCTGGTCCAACTGAGGCGCCAGGTGGAAATGGCATGGCAAGCCGTTCCACAGGATTACATCCAGCATCTCTACGATCGTCTCCATGGGAGAATAGCAGCCTGCATTGCTGCGAAAGGTGGATATACACTGTACTAGTGCCGACATTGTGCATGCTCTGTTGCCTGTGTCTATTTGCCTGTGGTTCTGTCAGTGTGATCATGTGATGTATCTGACCCCAGGAATGTGTCAATAAAGTTTCCCCTTCCTGGGACAATGAATTCACGGTGTCCTTATTTCAATTTCCAGGAGTGTATATATATATATATATATATATATATATATATATATATATATATATATATATATATAAGTTTTCCCTAAACTTTAAACTGGATTTTCTCGAGAAACGATTTTTCGCAACTCCTTACAGCATAAAATCAACAAAACAATAGGTTTGTTTGTAAACAACCCTTATGCTACCAGTCACGATCTTCTTTATTTGGTTTTCACATGGCGCATTTCGGGAAATGATTCCCACTTTAAAGTACAAAAGTATCGATGTTTAGTGTGTGTGAGACTGAGCAAACGGACCACAAGAAAACTTACAGTCAACAAAATGAAGCAGACTCTCACACATCGACAACTTCACATACAAATGGCATAATACACAAAAAAAACGCACTTGAAAATGGGAATAATTTCCCGACATTCAAATGGCTCTAAGCACTGGGACTTAACATCTAAGGTGATTAGTCCCCTAGACTTAGAACTACTTAAACCTAACTAACATAAGGACATCACACACATCCATGCTCGAGGCAGGGTGCGAACCTGCAACCGTAGCAGCAGCGCGGTTCCGAACTGAAAAACGCGTCATGTGAAAAGTAAATAAAGAAAATCATGACTGGTAGCAGAAGAATTATTTATAAACAAACGTCGCAGGCTTTCAAAACCATATATAATGGATCAAATCACAAAATAAAAACAGCTGAACCCAGTAACTTCTACCTTTGACCTCTGAAAAGTAAACACTTTTCTTGGGATCTTATACCTATAATATATGAAATTTATTAGTATTAACTATTTTTATAAAGCCATAAAGAGTGAAAGAAAACCCCAAAAAGCGAATTCAAAGTTCGAGTTAGCACCATATCGTTAAATTTATGCTTATTTCATTGTGGTTAGCTACGAGCTCTCATAAATTTATGTCATATCGACTGATGTAATCCATTTTTAATTTCAGATAACTCCTGAGGTGCTACACTGCACGAAATCTGCGTACTTCAAACTCGCAGGCTCATGATAAAATCATAATTACGAGCGCCATTTTGTTTTTTTTAATTGAAAATTTAAAATAAAATTAAAAGTATGATCAATCATAAATCCCAAAGAGATCCTTTCTATGCCTCAAAAAATTTCCCAACTTTGCCTATTTTTTGCTAATTGGAAAGAGAACCTGGCCTTAAGGCACAGAACCCTAAACAGACAATTTCATATGAAATGCTGTAGCAGAGTGAGGCCAATATAGAGGTCTTTTTGTCATGGATTGCTACAGGTGTTTGTCACTTTGAGCCGGACTGTGACTGAAGTGCCACCACACACAATCACAAAGAAAAAAGAAATGCAAGGCAGCTCCCCCTGTTGGCAAAAGTCGTGGTGACAGTCTTGTGAGATAGTGTCGACGTGATTCTGCAGAGGTGTTGCCGAAAGCATCAAGCCTTAATTCACAGGTGTATGTGACCACTCTGACCACACTCAAGAACCATTTCCGGCGTGGTCAGTCTGACACAAATCCAAATAATATCTTGCTACAACACGACAATGCCGTCCCACACTAAGGTCTTAGAACCCCGAAACGCATCGCCAAATTTGGTTGAACATCATTGCCTCATTTACGCTGTATCTCACAGCCCGCGCCCTCGCATTTCATCTGTTTGGACAGTTTAAAGGTTCTCTACGTGGGAATCAGTATGAAGATGATGAGAGCGTAATTCATGCAGTGAAATCATGACTACGAACACAAACATAAGGTTTTACCTACAGGGGAAACATGCTCTTTCACAAAAAACATGATGGAGACAATGCAGAAAAATAGTAAATACATGTAGGATATATGTTGGTTGATATTAACACCCAATTCAAACTCTAAAGAATAAATGTGTCCCGAGAAAGAAATTGTGGGGGCACTACTTACTGAAAGCGTTCTGCTTTGTCACGGACATCTCTTTTTATAAGGGACCAGGCATTTACTAAAGAGGATATACAGTACGATTATCACAAGTTGAATTACCTGGTCGTAATTTTTACTGATATAGCTAGTAAATTTAATCTTTGAAAATGAGACTTCGTATCAGAAGTGCTGGTTCGATCTTATAAGAGAGACTAATAACAGAAAATTTTTCTGAAAATTAATTCCACGAGATAGCATGGAATGCGTAGCTCATTATAAAATCTACCATTAAGACTTCTAAGCATGTATAGATCAATATTCAGTTAAATATGGTCCATCTTGAACTGAAGTAATAGGATTTTTTGCAGTCAGGTACGCATATGAAAAGTTACTTTTGCTCTACATTTATTGATAATTGAACACACGTTTGACACTGCCTGGACTTAAAGTATTTTCGCAGCGATCGCTACCGACAAATACCAATTAAAAGACTCTCATAAACGAAATGTGCAGACATATGTGACGGCAGCTATGACCATAACTCAGACCAGAAGCTAGCTGTGAAGTGATCCGTTTACAGTCATCTTGTAATTCAAATTTTCCTCTGTTGATGTTAGCGACCAGCAAGGAATACTACATGGAACACTAAACTAGCAGGTAACTGACCAGCAGACACAAAACTCACTGCGTCTTGTACTTTTAAGAATTAAGATATTTAACTTCAAACGTGAACAGCCTTTTAGTGTGCAGGGAAGAAGAGATTTATTTTGTTTTCCGAATAATGATGGAAGCTGAAGAAATGAATTAAAATTTGTGCAACAGCAGGGAGTCTCATTGCTTACTAGGCAGGTGTGCTTGCCACTACAGCACCAGAGCAGTGTAGGTAACTACCCTCCTCCAATGCTCTTCCTAACACAAACTTCAATTCACACCTTCAGCTTATTTTCCCCTTTTTAAAACGTCACTATTGCCAAGGGTCTCTGTTATTGCAATAGCACCCCACCTTTGGACGTAATGAGGAAATCCTGCCTGTACCTCAGCCATAATTAAATTTTCCATGAAACATATGATTCTCAACTTGATCTACGATAATGATGGAAGCTTACGAAATTCATTACAATTTGTGCCACAGATTGTGTTAGGGAGAGCATTGGACTAAGGTAGCCTGTGAAGAAGTCTTAGTTATGCTGCCACGGTGTTGTAATGCCTAGCATACATGCCTAGTAAGCAAGGAAACCCCGAATTTAAGTCCTGACCATGGCACATATTTTAATTCATTGCTTCAGCTTTCATCATGATCGTAATTAATGTTCAGAATCATATGTCTCAGGAAAAATTTAATTATATGTCTTCTGAATGTTTTCAGGGTAGATGAACAAGTATCTTAGAGAAAACCTTACAAGAGAATAAAAAGGAAACAACAGTTTATTTAATAAGAACATTATATGTGAATGGCTAGGTTCTGCGTTCAATACCTGGCCAGTTTTATGAATATCCATTCTTGTAGACATTTTACTCCCTTGCCATTGTTTTCTGTGACCTTCTATGTGTACTGTCTCTTTGGTCTCTGACTGTGGTTATTCCTTCTCGAGGTTCCTCAGGTGCATTTCAGAACCCTTGGGAAACATATCCGGATTGGTTCCTCTGTAGTATACACGACATAGTGCTGTCAAGACAATTATAAACGACAGCAAGAAAGTTCACGACCAATAAATGATACAGTACCGGCCGTTGTGGCCGAGCGATTCTAGGCGCTTCAGTCCGGAACCGTGCTGCTGCTAGGGTCGCAGGTTCGAATCCTGCCTCGAGCATGGATGTGTGTGACGTCCTCAGGTTAGTTAGGTTTAAGTAGTTCAAAGTTTAGGGGAGTGATGACCTGAGATGTTAAGCCCCGTAGTGCTCAGAGCCATTTGATTTGATACAGTGGATGTTCAGCACGACAGCAAGGGCACCCATACCCAGGGCAAGGACGGAGGTGATTGACCTCCCCCCCCCCCTTTGTCGCAGGCACGGGCGCTTGCCCACCCCATCTCTAGCTCTCTGGGAAAGGAAAAATATAGGTAGTCAGGAGTTTTTTCTACGAGGAAAATGATTTAAAAGTCGACGTTTCATCGGATATGGAATTTTTTTATAGCTCTTTGCAAGTCGCCGTTCGTCGTCGAAAATATTAAAACTGCTCCAAACCCCCAGGTCTCGCCCTTGAGCGACAGTAATCTAACTGAACAACACAGCGTGTAATGTACCTGCTTGCAAGGTTGGGTATATGACCCGAACATACTAGTCCAATGGTGCAATAAATAAAGTGGATTCATACATCTTAAACTGTAAAGAAATGTTATCAAGATATGCGAAGAATATTGTTAAATGAAAGTGCCACCTAGTGTTCATTTGTGCTCTGAGGAACACTGGCGTATTAGATATGCAGCATGCAGCAGCGATCCACTTATAGGCAAACCGGACCAAAATAAAGTCACCCCGAGAACACGACACGCTAACAGCATCTAACACCCTCTCTGTCTTTGATAACGGCCTCAGTTCAGCGACAAAGACAGGTCCGTTTCTTAATTTATGCCACATGCAGCTGAAACGAAATGATGATCAGATCCTGCAAAGCTACCGGACTACGGAGGATGTTAACTTCAACGTTTCATTCGCTATTCCAAATAGTTGCAAACCTTTCTATGGAATTAAGGTGACTGACTTTGTGTACCGGTCCAAGTGCGATAGTCGAACCAAGAACATAAGAGTGTAGTGTTGCAGAAAAGACTGTCGTGATTTTGGGTGACGGGAATGTCCACCATGAAAATGGAGAAAAAAGGGCAGTACTTGATCACCGGGAACTACACCCTCAACAAAATGCGGGTTGAAGTCCCCATTGCACCGTCGATGCACTCTGCTACTTGGATCATTTGAACGAGGTGAAACCGCGACTCGTTGGACCACACTATGCGCATCCAGTCGACTACAGTCCATTTCCTGCGTTGTTTATCAGTTCAAGATGGGCAGCTTTCCGTGCTGCTGTGAGCAATAACCTTTTGCAAGGTACCCAGCTCCAAACGTCCACCGTATCGAGTTGGCTTCACTCATTCACTCAGAGTCCAGTTGAGATGTGCCTATGATTGCTGACTGGAGCAATTCCTGTTGGGTTTGATACCCATGGTCACTGACAAGACGTGGCACTCGACTCTGGTCACAGCTGATTAGACCACTTCTTGGCTGAGTTACATGGCTGCGAGTGGTACACCACTCCATGTAGACACGTTGGACAATCTGCACTGAAACACCAACAAATCGGGAAATTTCATTTTTGGTGTGCTCAATGGCTCATCTTAAATGCGATAGTTCATTTCTGTCATTCTGTGACGTCTCCACGTCGACTCATTGTACTGTGTTGTTTACATACAACCAACTGGTACATACAGACCACTTCACTGCCAAGACTTAAGTCAATGGTGAAAGGTTCAAAAGATAGCCTGATACTATTTCTCCACCTGTCACAGTGTACATAAGTGCCCAATGTGCTTTTTTAAGGAGAGACTAATATTTTATCTGTGGAGCTTAGCAATGCAGAAATGCACACCACTGCTATATCCCCTCCACTTGTCTCAAAGTTAAACACGATGTTACTGCCACCGTGGACAGGTATTCAGTTTGCTTTGCGAGATAATAAGTAGCTTTCATATCTCGTCTCTCTATACATAAAGCACAGTGTGTATGTGTGTGTGGCTGAGATCTCATCCCAAAACCCTGGGTCGATTTCAACCAAATCTGGCTCAGAAACAACATGTCTTACGCTTATCAGCGCATTGAGGTATGTAACCTCCTAGCTCCAATGTGTCTTTTTCCAGCCCCTGATGAATAGGCTGCACTGCATGACAAGCTGATTGCGTAGGCTAGTATCAGGCTGTCTTACCGCCCTGCTTTGAAGGGCAGCCTACACATTAGGGGTCCAGCTCCTTCCATAGATGCTGTAATAGTAATAGCCTGTTAATGTACCTGTTTTGCAGGGGGTGTGGGATACAAATGAATGGATGGACAGAATGAAGTGGCAGGTAGGAATAGACAGTGAGAGAGGATGTAGAAGGAATGGACAGGATGAGAGGGGTAGGAGGAGATGGAGAGAGCGAGAGAGAGAGAGAGAGAGAGAGAGAGAGAGAGAGAGATGATGATGATGATGATGATGAGGATATGGACAGATATATAATGGGGAGGAATAGATGGGTAAGGTGATAGGAGAGCAGAGGAGTTGCACAGAGAGAGGGGGGAAGAGGAGATGAATTAAAAGAGGAGCAGGTGGTGATGAAGCGAAAGAGGGGAGAGAAGAGGAGATGGGTTGAAAGGGGGAAGAGGAGATGATGGACTGAGAGAGAAGGGGGGGAAGTGATAGACAAAGAGATGAGAGAAGAAGATTGGAAAAGAGGGGGAAAGGAGGAGATGAAGAGAGTGTGGGCGTGAGGAGGAAATGGGCAGATAAGGTGGTGAGGAGATGATTGGCAAAGTGTTGGGAGAAGGAGAGGGAGCAAGAGAGAGGGAGGGAGAGATGTTTGTATTCCTTGTCACATATTCATTGTGGACAAAGCCTCAGGGAAAAGGCTAGTTGTTGTAATGTATAATTACGTAAGAAGCAGTTGGTAGCGAAGTGAAACACATGGCAGGCGACTTCTTCTACTAAGGAAAGCAAATACACATGTAAAGCACTGATTTACGTGAGAATGAGGATGGAATCCCTTAAAACGCGTCGTGATAGAAATAACTGTTGACATACAACTTGCCTTAAAAAAACGCTATGTCAGTACGAAACAAATGGTTCAAATGGCTCTGAGCACTATGGGACTTAACATCTGTGGTCATCAGTCCCCTAGAACTTAGAACTACTTAAACCTAACTAACCTAAGGACATCACACACATCCATGCCCGAGGCAGGATTCGAACCTGCGACGTAGCAGTCACGCGGTTCCGAACTGAGCGCCTAGAACCGCTAGACCACCGCGGCCGGCAGTACGAAACAGAAACTGCTTGTGAGAATTGACAAATTATCCGTCTGGAAACCAAGTGTGGTGTGCGTACTGTAAGACCTTCGGTACACACACCATCAGATTATTTGACCTGTCGCTCTAGCGAAGTAGGCGAGTGTCAGCAATATGTCTCGTGGTCTTATCGTGGCGTGTTTATCTTCTGCCGTTAGGTCAGACGATAGAAATGCCACTTGCACGCTTAGAGTAGCAGATTGACGGTGACCAACTTTAAACAGAACTTGATTAATTTTCACACACCTTTATTAAAATAATAAAAAGCATAGAAATTACTTAACTTGAGTCAGGATGCTATTTACAATTGACAATCTGAAGTTCCTTTGGTCTTAGTACGTTAATCTTATTCTCACATATCTCTGATACTTGACAAAAGTGTCTATACATTTCTCTTCATGGCTATGTACAGGAATATGATAATCTTATTAGGCGCAGACTGAAACTTGACTATAGACTGGTACAGAAAAATGCAGACTGACTAATTGGAGGTCTTTACACTCGCTATAATACCTCGAGCGTTCAGGTATCACTGTGCGAGTGTGATCCGCGAGGAGAAAAGGTTCTACGTTAGCAGCAATCTGCGTTACATATTAATACGCGGATCGGCGGAAGCAGAATTTGGTCCGTCTCTAAGACAGCGCCATGTCGGAGTGCGGAGACGGACGAGCGCCGCGCCTGCGCTGTTGTGCTTAGTGGGGCGCGCTCTAGTGGGAAAGTAGTGTACGCGCTGACTACGCGGAACTATGTACACAACACCAAGTATCTTCGAGTTTAATCTGATGAAGAGCTGACAACAACGGATTTGGTACGCCCACTACTGCGAATGCTAAACTTGAGCAGCTAATGGACGGCGACAGCAGCGCTGCTGACTTTCACATCAGCCGCTGCAACCCTGCAAACGTGGGCCGACAGCGCGTTGCCTAGCAACAGGCGTACCGCGCACGGCCGAGAGCGCCATCAGATCGTTTGCAGACGTGGGCGAGCGCGTCACATGCCGGGTGGCCCGCCGGCCTATGGAGACAAATGACTGCTCGGTTCTCTTCGCACAGAACAAAGGACAGCGCGACCGCGCCGGCCTCGAGCGTGCCTTCTATCAGGAAGGCATCGGAGACCGAAATAGAAGTCGAGAGGGCGGGAGGCAAGACCTTCGGCGAAGGCGTAGCCGAACTTCTGTGGCGGCACTTACCAGGAAACGGACGTCGGGAGAGCACGAAAGCGATGTGTGCAGTTTTGAGGGTAAAAAAGGCATTTCTGTACGGCCCTATTACCCGAAGTAATTCGAAGTTTATTGGTAGAAAGGACTGAAGCAATACAGCTGCCGTGAATAGCTGAAAGTTAATTTGAGCACTATTTTGTCAGCCACGGTCCTATACACGATCGTGGGTCGTTACTTTATGTGTTAACTGGAGCAGCGTACGGGCTATAGACGGTCTGCAGTTAAAATTATGCGACAAATTACTGCACAACTTAGCATTTTTATACGCTAAACCGTTTTTCTAAGATGAAAATCAGATGATGATAAAAAAAATTATAGGACCCATCAAAATTTGGTTGTTGAATTAATATTCTGACTCATGATACAACCAAATCTTTCGTATAAAATGTATATAATTGCTGTCAATATCTTTGTCACGAGTTGTTATTATTTTCTCATCTGTATTCGTGTTGAATTAATGCTAGAGATTAGACTTATTCTTACGGTGTCAGCAATAAATTCTCAAGTAACACTAGTAATCTGGCAGACTATCTTAAATATTTATGTTATACTGAGCATTCACCGTTGTTTACATATATGAAGTGTGTTAAAAAAAAAAACAACGCGTGTTGTATTACTCATGGCAGATCAAATGGCTAACATACGATTTCCTAAGACAGCTTTTTGATACCGTAATATTTTAAAATCGATTATCTCAAAATTACATTCTTTTATTTATATCCGTCTTTCCTCATGTCTTCACATATTTATACTAACAAATATATAACAAGAATGGAAACATGGTCCAAGTGAGCGTGTTCTTTTTATTGTCCATGCAATTGGCCAATTTCACCAGGGATCATTTTCAAGCACGTATCTCAAATTTCCAGCTTCGTTTCAAATTCTAACAAATCGCTGGTAGATATGGACAGGTATACATTGTATTTCTGCGTATATGTGGCACTGAAACAAAACGATAGTGTACACGATTCCTTCCTGAGTTTTGTTTCTTATATTAAATACGTCTAGTTCGTTCCTATTGTCACTGTGTCTCACTCTGTCTACTCTAGTACAGCCTTTCACAGTCCTAGAAAATCTCATTTCAGCTGTCTGGATCTTATTTTCTCCTCGTTTGTAGATGACTCGCTGCTCACTTGCGTAGAGTAATGTGCGGAAGGCCATTACTTTATAAAACGTGGTTCATATTTTTTTGTGACTTGTTCAAGGTAAATGTATATTATTTCACACATGTTTTCAAATTTTGGTACTATATTGTCTATATTTTTATCATACTTGTGTCACGTACAGGATACTGAAATGGATGACATGTTCTACTATTGTATTGTCGACCATTATTTTTGTTCTTCTCGGTCCCCTTCCTATGAAAGCAATTGTTTCAGTTTTCTTTGTGGATATTCCCTTACTGCAGTCTTTGGCTATTTTACCTAGACGGTAAATTCCATTTTGCGCTCTCTCTCTCACTCTTTCTCTCTGTTGAACTTGTGACATCGTCTGCATGTAAAGCACAATTCAGGTTTGTCTCTTAGGTCACTCCAAAACCTGCAACAAAGTTCTTTTTCCGTTTGCGCAGTGCATATAAAGTGAACCCAAATTTGTACCATGCTACAGTATGAAATGTCTTCATCAAAATTTCGTTCCGTTAAATGGACATCAAAGGAAGCAATATGACAACAGCGCAACCACATGCACAAGGATCTTCTATGGATTCTGTGTAGTAGTGGTGTCTAGTTAGTGCAATAGGAAGAGTTTTAAGCTAGAATACGAGAGTTAGAGGGTCCCATTCCGGGTCTAGGTGTATCTTCTTTTATTTTCTAATTTTGATTGTCCAAAAGTGCTGCAGTATATACTGTTTCTTAAACGATGCATATCCTGAATGAGATTTTCACTCTGCAGCGAAGTGTGCGCTGATATGAAATTTCCTGCCAGATTGAAACTGTGTGCCGCACCGAGACTCGAAATCGGGACTTCTCGAGAGGCAAAGGCCTCGAGTTCGAGTTTCGGTTCGGCACAGAGTTTTAATCTACCAGGAAGTTTGATACATATCCTACAACTGCAGTTTCTTTAACGTTGAAACTAACAATTATTGGCCAGACATGTCAGAAATATTCATGAAGAGTAACAATTGGTTAAGAATAAATTACTTGTCATGGGACAGAAATAGATAGAAAACTTATCAACGTGGAGATTTTAACATACCAACTGAATTCAGTAGGCGGGGACTATTCTAATTGCAGGTGGGCCAAAAGTCAAATGGCTCTGAGCACTATGGGACTTAACATCTATGGTCATCAGTCCCCTAGAACTTAGAACTACTTAAACCTAACTAACCTAAGGACATCACACAACACCCAGCCATCACGAGGCAGAGAAAATCCCCGACCTCGCCGGGAATCGAACCCGGGAACCCGGGCGTGGGAAGCGAGAACGCTGCCGCACGACCACGAGATGCGGGCGCCAAAAGTCATTACCTATCGTACCCCATTGAAAACATTAACGTAATTTCGTTTCTTTGTGATAATTAGAGACGCAAACACAAGAGCGCACTCCCATATTTTTCAGATAATTATTGATAAAAACACGAGTGTGCACCGTTACTAAATCAAACATATCTGATATTGTCTATTGTTGATTCCATCCTGCTGTTAAGATGTTTTGTACTGATGAAAGAGTTTGTGCTTTACAAACGTGTTACAAAATTTTTATAATTTAGTAATAAACGACTGGAATAAAAATTTCAATACTATTCCACCTTAAAGGGAGGTTGTCAACAATCAACAGAAACTTTTAAGGAAAATGGATCTATAGTGGATAGCCACAGTTCAGATAAGTTAACGGTAAGTGATGAAACTAAGCTTAAAAGTTTTTACAAGGGATGTCGAGAGCCCTAGAAAGTCTAGTAATAGGCTATCTCTCGAACAGGATATTTCTAGAAATTCTCTGCGCAGAATTTTACGTAAGCCCAAATTCAAACATTACATACCTCGCCGGCCGGTGTGGCCGAGCGGTTCTAGGCGCTACAGTCTGGAACCGCGCGACCGATATGGTCGCAGGTTCGAATCCTGCCTCGGGCATGGATGTGTGTAATGTTCTTAGGTTAGTTAGGTTCAAGTAGTTCTATATTCTAGAGGACTGATGACCTCAGAAGTTAAGTCCCGTACTGCTCAGAGACTTTTGAACCATTTTGATCCATTTGAACATACCTCATGCATGGGCTACTGAAAGACGGTGGATAGTGACTTTTGGACAACCCGGTGTTTTAAATGTGCTTTCAGTGACAGTATATCAATGGATGGAAAAGCAAGTAGGGATGCAGCATGTGGACAAGAACAGAGTAAACGTTTAAAGGCAAGATATGTATTTAAAAGTGGTATGGTAAAAACGACTTTATTCGAATTTCTGCGTTAATATTAAATAAATGAATGTCTTTGTAAAGGCCTGTTGTAATTACTGCATAACGATTAAAAAGCCGGAGTACACATCACGCAGTCTAAAATCAGCAAACAAAAGAAAACGCACTTAGTCCCGGACTCGATCTCAAGTATTTTAACGTAAAACTGTATCCACTGCGTTAACTATGGTGCACAAATACACAGTATTATATAGAGGCACTTGTTGCAGATGGGATTACACTGTTGCCAAACTGACTTTCTTTGACGTAGATTTTCTGCCGAAAATATATACGAGACGAAGTTGTGTTGCAGACATTTTTGTACTGTAAGCATGCGAGGAATCGGTATGTGATATCAGAGTGCGCGAATTTTGGATCGCCCTGTGTATTACAAAGCGCGGGTGAGTGGAAGTATCGAATAAAAAGGTATCACTATCGACACGGGTGTACTCGACACCAAGAAGCGTTAGATGCTTTTTCCGTGTCCCTGGCTGTACTTTGGAGACAGGTGGCCCCGGGTGGCCATCCGCCCTGAGGAGTCGGCTGTGGGCCCTTGATGCCTGGCACGGTCTCGCCTCCAATTACCAGCTCTGATTAATGGCCGGCACACCTGATGGCGTGTCTCACACGCCGACACAGCGACGCGCGTCGTTTGTTTCCCTGCCACCACCAACACCACCACCAGACTGAGAAGAAACAGGCGCCCTACCAGCTGACATACACGACGAGCCCGGCGAAACTACATCCCAGCGCATATGCGACATGTACATCCGATACCTGTAAATAGCCCCATGCAGTTGCCCAAATAAGGCCAAAACTATCGCTGTTATTTACGTTGGATGAGTCTATCCAAGCTGCCTATTCTATGATATACAGCTGCCTAGCCGCTCGGGATTAGCCGAGTGGTCTAGGGCGCAGCACTCATGGACTGTGCGGCTGGTCCCGGCGGAGGTTCGAGTCCTCCCTCGGGCATGGGTGTGTGTGTGTTTGTCCTTAGGATAATTTAGGTTAAGTAGTGTGTAAGCTTAGTGACTGTTGACCTTAGCCGGCCGCGGTGGTCTCGTGGTTCTAGGCGCGCAGTCCGGAACCGTGCGACTGCTACGGTCGCAGGTTCGAATCCTGCCTCGGGCATGGATGTGTGTGATGTCCTTAGGTTAGTTAGGTTTAAGTAGTTCTAAGTTCTAGGGGACTGATGACCACAGCTGTTAAGTCCCATAGTGCTCAGAGCCATTTGAAACATTTTTGTTGACCTTAGCAGTGAAGTCCCATAAGGTTTCAAACACATTTGAACATTTTACAGCTGCCTAAATAAGGCAACGACTATCGCTGTTATTTACTTTGTGTGATTCCAAATGTGATAACAATTACGAAAACAACAGTAAGTAAGTTTACGTTAGTCCATTTTCTACATGTTGTGGTTTCTATAACTCGATTTATTTACATTTGCAAAACAAGAAACTACGATGCAAGCTGTTCTAAATTTACTTTTACGTCGCATACATACTCCGCAAGCCATGGTGCACGGCCAGTGGTACTCTGTAACACTACTAGCCATTTCCTTTTCTGTTCCACTTGCAAATAAAGCGAGGGAGAAACCATTGTCTATATGTCTCCGTATGAGCCCTAATTCTCGTATCTTATCTTCGTGGTCCTTACGCGAAATGTACATTGGCGGCAGCAGAATGGGTCTGCAGTCAGCCTCAAATACTGGTTCTCTAAATTTTCTCAGTACTGCCCCTCGAAAACATCGTCGCCTTACCTCCAGCGATTCCCATTTGCGTTCCCGAAGCATCTTCGTAACACTTGCGTGCTGTTCGGATCTACCGGTAACAAATCTAGCAGCCTGTCTTTGAATTGCTTCAGTGTTTTCTTTTAATCCGACCTGGTGCGTATCCCAAACACGCCAATAGTACTCTACGATCGTACGCACCAGTGTCCTACATGCTGTCTTCTTTACAGATGAGTCGCATTTTACTAAAATTCTCCCAACAAGCCGATGCCTACCAATCGTCTTGCCTGTTTCAGTCCTTACATGTGTATTCAATTTCATACTACTTTGCAACGTTACGCCCAGATATTTAATCGACGTGAATGTGTCAAGCGGCCGGCCGCTGTGGCCGAGCGGTTCTAGGCGCTTCAGTCCGGACCCGCGCGACTGCTACGGTCGCAGGTTCGAATCCTGTGTGACGTGTGTGATGTCCTTAGGTTAGTTAGGTTTAAGTAGTTCTAAGTTCTAGGGGACTGATGACCTTCGATGTTAAGTCCCATAGTGCTCAGAGCCATTTGAAACATTTTGTGTCAAGCAGTACACTCCTAATGTTGTATTTGAACATTATGGATTTGTTTTTCCTGCTCATCCGCAGTAACCTACATTTTTTCTACGTTTAGAGCTAGCTGCCATTGGTCATACCAAAAACAAATTTTGTCTATGTCATCTAGTATCCTCCTACAATCACTCAATGACCAACCGTCCCGTACACCACAGCATCATCAGCAAACAACCGCAGATTGCTGCCTATCCTGTCCACAAGATCACTGAACAACATAGAAAATAATAGCAGTCCTTTCAACACTTCCCTGAGGCACTCCTGACGATACCCTTGTCTCTGATAAACACTCGCAGTCGAGAAAAATATACTGCGTCCTGTTAATTATGAAGTCTCCGAGCCGCTCACATACCTGGGAATCTATTCAGTTTGCCCGTACCTTCGTTAACAGCCTGCAATGGGGCATCGTGTCAAATGCTTTACGGAAATCTAGGAATATGGTATCCACCTGATACCCTTCATCCTGACCTGGGCCGCCGATGCGGGAGATGAACTGCCGCGGGTGGGAAAAGGAGACGGTAATTTGGATGCTCAGGAGAACTACGAATGTGTGACACATAACTGGCGAGCAGTTGTGCACGTCGGACCCGTAATGGAGGGACTCCGGTTTCCACCAGGACACTGGTCACCGGACTCGTTCTAAAAGCTCCTGTCGCTAGGCGAACGCCACAGTGGTGGACTGGGTCAAGTAAACGCAATGCTGAGGGAGCCGCCGAATCGTAAACCAGACTCCCATAGTCAGGGTGGGATTGAACAAGGGCTCTGTAGAGCTGCAGCAGCGAAGAGCGATCTGCACCCCAGTTGGCGTTGCTCAGGCTGCGTAGGGCATTGAGGTGCTGCCAGCACTTCCGTTTAAGCTGACGAAGGTGAGGTAGCCAAGTCAACCGGGCGTCGAAAACCAGCCCTAAGAATGGATATGTCTCCATTACAGCGAGTGGATCGTCATTAAGATAAAGCTCTGGTTCCGGATGAACGGTACGACGCCGACATAGACTTAGCGGCCGAAAACTGGAATCCGTAGGCTAGGGCCCATGACTGCGCCTTGTTAATGGCTCCCTGTAGGCGCCACTAAGCTACACCAGTACTGGAGGAGCAATACGAAAGGCAGAAGTCATCTGCATACAGAGAAGGGGAGACCGACGGCCCTAAAAATAGAGGTACACTCAATATGGGAGGAACTATTGGAGGCACCAACTTGGACACGGCAAGTACGGAGCGACAGGAAGTTTTGGATAAAAATCGGGAGCGGGTCCCGGAAACCCCACTCAAACAATACGGCAAGGATATGATGTCTCCAGCTCGTGTCGTATGCTTTACGTAAGACGGCAACCAGGTGTTAGCGTCTGGAAAAGGCTGTTCGGATGGCAGACTCGAGGGACAGTGGTAGAGCGACCCTGGCGCAAGCCGCCCTGACATGGAGCCAGTAGGCCACGTGACTCTAGGACCCGACCCAATCCAACCGCCGACACACCATACGTTCCAGAAGCTTATAGAGAACGTTGGTGAGGCTCATGGACCGACAGCTATCCACATCAAGCGGATTTCTACCGGGTTTTAGCACCGGAATGATAGTGCTCTCCCGCCATTGCGATGGAAAGACGTCATCGCACCAGATCCGGTTGAAGATGACGAGGAGATATCGCTTGCAGTCAGACGAGAGATGTTTAATCATCTGACTGTGGATCCGATCCGGCCCAGGAGCTGTGTCGGGGCAATATGCAAGGGCGCTGAGGAGCTCCCACTCTGTAAATGGGGCGTTATAGGGTTCACTGTGGCGTGTAGTGAACTAGAGGACTTTCCTTTCCAGCCGCCGTTTGAGAGTGCGAAAGGCTGGGGGGCATTTCTCCTGCGCAGAAGCTCGAGCAAAGTGTTCAGCAAATTGTTCGTCAACCGCGTCTGCGTCGGTAGAGAGGACGCCGTTGATGTTAATGCCAGGGCACCTGTTTGGGTCTGGTACCCAAAAAGACGTCTGATCTTCGCCCAGACTTGGGAAGGTGATCTGTGGCACCCACTGGTCGACACGTACCTCTCTCAACACTCCTGTTTCCGTTGCTTTATAAGCAGGTGAACGCGGGCACGGAGTCGCTTAAAGGCTATTAGGTGTTCTAGCGAAGGGTACCACTTATGTCACTGTAGAGCTCGCCGACGCTCTTTAAATGCCTAGCGACTTCCGGCGACCACCAGGGGACTGCCTTTCGCCAGGGGCACCCTAGAGAACGAGGGATAGCGTTTTCCGCCGCAGAAGCGATCGCTGTAGTAACCTGCTCAATCACAACATCGATGGCACCATGTGAGGGAGATTCAGTGATGACAGCAGAGGTGAAGTCTACCCAGTCTGCCTTGTTTAAAGCCCATCTGGGTAGGCGTCCGTGGGCGTGATGCTGGGGGAGTGACGGCAAGATGAGGAAGTGGTCACTACCACACAGGTCGTCATGTGCTCTCCAGTGGATAGTTGGGAGAAGTCCTGGGCTGCAAATTGATAAATCAATGGCCGAGTAACTACCATGAGCCACACTGAAATGTGCGGCAGCCCCAGTATTTAAGAGGCAGAAGTCGAGTTGGGGCAGTAAATTTTCAACATCTCTTCCATGTCCAGTAAACATGGTGCTACCCCACAAGTGGTTATGGCCATTGAAATCTCCCAAAAGTAGGAAAGGCTTAAGGAGTTGATCATACAGTGTAGCCAATAGTTCAGGGGTACCGCACCATCTGGAGGGAGATATACGTTGGTCCGCAGCTCGTGGTCGTGCGGTAGCGTTCTCGCTTCCCACGCCCGGGTTCCCGGGTTCGATTCCCGGCGGGGTCAGGGATTTTCTCTGCCTCGTGATGACTGGGTGTTGTGTGATGTCCTTAGGTTAGTTAGGTTTAAGTAGTTCTAAGTTCTAGGGGACTGATGACCATAGCTGTTAAGTCCCATAGTGCTCAGAGCCATTTTTTTGGAGATATACGTTGCAGACAGTAATTTCCTGCGACGTCCTTATTCTGACAGTCACAGCTTCAGGAGGAGTTTGAAGGGGCACAGATTCATTGCATACCGAGTTCAGGACATAAACACAAACTCCATCTGACACTCTGTTATATTTGGTACGGTTCTTGTAATATCCCCTGTAGCCGCGAAGGGCGTAGGTCCGCACCGCTGGGAACCAAGTTTCATGGAGGTCATTGCAGAAAGCAGGTGTAAAGCTTAACAGTTGCTGTAGCTCAGCCAGGTGGTGGAAAAAACCGCCGCGATTCCCCTGGAGGATTACGTGATTGTGAGACAGCGAAGGCATGAAACACTCAGTGAAGCAGCCTACACCTCAGGGTCACCTGCTGCCACCGACTTATATCCTGAACAGGCTATATCCATTGTGTCTGAGAGTCTGGCGAGATCTAGGTTCTCAGCGGACGCCAGAATCTTCACCTCATCCTCAGATGCAGAGCTTGTAAGCAGCGGCGGTGTGGGTGCCACCGCAGTTCCCTTGGTTATGGGATCTTCTTTCTGGATTTCTCTCGCTGATCCTTGGGTTTCTCTGGCTGGGAGGGTGTCACTGCTTCCGTCTTTGGGACGGAGGATGATCGTGAAGCCCTATGACCAGCTGCTTTTGGGCACTTCAGCCACTGATGGGTGTCATCTTTCCCACTAGCAGAAACCTGGGAAGGAAGTGACCCAAGGGACCTCTTCCTAGCGAGAGGAGCTTAAGAAGACTTACACTTCTCGGCTGAGAAGTGAGGACTGGTGTCCCTGATGGTTGGGGGGACAGGTCTCCCGAGGTAGGTGGTGTGGGAGCAACAGGGAGGGAAGCGCACCCCACCATCAAGGGTGCAGGTGCAGTCTTCCAGCTTTGAGAGCTGACTGGAACTGGTGGGGCTACAACTGTTCTCGTAGCGGTGGCATAAGAGGAGGTCATAGCCACAGGACGTAGGCGCTCAAATTTCCTCTTAGCCTCAGTGTAGGTCAGTCGGTCCAGGGTCTTGTATGGAGAATCTTGCTCTCTGCAGTTGACACAGATGGAGGCGGGGCGTATGGAGTATTGGGATGGCATGAACGTCCACAATCTAGATATGTGATGCTGGAAGTACAGCGGGAAGACATATGGCTGAACTTAAAGCACCGCATTGTGGGAGGGATATATGGCTTGACATCACAGCAGTAGACCATCACCTTGACCTTCTCGGGTAATGTGTCACCCTTGAAGGCCAAGATGAAGGCACCGGTGGCAACCTGATTATCCCTCGGATCCCGATGGACGCGGTGGACGAAATGAATTCCTCGTCGCTCAAAGTAGGCACGCAGCTCGTCGTCGGATTGCAAAAGAAGGTCCATTTAAAATATAATACCCTAGACCATATTTAAGCTCTTATGAGGCGTGATGGTAACGGAAACATCCCCCAGCTTGTCACAAGCGAGTAATGCCTGTGCGTCCGCAGCTCGTGGTCGTGCGGTAGCGTTCTCGCTTCCAGCGCCCAGGTTCCCGGGTTCGACTCCCGGCGGGGTCAGGGATTTTCTCTGCCTCGTGATGACTGGGTGTTGTGTGATGTCCTTAGGTTAGTTAGGTTTAAGCAGTTCTAAGTTCTAGGGTACTGATGACCATAGATGTTAAGTCCCATAGTGCTCAGAGCCATTTTAGTAATGCCCGTGACTGGGCAGAGGATGCCGTTCTTATCAATACTGACCCTGACCGCAGTTTGGGCAAGCCCTCCACCGAGTGACTGGACAAAAGCCTTAGAACCACTAGCGCCCTCAGACAACAAATCCAAACCGCTTCGGATATGTTGATGTCATAGTCTCCAGATCTAGTTTTAACGTGGGCAAACATCTTCATCTCTGCGTGGCTATTGTAGCGTGAATCCATCTGAACCTGTTTATTGTAGTCACTTCTAGATCTGCCTCTTAAAATTTTTAGCAGCCGCATTTCCACCCGTTACCAAATTAACGATTCCTTGATGCCTCAGGATGTGTTCTATCAACCGATCCCTTCTTGTATCACGTTGTGCCTTAAATTTTTATTCACTATTTCCTCATTAGTTGTCCAATCTACCCATCTAACCTTCAGCATTTCTGTAGGACCACATTTCGAAAGCTTCAATTCTACTCTTATTTGAACTGCTTACCGTCCACGTTTTATTTACATAGAAGGCTACACTCCAGATAAATACCTTCAGAAAAGAATGCCTAACACATAAACTCATTTTCCATGTTAACAAATTTCTCTTTTTAAGAAATACTTTTCTTGCTGTTGCCAGTCTGCATTTCACACCCTCTCTACTTCGGCCATCGTCACTTATTTTGCTACACGAACAATAAAATTCATCTACTACTCTTAGTGACTAATTTTCTAATCTAATTCCTTTATCATCGCCTGATTTAATGCTACTGTTTTCTGTTACTCTCGTTAATTTTTTCATATATTTATCTTATAATTTTTTTCAAGATACTGTCCATTCCGTTCAACTGACTTTCCAAGTTCTCTTCTGTCTATCACAGAATTACGAGGGCGTGCTGAAAAGTAATGTCTCCGAATTTTTATGCGAGAACTCTTAAAGATTTTTAAATAAAACAAACGTTAAATAAAGCAAACTTCACTTTGATAGTGATGAAACTGTGCAAGCCGAGGTGAGGTAGTGGCTCCGTCAACAATGTCAAACATTCTACAGTGACGGTTTCAACAAACTGGTTTCTCTTTGGAAAAAATGTGTTCGTGACTAAGTTGAGAAATAAATATGTATGCATGGATAATAAAGATGTGGAATGTTAACAACGTTTATTTTAGTTAATATTCTTCAACAATTTTCACGTAAAAAATTCGGAGGAATTATTTTTCAGCACGCCCTCGCACAATGTAATCACCAGAACTCAGAGTTTTTATTTCTTCGTCCTGAACAGTAATCCTATTTTTAAATTTGTTGCGGTCCGGCATCATTTCCTCTCCTGTTCAGACCTCATCATCACATAGTAGCATGTACACGCAACGTCTTCAGTTATTTATTGGATACATTTCAATCTCTGTCTTTCCCTACAGTTTTGCAAACAACAGTTCCCTCTAGTCATATGCAAGTTATGCTGTTATGCTCTGATATCTTAACACATGTCCTATCATCCTTGTACAAAAAGACATAATAATTTTCATTGTTTATCCTCCCTAAGGGGTTTGAGAGATGAGAAACATCACTCTACAAGGTTGTTTAGTTACAATTCTCTAGTAACCACAATACATTTTGTGATCGATCACGTAAATCGCACAAGAGACGTCCTTTTGCAGTAAAATTATGTAAAATTACTCAGTATCATGAAGCTGTGTTCGCCATACTTCGAATCACGCCAGTCTTTGAACACAGAATATAGCCAATTGGTGTGGAATGGAGTGCCTACATTATTTAAAGTACCGAATAAATCATCACAAGTAAAGGTGAAGAGACAAGTGAAGCTACAAAGTTTCTTTTAAGAGTCACAATTTATTTCGACTACGCTCCATTACATTTATTTTGCTTTTGTCGGTGTTCGCCCTGTAACCTGTTTCCAGGACACTATTCATTTCGTTCAATTGGTCATCCAAGTCGTTTGCTGTCTGTGAATGGTAACAGTAAGCTTGTAGTTTCAACTTGGTTCAAATGGCTCTGAGCACTATGGGACTCAACTTCTGAGGTCATTAGTCCCCTAGAACTTAGGACTAGTTAAACGTAACTAACCTAAGGACATCACAAACATCCATGCCCGAGGCAGGATTCGAACCTGCGACCGTAGCGGTCTTGCGGTTCCAGACTGCAGCGCCTTTAACCGCACGGCCACTTCGGCCGGCGTAGGTTCAACTGACGGATTAAATACAGTTATTCATGTCCTCAAATATCGAGTGAAATGTAATAACGTGTAAATCATTAGACTCCGAACAAAATTATTACGTAATAAGGAAGTCCGCCGCGCGGGATTAGCCGAGCAGTCATAGGCGCTGCAGTCATGGACTGTGCGGCTGGTCTCGGCGGAGGTTCGAGTCCTCCCTCGGGCATGGGTATGTGTGTTTGTCCTTGGGATAATTTAGGTTAAGTAGTGTGTAGGCTTAGGGACTGATGACCTTCGCAGTTAAGTCCCATAAGATCACACACGTTTGAACTTTTTTTTAAAGGCCATTATCATTATAAGAAGATACAGCCAAAAAATTTCATGGAAGCAAAGCAAAGGAAATAAGTCATATTGATATATTTTACTAACGCTTCAGAGGCAAAAATATAACAACAGATTTGTAAATCGCGTAGAACAAGAGTTGAAAACAAACATGATTCTTTGATGAGATGAAGAAACGGCCGGCTTTGTGGCCGCTAGGGGGCGCTAGTGTCGCTCCATTTGTCAGACAGTAAGAGGTTTCTCGGCAGTGAATGCAAGGCTGTCTATGTCGTTTGGCCTGCAGTTCTGCACCTCGCTCGCTTCTGCGCTATGGCCGCCTATGGTCGTGATACTAGCTGTCTGAAAAATATTGCTCTAACAATGAACTTGACTGTCAGCAATGCAGCGTTGCTCGCCGTTTCTTCTTCGATTTTCTTTTATTAGTGCATTTCAGTAGCTCTCTTACACAGTACCAGTGTTAATGAACCGATTATGCTGCAGCTAATGATATGGTGGTCACACAAATGAAGGATTTGACTGATACTACTCCCAAAGTATAGAGCTCCGAAATAGTGTGACGATTTAAATATATGAGTGGACTTCAGAAAGTAAGTTAAACGTTATTAAGGCAGACCTGGTAACCTTTACTGAATGCTGCACTAAACATCAAAGTGACGCAGAATGACGACACAATTTTTTAAAGTAGTAACCAAGTCTCTGGAAACAACGGCCGGAACGCTCTGCCAATAGTTCAGTGCCTCAACAACAGAACCGCTGCGTGAACGTCCTCATCACTGGAAAATTTCTTTCCCCCCAGATGTTCTTTCACCTGGCTAAAAAGGTAAAACTCGCACGATGCAAGATATGGACTGTGCGGCAGGTGCTCCCAAACCTCGCATCGAAGAAGCTGAAGCTGTGCAGACCTAAAGTATCGACTGCACAGCGACCAGCGAAACGGCATTAAGAAGGCGCTGACCCGCGCGCCATCAGAAAGAGCGGACAACGACACACCTCCAGGATGACAAGAGCACAGCGCCTCCTGTCAACGCTGAGTTAATCAGTGCTGGTCAGCCCCAGTGCGATCGCAGACTTCAGGAGCATCAGTACTGAATAATATGAAGACGATACTTAGCCTTCGTTCTGCGAGTAGTAACGGTGTATAAAAGTACTTGCATGTAGGAGGCAGAGGAAGCACATCAAAGCACTCTATAACGACCCGCCCGGCTAGCCGCTCGGTCTAACGCGCTGCATCCCGAGAGGGAAGGCGTTCCCGTCCCCGGCACGAATCCGCCTAGCGGATGAGTGTCGAGGTCCGATGGATGACTTTTAAGGCGATTTTCCATCTACCTCGGCGAATGCGGGCTGGTTCCCCTTATTCCGCCTCAGTTACACTGTGTTGGCTATTGCTGCGCAAAGACTGTTTCCACGTACGCGTACACCACGCGAAGATTTGGGATCACTCTCGTCTGGTATGAGACGTTCCCTGGGTGGTGGGGGAGTTGTCCACTGGGGGCCGAACCGCACAATAACCCTGGGTTCGGAGTGGGGCGGCGGTGGCGTGCGTGGACTGCTGTGGCCTGCGATGCCTCTCCGTCGTTTCTGGGTGCTCCGTTTAATACAATACAGTCCAATACTTCATAACGAGAGGTTATGTTTCTCCTCTTTTTAGAAATAAAGTGTCCTATTAACGCTGTAGCGCATAGCGTCCACTGCAGCGGACAGCTGTTAATGGTCGGTTCTTTGGCACTTTCAGTCAGTCCTGAGGCTGCAAATGCACACAGTTCACTGCAGTGGCCACTCCCTGCTGGTGTTGCGTCCTTCGGCATTTGCAGCCTCATGACTGATTGAAAACGCCAGAGAATTGACCACTAAAAGTTGTCCACTGCAGTGAAATTCATGCACCACAGGGTTAATTTGAAAGCGTGTGTACAGATCACTTTGGATTTCTGCCACCGGCCACTGCAACTTCTCTCCTCCCTTGATCGTGTCTGTGCTGACACCCATGGTTGACGACACAACAGAAGCGAAGCGTGCCTTCTGCGCGCCGTGTGACCTGTTGCATTTTCGTGGTGGAGAACGAAGTCTCTGCTTATTCTTCCACGCCTCTTGTTGTTAATAGCGTTGCGCAGCGATGCCACCGTTGCACATTATTTTTATTTTATTTATTTATTTATTTTTGGCTGTGGGCAGCGAAGACCATACAGCCAACAGTTATTAGAAAAGTCCCATATCAACATAACTGCAATGTTCACTGTAGAATAATTAAAAATTGTAAAATAAAAACACTAAAAGACAAACACCAGACAGCCAGTACAGGTACAACAGTGCCAAGTTGACATTAGTGCAATGTTCTCAATAGGACAATGATAAGAGTGTGAAGTACAAAGATAACTTCGATACATAAAAACACAAAATTACGACCTAGGTTTCAGACCGTGCCGGTTATAGAAGAGAATGACATCCACTGCGATTGATAACTGAAAGCTAGATAACGCCGTCGTTTACAAAAGTAAGATCTTAATGCAAAGTAAAGACACAAACAGACGTCCCGGTTCCATTGGAGTACAAGGGTCACACAACTTACAGGTCAAAGCTGAATACCGGTGTCTTTTAAATAGTTCACGGGCAAATAATGCCAGCATATATCGAAGAGGGAAGTAACGCATATACACTTGTAAGGAGGGGATAGCCACTCGCAATCGTTGTTTCGTACAAGACCGCTTATGCGGCCAAGTACTTGGTACACGTGGTTCATATCCGCCACCGCCGTTGTCCTGATCACAGTGTCCAGAACCGATAAGTTTCAACCGGTACAGGTGGGCGGGGTAACACCCGTGTCCCAGCCTCATGCGGATGAGAGAGGTCACATGACGTCTACCAACAATGGAAACTCATCATCGCACATCCCCCCCCCCCTCCTCAGATTTAGCGTCAAAAACTGAACACAGAACAAGCATGACAACAGGAAGAAGGTGTACTGAACTGTGCAAAAACGAAGCAAAATAGCAACACAGAACAGTACAAGCTGAAGATGTGCGGCATGGAGTGTAGTTACAGCGCCGTGGTTATGTGGTCACGGTGTTGAACTGTGTAGGTCAGGTCTCATAGACCGCTGCGTTTATTGTTGTTCTATTGCTAACGCTTAGAGGTGGGGTAGGAGATTGCAAAGTTATCTTACTGTTCTTTCCCGGAACTGTCGAGGTTTCCTTGATCAGCAGCCACGTGAATGTGACGTGGACATATACCATTACTGCTTCTTTCGCGCACCTGGGACTTTGCATTCAGTAACCAGGGCTTCGTCTGCTGCTGATGTTACAGACGCTGACGATGAGCACAGTGTTTTAAAATGGTCTGAGGACAGCTGAGGAAGCGATATCGGATCGGATAGTGAGAACGAAATCGAAAGTGAACATAATTCAGGATAGGAACAATGCGAAAGCGAAGGCGAATTGTTTTGGCACCTGTGAGTTCCTTGAACGAAACAAGTCATCAGGGCGATGAAGACGGAAGTGTAGAGACTGGACCGGCCGGGGTGGCCGAGCGGTTCTAGGCACTACAGTCTGGAACCGCGCGACCGCTACGGTCGCATGTTCGAATCCTGCCTCGGGCATGGATGCGTGTGATGTCCTTAGGTTAGTTAGGTTTAAGTAGTTCTAAGTTCTAGAAAACTGATGACCTTAGAAGTTAAGTCCCATAGCGCTCAGAGCCATTTGATCCATTTGACTGGATCTTTAGCTGAAGGTTGGAAGAAATATCGCTGGTCGTCGAAGCCTCTTCCAACAATGGCCAAAGTCATTATTTAGCCGCACGTTGCACATAAATGCCTTTCTTCTTCACAATTCCTGTTATGCCGGAACCAAGGTAGCCTCTGAGGGCCGGCAACACTTATTACACCGCAGAGGACGAGGTTGTGTATGTCCAAGGCGTACCAAAAGCACCATGGTAAACACCGGCTTTTTACATACAAGATAATGGAAACAGACGTTGGAGCATTACTTCCAGCAGGGGGAGCTCGAGCCACGGCCTGCAGGAAGTATCAGTACGCCAAAACCTGATTGGCTGGAGACAGCTATTTAGGGGCTAGAACCAGTTCAGGTCACTCCGGATGCCGACCTCGTGTACTTTGACCGCTGAAGATTACGTCTCCGTGTCTGAATTCGACTCTTACTAGTGTGTGTGTTCCCACAAACCTTTGTGTAAAATTAGAAGTGAACTTTTGTTTGCCTGAATTAGGAGACTTTTACTGGCATCATTATTGTCACCTTTCATTTGTTGTTTGCCATCAACCTCTTCAACTTACATCATTAAAAGTTGTCTTTGTGAAAAATTGCGAATTTTCAGTCACAACAATTCCTACAAAAGCGATACTCATGTGAGCCGCTGAAGAAGCCTGCAAACTCGTTAGTGACACCACAGGTAAAAAGCGAGTCAAAATTATCACATATGTGAACTTCGTGCACCCATTTACCGTGTTTTGGGTGTAGAACCAAGAGCAGAAGTCGTAGAACGAATGAAATAACGCAAAATATGCTCCACCTGTGACACAAAAAATCGAGAAAGACGCCTCATATCTGTCGTTGTTGCAAGGTGCTAACCAAGTTTAAATTCTCTAAAAAATTTCCGTCCAAAGAAAAATCACTGCGAAAGAAACTAGAAACCTGAAAAGTACTGGAGTATTTTTTATTTTTTAATGTTTTTTGGGAGGTTTTTATGTTTTTATTATTACATGTATAACTACAATAAAAGCACAGCAACAAGTAAAATTAGAGTGCAGGGTGTTTGAGTTTTCATAGCATTAACACTGTCATGTAGTATTATGTTCATTTTGTGCAGTTTTTTTGTTTAAATGAGTTTTTTCATAAAAATAAACTTTAAAATTTATTTGAATTTTTCATGTGGTATTAATGTAACCTTTTACATAAAAAACTGAACTGTTTCACTTAAATTTGCTGAACACCATTAAGTATAGTGGTCTGTCAGACTGCACATGGGACAGTGTGTGACAATAAAATGACCTGGCAAGCTAAGGGTCAAAACATAAGAACTGACTTTATTCTTATATATATGTGTGATATCTGTTCTTTCGAACGTGTCCAAAATAACAGACACCACATTTGTAGTAGTAATATCTGTACGCTTAAAGGAATTTCGTGATATGTTCAGTGTTGATGCACCCTAGGACCGAAGTCTGCTCAGAATCTGCGAGCAGCGAGTGCGGTGGCTGGTCGGTTGATTGATTTGGGGGAGAGGATCAAACTGCGAGGTCATCGGTCTCATCGGATTAGGGAAGGGTACGGAAGGACGTTGGCCGTGCCCTTCACAGGAACCATCCCGGAATTTGCCTGAAGCGATTTAGAGGACTCACGGACAACCTAAGTCGGGATGGCCGGACGCAGGTTTGAACCGTCGTCCTCCCGAATGCGAGTCCAACCCTCTAATCACTGCCCTACCTGGCTCGGTAAGCATGGTGGACAAGAGTCACTACCTAAGAAGTATGCGGCAAGTTGGGAATTTGAATTGGGTGGAAAATGTTCTCGGGTAGCCGAAGCCGTTAAGGCGACCGCTCACCTAGAGCTGGAATTCTGAGTTCGAGTCCCAGTCAGGCAGAAATTTTCACTTGCCGTCATCGAATTACGAGGGCAGTTTAATAAGTAATGCAACACATTTTTTTTTCTGAAACGGGGGTTGTTTTATTCAGCATTGAAATACACCAGGTTATTCCCCAATCTTTTAGCTACACAACACTATTTTTCAACGTAATCTCAATTCAATGCTACGGCCTTACGCTACCTTGAAATGAGGGCCTGTATGCCTGCACGGTACCATTCCACTGGTCGATGTCAGAGCCAACGTCGTACTGCATCAATAACTTCTTCATCATCCGCGTAGTGCCTCCCACGGCTTGCGTCCTTCATTGGGCCAAACATATGGAAATCCGACGGTGCGAGATCGGGGCTGTAGAGTGCATGAGGAAGAACAGTCCACTGAAGTTTTGTGAGCTCCTCTCGGGTGCGAAGACTTGTGTGAGGTCTTGCGTTGTCATGAAGAAGGAGAAGATCGTTCAGATTTTTGTGCCTACAAACACGCTGAAGTCGTTTCTTCAATTTCTGAAGAGTAGCACAATACACTTCAGAGTTGATCATTTGATCATGGGGAAGGACATCGAACAGAATAACCCCTTCAGCGTCCCAGAAGACTGTAACCATGACTTTACCGGCTGAGGGTATGGCTTTAAACTTTTTCTTGGTAGGGGAGTGGGTGTGGCGCCACTCCATTGATTGCCGTTTTGTTTCAGGTTCGAAGTGATGAACCCATGTTTCATCGCCTGTAACCATCTTTGACAAGAAATTGTCACCCTCAGCCACATGACGAGCAAGCAATTCCGCACAGATGGTTCTCCTTTGCTCTTTATGGTGTTCGGTTAGACAACGAGGGACCCAGCGGGAACAAACCTTTGAATATCCCAACTGGTGAACAATTGTGACAGCACTACCAACAGAGATGTCAAGTTGAGCACTGAGTTGTTTGATGGTGATCCGTCGATCATCTCGAACGAGTGTGTTCGCACGCTCCGCCATTGCAGGAGTCACAGCTGTGCACGGCCGGCCCGCACGCGGGAGATCAGACAGTCTTGCTTGACCTTGCGGCGATGATGACACACGCTTTGCCCAACGACTCACCGTGCTTTTGTCCACTGCCAGATCACCGTAGACATTCTGCAAGCGCCTATGAATATCTGAGATGCCCTGGTTTTCCGCCAAAAGAAACTCGATCACTGCCCGTTGTTTGCAACGCACATCCGTTACAGACGCCATTTTAACAGCTCCGTACAGCGCTGCCACCTGTCGGATGTCAATGAAACTATACGAGACGAAGCGGGAATGTTTGAAAATATTCCACAAGAAATTTCCGGTTTTTTCAACCAAAATTGGCCGAGAAAAAAAATGTGTTGCATTACTTATTGAACTGCCCTCGTATTTCAATGCCCTCATGCGGCTGACTCGATAATTCTCTTTCATCGTGACTTTATTCTCTTCATCGCGAAGTGTTCGAGGCTGGCCACGTAAACTGACCGCCTTCACCTTTCACTTGCAGCAATTACGATCCCGGCGGCTTGAGTCGTCCGTCAGCCCCCTATAATGGCCGAAGTCCATTCTTCCGGCGTTCAGAGTTGTTCGGGAGCGATTTGGCCGCGAGTAGAGTTGTCCGGGCACTTCCGCCGGCGGCCTTTGTTGCGGTCGCGTAGCGAGCGTTTTGCGAGCCCGCTTTTGTCCGTCCCCCCGCGCGGGCGGCTTCAATCGCAGGATTGCAGTTGCGGTGAGATCAGGGCGGCGCGCCGGCGCATTGTTCGCGCGGTCCTTGCACTGACTCCCCCCACCCGCTCATCTAGTCAAGAAAATAGAAGAGGCCTGCCCGCTACTCTCTGCCCGCCGAGGGGAGCCCGCATTGTGCCAAAGCCATCACCGCAGCCTCGAGCATCCTCTCGCGGGTGGTGAAGGGGGGTGGGGGGGTGGATGGGCAGTGGCGGCGCTTTACGCAAGAATGAGAAATACCAATAGCCCGAAAAAGGCACTTCGCGATTCCATCAGCGGGCCTGGATAAACAGTTGCCGTTCTGTAATGAAGCTGGGTGAGAAAGTCGTTCCATACCGGTTGAAACGTCCCCTTAGAATAGTTTATGAATGACTGTGCTGATAAACCCCTTACGTTATTTGATTTTTAAACAGCTGAGCAGAACTGAACGTACTCAGACATTTCGCTGTTTACTTATTCTGATCAACTCTAAACTGACACACAATATTTTTAGCGCAACGCAATCTGACTCTCAAAAATCCCTACAAAAGAATGACCCTGACTAACAATAACCTATACATTTCATGAATCACTTACCTCACAAAAATCTTCGTTACTCAAACTACTGCAATACAGCGTGCGCCAATACTGCCAGTTGAATAAAAGATTCTAACTACTGAAGGCACTAACTACTGATGGGCATAGTCAGCAGATGAAAGATTTTGATAGAGAACAAACAATGTATTTACCTTAATAGCATTCAAAAGTCATTATATATATATATATATATATATATATATATATATATGACACACGTCCAGATCATCAGCTCTCAAAACTCCGCCATCTCACTCCCCACATCCACCACTGCTGGCGGCTCACCTCCAACTGCGCAACGCCATGCGCTGTTAACAGCCAACTGCCCAACACTACAATAGCAAATTCCAACAATGCAAACCAGCCACAGACTGCACACAGCACAGTCAGTGATTTTCATATAGAGAGCTACATGGCGTTACCAGCATAAAAACCTAAACAGCCTACTTACACGGTGAGTGCAGCAGTGTGCAGATTAATAGGGACATGCTCGTATTTTACAAGGAATTGAAGTCAGTTAACTGTAACCAATTTTATTCGGCCAATTGTTGAACTCTTGGCGTGATATTATTGCCTTGACTATGAACAACTATCGAACAACTATTGTAGGTGCGCTCCAGTTGGGCTGAGTGCTTGTACGTGTAGCAACAGTGTTTGTTATTTCTGTGTTCTCGACAGGAAAACTTTGTGTTTCTGTTAAAATGATCATTTCTCCTAAGACTCTGTATGTCCATCTTTTCAGAAATGGTTGCGGGACACGGCTGTTCAGTACAGAATGTCAAATCAAACACCTTTCAACCGTCTAATTTCAAAAGTGTTATTTTATTGGGCTACCAGTTTCGGCGATTTTTTACGCCATCTTCAGGCCCCCTGACCGACATGTAGGAAGAATTCAACCTCAGCTCCGGCCCAAAATAGGGACCAGCATTAAGAGACTGGTATCTGTAGATTTCTGATCGGGTCGGCCGGAGTGGCCCAGCGGTTCTAGGCGCTACAGTCTGGACCCGCGCGACCGCTACGGTCGCAGGTTCGAATCCTGCCTCGGGCATGGATGTGTGTGATAAGTTCTAGGGGACTGATGACCTCAGCAGTTAAAGTCCCATAGTGCTCAGGACCATTTTTGATTTCTGCACGATACAGCGACTACTTCAAAAATCAACATCACGCTGTATGAGGTGGTCGCTGTATCAAATGGAAAATGTTGAGACCAAGGTTCAGCCTTCACAATGGGTCTAGAAAGATTCTCCAAAATGAAATAGAGTTCGTCAGGTCAGGTCAGATGTAAAAGCCATGCCGATAGTTTTCTTTGGGTTTGAAGTATTAGTTCATCGTGAATTCGTCGTGCCACAAGGTCAAACTGTTAATCGATGGTACTACCGGGACGTGTTGCAACGCCTGCGAGAAAATGTGAGAAGGAAACGGCCTGAAATGCGGTGAGACAATTCGTGGCTCTTGGATCACGACAACGCACCGCACATCTATCCTCAGCCGGCCGAAGTGGCCGTGCGGTTAAAGGCGCTGCAGTCTGGAACCGCAAGACCGCTACGGTCGCAGGTTCGAATCCTGCCTCGGGCATGGATGTTTGTGATGTCCTTAGGTTAGTTGGGTTTAACTAGTTCTAAGTTCTAGGGAACTAATGACCTCAGCAGTTGAGTCCCATAGTGCTCAGAGCCATTTGAACCATTTTTGAACATTTATCCCTGTTGGTGTGTGACTACTGCACAAAAAAGGAAATAACTGTGCTGCCTCATATTCCGTACTCTCCAGACCAGGCCTGTACGGACTTGTTTTGTTTCCAAAGCTAGAAGCCCCGTCGAAAGGACGAAGATTTGCGACGGTAGACGAGATAAAAGAAAATTCGCAGACGACGCTTCGCGCGACCCGGTACGAGGCGTACCAAGACTGTTTCCCGGTAGTGGAAACGGCGTTGGGAGCGGTGTATCATCTATGGAGAAGAGTATGCCGGAGACCATGCATGATAAGCAAAAGATAAGAGTAGAAAAATGTTGTGGACAAAGTTCCGGAATTTTTTGAACAGACCTCCTAAATGATTTACAGATGCAATTCTCTGTGACAGATCCTAAATGATTTACAGATGCAATTCTCTGTGATAGATAGAACAGCCACTAGACTGCATTAGTGTTGTTCGTTTTTGGTGTTGCTACAAGGCCTTACAGGAATATAAGAGCTCGAACAACGTCAGGTCTTCGGCGATCATTATGAAGGCCACGAAAATGCTGGGTACTGGTATGAGACAGCGTTACCAGCACCTGACAGCGTCTGAAATGGGGGAGCCTCTGTTTCGCCGGCTCATCGAATCGTGTGATATGCAGATTTGTGGGGCATTCAGATGTGACAGTGGCCTGATGCAGCGACTGCATGGGAACGCGAGGGCAGGTACACAAGTCGTCACGGCTCCTGCCGACAACATCCGACCACCACCAGGGAAGACCACTGTATTGTGCGCCAAGCACATCTTAAGCCCTTCACATGTGTCCCTGGCATCCGAGAACAAGTAATGGAGTGCCTGAAACATTCTATGTAATCCCGCACCATTGATCGGACATTATCAGCAGGAAGACGAGGGAATTACTTACATAAATGCATGGTGTCTTTTCTTTCGGACACCACACGGAATACGCAGCTGTGATATATTATACGTAAACTGAACGTAGAGGGGGAGAAAGGAAAGGGAAGGGATTGATGATGACAGTTGCATCGGGATGTTAGACAGAATCATCGGCGAAGAGTGAAAATGTGTTCCATAGCGGCATTCGAACCCAGGATCACCTGCTTACTAGGCAGAGGCGTTAATCACTGCGCCACCCGAACATGGTGTTCATCGCAACTGCTATGTCAGCACGGTCGTGTCCGAAAGAACGGACACCACGCATTGGTATGACTGATTCCCCTAGGTGGGTAACGAATCCACCTTCTTCAGTGCGGTTGCACAAGTTCGTCCGACCTCCTGCGGGATAGAGTCCTGCATGACCGAGTAAGCGAGCACAAAATACGACGCTACAGTCGCAGGTTCGAATCCTGCCTCGGGCATGGATGTGTGTGATGTCCTTAGGTTAGCTAGGTTTAATTAGTTGTAAGTTCTAGGGAACTGATGACCTTAGAAGTTAAGTCCCATAGTGCTCAGAGCCATTTTGAACAAAATACGAGGTGGGGCGAGCACACCCAAACTGGATAGGCTACCCGCTCTAGTTCTTGTGACCGAGCATAGAAGCCGTGACCGAATACGTAGCACATAACTTCAAACACATTTATTTACACGTGTTATTATCCGTGTCACACTGCAGCCAGTACGGGCTTCTCATTTGTGGTGTGTCTCTCTCTGTAATCACGCAGCACGAGGAAGCCAGTGCAGTAAAACGTAAGATTGAAATCAATGTTTACACATTAAAGAAACGGGAAGGTCTGAAAAGCCAAGTATGGAGTACATTTCTGTTGGTTGTTAGATGAAAACAGTGCGTCTACTGGGGACGTATCGTGCATAAACTGCTTCACTTAATTGTTTTTCCAGTCGGTTCAAATGGCTCTGAGCACTATGGGACTTAACATCTGTGGTCATCAGTCCCCTAGAACTTAGAACTACTTAAACCTAACTAACCTAAGGACATGACACACATCCATGCCCGAGGCAGGATTCGAACCTGCGACCGTAGCAGTCGCGCGGTTCCGGACTGAGCGCCTAGAACCGCTAGACTACCGCGGCCGGCTTTTCCAGTCGGGAACCACTCATTTAAAGAGACATAGTTGCAAGAAACCTCACAAAGATCGTTTCTTTAGCCGTCCTTCCGTGATCTTAATATGTTTGAAATACGTGAAAAGCAGGAAATTCTTAGCAATGTGCGACAAATGTGTGCTACGTACGCAGGTACAACATGCAATCATTAACATAATCGTTTTTGCATAGTTAGTGGAAAGTGTATTATAGAGAAACGGGAGTGTTGTGACTCGTATAATATTTCATTAACGTAAAACATCTCGTTTTTATGGGAACGGGGGTCGGGTTGTTTGGGGGGGGAGAGACCAAACAGCGAGTTCATCGGTCTCTTAAGGGAACGTTTCGATGATTTCCTTACCAGTTCTGTATTACTTGTCTCTTTTGTTTATTATCATAGATCCGTCAAGTACTGTGTCATCACCACCCAGAAAGAGAGATCGTTTCAAGGAATGGAGGAACAACATATCATCCGCAGCAGATGAAGTAGATCTGTACATTATAATGCACCCCGGAGATGATGATGACATCTTAAAGTGCTGGAGCAGATATGAAACAGATCTGCCAGATTTGGCTGCAGTTGCA
The DNA here is from genome assembly GCF_021461385.2 of Schistocerca piceifrons. Lineage (NCBI taxonomy): Eukaryota > Metazoa > Arthropoda > Insecta > Orthoptera > Acrididae > Schistocerca > Schistocerca piceifrons. Next base: position 81,965,604 of record NC_060142.1, on the reverse strand, counting down.
AGACGTACTTTATGTATCCCAGCAACAAGCGCACCTAGTGAAAGGTGCTTTAGTTAAAGCCGGCATGTTACTAACAAATCGCCGCAGGCAATTAAATCCGGAACGCGTTAGTGATTTATTGCTGATCAACAATAACTATAATTTTGTTTATGTTGCAAACAATTGAAAAGTATGACAAGTCTGTAAATGTTCTTTGTATGCTTTCTTTATGAAGATGGTTGTCTTCTAGATTACAGGGAAAGCACTTATTTAATGTTTCCTATAAATGAAAGGAAAAATATATCTTTTGTTTGGAAATGAGACTCGTCTTCTATCCGCGATTGTATTGAAATATCGTTTTACTTTCCAGGTGCTTTATGAATTTAGCTGTGTCACGTACCCGTTCTTGGAAATGTTGCTTTTGTATTAAAAGAGAGAGAGAGAGAGAGATAAATACACTGTGTGTGTGTGTGTGTGTGAGAGAGAGAGAAAGAGAGAGAGAGAGAGAGAGAGAGAGAGAGAGAGAGAGAGAGGCGTTGGATTTGTACAGTACAGAGCAGCGAGCCGGGGCGAGGCGAGGTGAGACGTCAGCGGTGACCGGTCATGCTCGGTTATCCGCGTGTCCGGAATCCGGACAACAGACATGGGGCGAGTACGTGACCGAGCCGAGTCGTGTGGGGCCGGACACGAGCGGCTCGGTCCCCCCGAGCTGTGACCGGTCAAACATTGAGCGTTGCAGCACTCTAGCGGGAACTTCTGACAAGGGAACCTCCCCATCGCACCCCCCTCAGATTTAGTTATAAGTTGGCACAGTGGATAGGCCTTGAAAAACTGAACACAGATCAATCGAGAAAACAGCAAGAAGGTGTGTGGAACTATGAAAAAATAAGCAAAATATACAATTTGAGTAGTCCATATGCAAGATAGGCAACATCAAGGATAGCGCGATCTCAGGAGCGCAGTGGTCCCGTGGTTAGCGTGAGCAGCTGCGGAACGAAAGGTCCTTGGTTCAAGTCCTGCCTCCAGGGAAAAGTTTAATATTTTGTTTTCAGTTTATGTGACAAACTCTTATGTTTTCATCACTTTTTTGGGAGTGATTATCACATCCACAAGAAAACCTAAATCGGGTAAGGTAGAAGAATCTTTTTACCCATTTGCCAAGTGTACAAGGTAGGTGGGTCGACAACATATTCCTGCATGTGACGCACATGCCTTCACCAGTGTCGTATAGAATATATCAGACGTGTTTTCCTGTGGAGGAATCGGTTGACCTATGACCTTGCGATCAAATGTTTTCGGTTCCCATTGGAGACGCACGTCCTTTCGTCTACTAATCGCACGGTTTTGCGGTGCGGTCGCAAAACACAGACACTAAACTTATTACAGTGAACAGAGATTTCAATGAACGAATGGCCAGATCATAACTTCGCGAAAATAAGAAAGTAAAATTTTAACTCGAGGGTGGACTTGAACCGTTGACCTTTCGTTCTACAGCTGCTCACGCCTACCACGGGCCCACGGCAATCGTGGGCTCAGATTATCCTAGATGTTACTTATTTTGCGCATAGACAACTCAGTATATTTTGCTTATTTTTTCATAGTTCCATACAACTTCTTCCTGTTTTCTCGATTGATTTGTGTTCAGTTTTTCAAGGCCTATCCACTGTGCCAACTTATAACTAAATCTGAGGGGGGTGCGATGGGGAGGTTCCCTTGTGAGTGGCGAGTGCAGAGCACAAAGGGAGGGACTGTGGGTAGGTGGCGCTGGGTGGGAGTGTGGGTCGGCCGTGAGGCGTGCTGATAGGTCACGCATTTGCAGGTGGCACAGTGGTTAACGCAACTTCTTAGTAAGCAGAAGATCCCAGGTTCGAAACCTTGTCTGGCACACATTTCCACTCGTCGCTTCTGATTGCACGTAGCGTCCCGACGCAGCTGGCATCAATAATCCCTTTCCTTTCCTTTGCCCCCCTCCGCTTCAGTTTACATGTAAGTAATTACCGTTTTATCCGTCGGCTGACGTTAACGCCACCACAAAAATGGCTGTGTCTGGAGCAGGAGTGCCATGGCTGTGAATATTGGACTCCCAATGAATGGCATCGCTTAGAGCTCAACGATGAATCAAGGTTCTGTGATACCTCACATGACCGTTGTTAGTAAATACGGCAGCGACTTAGGGAGAGGTCAAATCCTTCCGTTATTAAGGAAAGGCACAGCGGTGTTATTAGTGGAGTAGTGGTGCGGAGGGGCATCGCGTATCAGATCAAGACAGGTAGTGACTGAGGAAACACTGACGACACAACTGGATGTCATGGACATCTTGCGTCCTCAAGTGTTACCTCTCATTTGATAGTATCATGGTGCCATTTTTCAACACGACAATGCTCGGCGACACGTGATACGTATCTGAAACAATTTTTCAAACTATGGAGTTTCATTTCGTTTCCTCCTTCCCTTTTTAGTGCTTCAAGTTTTTTTTTTTGCCAGGCACTGTACATAAACGACCTAGCGGATATTGTTAGTTGGATGACGTTGGCCGTGGATGACGCTGTTGTACACATACAAGTCGCTACACAAGAAAATTGATCTAAACATAGGAGGATCTCCACAGGATCGACGCTTTGATGCAGGGACTGGTGGATGACCCTCGACATTAACAAAGGTAACGTACGGCGTATAACTACGCGGAGAGACTGATTACTGTACGTCGGACGTGCTTAATCCAGCTCGCGCTTTTCTCACATGAAATTCTTAAAAGTCATGGATTAAGGCATTCAGAAAGATGGAGTGAATCAAACTTTCACTCTGTAGCGCAGTGTGTGCTGATACGAAACTTACTGGTGGATTAAATCTGTGTGCAGTATCGACTGTCGGTAGAGCACTTGCCCACGAAAGGCAAAGGTCCCGATCCAGCACACAGTTTTAATGTGCCAGAAAGTTTCAGATAGATGAAGTATTCATTAGCTTCCGAAAAAAATACCAAAGCAAATTGATGGAAGTATGATCGTGTGGAGTATCTAACAAAATTTGTGAGCAGCTTGAGGATTTCTAGTTAGTGAGGCCGCAGCGTTTTGTCTTGGATGGAGCGTCATCAACAGATGTAGAAGTAATCTCAGACGTTTCTTAGAGAAATGTGTTGGCACGGTTGCTGTTCATGTTTCCTCCTTCCCTTCTGAGTGCTTCAAGTTTTTTGCCTGGCACTGTATATAAACGACCTAGCGGATATTGTTTGCTGGATGAGGTTGGCCGTGGATCACGCTGTTGCGTACAGTGTCCTCCTGGAGAAATGTTCAATATTCGGGTATATGACAGGAGCGACAATTTGGAGTAATTAAGTCCAGTAAACATAGGCTCTAAAATGCATACCCTAAGAGCTATGGGCACTTGCTCGCCTTCGCTACTGTGAAGCATAACTCTTTTACTGAACAAGTGCTCATAGCTGTTAAGGTATACACTTTAGAGCCCATGTCTCTTTTTCTTGTTTTCGGCCGTATTACCGCTTCCCAAAATAAAGGACGAGAAGAGGTTCCAATACAAGAGCTTTGTTTCACAGTTTCGAACATGAAGGAGTGCTCATTGTTCTAAAGGTAGGCTTTTTAGATCCCATATTTACCAGACTTTTTTTCTCAGAATATCATTCCTGTCATTTCGCTGAATACCTACCATTACTTCTCAGACACCCTGTGTTATGACCTGAAAAATGAGTAAAAGTATAATGCAACACCTTGCTCAAGAGTACAACACAAATACACGATCACATCCACACAACAGGAGACACCACGGTAATACCGTGTAACACTGTCTCTAGCCTTAATAATAGTTACTCCATTTCAGAGAGAACCGGCGTGCACAAGTTTCTTTACGTTTGCCACATTAGGACGAAGCCCCTTATTGATGACTATTGCGGAGATGTAGATTTATCCAGCCATTGTCTATGGACTTCAGTTCGGGTGATTTAGCGGGCCAGTCGAATTGCGATAGGATGCCCGAGTGTTGGTCAAGCGAGGAACGTATGTGTGCAGCGCTGTGAGAACGGCCGTTGTCATTTTGGAAGACTACAGCTTCCTTGGGCTCTGGATATATGGAAGGAGAAGCGACACTTGGTCACCGAGAGTCTTGAAATACGCATCCTAGTTTATGTTGACGGTAACCAGAATGAGTGGGCCCAAGACGTAGAGCTGAAAACAGCCCCAGTACAACACACAACACCCCTGGCCTCAACTACGCCCTTCAACCACTATGGGTAAAACATTTCATTAGCTCGCCGAGGCATCTGGCCGCTCTGTTAATTTGCAAAAGAGGCATAATCGTGAATCGTCGGACAACATTACGCACATCTTATCAGGTATCTCCAGTTTTTGTATTGGTCCACTGGAGACATACAGCTGAAGGAGCCAGTTTACGACCTCTCTTCCTATGCCGCGTTACACGCAAGCACATGATACAGAATTTCTTCTGTACGATCTAGGGAGTGCGCGTAGATACAACAAGAAATTGGGTAACTTTATTCACGGTGTTGCCATCGCACGTCCAAACACGGTTGCTCCTTTCTGTTATTCGTTCACGTGTACACCCATCTCACTACTCTGATTCCATACGACCGCTTCGTTCCTACAACGCTTTAAAGCAAGTGTCTCCATTTAACAGGGTGAATAATGTTTTTGCCGAGTTTATACAGCGTGGGGCAAATAAAAGTGGTCCGGAGAAATGGATACGATTGGACATGAATGTATGCATATAAGCACACTCCGTGATGCGCACACCACGTGTACGTCCGCCACGTGATCCACCCCCGTTGAGAGCGTAGTGCAGACTGTGTCAATATGAGTGGAGCGGTGCATAGCGGACGATGGCACTCACAATGGAGCAGCGGGTGTTCGTTGTGGAAATTTACGCGACAACGAAGTCGTGGAAACGGTGTGATCAGTTGTTTGCTGAGAAGTTTAATGTTTCCAAGCGTCAGCAAAGAGTGCGTCAGACCTGTTCATGGATAAAAACCAGCAGATGTTCCCCATCGTCTCCAATATTGCGAGTGGCTGTTCACTGAGATGACAATGAATGGCTCGGACGTGTCGATCCGTTCTTTACGTCTGATGAAGCCTGCTTTCAACTGAGTGGCTAAGTCAACTCACAGAATCACAGGCTCTGGGCAGCAGAAATCCGTATAACCTCCGCGGAACGCCGTTGCATGATCAGAAGGATGGGGTTTCATGTGCAGTGTCTGCACGCCGTATTATTAATCCCACCTTCTTTCATCAGATACTGACTTCGGCGCACTGCATTGCCAACATTTTGAAACTGTGGTGTCACCGCCAGACACCACACTTGCTACGTGGTAGCCTTTAAATCGGCCGCGGTCCGGTAGTACACGTTGGACCCGCGTGTCGCCACTATCAGTGATTGCAGACCGAGCGCCGCCACACGGCAGGTCTAGAGAGACTCCCTAGCACTCGCCCCAGTTGTACAGCCGACTTTGCTAGCGATGGTTCACTGAAAAATTACACTCTCATTTGCCGAGACGATAGTTAGCATAGCCTTCAGCTACGTCATTTGCTACGACCTAGCAAGGCGTCAGTATCAATTGCTATTTATCTTGTGATGCATGTACCGTCAGACCGATGTTCACCAATTATGGATTGAAGTTACGTATTCCAGAAGCTACGTACTTTTTTTACTAGACTCAACTCCTTTAACTGTTCCAGACCTCAAGCCAGCCTGCGTGAGCTTAAACGCGTGCCTTTCGGCTATCTCATAGTGGCTTGGCTGTCTTGCCAAGTCACAACAGAAACCATTTCTGGAAGCATTAACAGAGGAGGAAAAGACCTACAGATGCTTTCAACAGGATGAAGCAACTGCCTATACAGCCCGCCGAATCTTGGAGCATGTTTACACAGTCTTCACGCCTGACACAATTGCTAACAGAGGTCAGTATGGTAGCACCGCTACCTGGCTGCCCAGGTCACTTGTTCTGTCAGTGTGCGATTACTTTGTGAGGGGATTCCTCAAGTCTAAGGTGTATTGCGACAACAAGAACTGCAGCAGAACATTTCAGATGAGACGGCAGCAATTGCAGCAGTCTAGCTTCGATCTGCCTTCAACAACTTGCTGTCCAAGACTCAAATGTGGCAAGAGATGAATGGTGATGATTTTCAGCATCTGCTATAGTCACATTAGTACCGTATTTCCTTTACTGTGCTGTGTTTCTTTGTACCTTGAAACTCCGTCCTCCGGCCACTTTTATTTCCCCTACCTGCGTAAAAATGTATAAGAATAAGCGCTTAAGAATTAGAAGAAATTCTCAAAATACGTCATACTCATAAAACTACAAACAACATTCACAATGATGGCAGAAATTCATTTTATTTATGAAAAATAACCAAACGTAGTGTAACTGCAGTGTAACAGTCCTGAAGTTCATACAGGCGCTTTAGTACTATGTCTAAAGGTGAGCCTTTATAAGACATTATTAGCGTTTGCTTTCTTGTAATAGACTTTTAGGACACAAACTCGAAGAACTATAATGAAATTTAGCAAAGTGCGAAAATAAAACACCTGTACGTGAAGTAATGGAAACGTAGAAAAGTATAGAGAACGAAAGGAAAAAAAAATTACAGAAAAGAAAATTAGGTCTGACCGTTGTCTGCAATTACCGCAGTCGCTTGTATAACCGAGTGACACGTCTCACCCGAACAGAGAAGTCATACCGTCTTCCTAGAACTGCAACTCTGCAGTGGCGCACTAGTAATTCCAGGCCTGCGGAGACGAGGTCAGCGTTTAATACCGGGAAGCCCGCTTACTCCACACCGCGCGTTCGATAGACGCCGTCTGTGTCGCCCCTTGCTTCACTTGTTTCACCACTTCCCGCAATGACTTAAGGAAAACTGCAGAACACACACTACCGTCTCCAAACTTCTCCGCCAAACTCAGCACGAAGTTACAATACGTAACACACAAAAGCATCTAGTCTGTGCTAATGGCTCTTCCAATGATCACATCTTTCAAAGATTCTTCTGTATTCTCACGTTACACGAGTGTTTTTATTCTCGTCATACACTATTGGCCATTAAAATTGCTACACCAAGAAGAAATGCAGATGATAAACGGGTATACATTGGACAAAGATATTGTACTAGAACTGACATGTGATTACATTTTTACGCAAGTTGGGTGCATAGATCCAGAGAAATCAGTACCCAGAACAACCACCTCTGGCCGTAATAAAGGCCTTGATACGCCTGTGCATTGAGTCGCACACAGCTTAGATGGCGTGTACAGGTACAGCTGCCCATGCAGCTTCAACACGATACCACAGTTCAGCAAGAGTAGTGACTGGCGTATTGTGACGAGCCAGTTGCTCGGACACCATTAACCAGACGTTTTCAATTGGTGAGAGATCTGGAGAATGGGCTGGCCAGGGCAGCAGTCGAACATGTTGTGTGTCCAGGAAGGCCCGTACAGGACCTGCAACGTGCGGTCGTGCATTATCCTGCTGAAATGTAGGGTTTCGCAGGGATCGAATGAAGGGTAGAGCGACGGGTCGTAACACATCTGAAATGTAACGTCCACTGTTCAAAGTGCCGTCAATGAGAACAAGAGGTGAGCGAGACGTGTAACCAATGGCACTCTATACCATCACGCCGGGTGATACGCCGTTATGTCGATACGAATACACGCTTCCAATGTGCGTTCACCGCGTTGTCGCCAAACACGGATACGACCATCATGATGCTGTACACAGAACCTGGATTCATCCGAAAAAATGAAGTTTTGCCATTCGTGCACCCAGGTTCGTCGTTGAGTACACCATCGCAGGCGCCCCTGCCTGTGATGCAGCGTCAAGGGTAACTGCAGCCATGGTCTCCGAGCTGAGCAAACGTGGTCGAACTGTTCGTGCAGATGTTTGTTGTCTTGCAAACGTCCCCATCTGTTGACTCAGGGATCGAGACGTGGTTGCACGATCCGTTACAGCCATGCGGATAAGATGCCTGTCATCTCGACTGCTAGTGATACGGGGCCGTTGGGATCCAGCACGGCGTTCCGTATTACCCTCCTGAACCCACCGATTCCATATTCTGCTAACAGTCATTGGATCTCGGCCAACGCGAGCAGCAATGTCGCGATACGATAAACCGCAATCGCGATAGGCTACAATCCAACCTTTATCAAAGTCGGAAACGTGATGGTACGCATTTCTCCTCCTTACACGAGGCATCACAACAACGTTTCGCCAGGCAACGCCGGTCAACTGCTGTTCGTGCATGAAAAAACGGTTGGAAACTTTCCTCATGTCAGCACGTTGTAGGTGTCGCCACCGGCGCCAACCTTGTGTGAATGCTCTGAAAAGCTAATAATTTGCATATCACAGCATCTTCTTCCTGTCGGTTAAATTTCGCGTCTGTAGGACGTCATCTTCGTGGTGTAGCAATTTTAATGGCCAGTAGTGTATTTGCGCTGCTCACAGAGGAGTTTTTCCGGAGCCGTATGTTCCGCACCATTTCATTCGTTCGAGTTCAGTGGTTTCTTTTTCATTAAGAGTTTTTGATACAGTTGCATACGAAAAGCTTCATAAATTATCGCACCTGTGTGTGCTACAGAGTGATGAGAAATGCAGGCAAATTGTTTAAAATGTGCTGTCGCCTTTGGAATTTACTGTAGCTGGCAGCGCACAGAGCGAGACTATTCACTCGTTCCCACAACCGTCGCCGCTACATACGTGTAGCACCCAACGACGGCACCACCGCCTCATTCGCCACTTCACGTCAAATAGCGTCGTATCCTGGGATAAAAATGCCGGCAGAGCGACACCAAGTCGACATCGACATCTTCATCCCTACAGATACTCCGCGACCCACTGTACGGTTCGTGGAACAGGGTAGTCTTTACCGCTACTAGTCATTTCCTTTCCTGTTCCACTCGCAAATAGAGCGAGGGAAAAACGGTTGCTGCATGCCTTCGTATAAATCCTAATTTCTCCAACACTGTCTTCGTGCTGCTTACGCGCAATGGATGTTAGCGGCAGTAGAATCGTTCGACAGTCAGCTTCAAATGCCAGTTCTCTAAATTTTCTCAGTAGTGTTTCCCGAAAAGAACGTCGCCTTGCCCCGAAGCTTTACCATTTGAGTTCCCGGGGCATCTCCTTAACACCTAAGTGTGGTTCGAACCTACCGGTAACAAATCTAGCCGTCCGCCGCTGAATTGCTTCGACGCCTTCTTTCGATCCGGCCTGATAAGGATCCCAAACAGTCGAGTAGTACTCGAGAAGATGTCACACCAGCACCCTGTAGGCGGACTCCTTTGCAAGTGAACCACTGTTTCCCAAAAGTCTCCCAATAAGCCGAAGTCGACCATTCACCTTCCCTACCACAGTTTTCACATGCTCGTTTCATTTGATATCGCTTTGCAACGTAAAGCCCAGATATTTAAACGACTTGGTGGTGTCATTGAGGACACTAGTAATACTGTAACCGAACGTTACAGATTTCATCTTCCTACTCATCCGCATTAACTTACGTTTTTCCCCATTCAGAACTAGCTGTCATTTATCATATCAACTAGAAATTTTGTTTGAGTCGCCTTGCATCTTCCTACAATCACTCAACTTCGACAACTTACGGTACACCACACCAACATCAGCGAACAACCGCAGATTGCTGCCCACCCTGTCAGCCAAATCATTTACGTATACAGAGAACAACTTCGGTCCCATCTCACTTTCCTGGTGCACTCCTGACGGTAGCCTTGTCTCTGACGAACACTCGCCTTAGAGGACAACATACTGGGTTCTATTACTTAAGAAGGCTTCAAGCAACTCACATATCTGGGAACTTATTCCTTATGTTCGTACTTTCGTTAACAGTCTGCAATGTGGCACCGTGTCAAGTGCTTTCCAGAAATCCAGGAATAAGGAATCGGCCTGCTGCTTTTCATCCATAGTTTACAGTATATCGAGTGAGAAAAGGGGAAGCTGAGTTTCGCACGAGCGATGCTTTCTAACACCATGCTGATTCATGGAAATAAGCATCTCAGTCTCAAGAAAGTTTATTATATTCGAACTGAGAATATGTTCAAGGATTCTGCAGGACACAGAAGTTAGAAACATTGATTTCTAATTTTGTGGGTCCGTTCTTTTAAACTTCTTATACACTGGAGTCAGCTCCGCTTTTTTTCCAGTCGCTTGAGACTTTGCGCTGGGAAGAGATTCACGATAAATGCAAGCCGTAGAGTAATCTCTGTAAAATGGAATTGGGGTTCCACCCGGACCTGGTGATTTATTTGCTTTCAAATCTGTCAGTTGTTTCTCTGTGCCAGGGATGCCTGTTACTATGTCGTCCACACGGGAGCCCGTGCGGTGGTCGAACGACGGTATGTCTGTACGATACTCCTGTGTGAACGATTTCTTGAACGTGTTGTAACCAGTCTACATCCTTACAACTCACGCACCGGCTGCGTTCTGGTTGACAAGCTATCCTGTAAGCTGGGACTATATTTGGTGTTTGAATGAATTTCTCTTACAGAGGAACCGTACGAACTTCCTCTCATCAATGTAATTTATACGGACAGGGTGTGGAGGGCACGACGAAGACTTCCATATATGTAAACAGTAAGAAGCAACTCTCCACAGTTTTCGAGAAAATCGAGTTTGAGAATTTTAAACGTATTTATGTAGTCCTGCTTTGTATGCTCATTTCTATTAAAGGAGACCGCTGCCGAGCGAGTAAGCACTTAATTTCGCAAGTGGCAGGTCGCTGGTTCGAATCCGATGGTACTCGTTTTATTCCTATGTATTTTCTAATAACAATTTATTATTTACGCCTCCCGCACAGTACACGAAGACCCAAAGGTACCGACCGACCGCCGTGTCATCCTGCGCCCACAGGCGTCACTGGATGTGGATATGGAGGGGCATGTGGTCAGCTCACCGCTCTCCCGGCCGTATGTCAGTTTCTGAAACCGGAGCCGCTACTTCTCAATCAAGTAGCTCCTCAGTTTGCCTCACAAGGGCTGAGTGCACCCCGCTTCCCATCAGGGCTCGGCAGACCGGATGGTCACCCATCCAAGTGCTAGCCCAGCCCGACAGCGCTTAACTTCGGTGATCTGACGGGAACCGGTGTTACACTGCGGCAGGGCCGTTGGCAACAATTTATTATGACTATGCAAATTATCAGTATCTAATAAATCATGTATTATTTTCGTCATCTTTACCCTTTTAAAACACGTTGATACTACTAGTATCACACTAGATGTGTATTAACAGGGACACTAAAACAAGAAGAATAACAAGTGTTTGAGCAGCGAGAGCACCGCCGTGACACGTCCTGATTGCTACCGCCGTACAGAAGCGCACTCCTCACTACCTGCTGGAGTCCTGGTTGTTCTTCGTGTTGTTCCTATTGGCCGGCCGGTGTGGCCGAGCGGTTCTAGGCGCTAAGCCTGGAACCGCGCGACCGCTCCGGTCGCAGGTTCGAATCCTGCCTGGGGCATGGATGTGTGTGATGTTCTTAGGTTAGTAAGGTTTAAGTAGTTCTAAGTTCTAGGGGACTGATGACCTCAGATGTTAAGTCCCATAATGCTCAGAGCCATTTTGTTGTACTATTACTGGTAATACATATCGACAAAATGAACTTCTACTAGACCAATTTGGGACCTCTGTATCAAGTGATCACGTAAAATATTGTTTTAAAAATAATTTTTTGGTAACGAGAAACAAACCGACACGGCACGGAGTGTCGCATGAAAGACAGCTGCACACTGCAAAAACAAAACTGAAAATATCTTCCGAAACACTAGAGAAAATACTCCTGAAGACTCTTAGGAGAAACATCGGGTTTATTACCAAACAATACTTTCAAGTTCGAAAAGTTTCTTCATTTAAACATTCCAGTTCAAATGGCTCTGAGCACTATGGGACTTAACTTCTTTTGTCATCAGTCCCCTAGAACGTAGAAGTACTTAAACCTAACTAACCTAAGGACATCACACGCATGCATGCTCGACGCAGGATTCGAACCTGCGACCGTAGGGGTCGCGCGGTTCCAGATTGGTGCGGCTAGAACCGCTCGGCCACTCCGGCTGGCTAAACATTCCAGTGCTAACTGCGTCTCCGAACCAACTGCAATTACGGGGTCACAATAGTCAGTGGTCAGTACTCGACATTAATTGTTTCTTGTATGGATACAATTAACATCGAAGTGCTAATGTTTAATTTACCTCCTAAGCTAGTAAAAAGGCTATGCTTTTATCTAGAAAGACGAGGAAAGAAATGTTCTTGGCTAGCACGCATCAATAACAATTAGTTATTGAGTAAATTGGGTAAGTTGTAACTTATAGTTACCCATGTCAGGATATTTTTGGAAATGGCTAAGAATTACGAGAAACAGTCGACTGAAGGAAGAGAACAAGATCAATACGATTTTATCAGAGATCAGCCTGATGAAGGAACAACATATGCTCATTTTGAATGTTCCGCGTGTGCTTAAACAAGTTGTGTAGTATTAATACAGTGATGATGAAGATGAGGTCCCATACTCCGAGGAGCGTAGGGGAGCGACGCGGGAGAACCGCGCCGCCTTACTAGGCAAGGTCCTAGTGGAGGTGGTTCGCCATTGCCTTCCTCCGACCGTGATGCGGATGAATGATGATGATGAAGACGACACAACAACATCCAGTCATCTCGAGGCAGAAAGATGAGGAAAGGAATGTTCTTGGTTAGCGCGCATCAATAACAATTAGTTATAGAGTGAAATCGTAAGTTGTAATTTATAGTTAGCGTCGTCAGGATATTTTTGGAAATAGTTAAGAATTACGAGAAACAGTTGACTGAAGGAAGAGAACAAGACCAATACGATTTTGTCAGAGATCAGCCTGACCCCGTCGGGAATCGAGCCCGGTACCCCGTGCACGGGATGCGAGAACGCTATCGCAAGACCACGAGCTGCGAGTATTTTACACTAAACTGAGTAACATAGTTTTTCTGGTTACCACGTTCTGCATGTCCTTCCCTTAATAACGTAACAGCTGATCGGTATAAAAATTTGTAATGTGTGTTGCCGCCCCGTGTTGGGATGTCGTGGAAGTTGACTGCCCTAGATGTGACTACGCGCGAAAAAGATGAATTAAATAATTTAAAAACTGAAAACGACGACCTGAAAACCAGAAACAACGTTCCAGGGGCACGAGTTCATTCTACTGCTGCCTAAGCCGAAATAATCTGATCTGCAAACATTGCAGTCAGCAAATTACAAATTTCTGCAGCATTTACCATTGGAATGGGAGGAGGAATTAATGATGCCAGTTCAATTTAAAAGATGTCAGTTAAACAGTATCTCTTTTGTTATACTGTGCCAACATTAATTTCAGCGTGTGCTGTTATGCCAGAACGATTTTTTCAATAATAAAGAGATAGAGATTTGGTGCTCACATATCTACATACCAGCTGACGCCTGGCGACCGAATGAACAGTGGCGTTCGCCTCAGATTTTATTATTTCAGTAGAGTTATGCCTCCGGTTATTAATAGGAATGCATGTGTGTTCTGCATGGATGTCCAGCAGTTGTACTGACACGTCAAACAAACTCTCGTGAATCGCATCAAAAGTTAATGAAGTGTTTATGTTGCGGGAACATAGTAGAGAAGCTTCGGAAAAGTCTTGGTGTGTTACAGCCCAGTGCATATGCTATTTAATAACAGTTGTAGCAGAGCTGTGCACCGAAAGATAATTATCAAGGTAGTTAACTGGATTCAGATTCGAACCTATGTTTTAGAAAAAAAATCATTAATAAGATGTCGGTAAGCTTAGATTCTGTCTATAAGAAAATGAAAGAGAACTTTTCGAGAAAAGAGAAGCAACTTTATGAATATGAAGAGCTCAACTATCCAGTCAGTATTAAGCGAAGAGCGGAGGATTAAAAGGTGTTATACAATGAAATGCTCTTGAAGAGAATATTACGGATGGGAAGAGGAAACAGGTGAAGATGAGATGGAAGATGCGATCCTGCAAGACGAATTAGACGGAACAATCAAAGACCTAAGATAAAACAGGACACCTGGAACAGACGACCGCCTAAAAATTTATAACGATCATTGAAAGAGAAATCCGTGAACAAACTATTCCATCTGATATTCAACACATATAAGACAGGTGAAATGCCCTCAGAGTTTAAGAAGAATGTAATAACTCCAGTGTGAAAGAGGGAATTTACTGACAAGTGTGGCGTTCATGCTCGTTAATCCACTCCTTTATTGTCCGCATATACTTTACCACTACCACACTTCTCTTTGTAGACTCTCATAGCGACAATGTTTAGCTGCTACTGCCAATGGGTCTTATGCAATCCGCAACGCCTTCAGATACCACGCGCAAGATTTCCATATTCTGTCGCTAGTTACACACAAGCTATTAGACTTACAGAAAAAATAAACAGGGAATATTTGAGGGGAATTTAGTTAAATTTTGTATTGAGATAAGTTTTCGCTAGAGGCCCGCAGATTTCGAATTATTCAAGAAAAATGCACAAAAAAAGTGAGCTACAAACGAGTTTTTCTTGGACAATTCTAAAACAGTGCCACTAGTAAAAATGTGTCCCAGTACAAAATTTAACTACGTTAAATTTCCTACAAAAATGTCCCGTCCATTCTTTTCTGTAGGACTAACATTCTGCATGTAGCAAGTAAGAGAATATAAAAATCACGCATGTAATTTTTGAAGGCGTTGCAGGTTCATAAAAGCTATCAGTAGAGGCAGTTGAAACATCCTGTATAGCCGGAACTAGAAGGATAGTAAAAGGGCATATTAAAAAGAACAAACGTGACACACATTTAGAACAAAGTGTGAAATGTGCCACAGTGGTGCAACAGGAGAACTGGGGTCAGGATATAAATTTTTAAAGTCGTACAAATACTAGAAAATGAATGTATGATTTCTGCAAGAAAAGAATAAGAAGCGATTGAGATCTCCAAGAAAGAAAGCAATTTCAAGACAGATGACATAGGATTCATAGCTTCCTGTCATCGTGGAAGTATATACCCAGCTAGCAGGGAATACAACAACTATCAGGAAGACAGCTCTGCAGACGATAATAATATTTCGGTGAACAGTCCCCCATCTCTTTCACTACATGTTAGCGCTACCTGTCCAAACACAATGGCTAGCCAATAGATAAAATAAAGTCTGTGGCGTACAACCCGTGATCGGGTTCTAGCCCGAGTGAAGGCAAAGTGGAGCCTGCGATTCGCCGCAGCAATAGGAAGGGCAGAGAGGCGAGCCAATCGCCCATCGCCCAGGCCAGCTCTGAAGTACTTGGTCGGGGTGACACTTGTCCAAAAACACACTGCTGGCGAGACTGCGTTTCAAGTGGCATACAGATTCACTGAAATATAGGAAGGGCAGAGAGGCGAGCCAATCGCCCATCGCCCAGGCCAGCTCTGAAGTACTTGGTCGGGGTGACACTTGTCCAAAAACACACTGCTGGCGAGACTGCGTTTCAAGTGGCATACAGATTCACTGAAATTTTCTGTCCTGTCTAGCACTGTAGCACAGTATACTGTAGTCTGTGACCCTTATTACTAGGAATTAGTTTTAGTATACGTGGAAAAGTTGAAAAATAGTGTGATCAGCCACTTTCTGTATCATAATATATTTTGCCTTTAGCAGGTTACGGTTCGCTTGCCCAGCTTCTGGTTTTGAATTGGTGAAGCCAAGGAATATGAAACTATAAAAGCCATCTGAAGTGTCATGGGTTCTGCAGAAATATCAGTACATTCTGTTGCGTACCAATCGAGAGGTACACAGCCAGTACCGTGAGAGGCCGCCACCACCGGGCACAACCACTCGCGTGGTGTCTCGGAAGTCCGCGCAGCAGCCTCCAGATGCCGCTCACAAACGCGGACCTCTTCCTGCTTCTGCACTACATCCTTCTGCACGTCGTGTATGTCTGCCGATAGTCTGGACAGCCAATAGAAACACTGTCAACTGCGGATTGCATTGCTTACGTCTTCTGGTGATGAACCTTGAAATCCTTTCGACGACAGGCACCAATACACAATGGAAATGGAAATGAGAGTATGGCGCCAGTGGCCGGGAGTCCCCAGGCGGGACGTTCGCCCGTCAAGTGCAGGGCTTATTGAGTGCGACGCCACATTGGGCGACCTGCGCGTCGACAATGGGGATGATATGGTGATGTGGACAGCACACGATTCAGTACCTGAAGGGAGAAAATCTCATGCCCCACCCGGGAATCGAACCCGGGCCCACATACGTGGCCATCCAAAGCCCTGATCATTCAGCTATTGGGGCGGGCCCCAATACACAATGCGTCGTGGACACTTAACACAGCTCTGACCAGTAATAAGGCAGCCCAGTTCAGCGCTACAGCCCGGTCAGCACAGTACTTTGATGGCTATCTTCTGGCTTAGCAGTCGCTATTTACTAGAATCAGTAACAGTGTCTGCGTAGTTACAACCAGTTATCTACATCACCAACATCTACATAGATACTCCACAAATCACATTTAAGTGACAAGAGGTTTCATCGAACCGCCTCCACAATAATTCTGTGTTATTCCACTCTCAAACATCGCGCGGAATAAACGAACATCTATATCTTTCCGTGCGAGCTCTGACTTCCCTTATTTTGTTATGATGGTCGTTTCTCTCTGTGTCTATCGGCGTCAGCAAAATATTTTTGCATTCGGAGGGGAAAGTTGGTGACTGAAATTTCGTGAGAAATGGTACAAATGTCTCTGAGCACTATGGGACTTAACATCTGAGGTCATCAGTCCCCTAGAACATAGAACTACTTAAACCTAACTAACCTACGGACAACACAAACATCCATGCCCGACGCAGGATTCGAACCTGCGACCGTAGCTGTCGCGCGGTTCCGGACTGAAGTGCCTAGAACCGCTCTGCCACCGCGGCCGGCTTTCGTGAGAAGATCCCTCCGCAACAAGACGCTTTTTTCTTAATGATGTCCATCCCAATTACTGTATCGTGTCCGTCACACTCTCTCCCCTATTTCTCGATAATACAAAACGAACCGCCCTTCTTTGAACTTTTTCGATGGGTCTTTTAATCCTGTATGGTAACGATCCTACACTGCGCAGCAGCTCTCCAAAAGAAGACGGACAAGCGTAGTGTATGCTGTCTAATTACTAGATTTGGTACATTTTCTAAGTGTTCTGCCAATAAAACGCAGTCTTTGGTTCGCCTTGCCCACAACACTTCTACGAGTTCTTTCCACTTTAAGTTGTTCGTAAGCTGAATTTACGGTTTTTATATTTAATTGACTTAACGCGTTTTTTTTTTTTTTTTGGTCATCAGTCTACTGACTGGTTTGATGCGCCCCGCCACGAATTCCTTTCCTGTGCTAACCTCTTCATCTCAGAGTAGCACTTGCAACCTACGTCCTCAATTATTTGCTTGACGTATTCCAATCTCTGTCTTCCTCTACAGTTTTTGCCCTCTACAGTTCCCTCTAGTACCATGGAAGTCATTCCCTCGTGTCTTAGCAGATGTCCTATCATCCTGTCCTTTCTCCTTATCAGTGTTTTCCACATATTCCTTTCCTCTCCGATTCTGCGTAGAACCTCCTCATTCCTTACCTTATCAGTCCACCTAATTTATGTGGACTTAACGTGTAACCAAAGTTTAACGGACTGCTTTTAGTACTCATGTGGATGACCTCACACTTTTCATTATTTAGGGTCAATTGATAATTTTTGCATCAAACAGATACCTTTTCTAAATCGTTTTGCAATTTGTTTCGATCTTCTGAGGACTCTACTAGACGATAAACGACAGCATCCTCCGCAAACAACCTAAGACGGCTGCCCAGAGTGTCTCCTAAATCGTTTATATAGGTAAGGAAGAGCAGAGGGCCGATAACGATACCTTGAGGAACGCCAGAAAATACTTCTGTTTTACTCGATGACTTTACGTCAGTTACTACGAACTGCGGCCTCTCTGACAGGAAATCACCAATCCAGTCACATAACTGAGACGATATTCCATAAGCACGCAATTTCACTACAAGCTGCTTGTGTAGAACAGTGTCAAATGCCATTTGGAAATCTAGAAATTCGGGATCAATTTGGAATTCCTTGTTAGTAGCACTCAACACTTCGTGTGTATAAAGAGCTAGGTGTGTTTCACAACAACGATGTTTTCTAAATACGCGTGACTGTGTGTCAATAGACCGCTTTCTTCGAGGTTTTTCATAATATTAGAAAACAGCATATGTTCCAAAATCCTGCTGCATATAGACGTTAATGATATGGGCCTGTAATTTAGTGGATTACTCCAAGTACCTTTCTTGAATATTGGTGTGACCTGTGCAACTTTACAATCTTTGGTTACGGATCTTTCGTCGAGCGAGCGGTTGTATGTGGTTGTTAAGTATGGAGCTATTGCATCAGCATACTCTGGAAGGAACCTAACTGGTACACAATCTGGACTGGAACTGATTCCTTTCATTAAGTGATTTAAGTTCCTTCACTACTCCGAGGAGTTGTAATGACGATATACAGACTGTCAAGAGACAGAAAAGCTATTTAGATCTGATTGTAATGCGTTCAGGATCTCACGGGCCGTACATCATTTTGCACCAAAGTTAAGTGCCATTTGTAACGCAGTCTTGAGTAATGTTATTTTTTCCACAAGAAGTGTTTATTAACAAGCTTAGTGTGCAACGGATACCATAATGAACGGTAACAATCTTGTGCTGTCACTGAAGATTGATCTTAATTAAGGGTAGCATTCAGTTACTTCATTCACAACACATTCCATCTCCGTCCAAGTGTCAATCCGCTAAACTGTCACAAAATCGTCGCTGCCGCTATTTTACCCCTAGGGAAGATTCCTGGCAGTTCATAGCAGGCTGAGTGGATCTCGGGCCGTCCTAGAGGGGCTGTAACGAGGAAAATTCCTTGCTCGTACCCGGCATTGAACCCAGAACCTCCAGAATCGGAGTCTACTACTCTGACCTCTAGATCACGATGGCCATGGACCAGCAATAGTAGCTGAAAAAATTTTAACGAATAACTCCCCTTGCTGAATAACTGCGGGAAAATATTACTTCGTAAGCGAACGCAACACTGTTTCCGACAGTGTCCGGCCAACTGGGGACAACAGAAGAGGAACAAGACGCGGCCTAACAACCCACAACATTTTGACGTCTGTTAATTCTTTTGAATTGTCTGCCCTTGCCGTAAATCGAACATTGATTCTGAGCACTCTATCTATTCCTAGTCGATTGATTGAGAAAGGAGGCCGTTTGATCATCAGAACATAAATTTTCGCGTGATAAAAGTTCCTTCTGGTGTAGCATAACATTTTCGGCACCTACATAAACAACTTGAAATTATCTCTGTGTACGCATATCTATTTTTTCTTTTTTTACTTTTACGAGGACGTGCTGAAAAGTAATGCCTCCGAATTTTTTTATATTAAAACTCTTAAAACTTTTTAAATAAAAGCAACATTATTAATATTGAACATCTTTATTATTCATGTCTACATATTCGCAGGGCTCCGAATTGTAGCGTAACATTTCGGTGTGTACCGTAACTACGACGGTGGGCGACAAACAGCGTGCTGTAATCGAGATCCGAATTCGAAGAATTCATCATACAAGGAGCACGTTCTCCTTCGGCATAATAATTTATGCATTTTTACGCACACCATCAGTGGTGATTCAAACAAGCTTTACTGACAGGCGGTCTAACATCACCCTACCAATGGCTGATCACCAAAACCAAGTTACGCCGCTTTTGAAGTATAACTTTTATTTATTTAATTTTCTTTACCAGAACGTCTCGTCTTTCCTTATAATATTGCTGTCCTGATCAGTGCCATTAGTACACATTTTCAATGATTCATTTTGAACCGGAGCAGAAATATTATAGACTGAGCAATAAAATCCTCAGCGAGTGGTTTGACCTGCACAACCTTGCGGAGTTACTTCCTAACCGAAACCATGTGGTTATCGAGTCCAGGAGCGGAATTACACGGCATTAAATGATGCTTTGTAATGACTTCTCTGGGGCCGACTAATTCTTTGTCCGGTGAGCTTCATACAAACGCGATTTACATGCAGTCGGAATCGGAAATTTCTGCGGGTGCCTGAGCACTTTCCTGATCCACTGAATCGTACTGAAAATTGTCGCCGTCCGGAGAGGCGGAGCGGTTCTAGGTGCTACAGTCTGGAACCGCGCGACCGCTACGGTCGCAGTTCGAATCCTGCCTCGGGCATGGATATGTGTGATGTTCTTAGGTAAGTTAAGTTTAAGTAGTTCTAAGTTCTAGGGGACTGATGACCTCGGATGTTAAGTCCCATAGTGCTCAGAGCCATTTGAACCATTTTTTTGAAAATTGTCCTACTGCGACATTGGAACTGTAGGAAGTTCACTTGCTTCATAAGACACTTTGTAATTCTGACATTCGGCTTGTTTGACTGCATTTGTCACCACGCACACGAAAGCCTGGAGTCTTAAATCGTGAAAATTTGTTGGTTCTACGACGGGGATGTAACAAAAAGGTAATGGGAGGATGTCTAACATCAGAGGCGGCCCGGCAACGAAAACGGACAGGCGCGCGCAGTTGGCGTCGAAAGTAGAGCAGAGTGGCGGCGCTGGCTGCGTGTTGTGTGTGGGCAGGCGGGCAGGCAGGCACGCGGAACGCGATGAGGCCGTTTGCATGCGGGGCGGCTGGCTGCGGCGGTATGATAGCGGCTGGCAGAGCCGGAGCCGGCTGCTAGCTGCTAGGCGGTACTCACGTGCCGTTCTGCTGCACCAGACGGCTCGGCTCCACGGCGACGCTGTGGCGCTGCGGCTTGTCCTTCCGCCTCGCACCTGCAACACGCAACAGGCGCACGCACTCAAAACCTCTGCTGGCTCACCACTTCTCACCTTACTGCCTCGCTGGGTGAATATACCAGGATTATTTTCTAACAGCTGTATACAGTGAAGCGCCGAAGAATCTGGTTCAAGCATGCGTATTCGAATACAGAGCTGCGTAAACAGGCAGAATACGGCACTGCGGT
The DNA here is from genome assembly GCF_021461385.2 of Schistocerca piceifrons. Classification (NCBI taxonomy): domain Eukaryota; kingdom Metazoa; phylum Arthropoda; class Insecta; order Orthoptera; family Acrididae; genus Schistocerca; species Schistocerca piceifrons. The sequence continues at coordinate 81,944,594 of NC_060142.1, read as the reverse complement.
CGGCAACGCCTGTATAAGACAATAAGTGAAACTTCTTGGCAGAGTAAAACTGTGTGCACACAGTCTTAATTTGCCAGGAAGTTTCATATCAGCGCACACTCCGACTGGTCCCGGCGGAGGTTCGAGTCCTCCCTCGGGCATGGGTGTGTGTGTTTGTCCTTAGGATAATTTAGGTTAAGTAGTGTGTAAGCTTAGGGACTGATGACCTTACCAGTTAAGTCCCATAAGATTTCACACACATTTGACCGCACACTCCGCTGCAGAGTGAAAATCTGATTCTGGAAACATCCCCCAGGCTGTGGCTAAGCCATGTCTCCGCAATATCCTTTCTTTCAGGAGTGCTAGTTCTGCAAGGTTCGCAGGAGAGCTTCTCTAAAAGTTTGGAGAGTAGGAGACGAGGTACTGGCAGAAGTAAAGCTGTGAGGACGGGGCGTGAGTCGTGCTTGGGTAGCTCAGATGGTAGAGCACTTGCCCGCGAAAGGCAAAGGTCCCGAGTTCGAGTCTCGGTAAGCACACAGTTTTAATCTGCCAGGAAGTTTCATATCAGCGCACAGTCCGCTGCAGAGTGAAAATCTGATTCTGGAAACATCCCCCAGGCTGTGGCTAAGCCATGTCTCCGCAATATCCTTTCTTTCAGGAGTGCTAGTTCTGCAAGGTTCGCAGAAGAGCTTCTGTAAAAGTTTCGAGAGTAGGAGACGAGGTACTGGCAGAAGTAAAGCAGTGAGGACGGGGCGTGAGTCGTGCTTGGGTAGCTCAGATGGTAGAGCACTTGCCCGCGAAAGCCCGCCGCGGTGGCCGTGCGGTTCTAGGCGCTGCAGTCCGGAACCGCGGGACTGCTACGGTCGCAGGTTCGAATCCTGCCTCGGGCATGGATGTGTGTGATGTCCTTAGGTTAGTTAGGTTTAATTAGTTCTAAGTTCTAGGGGATTGATGACCTAAGATGTTAAGTCCCATAGTGCTCAGAGCCATTTTTTGAATTTGCCCGCGAAAGGGAAAGGTCCCGAGTTCGAGTCTCGCTCAGCACACAGTTTTAATCTGCCAGGAAGTTTCATATCAGCGCACACTCCACTGCAGAGTGAAAAGGTACCGAGTTCGACTCTCGGTCCGGCACACAGTTAAAATCTGCCAGGAAGTTTCATGTCAACGCACACTCCACTGCAGAGTGAAAATCTCATTCTGGCCAAAGCATATTTCACACATATCTACAGGCAAACAGTTCGAGTCTCGGTCGGCACACAGTTTTAATCTGTTAGGAAGTTTCATATCATCGCACACTCCGCTGCACAGTGAAAAATCTCATGCAAGACAATAAGTGTCTGGCGCAGTTGTCAGATCGGTTACTGCTGCTACAATGGGAGGATATAAAGATTTAAGTGAGTTTGAACGTGGTGTTATAGTCGGCGCACGATCGATGGGACACGACTATGCTGTGAATATCAGGAATCCGGTAAAACATCAAACCTCCGACATCGCTGCGGCCGGAAAAAGATACTGCAACAACGGGACCAACGTCGACTGACGAGAATCGTTCAGTGTGACAGAAGTGGAATCCTTCCGCAAATTGCTGCAGATTTCAATGCTGCGCCGTCAACAAATGTCAGTGTGCGAACCATTCAACGAAATATCATCGATATGGGCGGTCGGAGGCGAAGGCCCGTGCACCCTTGATGACACAAAGCTTTACGCCTCGCTTCGGCCCGTCAGCATCGACATTAGATTGTTGATGACTGGAAACAGTTGCCTGGTCACACGAGTCTCGTATCAAATTGTATCGAGCGGATGGACGTGTACGGGTATGGAGAGAGCCTCACGAATCCACGGATCCTGCATGTCAGCAGAGGACTGTCCAAGTTGGAAGAGGCTCTGTAATGGTGTGGGGCGTGTTCTGTTGGAGTGATATGGGATGCCAGATACGTCTAGATACGACTCTGAGAGGTGACACGTACGTAAGCATCCTGTCTGATCATCTGCATACACTCATGTCCATGGTGCATTCCGACGGACTTGGGCAAATCCAACAGGACAATGCGACACCCCACACGTCCAAAATTGCTACAGAGCGTCTCCAGGAACATTCTTCTGAGTTTAAACGCTTCCGCTGCCCATTAAAGATGAGCCGCGTGAGGTAGCCACGCGGTCTAGGGCGCCTTGCCACGGTTAGCGCGGCTCCCCTCATTGGAGGTTCAAGTCCTCCCTCGGGCATGGTGTGTGTCTTGCCCTTAGCATAAGTTAGTTTAAGTTAGATTAGGGATCGATGAGATCAGCAGTTTGGTCCAATAGGGACTTACCACAAATTTTTTTCCCCAGGCATGGACACTATTGAGCATATCTGGGATGCCTTGCAACGCGCTGTTCAGAAGTGATCTCAACCCCGTTGTATTCTCACGGGTTTATGGACAGTCCTGTAGGATTCATGGTGTCAGTTGCCTCCAGCATTACTTCAGACATAAGTTGAGTCCACGCCACGTCGTGTTGCGGCCCTTCCCCGTGCTTGCGGCGCACCTACACGATTTTAGGCAGGTCTACCAGTTTCTTTAGCTATTCATTGTATTTTCAAACTGTTTACAAAACAACCTTATCACTTCAAAATACTCTCCGTTACAACGAATACATTTGTCCCACCGGTGCTTCCACTGTTAAAAACGTTTTTGTAGTCATCTTTACAATTGGTTGACAGCTCTTCCCTCGCTTTTTTCTTGACTTCTTCGGTGTTGTCAAATCAATGTCCTCTCACGCCCCTTTTTCATGCGTGGAAATAAGAAAAAGTCGCACGGAGCCAGGTCAGGCGAGCAAGGTGCATGGGGCAGCGAGCCAAGCCATTTTTAGCCAAAGGCTATTTAACAGAAATGGCTGTGTGTGCAACTGCGTTGTCGTGGTGGAAGAACCTCCTGTCTGCACAAATCGGGTCTTTTTTGACGCAATCCTCTTAAAACTTCCAAATAAAAGGTCTGATTGATGGTCTGACCTGGCGGAGCAAACTCTGAATGAACTGCGCCCTTGGCATCAAAAAAGGAAACAGGATTGTATTGATGTTTGATTTGACTTGACGACATTTTTTGGAGAGGGTGACGATGACGTCACCTATTGGCTTGACAGCTGCTTTGTTTCTAGGTCGCAACCACAGCACCATGACTCATTACCGGAATTGGTCTTTGACAGAATATCTGCATAAGTTTCAAGCTGTTGTTTCAAAGCACGACATGTTTGAACTAGACTTTCCTTTTTATTGTCAGTCAGGACCCGAGGAACGAACTTGGTAGCAAACCCTTTTCCTTCCCAGTTTTTCAGTTAATATTCGCTGAACCGAGCTCCAAGATAACCCGCTAATTTCTAACAGCTTATCAGTTGTCTGTCGACGGCTGTCAGCACAGGCTCTCAAATCTGTTCAATATTTTCTTCGATTCTGGCAGTTGATGACAGTTGATGGACGTCGAGAACGAGGTTTGTCATCAATCGACATGTCACCATTTTTAAATCGAACAAACTCTTGAGTTTTCCACTTAGCGTCACCTTGGTAAGTTGTTTTCAAGGTTAAAACAGTTTCAGCACCATTTTCACCGAGTACAAAACAAAATTTTACAGCTGCACACTGTTCACTTAAACTGGCCACAGCGAAAACGATCTCTACAGATGAACAGAACAAGCCAGGTCGCAGGTCGACAACACAGGTGGCACTGAACTGCCAATGAGTTTCGCTATACGCGCCTAGCGGCAGAAAAGCGTACTATACAAGCCCCGCCCACGGCAGTATTATTCCGTTTTTTTTTTTTAATGGACAGTCAGAGGGCAAGTCTCCAAAGGTGCGCGAGGCTGTCACGCGAGATTGCTGTCACACTTTTGATTTTTTGATTTACAAGAGCGAAACGCTGCGAGAAACAGGTACGTAAAGGCTGAGCCGTCACTTTGGGCGAGACAAACATGTTCCCTCCCTACCTCCCTCTCCCTCTCTCTCTCTCTCTCTCTCTCTCTCTCTCTCTCTCTCTCTCTGTGTGTGTGTGTGTGTGTGTGTGTGTGTGTGTGTGTGTACACGTGTGTGTCTGTGTTTGTGGGTTATGGGCGCCTAACGACATGTTCATCAGCGCTCATACGAAATTAGTAGATACGAATGTGTTTAAAAATGAGAAAATGCGAGGAAAGACACAAAAAGCATTTTGAGATGCAATAGCGGTCACTCTCTCCTAATCTCATCTGTGATCACAGGCGCAATCTCACTAGCGCACATCACGGAAGACAGCGTTAAAATTGTTCTAAAACTGTCAAGTTCATATAAGTTATAGAAGAGGAGAACTAAAAATAGATTCACAGGAATATGTGACTGGCTGATCGGTTATGATCACTTACAAAAACATGAATGGGCCAGCTACCCTGACAACGCATTAAAAATTTAATCTCAGATTGTTAGGGACAATTCACAGGATCTTAGTACAACTTTCGTTTGAAGTGAATTAAAACGGAGGGCAAAACTATCGGCAAATGGACTGTCGCGCTATGGTCTAATAAAATGTGGCGCAAAGTAATCCCTACGCGACAAGCACCACATTTGGTAGGGTCCACTCGCCGGAGCAAGGAGCAATGTGTTGTACGGCTGTGACCGATGCGAAGACGAGTGAGGAGGACCTCGTCCTGCTTGTGTAGCTGGAAGGAGGTACGCCACGAAGGTGTGGACTTAAAGAGGCCCAGCTTATTGTCTGTCACTTCCAGCCACTCTTCTTCCCATCGACGCATGATTCTGTCCCTCAACAGCGAGGCCATAGCGTGCAGAACGTCACACTGAGGTAATAATAATAATGAGCGAATGGCATTGGTGGCCGGGAGACCCTCGCGGAGCGGTTCGGCCGCCGCTCCACAAGTTCTTTAACACCACTACGGCGGCTTCCGAGTGAATGAGGAGGTTATGATGATGACACACAACAACCAGTCATCGCGAGACTGAGAAAATCCCTGACACCGCCGGGAATCAAACCCGAGACCCCGTGCGCGGGAAGCGAGGACGCTACCGCAAGACCACGAGCCGCGGACCACACTGAAGTGTCTGAGGATCACAATACGCCTCCTTGGCTGCTAAATGCGCCCTTTCGTTCCCCGTAGTACCCATGTGCTCTGACACCCAACAGAAAGACACATCCTTCCCCAGCCTTTGTAGTTGGAGGAGGGCGTCCTGTATATCCTGGACTACTTTATCTTCTGGGTACACTTCGTTCCCCGTAGTAACCAAGTGACATGGCACCCAGAAAAAGACACGTCCTTCCCCAGACTTTGTGGTTGGAAGAGGGCGTTCTGGGTATTATGGACTACTTTATCTGCTGGGTACAAGGGATGTAGAGTGAAAGGCACTCAGGCAGCCGCAACAGACAAGAAATTCACCACTCAGAACTAGGAGTGTTGGCGTTTTTAACAACGAGGCATTTACCGCTCGGAACTAGGACTGTTTACATTTTTAAAAATGTCGGGAACCAGATACACCGATAACTTTTTAAAATATTTTATTAGAGAAAGTATCGATATGTCGACATATCGAAGAAAAAAATATCGACGCACTGACCTATAAAAATATCTGTCGCACGATGTAAATATACTGCCAATTTTAGAGCTGTATATTATCCACAACAAGCTAGCAGCCTACCTTTCCCCATTAGAGCAAAAACTGGAAGGAAAACGGTGCACCTTCAGGCTTGGCGATACCCATTTTGCTAACAATGGTAACTGCATGTAAGTGGCGCAATAAAAGGTGTCCGTCGTTCGGTTCCGTCGGATGTCGGATTTTTCCAGAGCACTTCATGACGACTTCCCTGTTTTTTTTTTTTTTTTTTCATTTCTGCTAACGCCAGCGACCAAGCAGTTGTAGTGTCAAAATTGCGTGGTGATGTTAACGTTGCAGTTTCTGTTGGTAGCGCCGATTACATCAGCATTTCCCCTACACACCTCCACCCATTGCTGATGTGAAGACGAAGCACACTAGTCGCGTTAATCTTTTTTTTTTTCTTTTTTAACGCCTGTATTATTTCTTCACATCGGGAATATTGTTATGCCATTCACACCGCCTCCTCCCAGAGCAATCGGACTACTTCTATGTGCCACGTATACTCGTTTCACACAGTCAAAGACAAAGACTGGACGTGATTAAAGTTCAAAAAGTAGTAAGACTCTTTCACACAGTGAAAGTAAACTTATTCTGTACTACAGTTCCAAAAGCACGATTTCAAATTTTTAACGAAAATTGCGAAAAAATATAAAAAAAATATCGTCTCTTCATATTGTCCTTTCGATATCCATACACAGTGGGAAAAATTACGCAGATTATACATACAGTTTTTGGAAAGAATATCGGCATACCGATATTTTATCAGCAGCCTTACTCAGAACACGTCTCATCTGCTCCAGTGCCAAGTTGCTGCACTCACGTCCGCCTTCATGACGATGCTGCGCAGTGTCCTCTGATTACAAAAATGTATTTCTAGATAGGGCTACGCGATTTGTTGCAAATGGTAGCCCATCTCATAAGTTTTTTGTGGATGCACTCCAAATGTCTACGCCATTTTTTTTTTTTTACAAATGTACTCATGGAATTTTTATGGATGCTCATCTACATGTACTCTGATAGCATTTGATTTCTTTTCTCTCTCTCTCTCTCTGTCTTGTTACCGATAGCGCAGTTTAGGAACGCTGCTGTCGCAATGACGTCTATGCAGGAGGAAGCGCGATGTGTTATGTGGTTTCCTGAAGCACGCTCTCCTATTAGTTTCAGCGACAGTTCAGAAGTGCCTACGGTCTATGTCAGCCAGACGTGAAGAGCACCAGAGGGTTTTATGAAAAGTTTAGGGAGACTGGCAGTTTTCGTGACAAGTCCAGACACAACAGACCTCAACTGCATGACGACACTCCTGCTGCCTTGCATACAGCGTTTCGATGTTGTTCGCCGCGGGAATCAACGCGTTGCGTTTTCTACAGAAACAGACATTCCTCAGAGCTCTTGTAGTCAAGATTTTACACGAACGAATGCATTTCCATCCATAAAAAGAGCAATTCCCACGAGCTTCGCGCCCAGATGTTAGGTCGAGATGTGCCGAGTTTGCTAGGACCTTGCTGGAGTGAATCAATGCCGACAATGGCTAGGGGTGTAAGAAAGGATGTGTGACAGATAAAAACCTTAGGTCTGAGCAAGGACTGAACCTGAGATCTCTGTATCCCTAATCTGGCACTTTATCGTCGTGCCACCGAGTTACTTTTTCTTTAGTATTCTATAAACGCGAGTAGTTTTTGTGCATTTCGATGAGATGGACCACTGTGTTGCGCGTAACAAGTAACGACGTTTCCACTACGTAAAGTGGCCGAGCGGTTCTAGGCGCTACAGTCTGGAACCGGGCGACCGCTACGGTCGCAGGTTCGAATCCTGCCTCGGGCATGGATGTGCGTGATGTCCTTAGGTTAGTTAGGTTTAATTAGTTCTAAGTTCTAGGCGACCGATGACCTCAGAAGTTGAGTCGCATAGTGCTCAGAGCCATTTGAACCATTTGAACTACGTAAATCTAAAGAAGCAAAGTTCGTCTATGCGCGTCCAAAGACCGTCTGGAGCCTTCCTCACGCTACACGTTGCGCGGTGGTTATCACGTTTACATTAAGCGAAACTACTGCGCAAGGCTGTTTCATATAGTGTAAACGCACCTTAAACCACTTCGGGAGGTTTACAAGAATTCCTTAATTGGAAGAGAACTGTCCCTGGAAGACAGCGAAAATAGCAGCTTGGGAAAGTCATGATGTTAAGGTTATGGAAGAGAAGAGGGCAGGGGTGGAGGTGGAAGGCGGCTGTAAAATGTTCAGGTCAAGTTAACTATACGCTATACAGGGTGATTCCGTAATAATGATGCCACAAACTATCAGGGATGACGGAATAGGGTATATGAATCAATTCGAGATAAGACACCCAGATCCGGAAAAAGAACGCGTCGAAAGCTACACTACTGGCCATTAAATTGCTACACCAAGAAGAAATGCAGATGATAAACGGGTATTCATTGGACAAATATATTATACTAGAACTGAAATTTGATTACATTTTCACGCAGTTGCGGTGCATAGATCCTGAAAAATCAGTACCCAGAACAACCACATCTGGCTGTAATAACGGCCTTGATACGCCTGGGCATTGAGTCAAACAGAGCTTGGATGGCGTGTACAGGTACAGCTGCCCATGCAGCTTCAGTTCATCAAGAGTAGTGCCTGGCGTATTGTGACGAGCCAGTTGCTCGGCCACCAATGAGCAGACGTTTTCAGTTGGTGAGAGATCTGCAGAATGTGCTGGCCAGTGCAGCAGTCGCACATTTCCTGTATCCAGAAAGGCCCGTACAGGACCTGCAACATGCGGTCGTGCATTATTCTGCTGAAATGTAGGGTTTCGCAGGGATCGAATGAAGGGTAGAGCCACGGGTCGTAACACATCTGAAATGTAACGTCCACTATTCAAAGTGCCGTCACTGCGAACAAGATGTGGCCGAGACGTGTAACCAATGGCACCCTATACCATCACGCCGGGTGATACGCCAGTACGGCGATGACGAATACACGCTTCCAATGTGCTTTCACCGCGATGCTGTAAACAGAACCTGGATTCATCCGAAAAAATGATGTTTTGCCATTCGTGCACCCAGGTTCGTCGTTGAGCATACATTCGCAAGCGCTCCTGTCTGTGATGCAGCGTCAAGGGTAACCGCAGCCATGGTCTCCGAGCTGATAGTCCATGCTGCTGCAAACGTCGTCGAACTGCTCGTGCAGATGATTGCTGTCTTGCAAACGTCCCCATCTGTTGACTCAGGTATCGAGACGTGGCTGCACGATCCGTTACAGCCATGCGGATAAGATGCCTGTCATCTCGACTGCTAGTGATACGAGGCCGTTGGACTCCAGCACGGCGTTCCGTCTTGCCCTCCTAAACCCACCGATTCCATATTCTGCTAACAGTCATTGGATCTCGACCAACGCGAGCAGCAATGTCGCGATACGATAAACCGCAATCGCGACAGGCTACAATCCGACCTTTATAAAAGTCGGAAACCTGATGGTACGCATTTCTGCTCCTTACACGAGGCTTCATAACAACGTTTCACCAGACAACGCCGGTCAACTGCTGTTTGTGTATGAGAAATCGGTTGGAAAGTTTCCTCATGTCAGCACGTTGTAGGTGTAACCACCGGCGCCAGCCTCGTGTGAATGCTCTGAAAAGCTAATCATTTGCACATCACAGCATCTTCTTGATGTCGGTTAAATTTCGCGTCTGTAGCACGTCACCTTCTTGGTGTAGCAATTTTAATGGCCAGGAATGTATAAGCGAAAATTGTTCCGGTACCTCTGACAGTGGAGTACATGTACCGAGACTGTTGTTCCCAAGACTGTAGGGCAGGCAACTCTCAGAGGTGGTAGTGTGGATCAAAACGAGAAAAAAAGTCTGTTACTCATGGGCTCTAAAATGTACATCTTCAGAGCTATGGGTACTTGTTCGCCTTCGATTCTGTGAAATGCATATCTTCTGCTGCAAGCTTTTTCTTTTCTTAATTTTAGAGGAATCGGTATGGACCAAAACAAGAAAGAAAGGTCCAGTAAATATCTCCAATAAAATGCATACGTTAAAAGCTATGAGCATTTGCTCACCTTCGCTATTGTGAAACAGGTTTCCTCTACTGATCAAGTGCCCACAGCTCTTAAGATGTGCATTTTAGAGCCCATATTTACTGGACTTTTTTTCTTGTTTCAGTAAAAACTACCGCCTCCAAAAATATGGAAACCAAAGCGCTTGCAGTACAAGAGATGTGTTTGATAGTATCGAAGATGTACACTCTTAGCTCCTACGGTATGCATTTTAGCGCCCATGTTTACTGGACTTTTTTTTTTTTTTGGACCATACTACCACCTCCGAAAGTTACCTACCCTACAGTCTTAGGAACAGCAATACTGGTGCACGTATTGCATTGTTAGAGGTATCAGAACATTTTCGACTACAGCTTTCGACTCGATCGATTCCGGACCAGGGTCTTTTATCTTAAATTGATACATTTACCCTTCGCCATCATCCCTGAAAGTTCGTAACGTCATCACGAAATCACCCTGTATGGCGTCGACTTTGGACAATGACGCGATCGTTATACGTCAGTCTGCCGCACACGTAAAAACTGGAGAAACTGGCCACAGCCCAGCAACTGTTGCGAAAAGAAAAATCACAACCACAACAATGCTATAACAATGAGCTATGTGCATGCAGCGTGACAGACAAAATATTGATTACTTTACGAAAAGTGCTGTATGAAAATAAATAAGACAAAATAAAGTAAAAACGTATGTAGCAAAAGAGGAGCAGAATTTTGACATCTGGTTGGAAGGGAAAAGATTAGTATAGTAAACGAGTGAGAGTACTAGCGAATCCTTATTTCTTGCGACAGAAGATGTGAGAGGCCTCCACGCTAAAATTTCTGAGGCCACTTAAACTTTCACGAAAGCGCTCAGTCTGCAGACATCTAGGTTTAGTTTACTCATTTTGAGCAGCAAGGAACACTCTTTGATAACAGATTAGAGACGATGAACTCCTTCGCCAAGATTGCTGATAATAACCTTTATTCTCGATAACCGGTTTCGGAAATCAATTCATTTGAAGATGGTAACTTTCATTACCGAAACACATTATCGAGAGTGAAGGTTATTAATCTTTAATCTTGGCAAAGAAGTTTATCTTCTCCAATCTAGGAAAATGTCTTTAAAAGTGAAACAGAATATCGTGAGGAGACTTGTTCTGAGCGTGGCAACACGCATCTTTCCGAAGGAGGATAAGAGACAATAGAGGCATCCTAGATATAATCGCACTAAAAAGTTGCGCATCCTCAGGACAAGTAGAAGAACGAATGGAAAGGAGTTGAGAAACGCGGAAGAGTGACGTTCTTTAAACACTGTAATTGGATTGATATTCAATATTTGGATCGAACATTTGGTTTAACAGCGAGTTGACGTGTCCGATAATGGTAGAGGACGCCATCAATTTCGCAAATAAAACGACTAGCTCAAGGACTGACGCCGTTCTCTTCAAAACCAAACGTAAGACTGAGGGGTAGAAGAATAAAAACAGATATAGAAGGAATTCTAAGCTCAGTAGGAACCGTCAAAGGTTGCTGTAGTATACGAGGTCTGTTCAGGAAATTCCGGAAGTTTGTCCACAAAACTTTTCTACGCTTACCCGTTATTTATTGTGCATGGTCACCTTCGAAATACTCTCCTCCACAACTGATACACCGCTCCCAACTCAGTTTCCACTGCCGAAAGCAGTCTTGATGTTCATTTTCCTGGATCGCGCGAAGCGCCGTCTGCGAATTTTTTTTAATCCCGACTATCGTTGCCAATGTTTGTCCTTTAAACAGGATTTTCAGCTGTGGAAACTGAAAAAGGTCCGCAGTGGTCAGGCAAGGATAGTCTGGAGGATGAGGCAGCACAACGACTTCGTTTCTGTAAGCAACAGCCACGCACCAACAGAGGTGAATGTGCAGGTACGTTATCGTGAAGCAAGAGGATGAACTGTCTCGCCCCATTTCAGGCCGTTTCCTTCTCAAATTTTGTCGCAGGCGTCGCAAAAGGTCCCGGTGGTACCATCGACTAAAGGTTTGTTCCTGTGGCACGAATTCGTGATGAGCTAAATCTTCAAAGTCAAAGAAAACTATCAGCATGGCTTTGACATCTGACCTGACTTGACGAGCTTTTTTTGGTCGCAGAGAATCTTTCCCGATCCAGGGTGAAGATTGAACCTTGGTCTCAACATCATAACCGTAGACCCAAGGCTCATCACTAGCTACGATTCTTTTAAGGAACATCTCGTTGTCATTTGCACGATCCAAAAGCTCTTCACAGATTGCGAAGCGATGGTCTGCCTGGTCTTGACTCATGAGCCGTGGTACGAACTCGTCGGTAACACGATGCATTCATAGAGGCTCTGTCAGGATTTACGAAGGTCATCTTCTAACAACCCTACCACAACAAAGGTCAAAAATTAATTATGATTGTAGTGTTGCTCACACTGCTAAATATTGCATTTTCGGGCAACAACAAAGTTATATTATGTGGCAGGTGTCATTAGAGCACAGTTAATAAAGTCATTTCATGAAATAATAGACAAACTAGGCACTCATCTTTTCGTGTTTCCCATGCTGGTCTCGTTGTGAACTCATGGCTCAATCATCGGAAATCTAGGTAGTGATGATTCCAAGCTCGGATGCAAAGAGGCCTAGGTGTTATTCTGCGATATTCAAAAGTTTTATAGGTGTGTTTCATACACCATTCTTGAAGATTAAACTTTTGCAAGTTAGGACAATGGTGATGTAAAAAAGTAATCAGCACTCCGAATTTAAGTTACATTTCTTTTTCATTACTTTTGTTGCAACATCACTTCACAATATAAAACATACTTGAAAATACCTTCCTCACTGTTAAAGTTCACATTTCGTAAACTGACTACAATTTGCGTCTTTTCAACATGACGACCAAGACTTGACTCTCTAATAACCGCTTACGCGCCCAAAAATCAGAGTTACAAGTACGTCAAAGATCACAGTGACAAAAGAAAGAATACACATAAGAATAATATCTTTACAGTATAAACATATCGATGTATCAAAGTACCTCCACATTAATGAAATCAAATCTGAATGTTGTCACAGAAATATGTTAACTATTCACAGAAACACAGTAGAATATTGCTGGTATCCGGAGGTTGGGGTGAGGTGCCGTAATGGTTACGTAATTCAAGTACCATTACAATCTTTAACTTCCGTCCGGCCATTTTTAAACCGCAGCACCGAGTACGGCTTAAGCACGCATCACCGTACACTTCTTGGATCATTTGGTCTGTCTCTGAAAAGGTTTTCAACCAAAATTTAACGCAGAAGCGTTGCTCCTCTAACCTTGCCATCTCGAAATTCGCAGACTGAGCGACACAACGTTCTACTCAATACAGGATTGAGCAATAACTAACAGACATACAACAATGAAACATCCGGCAGTTACACATTAAACACAGGCGTGTGCAGGGATGCCAACCGCATTCGCTCCATTGGCGCGAAATTAAGAATATCCGGAATTTTTAAACCAGACCTCGTATAGGAAAGTGTAACAGAAGCGGAACTTAACTGGGAATCACGGGAAGAAGAGGTGTGAAGGCCATCTGTTAGAACAGACAATTAACTTACACCATAAGCTTTTCATCGTACACTTGTAAGACGTGTATATTTCTATTGTCTATTGTCAACCCACAATTTATGAAAGATGTTTATATTTCATTAATAGGATTAAGTAGGAATAATTAACATTTGACATGTTGGAAATAATTGTGGTAGCAGGGAATGTCTGCACCAAAGTATTGTTGGCAAGAGAGACCGCAAATTGTTATAATTTTAAAAAGGGCGGGGGAGACCGCGTATGGATACATTTTAAGAAAAAGAGCGGGAAAGACCGCGCATTGATACATTTTGTAATGGTAGCAGGGATTGTCTGCACCAGAAAGCATTGTTGGCGGGAGAGACCGCACTTTAGCGTTCGTAGGGAGTCAGTAGTAAGCGAGATGTGAAGCGAGTTGGTAGCAGGTCTGAAGTGAAAGGTTGAGAGGAGCGGTGTGCCTGCCAGCCACCAGCTATGAGATTATAAACGGATGTACAGAGACATCAACTAACTATTATCATAAGAGGAACTAATATTATTGAATTACTTTAATGAGAAACTCAAGACTACTGAAGGCATGTTTGCGCAATGCTAGTTGTCAGATTATTGTAAAAAGTAAGTCCCATTTGAACGTTTTTTAAAATCATTTCATTTAGAATATAATTTTTTTTGCCAGCAATATTGCATTACTGATTATAATCCATCCCAAAAACCATCAACGTAAAACTTTGCAAAAATCTGATTGTTGTCAAGAAAAAATGTAACTATGACTTACGTAACTTCAGTCAAATTAATTAAAGAATAACGTCAGCTTTGCTATTAAAGAATAACGTCAGCTTTGGTAATAACCACAACCACTTATTATGACAGCCCACCAGCAGTTAACAGAGTATAGTAAACCAGAGTAAGTATATTCATGTCGCCGTCAGATGGCGATCCAATAACAGTAAAAAAAGGTAAGGAACAGTTTTGGATTATTGCAGATAACGACTGAGGGCCACGACGACAACACATTTTATGTTTCGTCGAAATAATCATAAAATCACTTTTAATAAGCATCAATTGAATTTGTATGCGAAGATTGAGAAAGAGAATAAATTTCAAAAGGGAAGATTTCATTTGTTATTATGAAGCAAGAGATAGAAATGCTAAGGAAAGGTTTCATAGGTTATTGTAGAAGGGAAGGTTGCGTAACAAAAGAGATATAGAGGAGACGGTAAGGTTTCAAACTCTGTACTGGAACATCTATACGACTTGTAATGTAGAATACAATTTTTTTTCAGAAACTATACGTAAACGCTGCGGTAAGTAAAGAGGAAACCTCAGAGCCTGTGAGACGCAACAGCCGAGCCGGATGCGCGGCCCGAACCCGTCTCGCCGGTACTCCTCCGCCGGATCCGCGTACCATTCACAGAATGCAGCGAGAGACTAAAGACCCGACACGGAACGGTTCCCGCCTGCTTAGAGCCTCGTCACGTGGCGATTAGACGCCCGCCGATAACTAATGGAAGGCGGCAGGCGGGCGGGCGCAGAATCTGCAGGCGCCACAATGTCGTGGACGATCCGACCTCCCTCTCGAGGGTTACATCTTTCGAAACCTTGCCACACTCCCGACGTTCTTGGAGCGCTCACAATAAGGCGTTGGCAAAAAGTTTCCGTTCAAAAGCCGTGTTGTCCAGAATAGGAATGCCAATCTGGTAAATTTGCCTTGAGCATAGTGGCACTCATCAAAACAGACGCACCACACTGAACTCGTTTGGAAAACACAGTGTCCTGCAGCGTGGAAACATCCGTAACTGCCTGATACATATTCTCATACGACAGGAATCGTCGACTCTTCAATGCCTTTCTTAAGGTGCCGAAGGCGTCATTATCAAAAATGGTTCAAGTCGCTCTAAGCACTATGGGACTGAACATCTGAGGTCATCAGTCCCCCAGAACTTAGAACTACTTAAACTTAACTATCCTAAGGACATCACGCACATCCATGCCAGAGGCAGGATTCGAACCTGCGAGCGTAGCAGCAGCGCGGTTCCGGACTGAAGCGCCTAGAACCGCTCGGCCACAAAGGCCGGCGCGTGATAATCGAATGAGATCGGAGCTATAGGGCGGGTGCTCGAGTTGGCGTAACTTCTGCTAGCCTTCCAGATCGACCGCCGTCTTGTGTCGAAGCGCGACCAGTACGGAACTTGGCACTAGATAGCACAAAGTCAGTTTTTGACAGGCGTGCTGTCCCATACACATGCTTCTTTCTGGATGTTTACCGCTGCTTGTACTTCGGCAGGCAAAAAAGAATAACATCACGTTGGTCCTGTTTGGGCGCATTTGGTAATAACGTCACCGTAGTTCACGTTTCCGCATTTACCGCACGCACGTCGGAAAGTCACGAATCCCACGCTGAACCCCTTGCCTACATGTCGGTCTTTACACTGAGAAGTCACGGGTTAGCGATATGCACGTATACTGATGGCGGTAGTGTCGCCTACACCAGGTGTAAAAGTGCAGTGCGTTGGCGGAGCTCTCATTCGTACTCTGGTGGTTCCTGTGAAAAGATATCCGACGTGATTATTGCCGCACGTCGGGAATTAACAGACTTTGAAGGCGGACTGGTAACTTCGGGAATCATTCGAGAATTCAATATTCTGAGATCCACAGAATCAAGAGTGCGCCGAGAAAACCAGATTACCTTTCACCAAGGAGAAAGTAGTGGCCGACGGCCTTCACTTAACGACCGAGAGCAGCGGCGTTTGCGTAGAGTTGTCAGTGCTAACAGACAAGCAACACTCCGTGAAATAACTGCAGAAAACGAAGTGGGACGTACGACGAACGTATCCGTTAGGAATGTGCGGCAAAATGTGTTTATGGGCCGACCGACGCGAATGACTTTGCTAACAGCACGACATCGCCTACAGTGCCTATCCTGCGCTCGTGACCTTATCGGTTGGACCCTAGACGATTGGAAAACCGTGGTCAGATCAGTCCCAATGTCAGCTGGTAAGAGCTGATGGTAGGGTTCGAGTGTGGCGCAGACCCCTCGAAGCCACGGACCCAAGATGTCAATAAGGAACTGTGCAAGCTGGCGGTGGTTCCATAATGTTGTGGATTGTGTTTACATGGAATGGACGGGTCCTCTGGTCCAAACGAAACGATCATTGACCGATGTTACGTTCAGCGAGTTGGAGACATTTAGTATCTATTCATGGACTTCATGTTCCCGTCAACCATGGAACGTCTAAGGCTGACAATGGGCCCCGTCATCCGGCCACATTTGCTTGTGATTGGTTTGAAGAACATTCTGGACAATTCGAGCGACTGATTTGGCCACCCAGATGATCTGACATGGATCCACTCGAACATTTATGGGACATAACCGAGAGGTCAGTTGGCGCACAAAATGCTGCACCGGCAACACTTTTGCAACTATGGACGGCTATAGAGGCAGCATGGCTCAATATTTCTGCAGAGAACTTCCAACGATTTGTTGAGTCCATGGCATGTCGAAGGAGGTTCGACACCCAGAGGACATGACTGGATGTCGGCACCTTACCAGCAGCTGACAGAGTTTGGAAGGAGCCTTATTGTGGGTCTCTATTTGGCCAAGTGGTCACCTCTCCAGTGCCCAGTTTTGTGGGGTATTCGGATGTTACAGTGGCCAAATGTTGGACTGCAGGGGAAAGTGAGGGTTGGCATCCTCGCCGTCAAGGTTCCGGTCGAGTACGTCTTATGACGACGAGGGAGAACCGCCGTATTGTGCACCACGCCCATCATAATTAGTTCACATCTGCGCCTGCCAGTCGAGAAGAAGGAATGGACTCTCTGCAACATATTATGTCATATTGCAGAATTCGTCGGACAGCAGCAGCCGGGTTGGGGACTATCAACCAGTGTGAAAGCTGCCATTAGCAATGCAACACAAACGCCTGTGTTTGGAGTCGTGCCCCGTCCGGGAGGCAGGGACCTTTGACGAATAGCGTCACAATGTGTTCAGTGTTGAGTCGCAGATCTACACTACCATGGATGAGGATCGTCGATGGACACGGCGGCGATTTGGGTAGAGTCCCAGTCTTGCAATGTTTTAGAGAGGCACCGTGTTCTTACTCCAAGTGTGACGATGTGAGACGCCATCGCGTATGTCCTCAGGTCACCTCTGATGGTGACAGACGGAACTCTGATGACAGAACGGTACGTCAGAGATGTCCTGCGGCCTCAGGTCATGCGACGTTATTGTGGTGCCGTGGTCGTCTACACGTGGTACGTGTCTGTATGAACTGCCTGCATGTTGTTGAGATAACCACGTGTCCATCAAGATCCCCAGTTCTGTCCCTCATATAACATGTACAGGGCAAACTGAGACGTCAACTCCGTCCCAGTGCTAGTATCCAGAATCAAGAGGACTACTCAGAACAGTTGTGGGCCACTTGTCTCAGGGGAGATCACAACGGCTTTATGACACCCTTCCCAATCGGATGAATGCATGGGTACAGACTAGGGAGAGAGAGAGAGAGAGAGAGAGAGAGGGAGCAACGTCATATTTATAAGTGGCCTCATGGCGCCAAATTCTTAGTAAATCTAACTTTATTTTGTAATCACTGCGACGATATCATATACCGTCCAAAGCCGTGAAGTTTCATTTCTTTTTCTCCTTCCCTTCCAGTTGCTTCTCTCTTCTTGCGAGACAGTGTATTGTCGTCGTCATTCTCTGAGAGCCTGTCTCCACACCGCAGGAGCAGATATTAGACGCTAAGTTTTGTCAACGGCTCGATCACCGTCTTCGAATGGAATGGCTTGCGGCATCGGTATCTTCTGGCAGGTAAACACTGTCACCACACGATTCGCTTTGCCTCCAAATGAGCTGCTAGAGAAAAGCACCGGCTGAGCTTCCCGTATAACACAAATGTCAGTGTCGTCCCGGAAAAATGACGTTAGTTGTCACCAAAAAGGGATGCAATACCTAACGGGTTAAGGTCAAAATTGTACACGTGGCAGAGTGCCGGCCGCGGTGGCCGTGCGGTTCTGGCGCTGCAGTCCGGAACCGCGGGACTGCTACAGTCGCAGGTTCGAATCCCGTCTCGGGTATGGGTGTGTGTGATGTCCTTAGGTTAGTTAGGTTTAATTAGTTCTAAGTTCTAGGGGACTTATGACCTAAGACGTTGCGTCGCATAGTGCTCAGAGCCATTTGAACCGTGGCAGAGTATCCGAAACAGGGTGGTAAAAGATTTAAGCAAGAGACGGTCAGAAATAAATATTTATTTCTTATTTTCATAAAACAACTTCGTAAACTGTATGTTTTTGTTCACAGAGTAGCGAGCGCTCATCATATTGCGTGGGTTACAATTTATTCTATGACGCTACACGTTTAGGAAACCCTGTATAGTGAAGACTGCTTTCAGAATCCAGATGTTTTTTTCCTAAAGCACTTTTCGGTTTAAAACCTGCCTCCGTAGCGGAAGTCGCTTACGCACGTCTGTGCGGAAGGCACTCGACTCGGAGGTAGGCCGGTTGGAGCCCAGGTGGTGGAAAATTTTCACTGCCAGTATTTGGGTGGCAAGGGTAGGGGAAGTTATGGTGCAAGGCTCCTGACCACCAGTCTTTGCGCCAATGCCCAGGATTGAATACCAATCCTCTCAGCAGTGTCTCATGAAGTGAGGACACATGATATTCTTGATGGTGATCCATCAGTCGGATGGGGACGTTGAGTTTGGCAGCCCCATTAGTGCTCTTCGGTAGGGGTAGACTGCGTGCTGGCACCGTGTTTCACCCCGTCGCTTCCCTTCACCATAACAACAGAAACACACAACTTCACTGTACGCGCACTCATCGTAGTGATCCACACCAAAGAGATACACGCTTGGTACTTCGTAAAATGAGAGAGGAATGCAACGGCAAACCACCTCCACCAGGACGTCGCCTAGAGCGACGATACAGGACTCCTTGGATCCCTTCCCCTACTCTCCTTCTCGGAGTAAGGGTCTACTTCGATTTGACTGGAGTTATCTGACTCGATTCGTGATTTACTGTTAGAGAGGTCACAGTTCGCAGTAACTGATGAAAAATCATCGAGTAAAACAGAATTGATTTCTGGTGTTCCCCAAGCTAGTGTTATAGTCCCTCTGCTGTACCTTATCTGTATAAACGATATAGGGGACATTCTGAGCAGCCGTCTTAGGTTGTTTGCAGATGATGCTGTCGTTTATCAACTAGTAAACATGTCAGAAGATCAAAACAAATTGCAAAACGATTTAGAAAAGATATCTGTATGGTGCGAAAATTTACAGTACTGACAGCTGTGCAATGCAGAAGGCGTTTACAGGTGGCGACAAAGCCATACACTTGCTAAACTACTCAAAAGACATGTAAAAAGAAGTGCAGTTTATAAAATACTGCCGGCCGGAGTGGCCGAGCGGTTCTAGGCGCTACAGTTTTAGTAGTTCTAAGTTCTAGGGGACTGATGACCTCAGATGTTAAGTCAGAGCCATATGACCCATTTGAACCAGGTACGATTAACGGAGTATATCGAGAAAGTTCAAAGAACAACAGCATGTTTCGTGGTACAGAGAAATAGAGGACAGAGTGTCACGGACATCATATAGGATTTGCGATGGACATCATTAAAGGGCGCCCCCCCCCCTTTCCACCCCCTCCCCCCCCCGTCCCCGTCGGAGTTTCGAGTCCTCCCTAGGGCATGGGTGTGTATGTTGTCCTTAGCGTAAGTTAGATTAAGTAGTGTGTAAGTGTAGGGGCCAATGACCTCAGCAGTTTGTTCCCATAGGAACTTACCACTACCACTATCATTAAAACGAGGGCGTTTAACGTTGCGACGGAATCTTCTCACGAAATTTCAATCACCAAGTTTCTCCTCCGAATGCGAAAATATTTTATGACGCCGACCTACATAGGGAGAAACGATCACCATAATAAAACAAGGGAAATCAGAACTCGCACGGAAAGGTATAGATATTCCTGTTTTACAAGCGCTGTCCGACACTGGAATAATAAGACAATTATTGTGAAAATGGTTCGACGAATTCCCTGCCAGGCATTTAATTGCGATTTTCAGAGTATCCATATAGATGTAAAAGTAGATGAACAGCTTTGGGATGAGTTTGAAAGAAGAGTTTGCTACAAACCTCAACGTCCAGCGTCACTACCTTCTCTGCTTTCGGCTCTTGAGGAAGAATGGGCTCCCATTCCTTCACAGACATTAGACACCTCTTCGAAACGGTCTACCGACAGAGTCCAAGCCGTCATAAACGCAAAGGGTGGACACACCCTCGATTTTGCCCAATATTAGGTGTCCGAAACTTTTGATCACACAGTGTACGTGTAGTTATGAGGCGTCACTGCCTTCAGTATAAAATTATGCTACACAGTACAAGCGCATTTGAAATGTAAACTTTTCGATTAAGTTTTCATCTAAATGTCGTTTCACGTACGGCCTATGCTACCGAGGAATACAACACTACAGCGTCATATAATTAAAATAATTAAATTTTCCATGCTTGGAAGGATTTCAATGAATTTTGGGGGAAAATTAGTAAGGACATGCGGAAGAGAAATAACTAATTACCAATCAAAAACAAAACTTAATTTCCTCATGAGAGGTTCAAAATGGCTGTGAGCACTATGGGACTTAACTTCTGAGGTCATCAGTCCCCTAGAACTTAGGACTACTTAAACCTAGCTAACCTAAGGATATCACACACATCCATGCCCGAGGCAGGATTCGAACCTGCGACGGTAGCGGTCGCACTCCGGCCAGCTCCACTTGAGAGGGTAACATTATTAAATGAGAACCATGTTTACGTTCCAAAATACAAACGTTGCTCACTGTGAGGCCCATCTGCATACACGCCAGTCTGGAACCGCACTAGAGATTGCTCTGCTGCTGCCCAAAACATTTCAGGTGGCATTTTGGGTACCCTCTTCTCTATACTCATCTTCAACATCGACATTGAGTCCAGCATTCTCAGTCATGGAAACAGAAGCTCTCTGAACAATTTATGGAGCAATTGGCCGTCCGTCTCTCCCAGGAGCAATTCCGAAATCGCCAGTTTACTCGAACTTCCGATTCATGTACTTCAACCTCGGTGCGGAAAGAGGAGCTCTCCGTACTCCTTCAGTGGGTCGATACTCGCGTAGACAAGCAGCACTACTGCTGTTGTTTTGATGAAGTAGCTTTACGAGTGAAGCCCTACTCACTTTGTGCAGCCCCATGTTGACTGGCCTCAACTGTAATGCACACTGGTGCTTGTGTTTCAGCACTACATCGCAATTCCACTACCGGCGCCTGACGGGAAATATTCACACGAAGACTACTAACAATGCAAATCCTTCAGCGCACATTCTTAACATCATTCCTATATAGTTGGGAGCCCATACGGCAAATGCTTTTCCGTCTACACTGGCTCAGGTTGCGAAAGTTTAATAACAACCATCCTGTAGCTCAACACGTTTTTGTGTGGTGTCACCGCCAGACACCACACTTGCTAGGTGGTAGCCTTTAAATCGGCCGCGGTCCGGTAGTATACGTCGGACCCGCGTGTCGCCACTGTCAGTGATAGCAGACCGAGCGCCACCACACGGCAGATCTAGAGAGACTTCCTAGCACTCGCCCCAGTTGTACAGCCGACTTTGCTAGCGATGGTTCACTGACAAATTACGCTCTCATTTGCCAAGACGATAGTTAGCATAGCCTTCAGATACGTCATTTGCTACGACGTAGCAAGGCGCCATTATCAACTGCTATTTATCTTGTGATGCATGTACCGTCAGACCGATGTTCACCAATTATGGATTAAAGTTAAGTATTCCAGAAGCTACGTACTATTTTTGCTACTATAAAGACCTTGTCATTTTCCAGACATCACGCCATCTTGCGTGAGCTTAAACGCGTCCCCTTCGGCCTCCCGTCCTCGTGGATTGGCTGTCTTGCCAGTCCACAAAATTTTCTGTTACACTTTACTGTATACCAGTATCTGTTAAAAGGAAAGTCGTCCTCACATTCGGATTGTAAGACGGTCATGTCATTTTGGTTGTTGAATGTTACCGATGTGCACGTCAGAGAGAGACCAAGTTAGGTTACTGTTAAACAATCGTTGGTCTTATTGCGGCACAGTCTGTGCCTGTGCGCAGTCTGATACATTCTAAGTTGAAGTGCGGTAGGTGATCGACATATACTGTAATGTCCGCCGCGACAGCTGAGTGGCCAGGGTAACGGATTGCCATCCTACGGGCCGGGGTTCGATTCCCGCCTGGCTCGGGGATTTTCTCCGCTGAGGGACTGGGTGTTGTGTTGTATTAATCATCATTTCATCCCCAGCCGGCGCGCAGGTCGCCCAATGTGGCGTCGACTGTAATAAGACCTGCACCAAGGCGGCCGGACCTGCCCCGTCAGGGGCCTCCCGGCCAATGACGCCAAACACTCATTTCCATGTACTGTAATGCTGTGTTGACTTTTGATTATTTTTGTTAGATGGAGAAAGACTGATTGTAAAGGACAGAAAGGATGAACATGATGTATACATTGAAATGTGAAAGGAGTATAAATTTTGTATAACGTTATTATTTCTTGAAAAGAAATAGTTCAGCACTGCGCAGCAGGTTTGTCGGAATGATTATTATCAGCTAGTTAACTTGCTCAGGCTGGAAGAAAGACCACCACACTTCCCTGAGTCATCCATTAACATAATAATTGATTAACCTGTTTGAATTTTTTATAGAAATTCTGTGTTAACACTGTGTCCTCTTTAAATCATTGTTCATTTTGTTAAGCATAGTATTGTTCAGGTCAATGTCATGTGTGATGTTCACGCAAAGTTTTACTCTGTCTTTTTGAATACATGTTTCATTCCAAAATCGTTGTCGTGGAATAGCATTTCGTGGGAATACTCTCCCAATCCCAGTGTTTATCATTACGCATTACTACATTGTACCATGTGGTAAGGAACAGTTTGGGATAGGTTAGCCTCTGCCTGCTTGTTGGTTGCTGTTGTGCTTTCGAGAAATTTGCAACCATGTTGTCAAGACACGAGGTAAGTGGAAATTTTTATTAGGGCCAAATATTTGGTTTACTTCAGCTCCGAATTTCATATAAAGACAAGTTGCATTCAGATCAATTACAGTTTAGTTCAAATTACGTTCTATTTACTCAAATGTTAACATACGGATTTAAGCTGAGTAACAGTTTGTGGGGACATACTTTTAGTAACAGGTAGACTTTTATAGAGTAGCAGGTTAAATTGGCCTAAATTTCATACAGAAACAAATATGCGGGGGAGGTTACAGGATGTAATACTGCACCTGTCTCTGCAGTGATTTACGAATTCTCCCTCGCTTCTCGTAAGTCTCGACAAGACTGTAAACATCGCTAACCGAGTGGGGTGGCGCAGTGGCTAGCACACTGGACTCGCATTCGGGAGGTCGACGGTTCAAGCTCTCGTCCGGCCATCCTGATTTAGGTTTCCTGTGATTTCCCTTAATCGTTTCAGGTAAATGCAGGGATGGTTCCGTTGAAAGGGCACGGCCGACTTCCTCCCCCATACTTTCCTAATCCGATGGGATCGATGACCTCCTTGTTTGGTCCCCTCCTCCGAATCAACCAACCAACACACCGCTACTCCAATTCTTCAACTGTATCAACGTGAGTGCTGTGAACTTCCGAAATGACCTCAGACAGATTAACCAAGATAAGGTGTAGACCCCGCTCGACCTGTCCATTTCGAACACACTCGCGCGTTATAAGCTGTATTCCCTTAGCTGCACTATGTGCTGCTGCCGCATCATGCATGTACCATATGTTTCACAACCAGGGGCCATAGACGAAATTTGAGCCCGATAAGGTGGGGACTTAACAAAAAATACGTTTCAGTTACATTCAGTGACGGCAGGTAATTGCACAGTCGCCATTATCTCGCGAACAGCTCGTTTCCGGAGCCCTGTTAACTGGAAAGTTTTTGCTTCTATCAACACACACGAGGGATGATCAATAAGTAATGCAACACTTTCTTTTCTCACCAGTTTCAGTTGAAACAAATGTGGAATTTATTGTGGGACATCGTGGCATATCCCCACTTCAGCCCCTATAGTTTCATGAAGTTCCGATAGGTGGTGGCGCTATAGCAGCTTTGAAAATACGTCTGTAACGGAGATGCGTTCCAAGCAGAGAACTATCAATGAGTTTCTTTTGGCGGAAAACCAGAGCACTGCAGATACTCATGCTTGCGGAATGCATACGGAGAACTGTCAGTGAACAAAAGCATGGTGAGTCCTTGGGCGAAGCGTCGGTCAACACCGCAACAAGGTCGCGCAAACCTGTCCGTTCCCCCGAGTGCCGGCCGGCCGCGTACACGTGTAATCATCGCAGTGTTGGAATTACGTCTTCAGCGTGTGCGTCGCCACAAAAATGCAAACGAGCTTCTCCTTCTCCGTGACAAAGTAAGGCAATTATTTTAGCATCATCTTGCCAGTGTCGCCACTTTTTGAACCTTACAGGCATCGAGGGGAATCAGCTCGAAGGCAAGTGTTCTGTGCCAGAACTAGTCATTTTGTGGGATTAGTGAGAGATTTGTATGTTCTCTCCGGATGAGGACGTCAGCGCGGTGGTGTTACTCTAGCAGCAGCGACTACTGTCTACTCACGGCGAAGCGTAAAACACTCTTCGGGTGTGACAGTAGCCATAAGAATTAACGGGTCACAGCTTTAGGAGGAGAATGGTGCAGGTGAAAGAGAGGGAAAAAATGTGTTGCATTACTTATTGAATGCCCTTAATATAGACTGGTGTCTAAAATTAAAGCAAAAAACGGATATTTTGCAAGATTGTGTTAATTTCGTCAGGATACAGTATAAATGGGTGATAGAAAAGTAGAAACAATGTAAAAAATACAGAACGTAATTAACTGCAACAAAAAAGTTCTTCTTTTCTCCTACGTAACGCATTTGCACACACATTCTGACAACTGATTAATGTGTTCAGTATGGGATGTCACCACCTGTGGCAACAATACAGGCCTGACAACGACGGAACATACTCTGAATGATGTCATCAATCTCATGCTATGGCAATAACACCATTCTTCCTGCAGAACTGCTCATAAGTCTTGGAGAGTGGTTGGTGGATGCTGAGGTGATGTAACGCCTTCTCCCTCGTGCATCCTAGACATCTTCTATGGGATTCAAATCGGGTGAGCGAGCAGGCCACGCCATACGTGCAATATCTTCCGTTTCAAAAAAAAAAAAAAAAAAAAAAAAAAACCATCAACTATTCGTGATCTATGAGGTCGAGCCTTGTCGTCCATCAATACGAAGTACCGGCGCACAGCACCTCGCAACAACCGCGCATGACATCCCATGATCTCCTCACGGTACCTGACAGCAGTTAAATCTTGCTCATTCACCCGTACAATATCATGAGGAGTGTTCGAGTGGCCAACATAATCTCTGCCCACACCATTAGGGATCCTCCTCGATATCCGTCTCTTTCCACAATCGTGTTCCACATGCCCTCCAGATGCAAATCCGCCGAGAATCACTCTCCAGGCCAAATCGGAACTCTTCTACGAAAAGAAAACTGGCGCACCGTTCGACCGTCCAGGTGTCATGTTGACTGCTCCACTCTAGACGTTCCCTTCTGTGAAGACACGCCAGAGGTAAACCGACAACAGATCTCCAACAGTAAAGGCCACTCTGCCGAAGCCTTCTGTGCGCCGTTTGCCTCTATACAACACGTCCAGCGGATGCTGCGAGGTCAGATGCCAGTTGCCGTGCAGTAATAAGGCTGTACCGTGTGCCCTTACAGACAAATAACGGTCCATTCTTTTTGATATCACACATGGTCAGCCCTGTCCTGGTCTCCGGGATACAGTTTCGGTCTCTGTAAACTGTCGCCTGCCCCGAGAAACAACAGAACGTTTCATATTAAGCCATCGGGCGACAACAGTTTGCAACTTCCTGCTTACATTCTTCCTATAGCCCTCCACAGCTGAGAGTCTGTAGGTGTCTTGTGTGTGTCATACTGCACCGTCTATGACTGTGTATTCAGCGATTGTGCATGTGAGACCATCCTGCACACACTCCCCGCTTGACAGGTACCCTGACGTTATTGCTGGCGTGGTTGTCGGTTGACCGGAAAGGCATCTTTCGTGCAGAACATGATCGCAATTTTGGACACCACTGTACTCCAAATAATGTCAGTTTTCGCTTTTAATTATTATACACACTGCATTAAACAGTGGTTTATGCTGTTTCTGTCGCCGCCTCTGCACTAATGCATAGCGCCTATACGAGCTATCAAGACAGGCGGTACAACAGACTACGGTGAACGGGAAAGTGGTCTGTATAGGAACGAACTTGTTACCACGCGGAAGCGTTTAGCCTGCAGATTTCGGCCACTCCCGGCAGATCTCCATTTCCGACACGCCCTGTGTTCATCTCAGAGCGTCAACCGCAGCCGTTTTTGCGGTCAAAGTACCGCTAACGTGAAAGGCATATATCGACCGATCGTTGCACTGCGTTAAACCCAAAACAATGGAACATTCACGACTGCGCCGATTGTATTACCAAGATAATTATGTGGTAGCACGAAAAGGCGATCATTAAAATTCAGTTTTATCACTGAACAAAGTTGTGCGAAAATGTTCAGTTCGATACCGTAGTTTCTAAGTGAATTACGCCGATTTCTGCCGATTCGGCCAGAGTTAAAGAGTGAACTGGGGAAAAGAGAGAACTGAGGAAATATGCGTCCGATAGCTAAATTCCTGAATCCTCCCATATGGATATTTTGGCACTACCCAATTTTCCATTTCCCTGTCTTGATCTTACTGCTACGTTTACCCTCTCGAAATCAGTGTCACATGCATGTTCGAACGTACTTTTTATTACATGTAATACGTTTTATGACAGACACCAACCACCCAAACCTTGACATTTTTAAAATATTATCTTGCCTCTTGCCATTGCTAAAAACCGTTTGGAATATTTTCTTTATCGTTAAGTGGCTGAAGTACGACGAAGTCCTACAGCGAGAAACTATTTTGGATCGACATATACGGAAATGGAATGAAAATGGAGCACAGAATCGCGCGAAATATGGTTTTTATACTCTTGATCCTGTGATTGTTAGTACAAATACAAATATCATGAACTGTGTGGTTGGTACCTGAATAAAGCTTAACTTACCACACAGTCACAGAACCCTCAACGTAAGATCTACTGACAAAATAGATTTCCATTTTTTATTGTAGCTTATATTAGTGTGTTGCCTCGTTCTATTCGCAGATGATTATAGAATAACGCTTACTTACGATATCTCTATGAGGAATATCATTAGTTTGAAGAATCCTTTGAAAATGGTAAATTGGATATTTGTACATTATTGGCTAGGTAACTGTCATTTTCTTTCACGCAAGTGTCATTTCCAGTTTTTCACTATTTCTGTAATACTACACTGCAAACTGAATGATCTGCGCGACTGCTACGGTCGCAGGTTCGAATCCTGCCTCGGGCATGGATGTGTGTGATGTCCTTAGGTTGGTTAGGTTTAATTAGTTCTAAGTTCTAGGGGACTGATGACTACAGATGTTAAGTCCCATAGTACTCAGAGCCATTTGAACCATTTGAACCTGAATGATCTCTTGGCAAATCTCACTAACCTCACTCTATATATCCATTGTAGGGTTGCTTCAAAAAGGTATTATTCTCGTCATTTTATTCTGTTTTCCATTTTTCCCTTAGTTGCCCTAAATTCGTGGAGGTATGCACCGTCTATGCAACTGAATGGAGGCAGTTTGTTTATTGCCACACGCGTTTCGCTTCTTTTATTTGGGAAACATCATCAGCGGCCTGAAATGCATGTTTCCTTTTTTTATGTACAATAAACGTATTATGTGGTAAATACAATATGCTGCTATATTAAATTTTGTCGTGTGCTAAAAAAGTTGGTTCTAACCTAAAAAGCAAGAGAAAAACACGACAAAATGTAATATAGCAGCATATTGTATCTACAACATAATACGTTTATTGTATACATAAAAGGAAACATGTATTTCGGGTCACCAATGATGCTTCCCAAATAAAAGAAGCGAAACGCGTATGGCAATAAACAAAGTGCTTTCATTCAGTTGCATAGACGGTACATACCTTCACGAAGGTATTATCCTTACACTTGCAAAGCATACTCTACTGTAGGTCCCCCATATTTTAATATATATTAACTGTACTCTGACAGCAAATGTCGTGGAATAGTGGGGCACAGATTGCGCAGGTGTGTTGTGTGCGCAAAACGCGGCCCCTGTGTCAGCTGCTGTTGTATAAGAGACCTTCTGAGAAGTGGCTGTGCACGTGATTCCTTGTGACACGCAACGCCGTCGTGAGCTGAATCTGTTCGAACGGGGTATGGCGGTCGCTGCCCGACAGATGGGAATTTATATTTTGGCAGAGGTGCGGGACTTGGGCTTCACACGTTCAACCGTAACCAGGGTGTACCATGGATGGCAGAATGAGGGTGTCACAGTCCACAAGAGACGAACTACCGGCTGTCCAGCCACCCTCGATGACTGTGAGCGGCGACATCTGAGACGGATCGTCAGTAGTGACAGAAGGGCAACAGTGCAACAAATCGCTGCTCAATTCAACACAGTACGTGCTAGGCACGTCTCCCAGTGAAGAATCTGTAGGAACACGAGTTACACGGGGGTATGGGAACCGACGCCACACATGGATGCCTCTGTTAACGCAACGTTATCGGACAAACTGGCTTGCATTTGTCCCCAGTCACCACGGACGGACACTGCAACAATGGCGTAACGTTATATGGACGGACTAATCACGATTTCAACTGTAAAGTGCCGATGGGAGGCAGAGTGTGTGGCGCATATCACATGAATCGATGGGTCTCACCTGCCAAGAAGGTATGGTCTCGGGGGCATTTTGCTGGTGTGCAATGGACCTCCTAATTGTTCTTGAAGGGATTCTGAATGGTCCGAGGTATGCCGAGCTGCTCAGGGAACATCTTCACCGATTTTTGGCCTTCCAACACCCTGACGGTTCTGCGGTGTTTCAAGATGATAATGCGCCGCGCACATCGCTCCCATGCCACCCGGGAATGGATCCAGAAACATGCAGAGGAGGCCAAAGTCTGAGATGGCCACCCTGGTACCCAGATTTAAGCCCCATCGAGCATATCTGGGATTTCATGGAAAGCAGGCTCCGTGCCATGAATACTGCATCCACGAACAGACCAGAATTGGCTTTCGCTCCGCAAACGTTTTGGTGTCAGCTGCTTCCAGAGGATTACCAGGGACTTTAAGACCCATTTCCACGGCGTCTCACTACAGTCGCAGGGCCAGAGGAGGCGCCACGCGATATTAGGTGCCTTTCCCATGACATCTGCTAAATCAGTGTACATTCCCAATGTCCTTCCAGCGAACTGAAACCTGGCGTTCACTTCACGCTCGACTGACCATATACTTCATGGTTGTGACTTTCGCGTTACTTTTTCTGTTATGTTCAAAAATGTTCAGATGTGTGTGAAATCTTATGAGACTTAACTGCTAAGGTCGTCAGTCCCTAAGCTTACACACTACTTAATTTAACCATCCTAAGAACAAACACACACACATGCCCGAGGAAGGACTCGAACCTCCGCCGGGACGAGCCGCACAGTCCATGACTGCAGCGCCCTAGACCGCTCAGGTAATACCTCGCGGCGACAACCATTTTAAAAGAAGCTGAAAAAATATGTTGAGTACGTTATGCACTGAGATGCTTCACCTCCCACTCACCCCCTGCCACGACTATTTCAAGTCATACGTGTTTCGGTTCTGTATTTTTTGTATCCACAATCAAGCTATTAATATTCGTCAAACAAAACACACACACGCACACACACACACACACACACACACACACACACATTTAATATTTGTCTAAACAATTGGGCAACTTTGTTCCAGAAATTAAAATTAGTTCTGTTCTCCTAGTACTGACAAAGGTATATGGAAGGCATCCTTTATTAGGAGGTGAAATTCGGAACTAAGAATCCTCAACCAAATATACCCATTAGAGTATTGCTTCGCACAACTCCCAGCCTATTAAAACATTTGGCTAAGAACACAAAGTGCACGCACGCCCTCATGAATAACGTAAAAACGGATGTAAAAAGTAGCTGTAAATAGTCACTGCAGGTGTCGAGCACGTCGTCACATTTAGTCCGCCGCAAACGCTAACAGATACACAAACACACGCTAGTGCTTTATATTTTTGTCCCAGAGATAAGTTTTGGAATACACCTTGCCCGACATAGAAGGTGAAGCACCAAGAGGATGTGGTTGGATGTGAATGTACCTTCGTACATGTACCCACCATCGGCGGGTATGTAACTGTATTGGAGGTAGAACGGCCACTAGACTGCATTAGTATTGTATGTGGTTAGTGTTGTTAGCAGCCGTGGTAGGGTACATAAGGGGCGTATGCAGCGTCAGATGTTGAGTGATTATCGTGTGACGGCGTTATCAGCACCTGTCAGAGTTCGAAAGTGACCTTATGTTAGGTCTCCATGTGGCTGGCTCGTGGAGTCGTGCAATGTCCAGACGTGTGGCGCATTCTGATGCGACAGTGGTACGATGCCGGACTGCAGGTGAACGTGGGTGCACTCATACTCGTGGTCAAGGTACCAGTAGACCACGTCTGGCTACCGCAGGGGAGGATCACCTTTTGTGCCCTCCGCCACACACCGCTTGGTGGCTAGCGGAGTATATATGTAGATGTAGATGTAGGACAGGAAATCACCAGTAGTGGTACAGGGTCCCCTTCGCCACGTGCCGTGCGGTGGCTTGCGGAGTATATATGTAGTGCTGACAAGTTTTTTTGATCGATTCCAAAGAACTCTTTGCTGATACTTCGGCCGCTTCATAAACTTTGTCAGAAATGTATTGTGTCCAACAGCGATCAGTTTGAAGGCAGTTAAAATTGTCTGTTGTGCCTTCAACTCTTTTTGTTTTAATCTCTCATTTACGAAGCTTTTCAGACGTAAATTTCCCACACCTGACTAGAAACGCATGTGAGTGTTGGGACGGGCGCTGCACAAGCTACCACTGTGGAGTCGCAGCCGCCGTCCCAGCTGGCAGCGCTCTATAAAACATGAGAGTGTTGGCGGGCGGGCAGGCAGCCGCCGTGTTCCGGGTCGTGAGGCAAAAAGTCTGCGCCGTAATGCGATCCCCAGGCCTGCGTCACCGCAGACCAGGAAACACACACAGGCACACACACCCACTCCAGACGTCTCCGGGCGTCACCGTCCGCGAACGCTGTCGAGAGTTTCGCGACCCGGATGCTGCGACGCTCATTTAGGCAGCAGAGCTCCAGATGTGAAGGCGCCTTACACTGCGGCCACGAAAGGCAAGGTGTACCTCCTAATATCATGTTCATCCTCCTTTCGCCCAGTGTAGTGCAGCAACTTGACGTGGCATGGACTCAACAAGTCGTTGGAATGCGGCCGTTGTCACAGTCAATAAAATTATTCCCCCCCTCTGTTCCATTCGCGGATCGCGCGAGGGAAATATGCCTGTCTGAACGCCTCAGTACGAGCTCTCCCTTATCTTTGAATGGTGATCATTGCGCGATTTGAAAGTTGGTGGTAATAATATATGCTCTACTTCCTCGGTGAAAATCGGATTTCGGCATTTTGTGACCAGCCCCTTCTGTTTAGCGCGCCGTCTATCTGTAAGTGCGTCCCACTTCAAACTTTCTATGAGATTTGTAACGCTCTCGCGATGGCTAAATGTACCAGTCACGAATCTTGCCGCTCTTCTTTGGACCTTCTCAATCTCCTGAATCAGACCCAACTGGTAAGGGTCCCGTACACACGAACAATACTCCAAGACTGGCGAACTAACGTATTGCAAGCTATTTCCTTTGTTGAAGGACTGCATCGCTTCAGGATTCTACCAATAAACCGCAATCTAGAGATCGTCTTACCCGTTACTTGTGTAATCTGATCATTCCATTTGAGATCATTTCGAATAGTCACACCCAAATACTTGACACACGTTACCGTTTCCACGGGCTGGGCATTTATTTTGTACTCGTACATTAATGGGGATTTTCGCCTTGTTATACGCAGTAGGTTACATTTACTGATATTCAGAGATAACTGCCACTCATTACACCGCGCATTTATTTTCTGCAAATCCTCATTGATTTGTTCACAACTTTCGTGTGATACTACTACATCATCGGCAAACAGTCTAAGGCCGCTGTCAATACCATCAACCAGATCGTTTATGTGAATCGTAAAAAGCAGCGGACCTGTTACGCTGCCCTGGGTCACACCTGAAGTTACGCTTGTTTCTGTTGAAGTCACCCCGTTCAAGACGACATACTGCTCCCTGTCTGTTAGAAAACTTTCTATCCAACAGCATATGTCATCGGCTAGACTGTAAGCGCGCACTTTTTGTAGCAAGCGACAGTGCGGAACTGAGTCGAACGCCATTCGAAAGTCGAGAGATATGGCTCCAACCTGGGAGCCGGTATCTAGAGCCTGTCGTGTATCATGCACAAAGAGGGCCAGCTGTATCTCGCATGGCCGCTGTTTCCTAACACCGTGCTGGTTTCTGCGTATGAGCTTCTTAGAGTCTAGATAGGTCATTATGTCTGAACACAAAATATGTTCCATGATTCTACAACAAAGCGATGTCAGTGAAATTGGCCGGTAATTGTGTGCATCCGATTTTCTACCCTTTTTATAGATTGCTATGACGTGGGCCTTCTTCCAGTCCCGTGGAACTTTCCGCCGTTCCATTGATCTCTGATAGATGACGGATAAGAATTGTGCTATATTTGTAGCATAGCCAACATAAAATCTTACAGGGATACCGTCTGGGCGAGATGCCTTCCTGGCGTCTAAGGATCTTAAACTGTTGTACAATCCCAAATACACTGTTGCACTCGCAAATAGTGCGGGCGAAAAACGGCTATCTATATTTCGCCGTATGAGCCCTAATTTCTCGAATCTTATCTTCGTGGTCCTTACGTGAAATGTATGTTGGCAGGAGTAAAATCGCTCTGCGGCCACCTTCAGATGACGGTTCTCTAAATTTTTCCTTTGGTGCTCGCCGAAAAGGCTGTCGCCTTCCCGCTAGTGATCCCCATTTCAGTTCCAGGAGCATCCCCGTAACACTTGGGTGTTGTTCGAACTTACCGGTAACGAATCTAGCAGCCCCCGTCTCAATTTCTTCGATGTCTTGCTTTAATCCGACTTGCTACGGTTCCCAAACACTCGAGCAGTACCTCCAGAACAGGTTACACTAGAGTCTTAAATGCAGCCTCCTTTACATACACCACTGGCCATTAAAATTGCTACACCACGAAGATGACGCGCTACACACGCGAAATTTAACCAACAGGAAGAAGATGCTGTGATATGCAAATCATTAGGCTTTCAGAGGATTCACACAAGGTTGAGGCCGGTGGCGACGCCTACAACGTGCTAACATGAGGAAAGTTTCCAACCGATTTCTCACACACAAACAGCAGTTGACCGGCGTTGCCTGATGAAACGATGTTGTGATGCCTCGTGTAAGGAGGAGAAATGCGTACGATCACGTTTCCGACTTTGATAAAGGTCGGATTGTAGCCTACCGCGATTGCGGTTTATCGTATGGCGACATTGCTGCTCGCGTTGGTCGAGATGCAATGACTGTTAGCAGAATATGGAATCGGTGGGTTCAGGAGGGTAATACGGAACGCCGTGCTGGATCCCAACGGCCTCGTATCACTAGCGGACGAGATGACAGGCATCTTATCCGCATGGCTGTAACGGATCGTGCACCCACGTCTCGATCCCTGAGTCAACAGATGGGAACGTTTGCAAGACAACAACCATCTGCACGAACAGTTCCACGACGTTTGCAGCAGCATGGACTATTAGCTCGGAGACCTTGGCTGCGGTTACCCTTGACGCTGCATCACAGACAGGAGCGCCTGCGATGGTGTACTCAACGACGAACCTGGGTGCGCGAATGGCAAAACGTCATTTTTTCGGATGAATCCACGTTCTGTTTACAGCACCATGATGGTCGCATCCGTGTTTGGCGACATCGCGGTGAACGCACATTGGAAGCGTGTATTCGTCATCGCCATACTGGCGTATCACCTGGCGTGATGGTATGGAGTGCTACTGATTACACGTCTCGGTCACCTCTTGTTCGCATTGACGGCACTTTGAACAGTGGAAGTTACATTTCTGATGTGTTACGACCCGGGGCTCTACCCTTCATTCGATCCCTGCGAAACCCTACATTTGAGCAGGATAATGCACGACCGAATGTTGCAGGTCCTGTACGGGCCTTTCTGGGTACAGAAAATGTTCGACTACTGCCCTGGCCAGCACATCCTCCAGATCTCTCACGAATTGGAAACGTCTGGTCAATAGTGGCTGAGCAACTGGCTCGTCACAATACGCCAGTCGCTACTCTTGATGAACTGTGCTATCGTGTTGAATCTGCATGGGCAGCTGTACCTGTACACAGCATCCAAGCTCTGTTTGACTCAATGCCCAGAAGTATCAAGTCCGTTATTAAGGCCAAACGTTGCGCCCAGATATTTAAACGAATTTGACTCTGTCAAGCGGGACACTACTAATGCAGTATCCGAACATTACGGGTTCAGCTTTCCTACTCATCCGCATTAGCTTACATTTTTTTACCTTTAGAGATAGCTGCCATTCACCACACCAACTAGACATCATCTTCTGTCGTCCTACATTCACGCAACTTCGGCTCCTTACCATACAACACAGCATCGTCAGCAAAGAATCGCATTTTAGACGTCTGTCGAAACGTGGCACGGAAATCTGTTCAAGGCAGCGGTGGCGGTTGCCGACCCTACTTCGGATGGAACTGGTAGTGCCGCATCTCATTATGCTATCCACAAAGTAGGCAACATGTCACAAGAGTTCATGCAATCTCCAGTAGTTCCCACCCGCGTTTGTCTCTCGTCTTGTAAATAAATCGGGTTATATGACAAGAAAGTGTAACACGTCCTTTGGTTAGTCAGATCTTCGTCTTATAATGGGAAAGACGAAATTTAATTCGCAAGGATTCAGTGGGACGGTGTAATATATAAGAAATCAGTAATTTACATGCTGACTGTGGGACAACATTTGAGTCCCAAACATTTCTGAATAGCTTAAAGAAGTAATGTGATGTAATTGTGATGTATTTCCCGTTTATTATGTAGATAATAACGACTGTTAGTCTTCTCTAAATACTGATTTTTATTTTTGTTTTACATCAAACGTAGTTCACTAGTCGTTTTAGGCATCTTCAACGGTCTAAGAAGGGAATGGTTATGATAATACTTATTTTATTAACTACAATGTTTTGTTCTGATTGTTTGGATTTAGCTACGCGGTTTTAGATTACCTTCTTGTTCACAGTAGTTGTTATTGCAGTAAAGATATTCAGCATTTATGTATATCTCTCCTAACTTCTATGTCTGTTCATAGGTTCAAAAATGGTTCAAATGGCTCTGAGCACTATGGGACTTAACATCTGAGGTCATCAGTCCCCTAGAACTTAGAACTACATAAACCTAACTAACCTAAGGACAGCACACACATCCATGCCCGATGCAGGATTCGAACCTGCGACCGTAGCGGTCGCGCAGTTCCGGACTGAAGCGCCTAGAACCGCTCGCTCACAGCGGCCAGCAGCACGTTCTATCATGGGGCAATGTAAATACGACACAACAGAGCCACCCTACGGACAAGTAAAATAAACAAAACGTGCATCATGACTTTCTAATAATCGGGCTCGTCCTCTTTGTTTCCTTCCAGGAAATAAAGAATGTACCCGTATGCAAACAGCACAGTACGAATAAACCTGAACGTATGTCAGTTGTAAATAAGCTGAAAAACAGTAATGCTTGACAAAGCGGTAGACAAGTTTACTTCCATGTCTCCTTATGCTGCTTTCTCCGACCCTAGGTTCCCTACCTCAGATTGTTCAGTGGAGCATTTCTATGTCCCGTCGAATTTTTTGCACGCTCTTACGGAAACATCACGTATGTTTGCAACCCTCCGCAGAGAGGGGTATCCCAATTGTAGTGTCTAACATGGCGGTATGTAACGTAGCTATGTCGTTGTGTCGGAAACAGCTTGCTATAGTAGAGTTTCGAATTCTAAGAGTTCCTCCACACGTGGAGCTTCCTCTCCTTCAGCATGAGATTGCCAGATCACATACGAGTGCTGTGACATGTGCAACAGACCGACGCCTTGGGTTCACTAACATCGATACAGTTCCGACTTGCTCCCACCCAATTTTCATCTGGTTCCAGAACTTAAAGAACACCTTAGAGGTCTTCATTTTAATAGAGACGAAGCGGTGCAAGCACAGGTGAGGTTGGGGCTCCATCAACAAAGTCAAATATTGTATAGTGGCGGTATCAACAAAATGCTCTCTCGTTGGGAGAAATGTATTGGTCGCCATGGTGACTATGTTGAGAAATAGGTATGTAGACACGAAAGAGATGTAGAATGTTAATAACGTTTGCTTTATTTAAAAAGCATAAAGAGTTTTTTTTTAAATACGGAGGCATTACTTTTCAGCACCCCTTCATAGATGTTTAGTTGATTTGTGGGAGGGGCCGAAACAGTGAGGTCACCAGTCCCATCGGAATGGGGAAGGATGGGGATGGAATTCAAACATGTTCAAATGTGTGTGAAATCTTATGGGACTTAACTGCTAAGGTCATAAGTCCCTGAGCTTACACACTACTTAACCTAAATTATCCTAAAGACAAACACACACACACCCATACCCGAGGGAGGACTCGAACCTCCGCCGGGACCAGCCGCACAGTCCATGACTGCAGTGGCTGAGACCGCTCGGCTAATCCCGCGCGGCGTAAACAATTCGTGTCAATATTTTGCAACTATGACGTACTAAACTGATGCTACGGTAATATTCATACCTGTCAGTACATGACGTTTTTGCAATTCAAATAACTATATTCTTCTCGAACTCTGACGGTATTTGGTCTGGGGAGCCATTAATTCTGAGAGAGTGCCGTCTACTTGTTAATTATTAATGTTGAACGACTCAGTTAACGGCGTTACCGTCTTTAAAAGTCCGTGGCAGATACCATCCAACCAGTAAGAAATAAATTGCGAAAATAGCTTGCTTATGTTATTAGCTGGCACGCCTAAACTGTTGTTGAACAGTAAGAGACAACGCTCACCATCTGTGACAAAGTATTTTTACAAGGGGAGACAGTACTGCCATCTGAATGTGCCGGGTGTCCCAAGAAAAAACACTGACAACGCTTAGTATGTTGTGCGGGAAGGCAAACTGATCGGTTTTCAAGGAGAAACCCATATCCGGAGAGCGTCGAAGTCGGAGAACGAGTGGCTGTGACTGTTTTCTACGGTTCGTTTTGGTATTGAATACAGAAAGTATGCAAACGTTTATCCATATTCCGCCGGCCGGAGTGGCCATGCGGTTCTAGGCGCTACAGTCTGGAACCGCGAGACCGCTACGGTCGGAGGTTCGAATCCTGCCTCGGGCATGAATGTGTCTGACGTCCTTAGGTCAGTTAGGTTTAAGTAGTTCTAAGTTCTAGGGGACTGATGACCTCAGAAGTTGAGTCCCATAGTGCTCAGAGCCATTTTAACCATATTCCGAGGTATTTACGCCCTTCACAATCGGTGGTGGCACTAACAAATTTCTCCACTATATTATCATCTTTTTACATTCTTCTTAAAACAACAAAATTTTATTTATATTTTAACGTCAAATTTTTGCTGTTAAAAAAAGTATTATTATTTGTGAAATTTTGTAGATAAAAATAAAACGAAAACTACAAAAAGAGATGACCAACGAAAACTGCAGCATGTATGACCGCGCGGCGGGGATGGAATTCGGCCGTGTTCTGTCCGAGGAATCATCCCCGCAATTGCTTCAGGCGATTTAGGGAAAACACGGAAAACCTAAATAAGGAGACCGGACGCGGGTTTGAACCGTCGTCCTCCCAATTGCGACTTCAGTTTGTCAATCACTGTGGCACCTCTCTCGGTAATGGTGACGTCACAACGCGGTACGGGAGATTCGATAAAGCAAAACTTTGTGTTTAAATTAGTCTCGTCGCAACAAACTATACAAAACTTCGTGTTTAGATTAGTCACGTCGCAGCAAACCGTAACTCAATAATGGTTCAAATGACTCTAAACATTATGGCACTTAACATCTTTTCTCTGCCTCGTGATGACTTGGTGTTGTGTGATGTCCTTAGGTCAGTTAGGTTTAAGTAGTTCTAAGTTCTAGGGGACTGATGACCATTGACGTTAAGTCCCATAGTGCTCAGAGCCATTTGAACCAACCACCTTAACATCTGAGGTTATCAGTCCCCTAGACTTGGAACTACTTAAACCTAACTGTTGTGTACATAGTTCCGCGTAGTCAGCGCGTACACAACTTTCCCACTAGAGCGCGCCCCGCTAAGCACAACAGCGCAGGCGCAGCGCTCGTCCGTCTCCACTCTACGAGATGGCGCTGCCATAGAGACGGACCAAATTCTGCTTCCGTCGATCCGCGTATTAATATGTAACGCAGACAATGAGATTGCTGCTAACGTAAAACCTTTTCTCCTCGCGGATCACACTCGCGCAGTGATACATGAATGCGCGAGGTATTATAACGAGTGTACAGACCTCCGATTAGTCAGTCTGCATTAGTCTTCATTAGTCTGTACCAGTCTGCATTAGTCTGTACCAGTCTGTACGAGTTCTACATTTGTCTGTTCCAATCTATAGCCAAGTTTCAGTCTGCACCTAATAAGATTACCATATTCTTGTACATAGCCATGAGGATAAATGTATAGATACTTTTGTCAAGTATCAGAGATATATGTGAGAATAAGATTAACGTACCAATACCAAAGGAACTTCAGACTGTCAATTACAAATAGCATCCAGAACCAAGCTAAGTAATTTTTATGCTTGTAATTATTTTAATAAATGTGTGTGAAAATTAATCAAGTTCTGTTTAAAGTTGGTCACAGTCAATCTGCTACTCCAAGTGTGCAAGTGGCATTTCTGTCGTCTGACCTAATGGCAGAAGATAAACACGCCACGATAAGACCACGAGACATATTGCTGACACTCGCCTACTTCGTTAGAGCGACAAGTCGAATAATCAAGTTGTCTTGTGACAGCCAGAGCGAGAGCACCAGCAGCAGCGAGTACTGTTTGTATAAAGCGTTTATTTTGCATTTTGTTTACGACCATCCACTAAGGAAGGGATTCTATTTGTGTTTATCTGCTCTGCATAGTAACTAACAGTTCTTGATAAAACTTTACGTAGTTTTCGTGTTAGATTTCTTAGTGTTTTCTTGATCGTTTAGAACAGAAAGCGCCCTAAAACCGTCTTTTGTTTGTTTCGCGGCCGTTAGCCACTAGTCACTTGAATCAGCAGTTGTCTTGTCAGAGCGAGAGCACCAGCAGCAGCGAGTACTGTTTGTATAAAGCGTTTTTGTACTTATTTGCTGCGCTTAGCTTTTAAATAGTTTTTCTGGGAAAACCTAGCGTAGTTTTCGCGTCTCGTATTTCAGTGAGTGTTTCTTGATTATCAGAGTAGCTCATCAGAAGATTATCTTGGGAATTTGTCACCGTATAGAGTAGGGTAAACATAGTCATGTGTAGGGACTGTGGTTGTTGTGAGCGGACGCAAGGAGAATTGGCCACTCTTCGGGGGCAGGTGGAGGCTTTGTCTGTTAGGCTCATCGAGCTCGAGGCGCAGGCGTCGGCTCGTAGTGGCGTTGGGGCAACTGTGGTGAGACCTATGCCTACTTCGGTGGCCTTGGAATCACATGGAACCCCTGATGTCGCTGCGTCTTCCGGCAGTGAGCATCTTACCGGTCAGCCATCACTCCAGGGTGAATGGCGGACAGTGGTGGGCTCGCGCGTGCCTGGCCGAAAGGCAAAGGTGGGATCTGGCCGCGTGGCAGCTGCCTTACCCCTTTCCAACAGGTACGGGGTACTTCCTAGTGGTGATGACATCGTTTCCGAGCCACCACAGGATGCCTCGCCTGTTGGGCCAGTGGCCGATTCTCCGGCAAGGTCCCGACAGTCACAGAGGGCGGGCCTATTAGTTATAGGGAGCTCCAACGTTAGGCGGGTTATGGAGCCCCTTAGGAAAATAGCGGGTAGGTCGGGGAAGAATGCCAGTGTGCACTCGGTGTGCTTGCCGGGGGTTCTCGTCCGTAATGTGGAGGAGGCCCTTCCGGCAGCTATTGAACGCACTGGGTGTGACCGGCTGCAGATAGTAGCACATGTCGGAACGAATGACGCCTGCCGCTTGGGTTCTGAGGCCATCCTTGGTTCCTTCCGGCGGCTGGCTGATTTGGTGAAGACAACCAGCATCGCACGCGGAGTGCAAGCTGAGCTTAATATCTGCAGCATAGTGCCCAGAGTCGATCGCGGTCCTCTGGTTTGGAGCCGTGTGGAGGGTCTAAACCAGAGGCTCAGACGACTCTGCGACTATAATGGTTGCAAATTCATCGACCTCCGTTATTGGGTGGAGAACTGTAGGGCCCCCCTAGACAGGTCAGGCGTGCACTACACACCGGAAGCAGCTACTAGGGTAGCAGAGTACGTGTGGCGTGCACACGGGGGTTTTTTAGGTTAGAGGAACCCCCCCTTGGGCGAAACGATAAAATACCTGACGGCTTACCAGAGAGGACATTATCATCGTTGATAAAGAACGTCCGTCCTCAGAGACCAAAAACAGGAAAAGTTAACGTAATATTGGTAAACTGCAGGAGTATCCAGGGCAAGGTTCCTGAATTAGTATCTCTTATTGAAGGAAATAGTGCGCATATAGTATTAGGAACGGAAAGTTGGTTAAAACCGGAAGTGAACAGTAACGAAATCCTAGACACAGAATGGAATATATACCGCAAGGATAGGATAAACGCCAATGGTGGAGGAGTATTTACAGCAGTAAAGAATTCAATAATATCCAGTGGAGTTATTAGCGAATGCGAATGTGAAATAATCTGGGTTAAGTTAAGTATCAAAGGTGGGTCAGATATGATAGTCGGATGCTTCTATAGACCACCTGCATCAGCAACCGTAGTAGTTGAGCGCCTCAGAGAGAACCTGCAGAACGTCGTGAAGAAGTTTCGTGATCATACTATTGTAATAGGGGGAGACTTCAATCTACCAGGTATAGAATGGGATAGTCACACAATCAGAACTGGAGCCAGGGACAGAGACTCTTGTGACATTATCCTGACTGCCTTGTCCGAGAATTACTTCGAGCAGATAGTTAGAGAACCAACTCGTGAAGCTAACGTTTTAGACCTCATAGCAACAAATAGACCGGAACTTTTCGACTCCGTGAATGTAGAAGAGGGTATCAGTGATCATAAGTCAGTGGTTGCATCAATGACTACAAGTGTAATAAGAAATGCCAAGAAAGGAAGGAAAATATATTTGCTTAACAAGAGTGATAGGGCACAAATCGCAGAATATCTGAGTGACCACCATCAAACGTTCATTTCTGAGGAAGAGGATGTGGAACAAAAATGGAAAAAATTCAGAAACATCGTCCAGTACGCCTTAGATAAGTTCGTACCGACTAAGGTCCAAAGCGAGGGGAAATATCCACCGTGGTATAACAATCATGTACGAAAGGTACTACGGAAACAAAGAAAGCTTCATCATAGGTTTAAGAGTAGTCGAATCATAGCTGATAAGGAAAAGCTGAACGAAGCGAAAAAGAGCGTAAAGAGAGCAATGAGAGAAGCATTCAACGAATTCGAACATAAAACATTGGCAAACAATCTAAACAAGAACCCTAAAAAGTTTTGGTCATATGTAAAATCGGTAAGCGGATCTAAATCCCCTATTCAGTCACTCGTTGACCACGATGGCACCGAAACAGAGGACGACCGAAGAAAGGCAGAAATACTGAATTCAGTGTTCCGAAATGTTTCACCGCGGAAAATCGTAACACGGTCCCTGACTTCAGCCGTCGCACGGACGCCAAAATGGAAAATATTGAAATAAACGATATCGGAATTGAAAAACAACTGCTATCACTTAGTAGCGGAAAAGCATCCGGACCAGACGAGATACCCTTAAGATTCTACAGTGATTATGCTAAAGAACTTGCCCCCTTTCTATCAGCAATTTATCGTAGATCGCTGGAAGAACGTAAAGTACCTAGCGACCGGAATAAAGCGCAGGTCGTTCCCATTTTCAAGAAGGGTCATAAATCAGATGCGAATAATTATAGGCCTATTTCGCTTACGTCAATCTGTTGTAGAATAATGGAACATGTTTTGTGTTCTCGTATTATGATGTTCTTAGATAATACAAATCTCCTTCATCATAACCAACATGGATTCCGCAAACAGAGATCATGTGAAACTCAGCTCGCCCTATTTGCCCAAGAAATTCACAGTGCCGTAGACACTGGCGAGCAGATTGATGCCGTATTCCTGGACTTCAGGAAGGCATTTGATACG
Organism: Schistocerca piceifrons; assembly: GCF_021461385.2. NCBI lineage: Eukaryota > Metazoa > Arthropoda > Insecta > Orthoptera > Acrididae > Schistocerca > Schistocerca piceifrons. The sequence continues at coordinate 81,901,898 of NC_060142.1, read as the reverse complement.
GTTCCGCACTTACGTTTAGTGAAAAAAATACGAGCTTACGGAATATCGGACCAGGTTTGTGATTGGATTCAGGATTTCCTAGAAGAAAGAACACAACATGTCATTCTTAACGGTTCAAAATCTGCAGATGTAGAGGTAATTTCGGGAGTACCGCAGGGAAGCGTGATAGGACCTTTATTGTTTACAATATACATAAATGACTTAGTTGACAACATCGGTAGCTCCGTGAGGCTATTTGCAGATGACACGGTTGTCTACAAGAAAGTAGCAACATCAGAAGACTCGTACGTACTCCAGGAGGACCTGCAGAGGATTAATGCATGGTGCGACAGCTGGCAGCTTTCCCTAAACGTAGATAAATGTAATATAATGCGCATACATAGGGGCAGAAATCCATTCCAGTACGATTATGCCATAGGTGGTAAATCATTGGAAGCGGTAACGACCGTAAAATACTTAGGAGTTACTATCCGGAGCGATCTGAAGTGGAATGATCACATAAAACAAATAGTGGGAAAAGCAGGCGCCAGGTTGAGATTCATAGGAAGAATTCTAAGAAAATGTGACTCATCGACGAAAGAAGTAGCTTACAAAACGCTTGTTCGTCCGATTCTTGAGTATTGCTCATCAGTATGGGACCCTTACCAGGTTGGATTAATAGAAGAGATAGACATGATCCAGCGAAAAGCAGCGCGATTCGTCATGGGGACATTTAGTCAGCGCGAGAGCGTTACGGAGATGCTGAACAAGCTCCAGTGGCGGACACTTCAAGAAAGGCGTTACGCAATACGGAGAGGTTTATTATCGAAATTACGAGAGAGTACATTCCGGGAAGAGATGGGCAACATATTACTACCGCCCACATATATCTCGCGTAATGATCACAACGAAAAGATCCGAGAAATTAGAGCAAATACGGAGACTTACAAGCAGTCGTTCTTCCCACGCACAATTCGTGAATGGAACAGGGAAGGGGGGATCAGATAGTGGTACAATAAGTACCCTCCGCCACACACCGTAAGGTGGCTCGCGGAGTATAGATGTAGATGTAGATGTAGAATCTGATGGTGTGTGTACTGAAGGTCTTACAGTACGCACACCACACTAACTAACCTAAGGACATCACACACATCCATGCCCGAGGGAGGATTCGAACCTGCGACCATAGCAGCAGCGCGGTTCTGGACTGAAGCGCCTAGAACCGCTCTTCACAGCGGCCGGCTAAACCATAACTATGATATAGGACAATGTATTATAAAATTAACTCTTCTCGCCCTTCATACTGCCCAGTTATCAGCGTTCTTTGTGTCGCAGTTGGTGTATCATGCTGCTAGATGGTTTCACGTGTATGACGTCAGCTGTCCGGGGACAACATTTCAGATACTGCGGCAGCACATGAGTAACTGGCGTGTAGCCGCGGCAGCCGACAAGTCTTTCCTCGACGTCGGGGCGGCCAGATTACGACAACGCGACCGCAGCGCCACGCCGTGCCGCTTCATTAAGAAGAGCGCTCACTTTACTTTACTTCACTCATGTCCCCGACTCGCTTTCCCCACCGCCGTTCGGCTCCCGCCGTATAACGGCAAGGAGTCACGCACACCGCATTACTGCCGCGTGTTTCTCTCATTCCGGCTCAGCCATTGGCACACGAATGGCTGCTTAACTGAATATTACGAAACTTGTAATCTGGCATTAAGGCGAATTAAACGGCTGTTAATGCGGAAAGTAATCAGTGTAGATTCGAAACAGAGTGCCAGCTAATTTGCACCATTGCCACAGGTAAGAGAGGTACAATTCTTCTTTGGAAATATTTTAGGGCTGCAAAATCAATAGTTTTATGCCAAAGTCTTTCCATTTTCTGTTTCTATTTGACACTAGTAATACTGACATGCAACATAGTGTATACAGGGTGCTTCTGTAACGCCGGACGATGTAGCCGAACGGTTCTAGGTGCTTCAGTCTACAACCGCGCGACCGCTACGGTCGCAGGTCCGAATCCTGCCTCGGGCATGGTTGTGTGTGCTGTCCTTAACGTTAGTTAGGTTTAAGTTGTTCTAAGTTCTAGGGGACTGATGACCTCTGATGTTAAGTCCATAGTGCTCAGAGCCATTTAAACCATTTGTTTCTGCAACAGCGTGCAAAAATGTAACAGGACATATAGAGTGCTCCACGGAACAATATAAGGTAGGGAACCTGATTCAAAAAATGTTCAAATGTGTGTTAAATCTTATGGGACTTAACTGTTAAGGTAATCAGTCCCTAAGCTTACACACTACTTAAACCTAAATTATCCTAAGGACAAACACACACACACATGCCCGAAGGAGGACTCGAACCTCCGCCGGGACCAGCCGCACAGGGAACCTGGTGTTGGAGAAGCCACGTTAAGCAGATATGGAAGTAAACTTGTCTGCCGCTTTGTCTTGCATTGCTGTTTTCCACCGTATTTTAACTAACATTTGTACAAGCTTACACGAACTTTGCTGTTTATTTACACGTACATTCAAGGCTGGCATTGTAGGCGACAATCTCACTAGGCCACATCTTCTACCCACCCGTGTGAATGGCGACCTGTACGTGAGTTGTTGGAGAACGGACCCTTGGCTGTTCCTGAGAGGATGTGGATACAACATGACGGTACACCGCCTCACTTCAGTGTGGATATGCGCAACCATTCCAATACCTTATTTCCTGGCCGCTGCGTTGGAAGGGGCGGTCCTATTCCATAGCCTGCGAGTTCGCCTGACCTGAATCCCCTCGGCCGGCCGAAGTGGCCGCGCGGTTCTGGCGCTGCAGTCTGGAACCGCGAGACCGCTACGGTCGCAGGTTCGAATCCTGCCTCGGGCATGGATGTGTGTGATGTCCTTAGGTTAGTTCGGTTTAACTAGTTCTAAGTTCTAGGGGACTAATGACCTCAGCAGTTGAGTCCCATAGTGCTCAGAGCCATTTTTTTGAATCTTCGATTATTTCCTATGGGGATATCTACAGTCACTTGGATATCAGACCCCAGTGGATACGGACGTGGAATTTGTGGTGTCACCGCCGCGGTCCGTTACTATACGTCGGACCCGCGTGTCGCCACTATCAGTGATTGCAGACCGAGCGCCGCCACACGGCTGGTCTAGTCTAGAGAGACTCCCTAACACTCGCCCCAGTTGTACAGCCGACTTTGCTAGCGATGGTTCACTGACTACATACGCTCTCACTTGCAGAGACGACAGTTTAGCATAGCCTTCAGCTACGTGATTTGCTACGACCTAGCAAGGCGCCATATTCAGTCACTACGAATGTATTCTGAACAGATAATATTGTGAATCATGTACCGTCAAGAGCGACGTTAATCATTAATGGATTAAAGTTAAGTATCAAACTAATTACGTCCGCTTTCTGAATTGCAATTCCTTGTCATGTTGCAGACCTCACGCCAGTATAGTTCTTCCCTCCTCACGCCAGCCTGCGTGAGCTAAAACGCGTGCATTTCGGTCTCCACCAGTTAACTTGGTGTTGGCTCTTCTGCCAACACAACAGAATTAGTGCCAGAGTTGTAGCCGCCTGTGATGTGAAGCGAAACACATCAGGGATATTTGTCAAGGTGCGTCAGAATCTTGTCCGCCGGTGTCATGCTTTCAATGTGGTTTATTGCCGTCAGTTTCAACACATTTTGTAAGATACAGTACGAATGGTACGTTCATTATATCAGTGATGGTATCTGCCGTTAACTGCAACAAATTTAAAAAAAAGTACACAGTAATGTGATTTTATTCCTGTTATTTCCTTAACCTGGTGTCTGCGAAGCCAGGTACCCGACCTCAAATGGTTCACTGGAGCATTCCCTATGCCCTGTTAAACTTTTGCACGCCCTTACGGAAAGACCCTGTATACCCGCATCAGCTACGTTGCATGTGCCCTGCAGGAACGCCCTCAAACGGAAACTCTTTATCATCCTTTATATTACAGATGGAGCGGATACATTCCCAGATGTCGCTGTCACCGCACCTCGATCGGTAGGAGAAACACAACCTCTGTGACGTGGAAGAACATGCAGCTACTCATTCTGGGCTCAACGATGAGTTTTACTGTGGCCTGCTTTTGAGCGCGAACCAGCGCGGCACTTGTTAACGTGGAGTCCTCAGAAGTGGTCGACTGCCAACACTCTGCCGGAGGAGGCAATCGAAAGAATCTGTGGTCGTGTGTCGAAAGGACTACTTCGGAAGTAGGGAAAGTCAGCCAACACTGAAGCATACAGCTGAAGTTTTATTCGAAAAAAAAGGACGGTTAGGGTTGAACGCCTTGTCGACATGTAAGTATTTTCGAATCCAATGGCACAATTTTGTTACTATAATTCAGTTGAACGGAATGGACAGTGAAACTTCCTGGCAGATTAAAACTTTACAGAAAGTTTGGAAGGTAGGAGACGTGGTACTGGCAGAAGTAAAGCTGTGAGGACGGGGCGTGAGTCGTGCTTGGGTAGCTCAGTTGGTAGGGCACTTGCCCGAGAAAGGCAAAGGTTCCGAGTTCGAGTCTCGGTCCGGCACACAGTTTTAATCTGCCAGGAAGTTTCATATCAGCGCACACTCCGCTGCAGAGTGAAAATCTCATTCTGGGAATGGACAGTGTCTTGAAAGGAGGACATAAGATGAACATCAACAAAAGCAAAACGAGGATAATGGAATGTAGTCCAATTAAGTCGGGTGATGCTGAGAGAATTAGATTAGGAAATGAGACACTTAAAGTGGTAAAGGAGTTTTGCTATTTGGGGAGCAAAATAACTGATGATGGTCGAAGTAGAGAGGATATAAAATGTAGACTGGCAATGGCAAGGAAAGCGTTTCTGAAGAAGAGAAATCTGTTAACATCGAGTATAGATTTAAGTGTCAGAAAGTCGTTTCTGAAAGTATTTGTGTGGAGTGTAGCCATGTATGGAAGTGAAACATGGACGATAAATAGTTTGGACAAGAAGAGAAAAGAAGCTTTCGAAATGTGGTGCTACAGAAGAATGCTGAAGATTAGATGGGTAGATCACACAACTAATGAGGAAGTATTGAATAAAATTGGGAGAAGAGGAGTTTGTGGCACAACTTGACAAGAAGAAGGGACCGGTTGGTAGGACATGTTCTGAGGCATCAAGGGATCACAAATTTAGCATTGGAGGGCAGCGTGGAGGGTACAAATCGTAGAGGGAGACCAAGAGATGAATGCACGAAGCAGATTCAGAAGGATGCAGGCTGCAGTAAGTACTGGGAGATGAAGGAGCTTGCACAGGATAGGGTAGCATGGAGAGCTGCATCAAACCAGTCTCAGGACTGAAGACCACAACAACAACAATTTAATAATACCTTTCGTCAAATAATGTATCACTATATTGTACTCGATGAAATTCACCCAGCCGATCAGTCAATAATGCTAACTGTGACACAATCCATCACCGATATGGAGAGTAGTAATGCTGAATGAAGTGAGGAACCACGAGGTACCTTTCAATGAAGACTGCAGGTTAGAGTGCTGTCATGATCACCTGTTGTGTGGCTCCTTCTAGTTTCGACGATAATTGCTTCTCTCCTTGTCGATGATGGACCATTAGTGTTGTTCACTTACAACAGACTCCTCTTTTAATAGTTAAAAGCATGCAGTACTCTGTACCAGTAAAATCCTGAAACAGTATTATTTCTTGTTAAAATAGACGTGGGTCAAATTTGAGCTCAATTTCATGGCGACTTGACAGAAAAACTTAAGATTTCACATTCATTTCTACCGAATTCTGAAATAAGTGGCAGGTCGTAGCCACACATTCGAAAATACGTTGAACAGCCAAAACATTATGACCACTATCCATCGCGACTTTGGATGCCGCCTGGTGGCGTTGAGGACAAGTGACGTGGTAACAAAAGTTTGTAACTGAAGCAGACACGGATGGGGATCACCCTAGCGAAGATATGGGCTGCAAACAGGGAAATCCACTGAGATCCGCGATTTTGACAAAGAGCGGATTATTATTACGCAGAGCCTGTGAACGAGTATCTCGAAAAAGGCAAATCTGGTCGAATGTTCACGTGCTACTGTCGTGAGGATCTACGGAAAGAGGTAGAAAGGCAGGGAAACCACCACTCGGCGCTGAATGGTTGGACGTCCACTACTCTTCACAGAACGTGGTGTTCGGAGGCTCGTCTGCTCTGTGAAGTTGGATAAATGGTGATTTTTTGGCACCTCTGCCGTAAGACGATAATGCTGGTGCACGCACAACTGTTTTGGAGCACACCGTTCATCGTACATTGTCGAACATGGAGTTCCGCAACAGACCACATCTTCGTGTCCACATTTTGACCCGACGACATCGTCAGTTACGATTGCAGTGGGCTCGGGACCATCAGGATTGGACCATTGATCAATGAAAACGTGTCGGCTCTTCGGGTGAATCACATTTTTGCTACAATAGGTCAAAGGTCGCCTCCACAAACGCCGTCATCGAGGTGAACGGCGGCTCGACATGTACAGCGCGTCACGAACGAAGGCTGTGGGGAAGACAGTATTACGCTATATGAGACATTCTCCTGCGCTTGCATGGAACCTGTGGTAGTAATCGAAGACACATTCACAGTTGCGAACCACCTGCATCATTTCATGCTTGATGTTTTCCCCGACGACGATGTCATCTTTCAACAGTATTAATTGTCGTGTCTCGGAGCCAGAATCGTGCTACAGTGGTTTGACGAGCATTATAGTGAACTCACGTTGATGTCTTGGCGACCAAATTCGCCTGATGTAAATTATGTTGAAATCATCTGGGTCGCTGTCGAGTGCATCTCCGCGTAGATATTATCAGCGGCCCGTTATTTACGCGAATTACATGACCTGTGCGTATACATCTAATGCCACATACCTGCACAAACCTACCAACAAAATTCTGGATCCCTGATACGCAGAATCAGTGACGTATTTCAATCAAAAGACGGACAAACAAGCTATTAAGCAGGTGGTCGCAATGTTTGGCTGATCAGTGTATCTCACAAATGGACGGCTCGTCTGCGGATCCATGTTTAGTGACACGTTTTTGCTTCAGTTATCTGCCGCATACCTTCACCCATGTCAAGTTTTCGATACTAATTATATTACACCCCATATATTTACATTGTGTCAACAACGCCGATGTCAGTGCTAACAAATCCCACCCAGCCTGTGGCTGGCTAGCGGTAGAGTTATGTCAGACAAGAAATCTATCTATCTATCTATCTATCTATCGCTTGAGCCTCGTCCCGCAGTGACGCAGGGTCAGCCGTCGTAAATCGGATTTGGCATGTTAATGTTTAAGGGGTGGCCGGATGCCCTTCCTGCTGCTTTGCACCCCAACTGTCTGCGTCGAGTGTTATCCATGAAATAGTGCGAAAGTGTTCAGATGTCTGCGAGCCGTGTAACTGAGGCGGAACATGGGGACCAGCTGGGTATTCACCTAGCGGGATGTGGAAAACCGCCTAAAAACCACATCCAGGCTGGCCAGCACATCCGCCTTCGTCGTTAATCCGCCGGTCGGATTCGATCAGGGGCCGGCGCGCCTACCCGAGTCCAGGAAGCAGCGCGTTAGCGCTCTCTGCTACCCTGGCGGCTTTATGTCAGACAAGTAATACACGCCACTAACTCTACAGTCAGCGGAGGAGGTCGTTGTTTCTCACACATAGCTGCTGCGTCATGATATCGGACAGGCAGCTGATTTAGGGGAGAGTTGCCTGAACTGTAGCATTTCTGAGACTTATTTATTGTATCCAAAACAATAAGTTGCAAAATTATTTGAACAATGCCATCCTTAAGTGGAGGATATTGTTCTTGGTATCTGATTTACTAACTGGTAATTCTGAGAAACATAAACACTACACTTAATTTTCTAAACATCTGCATGTGCTACAAATTAGTAATCTGGTTTCCTAATTTGTAATAGCGGGTGCTTAAATTGTGCTATTCTATAAACTATGTTCCTGAGCATACAGAAATGTACTATTTTAAGTTCAAGGACAAATTCCATATTTTAGTTTTATATCACTATTTGCAGGCACTGAAGTATAAATTTCTGCCTCCTCTCTCCAACCCTGCACATTTCGCATCAATCCACATTTTGCATTTCATATATCCGATCATTTCTTCCCTTCGATCTTCGTCGCACAACTCGCTACACCATCCCTCTGTTTTACGACTGGGTTTCTGTCACGACTTCCCCGCAGTCTCCAAATCTCTTCCTTTTGACATGTGTATCTTTAGTTTTAGATTTATTTATTCACTTAGCGTTTTTTTTTAACCATGGACTGTTCGTCAGCTTACATGCTTCTTGGCTAGGCCCTGGTGGTTTGTTTGAAGATTTTATCATTTCCCTCGCATTCATCCTACTTTTTGCCTGTCATGGCTTCCTCTGCAATAAAATTATGGGGCAGTCTGTTTCCTTCTGTAACGCCGAAAGCAAGTCTTCTTACGTTCGACGTGCTTAAACGGAACACAATCTCCTCAAATGTAGGAATATGGTCTTCCAAATCGTTTTCAACTTCTTTGGAAAATACTGTACTGCGGACAAAAAAATATTTTCAGTTCGCACGTTAACTTTCGGATTAGGGACACTTTATATGCGTGCACATTCATTTCATCCATGGTCCCCATTAGATAGACTGTTCCAGCTAAATATAGTTCATGTGTGCTCTACTTTCCGTAACGCTTTTCTGTTTCAATACTGTAATACAAAGTAATTATTAATTAATAACTCATCATATAGAGCACATTAGAAAATTCAGGACATCATTTCTAAACATTATGTTCCACTAATAACGCTATACGCGTTTTCAAAGCTCACTGTACGTGCGAGTTTCTCGAACTGTACCGATACAATGTCGAATACTTACAGCGGCACATTGTAGGCAACGTCAACATTTTCTCTTTATTAATTTCCTACAAACAAACCACAACGAATACAGATTAACGACTGTCTGAAAACTAAGATTATTTTATATACGTTCACCCATAAACATTATGCTGTTGCTTACCTTATAACAGTAATTATCTTCGGCAAGTGCACAAAAAGTTAGATGACAACTACAACAAATCAACGCTGTCTTCATACAAACTGTTCATCGACACACAGAGCTCATAGCTGACATTACGGCTCCAAGAAGCACGTAGTTTGCGCTGATCTCACTAAATGTCAGTTAGTACAAGACGTACGAATTTTACAGCAGATGGTACAAATTAAGAGACGGTACAGCACAGGCAATTCCCCCCCCCCCCCCCCCCCCCCCCCCCACATCCTCTTAGCTACGCAAGCACGCCAAGTGCGTGGTAGACACACGCTCAGTGGGAAATGTCTCCCCCTAGAGGAGAGTGGCCAACCGGACGATACGGCGGCCATTTTTCTGCCAACTTTTGAATGGCCAGTAGTGGAGTACACACTCACCGAATCAGAAGCATAAGACAATATGGCGAAATCATTCGTTAAACGCCTTTGTTTATAAGAATAATGTGTTATAATAATTTTCACACAGCCAATTTACAGGTCTGTTTTCAAATTTAACTATGTATATTGCAAGTTGTTTTATATGTAGTAAAAAGCAAAAACGACTTAGTTCGCATAGATAAGAGTACTTGGTTGGTTTCCTCAAGGCTCCTGTTTGATTTATGTCAGCCCTGTTGACTGCTACTGCCCACTGCTTTCGTCTTTCTTCATTGCGTGCAAATGCTAACATGCGAAATCCACCTTCGCCTCTATTGGAGCAACCAAATGGAGCACAACCTGGCATCATTTACGAACGTCTGCAGAACGAATTACAGATGTCAAAAACAATACTGTACAATTACTAACGTGTCTACTTCAAACATGTAGGCCTACCGACTTCATCACAAAACGCTTCATTATTTCAACTCGTATTTAAGATCGCAAACGCTAATTACGTACTAAAAACGATATACAACTAAATCGAACATGCATGAACAACGCATAATAAGTCTCTCAACAATTCAAATACCTTTTAATCGTTTCCAAAAGGCCTCTGAACTTCAATTCAACTCAAAAGCACGGAAAACATATGAAGTGCGTGAGACGTAAGGCGCCATTTTTCTGCCAAAGGTAATCAACCAATAACGGGCAACTTCATCTATGGCCACTCTCTCTGTATACAGGCTCTCTATCTCCTCCTCGACTACAGCGCTAGCGAGCAGCACCAAACACTGGTGGCTGAACAGTGCGACTAACCCTCAAAGCCAGTGTTAACTGTTGCGCTGCACCCAGCGTCGCCATCGCCGGGAGCTTTTCTCGGGAACCTCGTAACAGCGCGGCTGTTAACCGGGAAAATATCTCGTTCACGTGACTGCCAGCGAGCAACACGAGCACGTAACGCCCAGCGCACGGCGTAGGAGGCTATTTCCTGCGGCAAGCCAACCTGTAAAGGTCATCTGAAAATATTCTCAGGTCGGCAACACAGAGGTTCGGGTAACACAACAGTGGAATATATCAGAGATCAGAAATGAGCGCTGTTTATTCGCTTTGAAGTCGCCAAAGAGTCCTGTGACGTCAGCTCCGAACTCATCGTCTCTGTGTGTCCTTAGATTCAACTCGTGAGTCTTCATCGCGGCCCACTCGTCACCAGAGTCTGTTCTCGGGAACAACTGGACTCGGCTAGCTCAGAAACGAGAGCCAGTACACAAATTCGCAATATTTTTCAAAAATATCGGGAGCCCGATGTATCGATAATTAAAATTATAGCATAACTGTCCCTTGGTTTGTCGATAAAACGTATCGATACAGGGACGAAATCATATCGACCTACTGACCTACAAAAATGTCGGCTGCACGTTGTAAATATACTGCCGGTTTTAGAACTGTATATTTAAGTACTGATTCATTATTAGATATTCCGTATGTCAACAAGCTAGCAACCTGCTTATCCCCCGTAAAGCAAGAATTGAAAGGAAAATGATGCTTGGCGATAACACTTTGCTAACTATGGTAATTGCGTGTAAGCGGCGCAATACAAGGTGTCCGATGGGTCCGTCATTCGGTTTTGTCACATATCGGATTTGTCCCGAACACTTCATTTCGACTTTCGTGTTTCTTTATTTTTCCCCCTGCAAACGCCAGCGGCCTACGAGCCGCAGTGTCAAAACTGTCTGTTGAACTCAAACGCCGCAGTTTCTGTTGGTAGCGCCGAGCGCCGATTACGTCAGCATTTCCCCTCACACCTCTCCGCAAACCGCGAAGAACATTCTTATCATTTCGATTTTTCTTCATCATTTTCAAAAAATGGCACTGACACCAAGGGACTTAACTGCTGAGGTCATCAGTCCCCCACAACTTAGAACTACTTAAACCTAACTAACCTAAGGACATCACACACATCCATGCCCGAGGCAGGATTCGAACCTGCGACCGTAGCGGTCGCGCGGTTCCAGACTGTAGCGCCTAGAACCGCTCGGCCACCCCGGACGGCCATCATTTTCAGAAACTGTTTTTGAAGAATGCCGATGTGAAGAAATAGGACACTAGTTGTGTTAAAATTGTTTTTTAACTGAATTGGTGTGCTAGAAGTCTTGCTATTCCATTCACACCGCCACTCTCCAATGCAATTGGATTTCTTCTTTGTGCCACCTATACTTGCTTCACACGGTCAAAGAGAAAGACTGGACGTGTTGAAAGCTCAAAAAGCAGTAAGACTCCTTCACACTGTGAAACTAAAATTATGTTCTATTACAGCTTCAAATAACAAGTTGAAATGTTTACCAAAAATTGCGGAAAAATATATAAAATAAAAAGATCGGCTTTCAATACCAAAATTTAGATAGCGATGTATCGATAAATCAGCGGAAGACTAATTGCTTTCTTATATCGACATTTTATGGACGATATCGGTACATCGATATTTTATAGACGGCCCTATTTCCCAAGTATAGCCGCGGGCTCGTGGCATTCACGCTACATAAGTTGCCGTTTTACGAGAAATTTCCACCATCAACCTACAAATTACTAGTTATTTATTTCATACACTCACGATTTTTCTTTGTAACCATTCTCAAGTGGAAGTTGAAATCTCACCAAATGGTGACCTATCTAAATGGCAGAAGCATGTTGTATAACATCATAATAACTGATCGACTAGCAGTGAATATTGTTCTGTTCATTCATACAATTTATAGATATAGAACTTTTTCGAAGACTGCTGTAAATTTATTTTAATCTTTATTTCGAGAATGTCCATCAATTATGTTGACTTGTATACACATTCGAGGCGTTACCAAGTCTGTAACGGCAGTATCAGAAAACAGGTGTGAGGACGAAGGGCAGTCTATAAATGGTGATTAATTATAATAAGCGTAACTTGCCATGACCATATGAATACAGATAATGGCGCGCCTTTTTGTCACGGGGATATAACAATGACGTTGCTCTGTGTCCAGTTTTCGTTTGACACAGCACATGTGTTTAATAACACATCTGCTGTGGAGGTGCAGTAACCAACAATACAGCCATTTTGTTTCAATTGGACGAAATTTGTGTGATTTTCATCTGAAGCGTGGACTATGGCGTGAAACTTATTTCTTAGAGGAGGAACTTTATCGTTGCCTTCCCCAGATCGACTGTAACACTCTCAGCAGCGTCTCGGTAACACTTTGTCGACACTGATGAGAGCTTGCACAGTGTGGAGTTCGTGCTGTGGTAGCTCGAAAGTACGGGGAAGGCAAAAACCGGTGCCGGCACACAAGTTACTCCTTTCGAAGAGCACCAACTGGGCCATCTCCGAAGGAATCTCCATTAACAGTGACATATGCCCTAACTCTGCACTAAGCGGCTGGAATTTGATCCAAGTCTCGTGGTTAGAATCTTTACCCCACCAGCTGTCCTTCCTTCGCTGGACATATACCGGCGATGAAATTTTCTTCCATCAGCAGGATTCTTACTGGTTACCGTTGACTCTTGCGGTACAATAGAAGCGTTAGTTAGCAAACTCGGTTACAGAGGTTGTTGAGTTTGAGAAATTAACCTACTTTCACAGCTCAACGCCATCACTGTCAACAATATAATATCTTATTCTTAAGAAAAGAACGAGATTTGCGCGTTCATTTACAATTTTTGATAATTAATTTTTATCTTAATATTAATTAATCCATAGCTGCAGTGGACGTCAGATGATCTTACTTCACGGCACAGAAAGACTGCAATTACTACTCACAGAATATGTCGTTTTTTACATTACTTCTGCTACAATGTGGACAAAAAAAACAATTACTACTACTAATACTACGACTATTACAGTATCTTTTAGACTAAATGCTAAATGTAGCATGTGCCACGCATGACTTGCTGCGAAACAGCGTTTACGGAGTCACTGATTTGCATAAATTTCAGCTTTCAAGCCGATTCAGCCCTTTGACATGTAATTAACTTTGTCAGCAACACAAGTCTCTTCTCTATCATTTCATTTTAATTCATATTTTTCGATTCCCTTTTTATTATCCAAGTCTGCTGATGAGAATTCCGCTTTTTATCGAATTTAATTTGTGTTCAGAAGCAAACGGAATTTAGCAACCGACGAAATGTAGGTCATACGGCCAGACTGAGCACATGTTTCACACTCACATTTCGCCCGCGTACCTGCTTGCTGTTTTGCGAGTGAATCGATAAGAACTGTTGTAGTTGCCACAGCAGCGTACACAGCACGGAGGCTGTCTGAGAGCACGATTAATACATTCTTGTTGACTTCTTTAGCTCTATGTATTGGCTTCTCTATCTGTATAATTGTATCGCATATTTATTGCTCAAGTCCCTCCTCTGTTTCTGAGAGGCTACTGGACAGCTTATCCCAAATGTACAATCTCTCAAAATATCTATTTGGCCTTTAGACCCAAAAAACTCCACACGCAGTCTGTTATGAATAAGATATTTTCTTTGCCATCACAAAACGTGTAGTTGCATCAGCAATAAAACAATATTTACATGCATGTCTGAAAGAACAGACACAGTTGACGATCCACAGCTGTACGAAATACTTCGCAGTTAGTTCGCCGACTGCGGATGCCTTGACATCAGCTGTGTTGGGTAGAGATCTGTTACCAAACAGTGACACACGAAAATCTGTCCCTCTTTTTTATATCAGTATTTTAATAACTTAGTCGTAGAGGGAGACCAAGAGATGAATGCACTAAACAGATTCAGAAGGATGTAGCCTGCAGTACGTATTGGGAGATGAAGAAGCTTGCGCAGGATAGAGTAGCATGGAGAACTGCATCAAACCAGTCTCAGGACTGAAGACCACAACAACAACAACAGTCGTTTTCTAGCTGTTTCAGTTCTATTGTCTCCCTCGCCTTTGAGCATTTATTCCGTGCATCATTTACTGGCCTCCATCATCATAAATTTTCCTCAACTCAAGAGACAACGCCGCTACATCAATTCACTTTCTACATTTGTGAAGCACTTTCTAGTGATAGTCATCACGAAGTTTTGTGGTTTTTCTTATCATGGAAGCGAATGTGATCTTCATCTGTGCCTCATGGCTACACATTTAACGTACTTCCACAACACCATGTAACCAGTAAGTGTAAAAGTTGTTTGTAAGTCAGTGATTTGTTTATCCTCTTGCCATGTAACTTTATTTTGACATGTGTATGTTAACCATTGTAAGTGTTAGTCATTCATCCTTCTGAAGAAGACGTTTTTAAAGTTATCGAAACCCAGCTCAACGGGTTTTCAATAGACCTTGTACTATTGCAACTGATTTGGTTTCCTACACGAGGAGTACATTACAGTTGCCGCTTCAAGCCATGTTCAAGATTTTAAAACACGATACAAATTTAAAGCGTAAGTGAATGACATGCACAGCAAATTACTACCACAATATTAAATTCTAGGAGAACAGCAGATTTTTAAAGTCTTTTCTTTTTGCATATCGAGTTCACTAGAGTAATTGCAAATAACGTTTCCACATCAAAAGAAATGGCACTCTGTAGTTAAAGGTGCATTCTATTTATTTATGCATGAATCTGGCACAGTTCAACAATATTTATGCAGTGTTATGAGCTAAAATCTACATTTCGTCAGAATAAAGCAATGGCTACTTTCTTTTAGATGCTGAAATTTTTTGTTAAAAGGTAATGTAGTAACCATTTTTTTAAAATCATGTCATCTCGTTCGCATACATGACGATTTTATTCTTTTAACAAATCAAATGTCTCTGAGCACTATGGGACTTAACATCTGAGGTCATCAGTCCCCTGGAACTTAGAACTACTTAAACCTAACTAACCTAATGACATCACACACATCCATGCCCGAGGCAGGATTCGAACCTGCGACCGTGGCGGTCACGCGGTTCCAGACTGAAGCACCTAGAACCGCACGGCCACAGCGGCCAGCTCTTTTAACACCAAAACGCATACATTTTTTTTCTGTTTCCTCGTTAGCCTCGAAGCCCAGCTCTGTATGCCAAAAGGTGTGAAGGTTTCTCATAGTTAGTATTTCTTTTTACTGTTCATAATGTCGCTGAACCTGGTGCCTAGTAACACATTTGTCCATATCGTCTACGGGATTCTTATCGTGTGTAATTTGCTTTTAGATACTTGAATCCCACTTTGCGCAGCATTTTTCCCTTCTGCTGTAATTTGCACTCTATCAACCGCCACAACTTAAACAAAATTTCGAACCCTGACACTTGCCAGACTTATCAATGGTTATTGTAAGAGTAGTGCATCTGCGAGGTGGAGATCTTTGTGGGGCACGAGAACCTTATGATGTCCGCAGCTTGCAGACTGCAGGGCGAAGCCTAAAAAGAACGAGTAATTGGCAAGGCGTGATTATGGGTAACCGATGTCCGGGGAAATTCGGCTTTGCTCCCCCGCTCCACCTCCCTGCCGACGTCACCCCAGTTTTTCGTTGAATCCTCCATCCACCTCTCGTCCCATTCCCGCTAGTTAGGCTGCAATTATTTGAGTGCATCAGTAACGCAAAAGAGTATTGTACGCAAAAGTAATTTAAAGTCTTGAATAAAAATTAAAACTGACCAACGTTGTTCTTATGAAGCTCCCACACGACAGAAAAATAATCTTACTTTTTTGTAACTGAAAAGCTCTCCACATCACTACAGGGTTATTACAAATGATTGAAGCGATTTCACAGCTCTACAATAACTTTATTATTTGAGATATTTTCACAATGATTTGCACACACATACAAAAACTCAAAAAGTTTTTTTAGGCATTCACAAATGTTCGATATGTGCCCCTTTAGTGATTCGGCAGACATCAAGCCGATAATCAAGTTCCTCCCACACTCGGCGCAGCATGTTCCCATCAATGAGTTCGAAAGCATCCTTGATGCGAGCTCGCAGTTCTGGCACGTTTCTTGGTAGAGGAGGTTTAAACACTGAATCTTTCACATAACCCCACAGAAAGAAATCGCATGGGGTTAAGTCGGGAGAGCGTGGAGTCCATGACATGAATTGCTTATCATGATCTCCACCACGACCGATCCATCGGTTTTCCAATCTCCTGTTTAAGAAATGCCGAACATCATGATGGAAGTGCGGTGGAGCACCATCCTGTGGTACGTTTAGCTCCCTGCTTGCTTTATTCGTCGACTTCCGCGGGCTACGCGTGAAACTTGCCCGCACGCGTCCAACCGTTTCTTCGCTCACTGCAGGCCGACCCGTTGATTTCCCCTTACAGAGGCATCCAGACGCTTTAAATTGCGCATACCATCGCCGAATGGAGTTAGCAGTTGGTGGATCTTTGTTGAACTTTGTCCCGAAGTGTCGTTGCACTGTTATGACTGACTGATGTGAGTGCATTTCAAGAACGACATATGCTTTCTCGGCTCCTGTCGCCATTTTGTCTCACTGCGCTCTCGAGCGCTCTGGCGGCAGAAACCTGAAGTGCGGCTTCAGCCGAACAAAACTTTATGAGTTTTTCTACGTATCTGTAGTGTGTCGTGACCATATGTCAATGAATGGAGCTACAGTGAATTTATGAAATCGCTTCAATCATTTGTAATAGCCCTGTACTTTCACAATGTAAAATGATCACTGAATGTGACTACACTGCTGCGAATGCTACAATTACATTTGCTTTAACAAAAAGAAAATAATAATTGTTAAACCTTTGCCCATTTTTGAACTCCCAGATGTCTGACTTAATCAAAATAATAGTTTTCATGCATTTTCTGCAGCAAGTTGCCCAATTATTCTGTCTGGATTACGTTTTTCTTTCCCCTCCATTTCTGTAGTAAGAAGAGCAAGTTTACTGAGGCAGCTTTGTCCTACAGAAGTTATGAGACATGAAACTAGGAGCTTAAGTTTGCTACGGGACCTCTCACAGCAGGAATTGAGACAGCAACTATCAGCTTCTCTTATGTTCTGGAAGACACTTTCGTCACCGTATCTTAATTAACTGCAAGAGTTCTTTTGTTCTACATAGTGCGATGGAATTGTAGCTCAAGAGCAACATCCTGTAGTACAAAAATTCTCCATACAGTTGTTCATGATCCACAGGACAGTTACAAATTTCGCATTCGGCCTTCAGGTCCTGTACCGTAGCACAACCCTCGAGAAGAAACCCCGACTTTTCGTAGGTTTCATTCGGTGAGTAGACCCTTACGTTCATTTCCCCACATTCTCTCCTACTTTTTCCCGTCCTCCATCGTCTTACTTCTTCCAATTTTCTTTTGCCCGTCCTCGGGCAGTCGCCCCTGCTGTATTACCGCAGTTACGCCATTGCTAACACGACTACTACTCAGAATGAATACACGGTTTTAAGGCTTTTTAGCATTTATTACACTACTGGCCATTAAAAGTGCTACACCAAGAAGACATGGATATGATAAACGGGTATTCATTGGACAAATATATTATACTAGAACTGACATGTGATTACATTTGCACGCAATTTGGGTGCATAGATCCTGAGAAATCAGGACCCAGAACAACCACCTCTGGCCGTAATAATGGCCTTGACACGCCTGGGCATTGAGTCAAACATAGTTTGGATGGCGCGTACAGGTACAGCTGCCCATGCAGCTTCAACACGATACCACAGTTCATCAAGAGTAGTGACTGGCCTATTGTGACGAGCCAGTTGCTCGGCCACAACTGACCAGACGTTTTCAGTTGGTGAGAGATCTGAAGAATGTGCTGGCCAGGGAGGCAGTCAAACATTTTCTGTATCCAGAAAGGCCCGTACAGGACCTGCAGAATGCGGTCGTGCATTATCCTGCTGAAATATAGGGTTTCGCAGGGATCGAATGAATGGTAGACCCACGGGTCGTGACACATCTGAAATGTAACGTCCACTATTCAAAGTGCCGTCAATGCGAACAAGAGCTGACCGAGACGAGTAACCAATGTTGGCACCCCATACCATCACGCCGGGTGATACGCCAGTATGGCGATGACGAATACACGCTTCCAATGTGCGTTCACCGCGATGTTGCCAAACACGGATGCGACCATCATGATGCTGTAAACAGAACTTGCATTCATGCGAAAATATGACGTTTTGCGATTCGTGCACCCAGGTTCGCCGTTGAGTACACCATCGCAGGCGCTCGTGTCTGTGATGCAGCGTCAAGGGTAACCGCAGCCATGGTCTCCGAGCTGATAGTCCATGCTGCTGCAAACGTCATCGAACTGTTCGTGCAGATGGTTGTTGTCTTGCAAACGTCCCCATCTGTTGACTCTGGGATCGAGACGTGGCTGCACGATCCGTTACAGCCATGCGGATAAGATGCCTGTCATCTCGACTGCTAGTGATACGAGGCCGTTGGGATCCAGGACGGGGTTCCGTATTACCCTCCTGAACCCACCGATTCCATATTCTGCTAACAGTCATTGGATCTCTACGAACGCGAGCAGCAATGTCGCGATACGATAAACCGCAATATCGATAGGCTACAATCCGACCTTTATCAAAGTCGGAAACGTGATGGTACGCATTTCTCCTCCTTACACGAGGCATCACAACAACGTTTCTCCAGGCAACGCCGGTCAACTGCTGTGTGTGTATGCGAAATCGGTTGGAAACTTTCCTCATGTCAGCACGTTGTAGATGTCGCCACCGGCGCCAACCTTGTGTGAATGCTCTGAAAAGCTAATCATTTGCATATTACAGCATCTTCTCCCTGTCGGTTAAATTTCACGCCTGTAACATGTCATCTTCGTGGTGTGGCAATTTTAATGGCCAGTGGTGTGTTACATGTCCGCTACCTGGGTAGGTGGTCCTCTGAACTCCTCTGGAAGTTATTCGTCAGCTGCAGGAAACGACCCGCTCGGCGCCAGAAGAGAAGCACGGGAGCAGACTGTGACGCAGGAGAGTGCGCGGCTTCCCGCGCATGCGCACAGCGCTGGTGCGAGCCGCGAGCTGAGATGACGTTTTAATCGCCGCAGTGCGTGCCGCGGCTGCTGCAGGCAGCTGTCACACACAGCGGGACAATCGCTGCAGCCACTTCTCTCTGCGATCTTAATATTTCATTTCTGTCGCTTCATCCCTCACGACACTGTCTCTAGGGACTACCTGTCAGCGATACAACAAAGTACAGGATGTTCTGCTCGCAACTTCACTGAGAACACTTGTTATACGCATTACACTCCAAGTACGATACTAATGCATGCTACAACATTCTACAGGGTATACCAAAAGGAAAAAAAGAAAATAATAAAGCGACAACGCTTACAAAGGTAACTCCCCATCGCAACACCCTTCAGATTTCTCAGTTCAATAAACTTTACTAACATCCGTGTACTTTAGGCTATTTTATTTTGGCCAGCCGCGGTGGTCTCGCGGTTCTAGGCGCTCAGTCCGGAACTGCGCAACCGCTACGCTCGCAGGTTCGAATCCTGCCTCGGGCATGGATGTGTGTGATGTCCTTAGGTTAGTTAGGTTTAAGTAGTTCTAAGTTCTAGGGGACTGATGACCACAGCTGTTAAGTCCCATAGTGCTCAGAGCCATTTTATTTTATTTTATATCGAACGCTACCGGTTTCGGCAATTCATTTTGCCATCTTCAGGTCCCATACGTTTTTTTCGTATCAACAAGTTTATCAAAAATGTACAAATGTGTGCGACATCTTATGGGACTTAACTGCTAAGGTCATCAGTCCCTAAGCTTACACACTACTTAACCTAAATTATCCTAAGGAGAAACACACACACACCCATGCCCGAGGGAGGACTCGAACCTCCTCCGGGACCAGCTGCACAGTCCATGACTGCAGCGCCTAAGACCGCTCGGGTAACCCCCGCGGCATACACCTCTCACAGAAACAAAAACAGCAAATAAGCGGATGTGAACTTTGTTACAACGACGGAATCCAAGAGTCCAAAGTACCAAAACGGAACGCAAGAGGCATAACATGTGGTACTTGTGTAAAACAAATAGGAGGCACGTACGTCTGGATGTCACTTCCTTACACGTTGCTGTTTCAAACGGACAATACACAACGATACAGACACTAATTTGAATATAGCGAACAGACACATCAGTGACCGGACGGACAGTTCAAATTTTTGTGGAAATGGGACATGAGGGAGATTTGAATCCGGACCTCCTCCTTCACACGCCAACACCGTAAGCACACGACCACGACGCCATGATCAGTCAAAGTACTCGATGTTGCACACGTTGTACCGTTCGCTGTTTTTTTTTTTTTTTTTTTTTGCTTGTTTTCCACAGTTCAGTACACGTTTTTCCTGTTTTCATACTTCAATCTGAAACATTCTCTTAGAAAAATTAAGAATGACAATGCTGGTAAACCTCTAACGTTATTTGATTTTCAAACAGCTGAGCAAAACTGAACGTAGTCAGACATTTCTCTCTTTACTTATTCTGATCAACACTAAACTGACACACAATATTTTTTTTTAGCGCAACGCAATCTGACTTTCAATAATCCCTACAAAAGAATACCCCTAACTAACAATAACCTATACCTCTCATGAATCACTTATCTCACAAAAATCATCGTTACTCGAACTACTGCAATACAGCGAGCGCCAATGCTGCCAGGTACATGAAAGATTCTAACTATTGAATTCACTAACTACTGATAGGCATAGTTAGAAAATGAAAGATTTTGATAGAGAATAAACAATGTATTTACCTTAATAGTGTTCATCAAATATATATCAGTTCGTGACATCCAGTCTTACAAATTTCCTTTTTCTGACGGACACGGGTCCAGATCGTCCGCTCTCAAAATTCTGCCATCTCTCTCCCCACATCCACCACTGCTAGCGGCTCACCTCCAACTGCACTACGCTACGCGCTGTTCACATGCAACTGCCCAACACTACAATAGCGAATATTCCAAAAATGCAAACCAGCCACAGATTGTACACAGCACAGTCAGTGATTTTCATACAGAGCGCTACGTGGCGTTACCAACATAAAAACCTAAACAGCCTACTTACAAATTGTGTTCAGTTTTTGACGGACTATCCAATGGGCCATCTTACCATTAAATCTGAGGGGGGGGGGGGGGGGGGGGGGCGGTGCGAAGAGGAGTTTCCCTTGTTATTATGTGTTGCAGGACGGCACACTGATGGGTTTTCGAGAAGGAAACCATATCCAGAAACGCATGGCTTGGGCCCTGGAGACTGCCAAAGTGTGAGATGGATGTGTGTTCCACATCGCATCAATAAATCCAACATGAGTAGCGCATCACGTTGTCAACATACAAACTGACTTCCAACTGCGTACCTCCTGCGTCAATGCAGAGCCTACATCATCAGTGCTGACCCTCACGCCCATGAGTTATTACCAGCGGTTGAGTTTGAAGTATTTCAACCGCTCCGTGGACTCGAGCAATAAGGTCCTCTGCTGACGTTACAGGTGTGCCATATACCATACTCTTCATACTAAAAAAAACTAAACTCCTCCCGCACAGGCCATGAAGGCCCAAGGGTACCGACTGGCCGCCGTGTCATCCTCAGACCACAGGCGTCACTGGATGCGGATACGGAGGGACAGGTGTTCAGCACACCGCTCTCCCTGCTGTATGTCAGTTTACGAGATGGGAGCCGCTACTTCTCAATCAAGTGGCTCCTCAGTTTGCCTCACAAGGGCTGAGTGCACCCCGCTTGCCAACAGCGCTCGGCAGACCGGATGGTCACCCATCCATGTATTAGCCTAGCCCGACAGCACTTAACTCCGGTGATCTGACGGGAACCGGTGTTACCACTGCGGCAAGGCCGTTGGCATTCTTCACATTACCCCACAGAAAATAGCCGAGAGGTGTTAGAACTGGCGACCATGTTGTTCTTGGAACTGGTCCACCTTTGCCAATCCATCGACTGAAATACGTGACGTTGAGGTGATTCTGCACATCGAAATCAACGTGTGCTGGAGCTCCGTCGTGCTGCAGCCACAGGTGCATCTTAACTTGCAGTGACACTACGTCCAATGGGGTACGTAAAACATCTCCAATAAATGTGAAGCAGAGCGGTCCTGTTAGTATGTTTGACAGTAGATATGACCCAATGATATCGTCACCAATTATCCCAGGCCGACACTCTCGTGGTGATTTTAAATCATCTGAGGAGGCGTATTTTCGTCTGCCCAAACATGCATGTTGTGCATATTTAATATCCCGTCTCTAGTAAATGTGCATTCAGCTGTGAATAGCATGAGGGTCGGGAATTGTGGCTGGAGTATGCAGTGTCGTAAATACCACTGCACAAACTACTGAGTGATCAAAAAGTCAGTATACATTTGAAAACTGAATAAATCACGGAATAATGTAGATCGAGAGGTACAAATTGACACACAAGCGTGTAATGGTATGGGGTTTTATTAGAACCAAAAAAATACAAAAGTTCAAAAAATGTCGGACAGATGGCGCTTCATCTGATCAGAATAGCAATAATTAGCATAACAAAGTAAGACAAAGCAAAGATGATGTTCTTTACAGGAAATGCTCAATATGTACACCATCATTCCTCAACAATAGCTGTAGTCGAGGAATAATGTTGTGAACAGTACTGTAAAGCATGTCCGGTGTTATGGTGAGGCGTTGGCGTCGCATGTTGTCTTTCAGCATCCCTAGAGATGTCGGTCGATCACGATACACTAGCGACTTCAGATAACCCCAAAGTCAATAATCGCACGGACTGAGGTCTGGGGACCTGGGAGGCCAAGCATGACGTATTCATGTTTTACAAGGGAGGGTATTTTTAACTTGCACAATCTTCCCTGTGGTAGAACCAAATGTTGCCAGGTGAGATTTTCAGGAAACATTTGGTACCCTGTGTTGCAAATTACCTGTCCGCACCATACATGTTACCAGACAGTTTGAAAGGTTCACAGAAGTTGACCGTCTTTCCTGAAATACCGGAGAAGGTTCCCCTGCAATGGCGCGTCTAAATTTCGCATCAGTCGAGGCCTATGCTGTACCCCACAGGCTGTGAACCACCACGATAGTGCCTCACCGTACTTCGATCAGTTGGCTAAAGCATATTTCACAGACATCTTCAGGTAGACAAGTTGGAAGTGAACCCCTGTTCACTCCGCTGACCTCACCATTCCATACTTTTTCTTTGTAGGTACGTAATGGCCCTCACACGCGCCACACTGGTAGGAACTGGAGACAGACTTATCAAACGCGTCTTTACAGTGTTTGCTACCACGAGAGCTGAGCATGAAATCGTACAGAGACTGAGACAAAACAGAGTTTGACGCTGCACGATTTGTAACCGAGTTGGTGGTCGTCGTTTTCCACATACATTGTAAAGTATTATTCCTTCCCAAAGCTGTGGCGGCAACCTATCGCATAGGTGGAATCCTTCGGAAGAATGGTTTCAGAAATTTGTTTAACAGTCAACGCAAGATAAAAGACTTCTCCCGACCTACAATGGACGTTCCTGATCGCCTCCACTCTGCCGGAGTCTATAAAGTGAAGTGTAGTTGTGGCGCAGTACATATCGACGAACTGGAAGGATAATACACTGAAGAGTCAAAGAAACTGGTACACCTGCCTAATATCGTGTAGGGCCTCACTGAGCACGCAGAAGTGCTGCAACACGACGTGGCATGGATTCGACTAATGTCTGAAGTAGAGCTGGAGGGAACTGGCACCAGGAATAATGCAGGGACGTCCTGAATCTGTAAGAGGGAGAGGGGATGTCGTCTGAACAGCACATTGCAAGTCATCCCAGATATGCTCAATAATGTTCATGTCTGGGGTGTTTGGTGGCCAGAAGGGTGTTCGTGGAGCCACCCTGTAGCAATTCCGGTCGTGTGGGGTGCCGCATTATCCTGCTAGAATCGCCTAAGTTCGTCGGAATGCACAATGGACATGAATGGATGCAGGTGATCAGAGAGGATGCTTACGTACGTGTCACCTGTCAGAGTCGTTTCTAGGCATGACAGGGGTCCCATATCACTCTACCTGCACACGCCCCACACCATTACAGAGCCTCCACCAGCTTGAACAGTCCCCTGTTGACATGCAGGGTCCATGGATTCATGAGGTTGTCTCCACACATGTACACGTCGATCCGCTCGACACAATTTGAAACGAGACTCGTCCGACGAGGCAACATGTTTCCAGTCATCAACAGTCCAATGTCGGTTTTGACGGGACCATGCGAGGCGTAAATTTTTGTGTCGTGCAGTCATAAAGGTTACACGAATGCGCCTTCGGCTCCAAAAGCCCATATCGATGACGTTTCGCTGACACTTTTTGATGGTCCAGCACAGAAATCTGCAGCAATTTGCGGAAGCGTTGCACTTCTGTCACGTTCAACGATTCTCCCGCAGGATCCTTTTTCGGCTGCAGCGATGTCGGAGATTTGACGGTTTACTGGATTCCTGATATTCACGGTACACTCTTGAAATCGTCGTACGGGAAAATCCCCACTTCATTGCCATCTCGGAGAAGCTTTGTCCCATCGCTGGTGCGCCGACTATAAACACTACGTTCAAACTCACTTCAGACTTGATAGTCTGCCATTGTATCATCAGTAACCGATGTAAGAACGGCGCCAGACACTTGTTGTACTATATAGGCGTTTCCGACCGCAGCGCCGTATTATGCCTGTTTACATATTTCTGTATTTGAATACGCATGCCTGTACTAGCTTCTTTGGCGCTTCAGTATAGAAGAAAATGTTAAACAGCGTGATGGCCATAGACATTGAAGACAAAGGTAAAATCAGCGGTAGTACAGCAGCAACAAAAACTTGACCAGACTATGTATTTTGAGTGCATTAGCGCGCTAGCCAGAGAAAGTAATATTTATAGAAGGAATGTCCGTAAAGCAGTCGAAATGTACAATGAGCACATTGTCAGTAGCGATGACGGCTAAGGTTTCCGTCTTCGCTGCTTCCCGCTACAACGGAAGTAAACATCCAATGACTGCGAGCGAGGTAGTTAAACAGCTACCGGGGAACAACCGAAGACGAGAAAGTTAAAAAACAACTACCAGGAAACAACCGAAGCGGCACAACAACAACAGTATTTTTGATTCACTCTCTCTGACAGGATCTGCTTTCAGTATTTACTCAACATCCTCCAATAGCAACCGGAAGGTTTTTACCCAGTAAGTTCATTTCTCCGGAAAACGCTGGAAAAAAAACCTTTCATAAAATGGATAGCAAAACAAGAAAAATTGCGTTTGTTCAACGCAGAGCCGCACATCATTATGCTTAGCAAACGAGGCCACGGAATAACTTCAACCAGAAAATGATTGTTACATTATGTTTAACGATTTAGCTACACCGATTATTTGCAATGTTTCACAGACTTCCTAATTACCCTGTAGTCTGAAGAACCTTACTGGCATTTACAATCAAAGAAAAACACTACACAACTGTGGTGTCACCGCCAGACACCACACTTGCTAGGTGGTAGTTTTAAATCGGCCGCGGTCCATTAGTACATGTCGGACCCGCGTGTCGCCACTGTGTGATCGCAGACCGAGCGCCACCACAAGGCAGGTCTCGAGATACGGAATAGCACTCGCCCCAGTTGTACGGACGACGTAGCTAGCGACTATACTGACGAAGCCTTGCTCATTAGCCGAGCCAATAGTTAGAATAGCCTTCAGCTAAGTCAATGGCTACGACCTAGCAAGGCACCATTAGTAACATTGCATGTATCTAAAGAGTCTCACTTGTATCGCCACAATCTCCAGATGTACCAAAAGGGATGGATTAAAGTTAAGTATTACAGAAGCTACGTACTTTTCTTTATAGCAATCATTACGTATCCTGTTTCAGACCTCACGCCCATCTGCGTGAGCGTAGCGCGTGCCTTTCGGCTTCCTCGCATTGTGTCTAGGCTGTCTTGCCTAGACACAACAACAACTATCTCCACAGGAATTTGAGTAACACTAGGCAGAAAGAGAAATAGCTTTCACGGCGAAGAAAATAACACAAAGACGAACTTTTCCGATATTTTGCAGACCTAGGTTGTAAATTGCCGTGCTAAGAAAAATACTGCGAATGATGAGTGCACAGTTCGATTTTAGACCGTGCAAATTAGGAGGCTGTCAAAGTTTTGTCTTGTAAGAACGTAGTATTCACGGCACTATTCTTGGAGAATTTGAGAGTGTGGCTATTATAGTTCCTAAAAAAGTGCATGACACATTTACTTCCCAATTTTTTGGACGAATGCTTCTCAGGTGACGTAATCTCTAAATTGAAATTCCTTGGATGTTAAGCTAAAGCAGCGTTTTTAAGACTGAGATAAACAAATTATTTATTACTTGTTTTATAAGTAAAACCCGCTTTTCCTTGCTGCAACTGAATTTATTTTTCCCAGACGCGTTACGCCTTTTCCTTGCTCTAAGGCATCATCAGTGGGGTCTATAACGATAAAGTGTTGTTATTTTTAGATTATCAAACCGTTCACATCGCGATTTTTTTATGTAAATAAGTAATTACTTAGTTTGTTGTTTTCTCTCATCTGGCCTGGAGATCGCACTACCACTTTATTACCGAAACATAAGTATAATTTTATATTCCGAACTTTTTCACCCTGTGCACCATGTTTCTCCTTCTTTTTTGTGGTGTACTATTAACTTTTGCCACTCGATATACTCGTAGCTATTTCTTCGGACACTGTGCTTTTAACAACGTAAATATTGTAACTTGATTACGTATTTCCTCCTGTTTGGTTTGTTTACCTACATGCTGCCAACCTAACGAACTATATGTTCAAAACCAATTTCTATTCATGATGTTTATATCGTGTGTGTGTGTGCGCGCGCGCGCGCGTGTGTCTGTGTGTGTGTGTGTGTGTGTGTGTGTGTGTGTGTATGAGAGAGAGAGAGAGAGAGAGAGAGAGAGAGAAAGAGAGAGAGAGATAGCGCTTAAGAATGTATATGGTATTTTTTTTAATGTGTTTGTGTTGGTTGGTTGGTTTGGGGAAGGAGACCAGACAGCGAGGTCATCGGTCTCATCGGATTAGGGAAGGACGGGGAAGGAAGTCGGCCGTGCCCTTTGAAAGGAACCATCCCGGCATTTGCCTGAAGCGATTTAGGGAAATCACGGAAAACCTAAATCAGGATGGCCGGACGCGGGGTTGAACCGTCGTCCTCCCGAATGCGAGTCCAGTGTCTAACCACTGCGCCACCTCGCTCGGTAATGTGTTTGTGTGTTGGGGGGGGGGGAGGGGGAAGATTGGTGGTTTGAGTTTTAGAGTGCTGAATATGAATGTACCAGCTATAAGCGAGTGGCTAAAAGCTTTGGTGACAACTGATTTGTCTTTCGTTTCAGTGTTCTGTGCAGGGGTTCATGGATAAGTGAGTATAAAGATGTTCTGTGGTATTATTATTATACTGTGTCATATTATTATATTGAACTCTTTGGGAGCGTTATTCTTTATATTTTATCTATTAGTGTAAACAATGAATTGTATGGCATGTGTACTTAATCGTTCAACAACCTTTTTAAACCATACTTGTGGCTGGTAGCTGTTGTTTATATAAATTATAAACCTTAAGTACAACAGCCACGTTTCTCAACATGTCGACTTTCGACAAAATAGCGTTAAGCTTACCTAGCCAGGTAATGAGAATGTTACATGCGTTCAAAAAATGTAAGATTGATGTAATGAAATCAATTAACAACATAAAATTCAACAAAGATGTCTGTTAGAAAAAGTGACCCCAAATTATGTCAAAGTTAAGGTCAATAGTCAAACAAAAGCTGCTAAGCTTGCTAAAGTAAAATGTGAAACTATTTGGATAAAAACAGAAATCAAATTACAATATAAGAAGAAAGATAAGCTGAATAAATCCATGTACAAGCTGCATTTACAATTAGGAAATAGTCTCACACCTCTACAGTTCATATATGTAACACACCATATTAATCATGCTCTTAGCAGAGAACAACAACAAATCTCTTCTAGGCACAAAAAGAAGTTAAAATCCCTCATTCAACTCAAATTAAAGGAACCACTTAACATTGGTGAACAGCAGAAGCACATATTCCATAACAGAGTGGTAAACACAACAGATATTTCTTTCAATTCCAATGAACTTAATCTCTTAGATAAAGGCTTTAAGCATAATATTGCCCCAAGATTAATTAATAAGAACATAAAAGACCAATAGCAGCTACAAAACTGGCATGTGACACTGCCAAACTTAAGTCTAATGAGAAAAATACGTTGGCATATAAAGCCAACAAACTCATCACTAAACACATGCTTTCAAAAAATAATATAATTAAAAATGGACAAAAAATTCTTAAAGATATCAACGATTAACTTACTGCTAACAAAGTTCTCATGGTAAAGGCTGATAAAGGAAATTCAGTTGTTGTTTTGTATGAATCAGAATACATTGCAAAAACTCTTGAATTTTTTCAGTCCAATAACTTTGAACTAGAATCAGACCCCACAGCAAAATTTCAAGCTAAACTTCGTAAATTGCTCAACAGTTTTGAATCCCTTTTAAATAAATTTGAAATTTGGGACTGCATTACCATGAATCCAACTTCACCAAAACTTCGGTCACAGCCTAAGATCCACAAAGAAAATTCCCCCATACGCCCTGTTGTGAACTCAAGAAACAGCCCAGCATATTACATAAGCAGAAAATTGAAGGGTCTCCTTACCACTTACTACATGTTCGAACATAGTTATACAGTTAAAAACACAGTGGACCTTATAGAACATATCAAAGACATCCACATACCACCAACAGCTAGATTTGCCTCACTAGATATTGTAAACCTATACACTAACTTCCCAGTAGATGAAACAATTAACATAATAAAAAGTAACCTTTTAAAACACAAAAAGATCAATTTACCAGAAATATATGAGTTAATAGAGATCCTCACACTCATTTTGTCTAATAATTACTTCACCTTCAATAATAAAGTCTATAAACAAAATGATGGCCTTGCAATGGGTAGCAGTCTTGCTGGATTATTAGCCGATATTTACATTAACCATCTTGAGCAAAAGTTCTTCTCATCCAATAACCAAATGAACAGTAAAATAATTTACTACAAGAGATACATAGATGACACTCTATTACTTTTTGATGGTAACAGCAGCGAAATTGATGCCTTAGCTGAAGATCTGAGCAAATTGCACAACAACATCAAATTCACAGTGGAGCATGAAATAAATAATAGCATCAATTTTCTGGATCTCAAAATATCAAACATAAATAACAAACACCATTTTGGTATCTTTCGAAAACCAACAACTACAGATGTTACCATCAGTAACACATCCTGCCACCCAAACCAACATAAGATGGCTAATTTCCGGTCAATGCTACATCGTATGCATAAAGTCCCCCTCACCCCTACTGAACAGCACAAAGAAATCAGCATAATCAAATCAATTGCCCAAAATAATGGCTATGATGCTTCAATCATAGACACACTCTCTCAAAAAACAAAAGTAAAAATTGCTAACAATAAGTCTTTGCAACAAGCAACAGCCACAATAACTATGAAAGACAAAAAATCAGTAAAATATGTAGCCCTACCATATATAGGCCCACTCTCATATAAAATTTCCAACTTATTCAAGAAGAAGAATGTCAAAATCAGTGTCCCTACCAATAACAAACTCCAACAAAGAGTCATGCACTCACTCCCACACAATAGCATACCCCATAAAAGATCTGGAATATATAAACTCAAGTGTAACAACTGTCCTAAATTCTACATTGGCCAAACAGGTACAGCTTTTGAAACAAGATTCAAGGAACACCTTGATGCCCTACATCTCAAAAACCTAAGCAAATCTGCTTTTGCCACCCATCTTGCAGAAAACAATCATACAGTTGAGAATATAGAAAACAACCTGCAGATATTACACCTCATAGACAAAGGTTTCACATTGAATCTCCTAGAGGAGATTGAGATTCATACACATAAAAACAGGTTCCCTGATCTCATTTTGAATGAACAAACAGAGTCAGTTAACACCCACTTCCTAAATAACTTTGAAGAAGCTTTCACTTTTTTAAAATAACTTAAGCCTAATATTCCATAAAAAACATTCAGTATACAGGCCCCAAAAACTGCGTATATGTCATTTAAAAATTGCATAATGAAAACACGTGCATTGCATATTATGTCATATATTAGAATTTATCTCCTACTATTGTAACAACTAATTAGTAACACACAGTAATTCTGAACTACAAATAATGTTTGTAATCTTATTGTATGTAATTTTATTCATTCCGTTTTAGATTAATTTCATACAACAGCAAAGAGATATTTTACTGTACCCATATCGACTATACAGCATCTGTAAGTTAACATCGTTATGACTGTAAGCTCTTTGCAAATATTGTTCTCGTTTGTAATGTGAAGCTGGGCCACGTTTTGTAAACGTTATTCGTGTGTGCTGCGCGTGTAATTAAGATGATGAGGTTGGAAGTGACGTCCATTGACTGGAATAGCACTCACATAGTGCATATTGAAAAGTGTATTAAGCTTACGTTCGAAAACATAAACGCACGAATATTTCGTCAGGCAGAACTACACAGCTCGTAAGCACACTAACCTGCAAGTTTACTATTGTTTATAAAAACCATCTCATGAGCAATTAGATTTTGTAAAAGAAGTAAATCTTTCGTAACAATACCATTACCGATATGACAACAAAATATTTCTTTTCTTTCCCAGTGCAGCAAACGAATAACACAAACAAAACTAGGTCCAACTAAGAATGCTTGTAATCTGCCATCTGAAGATGGATTTGTAAAGAAAAATCCGAAACCGGTCATGGTCTGAAGATAATAAACCTTTTTAAACCATACCTGTGGCAGGTAGCTGTTTTTTATATAAATTATAAACCTTAAGGTTTTCCTTTCTGCTTTGGATTTCTGCTTGTGGTAATTTTCTTGCAGGGTTAGGAGATATTTTTTTATTGTTGATTCTAATTATTCTCATGTCTTCTTCTCTAGTGGTTGGTTTGTGATTACGCTCTTTAAGTATTCTGCAAATGTTGAGTGGTTTGTCCCATATTTCCGGCTCCCATGTTTTCTTTGTATCTGACATCGACTGTTCTACCTGTTTGTCCTATGTATCTGCCTTTACAAGTGTTACAGTGTAGTTGATATATACCTGCTTTCTGGTATATGTCACTGTTTTTTGTCAGTTTTGGGGTGTATTTCTGTATAGAATTGTCTGTTGTGTATGCTATGTTTATTACCTTTCTTTTGAAAATGTTGGTGATTTTATGTGTCAGCTGGTGTTCGTATGTCATTGTGCACCATCTTGTGTTTTCTTTAATCTTTTTCTGATTATTCAGTGTAGTTGTTATGGGGCTGCGTGTGTGTTTGATTTTGTTGTGTCTTTGTCTGTAGTTCGGTGATTTCTGCTTTTATTTTACTTTTAATTTTGTTGTTTAGCTTTGTGACTATGTTACTATCGTACCCATTGCTTTGTGCTGTCTGCATTATTATGTCCAGTTTTTCTGGTAGTTTTCTTTGGTTAGTGGCACTGTGTTGAGTTTGTGGAGCATGTGTCGAAGTGCTGCTTGCTTTTGTCAGTGTGGTTGGT
Organism: Schistocerca piceifrons; assembly: GCF_021461385.2. Lineage (NCBI taxonomy): Eukaryota > Metazoa > Arthropoda > Insecta > Orthoptera > Acrididae > Schistocerca > Schistocerca piceifrons. Next base: position 81,869,913 of record NC_060142.1, on the reverse strand, counting down.
TTGAAGATTGGCGAAAATGTCTGTTGCTATGGGTTTACAGTAAATTTCAAACATATGCTTACTGTTTTGTTTATTGATTGTTCTATCCAGAAAGTTAATTTGGTTATTCTGTTCTCTTTCAATTGTGAATTTTATACTTTTATGTGCCTTGTTGATGTCAGTATGTAGCTTTTCAGTTTTTGTTTCTAGTTCATCTATTAAGCAAAGGATATCATCCAGATACCTGAATCAACATAATATTTTGTATTCTTTTGTTACTGCTTTTGTGAAAATGGTCTGTTCAATGCGGATTACAAAACTATTTGCTAAGGCTCCTGAAACTGGGGACCCCACTGGTAGTCCATTTTCTTGTAAATAAAATTCATTGTTGAGGGAGTAATTTTGTTCTTTTATGAGCTTTATTAATGTGTGTATTTTCTTAATCTGTTCATTAGGGAGCTGACTATAAGTTTTCAGATTTTTATCTATGATTTCTATTATTTCTGGTACTGGTAAGTTGGAGTACATGCTTTCTATATCAAATGAGGGGAGTCTGTGTGTCTGGGATATTTATATCTTTTATTTGCTGTATTAGCAGTGTAGTGTTTGTAATGGTTCTGTCTTCCTGTACTTTGAAATTTTCAGACAGTAATTTTAACATGTATCCTGCAGGATTGTAATTGGGGGACTTTCTGAAATCCAGTATTGGTCTAACAAGAAGATTTGGTTTGTGGATCTTTGGTTGCCGCTGGAGGACAGGTGCAGTGGGATTAATCTGTGTCAACTTTCTTTTCTCAGTGTTATCCAGTACGATGTCTATATTTTTCAGAGTGTTTTTCACGTTTGCTTGGAGTCTGTTTGTTGGGTCTGAGTTGAATTTTGTAATGCTATTTTGTGAGATGAATTTTTGTGTTTTTTCAGTGTGTTGTTCTTTGTCCACCAGTACCGCCGTCTTCCCCTTGTCTGGTTTTGAAATGATAACATTTTCATTTTGAAATTTTCTCCTATGTTTTCTGAGTGTTGCAGATTCTGCGTTTTTGTGTAGTTGTGTTTTTATACTGGTTATTATATTATGGATTTCTTTTTTTACTATTTCTCTAGTTAGTCCAATGTTGACACTGCTGTTTTCATTCCTATCTTCCCTTGTCGAAACACCTTCTACTTCTATAATTAGATTTTCCATGTAATCGGCATCTATTTCTGAATTACCATTGTATTTTAATCCTTCTCCACCACCTGTCTTTCTTTACTATTTAACTGTGTGTCTGTAAGGTCCACTAATGTTGGGTAGAATTTGTGTGTGTGTTTTTTCTTGGTTGTGTGTAAACGTATTGTGTTGTGACTGGAGTTTTATGAGTTGTTTGATCTCTCTTCTATGAATTGTTTCCTTTCTTTGTGCAGGAGTTTTTGTATGCTTTTCGACCTTGTTGACCAGATGGGCGGAAACTGTGGAAACTGGAAATTTGTGGTAAGTTCCCATCGGACCAAAATGCTGACGTCTTCGGTCCCTACGCTTACACAACACTTAACCTAACTTAAACTAACATACGCTAAGGACAACGCACACACTCATGCCCGAGGGAGGACTCGAGCCTCCTACGGGAGGAGCCGCGCGAACTGTGGCAAGGCGCCTCATACCGCGCGGCTACCCCGCCCAGCGGCGAAAACTGTCATATTGTTAATAGTGTGTGCAAAATTGAAAAGGCGAAACGCGTCTGGGAAAAATAAATTAAGCTGCAGCAAAAAAGGTAGTTTTATTTACAAAACAATTATTTGCGGAGGATGGCCATGCAAACAAACTTTTTAAATTATTTATTACACTGCTGGCCACCGTAAATGCAACACCCTGAAGGAAGCATCCGAATGAAGTGAAATTTACACCATGGGTTTGCAGCGATGAGATATACAACTGATTAGAATTTCAGCGCAGACGCACATCACGCGCGCCTGTGGCGCCACCTCATAGCGCCATTTAAGGCTTGGCGATTTCGACGAGTGTACGTTCGGCACGTGTGTTTACCTTGTGGTTGTTTCACAAAACGATCAGTTATGCCTCGTAGACAACAGCGAACATCGTTTGATCAAGTAACCGAGTTCGACAGAGGAAGGATAGTGGCTTACCGAGATTGTGGATTATCATACAGAGAAATCGCTAGTTGTGTTGGACGAAACCGAACAACTGTAATGCGGATATGTGACCGTTGGATGCAGGAGGGTACGACGGACCGACGTGGTCGATCGCATTCACCTCGGTGCACCACTGCACGTGCTGATAGGCAAATTGTGCGCATGGCAGTGACGGATCGCTCAGTGACATCCCGAACCATAGCACAGCACATTGCGTCTGTAACGCATCATCTAGTGTCTGCGCGTACCATTCGACGCCGTTTACAGCAGAGTGGTCTGTCCGCAAGACGTCCATTACTTCGTCTACCATTGACGCAGAACCACAGACGTCTCCTTCGCCAATGGTGTGATGACAGACGGATGTGGACGGCAGAATGGAATGACGTTGTGTTTACTGACGAGGCACGCTTCTGTCTGCAGCACCACGATGGTCGGATTCGAGTGTGGAGACACCGTGGAGAGAGGATGCTGGACAGCTGCATTATGCACCGCCACCCTGGTCTTGCACCGGGTATTATGGTATGGGGAGGTATTGGATATTACTCTCGCACGCCTCTAGTACGCATTGCCGGTACTTTAAATAGCCGGCGCTACATATCCGAGGTGCTGGAGCCAGTTGTTGTTCCTTACCTTCAGGGCTCGGCCACAGCCATATTTCAACAGGATAATGCGCGACCACACATGGTACGCATTTTCCAAAGGTTCTTCGTCAATAACCAGATTGAATTGCTTCCCTGGCCGGCCCGCTCTCCGGATCTTTCGCCGATAGAAAACATGTGGTCCATGGTTGCTCAACGAGTGACCCAGATTACATCCCCAGCTGCCACACCAGATGATCTTTGGCAACGTGTGGAAGCTGCTTGGGCTGCTGTACCCCAGGAATACATCCAACGTCTCTTTGACTCAATGCCGAGACGTGTGGCAACGGTGATCTCCAACAATGGCGGCTACTCTGGCTACTGATTCTGGCAGGAACCACATGTCACAGACGTCTGTAAACGTAATCATTTGATACTTGGTCAACATGTTATCTACAAAATAAATTTTGTTGTACTACCTCTTGCCTTTCTTGGTGTTGCATTTACGGTGGCCAGCAGTGTATTTCACTGACGCCATCTAGGACCTCGTTATGTCATGCTACATGTGGCAATAAATCGTGTTGTTTTAAGTCAAGATTCCTTCGTTGTTTCTGAATGGGCCTGGGTCTTCTTTTTTGGTTGCCCGTTTCGTTGTAGACCGTCCATCATCATCTTGTTGCGGGAAAGATCACTATCGCAGGCGTATTCGGGCTTCATTTGTAGAAGTTACTACTTTGGTATTACAGACATTGTGATTTTGGGTTTGATCGGAAAAACTTAAGAATTTCTTGGTCAACTTGCTGCCATCCATCGGTTTGGGATGAACGTCTGCACATATTTTGCGGATCGAATCTGTAATGATTTTTTATTGTGCCATAGATTCCCTTGTTGGATATTTTTGGTGGATGACATTCTTGTAATTGCATCCCAAGATTTCCTTAATGACTCGGCGCTCTCTTCACTCCAGCTCTTCCAGGACGCCTTTATTGGTATTTAGGGATAAGGGGTTTTGCCTGCATACATAAAGACTGGCTTCTAATCGAGTTCATAGTGATGTATCTTGTGCGTTCTGTGACAGACGATGCGCGACGCTTAGTAGGATGTTTTGAGTTTAGGTTTTCTTACCTGAAGTACTTCCTTGTCCAATCCGTTTTTCGTAATTATCTCACTCAGGAATTAAAATTTTTCTATTTTTATTTACTTCTGTTTCTTTAAATGTTATCTAACAGAAGGTTGTTCGGCGGTTTCCTCTAACAGTTCGATCCTAATCCTAACAGTTTCTAGGTCGTTTGCCAGAACGGCAATACCATCTGCAAATACTGCACAGTGTACCATGATTATCTTTGATTTAGTTTAAATTCTCATCGGACTGTAGTCGGTTTTCATCGATATTGTTTGCCAGGTCGTCATGATTTTTTTTCTTCAAGAATACAGTTTAAAAGCGTCGAAGACACCCATCTCCTTGTGTGACGCCCTTGTCTCTCCCTTTCCCTTGTACTCAAAGGACAGGGAGAGACGTCCTAGAAACTTTGTCTTGGAATTTGTATCTGTCACGATGGGTCTAATTAATGACAGCAATTTAAGGTAAACTTAGAAATCATTAAGGTTGTTTAACAGTATTTCGAGGTCTACTGGATCGAAAATTTTTCTTGGATTCCACAGTGACTGACACGTGCTGTTCAGGCATTCAAGTATGGTATCGCTCTTGAGCGAAGTTTCCTTAAGCCCCCTTGGTATTTACGTATTTGACGCTCGACTTGGGTTTCTAAGGAAATTAGTATAATTATATTAATTTTCATATATTATTGTTATTATTATTTAAATCATAGGAATCCGTAGCATGTTAAAGGTTTAACTGGAGAGTGAGGGAAGGAAGGAGCAACGAAGTATGATCCCTCCTTTGAATCGAACGCTTTTTCCACGCTTGCTCTACGATATACTAAATTTTGAAGTAATAATTTTGTTGTCATAGCTGTCTGTATTGAACGCCAGTGTAATATACAGTCCAACTTCAGGATAAAGCATTAAAAAGCCGAGCGAAGGTTGGGATCTTTCGATGTGACACGACTAAATCGGAAGGGGAAAAGCAGTCAGCGGGGAATTGTGAATTTTGAACGCCGCGCTATGCGGCGCCGCTAAGTAAGATATAATACCACGAGGGGGGAAGAAATTCCAGCCTGGGAAGCAAGAGACCAGGAATTGCCTCAGCGCGATTTATGAGGGAAACGTGACGTAGCGCGAAAGCGGGAGGAGTTGAGACCGCCCTCTGTAACGCAGAGAGGCTACAGAGAGCAGAGGAGGAGAAATGAGAGAACGCTGCAAAGCGGGGGACGATTCATCAAAACTGCTGACTTTTGGGAAAACATGAGGCCCGCCGTTCGTGTTTTTGCAGACAGTCTGTGAGAGTCAGAGGCAGCGAATTGTCCTGTAGCACCATTTCTCTCGAGCCTGGATTCACCGCTTATCGCGAGCGGTCATCTTACCATTAGGCTATCTAAGCATACTTCACGGCCAGACACAAACTTACATACGTCATCAGTCATGGGTCTACAAACTGCACTCGTTGATCTATTATGTATTATTCCAGTAGAGGGGGGATATTTTAATTGAAAGTTGCTTGCCCTGTGTCGGTGTATAAGCGGGTAAATACGATATTGCATTGCCTGTATTGCTCACAACCATGATGAAATGTTCCTTCGGCCATGCATGCAGTTTCACTGTCGTCATTCCATTATACAGCTGACGGTTTTCCGTATTCGAAACTGCTAACAAATTTCATGTAATAAAAATTGTTTTTGTTTAAAAAAATAGAAGGAAAGTTCGAGCTGTAGGCAAAGACGATATAAGGAAAATAAAACAAACAGTTGGCACTGTCGGGTGCAATTGATACTCTATCCAATGTAAAGATGAGTGATACATTTATTAGTGCCAATGGCATTGAGGAACAGCTGAAATCGCTAGAAACGAACAAAGCTCGAAGGCCCACTGTAACCCCTGTCAGATTGTTCACTGAATTTGCGGGTGAGTTAGGTCCTCTTTTACCACAATGTACAGTACATCTCTCGAACAAAAAGCTGTGCCCAGCAGCTGGAAGAAAATACGGGTCACACCAGTCTGCAAAAAGAGCAGCAGAAGTAATCCGTAAAACTAATGTCCATTATCTTCCACATTCACCTGTCGGAGAATCTTACAACGTATTTTGCGATAAAACGTAATGAGGTGTCTCTAACATATTGACCTTCCTCATGTTCACCAGAATGTTTTCCGAGAACAATCGATACGCGAAACATACTACAACCATTATTACTAACGAAAGTATAATCATGAAACGAAATTATTGGTCGGGCTGAGAATTTCCTGGTAGCATGTTACCTTGAATGGAGAATCATTCGCAGAAGTAGAAGCAGTTTCAGGCATACCCCATGGAAGTATACCGGGGCCCTTTGCTGATCAAATATAAAGCGACCCGGCGGATGCTATAAACACTAACCCCAAACTTTTCGCAAATGCTGTAGTTATCTACGGCAGGGTAGTGAGAAAATGCAGTTTGTCTACAAAGGATACTATTTGCATTAGACTCGTGTGGCACATGCTAGAATATTACCCAAGTGTACGAGACCAGTATCACGTAGGATTAATGGAAGACATTCAAGGTATACAGGTAAGAAGCAGTGCGAGTGATCACAGGTTTATTTTGACAAATGAGATGGCATAGTGTTGACAGACGCCTGAATAATTTTTTAAATAAAAATAAATTTTTAAAATACAATGTTTTTATATCCGACTAAAAAGTATAAAATAATTTTTTCTAGCTCTGTACAGATTCCTAATCCAATACAGATACATCTGAAAATTTGTGAATGTTAGATTTTAGTAACTATGAAAATACTTGTAAGATTTATAACGAAAAACGTGGGGTGCATGCAACAGATATTAGTTAGGAGGTGAACTATTCATGCATTAATTGTGTATTGCATCGGTTCCCAGTTTTTCATAAAAATCTTATAAGTATTTTCACAGTTATTAAAAATACACAACAACAAATTTTCTGAACTATTTGTATGGCGCTAGGAATCTGTATGGGGATAGGAGAAAAAATTTGTACTTTTTGGGTTGATATAAAAACGAGTTACATTAATAAGTTATTTTTATTTGAATAAGTATTTTCTGCTTTTAAGTCTCGCGAACATGAAATTTTTCAATCGATTTCAAACATCTTGATGAGATTACAAGAGAGACTTCACTTGAGTCAACCAATATATTGCTTCCCACTATGTACACCTCCTGAAAAGATCTGAAGTTAAAACTTACTAACATTCGAGCTCATGTGGAGATTTACCAGCAATTGTTCTTCCTGCAAACCATTCGAACAGGAAAAGGGGGAACCAGCACTAGTACACGAAGTATTATCCCAACTCACACCAGACAAGACAGCTAGTTAATACTGCACAGTCATCCAGTTCTGAGATATGTTGAAAGTTTCGGGTGTCTAGATCATTGGGAAGTTGGTTTAAAATAAACTGCAAAATCCGTACGGCACCTACATTCGTATAAATTACTTCAGGCGTTACGGAGGTGCACGTGCAAATCGAACGACCTCTCCCAGAACCTTTCTGCAGCAGGTAATTTGTGCACATTGTGTCTGTAGGGGCCATGACGCAATCTGCAAAGCACAGCTATCGTGCGGGAACTCCAACCGGACAGGCGGTTCTCTTCGTCATGCTTCTTTGTCACGTAGTTTTCGTCCCCACCCCTCCCCTGCAGGTAGGCGGTTCTTACCCCCACACTACTGCTCTGTCATCCTGTTCTGGAGTATGTTTAAAAATTCGAGTCTCTAGTTCATCGGGAAGTTAGTTTACAATCAGTTGCAAAATTCGTACCAAAAAAGACGAAGTAAATATTCCATAATTCGAGCCAAGAAGAGCTGCCAGCATGGGTAACTTAGAAGCAGATATCCTTGCTGCAGCAGAGCTGCCTAAAACAATTAAGAAAGGCTAGGGCTCTGGTCCACATTTTATACCAGTCAGATTCATTTCAGAGTATGCTGATACAATAGCTCCATACTTAGCAGTCACATACAACAGCTCGCTCGTCGACAGATCTGTCCCTAAAGGCTGAAAAGTTGCGCAAGCCACATCAGTGCCCAAGAAAGGAAATAGGAGTAATCTGCTGCATTACAGGTCTACATCGGTAACTTCTATATGTAGTAGGATTTTGCAACATATACAATGTTCGAACGTTACGGATTATCTCGAAGAAAACGATTTATTAACTAACAGTCAACACTGATACAGAAAATATCGTTCTTGTGAAACTCAAGTAGCTCGTTATTCTCACGATGTAATTAATGCTATCGACACGGGATGTCAAACTGATTCTGTATTTTTAGATTTCCAGCAGGCTTTTGACACCGTTCCTGACAAGCGAATTTTAATCAAATTGCGTGCCTATAGAGTATCGTCTCACTTGTGCGACTGGATTCGTGGTTTCCTGTCAGAAAGGTCACAGTTCGTAGGAACTGTCGGAAAGTCATAGAGAAAAGCAGAAGTAATATCTGGCGTTCCCCAAGGAAGTGTTTTAGGCCCTCTTCTGTTCCTGATCCACATAAACGATTTAGAAGACAATGCGAACAGGCCACTCAGATTGTTTGCAGATGTCGTCATTTACCATCAGGTGACAAAAAAAAATTGAAAACTGATTTAGATATCTGTATGGTGCAGAAAGTGGCAGTTGTCCCTAAATAATAAAAATTTTGAGTCATCCACATGAGTACTAAAAGGAAACCGCTAAAATTTAGTTACAGGATAAAACACACAAATCAAAATGCCGTAAATTCAACTAAATACATGAGGATTGGAATTATGAATAACTTAAATTGGAATAATCAAATAGGTAATTTTGTGGTGAAAACAAACCAAAGACTGTGATTTACTGACAGAACATTTAGAAAACGCAACAAACTCGTATCAGACAGGATTGACGAAGGACACCGAAAAGGTTCAAAGAAAGGTAGCTGGTTCTGTGTTATCGCCAAATAGGGAAGAGAGTGCCACGGGTGTGATACGCGAATTTTGGTGGCAATCTTAAAGATTGCAAAGGCGTTTTTCGTCGCGGCGGGACCTTCTCATGAAATTTCAATCACGAACTTTATCCCCAGAATGAGAAAATACGTTTTTGGCGCACACGCGAATGGAACAGTAAGAACCCAGAATGTGGAGTAAAACTGGAAGTTCCCTCTGCCATACACTTGCATAGTACAAGGGTAAATGCAGATGAAGATGGAGAGGTAGACTGGAACAGTGTAACGTTAGGAGTATGTGAGCGAGTTATTCGCCTACCTAGGGCTCGTACTTGAGGAGAGCTGAATTTGCTAGCTAGGCTGGGTGCTAGTCGGCGGATCGAGGACGCCACACGGCCTCCCCAGGGAGCTCAGGTGCAGAAACAAGGAGCGTGTCTGCTGGTAAACCTTTCGGGATGTGAGGTCGTGGTCCCAGAAACTCTTCCGTCCCTGACGTTTCGTCCAGGACGGCGTTGGACATCTTCAGAGGCGTTCCTCAGCTGAGTCTTGCCGACGGCAAATCGCATGCGATGGTTGACACCACTTTGTAAAAAGAGTGCCAAAAGACGCTTCTGACACGCAGCTATAGCTAACTGTTTAAACAATATCAACGACAATCTGTTCGTGATTTATCATGAGTGCTTTTGCACAAGAATACTTGCTTATGTATTTATGGACGAACCTATATTTACATATAATACGAATGGTGTGAGCGTGACTGAATGTTTTTGACATTTTAAAATTAAATATTAGTGTAATATATTATCCAGTGAGTGGCCAAACTCAGTCAAATGATGTTTATAGAACGTAAGAACGCTGTACAATTGGTGGCGACGGCCGTTAACCGCTACAACACTCTAACTTTTGAAGGGATTTTAGAATTCGAGACGTCTGATTGTGCTCCAGAGTAGGATTCTCAATCTTTTCGCTTGTATTACGGAACTGAGGAACAACAGAGTGTGAGTTTCTAGTAGTCATCTCCCGAGTGTTAATTTGTAAATCACCACGTTGAACTATGAACTGTTTTCAGCCGGTGAATATTTCGTGTATTGTAATTACGAAATGGACTTAGTTTTTGTGTATGTCTGATGTCTGTTTGGTTCGGATATTTTGCTACCGTTCTCGTAACGCTTTCAATGTAGCTTTACTGCATTTGATACGGGTAATTTCTGTCTACATTTTAAATGAATATCGTAGGACCACTTCCCGTTTATTTGAGACGGCATTTGCCACCCTGTCCGCCAAATCGTTTATGTATACAGAGAACAACAGTGGTCCTACCACACTTCCCTGGGGCACTCCCGTCGATACTTTTGTCTCTGATGAACACTCGCGATCGACGACAACATACTGAGTTCTATTAACAATCTACACTACTGGCCATTAAAATTGCTACACCAAGAAGAAATGCAGATGATAAACGGGTATTCATTGGACAAATATATTATACTAGAATTGACATGTGATTACATTTTCACGCAATTTGGGTGCATAGATCCTGAGAAATCAGTACCCAAAACAACCACATCTGGCAGTAATAACGGCCTTGATACGCCTGGCCATTGAGTCAGACAGAGCGTGGATGGTGTGTACAGGTACAGCTGCCCATGCAGCTTCAACACGATACCACAGTTCATCAAGAGTAGTGACTGGCGTATTGTGACGAGCCAGTTGCTCGGACACCATTGACCAGACGTTTCCAGTTGATGAGAGATCTGGAGAATGTGCTGGCCAGGGCAGCAGTCGAACATTTTCTGTATCCAGAAAGGCCCATACAGGACCTGCAACAAGCGGTCGTGCATTATCCTGCTGAAATGTAGGGTTTTGCAGGGATCGAATGAAGGGTAGAGCCACAGGTCGCAACACATCTGAAATGTAACGTCCACTGTTCAAAGTGCCGTCAATGCGAACAAGAGGTGACCGAGACGTGTAACCAATGGCACCCCATACCATCACGCCGGGTGATACGCCAGTATGGCGGTGACGAATACACGCTACCAATGTGCGTTCACCGCGATGTCGCCAAACACGGATGCGACCATCATGATGCTGTAAACGGAACCTGGATTCATACGAAAAAATGACGTTTTGCCATTCGTGCACCCAGGTTCGTCGTTGAATACACCATCGCAGGCGCTCCTGTCTGTGGTACAGCGTTAAGGGTAACCGCAGCCATGGTCTCCGAGCTGATAGTCCATGCTGCTGCAAACGTCGTCGAACTGTTCGTGCAGACGGTTGTTGTCTTGCAAACGCCTCCATCTGTTGACTCAGGGATCGAGACGTGGCTGCACGATCCGTTACAGCCATGCGGATAAGACGCTTGTCATCTCGACTGCTAGTGATACGAGGCCGTTGGGATCCAGCACGGCGTTCCGTATTACCCTCCTGAACCCACCGATTCCATATTCTGCTAAAAGTCATTGGATCTCGACCAACGCGAGCAGCAATGTCGCGATACGATAAACCGCAATATCGATAGGCTACAATCCGACCTTTATCAAAGTCGGAAACGTGATGGTACGCATTTCTCCTCCTTACACGAGGCATCACAACAACGTTTCACCAGGCAACGCCGGTCAACTGCTGTGTGTGTATGCGAAATCGGTTGGAAACTTTCCTCATGTCAGCACGTTGTAGGTGTCGCCACCGGCGCCAACCTTGTGTAAATGCTCTGAAAAGCTAATCATTTGCATATCACAGCATCTTCTTCCTGTCTGCTAAATTTCGCGTCTGTAGGACGTCATCTTCGTGGTGTAGCAATTTTAATGGCCAGTATTGTATTAATAAGAATTCTTCGAGCCACTGACATACCCGTGAATTTATCCCATATGCTAGCACCTCCGTTAACAGCCTGCAATGGGCACCGTGTCAAATGCTTTCCGGCGGCCTAGAAATATGGAATCTGTTTGTTACCCTTCATCCATTCTCAGTATATCATGTGAGAAAAGAGCAACCTGAGTTTCGCACGAGGGATGGTTTCCAAAACCATGCTGATTCGTGGACATAAACTTCTTGGTCTGAAGGAAGTTTATTGAGAATATGTTCAAGGATGCTGCAGAAAACAGAAGTTTGGGATGTTGGTCTGTAATTCTGCGGGTCCGTTCTCTTACGCTGAGGGAACAATGCCGTAGAGTACTCTTTGTAAAACCGAACTTGGGTTCCATCCGGACCTGGTGATTTATTTATTTTCAAATCTTTCAGTTCTTTCTCTACGCCAGGTATGCTTATTTCTAAGTCGTCCATAGGGGAGTCTGCCCGATGGTCAAATGACGGTATGTCTGTGCGATCACGCAACGACGATACTCTGTTGTACAGTACGGCATCACCAGCAAACAGTCGCATATTGCTGCTGACACAATCCGTCAGATCCTTTAATTATGCAGAGAACAAGAGAGATGCTATCACACTACCCTGGGGCACACCTCATGTAAAGTTGCAGTCATTTTGAAAAGTACGTATCTCTAGAAAAATCGCCCTCTTCCGCCAGGATAAATACGAGACACGGGTACGTTTTAAATCTCAGGGGGCGTTGCTCAGAGCTGACACGTCTAAAGCCGTGACGGTGACAGATGAGGCCAGCAGCTCTGCCGTGGAGTGAGGCGTTTGTTCAGCGCCGATGTAATTAAGTTCTCACGGGATGGGATGGGCCCTCCCATGATAAATTGCCGCAAGTGGGGCAGCCGGAGAGTCGGACGAGTAACAACAGGTGCGGCGTACAACCACGGACTGGCCCTGCTCTTCTCCTACCAGAGGGAATAGAGCGGCCTAGTCACACTTCTAGCCTAGTTCCTGATCGTGTCTTATCTAGGCGGCTCTAAGGAGTTCGTAACGCGCCCGTAACACTCCGTATGCAGCCAGAAATTAAGCTAAATTTGTATTTTGTGTTTCCTCACAACTGCAGTCAGAGAGCCAAAGCGCCTTCTTTCTTCGCTATTCTCACGTGATGCGATCCGTCTCGATTTTCTTTCCTGTTGCGACGGTACCTAACGGTTACAGCAAGTCTAGTTGCTCTTGCAAACTTAGACAAAATTCTAGTTCGTGTGACGAATGGTTGCTAGCCCTAAATGTGAAAAAATGTAACTTAATGCTGATGAGTAGGAAGATCAAACCTGTGATGTTCGGGTACAGTATTACTAGCGTCCTGCTTGACATATTCAAGTCGTTTAAATATCTGGGCGTAACGTTGCGAAGCGCTGTAGGACGGAACAATCATGCGAAAACTGTGTTAGGGAAGGCAAATGGTCTACTTCGGTGTATTGGGAGAATTTTAGGAAAGAGTGGTTCACGTGTGGAGGAGATCGCATTAGGACGGTGGTGCAACCTACTCCTCGAGTGTTTGGGATCTGTGCCACGTTGGATTGAAGGAAGGCATCGAAGCAATTCAGAGGCGGGCTGCCAAGTTTCCTACCGGTAGGTTCGAACAATACGTAAGTTTTACGGAAATGCTTCGGGAACTCAAATGGGAATCCCTGGAGGAAAACTGACGTTCTTTTCGAGAAACAGTATTGAGGAAATTTAGAGAACCGGCATCTGAAGCTGACGGCCGAACGATTCTACTGCCGCTAACATACATTGCGCATCAGGACCACGAAGATAAGATACGAGAAATTAGGGATCATACGGAGGCGTACAGACAGTCGCTTTTCCCTGGCTTTATTTGCCAGTGGAACAGGAAGGGAAATGACAATTAGTGGTACAAGGTACCCGCCGCAACGCACCGTATGATGCTTGCGGGGTGTATATGTAGATAGGGAGGATACAGGATGATTTAGCAAGAGTTTCTATTTCGTGTGTTGAATGTTGTTCTAAACGTAGAAGAACGTTAAGTTTATGTAGATGAGTGGGAAAAACAATGCTGTATCGTTTGAATACAGTGTTAGTGGTGTGCAGTTCGACACAGTCACGTCGGTTGAGTGTCTAGATGTGAGGTTGCAAAGTGATACGAAATGGGACGAGCTGCTTAGGCTGGTTGATTTGGGGGAGGGGTCCCAACAGCGAGGTCATCGGTCCTATCGGATTAGGGAAGAATGGGGGAAGGAAATCGGCCGGGCCCTTTTCAAAGGAGCCCTCCCGGCATTTGCCTGAAGCGATTAAGGGATATCACGGAAAACCTAAATCAGGATGGCCGGGCAGGGGTTTGAACCGTCGTCCTCCCGAATGCGACTCCAGTGTGCTAACCACTACGCCACCTCGCTAGGTTGGCTTCTTATGTCACTGGTAGGGAAGGCAAATGGTCGACTTCGGTTTACAGGGAGAATTCTAGGAAAGTGTCACTCATCTGTTACTGAGACAGCGTGCTCAACACTAGCGCGACCAAATCTTGAGTACCGCTCGCATTAAAGGAACACATCGAGCAACTGGGAGGAGCGCTGCTAGATTTGTAACTGGCAGGTTACATCAACACGCAAGTATTATGAAAATGCTCGGTGAAATCAAAAGGGAATCCTAAGAAGGAAGACGATCCTCTTTTCGTGAAATACTATTGCGAAACAAGACACAAGGCAATTAAAGACATAAGCTGCCGTGAACATTGATTTATATCAATGGGGCCAATTGAAAATTTGTGCCGGTCTCGGATTCGAACCCAGGTCTCCTGCTTACTACACAGATGCGCTGATAGCTACGCTATCCGGACACAGTGGTCACCGCAGCCGCAAGGACTACCCTAGCACGCTTCCTATGAAACCAAAATTCTCAATTTGTAACAAACATTACTGATTCAGCGCCCCTGCTCATTAGCCTCATTACTAGCGGTTGGCCGGCCGGAGTGGCCGTGCGGTTCTAGGCGCTACAGTCTGGAACCGAGCGGCCGCTACGGTCGCAGGTTCGAATCCTGCCTGGGGCATGGATGTGTGTGATGTCCTTAGGTTAGTCAGGTTTAATTAGTTCTAAACTCCAGGCGACTGATGGCCTCAGAAGTTAAGTCGCATAGTGCTCAGAGCCATTTGAACCATTTTACTAGCAGTATCTCGCTGATTTCTGTAAGAGTTCGAGCTTGGTACGCATCTGCACTAAAGGGATCACGGTCCGTCATCGCCTTAATTATATCTGCGGTATCCATCCCTTGCTATTGTTACGTAATACAAATGTCTAAAACGGTCATCCGGTTCCAGTTACAGATTGTCTATCTGACAGTTTTGAGAGGAAACAAAAATTTGATTTTGAGTATTTTGTAACGTAATTATTAACCAAATTTAAAAATTTAAATGATGTCATGTCCTACTCATTGAGACGTGTAGTCGTATATTAATGTTTTACGTCAATAAGTCAAGAATTGAAGCTAGTAGCTGTGCATATGTCTTGAAGCGGCGTAACTAATTCAGTGCCGATTTCCCACACTGTATTCATCCAGTATATGAGATTGACAGCACTTAGCGACTTCCAATAAACTTAGCACATAATTTAAAACCTTTTCAAAATCTTTCCTTGGTGACACTCCCCAGCCCCCGACACAAGATAATGAAAGGAAGAAAAAGTTCGTCGCGTACCACATTTTCGCTGTTCATGAAGAAAACCTTCAGCATCAAGCATGATGTTTTAATTTATTGCTCCTTTACTACTAGCTCTGTTCGCAAGTTATTCTACAGACAGTACCCACACATTCTACTGAATGCACCTGCAAAGTTACATCATTGTACGACATATAGTTAAGGATATATGATTTCATAGACATTGAGAGGCCTTAAAAACTAGCTTTTCTTGAAACGGAGTACAAATGATGAGCATTTACATACTTGACTTCAAATGTATTTAATACATTAACTCATTTGTAAAGTAATCAGACATTACAAGCTGTTTTACACATTGGAGTTCAGTTCTTTAAAGAACCAGGCGTGGGGTTACTGGCACAGCTCTCTCCGTCCGAATAGGCCTCGGAAGGCCCAACGGCACCGACGGCCGCCATGACGTCCTCAGACGATAGGCGTTACTGGACGTGGATGTGGAGGGACAAGTGGTCCGCACACCGCTTCCCTGGCCGTTGTCAGTTTTCGTGAACAGAGCCGCTACTTCTCAGTCAACGAGCTCCTCAATTGGCCTCACAAGGTCTGGGTACACCCCATTTGCCAACAGCGCTCGGCATACCCGGACGGTCACCCATCCAAGTACTAGCCAACCCCGACAGCGCTTAACTTCGGTGATCTGTCGGATACAGGTGTTACCACTGCGGCAATGCCGTTAGTTACTGGGAGATACAGTAGTGGAAATCAGTACACAGGCAGGGTTCCTACGAAAGTAATAGTACTGGGTATGAAGCATACATGCATCAGCACTTACTACGAAAGCAGTTCATACATATAATATGTAAACAAGCTTGACCGAATTACGTAGTTTCTTTCATCACACGAGTAACAAAATAAGATATTTGCATTTTCTGAATGGGAACTGGTACAAAGGCACTCCCCGTCCTGTTGCGTTATGGCACTGTCAGTACTTTATCCAATCTCCATTCTTCCTAATTGTCTCAAAAATTTTCTTGTTTGTTGGGGGTTTGTCGTTCTTGAAGCGAAATTGCTGCCCGCTCTTCTCATGTCGCTCTTTTCAGCTCCCATACAGCCTCAAATCGCCTTCCATTATGACGAACACGTCTTGCAAGTATCCCCGAAAGATTTCAAGGTTTCAGATCCAGGCTACGTGTAGGCCAGGGCAAGAAATCGATATCTTTATCATCAAACCACTTTTGGTTGTAGCAGAAACATGCGCAGATGCATTATCTACTGATACATTAGATTTTCGTCCCCTACGTCCTCATAAATTCTAATCAGTTGTGTCACTAGTATCTCACTGTGCATGTCAGAGTTAATTCTAGTGTTCAGCCAAGTAATGTGTGATTTTCCTTTACCGCAGAGGGCTGCCGAAATCATGCTTGCCCACTGCTCTGTTCTCAGATCATGCCAATAATACTGAAATCCAGCACGCCCATCTCAATTAAGCTTCTTCTCATCCCTGAAGATCACTTTATCCCATTCTGAAGTCCATAAATAAACTTTCCAGCAAACTCCAATCCAGCCTGTTTACGTTGGAGTGTTAGAGCTGGATTCTGCTGTCGTTTCTTGAATGAAAAATGTCTGTAATGTGACAAAATTTGTCGTACACGTCTAGCAGTTACTGGCAACTATAAATCAGCAACAAGCTGAGAAGATTAACGGTTTGTGGCTCTTCCTTTGCGCGAAAGTAGCCGTTTCGATGCCTCAGATAATTTTCTACTTTGCCCATATTTACCGTTCTGTCCACACTGTAGCCGGCCGGTGTGGCCGTGCGGTTCTAGGCGCTTCAGTCTGGAACCACGTGACCGCTACGGTCGCAGGTTCGAATCCTGCCTTGGGCATGGATGTGTGTGATGTCCTTAGGTTAGTTACATTTAAGTAGTTCTAAGTTCTAGGGACTGATGACCACAGATGTTAAGTCCCATAGCGCTCAGAGCCATTTGAACCATTTCCTTTTGTCTACACTGTGCACACAATCCAACGAAATTATCAGTCATTGCAGTTTAACGGTTCAGCTTATTGGTGATTTAACGATTAGATAGTCCCATTCCCTTGGTTTGTACGCACCGTTTTTTGTTTTTCATCACATGATAACTGTTTTCCACGTGGCATACGAATTCACTGCATTTGTCGGTATACTGGATCTCATACTATTGCATACGAAGTCTGTTCAAAGAATTCCGGAACACTTGTTATTTCGCACCAATGGTGCATTGGAGCGAAATGGGGTTGGCTTCCCTGCATACGCCTGTGTTTATTGTGTAACAGCCGGAAGTTTCATTGTTGTATATCTGTACGTTATACTTCAATGTTGTATTTAGTAGAACGTTGCGAATTTTGAGACGGCATAGTTACAGGAGCAACGCGTCTGCATTAAGTTTTGCGCGAAACTTTTGAAAACCTTTAGAGTGACACATTAAATGATGCAGGAAATTTAAGGTGATGGTTGCTTAAGCCGTACTCGGTGTTACGATGGTTCACACGGTATAAAAATGGCCCCGTTCAGGACGCCCCTCGACGTCTACCGACGACGCTCATGTCAGGAGCGTAAACGAAATTGTGCGTGCCAGTCGAAGAATGACTGTACGACACGTTGCAGAAGAATGTAACATTTCAGTTGGATCACGTCGTGAAATCGTGCCAAAGCATCTTGGAATGCACCGTGTTGCCATCAAGTTCGTCCCACGGCTCATGAGTCAAGATCAGAAAGGCCTTCGCCTCGTAATCCATGAAGAGCTTTCGGATCGCGAAAATGAGAACGAGATGTTCCTTAAGGGAATTACAACTGGTGATAAGGCGTGGGTCTACGGTTTTCATATTGTGACCAAGGTTCGCTTTTCCAAATGGGTCGGGGAAGGTTCTCAAAGGCCAAAAAAGGCACGTCAGGTCAGGTCAAATGTCAAAGCCATGCTGACAGTTTACTTTGACTTTGAAGGAGCAGTTCATCATGAATTCGTGACACAGGGACATACTGTAAATCGATGCTACTATCAGGACGTATTGCGACGCCTGCGAGAAAATGTGGGAGTGGCCTAAAATGTGGCGATATAATTCATGGTTCTTGCAACACAAAAACCTCCCGTACATTCATCCCTGTTGGTGCGTGGCTATTACACAAAAAGACAAATTACTAAATCACTGTGCTGCCTCATCGTCCGTACTGTCCAAGCCTGGTGCCAGCGCAAGTTTTTTTTGTTTTTTTGTTTTTTCCTATCCCCCTAGGAAGGACGAAAATTTGCGACGATAGACGAGAGAAAAGAAAATTCGCGGACGGCGATTCGCTCGATCCATCAAGAGGTTTGCTTCTGGAAGTGGAAACGGTGATGCGAGCGGTGTGTCAATTGTGATGATGGTGATGTTTGGCTTGTGGGGCGTTCAACTGCCCGGTTATCAGCGCCCGTACAAAGTCCCAACCTTTGCTAAGTGCAAACTCGCCACTTTCATGAATGATGATGCCTTCTCGAGGCAGGGGAAAATCCCTGACCCCACCGGGAATCGAACCCGGGACCCCGTGCTCGGGAAGCAAGCACGCGACCGCGAGACCACTAGCCGCAGACGTATCATTTGTGGAGGAGAGTATTACGAACGAGACCATGCACAGTTCGTAAAAGGTACGCGTACAAACGTTTTTGAAAAAAATTTCGGATTTTTTTTTTTTTTTTTTTTTTTTCTTTTACATACCGCATATGACCTGTGGACAACTATTCTAACCGACAATGTTAATTTTCCGACAAATATATATTCTTTTATACTGAATTCCTCTCTGTACTTAACGCGGCACTGATCCTAAATATCGGTGTATCAATTAGACGCACTGGTCGTCTCGATTCACATACGTGTCCCATACATTCCTTGGGTCAGCCACATTCTGCTTTCCATGACAATTTCGATACACTGGCTTAACGCAGGAAATCTGCATGCGGCAGTGTCGGTGCCGGCATCCAGCAGAGACTGTAGATGAGGTGGAGGCAGGTGTTACGCAAATGACACGGCGTCACGGCACGGGAAGTGACAGGACAGAGCTATGGCCGGCCGGCGTGCTCGCTGCCGTGTGACGTCACAACGAGAGGACAGGGCGACGATTTACGACACGTGGGCGGCACGTGGGCCGCTGCTGATTGCTGACCCGCTCCTGTAGGTGGGCCGCTGTTTGGCTAACAATGAGCTACAGCGACGTCTGCACAGTGGCTGTCGGGGGAACCGTCCCACTGCGCCCTCCCGCACTTTGCATTTGAATCGGTCATTTCTACGCTGCACAAAAAAACTGGTACAGGCATGCGTATTCAAATATAGAGATATGTAAACAGGCAGAATACGGCGCTGAGGTCGGCAACGCCTATATAAGACGGCAAGTGTCTGGCTCAGTTGTCAATTCGGTTACTGCTGCAACGATGGCAGGTTATCAAGATTTAAGTGAGTTTGAACGTGGTGTTATAGTCGGCGCACGAGTGGTGGGACACAGCACCTCCGAGGTAGCGATGAAGTGGGGATTTTTCGATACGACCATTTCAAGAGTGTATCATGAATATCAGGCATCCGGTGAAACATCAAATCTCCGACATCGCTGCGGCAGGAAAAAGAACCTGCAAGAACTGAACCAGCGAAAATTGTACAGAATCGTTCAAACTGACAGAAGTGCAACCCTTCCGCAAATAGCTGCAGATTTCAATGCTGGGCCATCAACAAGCGGAATTTGCCGGCCGAAGTGGCCGTGCGGTTAAAGGCGCTGCAGTCTGGAGCCCCAAGACAGCTACGGTCGCAGGTTCGAATCCTGCCTCGGGCATGGATGTTTGTGATTTCCTTAGGTTAGTTAGGTTTAACTAGTTCTAAGTTCTAGGGGACTAATGACCTCAGCAGTTGAGTCCCATAGTGCTCAGAGCCATTTGAACCATTTGAACCATCAACAAGCGTCAGCGTGGGAACCAATCAACGAAGCACCATCAATATGGGCTTTCGGAACCGCAGGCATACTCGTGTACCTTTGATGACTGCACGACATAAATCTTTACGCCTCGCCTGGCCCCGTCAACACCGACATTGAACAGTTGACGATTGAAAACACGTTGCCTGGTCGGGCCGAGTCTCGTTTCAAATTGTATCGAGCGGATGGATGTGAACTGGTATGTGGACAACCTCATGAATCCATGGACCCTGCATGCCAGCCAGCAGGAGTCTGTTGAAGCTGGTGGAGGCTCTGTAATGGTGTGGGACGTGTGCAGTTGGAGTGATATGGAGCCCCTGATACGTCTAGATACGACTCTGACAAGTGACACACACGTAAGCGTCCTGTCTGATCACCTGCATCCATTCATGTCCATTTTGCATTCCCACGGACATGGGCAATTCCAGCAGGAGAATGTGACACCCCGCACATCCAGATTTGCTCCAGAGTGGCTCCAGAAACACTCTTATGATTTTAAACACTTCCGCTGGCCACCAAACTCCCCAGACGCGAAAATTATTGAGCATACCTGGGATGCCTTACAAGTGATGTTCAGAAGAGATCTCCACGCCAACGTAGTCTGACAGATTTACGGACAGCCCTGCAGGATTCATGGTGTCGATTTCCTCCAGCACTATTTCAGACATTGGTCGAGTCAATGTCACATCGTGTTGCGGCACTTCTGAGCGCTCGCCGGGGCCCTACACGATATTTGCAGATGCACCAGTTTCTTTGGCTCTTCGGTGTAATAGATATCGCCAACTGTTTCTAAACACAGAGGAGATCTTGATTAGCTTCTACAGCGGTTTTAAGAAATAAATTTAAATTTTGACTTGATTTTTCTTTTTATACCACTCACGGGGAATACTCCGCCCTACTCTTGGACTCAACGTTTTCTCACAGCTTGACCTTTTCGTTGTATGGTCTCAATTAAGTGATCTTCGACTCCTAGTGCAGGCTAATCTTTGACCTGGCTAAAAAAAAGTCGTGTCGTAAAGGAAGTAAATGATTCGTGTGTCTTTACCTGTTGTGGATTTCCAGGAAACAGCTTTGATTATTTCAATATAACGAAAGATTTCACTTGACTGATGGAGTTTACTAACGGTTTCTTTCCATTTCAATTTTCTCTCTTTTTTCTATCCTTTCTTTCGTGCGCCATGGGCACCTTGTTAGCTCACGCCCCTGTCTGGAATGTACAATGCAGCTAGCAATGTTTTAGTCGGCGACAAGTATTCCACTTCATGTTCTTGTTCTTAACTGTAACACTTCCATTGTCGACTGGACATCGGGTAAGAGCCACACATTTCCATCATGACGAACTTAGGCAAAAGTGTAGTTAATAATTCCACCACTGCAATCATGGATCGTCATTACGCATGAATTGTTTGAGCTAAATCTGATTTCGGAATAACTAGCAGGAATGAATGTTACCTTCTAGTGACTTTTCACTTCTCTTCCTCGAAATTCCATAGAGAGTACAACTGTATTTTAGAAATTCGGTCACAACCTGTTGAAAATTGAATTAATCTCCGTATTCAGCATACAGAATGTAGATTTGCTGTTCTTAGAATAGTATACAACGGTAGTCCCTGCCAATCTGCGCCTTCTCCTGGAGGTAGGACCTTTCAAAAATGCACGAAAATATTGTTATCTTTCTGTGTGAACACCTCTTTAGCACAATGTGATGCATAGATGGGCGGGTGTTCATTTTATATTCATTGTAGAATTATTGCAGATTTCTAGCAGTGACTGTCTGCGATCTTACTAAATTGCAGATTTAGCATTGCCAAGCGCGATGGGAAAGACTTTTTCTTTTTTAAAAGTTTATTCCTGTTTCTCTAGTTTAAGGGGCACTAATTTTGGAATTTTTCCGATTTTTTTTGTTGCTATTCAACACGATTTTCTGGGACATTATTGACATTTTCTTTTGTTTCCAAACTCTAATTTTCAGTGACGACCCACCATTAGTCTGGTTTGAATCATGACACATTTTTGTGAAAATTTGATAGCTTCATTCTCTAACTGGTTCGATGTGGTTGGCTCAATAGTATTAGGACTTCATTTCAGATCATTATCTCAGATAGGTTTGCTATCTATAGTTTTGATAATAATATAAAAGATAAACTTCACATATAGTGATGGAACGTGCTTACCGTCTATGTGTCAAAGTAATCTAGCTAAAACACATTGAGAGAATACGTGCCAAAAATTTGCGATAAAACACGTTTTTTTTTTTAATTCCTGCAAAGCTTGGTTCTTGAGCCGTTGCACCGACAGAACTTCTGAGGCTGTCCTGGGATGCTTTCTGAGTATTTTGGTATAAGTGGCTTGAAGACTTCTTAAGTAACAATACGACTACGTTGTCTTGGGCAGAGGGTGTTCATCAGAAACAGGGGTACTTTGAGGAGTGCCCCAGGAAAGTGTGACAGGACTGCTCTTCTTCTCTGGCAACATAATATTTGCTGATGACGCTGTAGTGTACAATAAATTGTCGCTGTGTATGGTGATACAGGCTCATTTAGACAGTATTCACAACTTGGTGCGATGCATAGCAGTTTGCTTTGAATGCATAAAAATGTAAGTTACTGCAGGCGAATAGGAAAACAGACCTTTAATGTTTCAGTACTGTGTTGGTGGTGTGCTGTTTGACACACACAAGACGATTAAATATGTAGGCGTAACGTTACAGAGCGAGATGAAACTGAAAAAGCACGTAAGGACGCTAGTAGGGGAGCTGAATGGTAAACTTACGCTTAATGGGAGAATTCTAGGAAAGTGTAGCTCATTTACAAATGAGACCGTGTACTGTAGTGCGATCGGTTCTTGATACTGCCGAGTGGGCTGGAGTCCCCACCTAGTTGGATTAAAAGAAGACATCGAAGCAATTTACAGGCGGAACGCTACGTTCTTACCGGCAGGTTTGGTAAACATGCAAGTATTAAGGACATGTTTCGTGAGCTCAGATAGGAATCCCTGGAGGCAAGACGACAATCTTTCCACGAAGCGCTATTGAGGAAATTTGGCGGCTGGCTGGAGAAAGGTTGTGCTGCCGTCTCCTTAAATTTCGCATGAGGATCGCGAAGACAAGGCAAGAGAAGTTAGGTCTTGTACGAAGGCTTCCGGACAGTAGTTACTTCCATCGCACCATTTGCGGGGGGAACAGGCAGGGGAATGACTAGTAGATTTACAAGGTACCCTCCACCGTGCGCCGTATGGTAACTTGCGGAGTATGTATGTAGATGTAGAGCTTTGGCCGCTGGTGGCTCATTATAGAGGAATAATGTAATTATGATTTACTCGATTTTTTACCGCATTTATCTTTATTTTTGCGAAAAATTCTTCATACCGATGATGAAACTGTCCCAGTTCAGTTAGGACTGCTTCTGTGAAATTCCAAACCCCAATGCCATCTCGTGGCGAGATGCGGCGTTACGATCCTTGAAGTTTCAAAAACCGCTGCTGCAGCAGTTACACCGGCCGCGAGTGTAACAGTACTTGGCTCACACTCCTAAGAAAATGTCAGTGGAGGAGTGAAGTAACATCGTGTTTTTTGAGTCCTCCAGCGTTTATGGGCGATAATTGGTCGTATTCGACCAGAATACTGAAAGGCAGGTTCCTGGTTGCTCCTCCGTGACGACTCAGCAGACTACAAAGCGAAGACTGTGCTCGAATTATTGGCCAGAAAATGGATGACAACCCTGAACCATCCGTTTTCGCCGAATTTGGCTCTGCCGACTTTTTGTTGTTCTCCAAATTGAAGTTGGCAAGGAAAGTTCATATGGTTCAAATGGCTCTGAGCACAATGGGACTTAACAGCTGAGGTCATCAGTCCCTTAGAACTTAGAACTACTTAAACCTAACTAACCTAAGGACATCACACACATCCATGCCCGAGGCAGGATTCGAATATGCGACCGTAGCGGTCGCGCGGTTCCAGACTGAAGCGCCTAGAACCGCTCGGCCACTCTGGCCGGCGGCAAGGAAAGTACACCGTTATGACGCAGTTAAAGACATCCACGAAAACTGTACTGAAATACTAACTGCAACTCCAAAAAAACACTTTTAAAACGATTTCAACTGTGTTTTGAGTCAGGGGAGACTATTTTGAATAAATGCATTGACTTCGTGAACATAATCCATGACATTTATGAGTGACTGTGTATGTAGTGAGCAAAATGTACAACACGAAATACAGGAACGAAAGTACTGTGATGTAGTTGCTGAAGCTGCGAGAACACTGTAAGTAATGCGGGGTGGCCGCGCGGTTTGAGGCGTCATGTCACGGACTGCGCGGCCCCTTCCGCCGGAGATTCGAGTCCTCCCTCGGGCATGGGTGTGTGGGTTGTTCTTAGCACAAGTTAGTTTAAATTAGTTCAAGTAGTGTGTAAGTCTAGGGACCGATGACCTCAGCGGTTTGGTCCCTTAGCAATTCACACAGATTTGAACATTTTAATGCAGTCAAGTCGGCCTTACGATGTAAATATTTCCAGGTACCTCACCGACACATTCAGTTCCTACATTTGTGGATTTTTCTGTCTTGCCGCAGTTACAAAACGACCGCCAAAATGCTACAAACAACCGCAAAGAACTATGGGTCATCTGATGAGTCGCTCGGAGATTTGAAATCAGTAAGCGTAACATAAAAATTCTAAGATTACGAAAGCTAACTGGTAGCAGTCATTTCTGAACACTTTTGCCAGCAACAAATTGCGCGAGAGAGCCTGTGGTTGCTTTAAAAACTTGTACCGCGAGTACTACAGTAACGTTAAAACACTAAACCCAGCGCATGAGGCTGGTTGTGTAGCACCAAGTAAAGAAACGGTACATGGATCCCGCTGATGATCTTGAGTTATTCTTGAAACAATCCGACTCTTGGTTAAACATTTTTGTGGCTACCAAATAGTGTGAGGTAATATTAAATGAAGATTTAATTTATATATTTTTTAAAGCGTATCTGTTATACAGCAGTCTTTAAATCTCTTGCCATGTCATACAATGTATCTCTCCTGATACAATTTACAACGAGAGTTGCGTGAGTCATTGGCTCTTATATTGATGTCATCTGTATAGATTCATCGACATTGTAGCAGTGTGTCCATGCTTGTAGTTAAATGACAAGGCGAATAAGTGAAAAATGAATTGAGTACGTCAACATACAATTGCGAAATACAGGTTTGAAAGATTTGCACAACACAATAGGCATTAAAGAAAAATATATAATTTCCACAACATAGACATAGGCGACCTACTTTGAAATTTGTTGTCGTCGAAAGTTAACCTGTCTGAGAAGAGCCGAGTACGGAAAATGAGCGTTATCGGGCATCAATGATTATGGCGTTAAATGACATTACAAATTGTACTGTAACATTCTAAGCAGAATCACTGAATAGACAAAATGTGGGATTTACCAGGACGGAAGTTTAGGGTCTCACAAATCGTCTACGTCGAGATCATTGGAGACGAAGCACAAGCTCAGATTGGGAAGAATGGGGAAGGAAATCGGCCGTGACCGTTCGGAAGGAACCATCCTGGCATTTGCCTTAATCGATTTACGGAAACTACCAATAACCTATCTATTAATGGATGGACAAAAATCTGAATCGCTGAACTCCCAAAAACAACCCGAGTGCTACCACATAATGTACTTTCAAGAAAAAATAAATTTCCCCAGCAACATCAAAATTATTTGGAATACGGCAAGAAACTGACAAAGGACGTGTAGGACTCGCGCACTAAGGGCTCTGTACAGACTTACTTTTATATATATACAGTTCATCCATCCATGCAATCGAGAATCTCCAGTTTTTTGCCTGTTATCGACATCGATACTGGAAAGATATTGGTACTGGGTATTCCAAGACCGTATCAAAATCACTACATTAATTCCTCAAGCGAGCAGGTAGCTTCTGTTTATATATGTAGAGATGATTTAATAACATTTTTATTTACTTACAAAAATATAACTACAACTTACATTTTACGGTTGCATGCAGGAATGACGGACGATGAATGCAATGTATGTTCACATGACAAAAGATATTTTTTATGTCTTATAACTACAGTTTAAGAAGTCCCAGCTTTTTCACTTTACTTGTACTGTGAAGCCTTGCTTCTTGCCGAATATCCTACGTATTTTGATGATTGAGTTAGCGAGTATCAAAATGTGTGACATAAATGGCCGTATCGTTTGATTGCAGTAACTTAGAAAATCAATTTTTCTACACCGCCAGGGGCCTGTAGACTTTAGTATGTGACATAAATTTGAACTTTTTATGCCAACCTGTTCCGGAGAAAAAGATATCTTAAAAGACGGACAGGCAGACAGACGGATAAAAAATGACAGAATGAATATTTTTTCCTGTGATATAATCACAAATTAACAATTTTCGGATATTTTCCTTTGCTTGTTCTGCAAAACCTTCCTTCTTGTCAAATTTCATGATTGTACGTCAACGGTAAGCACCCTATGTGTTTTGATGAGTGAGTTTTCACGTATCAAAATATGTGACGTACATGGTCGTATCTTTTGACTGCACTAACTAACAAGTTTAAAATTTTTTACATTGCCAAGAGACCATCGTCCTTAGTATGTGACATAAACCTGAACATGATACGCCAAACTTTTCGAAGGAAAAGGATCTAAGCAGACGAAAAGACAGACAGATGGATAAAAAAAATGACAAAAAATGCTTTTTCATGTGATATACGAGGGTAACCCCAAAAGTAAGGTCCCCTATTTTTTTTATAAGCACATAGACCTGTTTATTTCTACAATGGTTTACATCAGTTTACGGATTGAACATTTAGCTACTTTTTGACATAATCACCATTCCTGTCGATGCATTTTTGTAGACGCTGTGGCGGTTTTTGTTTGCCCATGTCATACCAGCTCGCCGCCATGCTGTTCAGAAAATTATGAACCTCTTCTGTCACCTCGTCATCGGAGCTGAATCGCTGGGTCCACAATTAACGCTGACAGGTACAGTGAGACTCTGAAAAACTCAAACGGGCAATTCAGAACCGGAGAAGAGGAATGTTGAGCAAGGGCGTACACATTCTCCATGACAACGCTCACCCACACATCGCTCGGCAAACCGTTGTTCTCCTGCAACAGTTTCACTGGAAGATAATCACGCACCCACCCTATAGTCCTGATTTGGCGCCCAGTGACTATCACCTGTTCCCTAGGTTAAAAGAACATTTGGCCGGAAAGCGATTCAGCTCCGATGACGAGGTGAAAGAAGAGGTTCATAACTTTCTGATCAGCATGGCGGCGAGCTGGTATGACATGGGCATACAAAAACTGCCACAGAGTCTACAAAAATGCATTGACATAAATGGTGATTATGTCGAAAAATAGCTAAATGTTCAAGCTGTGGCCTGATGTAAATCATTGTAGAAATAAACAGGTCTATGTACTTATAAAAAATAGGAGACCTTACTTTTGGGATTACCATCGTAATTACAAATTAACTAGTTTCGAGTTTTTTATTTTACTTGTGCTGTGAAACCTTGCTTCTTGCCAAATTTCATGGTTCTAAGTAAAAGCGAAGCACCGTTTTGATGGGTGAGTTTTCGAGTATCAAAATATGTTACATAAATGGCCATATCTTTCGATCCATTCACTTACAAGCTTATAATTTTTACACCACTACGGGACCATAGACATTCGTTTGCGACAGAAATAGGAATTTAAACTTCATACGCCAAACTGTTCTAGAGAAAAATGATCTTCACAGCCAGACAGATATACAGCGAAGCGATCCTATCGGGATCCTTTTTTACAGATTGAGGCACAGAATCCAAAAAATGAGACAGGAAGGAAGAGTCGTAAAACTGAGAAAACTTCCGTAAAGCTAAATCAAAGGTAGTCCCAAAATTTTATACTACTTCGATTAGTTTTTTTAGGGAAGTAGCATTGTAGGTCTTATAAACTTACTTGGCGCATAGATTACAATTCCGAACAGTTCGTGCTCCTTCGGTACGCACTGCTTCAGAAAAGTCGTGATGAACAGTCTAAATGATGAGCTTAAAACATAATTATTCTGAATATAGCTGAGGTGTCGAAGATCTACACATATGTTTTGAGTGTCACGGATTGGCAAACTCAGATGTTTGTTATTAGCTTACCTTGCGAGGTGCTCTTCCTCCATTTGACGGTTTTCTTGAGACTTTGCAGACTGGGGACGGACACGTTCATGTCGATCGCCAGTCATCTCGTCTCAGACTGTTGCTCAGCAACAGTACGGGTCGTTGCAGGGACCGCTGTATTGTTGACAACTGCGTCAAGTCGCGATATGTTGTTTATTCTTAGAGGACCGCGCAGTAATCTAGCGATAACAGCAGGGGTGGGGGGTTACGTAGGTTGAGGCACCTGGAGTAAAGCCGCAGGATCCCCAAGGTCAAGGAATCCATGGCGCACCAAGGAAAGAAAGTAAAAAAATAAGAAAAAAAATCAGTAAACTCGATCAGTGAAATAAATCCTTGAGAAGTAAAGATATGCGATCATAACCTGCCTCAGTGGCGTAACTACGGTCTGTTTTCGTGGACACAGATTTGTGATGGACAAAATTAAATGAAGAAAGGTAAAAGAAAAGGTGAAAAGGGGAGGTGAAGTAGGACACGGTAGAAAAAAAGTTTCAGCAGTAGTACAGTAGCT
This sequence comes from Schistocerca piceifrons, assembly GCF_021461385.2. Classification (NCBI taxonomy): domain Eukaryota; kingdom Metazoa; phylum Arthropoda; class Insecta; order Orthoptera; family Acrididae; genus Schistocerca; species Schistocerca piceifrons. The sequence goes on along the minus strand of NC_060142.1, from coordinate 81,841,085 downwards.
AAAATAAGAAGAAAAAAACAAGATCAGAAGGGATTGGGAGGCATTAAAATGACAAGAGAACAGAGATGTCTGAATGGAATGATAATTCGGATTGGACCGTGTTGCGCAACATTTGCGTAACACCTATTCCTCCCTGTTACGGACACGCTTGCTTTTTGTTTTCGGTTACCTAGTGGATTGACTCTCGTTGTGCCACGTGAAGCAAGCCACAGAAAGTGTAGAAACTAGATTTTGCTTATGTTGCTTTGTTTTGCACTGACCGTCAATGAAAAACGATTCGCGTTATTGTTGCGAGGAGTGTGACTTCGGGGTGTGCGTTGTTCCATATTTCAAACTGTGTCATCCAAATAGATTTATTGAAATTGTAAAGTCGCATTGACTTCAATAAACAAATGAAGGGGTGGTGAAATTTTATAACAAAATTAAAAATGGGATGGAAGGCTGGGACTGTAAAGTCCATGATTGCCCTGGGTGTCAATTACTGCAGTTACACCATTGCCCACATCAAACTGAATAAGTTAGAATTTGAACATTAATTAATTGAGTCTATAGAACAAAAGGATCTGGATGTGAGAAAATATTGCGGCTTTCGCGAAGCATCCCACATGAGTGGCATATACAGAGCAGAAGGAGAAAGAGAGGTCTATCACAATTTAAATATTACATCGGCAGGGTTAGTAACTTCTTCAGTGAGTACTACCAAGGCAACGCTAAGGACAAGTCTCGTTTCAAATTGTAACGAGCAGATGGACGTGTACGGGTATGGACAGAACCTCATGAATCCATGCATCCTTCATGTCAGCAGGGGACCGTTCAAGCTGGTGGAGGCTCAGTAATGGTGTGGGGTGTATGCAGTTGGAGTGATATGCGACCCCTGATGCGTCTAGATAAGACTCTGACAGGTGACACGTACGTAAGCACCTTGTCCGATCACCTGTATCCATTCATGTCCACCGCGCGGAGTGGCCGCGCGGTTTGAGGCGCCATGTCACGGATTACGTGACCCCTCCCGCCGGAGGTTCGAGTCCTCCCTCGGGAATGGGCGTGTGTGGTGTTCTTAGCGTAAATTAGTTTAAGTGGTGTGTAAGTCTAGGGACCGATGACTTTGGCGGTTTGGTCCTTTACGAATTCACACACATTTGAACATTCATGTCCACTGTGCATTCCGACGGACTGAGGCAATTCCAGGAGGACAATGCGACACTCCACACGTCCAAAACTGCTACAGAGTGGCTCCAGGAACACTCTTCTGAGTTTAAACACTTCCGCTGACCACCCAACTCCCCAGACATGAACATTATTGAGTAGAACTGGTATGCCTTGCAAAGTGCTGTTCAGAAGAGATCTCCACACCCTCGTACTCTTATGGGTATATGGAAAGCCTTGCAGTAACACGTGTTGTCATTAATTCATTTTTTATTTTTATTCTGAATGTGGTAAGTTGTCCTACTAGCTGAATATAAATTCGTGTCATAAATAGTTTGGTTTTTTATTTAATTAAACTGTAGCTTCTGTTGTGTGCAGTATTTGTTATGTACAATGATGAAAGTGACAAATGTCTGTTTTATGTAGCGATAATCAGAAAAAAATTGTTAAGATTATATTTTGCTCTACCAAACCATTAAAAATAAACTAGAATGCTTTTTAAACATTTTCTTACTTACTTTATTTTTGACTCTAGTTGGAGAAGAACGTTCTGGGCGGTGGTTTAATATAATGTATGTGTGTTTGTTGGGTGGGGGAGGGGACTGTGGAAACGATGCATGGGTGACGTTTTGCTGAGGTGGAAATGGGGATATTTGTCCCAGGGTTCCCATGACTGCAGTTATCCCCCTGATCCCAGTTAGTGCTAGTTGTATATTCACTGCGTAGCAAACACATAATAAATCTTCCTCTAGCATTGTAAAGCCTGTACCTGTTGGTAACAAGATAAATCCTTATATACTCAATGCATAAAGAAGAGATTTCTGAAATCATTGCTGAGAGGACGTAAATTTCACTGCTGACAACGAATGTTGATTTTAATATGCATTATTGTCTTTCTGTCGTAACTACCAATGTGGATGTCGGGTATTTTAGAAATGGCCGGGTTAATAGCACTTTCTCCCTTTCCACTCCTTCATTTCCTTTCTTCATTTTCTGTTTTAATTTTCTTCCTTCCTTTTTCTGTAGGCCCTAAGCATTGTCTGGGGAATGCTTCCACACCTCCCATCGAAACGTCGAAGCGAAGTTTACGTCGCGCTTGCCGCGTGGGCTGTTGCATTGTCGTACAGGAGAACAATGCCTTTGCTTGATTTTCCACGCTTCGTTGTGCAGCGCGGTGGGTGTTGCGCAGTAGAAATCGGCATTAACGTTTTCGCTCTTTGCCATAAACTCTGTGTGCACAACTCCTTCGCAGTATTACAAGAAAACGGTGGCCATGACCTTCCCTGATGATGGTGCAACTTTGCATTTCTTCAGCGGAGGCGAGGAACTGTGTCTCAATTCCACAGACGCTCTCTCTGTTGCTGGTGTGAAGTGGCTAATCTACATCCCATCTCCCGTAATGATGTGGCTGAGTAAATCATTGTGGAGTAAGGTTAAAGGAAATCCAGAGACTCTGTAATTAACTTGCGTTTTTGTGTGCATGTGACAAAATGATCGCGGAAGCCAGCGTGAGCACAATTTGCGATACTGCAGGTGATCTCTAACGATAGGATGATCACAACCTAGTCAGATTCACATCTGCTGAGTAATGCTGCAAATTAGCATGAATAAACGTTTTGTCCATAACAATCGTACTGTCCCGTGTGCTTCAACTTCGGAGTACGTTCCAGTTGCCACGTTATTTCTATCGCACACCGTGATGTACATGTTATAGTGCAGCAAAAGAACTGTGCCTTCAGGATAACATCTATTCTCTTGTGACAATGAGCCACGCTTGTCTAAGCGTGGAACGTGTGTAATCTAATTTCTGAAGTCCCTACGCACTACTGGTGACAGAGTAAAGTAAGGTGCAGAATATAGGTAGTGGCTTCCTCGCTCGCGAGCATGCAATCGTCTGTTGAAGACAAGTCTGTTACGGAATACAGGCTGGTAGTGATATAACTGCAGATATTTTTATTGGTGACTGAGGACGGTGTACTCAACAACGTTATATCAGTATTTACTTCACTTGCAGACTAATAATTATATCTATGAGGAGTAGTATGTTTTTAGGATGGTTATCATGTTCAAGTGTGTGTGGCAAGAGCAAGCCACTAATGCCTATTTTCCCCTCGGCAGCAGGTCATGAGCTGAAATGTGGAATCCTGGTCTATAGCTAGTCTATACTGACAGGTGTAGGACACTCAGTGGTGCAGTTACAACCGTGCTGGCCGGCCGGTGTGGCCGTGCGGTTCTAGGCGCTTCAGTCTGGAACTGCGTTACCGCTACGGTCGCAGGTTCGAATCCCGCCTCGGGCATGGATGTGTGTGATGTCCTTAGGTTAGTTAGGTTTAAGTAGTTATAAGTTCTAGGGGACTGATGACCTCAGATGTTAAGTCCCATAGTGCTCAGAGCCATACAATCGTGCAGAAAACATCGGTCATAAAGTCTGTGACATGTTTGTGGGAAGACTGTTCGATGAGGAGAAAAAACAACCAACACACTAATGTCTGTGCATATTAAGGTACCACATATACAAATATCTACGCTTAATACCCGTTACACTGGTACGCTGCAGGAAAAGATTTTGATTTTTGAGGAAGAAAGCATTTGAAAAGGTAATGCCAAACTAGGATGCCGCAGCCTTTTCTTCTTCAAAGAAAAATAAGAAATGCTAAAATTCGTAACGATGTGAGTATGAGCGGCTGATACCACTGACAATATTTCTTGAAAGTAACAGAGAAACTTAATCGCTAAACATAGATACGTAAATCTGGAGACAGTCAGTATAGGGAAATTTTACAATATTTTATCTTTAGAACTTCTTCAAATCCGCACTTTTCGAGTCTCTAGTTACGTCAGACTTAATAGATAGATTTCCAGACAAATTACGAACATTCATGTTAATTGCATCTTGAAACACCTGGTGATACTGTACAAATACGAACAACAATGTTACCGACAGGAAAGCCCTCTAGCTGGTTACGGTCTCAAGCGACAGAATTGATAGACAGCCTCTGAAGGACTAGATAAGCGAAAGAAGTGCAGCCCTCTAGACTCTAGAAGCTCCACAAACCGTGTAGAGAACGAACATCGAATACTTCATTCCATTATTGCAATGCACCACTTTTCAAAACACATCGCAGTCGCCATTAAGCACTTAACAAAACTGGAATACTCAGAATCTCGTCTGTAATCAATATCCAAAACAGACAGACAAAAAGAAAATCTCCTTCAGTACCGTAAAAGGGGAGAAATTATTAAAACTGGTAAGTGCAGGGTAAGTATTATAATAGTATCACATTATCCTCAAGCCTCTGACAAAATGGTTCAAATGGCTCTGAGCACTATGGGACTTAACATCTGAGGTCATCAGTGCCCTAGAACTTAGAACTACTTAAACCTAACTAACTTAAGGACGTCACACACATCCATGCCCGAGGCAGGATTCGAATCTGCGACCGTAGCGATCGCGCGGTTCCAGACTGCAGCACCTAGAACCGCTCGGTCACTCCGGCCGGCCAGCCTCTGACACGAGGCTTGAAGCAAGACTATAGAAATTTTGTTTTTTAATTCACAAGTCGTACAATGACAACACTACGAAGCTGATGAAATTATTTGAGAGACTGAAAGTCCCTGATGTAAATATTGTCGTGTGAACATTTCTCAACAAACTAGTAAGACGTCTAAATAGAGTCTCCAAAAAACAGGTTTTCACCAACGTTTAAGAAACACGTGATAACGCCTCTCGACGGTCAGGATTTATGACACTTCTTCTCAATGCACTTTCGGAAGCCACGCCAGCGTTTCTTTTGGGAACGTATCCTACGTCGTGAAAATGAATGAGGCCATTCGTATGTGTCTTCAAACGGTCGAGTCAAAAGTGGCCGCAGCCATGTATCACTGTCGTGTGCCTTGGATGCGGTTTGTTAAGGTGTCCAGACATCAGATGTCTTTGATTACATCGTGTCCTGTGCTTCAACGTTTTGAATACTAAAGAAGAGCAGGAAGGAATTTCGACAGACTGATGTCCACGACAGAGTTTGGTAAAGAGCAGCAAACTAAGTACAGTATCTACATCAACATCTACATAGATACTCTGCAAGGCACCGTACGGTGCGTGGCGGAGGGTACTACCATGTACCACTACTACTTTCACTCGCAAATAGAGGGAGGGAAAAACGACTGTTTGTACGCCACCTTATGAGCCCTAATTTCTCGTATCTTATCTTCGTTGTATGCGCAACGTATGCTGGTAGCAGTAGAATCGTTTTGCAGTCAGCTTCGAATGCCGGTTCTCAAAAATTTCTTAACAATGTTTCTCGAAAAGAACGTCGCATTCCCTCCAGGGATTCCCATTTCACTTTCCGAAGCCCCTCTGTAACACTTACATGTTGTTCGAACTTACCGGTAACAAATCTAGCCGGCCTCTTAATTTCTTAGATGACTTCCTTCAATCCGACCTGGTACGAATCCCAAACATTAGAGCAGTACTCAAGAATAGGTCGCACCAGCGTCCTATATGCGGTCTCCTTTACAGGTGAACCACTCTTTTCTAAAATTCTCCCAATGAACCGAAATTGACCTTTCGCCTTACCTACCACGGGTCTCACATGCTCGTTCCATGTCATCGCTCTGCAACGTTGCGCCCAGATATTTGAACGACTTGACTGTGCCAAGCAGGACACTAGCAAAATTGTATCCGAACATTACAGGTCTGATCTTCATACTCATCCCTACAGTCACTCAACCTCGACACCTTACGGTACACTGTGGCGTCATCAGGAAACAACCGCAGATTGCTACGACACTGCCCGCCAAATCATTTATGTATATAGAGAACAACTTTGTTCATCATAAGTTTAACACGGAAGTAAACATTACACTGTGTATTCCTCTGCGTTAATTGTTCCCGTGGAACGCAGATCAAGCCTTATCGGTGGCGTACGTACTGTTACTGCGGTTACTTTGATGATCTGCTCCAGTAGAGGATTAAGGCTACAAATGTAACATTAACCGCATCGTAATAGCCCAACATTAAGCAAACTTTTTAAACAGAATAATATACGGTACAACTCCGTAATAATCTACAATCCTGAAAGCGAGTGTAAGGGAGAAAACGAACAGCAAAAACAACCAGTCGCAGACACGGTGTATTCCAGGATCAGCAGGTAGGCGTTATGTAAAAACGTATTGCCGAGATTTCAAGAGCTGACGGTTTACCTTTGTTCTGTTTTTCTTTCCGCGTACCTGACACACTCAGAACAGAAACTCCGGTAAATTCAGAGGGTATTTATGATGTCTGCTGTGTCGACAGCGACGGATTTTTTTATGTTACATATACAGCTCGAACATATTAAGCAGAATTTATTTCTCGCTGTTTTTGAACTGTTTTCCGCGCCCATATTTCACTGCAGAACACGAATCAACTTCACATATTTTTACTGCACATACGAACGACAAGACCACACACGATCGTGACTGGCCAGACAGAGAAAGCGCCTCTCCACTGAGATTTGAAACAGGAACTACACAAGTTAAATATTTAAAACTGGGATTAGTAAAAACAGTGAAAACTCTGAATGCTTTAGCGTACTTCACTGTGTCATTCACGATAGAATAACAACGAAATAACTGATAGACACGTGGGGCGTATTTTCAGTGGCGTCTCGACATGCTGTGTTAAGTCCACTGCACCCGACGGAAAATCGGTGAGCGTGCTGAGTTCGGTTTTTACACTTAACGATGCAAAAAGTGTAGCACCATCGAACAAGAGACACAAAAATGCCTTCCAAAGGCATTCCTACAGGAGCCTTTGCTGCGTGGTGATCTTCCTTTCACGTTGGTGAAAGATACAGGGAGGTTAGCTGGTCAGTATTGACAAAACACAGGTTTTTTTCCCTTCAGATGTATTTAGTGGAATTAAATTTACAAGCTATCGATTTTAAAATTTGCAAACATGTACCATTCGAGATCTGCTAACTTGCTAACGAGCGAACTGGCGTAGTGGTAAGACAGAGGGATCCCATACAAGAGGACGGAGGTTCAAATACCCGTGCAGAGATCCAGATTTAGGTCTTCCGCGACTTCGTTAGGTCGCTTAAGATGAATGCCGGGATGGTTTCTTCGAAAAGGACACCGTTGAACTCCTTTCCCAACTTCTCCTACTCGGAGCTTGAGTTTCGTCCCTTATGATCTTATCCTCGACGGGACGCTAAACCTTAACCTTCGTTCCTTCTTACCTTTCGTCCTTTCTTATCTTATCTCGCATGAATGTGGTGTAAACATTCCCAATCTCAGTTTAACAACTCCTTTAAAAACAACATAATCGCAAAACTACTGGATAATCCTAAATCAACTGGTCTACAAATGGTTCAAATGGCTCTGAACACTATGGGACTTAACATCTGAGGTCATCAGTCCCCTAGAACTTAGAACTACTTAAACCTAACTAACCTAAGGACATCACACACATCCATGCCCGATACAGGATTCGAACCTGCGACCGTAGCAGTCGCGCGGTCAACTGGTCTACACCTTAGCGATGTGGGACATGGACTCTTTCCGTTTTATCAAGGTGCGTGACGATAAAGCTATCCACTTCTGAAATCGAAAATATGGTGATTAACACCACAGAAAATTCGCATTGTACGGCTGACTGGGATTCTCTCAAGAGGGACGTTCGGGCTCCAGGTGAAGGTGTTTCAGTATTACTGTTAACCTGGTCCGGTAATTCTACCGGGGAAACTGGACCTGAAGTTTCATGTGGAATCCGAACCATATGCCGATCCTAACACTAATAAATGAACTTGAAGCAAAATTTTAAAAAATCATCTTTCGTCATTGCGTTGTAAGCGTTACTGTATACTTGCGTATTTCTTTAAAACGAGAAGGGATAGGCGAACATCTGGAAGCGACAGACCCCAGGCATTGCGAAAAAGGAACTGTCTGCATACATTCACTTCCAGGTTCCACAATGCTCGTTCCTGAACTTCATTGGAGATGCGCTCACATAGGATTAGGACCTCGCACGTGTCCGTTCTGTGGACTCGGTAACCAGTGCTCGAAGAAGTCAATTTCTCCGTCACACGTAGGAGCTTCTCAATTGAAACCTGTGAACTACAAACTGTTCAAGCAGTCTTGCTTTAATCGATGAACACAGTTTAACGAAACATGTGTATATAATTACATCGCCAGGAAATTTCACAAGTGAAATTACATGTTAATCCCAAATGTGTGGTTCATTGTGGCGTTCTACAACTTAACTGTAGCACGCTGATAATTCGTAATACTTCCAACTGCCCACTGAGGAACCTTTTTCATGACAACGTCACAATACACCAGTTCTGAAGTTTCGCATTCGTTTGGACAGGAAGTGTAATATCATCCCCGTTATTCACAACAGCAACGAATGAAGAATAGCTACGACGCATCTCTAACACATCACACACGTAAACTATTTCGGGGCGGACATCGCATGGACGTCACGGCCACAAATGCTCGATTAAGCTAAGGTTCCTAGAAAGTAGACGTGAATGTTCATACCGCGTGGTTCTGCAGTAGTGATAAAACAATCAAGCCTGCAGAGAAAACCAGAAGTTACGGACCGGAAGTAGCTCTCGGTTTCCATACTGGGGAGGGCTGCGATATTTAGCGATCAGAACTAACCTAGACCTCAGAATACACTACCGATCAGTCTGACACCACAACCAATATTTCAGGAATTTGCGGGGGGATGGGGGGGGGGAGGGGGAGGGGAGCAACATCACACACTAGCCAGATGTTTGCAGGAGGGGAGTTTGCAGAAGGGGGGGGGGGGGGAGGACAATATCACACACCAAATTTTTACATTACGACGACACTACATACATATGATGGCGGCACTATGCACAGCCCAATATTTGCCGAACGAGTGGCCCTCGGCCACGTAATGTGTTACCATGTTGCAAGTTGAGCCTGCTAATTCATCTTATTGTATGGTGGTGTGACACATCATGTTTCCACAGTTTTGAATACGCTCGCGTTGGTCGAGAGAATCATACAGAAAAAGTTACACGTGACTTGTGGTGGTTCCACAACTTTAATTTCTAACGGTCGATGTTCCCCTAAAGGCAAATGCCTGGGCACACATTATACACTGTATTGAAAAAAACTGCTCACTGTGTCAGCAAATGTGACGTTGTCAATCATGAAATGCGTTACATGCGTTTTGGTAATATTCTAATTTAAAAGGAAGTCGCAGTTAGCTGAAACCGCATCTTACAAAAAAAACTTAAGTCTGATTCGGATTCAGTGTTAAAAACACGAGAGTATTACCTAAAAAAATATTTTTAAAAAATATTCAGTTTCCTTTTTCTCCCTTTTCTCAGCTGTAAGTGACGCAACCGTCTCGGTACACCAGCTTTTATAAGTTTTGCATATTTGCGTGCACAAACGAAATTTTCATTTCACTTGCTAATAATTACAGCAAATTTGGACAGCTCTGGTGAATCGCCATGGTATCATTCTTTCACAGAAGAGATGTAGAAAGTCGAGCAGTCACGGTCTGCTCTGGTACTTGTCTTACGCGCTGCCTACTGTCTCTGGTACTTGTCTAAGCTGTCAAATAGTACAGAGTGAAAATTACTGAACTGTACGAAAAAACGTAAATTAGTAACAGATTATGGCTTGCACGGACTGTATTCAACGTGTAAGCGTCACTACTGGTAATCGGATTTAGGTTCTGATATGTTCCATATGTCTTCCATCATTGGCGATGAGGTGGTGCAGACAAATAGCGAAATTCTCTATGACACGCTGAACTGTCGGAACATCGAAGCTATCGATGACCTCCTGTATGGCTGTTTTCAGCTCACCAATGGTTCAAATGGCTCTGAGCACTATGGGACTTAACTTCTGAGATCATCAGTCCGCTAGAACATAGAACTACTTAAACCTAACTAACCTAAGGACACCACACACATCCATGCCCGAGGCGGGATTCGAACCTGCGACCGTAGCGGTCCTGCGGTTCCAGACTGTAGCGCCTAGAACCGCACAGCCACCCCGGCCGGCAGCTCACCAATAATTTTGGGGTTATTGCTACATACCTTGTCTATATTAAAGCCCCACAAAAAGGTGTCACACTTATTCAGATCCGGAGAATATGGCGGCCAATCGAGGCCCATGCGACTGGTCTCTTGCTATCCCAGAGCGAGAATGCGGTCCCCAGAGTGCTTCTCATGGACATTAGACACTCTCCTGCTTCGATAGGGTAGAGTTCCATCTTGCATGAACCACATCTTGTCGAAATCAGGGTCACTTTGGATAATGGGGATCAAATCATCTTCCAAAATCTTCACGTACCGTTCGTTAGTCACTGTGCCGTCAAGGAATACCGCACCGATTATTCCGTGACTGGACATTACACACCAAAAAGTCACCCATTGAGTGTGAAGAGACTTCTCGATTGTGAAATGCGGAGTCTGTCTCCAAAATGCGCCAATTTTGCTTATTGATGAACCCATCCAAACGAAAGTAGACTTCGTCGCTAAACCAAACCATACATACCATACTAATTCCCATCTTGCAACGCGGCCAACTGTTCAGTTTGAACATCCTAACGCAAACCGTTCATAAGTTATGACGATTTTATTTTATATAGTTCAATAACTGAAACTTCCTGGCAGATTAAAACTGTGTGTCGGAGCGAGACTCGAACTCAGGACCTTTGCCTTCAGCGGGCAAGTGCTCTACCAACTGAGCTACCCAAGCACGAGTCACACCCCGTCCTCACAGCTTTAGTTCCGCCAGTTCCTCGTATCCTACCTTCCAAACTTTACAGAAGCTCTCCTGCGAACATTGCAGAATTAGCACTCCTGGAAGAAAGGATATTGCGGAGACATGGCTTTGCCACAGCTTGGGGGACGTTTCCAGAATGAAATTTTCACTTTGCAGCCGAGTGTGCGCTGATATGAAACTTCCTGGCAGATTAAAACTGTGTGCCGGAGCGCGATACAAATTCAGGACCTTTCGCGGGCAAGTGTGAAAGGCAAAGGTCCTGAATTCGAGTCTCGCTCCGGCACACAGTTTTAATCTGCAAGGAAGTTTCATATCTGCGAACACTCCGCTGCAGAGTGAAACTTTCACTCTGCTACAATAATTGTCACCCTGTATTTACCGCAGGTGATGCGTAACTCAGTGTAGAGTACTAGTGTGAGGTACTATTCTGTGATACTCACTCTTCTCGTACTTGGCCCGCAGCGCGACGAGGCTGGAGACGATTCTGGCGCGGTGCGCCGAGTTCTTCACGCCCAGGTCCCTGATGTCCTCCTCAGAGAACGTAAGCAGGTCCTGCGCAAAAGCAACAAAACAAACCTCTTCAGTACGTTACCACACGAGACAAATAACAAGTGTATTCGAGACTTGCTGAGATTCGAACTGTGTACCGATCTCATTCTGACTCCTGCGGTCTACTGTCTGCAACCTGAGAGGCGTGTTTTGCTGACGGTGTTTCCATATAAAAATGGCGGCTCTGGTTCCGGGATCCGTGTGGCGAACAGTCTTTATGTAAACATAAGTCTTGCACTCCTCTGCAGATTGATACCTTCTTTCTGGAATATCTTATCACGAAACGAAAAGTTTTTTACTGTAACTTTGTCTTTGGGGGAAACTTCTAAAGAATGTGAAATGACACTACTAGAGGAGAATATAAACAATGGAACTTATTGTAAAACGCCCTAAAGAATAAAAATAACTGTGAATCCCTAAATAATACACTACTGGCCATTGAAATTGCTACTCCACGAAGATGTGCTACAGACGCGAAATTTAACCTACAGAAAGAAGATGCTGTGATATGTAAATGATTAGCTTTTCAGAGCATTCACGCAAGGTTGACGCCGGTGGCGACACCTACAACGTCCTCACAGAGAAAAGTTTCCAACCTGTTTTTCATACACAAACAGCAGTTGACCGGCGTTGCCTGGTGAAACGTTGTTGTGATGCCTCGTGTAAGGAAGAGAAATGCGTACCATCACGTTTCCGACTTTGATAAAGGTCGGATTGTAGCCTATCGCAACTGCGGTTTATCGTATCGCGACATTGTTGCTAGCGTTGGTCGAGATCCAATGACTGTTAGCAGAATATGGAATCGGTGGGTTCAGGAGGGTAATACGGAACCCCGTGCTGGATCCCAACGGCCTCATATCACTAGCAGTCGAGATGACAGGCATCTTATCCGCATGGCTGTGACGGATCGTGCAGCCACGTCTCGATCCCAGAGTCAACAGATGGGGACGTTTGCAAGACAACAACCATCTGCACGAACAGTTCGACGACGTTTGCAGCGGCACGGACTATCAGCTCGGAGACCATGGCTGCAGTTACCCTTGACGCTGCATCACAGACAGGACCGCCTGCGATGGTGTACTCAACGACGAACCTGGGTGCACGAATGGCAAAACGTCATTTTTTCGGATGCATCCAGGTTCTATTTACACTACATCATCATGATGGTCGCATCCGTGTTTGGCGACATCGCGGTGAACGCACACTGGAAGCGTGTATTCGTCATCGCCATACTGGCGTATCACCTGGCGTGATAGTATGGAGTGCCATTGGTTACACGTCTCGGTCACCTCTTGGTCGCATTGACGGCACTTTGAACAGTGGACGTTACATTTCAGATGTGTTACGACCCGTGGCTCTACCCTTCATTCGATCCCTGCGAAACCCTACATTTCAGCAGGATAATGCACGACCCCATGTTGCAGGTCCTGTACGGGCCTTTCTGGATACAGAAAATGGTGGACTGCTGCCCTGGCCAGCACATTCTCCAGATCTCTCACCAATTAAAAACGTCTGTTTAATGGTGGGCGAGCAACTGGCTCATCACAATACGCCAGTCACTACTAATGAACTGTGGTATCGTGTAGAAGCTGCATGGGCAGCTGTACCTGTACACGCCATCCAAGCTCTGTTTGACTTAATGCCCAGGCGTATCAAGGCCGTTATTACGGCCAGAGGTGGTTGTTCTGCGCACTGATTTCTCAGGATCTATGCACCCAAATTGCGTGAAAACGTAATCACATGTCAGTTCTATTATAATATGTTTGTCCAATGAACACCCGTTTATGATCTGCATTTCTTCTTGGTGTAGCAATTTTAATGACCATTTGTGTAGAATTGGTTAATTATTTTAATCACTTCGGTTACGATAGTACCTACGGCTACGATAAAGAGTTAGATACGAATTATCGATTTTCGTTGATAAATGTTGAACAATAAATAGACATTAAAAAAAAAACTCTCAGTAAGAATCAGTGACGAAATTTTACAAAAACGATGGCAATTTCAGTACTGCTAAATGGAAGCGAATTATGGGTCGCATGCAGACAACAGAGAAATATCTAGTCTTCAGAAATGATGTTGGACGAGAAGGTTTAAGCTTGTGAAAGATCAGACAGAATTAGAAACAGTGATGTTAGAAATGATCTCTATATCTTTAGCATTAGAAAGGAAACTGAATTTGATAGAAGAAACTGGATGGTAGAAGAATGAAGAACGAGAGACTGTCTCTCAAAATAAGAAACTAGAAATTGAGAAGATGAAAAGATATTGAAAAATCGAGGTAATGATGCGTATTGTAATAGGCACATTTCTGTTACCTGAAGTGAAGAAAGAAAATAATAATAATAATAATAAAACAGTTCAGTTATTACTTCTGAGATCATCAGACCGCTACAACATAGTCAATCAGTAGAACGAAAAACCAGTCCAAGCTGCAAATTTTAATTTTTATTCATTCGATGACTAGTTTCGGGCTGAGACTCACTTTCAAATCATCATAGCAAAGTCGAAAATGGCATTTCCCAGTTTGTTATGATGATCGGAAAATTGATCTCGGCCCGAATCTAGTCATCGAATGAATAAAAAGTAAAAATTTACAACTTGGACTGATTCTTCGTTCTACTTCAGTTATGGTCTCATTTGAATGACACCAGCAAATGTGACGTATTCAGTTCCTTTGCATGAACTGGTTTAAATTGGATAAAGAACTTTACACTTGCCAGCAATACCACCATTCCAAAACTAATTTTCACTCTGCGGCGGAGCGTGCAATGATTTGCAACTTCCTCGCACATTAAATCTGGGTACCGGACTAAGACTGGAACCTGAGACCTTCGCTTTTCGTGGGCAATTTCTCTACCGACGGAGCTACCAGAGCACGGCCGACTGCCCGCCCTCACGGCTTTACTTCAGCCAGTACCTCGTCTCCTACCTCCCAAACTTCACAGAAGCTCTCCTGAATACCTTGCGCGACTAGCACTCGTGGAAGAAAGGATATGGCGGAGAAGAGCACACACTCAGCTGCAGAGTGAAAATTCATCTCGGAAACATACCCCAGGCTGTGGGTAAATCATATGTCCGCAATAGACTTCCTTCCATGAGTGTTTGTCACGCAAGTTATGCAGGAGAACGTCCGTGAAGTGAGTAGGAGATGAGGTACTGGAGGAAATGCAGCTGTGAGGGCGGCTCGTGAGTCGGTAGAGCATCTTCCCTCGAAAGAAATGTTCAAATGTGTGTGAATTCCTAAAGGACCAAACTGTTGAGGTCATCGGTGCTTAGACTTACACACTAATTAAACTATCGTAAGCTTAGAGCTTAGAACCTCCGGGGGGGCGGGGGATTCCGTGATATGGCGCCTCTAACCGCGCGGAAAACTCGAAAGACAAGTGTCCCAGGTTCGGTCTGGTTCACAGTTTTAATGTGCCAGGAAGTTTCATTACCATCATTCTTGTCTCATATAGTTGTGATGCACCTTAAAGGATTGCAATGAAATACATGAAAATAAATAAAAATAATCAACTGAAGTTCTCATTTGTTTCTGTACAGATGTCAAAAGAAATAATATAACATCGTAAGAGATAAATGTGAATGTATGCTTTCCCGGCGTATACAGCTGGCGAAGAGTTCTCGGGCTTGCAGCCGGGTGGCGCTGTCTTCAAACTGCGACGTTTCGACGAGTGACATACTCATCATCTTCTTCGCCAGAAGATCTTCTTCGCCAGAAGATGATGAGTATGTCACTCGTCGAAACGTCGCAGTTTGAAGACAGCGCCACCCGGCTGAAAGCCCGAGAACTCTTCGCCATCGTAAGAGATGGTTATGAATAACTGTTATAACTATTATTATTAACTATTTTATGCGACTGAGTCCATTTAAGACAGCAAAAAATACTTGGAAACTTTGACTGGCTATCCTCTGTGGTCATATTTCTTTTATTGCTTTGGGGTGAACTTGTTTCTTTTCTTCAGACCAAGCTGCCTCTGTCCTTTTTCGGTTTCTCCTATTGTCAGCGTGGTACTGCTAAACTTAAAATAAAAAAAAACCTGTTCACTTTATCTTCAAGTATAGCTCCTACTAATTTTAAATAAATTTCTGTTTCTCTACTCTATTTCATGATTTCTGTTTTGCTTTACGTTTATTTTATACAATTCAACGATTCTGCTTCTAAGTCTCTCTGGTTTCACTCCTTTGATATAGCTACAAAAATTCAATTTGTGAGTTCTAAGATGATTGTGTATTTCTGTCCACTGGCTGTTTCTTGGCTCCATCTGCTTCAGAAATATTAATTTTGAACGGGAAAGCCAGTATCGAAAACAGTCTCTTTCTTCAAATTTTCCGAAGTCTGTTTTCCTGTTATACATGAGTGTTTCCCAAGCGTAGAGACATCCTGGTTTAATCAAGGAATTGTAAGGTTTCCGTTTAGGGATGCTCTTCTAGTTGTAAATATTTTGCGTGAGACAGTATTCTGCTCTCATTTTTGAAATATATTTCGTATTAATGAATTATCGTTATTATTATTATTATTATTTACAAATCACCTAGCGAGGAAGCACAGTAATAAGACACTGGACTCATATCCGGGAGAACGACGGTTCGAATCCACGTCCTGATTTCTTGGCTTAGGTTTTCCGTGGTTTCCTTAAACTGCTCAACACAGATGCACAGATACTTCCTCTGAAAGAGCACAGCCGACTTTCTCCCCTGCCATTCCTAAATCCCAACTTATGACCAGTCTCCACGTAGAACGACAATACGCCCTGTATCAGAGGAGCACTGGAGGTACCCCACCACAAAAGCACCTTTATTAACTGGTCGTCAGAAAGCACAGAGATAATGCTGAGCATAGGAACAGTGGTAACGGATGCTCAAAATTTGGGAAGCAGTTTTCCGTAGTTCTGAGACACGATGACACCCGGCAACAGCAGTGGACAAATGCGTCGGGATGGATGCACATTTAGGCAGGCTGTGGTATCCTCAGATGTTTGAATACTTACATAGCACAGGTACATACAATGAGGTGACGAAAGTCATGTGATAGTGACAGGGGGACATATACAGATGACGGTAGTATTGTTTACGCAAGGTATGAAAGGGCAGTGCATTGGCGGAGTTCTCATTTGTGTTCAGGTGATTCATGTGGAACGGTTTCCGATGTGTTTATAGTCGCACGACATGAATTAACAGACTTTGAACACGGAATGGTAGTTGGAACTAGACCCATGGGCTGTCCCTTTTTGGAAATCGTTACGGAATTCAGTATTCCGGCATCAACAGTGTCAATAGTGTGCTGAGAAAACCAAATTTCAGGGATTACCTTTCACCACGGACAATCCAGTGGCCTTCACTTAACGACCGAGAGCAGCGGCGTTTGCGCAGATTGTCAGTGCTAACAGACAAGCAACACTGCGTGAAATAACTTCAGAAATCAATATGGAACGTATAACGAACGTACCCATTAGGACAGTCGCAAATTTGGCGTTCATGAACAGTGGCAGCAGACGACCGACGCGAGTGTCTTTGCTACCAGCACGACTTCTACATCTACATCTTCTCTGTAAATCACACTTAAGTGACTGGCAGAGGGTTCATCGAATCACCTCCACAATAATTTTCTGTTATTCCCCTCTCGAACAGTGCGCGGAAAAAACGAACACCTATATCTTTCGTGTGAGCTCTAATTTTCCTTATTTTATTACGATAATCTTCTCCTATGTAGGTTGGCGCCAACAAAATATTTTCGCATTCGGAGGAGAGGTTGGTGATTGAAATTTCGTGAGAAGACCCCCCCCCCCCCCCCCGCAACGAGAAACGCCTTTGTTTTAATACCTTATCATGTCTTTGACACTCTCTACCCTATTTCTCGATAATACAAAACGTGCTGCTCTTCTTTGAACTTTCCCGATGTGTTCTGTCAATCCTGTCTGGTAAGGATCCCACAACGCGCAGCAGTACTCCAAAAGAAGAGGGATAAACGTAGTGTAGGCAGTCTCTTTAATACATCTGTTGCATCTACTAAGTGTTCTGCCAATAAATCGCAATCTTTGGTTCGCCTTCCCCACAACATTTTCAGTGTGTTTTTTCCTATTTAACTAGGAATTTAGCTGAATTTACAGCCTTTAGATCTGATTGACTTATTGTGTAACCGAAGTTTAACGGATTCCTTGTAACACTCATGTGGATGACGTCACACTTTTCATTATTTAGGTTCAAAATGGTTCAAATGGCTCTGAGAACTATGGGACTTAACATCTGTGGTCATCAGTCCCCTAGAACTTAGAACTACTTAAACCTAACTAACCTAGGGACATGACACACATCCATGCCCGAGGCAGGATTCGAACCTGCGACTGTAGCGGTCGAGTGGTTCCAGACTGAAGCGCCTAGAACCGCTCGGCCACACCGACCGGCATTATTTAGGTCAACTGCCAATTTTCGTACCATACAGGAAATTTGTTTTGATTTTCTGATGACTTTACTAGATGACGGCCACTCAGATTGTCTCCTAAATCGTTTACATACACTGAAGAGCCAAAGAAGCTGGTACACCTGCCTAATATCGTGTAGGGCACCCGGGAGCACGCAGAAGTGCCGCAACACGACGTGGTATGGACTCTACTAATGTCTGAAGCACGTGGCTCAGGGACAGTGTTAGCCGCAGATAGCGCCTGGAACCTGTTTAACTGACTAACCATGGAGGCCCTGCGTCCGGCCCCCTGGGACGCCTTTTGCCGCCTGCCACGCCTACTCAACCGCGGGTGAGTGTGAGGACACCACGAAGCCAAGGGCCCAAGTTGTCAACAAGGTACTGTGCAAGCTGGTGGTGGCCCCATAAGAGTGTGAGCCGTGTTTGCCTGGAATGAATTCGGTCCTCTGGTCCAATTGAAACGATCACTGACTGCAAATGATTATGCTAGGTTACTTGGAGACCATTTACAACCATTCATAGACTTTATGTTCCGAAACAACAGTGGAATTTTTTAGATGACAGTGGGCCACGACACCGGGCCACAATTGCTCGCGATTGGTTTGAAGAACATTCTGGACAATTCGAGCGAATGATATGGCCACCCATATCGTCCGACATGAATCACGTTGAACATTTACGAGACATGATCGAGAGATCAGTTCGTGCACAAAACCCATGACTTTTATCAGTTCCGTATATACTGTCGGTACCCACACGGGACGATAGCTAGCTTCTTAGTCTAACTGCGGTTATTTGTTGTCAAGAAATTTCACAAAGGAGTAAATGTAGTGGAAACAGTTGTCAGCATGACCTACTGTTTAAACAGCAGTCTACATGAGGTTCTGGAGTTGTTCATGAAGCCCTCACGATTAAAAGGTTTCATGAACCTGGAATGGTTAAGAATAAAATACGCCAATGGGCAAAAACCGGAACTGATGAGAAAATAAAAGATACATTTTGGCAGTGGCAATACACAATCTACATGTCAGTATGAACCAGCACGAAAGAGCTATTGGGATTAGCCAATGGAATGTCCTGTAAGCTGTTGCGGTGTTTCTACGTAAATTTTGTCCACTGATCAAGCGGCGTTTACAAAGTATGGGCAAATCTATCTTCGGAATTTGCACTACTGGTCAGGTGGAAGTCGACGATGGTTGATAAAAGTAGACAAACAATGAATTTGTTCTGTCAACGCGTGATGCAGAATCTTCAAGAATCGCATCTTTGGACCCTGTTTTATTAACGGGACTTTAAATAGCCACCACAACTATCGAGATTTCCTAACATATATGCTGTTACAGTTGTTGGGAGGCATTCTACTTCTTGAGACAAGGCTACATGACGGATGTTCCTCTCTTTCTTAACAAATTATTGCACAACATTTGGATGTCGTTGGATCAGTCGTTTAGGAAACACGAAATGGCCTGCACACGCACCAGACTTAGAACCTCTGGCCATTTATCAGAAGGTAAACTTCAAACAACTGCTCTACACGTAGCACCGGCGATGCGAATGGGCCTGAAATGGAATAACACTGACGTGGGCAGCGATAAGTCGAGATGAAATTCAGCATGCTCTATTGTCTGTCCGGAATCTCTTTAAAGCGTGTACGACGCCTCAAAGCCAAAATTTTGAGCACTTGACGTGGTAGTCATAATAGTAATTACCCAAACAGTTCCTAAGTGACGTATTTCCTTATATTCCATACTGAAGGGCAGATGGTCGAGGAACCTCTTCTCCTCAGGGTTCGTGGAACCTGTTCTGCTCATGGCGGGACGGTGGTGTACAGCGCATTCACCTTGTTGCTAACTGACCACGTTTCACAGAAGTTGTGTCCTAGAATTCCTCTTTTGAAGGATCTTTTCCATGCCACAGTAAAAGGTATATAGCTCAATTTAAAACAAAAGCAAAAGGTTGTACCAGGGTAGCTATAAACGTCAAAAATTTAATGCTTGCGCGAAACAGCAGCTGTATATATTTACTCGCTCTGGATAGAATATGGATATACTAAGCTGCTATTACATGGAGATGCACACGGACATTGGTTTAGTAAAACATTTGGCGGCGTTGATATTCCCATCTTCTGTATGGTAAAACTTTTATCCACCGACGTACCGTTCCCCGACATCTTATTGTAACAAATCGTATCTTAGAGACAGGTGTTTCATATGCATATGCCAGTTCCTTGAAATAGCATATTTTAGTAGTTTGCAAAGTTATAAAAGAAAAATCACCTGATTTGTCACTTTATCTTCGTAAACTGTATGTATTCCAATATGGCGTCTCCTTCATTCAGCTTGTGACGTCGAAAGTGGTCTGGCATGGTACTAGCAAACGGTTCGTATCACGTTGTCAAAATAAGACAAGATTTAATGAGTGTTTTATGCTCGTGAATTCTTTTCAGCGTGAAATTCGAATCCACATCCATGTCAGTTTCTATTTATATCAATATCCACTGCGCTAAAAAGTTTTATTAACCTGGAATACTTTCAGTGGTCAACTTTATCCAGCATAGCCCCTAAGCCACTTATTTGTTGACTCGTCTGCATCGTCTGTTAGAAATGATACCGCAGAGAAGACACCAGCTACCAAATCATAATGGATTCGCTTCACAGCACGGGCATTAAACTTGTTGCTTTATGGAAGGGAGGGGGAGGAGTTAATTTTAGCAGGTATGCTGTATCTACACCGGCGTTGTTTTGTGGTGCCGGTTACGAGAAATGCTACAGGGCTCGTTTGTCAGTGTCTAACGTGCTCCAAAGAAAATAACGCTCTAGACACCGGGATTTAGACACGAACAGAGGGTCATGGAGAAATCTCAGCTGTTTTTG
Source organism: Schistocerca piceifrons (assembly GCF_021461385.2). Lineage (NCBI taxonomy): Eukaryota > Metazoa > Arthropoda > Insecta > Orthoptera > Acrididae > Schistocerca > Schistocerca piceifrons. The sequence continues at coordinate 81,820,334 of NC_060142.1, read as the reverse complement.
CTTCTGTATCAGTATTCAAACCTGGATCTATGCTTTTTGCCTGCTGATCGCTACTAATTAAGTAGCTCATACGCTGCATAGAATAAGAAAATGTTACCTCAATTTATGGCTTTAACGTTCCGGTTTTGCTCGGTTACTGCTCAGTAAGTATCAGCTTGAAATATCTTTATCAGTTAACGGAGGGACTGGCTTTAAGCTTCTCATTTCTGTGGTGCCACCGCCAGACACCACACTTACTAGGTGGTAGCTTTAAATCGGCCGCGGTCCATTAGTACATGTCGGACCCGCGTGTCGCCACTGTTAGTGATCGCAGACCGAGCGCCACCACACGGCAGGTCTCGAGAGACGGACTAGCACTCGCCCCAGTTGTACGGACGACGTAGCTAGCGATGCACACTGACGAAGCCTCGCTCACTTGCAGAGCAGATAGTTAGAATAGCCTTCAGCTAAGTCAATGGCTACGACCTAGCAAGGCGCCATTAGTAGTTTATTGCCTGAATCTACAGAGTCTCACTTGTATCGTCAATAGCGATGTACAACAAGGATGGATTAAAGTTAAGTATTCCAGCAGCTACGTACTTTTCTTTATAGCATTCATTACGTATCCTGTTTCAGACCTATCTCTAGCCTGCGTGAGTTAACGCGTGCCTTTCGGCTACTTCCGAGTGGCGTGGCTGTTAATCTACGCCACAACAATTTCCCCAAAAATGTACGTCAGCTGCACTCGCTACCATCGGCCCATCCTTGATGGCAAGAGGGGAATAAAATAAATAATGAAATATTTCTTCAATATGTAGGGCTAATCAGAGCTGTAATGTGACGTCACAACGAGTTGACAATGACACCTGTTTTCAAGATAATGTTCAGAGAGAATAGCGAAACATACAAGTGCTTTAATAATTGTCATAGTTGAGATGAAATGTTACGACACTCCAGAAGTAAAACTAGAAGAAGATGAAAAATTTCTTCCAGCAACCAAGAATATTTGCGAATATTTCGTTGAAGGGAAAATTTATTTTGCAAAGTGTGAACTTCAGACTAGAAACATTACAGTGCCTCATCCACAGGTAAACGACCGATGTATAAATCCGATGACCTTCCCAACAAACTTCCGTCTGATTTTCGGATAACACACATCATCTATTGTTCCTTTATTTCATCTTAATGAATGTCACAATTCGCTCTAAAATCATAATTTTTACTTGCTACACAAAATCACGGGTCTTTCAATATTTCCGTTTACACTTTACTTGTATCGAATTTCACAAATTGTTGGATACAAATAAAACGTCATGACAGTGTTTTTCCTCGACGGGCACCTTCTATCAGTCTTTTATTTTGTACGCAATTTCCTTGTCAGCAACAGATGAAAGAATGATGCACATGTTCCATTAAATTAGAAACGAACTAAATGTAAGCCGGCCGCGGTGGTCTAGCGGTTCTAGGCGCTCAGTACGGAACCGCGCGACTGCTACGGTCGCAGGTTCGCATCCTGCCTCGGGCATGGATGTTTGTGACGTCCTTAGGTTAGTTAGGTTTAAGTAGTTCTAAGTTCTAGGGGACTGATGACCTCAGAAGTTAAGTCCCATAGTGCTCAGAGCCATTTGAACCATTTTGAACTAAATGTAAACAACGTTTATTATGACTTACACATTTAAGAGGCATGCTGCAGAATCGAAGTATCTAGATGACCTTCCAAGGGTAGAAAGTAGATGGAGGAACCAAAAGAATACATTACCACAAAAAAAGCGTTCTTTCCCTTGTTCTGTACAATATGTAAACAAATGACCAGTCACAATCGCTGCAAATAAAAATATTCATATATGCAGACGATACCGCCATTACCTATCAAGGAAGAACGTTTCAAGAGGCTGAAAGAGAGCTGACTGAGGTTTTGCAAACCTTTGGGAGCCACTGTAAGGAAAACCACCTGCGACCTGATCCAGGAAAAAGTCAAGTATGCACATTCCAATTGTGTAACAGAGAGGTCACACGAGAGTGGGAAATAGAATGGAGAAGGATTAGAGTAGACAATTACAGCAACAGAAAATACTTGGGAGTCAGCCTCACTAGAGCGTACATTGCCATTTTAAAAAAAAAAACACTATTGAAATTAAAAGAAAAATATTGCAACAAATAATATTATACGTAAACTGGCCATATCGACATGAAAGCGCAGCCTAAAGTTCTTCGATCATCAGCAACAGGTCTCCGTTTTGCAGTCATGGGAATATATGGCACGAGTATCAGAGGCTTCTTGCCACTCCAAACAAGTAGCGTCGCTTTAAATGAGACTGTCGGGATTGTTAACGGATGTCTGAGGCTTACACTAATCCACAACATTTTTCCCACCTGCGACCATAAAACCACCAGATATCAGACGCAAAACAGAGAGGAAAAAACAGCAAACAAAAACGAGGCACTTCATGTATAACCAGCAAACAGTTCCAACTCGTCTTAATTCAAGGAAGAAGGCTGATCCGAGACCAGCAGCGTGTCCTTATTGTTGGACTCCTACAAAAAGGATCCCTATAACCCAAAGATGAAATCACACAAGGGCAGTAATTATAGTGTAATACGAGGAGAGCACTGAACAGTTTAAGGACAGGAGTCACAAAATGTGAAGTCAACATGTTTAAATGCGGCTACTCTGAAGATGGTCAGCATGATTACGGAAAAACGCAGACGACTGAATATTTGCTCTTGTGCCCAAGCATGGAGTCTGATTGCACAGCGGAGACCTACTTTTGAGCAATTACAAGGCCATCAGAGTTGTAGAGCTCTGGAAGAAGAGAGTACAGACGTTCTTGTCCGGATACAGACGGTAAGGTAAAGTAAGTTAAGTATCTGAAATAAGAAGATTATTTCCCCTCTGGTGTTATAACGCGTTTCAAAGATCCTTCGTATTGTAGGCATTCGCATAATTTATTTCTGCGGCTCGACATCCTTGGTGTCGTCACGCGGTAATTACAATGAAGCTCCAAAGAAACTGGTATAGGCATGCGTACTAAAATACAGAGATATGTAAACAGGCAGAATTTGGCACTGCGGTCGGCAACGCCTATATAAGACAACATGTGTCTGGCGCAGTTGTTAGATCGGTTACTGCTGCTATAATGGTAGGTTATCAAGATTTAAGTGAGTTTGAACGTTGTGTTATAGTCGGCGCACAAGCGATGGGACGCCGCATCTCCGAGGTAGCGATGAAGTGGGAATTTTTCCGTACGACAGTTTCATGAATGTACCGTGAATATCAGGAATCCGGTAAAGCATCAAATCTCCGACTTCATTCGGACAGAAAAAGATCCTGCAAGAACGGGACTGAAGAGAATCATTTAGCGTGACAGAAGTGAAACCCTTCCACAGGTTGCTTCAGATTTCAATGCTGGGCCATGAACAAGTGTCAACGTGTGAACCATTCAACGAAATATCATCGGTATGGGCTTTCGGAGCCGAAGGCCTACTCGTGTACCCTTGATGATTGCACGACACGAAGCTTTACGCTTCGCCTGAGCCCGTCAACACCTACATTGGGTTGTTGATGACTGGAAACATGTTGCGTAGTCTGGCGAGCCTCGTTTCAAATTGTATCGAGCAAAGCATGAACCCTGCATGCCAGCAGGGGAGTGTTCAAACTTGTAGATGCTCTGTAATGGTGTGGAGCATGTGCAGTTGAAGTAATATGGGACCCCTGATACGTCTAGATACGACTCTTGATGACAGGTGACACCTACGTAATCATCCTGTCTGATCAGCTACATCCATTCATGTCCATTGTGCATTCCGACGGACTTGGGCAATTCCAGCAGGACGATGCGACACTCCACACGTCCAGTGTTGCTACAGAGTGGCTCCAGGAACACTCTTCTGAGTTTAAACACTTCCACTGGCCACCAAACTCTCCAGACATGAACATTCTTGGGCATATCTGGGACGCCTTGCAACGTGCTCTTCAGAAGCGATCTCCACCCCCTCGTAGTCTTACGGGTTTATGGACAGTCCAGTAGGATTCATGGTGTCAGTTCCCTCCAGCACTACTTGAGACATTAGTCGAGTCCACGCCACGTCGTGTTGCGGATTACTGCTTGTTCACCGGGGCCCTGCACGATGTTAGGCAGGTGCATCAGTTTCTTTGGCTCTTCAGTGTATAGCCCGGAAGCGATGAACATAAAGCCGTGTAAGCCATCAGTCTGTGAGTAGCTCAGATTTTGTTCTGTGCATTTTTATTGTTTGTCTAATGCATTTCTGAACTGTACATATAGAGCACCCGGGCATTTGCTTAAACTGGTGGCTCCAAATTACACGGACACTCAGATTAGTTGGCGTGCCTACCAGACATTCGTTAACCCAGGACACGAACTGGACACACGTCTGACTAATCTCCACGTCTTGGTAATCAATCTAAACATTTTTCATTATACTTGAACGTTGTAAATAGAAATAATACTGAAACCGAAGGTACCCTTTGACAAAATTTTTGTATCTTTGTCTCTTCCTTTACCTATCGTTTATGTCGTTAGCTCTCAGTTTTGCATCATCCAACTGTGATTTCCTGTACACTTGAGGCTTTTGAGTCTGCTGTGACCTTCTGAAAAAGTAATGTTTCATCTCTCTTCCGTCAAACGTATGAATATTGACAGTCATCTGAATTCTTATCTTTCTCGGCGTCTGAATTTCTCATAATTATGCAATAACTAGGATCTCTGTTCCAGTTACACCGACTGAATAATTGTGATTTCCAGTTGTAACGTAAATATCGCTACTACACGGCGTTGCTGGTAGCGTGGAAAGTACAGGATATTAAATTTCACTAGTTATAAGTTCTTTAGATTTTATTTTGCAGTTTCATTAATGAGTTCTACTACAGCAAATTTCATGTGTTGTTGTTTTTGTTGTGGTCTTCAGTGGGGTATTTGAGTCTGATGCACATCTGCACGGCAATCTACCCCATGCAAGCCTCTTTATCTATGGTTCATTATTGCAGTCCACGTACATATGGACGAGCTCCTTGCAGTCAAACTGGTGCCTCCTCCCCACCCCCTTCCTCCCCACAGCATGCACACACACACACACACACACACACACACACACACACAAACAAACAAACAAACTCTCTCTCTTCCCCTATCAGGATCATCAGGAAGTTGTTTCCTTGATGCCTCAGGATGTCCCCTATCAACCGATCCCTTCTTTCAGTCAGGTTGTATCATAACTTGCTTTTCTCTCAAATCCGAATAATGGTTAGTCATCCCACCTACCCATGTAATCTTTAAAATTCTTCTGTAGCATATTTCAAAAGCTTCTGTTCTTTTCCTGTCTCAACAGCTTATCGCCCACGTTTCACTTTCGTACAAGCCTACAATACCTACAGAGAAGGCTTCTAGCGATTAATTTTATTTTCAGTGTTATCAAATTTCTCTTTTTCAGAAACGCTTGTCTTCCTACTGTTAGTCCGCAGTCCACTTCGGCCTTCATAAGTTGTTTTGCTGCCCAATGGCAAAACTCGTCTAATACTTTCCTAATCCAAGTCCCTCAGCATTGCCAGATTTAATTCAACTACACTCAGTTACCTTTGTTTTACTTTTGTTGATATTCAACTATTAGCTCCTTTTAGGACACTATCCATTCCGTAAAATGTGACCTTCCAAGTCCTTTTCCTGCCTTGACAGGATTACAGTGTCATCAAAAAATCTAAAGGTATTCGCCCTTTACTGAAATTCCTTTCCAAATTTCTCGTTGGTTTTCTTCACTCCTTTTGTTCAGTCCATCTTCTACTACTGTCTTTACTTTCCTTCCTTTTCCTGTTAACTAATTTTACGTATCTCTGGTGTACAATATACATAAATATGTTCGTTTACAATCTCTCTCTTGTTGTAGTCATGTTTACGTTTGGAATATGTCAGTCACTGACTTACGAATCTGAATGAGTTATTTCGTCAGTGTGCTAAAATACCTATATATGAGTTGTATGTACGAGTAAAAAGCATTTCCATACAAATAGTTACATAACAATATATTATAGGTATTTCATTACGACTTGTAACCAATGTATGTATCATGCATTAAGACAGCTTGTATTCAACTGACCAAAACCGCTTTTGGTCTTAATAAGCAATCTTCACATTCGTTGATATAAATTTTTCTCGTACTGCATCTGTAAGATGAGCATTGATATCGGCTGATATGAAGATTATTTACTGAAACTAAAACCGGTTTCACGGCCGACTGAGCATACACTGTCAAACAAGTATTCATAGAGCTGTGGGAAATGGTTTCCACTTCCTTATGAAAAGAAAAAAATCTCACTATTTGCTCAAACGAGCACAAATGTGTCATCCTCAGAGGGCCATGTTATATTCAGTGCTTGAAAAAACGTGTTTTATGAAGTAATTACTGAACAAAAAGAAGACCTAAATATTTCACATATATTGTAATTTTGTCAGAGACACCAAAGAACTTGGAAGAACACCTGAACGGAATGAAAGTACCTTAAAAAGAGGTTAGAACATGACTATCATGACAAGTAAAATAAGTTCACTGAACGTAGTCGAGTTAAATCACACGATGCGCAGGGAATTAGATTAGAAAATGAGACACTAAAACTGGTAGTCTTGTTTTGCTATTTGGGTAACAAAGTAACTGTCGATGGTCAAAGCAGAGAGGGTATAAAACGGAGATTCGCAACAGCAAGAAAAAGTTACTAAAAACAGAAATTTGTTTTCGTCGAATATAAATTTAACTGATAGGCAGTATTCTCTTATGGTAATTTCTGGAGAGTAATCTTCGACGAAAGTGAAAGGTGCGTAATAAACAGTTCAGACAAGAAGAGAAGTTTACAAATGCGGAGTTACAGAAGAAAGCCTAAGATTAATGCGATTTTGTCATATGATGACATGGTTGGGGACCGTGGCTGTTATTGGAAGACAAATGTTGATGGTGTTGAGGCAGCAACCAGCCACAAATTTATTTTAAGTTCCTTTATTCAAAAGGTACCGTTACCGGTTTCGAATCATTACGATTCATCGACAGACGGCTTTCATGCTTTCATTAGAACATGTGGTGCGTTTTTTACTGATTAGTTATTGTGAAATGTCGATTTGGAGAACTTGTTTTCGTAGTTTTCGTCCAACAGACAACGTTTGTAGTTTTCACCGCATTCACATCATTGCACACATAAACTTGCATAATTGAGCGCTTCAGATTTGTCACCTGGAGTGACTCAATGTCTCGCTGTATAATTGGTTCAAATGAGTCTAAGCACTATGGGACTTAACATCTGAGGTCATCAGTCCGCTAGAACTTAGAACTACTTAAACCTAACTAACCTAAGGACATCACACACATCCATGCCCGAAGCAGGATTCGAACCTGCGACCTTAACTGTATGGTTGTACAACATGCAATGTGTGGTTTTCATGAGCAGTAATCTCTATTCCAATTTTCTGTACAGGTTTCGGAACTCTCGGAACCGAGGTGATGCAGAACTTTTTTTGAGGTGTGTGTATATGAAAGGCAATGTTCTGACAGACTGAAATGATCATCGCACAGCCCAATCTGCTAAGGATGGAAGCTTGAAATTTGAAGAGATTGTTGATCTTATAGTATAGGCATCGTTTAAGAAGTGAATTTTCGAAATTCCACGGTAAGGGGATTAAATAGGCGATGGAAGGTTTTTTTGAAAATATCTATCAGTGTAATTTTGAAATTGTAACTTCGAAAATTCCTTTACGTTTTCTCGGTAAGAAACAAAAAAATACGTGTGCCAGTATGTTTGGAAATTTAACCCCTACTGGGGTTAAATACACTCCTGGAAATGGAAAAAAGAACACATTGACACCGGTGTGTCAGACCCACCATACTTGCTCCGGACACTGCGAGAGGGCTGTACAAGCAATGATCACACGCACGGCACAGCGGACACACCAGGAACTGCGGTGTTGGCCGTCGAATGGCGCTAGCTGCGCAGCATTTGTGCACCGCCCCCGTCAGTGTCAGCCAGTTTGCTGTGGCATACGGAGCTCCATCGCAGTCTTTAACACTGGTAGCATGCCGCGACAGCGTGGACGTGAACCGTATGTGCAGTTGACGGACTTTGAGCGAGGGCGTATAGTGGGCATGCGGGAGGCCGGGTGGACGTACCGCCGAATTGCTCAACACGTGGGGCGTGAGGTCTCCACAGTACATCGATGTTGTCGCCAGTGGTCGGCGGAAGGTGCACGTGCCCGTCGACCTGGGACCGGACCGCAGCGACGCACGGATGCACGCCAAGACCGTAGGATCCTACGCAGTGCCGTAGGGGACCGCACCGCCACTTCCCAGCAAATTAGGGACACTGTTGCTCCTGGGGTATCGGCGAGGACCATTCGCAACCGTCTCCATGAAGCTGGGCTACGGTCCCGCACACCGTTAGGCCGTCTTCCGCTCACGCCCCAACATCGTGCAGCCCGCCTCCAGTGGTGTTGCGACAGGCGTGAATGGAGGGACGAATGGAGACGTGTCGTCTTCAGCGATGAGAGTCGCTTCTGCCTTGGTGCCAATGATGATCGTATGCGTGTTTAGCGCCGTGCAGGTGAGCGCCACAATCAGGACTGCATACGACCGAGGCACACAGGGCCAACACCCGGCGTCATGGTGTGGGGAGCGATCTCCTACACTGGCCGTACACCACTGGTGATCGTCGAGGGGACACTGAATAGTGCACGGTACATCCAAACCGTCATCGAACCCATCGTTCTACCATTCCTAGACCGGCAAGGGAACTTGCTGTTCCAACAGGACAGTGCACGTCCGCATGTATCCCGTGCCACCCAACGTGCTCTAGAAGGTGTAAGTCAACTACCCTGGCCAGCAAGATCTCCGGATCTGTCCCCCATTGAGCATGTTTGGGACTGGATGAAGCGTCGTCTCACGCGGTCTTCACGTCCAGCACGAACGCTGGTCCAACTGAGGCGCCAGGTGGAAATGGCATGGCAAGCCGTTCCACAGGACTACATCCAGCATCTCTACGATCGTCTCCATGGGAGAATAGCAGCCTGCATTGCTGCGAAAGGTGGATATACACTGTACTAGTGCCGACATTGTGCATGCTCTGTTGCCTGTGTCTATGTGCCTGTGGTTCTGTCAGTGTGATCATGTGATGTATCTGACCCCAGGAATGTGTCAATAAAGTTTCCCCTTCCTGGGACAATGAATTCACGGTGTTCTTATTTCAATTTCCAGGAGTGTAGTTGGTGAAAGTTTTGTTTTTGAACAAATCATTATAAATGAACTAATAAGCATTTTTAAAGCTAAATCCATGAAAACTGGTATTTGACTTCTCGGTTGGAAATAAAAAAATACATGTTTCAGTGTTTTTGGAAATTCAAGCCTCAAGTGCGTAAAATGGTGATGGAAGTTTTTATGGAAATATTTCATTATCGAAGCGTTATTTGAATCTAAATCTATGAAAATTTGTATTTGGGTTATCGGTTAGAAATAGAAAATAACTTGTTTTTCTTTCTCTCTCTCTCTCTCTCCCTCTCTTCTTTTTTTTTTTTTTTTTTTTTTTCCCTAACGGCGTGAAACAGGGCCAGACTGACTCACTGACTCATGATCGCCCAGCCCAGGCCACTGAGGATAGGAACATGAAATTTGGTAAGGGTGTTGATGTTATACACTAGGAATAGTTTAGTAAGGGATTGTTCGAAATTCCATTCCTAAGGGGGTGAAATTTTCTTGAAAATATGTCGCTCTTAAGGCAATTCTGAACCTAGAACTGAAAAAATTGACATTTGGTTTCTATGTCATAAATTAAAGTAAGTGCTTCAGTATTTTTGGAAATTCAACCAACAAGGGGGTGAAATAGTGGGTGAAAGCTCTTTTGGAAAACAAATCATTATTAAAACAATTTTAAAGCTACATCTATAAAAGTTAATCTCTGATTTCTCGATTAGAAGAAAAAAAATAGGCTTCAGTACTTTTTGGAAATTCAATACCGAAGAGGGTAAAATAGGGAATGGAATTTTTTGCGAGAATATTTCGTGATGTTAAAACTTTTTAAAGTTAAATCTATTAAAATTTGAATTTGCCTCCTAAAGAAATATGTGGTACGGGAGGAAATTTTCTATGAAAATATCACGTGAACTCAACGGGCGAGATTATCAAAGACCTCTGACTCTACCTACCAGAAACGGATTTTGGTCAGAAGCACATTCGGAATATACCATGCCATGCCTCTGCGACTTTCATTAGTGTGTAAAATTTACACGGTATTGCAGTCTGTGAACATAAAAATTGGATTAAAAGAAAACAAATTAAACCTGTGCGTACCATACAGTCAACGTGAGTGAAGCAGCGAGCGCTAAGCCAGTTCGCCATGAAGGTGATTGGGGGACAGATCGCGTATTAATGAACACTAACAAGTGTCTGAATATCAGGCGCTGTCTTCCTACTGTACTAGGCTGCAATTGATGTTCCGACTGTTTTGCTATTCCTTCTACCGAGTTATCTGAACTTGTTTCTTTCTTATTTAATTCTTCACCCTCCCCCCTCTCTCTCTCTAGGTGTGTACGTGTTCAGTTTAATAAAGAATAGAACTCATGTTCTCGTATTGTATAGTTCCTCAGATTACCGTTGTGTACTACAGTCGTTAGTAATCTTTCTGATGCTGCCCTCTGCAAGTGAGAGTTTTCCTCTGTGGTAAGGCTTAGGTGTAAGCTGCAATAGATTTGATAATTTTTTAGATCTATATCAGTTTTCACTGGATTGTGTTAATGTGTTAATTTCACACAGTGAAACTGCAGTTAAAGGGAACGTTATTCTGTTAACTCGTCAATCATCTTCAGAAAATCATCATGTTGTTGCGGGCGACACGATAATCACATGAAAATTGAGAAAAAAGCTAACCTAGAGACGACGGTAATGATTTTTTATGCCTTACTTTCTTCTAGTCACCATTTCGTAAAACATGTTGAATTTTGTAGATCGGAATAAAACATGACTCACTGATGACGAGCCAAACACGCTTGGGCAATAAGTATTCGTTGTCTGCATAATCAGAGGGAAACCAGTCGCCATAAATTAGTCTGCAAATCCGCCTGCTGAAAGAGCATCACTAACTGAACGATGAAGTGTCGCGGATTTCTTCTGGGACAGGACGTCGGTTTTCGTCAGTTCCTACCAGTGTTTTGCGCAGCTAGTGACACCTATTGACGGTTGCACCCACCTCGACGCCGTCGAACTTCTCGAAGAGCGCGGCGTACTGCGTCAGCTCCAGCACCTCGATCCACGTGCGCACGTCCATGTGCGGCCGCGACGGCGGCACTGCCATCTTGCGGCGCGACAGCGAACTCAGCGACGGGAACCGGAAGCTCCACGCGATGCCTGCGGACAAAGAGCGCGCTGTTTGAATCGCCGTTACATGCAGACTGCGGAGCGTAGTTTCTGTTCAAATTGACTCAAAACACAAAGCTATATGACCGTGTCGTTGACGATGCGATAGACTATAAACCAAACAACTAGGAATAGGGTGCTCCATTTCTGCAACGACATATTACTTCAAGCAACACCTCCAAGCTGTGTTAAGAACTTAATTGTCCTGCCGGTTTCCAGTTTGCGTCATCATCTTAGAAAGCGTCGGAGGATAAAATACAAAATAGCAGTTAAATTATTGAAAAATTTTTTCAATAAAAGTAATTATAAAATCGTTAAAAAATGTTACATCCATTGTGGATGAGGAACTGCAAATCTGATTTAAATTTGTGCTTTATGTAGGTATGATATACAATCAGTCGCTTCTTAATTATGACATGATTTATTGTTCCATTAATTAGTTTTCGAGTCACTTTATGCTAATCATCAGATGGACAAGCTACAGCACTATAATTTTTTTTGGCCATTTGCAGCTAATCTCTAGGGTGGTGCTGGCGAAAATAACGCATATTTAGGCAAAAGTCAACGAAATGTGTCCGAAACAAAAAGATCGCTATGTTTTTGAATACTTACAATACATGGCATCTTAGCATAGACCAGAAATTCCCTCAATGAAATGTATTTTAGACAGCTTACACACACACACACACACACACACACACACACACACACATACACACACAAACACACACACATTGCACCCATCCACACACACAGTATGTAGAAGCACATGACTTTACTAAACAAACACCAAATGTAAATACAAACCGCACGAGGATTCTAGTTATTCTCTTTGCCTACGCGATCTTTGACTTGACACGCGTTAAATTAGAGAATATAACATAAAAAGAATAGATAATGTATGCCAGAGAACACTGCAAGCTGTAGACGTGTCTATACGTTAGCACTGTACGTGTAATATGAATCAAAAGTAGTAAACTTTTTCTACTTGTTTACCTGTAACTTTTTTATGGATGTTACGTGTATAATGCTAGCGTATAGCAGTACAAATGGTTCAAATGGCTCTGAGCACTATGGGACTCAACTGCTGTGGTCATCAGTCCCCTAGAACTTAGAACTACTTAAACCTAAATAACCTAAGGACGTCACACACATCCATGCCCGAGGCAGGATTCGAACCTGCGACCGTAGCAGTCGCACGGTTCCGGACTGCGTGCCTAGAAACGCGAGACCACCGCGGACGGCTATAGCAGTACATACAGCTTGTAATGTTCACTTTCGTCTATTATGTATGCTTCTAAATATTTTATTCTGTCATTTGATAAAGCACATGTATTAGGCCGCCAAATGGGAATGTGAAATATTTATAATCCTGATACTCTTTGAGTTTACGTTCAGTTCTTGTTTACTGCAAAACCAAGTGCATGTAAGAACTGCGTGCGTGTGCGTGTGTGTGTGTGTGTGTGTGTGTGTGTGTGTGTGTGTGTGTGAGTGTGTGTCCAAGATGCCTAAAACGTATATTACCAAAATGTAACATATCAGTTCTTTCCGCCAACACCACGACTGTAGCTACATATTGATGGTCCGGAAAAAAAGTTCCGTAATACCACCATGTGTCGATAAGCCTGCAGTAGCTCGAAAACTAGTTAATAGTGCAATAAATAGTATGTAATTCAAAACAGCGACTGGTTGTGTATCGTATCTAAATAAACCGACAAAACAAATGTTGGTACAAGATGCACGGAACATGTTACCTATATGGTATGGATTTTCGTTGCATAAATGATCCAGTGGGATTCATACTCATCATGAACGAAAACACCGCTTATAGGTTATACTTGTTATACTCAGAAGTTTAATAAGTTTGCACCATGTTACGTTGTAGAACAGTTTCTATGGGTAGAAGAAGCCTCTGAAAGTGTGTCTAGTTTGCCGGCCGTGGTGGCCGAGTGGTTCTAGGCGCTTCAGTCCGAAACCGCGCGCCGGCCGCGGTGGTCTTGCGGTTCTAGGCGCTGCAGTCCGGAACCGTGGGACTGCTACGGTCGCAGGTTCGAATCCTGCCTCGGGCATGGATGTGTGTGTTGTCATAAGGTTAGTTAGGTTTAAGTAGTTCTAAGTTCTAGGAGACTGATGACCTCACATGTTGAGTCCCATAGTGCTTAGAGCCATTTGAACCATTTGTCTGTAGTTTTCTCAATCGTGCCTCGATAAATAAGCGCTATGTCTCTCTTGCCTTTACTTTTCTTAAAGCGAAAGTGATCGTCACCTACCTAAAGATGATAAGATGATCGAAATCGATACTTAATAAGAATTTTATAAGGGACGATCAAACAGTTTCCGATTGTGGGCATTGCTGCAGCGCATATGCAACCCAGAGCGATGCAGATGCGGGCATATAAACACCGACGTGTAGTCAAAGGTTTAGTGTAGCCTTCAAACGGAAACTTTGTGATCGTCCCTTGAATAATAGCATCTTTGTTCAAATTATATAATACGACTAATCTGAAAAAAATCTGCTGTTGAAAAATTCCTTATTAAATACCTGGTTTCCATCCTCTTGTATCTGCTCATAGAAAGACTTGTATACGGTAATGCGCGTGCCTGAAAACCGAGAAGTCGTGGAATCGGATCCCGGTCGAATCACCGTCTGTCAGTCCGCTTCTTGACCTAGCCGGATCTGACACATGGCTCGGATTACTCGTTAAACCGTAAGTTTCCTTTGCCCATTTGGATAATTGGGGTGGGTTAGGGACACGCAAGTCACCGAAGCGGTGTCCATTTGAAAGATTAGCACCAGGGCAATGAGCCACAGGAAATCCGAATGGATTCTTGTCAGCCACCCTGAAGGACCGCCAGCCAGCACTATCAATGCTGTGGCTCACTCGAAATAGGAGTGGTCACCTTCACTCCAGTGACGCTTCTTCCGAGTCGAGAATCCAGTGATCAGAGCCACCACTCTAGAGTTTCTCTAATAAAAAAGGTATTTTGTATTATTATTATTGGTTAGACTGATATGAATTAATTAATTGAAATTGAATGTTAATACATAATATCTCTCCTAGTAAACATGGCTTTTAAGAGAACATTGAGTAATTGGTAAGCACTGGTTAAGAACACCACATGAATGTTCCTTGCTTAGCTGTAGGCAATACTGTCTAAATGGTAAAACAGGACACAGAAAAATGTTACTTCCCTTTCTAATTAAGCTGTACCCTGCCTTCCAGGATCGTCATTACATCAGACCAGCAAGTGCGTCGGTGGACGATATTGTTTCGAGACCAATCACCGATTTGAATATTACGCGGTTCACGTAATAAAATGGTGCGTATCTTGAGCGAACAAGATCGATAAAGATGATCTCAGGGAGGTATGCGCTATAATCTGATGGATTAAACGGCGAATGCAGTCGCGACCACCAAACTATGCGCCAGCTATTTCTCTTCGATCCAGTCTGAAACTGGACTAAAAAAATGCATAATAAAATCCCATATAAAATGAATAGCAAGGAAAGAGATCTTCAAAGAACACATTGCTATTTAACATCAAATTAACATAATTATTCAACAAAAGCGTACAATTTACATGAGTGACACTTACACTGCTTGTCTCGGTAGCAGAGGACAAATGAGAGAAAGAGAGCTGGTCGCGTTCCGCCTTTTTTTACATCGTCAGACAAACGAATGTACCTTCTGCATTTTGTTTCACAGAGTTCTCTTCACTCATTTTAATTCAGAGATACTTCCCAAAATAATTCATGAATAATTAAAAATACACCCTCTCATTAGTACACAGTTCCTTTCCATTAATATATAGACTGAAGAGCCAAGGGGCCGGCCGAAGTGGCCGTGCGGTTAAAGTCGCTGCAGTCTGGAACCGCAAGACCGCTACGGTCGCAGGTTCGAATCCTGCCTCGGGCATGGATGTTTGTGATGTCCTTAGGTTAGTTAGGTTTAACTAGTTCTAAGTTCTAGGGGACTAATGACCTCAGCAGTTGAGTCCCATAGTGCTCAGAGCCATTTGAACCATCTTGAAGAGCCAAGGAAACTGGTACACCTGCCTAATATCGTGTAGGGCTCGCGAGCACGCTGAAGTGCTGCAACACGACGTGGCATAGACTCGACTAATGTCTGAAGTAGTGCTGGAGGGAACTGACACCATGAATCCTGCAGGGATGACTATAAATCCGTAGGAGTACGAGGGGGTGGAGATCTCTTCTGGACAACACATTGCAAGGCATCCCAGGTATGCTCAATGATGTCTGGGGAATTCATAGGCCAGCGGAAGTGTTTATACTCAGAAGAGTGTTCCTGGAGCCACTGTGAAGCAATTCTGGATGACGGGGTGTCGCATTGTCCTTCTGGAATTGCTCAAGTCTGACAGAATGCACGATAGAGATGAATGGATGCAGGTGATCAGACAGGACGCTTACGTACGTGTCACCTGTCAGAGTCGTATCTAGGCGTATAAGAGGTCCCATACCATTCCAGCTGCACATGACCCACACCATTACAGAGCCTACACCAGCTTGAACAGTCCTCTGATGACATGCAGGGTCCATGGATTCACCAGGTTGTCTCCATACACGTAACCACCCATCCGCTCGAGATAATTTGAAACGAGACTCGTCCGACCAGGCAACATGTTTCCAGTCACCAACAGTCCAATGTCGGTGTTGACGGGCCCAGGAGATGAGTAAAGCTTTGTGTCGTGCAGTCATCAAGGGTAAACGAGTGGGCCTTCGGCTCCGAAACTCCATATCGATTATGTTTGCCGGCCGTTGTGACCGAGCGGTTCTATGCGCTTCAGTCCGGAACTGGGCGACCGCTACGACCGGAGGTTCGAATCCTGCCTCGGGCATGGATGTGTGTGATGTCCTTAGGTTAGTTAGGTTTAAGTAGTTCTACTTTCTAGGGGACTGATGACCTCAGATGTTAAGTCCCATAGTGCTCAGAGCCATTTGAACCATTTTGATGATGTTTCGTTGAATGGTTCACACCCTGACTGTTCCGGCGCAACGACAAGCGCCAGCACGAAGATCAAGAACGATACAGCACCGAGGGTTGAGAGATGACGTCAGTCAATGACACGCTGACTATGACGTCACCACGACAGGAGCGGCATCTACACAAATAGAATAAAAGCGACGCGCCGGCTCGGCAAGGTCGCACTAGAAGAGAGGACTAGAACAGTCGCACTAGACGAGCCGCACTAGAACAGCCGCACTGATATTAACGATAGCAGTGACCTACGAACTTGTATGATTAGCTTGCATGGAAATCATATATATCAATGGACACTGATTATTTGCATGTCTTCAATTGCTTGCGACCCATCATGTAGAAACGAAAGTTAAGTATTGTCACTTCAATTACTGTAATGAACTCCATTAATATGCTTTACTTCTATGTCGTCTAGCTATCCGAGAAAACAGCTTCCTAGGCACCCTATAACAGACGAGCGGGCAGGATTCCACAGTGGCACTTGTTGATGGCCCAACATTAAAATCTGCAGCAATTTGCAGGAGGATAGCGCTTCTGTCGAACTGAACGATTCTCTTCAGTCGTCGTTGGTCCCGTTCTTGCAGGATCTTTTTCCGGCCGCAGCGATGTCGGAGATTTGATGTTTTATCGGATTCCTGATATTCACGGTACTCTCGTGAAATGGTCCTGCGGGAAAATTCCCACTTCATCGCTACCGCGCAGATGCTGTGTCCCATAGCTCGTGCGCCGAGTGTAACACCACGTTCAAGCTCACTTAAATCTTGATAACCTGCCACTGTAGCAGCAGTAATCGATCTAACACTTGTTGTCCTATATAGGCTTTGCCGACCGCAGCGCCGTATTCTGCGTGTAAATACCTCTATATTTGATAACGCACGACTATACCAGTTTCTTTGGCGCTTCAGTGTATATTTATTTATATATGTAAAATTATTTATAATATTTTCAGGCGTTAATTAAAATTGGGGCTAGGCATTTATAAAGTAGCATTTCACCAGCTTTCAGTGTTCCTCGCTCCACCAGGCGCAAACTCGAGGAAACCATATGCTGGGCACGAAGAACAGGCTCTACTCTCTAAGTTGAGGAAGAGTGAGACTATCTATGAGCTGTGACTGGGCTCAGGTGATGTATACGGTGACACAAACTGTATACGGTGACACTCTGGAAGACACGGGACACAGCCAAAGCAGAAGAGCACCAGCCTCCCTGCGACTCAGGTGCAACACAATTGAGGTTACACTCCTTAGAGGGCCCACTGGCAGCAGCTATGTTATCTCTCAGAGTTACATCACACAAGTAGTTCTCACTTGGGCATTCAACCACCACAAAAGGATGTAAGCAGACACAAGACCCGATCAAGCAGATAGTTCGTCATTACTTAAAGACAGTAGCCGAAGACCATATCTCAGCAAGCGCCAACAAACGCCGAGAAGAAGAGCCAAACTGGACACTACACAGCGTGGTTTAGAATGAATACACGGTTTTAAGGCTTTGTAGCATTTATTATATTCTAATTTTAAAGCATGTGACCAAGAGCAGTGCAAGCATGAGCAGTTTTGTACAGTACAGATTATGTGCAAAGAAATATTTACTGGAAGAAGGCTATACTAAGAGCGTTTAGCACATATAGGACAATAAATGGCTGCATGAACAGGATACAGAAACGAATACCACAGAAGATGCCTCACATCAACAGGCGAAACATGTCTGGTACTCAAGAATAAATTTCAGTCGCAAAAGACGGAACATGAAACAGCACTTTGAAAGGGAAGAGGACCCATTTCTAAACAGGATTTTAATGTTTGTTGAAACTTGGGTTCACAATTTTGAACCAGAGTCCAAGAGACAAAGGATGGAATGGAAGAATTTGTGGGACGGTGTCTCAGACAAGAAGACCAAGACTTCTTTACATCAGGTATAAGAAACAATTTTATCGTAAGTGACATCAGTATTAACAATAGTGGGGATTATGCTGTGAAGTAGTAAAAGTCTTATTTAGTAAAAGTACAATCTATTTTTCTACATAAGTTTGTCTATTTAATTAGTGAATGTCCGTTGAGTCGTGCTGGATTGCCCCTTACATGCTATCGCCTGATCCCTGGACGAAGAGCGTCGGGCTGCCTCTGAAGCGATCAGTTGGCTGGAAAACCAGGACATTGATTTTTAACTTTTCCTTTTTTATTTTACTGGTTACTAGGGGTATTTTTTAAGACACATATTGGGGGTTAAAAGGAAATTGTTGGGATTGCATTCTTCCAGTCCAGTGGTCGACCATGGAAATTTCTCTCAGGGTAATCGGATTCCTACAGGGTCGCAACCACTATCCTCAGTGTTGTGACTTAAAAGCTGGCCGGAAGCACACAGCTGTGACTCCTGCAATGCTGGAACGAGCAGACACTCTCAGTCGAGGTCATCAAACAGTCAAACACCTCTCCCTGCTCAAATAGACGTTTCTGTCGGTCTGTGCGTCCGAGAGGAGCTGAGAAAACTTCGTTGGCCTGTGCTTCCCCATCCACTCTACAGCCCAGACCTCGCACCTAGCGACTTCCATCTCTTTGGCACAGTGGAGGATGTACCCCGCGGGAAGCAGTACATGCAAGATGGGGAGGTTTCTGATGCAGCGAGACGTTGGCTCCGACGTCGACCAGTAGACTGGTACCATGCAGGCATACAGGCCTTCCCACTAAGGTGGCGTAGGGACGTCGCAATGAACGGAGGCTATTTTGGAAAATGGGGTTTTGTAGCCAAAAGAATGAGGAATAATATGGTGTATCGGAAAACAGAATAAAACCTACCTGCTTTCATAAAAAAAATGTGTTGCCTTAGTTATTGAACGCCCATCGTATATACACAGAAACAGGTCAAGGTACTGTATATTTAGAAGGCAATACTCAAAGCGTTTTTTACTTTATCCAGTGTTTTTTTCTTTATATGTATCAAATAACTCGAAAAGACAGATTTTTTTGCTTCCTCAATAAAGCTGAATTTTCACTGTTACAAAAAAAAATTTAATGAATGGAAATTTCATCGATTTATATAGCAGTTTTGCAGGTGTCATAAAAACTAAATTATTTTTCGCTTTCAGATGTTTGGTGCTTTTTGTGGTAGAACACTCAAAGTAAGAAATCAGAAGTCCTTGTGGAACCTTCACAATGTGGCATGAAAACAAAATAAACAATGAAATAAAGATTGGGAAGACACAAGAGCACAAAATCGACAGCCATAACGTGAGTGAGCACGGCGAGAGTAGATTCAGCTTCCGGTGTCCGCAGACGATGACGGCGTCCACCCACCAACGTCAAAAAATTGCTTCCGGAGGAGCCTTGTGTGGTGTTGGCAGAAGAGCCAACACTGTTTTTGTAGAGGAGGCCGAAATGCACGCGTTTAATTACACGCTGACTGGCGTGAGGTCTGGAACAGGACAATATCTTGAGAATTGCAAATAAAGTACGTAGTTGATATAATACTTAACTTTAATTCACAATTGTAGAACATCTCTCGTTACGGTACATGCTTCATAATATTAATTATCAATTGAATACGGCGCCTTGCTAGGTCGTAGTTAATGTAGCTGAAGGCTATGCTAACTATCGTCTCGGCAAATGAGAGCGTATTTGTCAGTGAACCATTGCTATGAACGTCGGCTGTACAACTGGGGCGAGTGCCAGGACGTCTCTCTAGACCTGCTGTGTGGTGGCGCTCGGTCTGCTATTACTGACAGTGGCAACACGCGGGTCCGGCGTATACTAACGGACCGCGGCCGATTTAAAGGCTACCACCTAGCAAGTGTGGTGTCTGGCGGTGACACCACACCTTGACTTTGAACTGTTCCGTTCAGTTTAGTTGACGGCCTGTGTGAATGTCGCCGTTTGAACTGGATTGTGGAATAGTTTGGTACTCCGGTACGTCGAGTATGAATCGATCTTCACGGACGTATTGTCGCGGGTTAAAGTGAGCGTGGGGACGCTCCGCAGACTGGCATCGCTTGCCTCGTGAACAACCAGTGCACTCTTGCCAGGCATATTGTCCGGTATCTCGGCGTCGACATCCTCGTGTTCACTATTGTAAAACTCTTAAGGCTTGGACACTCCACTAGCAGCAGAGTTGATTACCTTCCGTAGGACTCCGACCGCTGCACGGATGAGCCTCTGCAACGTGGCGCCCACAAGAAGACGGGAGGGCTGTGGTCAGAGAGGTCAGTGTGACGCGCTTCGGCGAATTTGGAAAGTTTCAGGTCAAGCGACGCGCGTCTATGGCGCGAGTGCACAACTATCTCGCTTGTTTGGGTTATCAGCGTTTAAGCGATAAGATAGCCAAGCGCTGTTTTTGTAGCCGAGAGCCGTAATGCAGACCGGCAGTTCGCCCGTTTAAGTAGCTTTCCGCTGCACAAGGTGTTCAGGTGTACACTGCGGTCACAAAAGTCATGGGATACATCGTAGTATCGTGTCGGCGCTGCTTCTGCCTGGCGCAACTTCACGTGGCATGGATTCAACAAGTCGTTGGAAGTTCAAATGGTTCAAATGGCTCTGAGCACTATGGGACTTAACATCTGTGGTCATCAGTCCCCTAGAACTTAGGACTACTTAAACCTAACTAACCTAAGGACATCAGACACATCCATGCCCGAGGCAGGATTCGAACCTGCGACCGTAGCAGTCACGCGGTTCCGGATTGAGCGCCTGAACCGCTAGACCACCGCGGCCGGCGTCGTTGGAAGTCCCCTGCAGAAATATTGAGCCATGCTGTCTCTTTAGCCGTCCGTAACTGCTAAAGTGTCGGCGGTGCAGGTTTTTGTGCACGAACTGACCTCCCGATTACGTCCCACAAATGATCGACGGGATTCATGCTGGGCGATCTGGGCGGCCAAATCATTCGCTCCAATTGTCCAGAATGTCCTTCAAACGAATCGCGAACAACAGTAGCCCTGCGACATGGCGCATTGTCATCCATAAAAATTCCATCGTTGTTTGGGAACATGAAGTTAATGAACGTGTGCAGATGGTCTACGAGTAGCTGAACGTAACCAGTTGCAGTCATTGATCGGTTTCGTTCGACCAGAGGAGCAGGTCTGTTCCATACAAACGCAGCACACACCTTAATGGAGCCACGACCAGCTTGCACAGTGCCTTCTTGGCAAACTGGGTCCACGGCTTCCAGGAGTTTGCGCTACACTCCAACTCTACCATCAGCTCTTACCAGCTGAAATGGGGACTCATCTGACCAGGCCACGGTTTCCTAGTAGTCTAAGCTCCAACCGATATGGTCACGAGGCCAAGAGAGGCGATGTAGTCGATGTCGTGTTGTTAGAAACGCATTCGGGTCAGTCGTCTGCTGTCACAGCCCATTAACACCAAATTTCACGACACTGTCCTAACGGATACCTTCGTTATACGTCTCAATTGATTTCTGCGGCTATTTCACCCAATGCTGTCTGTGTGTTAGCACTGACAACTCTACGCAAACGCCGTTGCTGTCGGTTGCTAAGTGAACGCCGCCAGCCTCTTGTGTTATGCGTGGTGAGAGATAATGTTTGAAATGTGGTATTCTCGGCACACTCGACATTGTATATCTCGGAATATTGAATTCCCTAACGATTTCCGAAATGGAATGTCTCTGTGCTAGTTGACCTCGCTTGATCTGAGAGGCTCTACTGGGTAATCCTTAAGAGGATGGTTCAAATGGCTCTCAGCACTATGGGACTCAACTTCTGAGGTCATCAGTCCCCTAGAACTTAGAACTACTTAAACCTAACTAACCTAAGGACATCACACACATCCATGCCCGAGGCAGGATTCGAACCTTCGACCGTAGCGGTCGCGCGGTTCCAGACTGAAGCGCCTAGAACCGCTCGGCCACTCTCGCCGGCTCCTTAAGTGGAATTGGATTAGTAACAGAACTAGTACAACCTCAATATTTTAAGAAGATAGGAAATATAAAGAATAAAAAAGTTGCTGTTAGGTTACGACAAGCGTCTCTTCCGCTGAAACGCATTTTCTGGGGCTAGATTGTTTTTCAGTGTCACCACAAATCGGCTCGTGTGTGTAAACAACGTTTCTGTCTTCATTCCACGTCTTTGTAAAACTTGTTGTTCCACTTGACGAGGAAAGAGTGTAGGGTATCCGGCACTTTCTATACGGGACAGATAGGCTATAGCCCATTCACGTGCATTCCGCGTCGTTTCAATGGCAAACGCCGCAATGCAGGCTTCGTCTCTAACCACAGGAGGGTCCTGACATCCATCCCCCCAAAAATTGACGAAGGAGATTGGATACCCTGTGACCAAGCTGCCGACCGTTGTTAATCGGGCGACCTCTGGCGACAGCGTCTGGTGACCATTGTCAGTATCACTGTGAACGCAGCCTAACAGGTGCCGCGTGACGTCACGCTCCTTTCTCCAGCGAAAACGGCGGAGGCGTGACACAGCGACCGAACAATACTCGGCCTCTTACCTGCTGGCACGGCCGCGGCATGTGTTTTGTTCGCCGCGTGCGACCGACAACGCCTGTGTTTATTCCCTCTCTCGCTTGTGAATCGACTGCTACCATTGTTTCTCATTTAAAGAGTTTCCGTTGTTGACGCAAGACACGTTACGTCATCATTAAGTATTATAAATCAAAGCCCCAACCGTGTTTTTTTGTCTGTATGTGAAGGCTAATCTCAGAAACTACTGTAGGGATTGTGAAACGGTTTTATTTAATAGACAGACTGTTTCACGAGAAAGCTTAGTGCATACAATTTACTACCGCTACGCCAGACAAGCCGTACATACTTAGCGCTGCCCGCACGAAGCCGGGGAGGGATGCTCGTTCGGCCGGCCGCTGTGGCCAAGCGGTTCTAGGCGCTTCAGTCCGGAACCGCGCTGCTGCTACGGTCGCAGGTTCGAATCCTGCCTCAGGCATGGATGTGTGTGATATTCATAGGTTAGTTAGGTTTAAATAGTTCTAAGTCTAGGGGACTGACGACCTCAGATGTTAAGTCCCATATTGCTTAGAGCCATTTCAACCATTTTTTTTCGGTTGCTCGTTCCTAGCAATTCAACAAACAAGACAACATCATCAACCCTTAGCAGCATTCGGTGTGTTTAAAAAAATGGCTCTGATCACTATGGGACTTAAATTCTGAGGTCATCAGTCCCCTAGAACTTAGAACTACTTAAACCTAACCAACCTAAGGACATCACACACATCCATGCCCGAGGCAGGATTCGAATCTGCGACCGTAGCAACAGCGCGGTTCCAGACTGTAGCGCCTAGAACCGCTTGGCCACCACGGCCGGCTCGATGTGTTTCAGTTCGGCGACTACCCAAGATGTTCAATCCACAGACCACTCGCTCCTAGCCTTTCTGAAGACATCACCCTCCAGCGACATCAGACATCAATCAATAACCCTTCACCCTGCCCCCCCCCCCCCCACTACCTCCCTCCCTCCTTCCCCACCAAATTGGTACAGAACTAAAGTTTTAGACTGTTTTTAAAGTAATCGAATAATGATTAATTAACTTTAAAATAAAAAGTTTTTGTGTTTTTGTATGTTTTCTCTAGTGAGTGACTAGAATGGTTCGTGTTGATTATTTTTGCCTTTTATAATATTGGCTCTGAGCACTATGGGACTTAACATCTTTGGTCATCAGTCCCCTAGAACTTAGAACTACTTAAACCTAACTAACCTAAGGACATCACACAACACCCAGCCATCACGAGGCAGAGAAAATCCCTGACCCCGCCGGGAATCGAACCCGGGAACCCGGGCGCGGGAAGCGAGAACGCTACCACACGACCACGAGCTGCGGGCTTTTATAATATTCATTCAGCCATTCGTTGGCCAGTGCACATCGTACACTAATGCTCTGTTGATCGCTTTTGTTTTCATTACTAACAAAGTCGTAAACTGATTCCCCATATTCACGTTATAGCAAAGCGTATCGGTATTCTTCAGCCATTCTCCGATTGTTTGGTGGCGAAAATCCTTTATTTTCGCCATCAATTTGCTTGTTTGTTTTTCTTTTTTCCTTTTTAGGTACACAGTTTGGATAGCTACCTTTCGCGGTAGCTGTTATATTGTACTTTTTTTTTTTTCTGCCTTAAGCGTACTGAAATTTAAGACAATTTTAGATCAAACGCGTGCATTCTTGCGCGCGCAGACAGTTGGCACGTCACGATTTTCTGCAGAGATCGCCAAGAACAAGTGTGGGAAATGACGAAGGAACGCGAACTAGTGATTTGGTGCGTACATATCTACATTTGTACGATAGACCTCGGACCGAATACAAACATTTGCTCAAACGGAATACGGAAAAATGTAACTAGATGGAATTCCACTGCAGCCGTCCCCTGAAACCCTTATTTTACCAACTCAGAGATATCACTCTATACCCCTGATACTGGGTCATCAAACGACATCACTATTGCAATTCTGGAACCAAGCAACATTATAACGAATTTTCTAGAGCCAGAGTTATGTATGAAAAGACAAATAGCCGTTTCAGAGTTGTCGGGGAGGGGCCCCCAAATTACTAGAGCATGACGACCATCCACATAACAAGTTTTGAATCCAATGGGGACCAGATAATACATTTTCTCCGACACTAAATAACAAAAATATGACAAAATTTTACCACAGGTTAATCACTTTACTGTCATGCGGTATGGGAGATCACTTGACAAATATTATAACTTCTTTGGGAAAGATTTGAATTGATGGTTTTTGAGTCCATGATATCCAAGGAAATTGACAACAGTAATTATATGTTTCGTCAGATGGGACATATCCACTGTCTTTGTGCAAAGTACTTCTGATGAAAAACGAATTCTGTTAAGGATTTGATACCACCGTTGGCTTCAGATTCTGCGTTTGCTCTTCCAACGAAACCTCCATATTTGTCACACATATTTCTCCTCCCATCCGATGTAATACATTTCATTCTGGAAAGAGGAAGATCGTTCTTTTCAGCAAAAGTTGACTCTGCCCCTTGAAAGAGATCCTCAGCTGTTGTTGAACCAAGTAAGGAAATCAGGTCTGCTAGCTCTTCAGTAATTCGAATTCTGTATTAACTTCTAAAAACAAACACTTGGGCAGTATCAGAGATGTCTGTAGATTCCTCCAGGACTACTGAATACCAAGCAAACTTTCATGCCTTTTCTTGTTCCTGATTTGATAAATTAAAAGGAATATCTTCTATTCGTCGTAGCACTTTATTTGCTGGAAGATTAATTGCGTTACATTCTTAAGTTTTGTCAGAAACCCTTCTTAATCTGTTACTGAAATACACCTCTTTATGTAATCATTATTGCTGGCCTTAAGCGATACAATATTCGTCGCCGCTGCAAATAAAATATGAGGTGCACTGTCTGATGAATTTGAGGACTAGATACTTGAACATAAACTCGAAATATTGACACGTAGACTTTGTTTTCAACGAAAAAGTTTTAGAAAATGTGATCAGTAAGTGAAGCTATTGCTAAAGTAAATTTACGAATTGCCATTGAAATAGACAAATCGGCAAGCCATCCATCGATGGCTTAAGAACAGCAATAACTTCGTTACAGATAACAGACATTGGTTTGTTGTCTCAATCTAAAACGTAATATTGCTAGGCCCATGTTGTATTGAAGAAGCAACATTCAATATCCACTTTTCTCATTTTAATGTGAACGGATATAGGGCACAAGTACTGGTAAGACATAAAATTCGAAATAACAACACAGCGAATATAGCCAGGAAGTCGCAGTCAGCTGCATGCAGAGCCCTAATCTTGGCATTCCTGTCATTTATGAACGAGTGAGGACGATGTATATAGCGGTCTCCCTTACAGTTAAACGAGCAGGAACACTCCAGCCCTAATTTAAAAAAACTTTCGCTCAAGCGCGGCTGGATTAAATGGCGTATATTGGAGACCCCTGCTGTACACAACTATTAGGCTCATACTTGTCTGTATACAATAATGACAGCTTAGTTTTCATTGTGTGTTTTATTTACGTAATTCCGTATTTTATATTTATCAACAGTTTTGGGGAATATGTGAATATCGACGTAATGCTCCTGATACTAAAAGTATCGATTTACGGCGAATAATAAAACAAAACAGACAGTTATTATCATGAATAATCTGATTACTTCAAGCCGACAGTCCTTTTCGTGAACTCCTGGGATTTATTTAATTGGTTTAGTTGAAATTTTGCGATTTAGTGAGCCTGTGCAGCGTTTCGGAGAGCTCATGAGATAGGCGAAAACAGACAAAGACAGTAAAATTCACCATAGTTTTCTCTTGTACTGTTAATATCATAGAACGACTTTTCCGCTTCCTGGAAGCAATTGGAAATAACAACAGCAGTCGTTCGTCATCGGAACTACAAGTCACGTTTACCGCTGAGCAGCTGACTCACTCTCAATGAGAGTGATTCGACAACTGAATCGCTGGGCCCTGCCCGCTCTGTCTGATCACTGCACTACACAAATGATTCAAAGCACTATGGCACTTAACATCTGAGGTCATAAGTCCCCTAGACTTAGAACTACGTAAACCTAACTAATCTAAGAACATCATACACGTCCATGCCCCAGGCAGGATTCGAACCTGCGACCGTAGTAGCCGCGTGGTTCCAGACTGAAGCTCCTAGAACCGCTCGGCCACAGCGGCCGGCTACACTACACACTGATGCGATCAGAGTCATGGGATACATCCTAATATCGTGTCGGACCTTCTTTTGTCCGGCTTAGCGCAGCAATTTCACGTAGCATGGAATCAACAAATCGTTGGAAGTCCCCTGCAGCAATACTTAACAGTGCCGTCCATAGTTGCCAAAGTACTACCAATGCCAGATTTTGTGCACGAACTGAACTTACGGTTACGTCCCATAAACGTTCGATGAGATTCGTGCTGGGTGATCTGGGTGCGCGAATCATTCGATCGAATTGTCCAGAATGTTCTTAAAACCAGTCATGAACAGTTGTGGGCCGGTGACATGACATCGTTGTTTGGGAACATGAAGTAGCGAATGGCTGTAAATGGTCTCCACCGCAACAGAGCTTAACCGTTTCCAATCAATGATGAGTTCAGTTAGACCAGAGGTCCCAGTCCACTCCACGTAGACACAGCCCACAAAGTTATGAAACCACCACCGTCTTGCATAGTGGTTTGTTGACAACTTAGGTCAGTGGCTGCGTGGGTTCTACGTCAGTACTCGAACCCTACAATCAGCTCTTACCAACTGAAATCGGGACTCATCTGGCCAGGCCACGGTTTTCCAGTCGTCTGGGGTCCAGCCTATATGGTTACGAGTCCAGGAGAGGCGCTGCAGGCGATGACGTACTGTTAGCAAAGGCACTCAGGTCGGTCGTCTGCTGCCATAGCCTATTAATACCGAATTTCATGACACTGTCTTAACTGATACACGGTGTTTCAAAAATGACCGGTATATTTGAAACGGCAATAAAAACTAAACGAGCAGCGATAGAAATACACCGTTTGTTGCAATATGCTTGGGACAACAGTACATTTTCAGGCGGACAAACTTTCGAAATTACAGTAGTTACAATTTTCAACAACAGATGGCGCTGCAAGTGATGTGAAAGATATAGAAGACAACGCAGTCTGTGGGTGCGCCATTCTGTACGTCGTCTTTCTGCTGTAAGCGTGTGCTGTTCACAACGTGCAAGTGTGCTGTAGACAACATGGTTTATTCCTTAGAACAGAGGATTTTTCTGGTGTTGGAATTCCACCGCCTAGAACACAGTGTTGTTGCAACAAGACGAAGTTTTCAACGGAGGTTTAATGTAACCAAAGGACCGAAAAGCGATACAATAAAGGATCTGTTTGAAAAATTTCAACGGACTGGGAACGTGACGGATGAACGTGCTGGAAAGGTAGGGCGACCGCGTACTGCAACCACAGAGGGCAACGCGCAGCTAGTGCAGCAGGTGATCCGACAGCGGCCTCGGGTTTCCGTTCGCCGTGTTGCAGCTGCGGTCCAAATGACGACAACGTCCTCGTACCGTCTCATGCGCCAGAGTTTACACCTCTATCCATACAAAATTCAAACGCGGCAACCCCTAAGCGCCGCTACCATTGCTGCACGAGAGACATTCGCTAACGATATAGTGCACAGGATTGATGACGGCGATATGCATGTGGGCAGCATTTGGTTTACTGACGAAGCTTATTTTTACCTGGACGGCTTCGTCAACAAACAGAACTGGCGCATATGGGGAACCGAAAAGCCCCATGTTGCAGTCCCATCGTCCCTGCATCCTAAAAAGTACTGGTCTGGGCAGCTATTTCTTCCAAAGGAATCATTGGGCCATTTTTCAGATCCGAAACGATTACTGCATCACGCTATCTGGACATTCTTTCTGAATTTGTGGCGGTACAAACTGCCTTAGACGACACTGCGAACACCTCGTGGTTTATGCAAGACGGTGCCCGGCCACATCGCACGGCCGACGTCTTTAATTTCCTGAATGAATATTTCGATGATCGTGTGATTGCTTTGGGCTATCCGAAACATACAGGAGGCAGCATGGATTGGCCTCCCTATTCGCCAGACATGAACCCCTGTGACTTCTTTCTGTGGGGACACTTGAAAGACCAGGTGTACCGCCAGAATCCAGAAACAATTGAACAGCTGAAGCAGTACATCTCATCTGCATGTGAAACCATTCCGCCAGACATGTTGTCAAAGGTTTCGGGTAATTTCATTCAGAGACTATGCCATATTATTACTACGCATGGTGGATATGTGGAAAATATCGTACTATAGAGTTTCCCAGACCGCAGCGCCATCTGTTGTTGAAAATTGTAACTACTGTAATTTCGAAAGTTTGTCTGCCTGAAAATGTACTGTTGTCCCAAGCATATTGCAACAAACGGTGTATTTCTATCGCTGCTCGTTTAGTTTTTATTGCCGTTTCAAATATACCGGTCATTTTTGAAACACCCTGTACATTCGTCGTACGTTCCGTGTTGATTTCTGCGATT
The DNA here is from genome assembly GCF_021461385.2 of Schistocerca piceifrons. NCBI lineage: Eukaryota > Metazoa > Arthropoda > Insecta > Orthoptera > Acrididae > Schistocerca > Schistocerca piceifrons. The sequence continues at coordinate 81,790,990 of NC_060142.1, read as the reverse complement.
ATTACATGCAATATCGCTTGTCTGTTAGCACTAACGACTCCACGCAAATGCGTTGCTCTCGGTCGTTAAGTGAAGACCGTGTTGTGATCCAGTAAGCAGGTAACCCGCTTCTTTTGTGTGCACACCCATACGAGAAGAACCGGAAGGTTGCGGACTTCTAACACAATCAGGACATCCAGAAAAAGTCTCCCCTGCAGCTATTCAGTCTTAATGCAAGCCACTCGTAGTTCTGAAAGTAGCTGAAATCGTTGCCTCACGACGTGGTCAGTCTTCCAACAGGGAAACAACTGAAGAGATGCCGACAGTGTCAGTGGATGCCATCACCGGGTTGACAAGCTATTGTGTCGGTATGCGACCAGCATACTCGAATAGAAACGCTCGTAATGAGTTGGCGTGGGAAGGCCAGCGCTCATTACGGAGTCAATCGGTCTGCCGGCGCCCGCGGGCCATGTGGTGACGTCACAGGTCCCAACAAGTCTCGCAGAGTTCCAGGAACGGCCGCTACACATTAACAGCAGCACTGACGGAGACTAATGGCCTGTCCGGCGCTGCGATCTGCGGCCACACGGGAAGGATCCTACACGGAACTTCACTTACTGTGGCTCTGCTACCAGCTGCAATCGAAGAACGCAAAGAGATAAAGAGTCACGCAAATACGATTCCCCGAGTGTTGTTGCGATGCGTTACTGGAAGAAAGAGAAAAGTATTTAATTGGTGCTGAATTCAAATCAGGGTAGTCTATGAGTTTTAGTATGTACTTCCTGTTTAGATTGCGAAATAAATTTGTTACTGTTCATTCATTATTTACAATTCCGTCCATACTGCGCAAGCCGTCATAGGTTGTGTTGTCGAGGGTACTTTTCTAACGTTTTCATATGTTTTCTGCCATTGTAAATATTTCACGTTCACTGTACTGGGACAAAGATGGATGAGCGCGCTGAACGAGTAATGGATAACATCCTTGACTCTGTGTTTAATGTAATGTTGTGCGCTTTGTCGTCAGTCAGTTTTGCAGCGCTCGGGCATTCGTATTGGAGGCACAGTAGCGAGCAGTTGAGTTTTTAGGGAAGGAGGTCTGATGTTTGCGAAACTGGGAAAAACCACCTGAAATACTGTATTATGGGGATGAAAACTGGTTTATGCGAAGATTTCTGGAGGAATATTCCAAGGTAACGCATTGCACGGGCAAGGATGAAATGTTTGTTTGTCGGAACTATCAATTGGAGGAAATATTTTTCCCTTAGATAACTAATAATATTCATGATTTGTGTTAATTTGATCCCTTGTTTTCATTATGTCATAAATTATGCAACTGATTGAAATGTCTGTTCAAATAGTTCAAATGGCTCTGAGCACTATGGGACTCAACTTCTGAGGCCATTAGTCCCCTAGAACTTAGAACTAGTTAAACCTAACTAACCTAAGGACATTACACACATCCATGCCCGAGGCAGGATTCGAACCTGCGACCGTAGCGGTCTCGCGGTTCCAGACTGCACCGCCCAGAACCGCACGGGCACTTCGGCCGGCTGAAATGTATGTAATTTTTGTAACGAGAGAATTTTGATATTGTTAGTAGAGGATTCTTGTGTTGTACAGTCTTTTTAGGCAATAATTACAGTTTAATTTTTCAAGAACGCTTTTCTTTAAGTGAATCCCTCCTCCATCAGTAAACCTTGAAATATTTTGTCTTGTGTGCATTGCTTCATGACCCACAGGCACCCACAGATTGTTTCTGAAAAGCAAAGAAAAATTTAGAGTAGAGTATTTTTCTTTAGCAGCTACATTCACTCATTTCAGTTTGTTTCGGAGAGCGTCAGTACATCAGAAACAAAATACCATGCTGAACAAGATGTAAGTAACTGTTCTTTCATGGAAGATCTCACTTTGCTTTCTTGCGAGGAAGCAGGACGTTTCATAATTTTCATGTGTTGTACTAAGTAAGTAGATTAATTTACAGTGAACAGTTAAGGTAATATCAAACAGGTATTTCGTTCCCTGTTAAGCAGTATTTTATTTCGTGGATATTTCAGACATTGCATTTTATGTTGCGTAACTTTCATAATGTACTTCAGTGTCGAGAGTCAGATAAATAGATTTAACTGAGTACACAATTAATTCTTTTTGGGGATTTAATTCCATGCATTTCCATTATTTAAAATTCAGCATGTCATTAAGATTTAAGTTTGGCTTACGACTGGTGCCTGGGAACAACGCTTATTGACAAGCCTCTGAGTGAATTCTCATCCCTCTAATATTGTCTACATCGTCTTTCTGCAAAATACACGTAGGAGGAACCAGTATATTGCTGGATTCATTCATGAGAATTTGACGGTAAACCACAGGGTGACGCACAAATGTAGCTTGTCTAACGTCTGCCACTGGAGACAATTGAGCATCTTCATGACGCTTACTATACAAACCTGTGACGAAACGCGCGGCCCTTCGTCGGATGCTCTATGTTTCTTGTACAGAACCTTTCTGATAAGTGTCCCAGACTGTTGCTGTTGTGGTCTTCAGTCCTGAGACTGGCTTGATGCAGCTCTCCATGCTAATCTATCCTGTGCAAGCTCCTTCATCTCCCAGTACCTACTGCAACCTACATCCTTCTGAATCTGCTTAGTGTATTCATCTTTTGGTCTCCCTCTACCATTTTTACCCTCCACACTGCCCTCCAATGCTAAATTGGTCATCCCTTGATGCCTCAGAACATGTCCTACCAACCGATCCCTTCTTCTAGTCAAGTTGTGCCACAAACTTCTCTTCTCCCCAATCCTATTAAATACCTCCTCATTAGTTACGTGATCTACCCACATAATCTTGAACATTCTTCTGTAGCACTACATTTCAAAAGCTTCTATTCTCTTGTTGTCCAAACTATTTATTGTCCATGTTTCACTTCCATACATGGCTACACTCCATACAAATATTTTCAGAAACGACTTCCCGACACTTAAATCAATACTCGACGTCAACAAATTTCTCTTCTTCAGAAACGCTTTTCTTGCCATTGCCAGTCTACATTTTATATCCTCTCTACTTCGACCATCATCAGTTATTTTGCTCCCCAAATAGCAAAACTCCTTTACTACTTTAAGTGTCTCATTTCCTAATTTAATTCCCTCAGCATCACCCGACTTAATTCGACTACATTCCATTTTCCTCGTTTTGCTTTTGTTGATATTCATCTTATATCCTTTCAAGACACTGTCCATTCCGTTCAACTGCTCTTCCAAGTCCTTTGCTGTCTCTGACAGAATTACAATGTCATCGGCGAACCTGAAAGTTTTAATTTCTTCTCCCTGGATTTTAATACCCACTCCAAATTTTTCTTTTGTTACCTTTACTGCTTGCTCAATATACAGATTGAATAACATCGGGGAGAGGCTACAACCCTGTCTCACTCCCTTCCCAACCACTGCTTCCCTTTCATGCCCCTCGACTCTTATAACTGCTATCTGGTTTCTGTACACATTGTAAATTTGTACAGACTAACACGCAATATTAAGACATCGGTCGAACAAAGGTTTTGTAAACTACCTCCTTCGTCTTGTACTACATTTATACGTTGTAGCTTACGTCTTCTTCTGAGTTAACTCTTTAAAGACAAAGACAACGGCACTCAGAGTCAAATGAGTGAGCACACACGTCTTGACATTGCGCATTGAGCTCCAAATATATAAATCACGATGACAAAACTTATGAGATGGCGAGATACATGTATACACATGGCGATAGCACCACGTACACAAGGTATAAAAATGCAGCGCATCGGCCGATCTGTGGTTTGCACTCAGTTGATTCACGTGAAAAAGTTTCCGGCGTGATTATGGCTGGACACCGGAATTAACGGACTTTGAACGCGGAATGGTAGTTGGAGCTAGATGCACGGTGATTCCATTTCGGAAATCGTTCGGGTATTCAATGTTGCGAAATCCACAGTATCAAGAGTGTGCCGAGCACGCCAGATGACAGGCATTCCTTGTCACCAGTGACCGACGGCCTTCGCCTGACGATCGAGAGAAGAGTGGCATTTGCTTATAGTTGTCAGTGCTTACAGACAAGCAACAATGCGTGAAATAACCGCAGAAATCAACGGGGAACGTATGAGGAACGTGTCCGTTAGAACAGTGTGGCGCAGTTTGGCGTTAATGGGCTATGGCTGCGGGCGGTGGACGCGAGCGCCTTTGCTACCAGCACGACATCGCCTAAAGCGCCCGTCCTAGGCTAGCGACCATATTGGTTGAACCTTGACGACTGGGAATCCGTGGCCTGCGCAGATGACCCCGATTTCAGTTGGCAGGAGCTGATTGTAGGGTGGCGCAAACCCCACGAGGCCATGCCTGTTCGGTGTGGCCGAGCGGTTCTAGGAACTTCAATCTGGAACCGCGCGACCACTACGGTCGCAGGTTCGAATCCTGCCTCGGGCATGGATATGTGTGATGTCCTTAGGATAGTTAGGTTTAAGTAGTTCTAAGTTCTAGGGGAATGGTGACCTCAGCTGTTAAGTTCAAAATGGGTCTGAGCACTATGGGACAACATCTGAGGTCAGTCCCCTAGAACTTAGAACTACTTAAACCTAACTAACGTAAGGACATCACACACATCCATGCCCGAGGCAGGATTCGGACCTGCGACCGTAGCGGTCGCGCGGTTCCAGACTGTAGCGCCTAGAACCGCTCGGCCACACCGGCCGGCTCAGCTGTTAAGTCCCGCCGGCCGCGGTGGTCTAGCGGTTCAGGCGCTCAGTCCGGAACCGCGCGACTGCTACGGTCGCTGGTTCGAATCCTGCCTCGGGCATGGATGTGTGTGATGTCCTTAGGATAGTTAGGTTTAAGTAGTTCTAAGTTCTAGGGGAATGGTGACCTCAGCTGTTAAGTTCAAAATGGGTCTGAGCACTATGGGACAACATCTGAGGTCAGTCCCCTAGAACTTAGAACTACTTAAACCTAACTAACGTAAGGACATCACACACATCCATGCCCGAGGCAGGATTCGGACCTGCGACCGTAGCGGTCGCGCGGTTCCAGACTGTAGCGCCTAGAACCGCTCGGCCACACCGGCCGGCTCAGCTGTTAAGTCCCGCCGGCCGCGGTGGTCTAGCGGTTCAGGCGCTCAGTCCGGAACCGCGCGACTGCTACGGTCGCTGGTTCGAATCCTGCCTCGGGCATGGATGTGTGTGATGTCCTTAGGATAGTTAGGTTTAAGTAGTTCTAAGTTCTAGGGGAATGGTGACCTCAGCTGTTAAGTTCAAAATGGGTCTGAGCACTATGGGACAACATCTGAGGTCAGTCCCCTAGAACTTAGAACTACTTAAACCTAACTAACGTAAGGACATCACACACATCCATGCCCGAGGCAGGATTCGGACCTGCGACCGTAGCGGTCGCGCGGTTCCAGACTGTAGCGCCTAGAACCGCTCGGCCACACCGGCCGGCTCAGCTGTTAAGTCCCGCCGGCCGCGGTGGTCTAGCGGTTCAGGCGCTCAGTCCGGAACCGCGCGACTGCTACGGTCGCTGGTTCGAATCCTGCCTCGGGCATGGATGTGTGTGATGTCCTTAGGATAGTTAGGTTTAAGTAGTTCTAAGTTCTAGGGGAATGGTGACCTCAGCTGTTAAGTTCAAAATGGGTCTGAGCACTATGGGACAACATCTGAGGTCAGTCCCCTAGAACTTAGAACTACTTAAACCTAACTAACGTAAGGACATCACACACATCCATGCCCGAGGCAGGATTCGGACCTGCGACCGTAGCGGTCGCGCGGTTCCAGACTGTAGCGCCTAGAACCGCTCGGCCACACCGGCCGGCTCAGCTGTTAAGTCCCGCCGGCCGCGGTGGTCTAGCGGTTCAGGCGCTCAGTCCGGAACCGCGCGACTGCTACGGTCGCTGGTTCGAATCCTGCCTCGGGCATGGATGTGTGTGATGTCCTTAGGTTAGTTAGGTTTAAGTAGTTCTAAGTTCTAGGGGACTGATGACCACAGATGTTAAGTCCCATAGTGCTCAGAGCCATTTGAACCATTTTTTTTTGTTAAGTCCCATAGTGCTCAGAGCCATTTGAACCATTTTTTTTGTTAAGTCCCATAGTGCTCAGAGCCATTTTTGAACCACGAAGCCATAGGCCCAAGTTGTCAACAAGGAACTGTACAAATTGGTTGCGGTTCTGTATTGGTAAGGGCTGTGTTTACAAGGAAAGGATGGGTCCTCTCGTCGAACTGAACCGTTCGTTGAGTAGAAATGGCTACTTGGAGCCATTCGCATCCATTTATGTTCTTCATGTTGGCTAAAAAGTGCGGAATTTTTGTGGATGACAATGCGTCATGTCACCGGGTCACAAATGATCGCGATCTGTTTGAAGAACAATCTGGACAACGCGAGCGAATGATTTGGACACCGAGGCTGCCCGATAAGAATCCCATCGAACGTTTATGGGACAAAATCAAGCGGTCAGTTCGTGGACAAACTCCTGGATGGGCAACACTTCCCCAACTAGTGACGGCTACAGAGCCAGAATGGCTCAGTATTTCTGTAGGGGACTTCCAACATCCTGTTGAGTCCATGCTACGTTGAGCTGATGAAAGAGGCCGAGCAAAAGGAGGTCCGACACGATATCAGGACGTGTCTCATGACGTTTGTCACCTCAGCGTAAATTAAGTTGTAACGAATGAACTATAATGATTTTATTTCATTAACAGAGGTACAGTACATTTTAATGTACCGGGTGCCTTCCCAAGACTCGTCAGGCGCATTTTCTCTGGTGTTCCGGCAGATATTTTGCAACTTAGTTTTTGCATTGCGTAGCTGAAGTCAGCCCAAACCATTGCTGCTCGTCACATCTTTCATGCGTGCCCAGTGTCAACAGAAAGCGTTGGTTTGTTTCCCATTACAAACAAAGGTACTGCTAAATCGGAGTGTTACGTGCCCATTGGTTAGAGCGCTCCTAAAATAGTCCAGTCCGATATTCGTTTTTATCGCTATGTGTTAGCAGGGACAGTAAAACAAGAAGAATAAACAACGATACAGCAGTGACTCGGTAGCGATGCATGCTTGACGGCAGCAGTCAGCGCAGACCAAGTCGGTGCTGTCGCTGCTGAATACCTGTTTATTCTTCGTGTTTTACTGTACCTGCTAATACATAGCGATAAAAACGAATGTCGGACTGGACTAGTTTGGGAGAGCTCTGTAGGATGGGCACTTAAAATTCCGTTTTAAAAATCATTTTGTTTGTAACGGGAAACAAACCGACTCTTCCGTTGACAATGGGCGTCACATGAAAAATGTGTTGAGCAGTATTTGTTTGCGTTAACTCATGCTAAAAAATACGAAAACGAAATTGCAACTCTCGGTTGAAGTAGCAGAGAAAATGCGCCAGACTAATCTTAGAAGAGACATCCTCCGTATAATGACTGCAGACTCGTTCAAGAAGTTTATTCTTTACTTTGCTAACCTGTCAGTTCCTCAATCTATAACAGTGCAGAGTAGAAGAGTACGGAGAAATGCTGAGACACGCTTACGTCAGAATTCCATTTGCATCTGGGAAGTTCTCAGCAGTTGGTTAAGCGAATTAAGAATAAAAATATGAAAAATATCCAGTGTGTGAGTGTAGGCGAAATAATAACGATTGATATTTCTTTCGTGATCAGGATTCCAACCAGGACCTGTGTAATGGAGGTGAACCTTCCATCAGGCAGTAGCTGCTGCTCGAAGTACCGATATCAGCGGCTGTCGTAATCGCCCGTAATAACAAGTGGCCCCTGATTGCAACATAACTGCTGCTGGGCCCGTGCAAAGTTCGAAGGCGCTCGCAGCAACTTAAACCCAAACTATCAACTCATCAGGCTACGACGAACGCATGAATTTGCACAGCTGCATTTGGGCCACCAACAATTCACGGTGTCGAAAACTCCTATGAAAGGATGGCATATGGCTGTTTGATGAGCAGAGATCTGGTTATGTCCGTTGCACAATTATATTGTTGATCCTCATCCCCCCCCCCCTTGAACCATGGACCTTGCCCTCGCCGTTGGTGGGGGAGGCTTCTGTGCCCCAGCGACACAGATAGCCGTACCGTAGGTGCAACCACAACGGAGGGGTATCTGTTGAGAGGCCAGACAAACGTGTGGTTCCTGAAGAGGGGCAGCAGCCTTTTCAGTAGTTGCAGGGGCAACAGTCTGGATGATTGACTGATCTGGCTTTGTAACACTAACAAAAACTGCCTTGCTGTGCCGGTACTGCGAACGGCGGAAAGCAAGGGGAAACTACAGCCGTAATTTTTCCCGAGGGCATGCAGCTTTACTGTATGGTTAAATGATGATGGCGTCCCCTTGGGTAAAATATTCCGGAGGTAAAATAGTCCCACATTCGAATCTCCGGGCGGGGGGGGGGGGGGGGGGGGCTACTCAGGGGGACATCGTTATCAGGAGAAACAAAACTGGCGTTCTACGAGTCGGAGCGTGGAATGTCAGATCCCTTAATCGGGCAGGTAGGTTAGAAAATTTAAAAAGGTGCTATTCGAAAACAAAACACTATTATTGCCAGTTACACTCGCAACTTCAACAGCTATTACCTTCTTCGACGCTTCTGTCGTCTTCATGTCCCCTGCTCTTACACTCACCTACTGTGGCTCATAAGGCATCTGTAGCTCTTATCTTCCTCCGCCGACCAGCAGCTGGGGGCTCATTTTGGAGAGATTACTGAAAGTGATTACGCCAGATGGATTATGATCCACAAAGCAGGTTATCTGAAGATGATGCAACTGTCAAAATCGGTCTCAGTTGATGAAATTATTTGCGATTTGGACTGCAAATAAAATTTTGAGTAAAATAATTTTGGGTATGAGGACACGTCATTGTAGAACAGTCACCATGACTGAGGACCTATCGGGAAGAAACGTAGGTCAACAAGAGTCATTATTCATTCAAACCCACCCCGTTAGGCGAAGACGCAAAGGCACGTCTATGCGTTGACGCCGAGCTCGAACCCGTTCTTCCTTGCCACCATCACGTCTTTAGCTGTTGCAGACTCACAATGCGATGTGCTGCACCCGTACGAGGAGCATCGACTACTTATACCACACAATTAGAACGACTCCATTCGTGGACTTGTTACTTCGACAAAGAGCCATCACCATACTGGACTTCATTCGCCACTGACTTTCAGGAGCTGTCACACATCCATTAAGTGGAAACAGCGAACAAAACGCTGCTCGCATCTGACGAAGGTTATTATTAGTTTTCTTTATTGGGATCGTCGCGGTACCCGAAATCTTACTCTTCAGCAAAAAGATTTAAAAATATCTACACACGAAACATAATCAAAGGGTAAAACATTTACATCAGCATCATCATCAGCAGCCAGTTCAGTGACTTGACGATGCCGCCTGTTTAAGTCTCTGTCACGTATGTCCGGCGGTCCTCTCCTTGGTCTTCTTCGGCAAAGTTGGCTCCAATCTAGTACCTGTTTTCACCACGTGTTATCTTTTCGACGAGCGACCTTTGTTGTCCGTCTGATTTCTTTTTGTCTTTCATTGTGTAGCTCAATATTGATCTTTCCCTTTCTCTTTGGATGACTATTAATTTTCTAACAGCGAATTTATTTAATGTCCATGTGTTACAACCTTAAGTTACTACTATTGACAGTATACATGGGTCAAAAACTGTTGTCTTCAGCTCAGCCGACTTCAGAACTGAAGATTACCTTCCGTAATCTGGGAAGCTTAATTTAAAACGTCAAAATATTTCTATTGTTAGGTCTCCTTCCATATTTACAAATTCACCCAAACCTTCGTAGCATGTGATCGTTTAGAGTTGCATACTTCGAACAGATGTATTTCCCTCCGGCGTCCATTCATTCATCATGATATTAGTTTTATCATAGTTCATTTTTAGATCAACATCAGAGCAGAATAAGCAAATTTGCTAACCATTCCTGGGAGTTCTACTGTATTATTTGCAAACAGAACATCATCAGAAAACCTCATGTTATTTAATTTCTTTCCCAGAACTTGGATTTCCTTTGTTTTACAATTCAATTTGGACGTTGCTTTCTCTAGGAATGCTGAAAATAGTTTTGAAGACATAGAGTCATCTTGTTTTACATCCTTTTCAGTGGCACGAATCGAATGCCTTTTCAAAATGGGGTAATGGAAAGAGGTAGATAGTACTCATTTGTTCTATTAATCGCGCCCTGTAGAGTGAGGATAAGATCAATATAGTGTACTAAAACTTTTATCCATTCTGGATTTGGAACACTGCGACTGTCCTGTTAAAGGCTGCAGGAATTACTGCAACCAATCGCCGTTTTCCCTTAAATTTTTATTTATTCATGACCGGTTTCGAATCGCCTGGCGATTCATCATCAGATGATACAATTTAGTTTGGAGTATTGTGGCGGTCGCGCATTGTTTTTGATAAAAACAATGTTTTTAATAAAAATAATGCACGACCCCCACAATACTTTAAACAATGTTTTTAATAAAAACAACGCACGACCCCCCCACAACACTCCAAACTAAATTGTATCATCTGATGATGAATCGCCAGGCGATTCGAAACCGGTCATGAATAAATAAAAATTGAAGAAAAAACGGCGATTGGTTGCAGTAATTCCTGAAAAGTGTACTAAATTCTGCACGGCACCCAGCTTGCTCATTCCGTTGAGCCAGCTCAACTGTAGTGTTCAATTTGGTACTCAGAATTGCAGTGAAAGCTTTATATACAGCATGGACAGAAGACCGATAGGGCGATGTTCTTTATATTTTATTACTACCTTTCTCGTGTATTAGGATTATTTTGGCTTCATTCTACCTCTTGGTAATTTTCCACTGTAAAAACAACTTGAAAATATTTTAGCTAATTGCTTTATGGATCCTCATCCAGCAGCTTTAAAATATCGACTGAGTGGTTATCACTATCTGGAGCAATTCATTTTTTCACCTCGTCTGTAGCATGTTTGACTTACGAAGGAAGTATTTCTGGGATTTGAAAAACAGAAGCACCCAATTCGTCTATGATAAAAGTATCATCATTTACTTTACTGTACAGGTTACTGTAAATATTACCAATATATTCGAGTGTTTCTTTCTTAACTCTAATTCTGCTTTGATCTGTGAGTAATGGTATCGCCGGCCGTAGTGGCCGTGCGGTTCTAGGAGCTACAGTCTGGACCCGAGTGACCGCTACGGTTGCAGGTTCGAATCCTGCCTCGGGCATGGACGTGTGTGATGTCCTTAGGTTAGTTAGGTTTAATTAGTTCTAAGTTCTAAGCGACTGATGACCTCAGAAGTTAAGTCGCATAGTTCTCAGAGCCATTTGAACCTTTTTTTTTGTTGTAATGGTTGTAAGGTGTCAGGCAAATCCAACTCCTTCCATGAAAACCCTGACATGATAAGCAAATCCAGTAGTATGTCACATAGCTCCGAATAAATCGTGACATTAAATTAACCAAAGTAATACGAGTAACGAGTGAGCAAATGGAATACCACAGACTAACACAAGAATGCCTAAATGCATGTCATACCTTCCCACCGTGAGACAGACGCAGTTCCGAGGGGAGAAACGAGAGCAGAAGCCGAGAGGAGAACCGTGTTAAGCTAGAAGGCCCTACGATAGGGGACGGACACCCACGTCACCAGCTAACCGTTAGGACCACCCCAGCCGATGTTAAAAGCTAGAGCCTTAGCGTGAGACTTTTTCGCGTCTGTTACGTCAGGACCACCCCCCAGCCCATGTTAAAAGCTAGAGCCCTCCAGAACAACAGTATAGATCTTACGATAACACAAAAAGGGCTACCCTAACCGCAAGTTTTAGCGTGAGACTTTTTCGCGTCTCTGTTACGTCAGGACCACCCCCCAGCCCATGTTAAAAGATAGAGCCCTCCAGAAGAACAGTATAGATCTTACGATAACATTAAAAGGACCACACCAGCTGCAAGTTTTAACGTGAGACTTTTTCGCGTCTCTGTTACATTGCAAACTTTAAAAACATTGCCCCACCACGAAAAGTATAACGTTTCTCATTGGATAGACAGAATTTTTGTAGGCGGAGCTTAAGGTTAACATTGAGACCCTGATTGGTCAGATGAAAACACAGCCAGATAGTTTTTTTAAACCAACTTCGGTAAATTGTAGTAAGGAGAAGTTAGGAGAGAGTTGCTTCGGAGACGGTGAGGTGAGCGGAGCCGTGTTGGCCGCCGCCCCCTGACGAACACCGACAAGGTAATGAACGCACGCGATGCCACATAACAGCGCATAAAGCTTCACTCAGAACTGCAGAAGTCTCATCTGTTACACCCCCTTTTTGCGTAATACTAGTGTCGATCGTCAATTAAAGCTCATGGTGTTCACATTTGTCACTTGAAGTAAAAATCTGAAATGCGATGATTTTTCTGTTATATAGTTATTGAGAAGCCACATCAGCCACTGTAATTTACGACAAGTTAGATAAGTAATTAAAGATAATTGAGGGTCACTGTAGACCATTTTGATAGTTTTCTCTTTTGTGAAAATTTAAACCTAGATTATAGATGTGATATGGCATAGGTCATCCTTGGATCCATTGTAGAACTTGGAAACCCATTCAGGGAATATTCGTTCACATTTTTGTTGAACGCAGTTGGTTTTTACCATCCTGTATTAAAACATTTCCTTTTATCAATAGTGCAATTTATAAACAATGTTTTGTGAGTAGAATAAAATTTCCAATGGTAAACTTAACTGCTTTTTCGACGTTATTTTACCAGCTAACTAAAAATAGGAAAGCTTTGAACCCCTTCCACTAAATTTAGTTAGTATTAAGATTCTTTTACAGGGAGTGCAGTGGAGCTGACGCTGAAATCATTATTTGGTTATATCATCGCTAGTCTCACTGAACTCTTCTGAATTCTACATGTCATGTGTGGTCTGACGTCTCCTTACCAGCAACAGGTCCCAGGTTCAAACTAGTCAATTCCCTAAAAAAACACGCTCAGAGCGTCGTTGCGCGAAAGCGGTAGGGAGACACGATATAGAACAAACAGACACCACGCAGAATGTTAGATGGTATCAGCTAAATCTTTCCAACCATAAGCTTCCGCTTGGTAATCTTCAAACTAGATTCGTCTACAAGACTGACTTTTAGCGTATCTTCTTCATACTTCTTGATGTCTTATTTCATGCTCCTTCTCAGAACCTCGCGTAGTTTTGAATGTTCTTTCTTATCTTCAACTGTTTCTACTTTCATTTTTCTTCTGTTGCTCATCAAACTTACGTTTCATTTGTCAGTTTATTTGGTTTGTTCTGAGATTTGCAAAATTTGTTTTTTACGGTAAAGCAGCTAAATTGCAGCGGTCTTCTTCAGTGCGGATAACCGCCAACGTATCGCCCCCGCATATACCGCGAAGGCAACATTAGACAGCACTCACAGAGGCGTATAAGCATTTACTCTTCCCAGCTCCATACGCGAATGGAACGAAAAGACGCCGTAATTACTGGCAAATTTGGAAGTATCCTCTGTCATCCACTTCACAGCGGCTTGCACCACAAAGATGCAGTTTCGTTTTCGGGAGGCCAGGGTTCAAACCCTGTGCGGCCATCCATGATTTACGTTTCCCACTATTTCTCGGCGCCGGCTGCGGCAAATGGTTGTGGTGTCACCGCCAGACACCACACTTGCTAGGTGGTAGCCTTTAAATCGGCCGCGGTCCGGTAGTATACGTCGGACCCGCGTGTCGCCACTGTCAGTGATCGTAGACCGAGCGTCACCACACGGCAGGTCTAGAGAGACGTACTAGCACTCGCCCCAGTTGTACAGCCGACTTTGTTAGCGACGCCACACTGACAAATACGCTCTCATTTGCCGAGACGATAGTTAGCATAGCCTTCAGCTAAGTCAATTGCTACGACCTAGCAAGGCGCCATCACCAAGTTATATTGAGATGATAATACTGTATCAACAAGACCAATGTTCCCCAATTGTGGATTAAAGTTAAGTATTCCAGCAGCTACGTACTTTTCTTTATAGCATTCATTACGTATCCTGTTTCAGACCTCACGCCAGCCTGCGTGAGTTTAAGCGCGTGCCTTTCGGCTTCCTCTCATTGCGTCTAGGCTGTCTTGCCTAGACACAACAACGGTGGAGTGGTGCATTTGACACAGAACTGTCATTTTTTCTCAGTCCCAGTTTGTGTTCAGTCACCAACGGCTTCGCCGTCGACGGAACATTAAACACTAATTTCCTTACTTTCTTCCTTAAGCCACCTAATGTCTTCCAGTAGAAAGCTTAGCATCACGCAATGAACCACAGGGAAAGCGAATTAGCTATGCGAAACCTCGGAACAAATCCGTGACGTGCAGAGAATTCCTGCAAGCTGTTGCTCGGCACGGTTCTTGTACATGTCGCTGCCATGGTGCGACGCAGCACGCCTTCACCTTTAGCCTGGAAAAATGCAGCCATCAAGGACCGCCCCGCAATCGCGCGACCTTGCGTCCGAGACGACGTAAACTAATCAATCAGCAGTCACTCACGCCCGCTGTTTCGCTAAACAACTCGACGAGACTGATTACGTTACCTAGATAGGGCTTGCTCGCCGCGAAATGTAAGACCATTACATTCAAGTGCAAACAAGGGGACAAAGGAAGTCTATACTTCACTAACGAGACGAATGTGTCTTGCGGAGGTCAGTGCCTGAAACTTAACAGCATCATGGAGAGGCGGTTTCCTGGAGCGAAAACCATCGAAGAGTTATTAAAGTCCAGACCTATTTATCTATTTCTGAGTTAACCCTTTCAGGGGAAGTGGTTCCGTTTGAAACCACCTACAAATTTCCCATTTTGTGGCAAAAGGGCAGTGGCTACATTTGGGATACCATTCAGCAGCCTAGTTGGTGCTGCCTCCTTGCGGCTGTCACTGGAACCGCTTCCAAGCCTGTAAATATTAGTAAGTAGTGAGGCGAGTTGGATAGCCATTTCTGTACGCTGTGAGCGAACGTCTTTGTTCTTAAATTGTGGCAGTTTTCTTCTGTATTAGGTAACTTTTATGCATGTATTATATGCAGAATACTGTTCTGTTTACATTAATACTATATGTACTGTGGTGTCACCGCCAGACACCACACTTGCCAGGTGGTAGCCTTTAAATCGGCCGCGGTCCATTAGTATACGTCGGACCCGCGTGTCGCCACTGTCAGTGATTGCAGACCGAGCGCCACCACACGGCAGGTCTAGAGAGTCGTCCTAGCACTCGCCCCAGTTGTACAGCCGTCTTTGCTAGCGAAGCTACACTGACAACTACGCTCTCATTTGCCGAGACGATAGTTAGCATAGCCTTCAGCTACGTCATTTGCTACGACCTAGCAAGGCGCCATAGCATTTGATATTTATCTTGAAGCATGTACAGTCAAGAGAGATGTTCACCAATTGTGGATTAAAGTTAAGTATTCTACCAGTTACCTCCTTTTTTTACTAGACTCAACTCCTATAACTGTTCCAGACCTCACGCCAGTCTGCGTGAGCTTAACGCGTGCATTTCGGCCTCCTCTAGCAACACGGTGTTGGCTCTTCTGCCAACACCATATGTACTGTAATAATAACCAAAATAATGCATATATTTCCGTGAATGTTCTGGTGGTTCCATTTGAAACCACCCTGTATGTGTTCAGTTTATTTATATTTCATTTAATTTTTACATTTTTCTGTCTCACTGTATGAAAATTAATACAATAAACACAATGAAAAATTAATTTTTTTTTATTTTTCCCCTGAAAGGGTTAAATGAAACTAGTGGTCCGCAGCTCGTGGTCGTGCGGTAGCGTTCTCGCTTCCCGAGCCCGGGTTCCCGGGTTCGATTCCCGGCGGGGTCAGGGATTTTCTCTGCCTCGTGATGATTGGGTGTTGTGTGATGTCCTTAGGTTAGTTAGGTTTAAGTAGTTCTAAGTTCTAGGGGACTTATGGCCATAGCTGTTAAGTCCCATAGTGCTCAGAGCCATTTGAACCATTTTTAGAAACTAGTGTTGGGAAATATTTCCTTAAAGTATTAGTCCCATACGAAAGTGAAACGTGGGCAATAAACAGTACAGATAAGAGTAATGCTGACGATTAGATGGGTAGAGAAGTAACTTGTTAGGGGAACTGAATGAAATCAGGGAGAAAAAAATTTACTGATATGAGTATTTTTTAGTACATGTTACTTAAATGATTTTGGGTAGCATAAGCAATAGAGCTCTTGGAACTAAGCAACCTTTGTCTGCATTGTTTTATTGTCATTTCTAAATTAGCATAGCTCTTGCAGAGTTGCGCGGCACACCTGTATACAATTATGACTGTAAAACTCTCTTTATGTCAACTGAAGGCAAATCATTGTTTAATTCCTTTTCCAAATTACTCCTTAGTTCCCTTTACTGCTCGTTCAATGTACAGATTGAATAACGTCGGGGGTCGGCTACAACACTGTCTGATTCTCATGTCAACTATTGCTTCCCTTTCATATGCTTCGATTCATTTAACTATAGTATTGTTTTTCGACAAGTTGTAAATAACGCATCACTTCCATTATTTTATCCCTGACAACTTTACAACTTCGAAGCTGTGTGACAGAAGTCTCTTAGAGTTTAAATTTGGTCATGTTAGGGCATAAATTGCTGCATACCAAATGTAGTTGCCATTTTGAATTTTTTCTTTAAACTTGGCAGGAGATTTTTTGTCTGTTTTCATTCTCAAGAAAGAGGACTGTACTTGCACACAGCGCACGTGTGAAATCCAACGCGTGGTACGTATCTGAGTGCGAGGAAGTCCAGATAAAACCTACGAGAGTTACGGGAAATCAGGCAATGAATGAATCACTGGTTTGAAGC
Source organism: Schistocerca piceifrons (assembly GCF_021461385.2). NCBI lineage: Eukaryota > Metazoa > Arthropoda > Insecta > Orthoptera > Acrididae > Schistocerca > Schistocerca piceifrons. The sequence goes on along the minus strand of NC_060142.1, from coordinate 81,774,169 downwards.
TGGGTGGGAACGTTCGATTCGCGACGTGAAAGTGGGCACGACGAAGAGAGACGCGGTAATCGACGAAGCTTTTAGATTTTTATAACTCCGCCTCCTGCAAAACACTAAGTACTTTGTCTTTTCTTGTTATCCAGGCACTTTTCAACACCTGTAGGGCTTCTTTTGTGAATATTACTTTACTTCTGTAAAACAAAAGGACGTTAAATAATTTCTGATATCAGTCTATTAAATTTCGGGCTTGCAGCCGTGAAAATAAAATTTCTTCCACTGATATTTCGGCCGCATATTGTATGGCCATCCTCAGAGCAAGTCACAAGTCTTATGACGTACTCTGAGGATGGCCGGACGATACACGGCGAAACATCGGTGGAAGAAATTTTATTTGCGCGGCTTCATGCCCGAAATTAAATGGACTATTCAATACGCCGCGAAAAGTACGCACAACAATTTCTCATGTTATAACTTTAGGCCCTACACTACAGTGGGTTGACAAAAGTCGAGGGATAGAGATATGCTCATATACAGATGGCAGTAGTATCGCGCACAAAAGATATAAAGGGAAGTACATTGCCGGAGCTGTGATTTGTACTACCGTGGTTCATCTGAAAATGTTTCCGACGTAATTATGACTGCACGACAGGATTAATAGACTCTGAACGCGGAATGGTAGTTGGAGCTAGAAGCACGGGATATTCCATTTGGGAAATCATTAGGGAATTCAATATTCTGAGACCCACAATGTTAAGAGTGTACCGAGAATAATAAATTTCAGGCATTACCTCTCACCATTCAAACGCAGTAGCCAACGTCCTTCACTTACCGACCGAGAGCAGCGAGGCTTTGCGTAGAGTTGTCAGTGCTAACAGACAAGCAACACTCCGTGAAACAACAGCAGAAATCAATGTGGGACGTACAACAAACATATCTAGCAGTGCGGAGAAATTTGGCGTTAAGGGGCTACGGCAGCAGACGACCAACATAAACGCCTTTGCTAACAGCACATCACCAGCAACGCCTCTCTGGGCTCGTGACCATACCGGTTGGACCGTAGACGGCTGGAGAACCGTGGTCTGGTCAAATGAGTCCCGGTTTTAGTCAGTAAACGCTGATGGTAGGGTTTGAGTATGGTCGGACCCCACGAAGCCATGGATCAAAGCCGTCAATAATATACTGTGCAAGGTGGTGGTGGCTCCACAGTAGTGTGTCCTCTGTTTACACGGATGGACTGGGACCTCCGCTCCAACTGAACCGATAGTTTACTAGAAATGATTATTTTCGGCTGCCTGGAGATCATTTGCAGCCATTCTCGGACTTCATGTTCCCAAACAACGATGGAATTTTTGTGAATGATAATGTGCCCATGTCACCGACTCACAACTGGTCGCCATTGGTTTGAAGAACATTCTGAGCAGTTGGAGCGAATGATTTGGTCGCCCAGACTGCCCGACATGAATACCATCGAACATTTACGGGATATAATCGAGAGGTCAGTTCGTGCACAAGATCCTGCACAGGCAACACTTTCGCAATTATGGAGGGCTACAGAACACGGCTCAATACTTCTGCAAGGGACTTCAAACGAGCCGGCCGCTGTAGTCGAGCGGTTCTAGGCGCTTCAGTCCGGAACCACGCGGCTGCTACAGTCGCAGGTTCGAATCCTGCCTCGGGCATGGATGTGTGTGATGTTCTTAGGTTAGTTAGGTTTACGTATTTCTAAGTCTAGGGGACTGATGACCTAAGATGTTAACCCCCATAGTGCTTAGAGCCATTTGAACCATTTGAACTTCGAACGACTTGTTAAGTCCATGCTGTGACCAGCTGCTGTACTAGGCTGGGCAAAAGGTGGTTCCCCAGGATAGCAGGAGGTATCCCATAACTTTTGTCACCGCAGTGTATTACTTATGTACAGTTTGTTCTGTTGCTCTCTTCAATACGAATCTTTAGCGTCATTTGGCGCCTTCGCGTCTTTGGTAGACTTGTTGTACTGACACCATGGCATACACACTGAAGCGGCAAAGAAACTAGGTAGGCTCGCGTATTCAAATACAGAGAGATGTAAACAGGCAGAATACGACGCTGCAGTCGGCAACGCCTGTATAACACCGCAAGTATCGGGAGCATTTGTTAGATCGATTTCTGCTGCTACAATGGCAGCTTATCAAGATTTAAGTGAGTTTCAACGAGGTGTTATAGTCGGTGCTTGAGCGATGGTCACAGCATCTCCGAGGTAACGATGGAGTGGGGACTTTTCCCGTGTGACCATTTCACGAGGGTACCGTGATTATCAGAAATCCGCTAAAACATCAAATTTCCGACATCGCTGCGGCCGGAAAAAGATCCTTCAAGAACGGGAGCAAGGACGACTAAAAAGACTCGTTCATCGTGACGGAAGTGCAACCTTTCCGCAAATTAGTGCAGAATTCAGTGCTGGGCCATCAACATGTGTCAGCGTGAGAACCATTCAACGAAACATCATCGATATGGGCTTTCGGAGCAGAAGGTCTTCTCGTGTACCCTTGATGATTGGACGACACAAGGCTTTATGCCTCGTCTGATCACGTCTACATCTACATCTACATCCATATTCCGCAAGCCACCTGGCGGTGTGTGGCGGAGGGTATGTTGAGTACCTCTATCGGTTCTCCCTTCTATTCCAGTCTCGTATTGTTCATGGAAAGAAAGATTGTCAGTATGCCTCTGTGTGGGCTCTAATCTCTCTGATTTTATCCCAATGGTCTCTTCGCAAGATATACGTAGGAGGAATCAATATACTGCTTGACTCCCCGGTGCCGGCCAGTGTGGTCGTGCGGTTCTAGGTGCTTCAGTCTGGAACTGCGTGACCGCTACGGTCGCAGGTTCGAATCCTGCCTCGGGCATGGATATATGTGATGTCCTTAGGTTAGCTAGTTTTAAGTAGTTGTAAGTCTAGGGGACTGGTGACCACAGTTGTTAAGTCCCATAGTGCTCAGAGCGATTTGACTTTTTTGACTCCTCGGTGAAGGTGTGTTCTCGAAACTTCAACAAAAGCCCGAACCGAGCTACTGAGCGTCTCTCTGGCAGAGTCTTCCACTGGAGTTTATCTATCATCTCCGTAACGCTTTCGCGATTACTAAATGATCCTGTAACGAAGCGCGCTGCTCTCCGTTGGATCTTCTCTATCTCTTCTATCAACCCTATCTGGTACGGATCCCACACTGCTGAGCAGTATACAAGCAGTGGGCGAACAAGTGTACTGTAACATACTTCCTTTGTTTTCAGACTGCATTTCCTTAGGATTCTTCCAATGAATCTCAGTCTGGCATCTGCTTTACCGACGATTAATTTTATATGGTCGTTCCATTTTAAATCACTCGTAATGCCTACTCCCAGATAATTTGTGGAATTAACTGCTTCCAGTTGCTGACCTGTTATATTGTAGCTAAATGATAAAGGATCTTTCTTTCTATGTATTCGCAGCACATTACCCTTGTCCACATTGAGATCAACTGCCATTCCCTGCACCATGCGTCAATTCGTTGCAGATGCTCCTGCATTTCAGTACAATTTTCCATTGTTACAACCTCTCTATATACTACAGCACCATCGGCAAAAAGCCTCAGTGAACTTCCGATGATATCCACAAGGTCATTTATATATATTGTGAATAGCAAAGGTCCTACGACACTCCCCTGCGGCCCACCTGAAATCACTCTTACTTCGGAAGACTTCTCTCCATTGAGAATGACATGCTACGTTCTGTTATCTAGGAACTCTTCAATCCAATCACACAATTGGTCAGATAGTCCATATGCTCTTACTTTGTTCGTTAAACGACTGTGGGGAGCTGAATCAAACGCCTTGGGGAAGTCAAGAAACACGGCATCTACAGGGTGTTTCAAAAATGACCGGTATATTTGAAACGGCAATAAAAACTAAACGAGCAGCGATAGAAATACACCGTTTGTTGCAATATGCTTGGGACAACAGTACATTTTCAGGCGGACAAACTTTCGAAATTACAGTAGTTACAATTTTCAACAACAGATGGCGCTGCAAGTGATGTGAAAGATATAGAAGACAACGCAGTCTGTGGGTGCGCCATTCTGTACGTCGTCTTTCTGCTGTAAGCGTGTGCTGTTCACAACGTGCAAGTGTGCTGTAGACAACATGGTTTATTCCTTAGAACAGAGGATTTTTCTGGTGTTGGAATTCCACCTCCTAGAACACAGTGTTGTTGCAACAAGACGAAGTTTTCAACAGAGGTTTAATGTAACCAAAGGACCGAAAAGCGATACAATAAAGGATCTGTTTGAAAAATTTCAACGGACTGGGAACGTGACGGATGAACGTGCTGGAAAGGTAGGGCGACCGCGTACGGCAACCACAGAGGGCAACGCGCAGCTAGTGCAGCAGGTGATCCAACAGCGGCCTCGGGTTTCCGTTCGCCGTGTTGCAGCTGCGGCCCAAATGACGCCAACGTCCACGTACCGTCTCATGCGCCAGAGTTTACACCTCTATCCATACAAAATTCAAACGCGGCAACCCCTCAGTGCCGCTACCATTGCTGCACGAGAGACATTCATTAACGATATAGTGCACAGGATTGATGACGGCGATATGCATGTGGGCAGCATTTGGTTTACTGACGAAGCTTATTTTTACCTGGACGGCTTCGTCAATAAACAGAACTGGCGCATATGGGGAACCGAAAAGCCCCATGTTGCAGTCCCATCGTCCCTGCATCCTCAAAAAGTACTGGTCTGGGCCGCCATTTCTTCCAAAGGAATCATTGGCCCATTTTTCAGATCCGAAACGACTACTGCATCACGCTATCTGGACATTCTTCGTGAATTTGTGGCGGTACAAACTGCCTTAGACGACACTGCGAACACCTCGTGGTTTATGCAAGATGGTGCCCGGCCACATCGCACGCGCCGACGTCTTTAATTTCCTGAATGAATATTTCGATGATCGTGTGATTGCTTTGGACTATGCGAAACATACAGGAGGCGGCGTGGATTGGCCTCCCTATTCGCCAGACATGAACCCCTGTGACTTCTTTCTGTGGGGACACTTGAAAGACCAGGTGTACCGCCAGAATCCAGAAACAATTGAACAGCTGAAGCAGTACATCTCATCTGCATGTGAAGCCATTCCGCCAGACACGTTGTCAAAGGTTTCGGGTAATTTCATTCAGAGACTACGCCATATTATTGCTACGCATGGTGGATATGTGGAAAATATCGTACTATAGAGTTTCCCAGACCGCAGCGCCATCTGTTGTTGAAAATTGTAACTACTGTAATTTCGAAAGTTTGTCTGCCTGAAAATGTACTGTTGTCCCAAGCATATTGCAACAAACGGTGTATTTCTATCGCTGCTCGTTTAGTTTTTATTACCATTTCAAATATACCGGTCATTTTTGAAACACCCTGTACCTTAAAAAAGGTAGGAAGATTTTTCTGTTTAGCAAAAGTGATAAAAAGCAGATTTCAGAATACTTGACGGCTCAACACGAAAGTTTTATCTCAAGTACAGATAATGTTGAGGATCAGTGGACAAAGTTACGTTGGAATGTTGTTGACTGGAAACATGTTGCTTGGTCGGAAGATTCTCGTTCCATATTGTATCGAGCGGGTGGGTGTGTACCGGTATGGAGACATCCTAATGAATCCACGGACTCTGCATGTCAGCAAGGGACTTGTTCAAGTTCGTGGAGACTGTACGAAGCCATCGCCTTCTGGGAAGAAGTCAAGCATGAAGCGATGCAGGTGTCCAGCGGTAATGTTTACCTAGTCCGCAGCTTAGTGCATTCGACTACAGATCTCGTGGAAGCCTAGGTGAATGTTCTCCATACCGTAATACTGCCCCCAACAGCGTATGTCCACGGTGCCGTGCATATTCCCAGCAGCCTTGCGCCTAGATTACGGAGCATCCGGATACCATCGTCGATCGAGTGCAGCAAGAAACGCGACCAGGTGACATGATTCTTCTGTTGGCCTAGGGTGCAGTCTCAGTGATCCTGTGCCCACTTAAGCCGTAACTGACGATGTCGTCGGGTCGACCTGTGAAAACGTAAGGGTCGTCTGTTGCGGAGCCCCACGTTTAACACTATGCGTTGGACGATGTGTTCCGATACACTTGTCTTCACCAGCATCGTACCGCGTCGTCAGATATAGGCTACCAGAGATGACCGCCTATCCTGCTTTACACAGTAGACGAGTCTGCGACCGCCACGTACAGTGATGAGGTGCGAACGTCAAACACCTTGCCGCCTATAGTGATTTCATAGTCCTTCAACCAGTTTCTATAGAAACGGCAGCACACGAACAGCACACCAGCTCCGCTGTTTTCGAAAAGCTCGTTCCCAGACTCCGTTCGTCTCTGCTCCGCTTACGTACTTACTTTACAGCGTCACTTGTCCGTAACGACACAAGGCGGAATTTAAACTCGCAGTTGACATTAGTCATAATGTTTTGCCTCATCAGTGTACCTACGCTTCTCTGATTCATCACCAGGACGTTCACAGGTTTCGATTGAGAATTCAGGGCGGTGTGGAGTCCACACGTGCTGAACATGCACGTACAGATTTGCAATCCTAATCATTTGTGTACTGTGATACCGTTTCATTCACATACAGGCCGTTGAGGAGGAAAGGTCGCTATTCACGGATGTGACAGGTACGATTATTTGAGCCCGCATCTCGTGGTCGTGCGGTAGCGTTCTCGCTTCTCACGCCCGGGTTAGATTCCCGGCGGGGTCAGGGATTTTCTCTGCCTCGTGGTGGCTGGGTGTTGTGTGCTGTCCTTAGGTTAGTTAGGTTTAAGTAGTTCTAAGTTCTAGGGGACTGATGACCATAGATGTTAAGTCCCATAGTGCTCAGAGCCATTTGAACCATTTTGAACGATTATTTGAAGAAAAAACATCATATAGGAATATGCCCTATTTCGAACAGTTTCCGTCATAGAACATATTTAATGCAACTTGTTTTTGGGCTAGTGCTAAACACGTAAGCGTCTTACCCACCCAACTTCTCTGACGTTTTATTATATCCCAACCCCGAGCTACCTCTTGGCTGCGTTTGCTAGCGATGTCATTCACCCTGTTAAACCAGCCCATTGAACGCGCATTTGTCCATGGTGTCTTGTGAGTGAAATTGTGCGATGGACTGAGAGTGTATCAGTGACAAAGCACCGGTTAACTGTGTGTACACGTGCTAGTTAAACTGCCAAACATCTGCACTAATGAAAAACACGCTGGTGTCGTGTATGTTTACGGCTTCTGTGATAGGGTTCCTTCTACTTTAGAAGAACCCGTAGGCGTTTTCCGACACGAATTCCTGATCGCAGTGTTCACCAGAGTTTTCATCGAAATGCTTGAAACAGGCTTTCTTCGAAGTTTCCATTGTCTTCTGAACGTGTTGTTCGACAACCTGTGCAGGAACAGCAACACATTGTTGAAATGGTGCAGCATAGTCCTACTACCAACATGCGGTATCAGTGGACCACGAACATGTGTATGGCGAGCATTACACGCGGAAAACAATTCACATAGACTTTGTCCACATTCTTCTCACTGGCGGCAATGTCACACGAACAAAGTTTCGTCACTGGTTAAATGACAATCGTCATTATCATCCATTAATACCATCCACTTATGAAGTCATGTATACACGGAATGAGATCAAAAACACACGTAATAATCATCGATGTTCACTGGAAAATCCACAAACTACTGTTGACACGAATTTCCAGATTCTTTTTTCGATCAACATTTGGTACGGTATGATCGGTGACACGTTGATAGATCCAGTCATTTCAGAAGAGTCAGTGTCGAGGCAGAATTACTCGCGTTTTTTGGAAAATTCTTTTGTTGAACACCTTGAGGACGTTCTTTCGCATGTGTACTTCCAGCACGACGGGGCTCCTCCCGATGTTACCAGACGTATAAGGAAACATCTGAACCGCGTTTGCCGTAATCGCAGAATTATTCGTCGTAGGACAATTAACTCTGCCCACCACTATCGCCATACCCGATGCCATTAGACTTTTGGTTACACGACTGGGTAAGTCTGAAGCGTACAAACGAAAGAGGAATATGCGAGATGAACTGGTAGGTTGCATCATAGACGCTGCTGCCACTACTACGGAACATGCAGAGGTACCCAAACAAGCAAAAATGGCTCTAAGCACTACGGGTCTTAACAGCTGAGGTCATCAGTCCCCTAGACTTAGAACTACTTAAACCTAACTAACCTAAGGACATCACACACATTCATGCCCGAGGCAGGATTCGAACATGCGACCGTAGCAGCAGCGCGGTTCCGGACTTAAGCGCCTAAACCGCTCGGCCACAACGGCCGGCTTCCAAACAAGCAACACAACGTGTTCTGCCAGGAGCACACAAATGCAGCAAAGTTGACGGAGAGGTAGTCGAACGTTTATTATTAACTGTACAACAGCTATAATGTAAAATGTACGATAATGGTTAAAGCTTCACGAGTTAAAAATACGTATTTTCCAACTGATACTTTGTAAGATACATGTTGTGAAGTTCACTAACTGTTGTAGTTGTGTACATGTGTAACTGGGACAACGTATTGAATAATACACAAAACAAATAATGATGTACATTTAATGTTTTCTCTCTCGGAAGCCATTCGGAGTGGGGCATATCACACACATGAAAAACTACCGCAGGCTACCGTGGACTACCATAAGCGTAGATTGCGGTAATTTTCCTAGTAGCTTAGCTTTGGTCAGTTAAGGTCGTACTCATATTACATGAACTTTAGGTGTGTGGCATATCTATCAGGCGTAACCTCACAGTGATCACTTTTTTTAGGTATGCAATCTGTGACTTACCAGATTTCCCTAAAAACCGGAAGCGATAAGCCGTCTAGAAACTGGGCCAGGTCCTAGTATGCTAAGGAACATTTTTTTCCTGCATGGTTATCCTCCTGTCTGTTATTTAAAAATAAACAGTATTTACACCAAAATTGAACCTATCGATGTTTAACTCAGGTTTTATTCGAAAATGGTTGATTTGTGACATGTAACAGAGGGATGTTGTAAAAACAGAGAAAACAATAGAGAGATATCATATAGCACTACAAAACGCAAATTGCTCAACACAGAGATAAAATAACAAAAACAGGAAAACAAAAGTGTATCAAATACCGCTTCAATACTTCGTCGAATTTATGTTAAACATGTCTGTTATTGATAAACAGCTGCCCGCAGCTCGTGGTCGTGCGGTAGCGTTCTCGCTTCTCGCGCCCGGGTTCCCGGGTTCGATTCCCGGCGGGGTCAGGGATTTTCTCTGCCTCGTGATGACTGGGTGTTGTGTGATGTCCTTAGGTTAGTTAGGTTTAAGTAGTTCTAAGTTCTAGGGGACTGATGATCATAGATGTTAAGTCCCATAGTGCTCAGAGCCATTTGAACCATTTGATAAACAACTTCCGCATTTATCAATAATGACAGCAATCTCTTGTCTTTGATTATGATGGAGAACGTTGTATCGAGTGCAAAATAACAAAAAATTTTGTGCATATGAACTGTACTTGCATGCAGAGTAATGGCTTAGGGTACGCAATCAACTAATTTTTATTGCTTATAAAATGCATTATTTATTCTTTAAAAATATGAAATACACGATGCTTCCATCGGGACTATCCGAACGTCGTGTCATCCTCAGATAAGGATGCAGATAGGAGGGGGGTGGGGTCAGCACACCGCTCTCCCGGTCGTTACGATGGTTTTCTTTCACCAGAGCCGCTACTATTCGGTCGAGTAGTTCCTCAATTGGCATCACGAGGCTGAGTGCACCCCGAAAAATGGCAACAGCGCATGGCGGCGCGAATGGTTACTCATCCAAGTGCCGGCCACGCCCGACAGCGCTTAACTTCGGTGATCTCACGGGAACCGGTGTAACCACTGCAGCAAGGTCGTTGCCTAAATACTAAATGATGTGCGGTTCTAATTACGTGCAAAACAAGCAACGAAATGAACAAAAACACAAAGAGATATCGCGTGCTTCCCGTTTCTCTCTTAAAAATTCATTTATGTGCTTTTCCCTACCAGTGTTACCAATACTACCAGAAGTCCTGCCATTTACTACGTCATTTATGTAGTGTACCATAGACTTGGTAGAGTACAACTCTTGGCATATGTCTGCGTGAAGTTTCTTGCATCAAATGATTGTCCCTATCATATCCCTGAATTTCGTCCATTGTTACTGGGACACCTTGTATTCTCGTGTACTTAGTGGCGTGCTGTTAACGTTTTGCCGGGGCGATTGTAAGCAGGCTGGTGCGCGGTGAGACGGAGGCGGCTGCCGAGCCCGTGACGTAGGCCGCCGTTGGGGCAGCGCGTGGGCGGCGCCGCCCCTGCAGCTGACCGCGCCGGCCACCAGGTGTCCCGTGGGCGGCGCGCTGCTGCGGTCCCATTCCTAGCAGCCTCCACCTGCCACTGCCACCCACTCTGCCGAGCAGAGGGCGATAGTCGTAAGCTGCGGTACCGACGGCCGCACCGGCATCCGGTGTGTGAGAGAGAGGGCGAGGGAACAACGACCCGATCGTGAAGGAAAGAGACAGCGTTGCCACAGGCATGGAGCTGACCTGCGAATGATGCGCTAATGAATGCAGCTATGCCAGCTCCACATCGCAGTCCGCAGCTCGTGGTCTCGCGGTCGCGTTCTTGCTTCCCGAGCACGGGGTCCCGGGTTCGATTCCCGGCGGTGTCACGGATTTTCACCTGCCTCGAGATAACTGGGTGTTTGTGTTGTCCTCATCATTCAAGGAAAGTGGCGCCGGCCGCGGTGGCCGAGCGGTTCTCGGGGTTTCAGTCCGTAACCGCGCAACTGCTACGGTCGCAGGTTCGAGTCCTGCCTCGGGCATGGATGTGTGTGATGTCCTTAGGTTAGTTAGGTTTAAGTAGTTCTAAGTTCTAGGGGACTGATGACCACAGATGTTAAGTCCCATAGTGCTCACAGCCATTTGAACCACAAAACTGGCGAGATTGGACTGAGCAAAGGTTGGGCATTTGTACGGGCGCTCATAACCGCGCATTTGAGGTCCCCATAAACCTAACATCATCATCGATGTCGCAGGTCGTCTTAGTCGTCCTACACACGTAGATTAGGTATCCTGGAAAAACGTTTCGTTTGTGGAAACGGTGACTGGCTTAGGTAAGGTATTACTTTTTATTTCTGACTCAATTACTTTTTTATGACACAATCGTAACCGGTTTCGGCCTTGAAAGACCATCTTCAGAAGCTACAATAGAGAAGAGAAATGCTGGTCGTGATTATTATAAAAGCTATACAGGGTGTTTCAGAAGTGATGGTCAATAATTCACACATGGAAAATACAGGCCAAAAGTAGCGAAAAAGCTCCAATAAATATGTGTTCACAAGTCAACCGTTGTCGAGATACATTTTCTGTTGCGGTTCATCAGCGTCTGGGGACACATTGCATCTTTAAACGTTAAAGTAGGTGTTCGAAATGTTGTCCATGCATCTGAATGCAACACTGAACTCGATTCTGAAATGATTTGCGAATCCTCACAGGCAGGGCTGGAGAATTCTGTAAATGCTGGAAGGCTGCTTCAATCCGCAATCGATGGTATTTAAATCCGGAGACCTCGGAGGCCACGGCACAGGCCCTCCTCTACCTATCCAATGTTGATCATACGTCTGAGTTAGAAGCCGGCGCATTCGAAAATGTGGTGGAACACCGTCATGTATGAACCGTATGTTCAGGCGTTATTTCAGTAGGACATCGCCATGTACATCGGGAAATACAGTCCGCAGAAACCGCATGTACTTCAGTTCGCTTAGTCTGTGTGGTAGGAAGTGTGGTCCAATTATGCGGTCTCCGAGCAGTCCCGCCCAGACATTCAATGAATAACGCTGCTGATGTCGTCATACATGTGTTCCAATAGGATTGACATCGGCCGAAACGTGGCAGTTATGATAGTTAAAAATACCGTCACGGGTAAATCCAGTTTCATCCGTGCAAAATGGCTCAAATGGCTCTGAGCACTATGGGACTCAACTGCTGAGGTCATTAGTCCCCTAGAACTTAGAACTAGTTAAACCTAACTAACCTAAGGACATCACACACATCCATGCCCGAGGCAGGATTCGAACCTGCGACCGTAGCGGTCTCGCGGTTCCAGACTGCAGCGCCAGAACCGCGCGGCCACTTCGGCCGGCTCATCCGTGCACAGAATACTGTTTACCAAGAGGGGATTCGGGGTACACTGGTTTTGCACCCATTGACGGAAATCCTCTCTAAGAGGGAAGTCTGCATCGTTGAGGGCTTGCACTGGCTGGAGATAATATGGATAGAGTACTTGCCGATGCAAAACCCGCCACACACTGCTATGACTCAGGACACGCTCTTGGGTAGCAATTCTCCTTGTTGAAGTAATCGGACGTTCGTGTACAATGCGTAACACCCTTTCTTCAACATCGGATGTTATGGATCTGGGTCGACTTTCTCGTACACTGCGAGCGGAACTCCCAGTTTCACTAAGGCGCTCATGTAACCGGCTAAATGTACGCCTGTTGGGCTGCCTGCGGAGAGGAAAAGTTTCTTCATGCAGTCGTGCAGCCTCAAGGGCATTGCCATTCGCTTTGCCATATGTGAAGTGCATGTCAGCGTACTCTTCATTGGTGTAACTTCTGTCCATGGTGCCTTCCCGGACATAACCTATTGCGGGGCAGGTTCGGGACAGTGCACGGATGGGGGAAACGGAAGTAGTTGGGCATGCGTAAACAAACAGATACTCGACCCCAAACACTGCGATACCAACGTAAATACCGCGCTATCCAGGAGCTTTTATAGTTGGTTCCCAACTCGAATTAATACAATACCTTGGCAACGGTTAATTTGCGGACCCATGTTTATTGGAGCTTTTTAACTATTTTTGGCATGTACTTTCCAAGTGTGAATTATTGACCATCACTTCTGAAAAACCCTGTATTGGCAAGACAGGTAGGTTCTTTGACTTAAGATTCAAAGGATAGAACTACGCCAGCAGTAAAACAGCTTTTGGTTTACATAAGCAAACGTAGGGACATAATATTGGTAGCGTTGACAAAAAACTAGAATTTTCACACACTTTCGAAAAAGATATTTAGAAGAATTGCAGATTTATCTCATGAAACACAAAGAACGAGATAAACTACTCAATGAATAAAATGAGTTTGCAAGTAATGCATATTTTAATATTTACGACGATTTACTTAGGTGAGTTAGTCGCTACTTCAAGCATAGATGCTCCAGTTGATCATGGGCTGCCTTGTGAAGGAGTGACGCACAGTACTGTCTGGGCCCCGTCCTCGCTTCCTAACATCTACCCAGCGAACGTAAACACCTCGCAGCCGGAAGAAAAGCGCCAGCGAGCTGCAAGAAGGAACTACTCTGGTCGTCCATTCCGTGTCTTCCCTCCTGAGTATATGTGCAGCGGCGTAAACATCTGGCAGCCTGAACTGCAGCGCCACCGTAAAATACACTTTTGCTGTAAATACTGTTATTGGAAAGCCTCAGACCCGTCAGGTTAGCCGAGAGCGCTGCTTACTGGACTCGGGTAGGCGCGCCGGCCCCGGATCGAATCCGCCAGGCGGATTAACGACGAGGGCCGATGTGCCGCTCAGCCTGAATGTGGTTTTTAGGCGGTTTTCCACATCCCGCTAGGTGAATACCGGGCTGGTCCCCACGTCCCGCTTCAGTTACACGACTCGCAGGCATTTGAAACATACACACTATTTCACGATTTACTCTAGACGCAGACAGCTGGAGTACACTATTCCTGTCCCTGGGGGTATGGCGTGGCGGCAGGAAGGGCATCCGGCTACCCCTTCCATTAACCATGCCAAATCCGTACTTAACCCTGGCGACACCGCGCACAATGCGGGATAAAGGCAGTAGCAAAAGAAAGAAAGAAAGACTATTATTGGAAAGCCTCACTTAGTTCTAAATAAATTTTACTGTTTTAACCACCTGTATGTCCTTTTGTATTTGATGTATAACTGACTGAAATGTTATTATGTAACTTGAAAGTGGATGAGGGGAAAAGGAGAGGAAACGAACTATTGATGTCAGCGGCTTCGGGACTTTATGCAGAATCAGCGCCGACGAGTGACAGTGTGCGCCGGGTCGGGATTCAGACCGGCGATCTCCTGCTTTCTAGGCAGTTGGGTTGATATCTGCACCACCGGACAGTGTTTATCGCAGTGGCGTATACTATCTCGGTAGGCCCCCAGGCCGACCAAGATTCCCACCTAGCGCTTCCTACCCGCGGCCGCCGTCCATGATCTCAATACTCGATCATTTAAGATTCTCACAAGTGGTTCAACGTCATTGCGCATCCGCACTGAAGGTGCTGGACTCCGTATGAATGCATAGCGTTTGTTCTTTCGGATACATCCAGAAGAACAGGCACCACGCATTGATACACTCAAGAGCGAAAGAAACTGGTACACGTGCGTAATATCGTGTAGGGCCCCCGCGAGCACCCAGAAGTGCTGCAACACGACGTGGCATGGGCTCGACTAACATCTGAAATAGTGCTGGACGGAACTGACACTATGAATCGTGCTCGGCTGTCCATAAATCCGCAAGAACACGAGGGGATGGAGATTTCTGCTGAATAGCACGTTGCAGCACATCCCAGGTATGCCCAGTCCTCTTCGTGTCTGGGGAGTTTGGTAGCCAGTGGAAGTGTTTAAGTTCAGAAGAGTCTTCCTGGAGCCACTCTGTAGCATTTCTGGACGTGTGAAGTGTGGCACTGTCCTACTGGAATTGCCCACGTCCATCGGAATACATAATGGACGTTAATGGATGCAGCTGATCAGACAGGATACTTACGTACGTGTCACCTGGTAGAGACGTACCTAGACGTGTCAGGGGTCCCATATCACTCCAACTGCACACGCCCCACACCATTACAGAGACTCCAGCAGCTTGAACAGTCCCCTGCTGACATGCAGGATCCATGGATTCCTGAGGTTGTCTCCATACCCGTACACGTGCATCCGCTCGATACAATTTGAAATGAGACTGGTCCGACCAGGCAACACGTTTCCAGTCATCAACAGTCCAATGCCAGTGTTACGGGCCCAGGCGAGGGGTAAACCTTTGTGTCCTACAGTCATCAAAGGGTAGACGACTGGGCCTTCGGGGCCGGAGTCGCCGAGCGGTTGTAGGCGCTTCAGTCTGAAACCGCGCGACCGCTACGGTCGCAGGTTCGAATCCTGCCTCGGGCATGGATGTGTGTGATGGCCTTAGGTTAGTTAGGTTTAAGGAGTTCTCAGTTCTACGGGACTGGTGACCTCAGATGTTAGGTCCCACAGTGCTCAGAGCCATTTGAACCATTTGGAATCCCGTAGTTTTATCACCGTTTCTATCGCTTGTTGGTAGACGCAGTGTGGTGGCTGTCAGCTGTGCTGTTCGGATGCAACGCTTCAAGCTACAAGGGCTGCCCAGGCGATCACTCTTACTGACAGTTGTGAGCGGGCAGAAAGTCACGGTTTATCTTCTGCTGCTGCAGCTCTGGCCCCTGTGTCGATCTTGGCACACCGTACACCGAGGTGATAAAAAGTCATGGGATACCTGCCCGGCATAGTGCAGTAACGTGATGTAGCATGGACTCAACAAGTCATTGGAAGCACCCTGCTGAAATATTGAGCCATGCGGCCTCTATAGGCGTCCGTAATTGAGAAAGTATCGTCAGTGCAGGGTTTTGTGTGCGAACTCTCGATTAGGTCCCACAAATGTTCTGTGGGAATTATATCGGGTCATCTGGGTGGCCAAATCATTCGCTCGAATTGTTTAGAATGCTCTTCGAAGCAGTCGCGAACAACTGTGACCCGGTGACAAGCCACATTGTCATCCATAAAAATTCCATCGTTGTTTGGGAACATGAACCCCATTAATGGCTGTAAATGATATTCATGTAGGCGAACATAACCATTTCCAGTCAGGGATCCATTCGGTTGGGCCAGAGGAGCCAATCAATTCCATATAAACACAGCCCACACCATTATGGAGCCGCCATCAGCTTACACTGTGCTCGGTCCATGGCTTCGTGGGGTCTACACCACACTCGAACCCTACCATCAGCTCTTACCAACTGAAATCGGGACCCATCTGACCAGGCCAGTGTTTTCCAGTTGTCTAGGGTCCAACCAATATGGTCACGAGCCCAGGAGAAGTGCTGCGACGATGTCGTGCTGCCAGCAAAGGCACTCGCGTCGGTCGTCTCCCGCCATAGCCTATTAACGCCAAATTTCGCCGCACTGCCCTAACTGATACGTTCGTCGTACGTCACACATTGATTTCAGCGGTTTTTTCAGGCAGTGTTGCTTGTCTGTTAACACTGACAACTCTACACAAACGCTGCTGCTTTCGGTCGTTAAGTGAAGCACGTCAGCCACTCGATGAGAGATAAGGCCTGACATTTGGTACACTCGGCACATTCTCGACACTGTGGATCTCTGAATATTCAATTCCCTAACGATTTCCGAAATGGAATGTCCCATGCGTCTAGTTGCAACTACGATTCCGCGTTCAAAGTCTTAATTCCCGGCGTGTGGCCATAACCACGCCGGAAACCTTTTTACATGAATTACCTGAATACAAACGACAGCTCCGCCTATGCAGTACAGTTTTATACGTCGTGTGCGTGATACTACTGTATACGTGCATACCACTACCCCATCGTATTATCGTGAGGAAGCTGTACACAGAACTGTGACTTTATTATATGCTACAGCGAAAATTCTCAGATTCGTTATTTATCTGCATGGACTTGATTAAAAGTTAATGGTGTACTTTCAGATGTTCAGATGGCTCTGAGCAGTATGGGACTTGGCGTCTGCGGGCATCAGTCCCCTAGAACTTAGAACTACTTGATTAAGTAGTAACTAACCTAAGGACATCACACACATCTCTGCCCGAGGCAGGATTCGAACCTGCGACCGCAGTGGTCGCGCGGTTCCAGACTGTAGCGCCTAGAGCCGCTCGGCCACCCCGGCCGGCTTCAGATGTTCGACCGAGTTGTTATTTACATTTCACGCACACACCAAAAATGCTACTTGATTACATTAACCCTATGGAGCATGTTGCAGCTTCGTACCCACCGGAAGCAGTGGAAGAGCTTCGCCACGAAACTTGTAGAGTGCTTATCAATGCTTAGGTCCAGCAGGAACGAGTAGCTCTGACAAATCTGCTGGAGGACAAATCGTAATCCTGCAACCCTACTACGGCAACGCGACGGTCCTAATGTCACGTGTGGACTACCATAAATAAAATGGTTTTCCATCTTTTGAATGACGTTGCCTACAACCAGATAGACATCTGTCCTACGAATGAAATCGAGAGGAGGATGACGACTCTTTTCGAAGAGTCAGGCTTGCCTCGTAACGTCTTCGAGGGGAAAAGCGAACGCTGCATTTGCAACAGCGCTCGCTTTGTAATCCACCTAATTGCGGCTTCGGAATACGGACATTATCGTCAGTTCCGATATAGTATAGTGTATCTAAGGGAAAGAAGTCGGCTCAATGCCCGGATGTACACCATTAATCAATAACGTGGAGAAAACCTGATTGATTAAAGGTATCAGCAGCATATTCAGCAAATTCAAGGCAGAGTACGTTAATTATATCACAGCTGTTACATACAGTTTCAGTAGGCTTCCGCAAGATTCGAAAAATGTTCATCCCAAACTGCAGAATTTCGAAGCAAGCTTCAAATTCTCCTTCAGGCGAACCCATTCCACTGCCGCAAGTGTACATTAAGCATTGCCAGTTGAGTCACAGCAATGATATTCACTGAGGTGAGTGATTGTCGTCCGTCTCGTTGGCTTCACGGATGCCGGCATGGTAGCTCAGCGTGTTCGGTCAGAGGGTTGCCCTCTGTCATAAATAACGGAGTGAATAATCAACGATGAACTTCAGAGGCCGTCATAGGACGTCCGCCCCGAACAAATGTACGAACAATAACGAACGAAATGAGATTAAAAAAAAAAATGCGTTTGGTTCTCGGCCGGGTAGGGTATTTTCTCCCTCGGGGACTAGGTGTTGTGTTGGCCTTACATTATCGTATTGTCATTACTGACGAGAAAATCGTCTCATACACATTGTCGTATGGTCTTTCCTCTGTTGAGATGGTTGCATGAGATACGACAAGAAACCCAATACATTGAAATAAGAAAATATAAAAAAAATGACCATTTGGAGCGACCTAAAGTGGAATGACAACATAAAACAAAGAGTAAAAAGCAGATGTCCGGCTGAGATTCCTGGGAGAATCTTATGGAAATGCAATTCATCCGCGAAAGATGTGGCTTACGAAACATTTGTTCGATCGATTCCTGAGTAGCACCACTTCCGAATGGAACGGAGAAGGAGTTAAGTGATAGTGGTGCTACAGGAACCCTCTGTCACACACAGTAATGTGTCTTGTAGAGTCACAGATGTAGGTCTAGACCTTGATTCTGTGCAGATTTACCACCTCATAATTAGCAACGAATATATCTACTGCAACGCGCAGCAAGTAGTCAACATAACTCCAGATATAATACAGCATCAGCTCCGCGTCAGTCAGCTATATGGCAGCTTCCACTTGGTCCAACCGTAAATTAATCAAGTTCGTTCAGGCATCAAGGTAAGCTGGATAGCTGTCTGTACGTGAATACAGTAAAAGTATGCCCGCCTCCTGCAACCTCCGAAGTACGACAGCCTACGCAACAAAGTCTGCAGCCTTTTCGCACATGAGTGGAGTTGCATCAGACGTCAAGTCTTTCATCTTTTCACTACGTGGGCGTTATCCAACGAGACATTGACTAATCGCAGAACCAGTGACATATCGTTTCTTGTGCGTTTAAAGTGTCTGCCCCCGTCTCTGTCAGTTGTAGAAGACATTCGAACAACGACTGATTACAGCTGTCGAGGTTATCAGCCCCCAAACATCGCAAGCTGCTTCTTAATCCCTGCTTATTAAATTTTACTCGAGTCTTCGCACCGAAGTTTTATCTTTAATAGAAGAGATAACTGTAGATGTCGTACTAAAATTCTTGCTGAAAGTCCTTACTAAAATTTATTTAAGCTTTATTTCCGTTGGACAGCCATGTCAATACTATGTGGAAGAATTTATCCTCCGGAACTTGTTGCAATAGAGAAACTCAGTGTAATAAGATGTTGTACTGCGAAATATAACAATCACAACAATAATGAGAATAACTGTAATACAGTATAGCCAAAAAATTTATTTCATTTTAAAAAGATCTTCAGTTAGTCACTAACAGGTGTCAAATCTAGTGGAAGCCTATTGACTTTGTGTGTTAGAGGGAGCTGTACACATTTTTAAACAGTATGTAGTGATCGCAATTTTAAGAACGCTTCTCTGACTCGTATTCATACTATTGTTTTCCTTAAACCATGAATGCGTTGAAAAACCACAACTCTCAGAACGCCCCATGAAGTCAGCAATACAGACCCTCAAACTGTTAAGCAGAGGACGACACGACCTTCGTAAATGTTTTTGTGCCGGAAATGAGCCGACCTAGGATGTTACACCACAATAAACGAAGAATACAAAGTAAAAAGTTTCAGTGTGTCGATGGTCCTGAATATGGAGAATATTCTAATCGTAAATGTTCTGTCATTCCTAAAGCGTGGTTTATTAATCGCAGTAACGAAACAGAGTACAATTCAAGTTTTCAAGGGCGAAGCCAAAGTCCTTTCTAGACTTCGTTTAATCCTCCTCAAACTATCTTCTTACGATCGTCCACTTTTTCTCATATTCATCTATTGGATTTGCAGTTAAAATTATTGGACTTGGCGTTTTCTTGTGACCCAAACATGTTTCCGCACTTCTGTGCCATCGTCAGTTGGATTTGTTTATTGAAAAAGTGTAAAAAGTGAACATAGTTTGGACTGTAACTGATTTAACAAAATAACGGCTAGAGAGAGTTTTTGTTCGTTTTTCTCCTTTCCTTGATCGTACATTATATGGTTTTGCAGGGCCATCTGTATTGTGTCCTGCGAAACCACATAATGTAATATAAAGGTAACAATAAAAACAAACAAAAACTATCTCTAGGCCTCATTTTGTTAGATCAGTTACAACCTAAAATACATTCACTTTTAACGGTTTTTCAATAAACAAAACCCACTGTCGATGGCACAGAGATGCCGAAACATATTTGTCTGTGTGTGTGTGTGTGTGTGTGTGTGTGTGTGTGTGTGTGTGTGTGAGAGAGAGAGAGAGAGAGAGAGAGAGAGAGAGAAATCTTATGGGACTTAACTGCTAAGGTCATCAGTCCTTAAGCTTACACACTACTTAACCTAAATTATTCTAAGGACAAACACAAACACCCGTGCCCAAGGGAGGACTCGAACCTCCGCCGGGACCAGCCGCACAGTCCATGACTGCAGCGCCTCAGACCGCTCGGCTAATTCCGCGCGGCCGGAAACATATTTGAGTGACAAGAAAAAAGAGTGTTTTACATAAAAAACGGAGCCCATATCTCATATGCTATGAATTCAATAAGGTGCAGTCGATGGTTAAATTTTCGATCAGTGTCACCTTCACTGTGAAAGATGACAGCCTATAACCTACGGCTAGCTGAGGTATCTCGGACCCTCGGAGTTTTCGAGAGTAAATATTAAGTCCTAAAAGGTTTGATATATTTTTCAACAAAACATGTATTCTTGGAGATGCGGTTCGTCTAGTGCAACTAAACATGTGTTTCTGCCCGATATTGCTACCACTTTTCAAGTGCTTTGATACTAATAGCACCAAGTACATTTACGCCAACAGCCGTAGACGAACAAAGCAAATTTTAGTACCTGATCTCAGTCAATCGATTTTATCCAATTTTATTACCATACACTGGAAATCTAAAGCAATATTAGAACTGTGTGAAATAGTGTGCTTTGTTGAGGACAGCTTAGATAAGCCATTTATGCCAAATACATTGCTCAAAACAGAAACTCGATTACTTAAATTTACACTTTTCAGAAATTGTTTAATTTTACAGTAGAGCTAGATCGGTCTGTACTTGAGGTGCAAATACAGTGAGAAATCGACTTACTGTGAAAAAAAAGTTAATTAAAATGCTGAAAACAGAAATCTGAATTATAGCCCAGTAAAACGATTGTTTTACATCTAATTTCAGTTTCATGTTACAGAAACAAAAAGGCAACGATGACTTCATAGCAACGATATTAAAAAATGCTTTAATACACACATCAAAGAAAGTTTTGCATCACCCTGGTTCCCAGAACTCCTGAAGATAGACGTTGACTGTGGATATTGTATCACAGACACAGTCCCTTTGACTGTTCAGAGATATCACTAAACCCGCCCAAAAGATGTGAACAACCATGCACGAGCAGCGCGTATTAGACCGAACGGGTCCGACAGCCGATCATTTCCAGTCATTCCACCAGGAAGGAGGTACACCATGCCTAGACAGTCCATATCGCGGTTCGATCGCGTCCGCATTGTTACTTTGTGCCAGGAAGGGCTCTCAACAAGAAAAATGTCCAGGCATCTCGGAGTGAACCAAAGCGATGTTGTTCAGACATGAAGGAGATACTGAGAGACAGGAACTGTCGATGGCATGCCTCGCACAGGCTGCCCAAGGGTTACTACTGCAGTGGACGGCGCTACCTAGGGATTATGGCTCGGAGGAATCCTGACAGCAACGCCACCATGTTAAATAATGCTTTTCGTGCAGCCACAGGACGTCGTGTTACAACTCAAACTGTACGCAATAGGCTGCAAGATGCGCAACTTCACTACCGACGTCCACGGCGGTCCATCTTTGCAAACACAACACCATGCCGCGCGGTACAGATAGGCCCAGCAACATGCCGAATGGACTGCTCAGGATTGGCATCACGTTCACCGATGAGTGTCGCACATACCTTCAACCAGACAATTATCGGAGACGTGTTTGGAGGCAACCCGGTCAGGCTGGACGCCTTAGACAGACTGTCCAGCGAGTGCAGGATGGTGGAGGTCCCCTGTTGTTTTGGGGTGGCGTTATGTGAGGCCGAGGTACGCCGTTGGTGATCATGGAAGGTGCCGTAACGGCTGTACGATACGTGATTGCCGTCCTCCGACCGATAGTACAACCATATTGGCAGCATATTGGCGAGACATTCGTCTTCATGGACGACAATTCGCGCCCCCATCGTGCAAATGTTGTGATTGACTTCCTTCAGGATAACAACATCGCTCGACTACAGTGGCCAGCATGTTCTCTAGATATGAACCCTATCGAACATGCCTGGGATGGATTGAAAAGGGCTGTTTATGGACGACGTTACCCACCAACCACTGTGAGGGATCTACGCCGAATCGCCGTTGAGGAGTGGGACAATTTGGACCAACAGTGCCTTGATAAAGTTGTGGATAGTATGCCACTACGAATACAGGCATGCGTCAATGCAAGAAGACATTAGACTGGATATTAGACGTCCCGATGTGTACAGCAACCTCGACCACCACTTCTGAAGGTCTCGTTGTATGGTGGTACAACATGCAATGTGTGGTTTTCATGAGCAATAAAAAGAGCAGAAATGATGTTTATGTTGATCTCTATTCCAATTTTCTGTTCAGGTTCCGGAACTCTCGGAGCCGAGGTGATGCAAAACCTTTTTTAATGTGTGTATTATGTGAAATAGACATGATTTTCGTTTTGTAATGTTGGTGGTTGACGTTGTCTTGGTAAGAAAGTAGTCTCATTTAAGATGAATATGGAATTACATAATTGTAATATATTTTAGAGGATTTAAATAAGATTTGAGAATTGTAAGAGTAATAATGTATTTTTTGAGCGTCTGTCTGAATTAAGAATTGTACTTTGATGTCAGAGATGGCATCTTGCGTTTAGTTATATTTTATTCGCAAATAACCACCTTTGGTTGCAGTCAGAGTTGCTGGATTGACTGAGCAGTTGGCTGTGTGCAAAAACTCGCGTCACATTCGTTTTGTGAACTTTAGGTTGACATTAGTGTATCTCGCACTTTGACAGTCTGAATAGGTCGCTCAGAAGTCATCGAAGGTAACAAATAAGTGGTAGTCAGATCACATTTTGTTTCGAATCATGTTGTCCTGCGCCACCAAAATTTGCCGCTAATACTTCGAAAATGAATTCCGGACATCAAGGCATTACTGCGGAAATGTGAAAGATGACTAGGCTTTTCACTTCTACACAGATAACTGAGACTGGAACCGATGTGCGATATGAACAGAACCGTGGGGTCAACTCTATTCTCTTTATATGCAGATACTGTGGCCTAGTCTCTAGTAGTCTTAGGGGCCATTTCTGATAGAAGACTCAACGCAGAAACGTTGCTAAACCTTCTCTGCTTATAGCACTAATTATAATTAATTGCTGCACGCGAATACATTTCATGGAAATGTGGAAGATGTTAGCTGTCGTGACTACAGAGGAGAACATAAATCGGAATTTCTCTCCCGCTGTTATTAACACACTACAGTTTGCCCCTGCGCATTAATCTCCCACATGTCGTCAGAAGGGTATTACACGTTTCTGAGTCCTGAACACTACAGAGCTGATTGCGGCAGCGGGAGTGTTTTGAATTATTAGGTGTCTCTCCAGAGAAAACAAGTTATCTGTGTCAGAGGCAGAAACTGGCGACCGCACTATCTCGCTGCTAGTCGTTTAGATACACGCTGCGTTCACGGGGTCACGCGTTTCGTAGGCGCTCTAGGGCTTCGTGTTCCCTTCCCTCTTCCGTGTGTAAACTGTGTTTCGTACATTGACACCCATCGATGTTACAAGTGAATGTTTTGCAGAGTGATTTGATGTCATGAAATAGCGCCGATGAAGATACCGGGTCGTGTGAATTACACACAATAAGAAGCCGATAACAGACCATGTTGCTTCTATTTGCTTGTGTTGTGCTGTCATGTACCAAGATAGGACAGACTTGATTGTGTGCTAGGTGTCAACTCACTCTCCCGTCCGTATCAGGCAGGGTTCAGGGCACACGTACTCGCCTATCGTTACGTGTGTACAAACAGCTCTAGCGTACAGGGCCACTGCCTACCATCCAGCCGGTGATTACAACCTTACTACCCAACGGAGGTATGTAACGCGTATGCTCTTTAATGTGCGTACGAAATGTGATGCGACATGGTGCCTTCAATACGCCAATAAATTAATAAAAATTACCGTACCTGAAGCTATATTACTTACACTTACACCGGAAGTCGCAGATTATGTATTATAACTTTAAAAATTTAACGGAGAAAGATTAAGATTATGACTTTTAAAAGTAATGCCCTGTACGTTGTACACTGAGGTGACAGAAAGTCATGGGTCAGTGATATGCACATATACAGATGGCGGTATATACGCGTACTCAACGTACACTACTGGCCATTACAATTGCTACACCAAGAAGAAATGCAGATGATAAACGGGTAATAATTGGACAAATATATTATACTAGAATTGACATGTGATTACATTTTTACGCAATTTGGGTGCATAGATCCTTAGAAATCAGTACCCAGAACAACAACCTCTGGCCGTAATAACGGCCTTGATACGCCTGGGTATTGAGTCAAACAGAGCTCGGATGGCGTGTACAGGTACAGCTGCTCATGCAGCTTCAACACGATACCACGGTTGATCAAGAGTAGTGACTGGCGTATTGTGACGAGCCAGTTGCTCGGCCACCATTGACCAGACGTTTACAATTGGTAAGAGATCTGGAGAATGTGGTGGTCAGGACAGCAGTCGAACATTTTCTGTATCCAGAAAGGCTCGTACAGGACCTGCAATATGCGGTCGTGCATTATGCTGCTGAAAAGTAGGGTTTCGCAAGGATCGAATGAAGGGTAGAGCCACTGATCGTAACACATCTGAAATGTAACGTACACTGTTCAAAGTGTCGTCAATGCGAACAAGAGGTGACCGAGACGTGTAACCATTGGCAGCCCATACCACCACGCCGGATGATACGCCAGTATGGCGATGACGAATACACGCTTCCAATGAGCGTTCACCGCGATGTCGCCAAACACGGATTCGACCATCATGATGCTGTAAACAGAACCTGGATTCATCCGAAAAAATGACGTTTGGACTTCGTGCACCCAGGTTCGTTGTTGAGTACACCATCGCAGGCGCTCCTGTCTGTGATGCAGCATCAAGGGAAACCGTAGCCACGGTGTCCGAGCTGATAGTCCATGCTGCTGCAAACGTCGTCTAACTGTTCGTGAAGATGGTTGTTGTCTTGCAGACGTCCCCATGTGTTGCTCAGGGATCGAGACGTGGCTGCACGGTCCGTTACAGCCATGCGGATAAGATACCTATCATCTCGACTGCTAGTGATACGAGGCCGTTGGGATCCAGCACGGCGTTCCGTATTACCCTCCTGAACCCGCCGATTCCATATTCTGCTAACAGTCATTGGATCTCGACCATCGCTAGCAGCAATGTCTCGATACGATAAACCGCAATCGCGATAGGATACTATCCGACCTTTATCAAAGTCGGAAACCTGACCTCCTTACACGAGGCATCACAAGAACGTTTCACCAGGCAACGCCGGTCAACTGCCGTTTGCGTATGAGAAATCGGTTGGAAACTTTCCTCATGTCAGCAAGTTGTAGGTGTCGCCACCGGCGCCGACCTTGTGTGAATGCTCTGAAAAGCTAATCATTTGCATATCACAGCATCTTCTTCCTGTCGGTTAAATGTCGCGTCTGTAGCACGTCATCTTCGTGGTGTAGCAATTTTAATGTCCAGTAATGTAGTTATGCGGAGATTAAGAAACTTTAACAACAGGATAGAATAGGATGGAAAGTTGCATGGGACTGAGGACCGTACATCTACATGTACATCTATACCCAGCAAACCACCTTACTGTGTATGGCGGGGTGTAAATTGTGTACCACAGCCATTGCCCTCTTTTCCTTTACCAGCCACGAATGGTTCGTTCACGGAACGATTGGTGGTAACTTGCGTGTGAGCTCGAATTTTTCTAATTTTACCTTCATCGCCTTCAACCTTTCCTACATACGTAGGAGGAAGCAATATATTGCTCGAATCTTCAAGGAGCCTACGCTCTCGGAACTTTAACAGTAAAGTACGTCTCTCTTGCAATGTCTGTAATTGGAGTTGGCTGATAGTCTCCGTGAAGCTTTTGCATTTATTAAATGAACCTATAACGAAATGTGCTGCTCTTCTTTGGGTCTTCTATATTTCCTGTATCAATCCTATCTGTTGCCGATACTACAATGACGAGCAGTATTTAAGTGCTGGTGGAACGAACGTTCTGTAAGCTACCCAGTTTGTTGATGGATTACATTTCCTGAACATTCTTCCAGTGAATCTCAGTCTGTCTTCTGCCTTCCCTGCGATTAGTTTTATGTGACCGTTCCACTTTAAATCGTTTCATACGTGTACTCCTAGACAATTGTTGGCGTGACAGCTTCCAGTGGCTGTACTGCAATCGTATAATCGTACAGCAATGGGGCTTGTGCCTCTTTATGCACAGTAAGTTACATTACTTTTTTAAAAAAGAAAAATCTTTATTCTTCAAACTACATGATATATATTAACACACCATCTAATACATTAGTGGGTCCTAATATACATACATATGTTACAATACTGCAGCTTATCTGAATTAGTCACTAGGAAAGTTTGTTATTTCTATTTTCACATTTGTTTACCTTTAGAGTCAACTCCCAATCTCTGTATCAACTGTTGATCTTCGGCAGGCCTTTCTGCATTTCGCTACAACTTTCTTGCGTCGCGACTTCTTTGTATACAACAGCATCATTCGGCTAAAGCCTCATGGAACTTCCGACATTATCCACTAGGTTAGCGGTAGCCAAACTGCCTCCTACCGCCGACTAGTGGGCGTTCCTGCTTTCACGGTGGGCGGTAGGGAGCAGAGGTTTTAAAAATATATTCATTAGGTTCACATAAAATTCGATCACAAAATATTTAATAAGCAGTTACTATTATATGCTTTCACTTGCTGTAAGTCTGCGTCATAAATTTTATAAAATAATGTTACTTTCCTGCTTTATCACCATTACTGTTGAACTAGTAGGTGGATAGAAAAGTTCACTTGTAACAGAGATGTAAAAGTGGGTGTTCGCTAAAAAAAAAGTAGATGCCCTGCACTAGGTTGTTTATATACAGGATGTTAGGGATAAAGTCCAGGTATTTTTATTAGTGACTGAGGACTGTGTACTGATCAACATTACATCAGCATTCACTTCATTTGCAGACTAATGATTATGTCTATTAGGAGTACTTACGTTTTTAGGTTGGTCAGTACCTAAAAATACGCATGGCAACAGCAAGCTATTAATTATATGAATCTGTTGTGCCTGTTCTTTCGGACATGTCTGAAAGAACAGACAGCAAGCATTCACATAACTGATTCGTCTTGATGGGCAATGAATCCACACCTTTCATTACAGATGCACATTTACATTCGACCTCCAGCAGGAATGTAAAATTTGCGAGCATGGAGATCATGAGCGGGAAATGCGGATAGGTGGCGCTAGTTGGGAATGTGAGTCGGTCGAGGAGGGTTCCGAATCTACAATAAACAGTTTCTGGGTAGTGTAGAAGTCAACGTGACTGTTTAGTAAGCAGGAGAGACCTGCGTTCGAATCCCAGTCCGGCATACATTTTCAATCGTCGCAACTGATGCCGCACAAAGTCCCGATTCAGCTGATATAACGAGTTCCGTGCCTCTTCTTTCGCTCCTCCCCCCCCCCCCCCCCGCCCCACCCTCTGCCACTTCAATTTACAACCAATTACTGTTTGTTTTCCCCTGGGCAGCAGGTCTGCTGTTGAAGTTTGGACGCAAAACGGTCAGTCTACATCGACAGCCATTGTATCCTTCCTGGCGCAGGTCTGATCAAACAGAAAATCTTTGTTTTTCTTTCTTTCTTTTGCTACCGACTTTATCCCGCATTATGCACAGGGTCAGCAGGGTTAAGTACGGAATTGGCATGGTTAATTTTAAGGCGTGGCTGGATGCCCTTCCTGCCGCCACCCCATACCCCCTGGGACGGAAGTAGTTTACCCCAGCTGTCTGTGTCTAGTGGAATCGTGAAATGGTGTGAATGTGTTTCAAATGTCTGCGAGTCGTGTAACTGAGGCGGGACGTCGGGACCAGCCCGGTATTCACCTAGGAGGATGTGGAAAACCGCCTAAAAACCACATGCAGGGTGGCCGGCACACTGGCCGTCGTCGATAATCCGCCGGGCGGATTCGATCCGGGGTCGGCGCGCCTACCCGAGTGCAGGAAGCAGCGCGTTAGCGCTGTCGGCTACCATGGCGGGTTCTGATCAAATAGCAAATATTAGGAAGTAAATTATCCTTTCGGGAAGACTTTTAGATGCACAGAAAAAACAACCAACAAACTGGAGTGAATACATATTAAGCTAACGGTGATCACAATAACTCCACTTATAGCCTTAACAGTCTGCATGTTGTGAAAAGTTGTCGTCCTATAACAATCGCTTGGAGTACGCTCGAAGAAGGAGAAGAACAACAACAACAAGAAGAACAATAACAAGGAAGAGTCCTTGAGTTTTAGCAAGTGAATGGTTATTTGACAATACGTCGACGATCGCCGGTAAGAACATCTACAGCTGAGACACTAATATCAACTGGACGTTCGAGTTTGTGCTGGAGGCGGACCCGTTTGGGAGGCAGACTCGGATTGCAGATGTTGTGCTCCGAATGTTGTGGTGACGTAGCGAGAGACGCTCAGCTCAGCACAGCTGCGAGCTGAGGTCGCGGCCTCGCCCCGGGCTTCTACTGTCCTCGGGACTTTGACGAACGGCCGCTATCTGCCGCGGGGACGCGAGACTAATCGCCGTGCTGCTCGGCGGAGGATGGAGCTGTCGGCAGGAGGAGCCAGCGGCGATAACCCGAGACCCCGCGTCCCTCGTCAGCGGCCGGCGGCGAGGTGGGACGCGCGTGCCGCGGCTACAGTCTCTGGTCTCTGAGGCCGGCACGGTCAGCAGGCGTGCCGACCCGTCCTCACACGGGACGTGTTCCTCGTCGTGAAGCACGCCAACTGTGGTTTTACACATTGGGTGGTGCGCGCTGGTACACCACACGGAACATCACGTGCTCTACATCGTTATATGCGACCGCAACGTTCTCCGAAGCCGATTGTTGGCCGTATCTGGTGCGCAAATCACAGTTGTTTTAAGAAAAGAGTCGCATGTTAAAAATGTTCAAATGTGTGTGAAATCTTATGGGACTTAACTGCTGAGGTCATCATTCCCTAAGCTTACACACTACTTAACCTAAATTATCCTAAAGACAAACACACACACCCATGCCCGAGCGAGGATTCGAACCTCCGCCGCGACCAGCCGCACAGTCCATCACTGCAGCGCCTTAGATCGTTCGGCTAATCCCGCGCGGCAGAGTAGCAAGTAAAATGCCTACACTGATTCTCCAAGCATGAAAACGATCATAAATGGACACCGACTCGACAACACTGAACAAGCCAAGAAAAAAAAACGAGGGAGGAGCTGTCAGCCATTTCTAAAGATGACTACAAAAAATTTTTAGAACAGTGGAAGCATTTTTCAACTCACGAGTGATTCCTTCCGCTGGTAGCATTATCCGACTCACGAGTGATTCCTTCCGCTGGTAGCATTTTCCGACTCACGAGTGATTCCTTCCGCTGGTAGCATTTTCTAACTCACGGGTGATTCCTTCCGCTGGCAGCATTTTCCAACTCACGAGTGATTCCTTCTGCTGGTAGCATTTTCCAGCTCACGAGTGATTCCTTCCGCTGGCAACATTTTCCAACTCACGAGTGATTCCTTCTGCTGGTAGCATTTTCCAACTCACGAGTGATTCCTTCTGCTGGTAGCATTTTCCAGCTCACGAGTGATTCCTTCCGCTGGCAACATTTTCCAACTCACGAGTGATTCCTTCTGCTGGTAGCATTTTCCAACTCACGAGTGATTCCTTCTCTTTGTTTCATTCCAACTCACGAGTTATTCCTTCCGATGGTTTCATGCAGTTCCTTACAGCCACCCTCCGCTATGCTAGACAGTCCTTATTCGTCAGTACACAAGGTGTGCTTGGTCTTGGTGTTGCTGTGGTTGATCCTCTGCGTTTGGAGGCCAAAATCACATCAGCAACAGTCGACCTCGCCATCTTCATAATGGTTGAAATGTCCCTGATGGGTTTGTTACTCAGGTGACATCCAGTGACTACCAGAATGAAATTTTTCACTGTGCACCAGAGTGTACGCTGATATGTGAGAACTGGTAGCGAGGGTGGATGGTCGACTTCGGTTTATTGGGAGACTTTGAGGAAAGAGTGGTTCACCTGTAAAGGAAACCTCGTGTAGGACGCTGGTGGGACCTGTTCTTGAGTACTTCTCGAGTGTTTGGGATCCGTATCAGGTCAGAGTGAAGCAAGACATCGGAAGAATTCAGATCCGGACTGCTAGATTTGTTACCGGAAGGTTTGAACAATATCTAAGTGTTACGGAAATGCTTTGGGAACTCAAATGGGAATCCCTCGAGGGAAGGCGACATTCTTTGCAAGAAACACAGTTGAGAAAATTTAGAGAACCGGCATTTGAAGCTGACTTCCGAAAGAAGCTAAAGATACCAGAAATTAGGTGTCATACGGAGGCATATTGACAGTGACATTTCCCTCGGTCTGGAAAGGAAACGACAAGTAGTAGCACAAGGTACCCCCCGCCACGCACCGTACGGTGGCTTGCGGAGTATCTGTGGAGATGTAGATATGAAACTTTCTGTTAAATTTCATTGTGGAAACATCTGCCGAAGAGCATCTGTCTGGAAGATAGGAGATGAGGTTCTGCCGGAAGTAAAGTTGTGAGGACGGATCGTGAGTCGTACTTGGGTAGCTCAGTTTATACCTATACCATTAAAAAAAGTTAAGGAAGTCAACTAGGAAAAAAGTTGGTTGAAGCATCCTGACATGATACATGGGTTCGCACCCCACTATAATCTTTTTTTCTTTCACTATCGTGGTTTCTAATAGGTTGTGGGAGTTTCGTATGAAATTAATAGACATACGAAGGTAATCCCAAAAGTAAGGTCTCCTATTTTTTTATAAGTACAGAACTCTGTTTGTGTGGCAATTGGTCACACTCTTATGAAGAGTGCTTCATGCGCAGTGTGTTAACATGCGCACGCCGCGCTGAGGCGCTCAGTCTTGGCATGGGAGCCGTTGAGAATGGAGCTCCCTTTGGATGTAACCGGCAAGTGCGAATTGCGCGCATTTATTCGGTTTTTGAACGCAAAGGGCACTGCACCGATTGAACTCCATCGCCAATTGATGGAAGTGTATGGTGAGCCGTGCATGGATGTCAGAAATGTTCGTAAGTGGTGTAGAGAGTTTGCAGCTGGTCGGACCGAAATTCACGACGAACAAACGAGCGGGAGACCGTCAGTTTCGAAGGAGACAGTGTTGAAGGTTGAGCAAAGCATGCGTGAAGATCGGCGGATCACCCTGGATGATCTCTGCACGTTGGTTCCTGAGGTTTCCCGAAGCACCGCTCACAGAATTTTAACGGAAACGTTGAACTACCGGAAGGTGTGCGCAAGATGGGTGCGACGCATGCTGACTTAGGACCACATGCGGCAACGAGTTGATACTTCCCGCGCATTTCTTCACCGCTTTGCATCCGAACAGGACAACTTTCTGGACTCAATTGTCACGGGTGACGAAACCTGGGCATACCACTTTACACCTGAGAGCAAGCAACAACCACGCCAGTGGCGGCATCCTTCTTCGCCAAAGCCGCGGAAATTCAAACAAACACATGCTGCCGGTAAAGTCATGACAACCATTTCTTTGGGATCGGAAAGGGGTATTGTTGGTCAACTTTACGTCCACTGGGACCACAATTAACGCTGACAGGTACTGTGAGACTCTGAAAAAACTCAAACGGGCAATTCAGAACTGGAGAAGAGGAATGTTGAGCAAGGCCTTACACATTCTCGATGACAACGCTCGCCCACACATCGTTCGGCAAACGGTTGCTCTCCTGGAACAGTTTCTGTGGGACTGACTTGGCGCCCAGTGACTATCTCCTGTTCCCTAAGTTAAAAGAAAATTTGGCCGGAAAGCGATTCAGCTCCGACAACGAGGTGAAAGAAGAGGTTCATAACTTTCTGAACAGCATGACGGCGAACTGGTATGACATGGGCATACAAAAACTGCCACGGCGTCTACAAAAATGCATCGACCGAAATGGTGATTATGTCGAAAAATAGCTAAATGTTCAAGCTGTAAACTGATGTAAAATATTGTAGAAATAAACAGGTCTATGTGCTTATAAAAAATAAGAGGCCTTACTTTTGGAATTACCCTCGTAATTTCTGCAATAAAAAAAAATTGGTAGAGCACTTTCCCGTGCAAGGCAAAGGCCCTGATTTCGAGTGTCGGTGTGGCACATAGTTTTAATCTGCCAGGAAATTTCATCCACTGGCTAGCCTGTCCTGAGAAGCCCATTCTGCTGTTACTGCTTCCCTGCTGACAAACATTGGCGGATCGTCACACCTTGTGGTCAATTCCGTGTTACACATTGGCGTCCGGATACATTTGCTCAGACAGCGTACGGTGGTGGGACCCGTGTGTCTCACTGGTCACGGAAGGGTTGAGCAAAACTACGTGTAGCGGGAGGCTCCGTTTCCGAGTAGTCGGCGAGCAGACGCCAGCGCCTCGCTGGCAGTCGAGGGCGTGGCTGGCGGGCAGACAGACAGACAGACAGACGAGCTGCTGTTGCTCCGGGAAACTGGAGAGGCGGAAGCTCCGGCCTGGCCATCTGATGAGGACGCGCCCGGTCCAGAGGGTTATCTGGAGCTCTCTCGCTTCCAGCCGGCTCACGCTTCCACGTGCACCAACTGTCCTGCCCGCTCCAGCCTCACGTGGCCTTCCGGCTAGGGCTGGGAAAAACCGACCCGTTAAAACCGATACCGATATTTTACTTATGAATAACCGGTATTTGTTTGGTATCGATTATAACAGGTGTTTTTATTTTTTACTAATAACCGAGTACTGAAAGACCTAAGTCGGAACAAGGCCCCGGGACTAGACAACATTCCATTAGAACTACTGACAGCCTTGGGAGATCCAGTCCTGACAAAACTCTACCATCTGGTGAGCAAGATGTATGAAACAGGCGAAATACCCTCAGACTTCAAGAAGAATATAATAATTCCAATCCCAAAGAAAGAAGGTGTTGACAGATGTGAAAATTACCGAACTATCAGCTTAATAAGTCACGGCTGCAAAATACTAACACGAATTCCTTACAGACGAATGGGAAAACTGGTAGAAGCCAACCTCGGGGAAGATCGGTTTGGATTCCGTAGAAATGCTGGAACACGTGAGGCAATACTGACCCTACGACTTATCTTAGAAGAGACATTAAGGAAAGCCAAACCTACGTTTCTAGCATTTGTACGCTTAGAGAAAGCTTTTGACAATGTTGACTGGAATACTCTCTTTCAAATTCTGAAGGTAGCATGGGTAAAATAGAGGGAGCGAAAGGCTATTTACAATTTGTACAGAAAGCAGATGGCAGTTATAAGAGTTGAGGGGCATGAACGGGAAGCACTGGTTGGGAAGGGAGTGAGACAGGGTTGTAGCCTCTCCCCAATGTTATTCAATCTGTATAGTGAGCAAGCAGTAAAGGAAACAAAATCAAAATTTTGAGTAGGTATTAAAATCCGTGGAGAACAAATAAAACTTTTGAGATTTGCCGATGACATTGTAATTCTGTCAGAGACAGCAAAGGACTTGGAAAAGCAGTTGAACGGAATGGACAGTGTCTTGAAAGGAGGATATAAGGTGAACATCAAGAAAAGCAAAACGAGGATGATGAAATGTAGTGGAATTAAGTCGGGTGATGCTGAGGGAATTAGATTAGGAAATGAGACACTTAAAGTAGGAGTTTTGCTACTTGGGGATCAAAATAACTGATGATGGTCGAATTAGAGAGGATATAAAATGTAGACTGGCAATGGCAAGGAAAGCGTTTCTGAAGAAGAGAGCAGGCCGGGGTAGCCGAGCGGTTCTAGGCACTACAGTCTGGAACCGCGAGACCGCAACGGTCGCAGATTCGAATCCTGCCTCGGGCGTGGATGTGTGTGATGTCCTTAGGTTAGCTAGGTTTAAATAGTTCTACGTTCTAGGGGACTGATGACCTCAGACGTTAAGTCCCATAGTGCTCAGAGCCATTTGAACCATCTGAAGAAGAGAAATTTGTTAACATCGAGTATAGATTTAAGTGTAAGGAAGTCGTTCTGGAAGTATTTGTATGGAGTGTGGCCATGTATGGAAGTGAAACGCGGACGATATATAGTTTGGACAAGAAGAGAATAGAAGCTTTCGAAATGAGGTGCTACAGAAGAATGCTGAATATGAGATGGGTAGATCACATAACTAATGAGGAGGTATGGAATAGGTTTGGGGAGAAGTTTTTGGCACAACTTAACTAGAAGAAGGGATCGGTTGGGACGATATGTTCTGAGGCATCAAGGGATCACCAATTTAGTACTGGAGGGCAGTGTGGAGGGTAAAAATCGTAGAGGGAGAGTAAGAGATGAATACACTAAGCAGATTCAGAAAGATGTAGGTTGCAGTAGGTACTGGGAGATGAAGAAGCTTGCACAGGATAGAAGGATAGAGTAGCATGGATAGCTGCATCAAACCAGTCTCACGACTGAAGACCACAACAACAGCAACAACAACGAATAGCCGAGCAGAAAAAAAAAAAAAAACGAAATATCAATTTGCGATAGCAGCAGCGCTAATTTTTTGGTTTTCAAATAAACCTTTCTTTTTTAAGAAAGTAGTAATTTTTATTTGTAAAATTTGCATTGTTTTCACATATTGCATTATTATAGGGAATGGGAAAAGGACTCAAAACTATTTTAATAACAATATCGACGGAAACGAGCTAGAAATGCATGGTATAAGAATTTATACAGCACTGCTGAGACAATAATGTGTCTGCTCCCGTATGTCGTGGCTTACGGCACGTGTGTACGTGCAGAATGCCACACTTGCCCGCGCCTCGTCTATACCGTAGTTTCTAGCTGTCCTCGCAGGACAGAATGGCACCAAGCCCAGGCTGGAAATTTTTCTTACGAAGTGAAATAGTAATGAACTGTAGTGCTTCATTTGCTTTAAGAGAGGAAAGATTTGTCTGCCATTTCTATGAAATAATAAAAGATGGCCGCGAGGGATTAGCCGAGCGGTGTAAGGCGCTGCAGTCATGGACTGTGCGACTGGTCCCGGCGGAGGTTGGAGTCCTCCCTCGGGCATGGGCGTGTGTGTTTGTCCTTGGGATAATTTAGGTTAAGTAGTGTGTAAGCTTAGGGACTGATGACCTTAGCATTGAAGCCCCTTAAGATTTCGCACACATTTGTTTGAATAAGTGATGAAGGAAATAATGGCAGCAGTAATAAATTAAAAACTTAACAATTCACTCATAGTACACAATAAAAACAAAAAGTCGCAGATCCGCTGCCTGTGTCTACATATTGTACCTTTATCTACTTGTAACCCTTGGGAACGGACAAATTAACACAAAAAACAAGAGTTCTTGAAACTTAGTTTTTACACTTTAGGACTGACTATTCGTGATGCCCAAATAGTGGTATAATCCCCAATTATAACATGATTTTTGACCAGCGCACAAGGACACAGTTGTGCTACCCTGAGGTAACAAAACTCCTGAGAAACACCCTTTCGGTCTCCGTTCGCTGCTGTTCTTGGTGGGCACCACTTCGTGACCAGCACCGTAAAACTCTAGTTGTTGTACGAACATCCCTGACAGTTGTAGTGAGCTGGGCACAGCAGCTGCGCGCGCTTACTGCAACCAATCACGTTAACGACTTTATAAACGTCGTTTCCATGACAACGCCTCAGACTTACCAGTGCTATAGAGACGGCAGCTGTTTTCGCCTGCAACTGTCGTAGTTGAGAGCTGACAACAGGGGTTGTTACGCCGACTCTTTTATAGTGCGGTAGTTGCCGCCTTTTTCGCGATGTTTGTGTTTGTTTCCACCATCTGGGAAGCAGTCTTGCCGTTCAGTTACCATTCAGCTTTACCCAAGACGTTTGCAGTAGAATGCTTGCAGCACATCCACCCGCGACCAAGCTGCAGTTTCACATTTGCACAGCATTTGCTGTAAGACAAGACACCCAGTGCCTCGACGGTCCACGGAGGAAAAGACTATAAGCTGAGGTCAATTTAATATAATAGTAGGTTCAAATGGCTCTAAGCACTATGGGACCTAACATCTGAGGTCATCAGTCCCCTAGACTTAGAACTTCTTGAACCTGACTAACCTAAGGACATCACACACATCCATGCCCGAGGCAGGATTCGTACCTGCGACCGTAGCAGCAGCGCGCTTCTGGACTGAAGCGCCTAGAACCGTTCGGCCACAACGGCCGGCTATAATGGTAGGAGAAGCAGTGACAAGCAGAGTTCCTTTAATTCTTGCAATTCAGTTTCGACATGTTCTAAATATATACAATACCAGAAGTAGGCTCCAAAAGGCAGAGTTACTAAACAGAGCCTTCCGATATGCCTTCACTAAAGAAGACGAAGCAAATATTCTGAAATTCTAATCAAGAATAGCTGCCAACTTGGGTAACCTAGAAGCAGATATCCTCGGAGTACTGAAGCAACTAAATTCGCTAAATATAAGCAAGTCTTCTGGTCCAGGCTGTATAGGAGTTAGGTTCCTTCCAGAGTATGCTGATACAGTAGCTCCTTACTGAACAATCATATACAACCATTTCAAAAAACTGTGAAGTTGCACAGGTCTCACCAATATTCAAGAAAGGCAGTAGGAGTAATACACATAATTACAGGCCTATATCATTAACGCCGATATGCATCAGGAATCTGGAACATATATAGTGTTCAAACATTATGAATTACCTCGAAGAGAACGGTCTATTGACACGCAGTCAACACGGGTTTAGAGAACGTCGTTCTTGTGAAACACAGCTAGATCTTTACACACACGAAGTATTGAGAGCTATTGACAAGGGATTTCAAATTGATTCTGAGTTTCTAGATTTCGAGAAGGCTTTTGACACTGCACTACACAAGCGGCTTGTACTGAAATTGCGTGCTTGTGGAATATCGGCTCACTTTTGTGAGTGGATTCGTTATCTCCTATCAGAGAGGTCACAGTTCGTTGTAACTGACGGAAAGTCATCAAGTGAAATGGAATTGATTTCTGGCGTTCCCGAAGATAGTGTTATGGCCCTCTACTATTCGTTATTTATGTAAATGATTTAGGAGACAATCTGAGGAGCCGTATTAGGTTGTTTGCAGATGATGCTTTCGTTTATTGTCTGCCAAAATTATCAGGAGATCAAAATAAATTGCAAAACGATTTTTCAAAAATATCTGTATGGTGCGAAAGTTGGCAATTGACCCGAATCAACGAAAAGTGTGAGGTTATCCACGTGAGTGCTGAAAGGAATACATTGAACTTCGGTTACACGATAAATCAGTCAAATCTAAAGGTCGTAAATTCAAGTAGGAATTACGATTACGAACAACTTAAATTGGAAATAAATCGAAAATGTTGGGGAGGAAGGCAAACCAAAGACTGCGTTTTATTGGCAGGACGCTTAAAAATTATAACAGATATACTAATGAGACTGCCTACGCTCCTATCGTCCGTCCTCTTCTGCAGTCCTGCTGCGTGGTGTGGGATCCTTACTAGATAGGATTAACGGAGTACATCGAGAAAGTTGAAAGAAGAGCAGCACGTTTTGTATTATCGATAAATAGGGGAGAGAGTGTCGCAGACTTGATACAGGATTTGGGGTGGACATCATTGAAAGAAAGGCGTTTTCGTTGCCGCGAAATCTTCTCGCAGAATTTCAGTCACCAACCTTCTCCTCCGAATGCGAAAATATTTTGTTGACACCGAAATACATAAGGAGAAACGATCACCACCATAAAATAAGGGAAATCAGGGCTGGCACGGAAATGTGAAGGTGTTCGTTTTTTTACGCACGCTGTTCGAGATTGGAATAGTAGAGAATTATTCTGAAGGAGGTTCGATGAACCCTTTGCGAGGCAGTTAAGTGTGATCTGCAAAGTATTCATGCGGACGTAGACACAGATGAGATTGCGGGGCGAGAGAGAGCTTGGACACAGCTTGAGATTTCCCAAGCAGCAACCTAAGCTGTTGGACTCCTTCAGTGCTGCTCAACACAGCGCTAACCACGACGGTTACAATGGCCTTCAGGCGCTGGCTGCGCTGGCTGGGACAGCACGCACCACCGCCGCGTGTTTACCCACAGTCCAGATGTGCTCGGAGTGATCCGCTGCCTGCAGACCCACCGTACTGCCGCCTACCACGGACTGCCTGGGCACCCAGCCAAGGCACTCACTCATCCGCCCACACTCACGCCGCCTGACTGTCACGCAGCACTTCCAGAGAGAGTAATTGATGTCTACCAATCTCTGCACTGATGCCAATTGCTGGACTTGTAATTATCTCTGAGTGAATCCGGTGTGGCCCTGCTATTAATAGCGCCAGCACGGAGGGAGACGTCAACTTAAGTACTCCCCAACCATCATTTATATGATTGTCCATCTTGATATCGAACGAACTGGAACAAACAGAAACGTCCGACCAATGTCGACCGGCTTAAAACGTTGCCGGTTAATAGTCGAAAGAATTGCACCAACAAAAGCTATTGCAATGTACTGGTGTCCATAATTAAAGTTCCAGTTTCAAAAACTGTAGAAAGAGAACCTTTGCTCAGAATGACGTCAAATTTGAACAGTGTAATAGTGACGCGAGGGCAAACGTCATGGAACACAAAAAAATTAGCGAAAATTTTACCAACAGATGTAATCATAACGTACATGGCATTGGCTATAAATAACAGATTAATCACAATGGAACGACTATGGTTTGAGTTGCACATTAGGCTATCCATACTGTTCAGTGTGCGTGACTGCGCAAGATCTGGAGTCAACAGTTGTGGCACTAAAATTACCAAATATGCAGCAAGCAGTCGCAAAATCATGTTTTATTTATTCATTCGATTTGCAAAAGTGAATAAATAAAACATGATTTTGCGACTGTTTTATTTATTCATTCGATTTGCAAAAGTGAATAAATAAAACATGATTTGGCGACTGGTTGCTGAATATTTGATAATTTTATGGTTTATGGTCGCTGCACGACTTCGGAACCACATGAAGCCTACCATTCATAAGTTGTGGCACTGTTACTTAGGTAAGCCCGCCCACCAAGCAACACAGTACAACATCAGGTGGGAAAAATTGGTTTGTAATTGTCCTGAGACCGAAATCAGCATAAAAAGCAAAATGACACAGTTATTTAATTGCCATGGTGCCAAAAACTGCAAAAAAGGGAAAATGACATCGGTTTCTGTTATGAGAGTGGCGCAAGACATGTTCGCTATGCTAGCCACTGTTTTCTGCCAAAAGTTGAAATCGAGAAGTAGCACGTTCCTCGCCAGATCGTAGTGTCTTGGGGGTCACGTTCAGAGTGCGTTGCGCAATGCGTACCTTCAGTTCGCTTATGTTGTTAGTGTGGTGTCACCGCCAGACACCACACTTGCTAGGTGGTAGCCTTTAAATCGGCCGCGGTCCGTTAGTATACGTCGGACCCGCATGTTGCCACTATCAGTGATTGCAGACCGAGCGCCGCCACACGGCAGGTCTACAGAGACTTCCTAGCACTCGCCCCAGTTGTACAGCCGACTTTGCTAGCTATGCTTCACTGACAAAATACGCTCTCATTTGCCGAGACGATAGTTAGCACAGCCTTCAGCTACGTCATTTGCTACGACCTAGCAAGGCGCCATTACCAGTTACTATTGATACTGTAATCATGTACCGTCAAGAGCGACGCTCATCATTAATGGATTAAAGTTAAGTATTCCACCAGCTACGTCCGTTTTTCTAAAGTATAATTTCCTTGTCCTGTTCCAGACCTCACGCCAGCCTGCGTGAGCTAAAACGCGTGCCTTTCGGCTTCCTCTAGTATACCGGTGTTGGCTCTCCTGCCAACCCACAACACTTAGAGCGCTGGAAACAACATCTTTAGTATAATCCCACAGCCAGAAGTCACACGGACTAAGATCAGGTGGAATGAAAGGTTTTAGAGAAATGTCGGATGACAATTCTAGCATTTCCGAAATGCCTCTGCAGCAGGCGCTTCACTGGCTGTGCAGTGAGTGGAGGAAAGGATGTGTGTGATGTCCTTAGGTTAGTTAGATTTAAGTAGTTCTAAGTTCTAGGAGACTGATGACCTCAGAAGTTAAGTCCAATAGTGCTCAGAGCCATTTGAACCATTTGAGCGGAGGAGCGTCATCTTGCATAAAAATGATCCTGCCCTCACATCCATGCTGCTGAAGGGTTGTTATGACGCTGGTGCGCAAAAGGCTCTGATAGTGTTTACCAGTGACGCTGCAGCTAACACGACACGCATAACTCAACTCCTCGAAAAAATACGGCCCTACCACAAACGATGCCGTCAATCCGCATCACACAGTCATCTCTGCGGAATGGTGGTATCGGTTGATGTACGCGCGGATTTTCCGTTGCCCATATTTTACAGTTCTGCGTACTGACATGTCCTTGGAGACAGAAATTGGATTCGCCTGTGCACAGAAAGTTCCATGACTATTCAATGTCCAATTCCACGCGAGCGATAAATTCCGGAGCGAACGTTTGTCTTGTTGGCGGGTCAGCAGGAAGCAGCTCCTGAACATGGGTGATTTTGTATGGGTAGCAATGGGAGATGTTTCGTATCATTTTATACACCGTGCTCGCAGACACGTCCAACATGGGGCAGTTCCCGTGCACTGCATATTCGCACACCAACGCTCGACCCTTCGTACATTGCTGTGGCCACTTGCTCGACAGATGTCGAATCAACTGCTTTCCTCCCTCTGCCACATTGCACTTCAAAAGAACCTGTCTTTTCGAATTTTGTAATTATTTTCTCCAGACCTTTAGCAGACATCGGACCAGTGCCTGCATTCATATTCTTGACTGCCCGCAGCTCCTGCAAGGCTAATGGCGCAGAACTGCCGTTGTTATAAAAGAGCTTCACCAGCAGCGTGCATCCTTCATGGAGACAGTTACGATGCGAAATTAGAATTATATTTATACCGTCAATTGCTGACGGGCGTTGATATAGATCAACGGGGACGGGTGAAAATGTGTGTCCCGACCGGGACTCGAACCCGGGATCTCCTGCTTACATGGCAGACGCTCTATCCATCTGAGCCACCGAGGGCACAGGGGATAGTGTGACTGCAGGGACTATTTCGCGCACGCCTCCCGCGAGATCCACATTCTCGCCTTGTATGTCCACACACTACATTCGTGGTGTCCCACCCTAACACACTCATTACTCGTGGAAGACACTCTTACCAAGTCCCGTGATAGTTCAGGGAATATGTTGTAAGTAGGCTGTTTAGGTTTTTTTATTGGTAACGCCACCTCTGCATCAAAATCACTGGCTGTGCTGTGTGCAGTCTGTGGCTGCTTTGCATTGTTGTAATACTCGCCATTGTAGTGTTAGGCAGCTGGCTGTGAACAGCGCGTAGCGTTGGGCAGTTGGAGGTGAGCCGCCAGCAGTGGTGGATGTGGGGAGAGAGATGGCGGAGTTTTGAAATTTGTCATGAACTGCTATATTTATATATGATGATATCAAGGTAAATACATTGTTTGTTCTCTATTAATATCTTTCATTTGCTAACTATCCCTATCAGTAGTTAGTGCCTTCCATAGTTTGAATCTTTTATTTAGCTGGCAGTAGTGGCGCTCGCTGTATTGCAGTAGCTTGAGCAGCGAAGATTTTTGTGAGGTAAGTGATTTGTGAAAGGTATAGTTTAATGTTAGTCAGGGCCATTCTTTTGCAGGGAATTTTGAAAGTCAGATTGCGTTGCGCTAACAAAATATTGTGTGTCAGTTTAAGGACAGTCGTGTAAGAATTGTTGAAAGGGGACGTTTCATATGTCGACCCTTAGCCGAGGATACCTCACTAGAATCTTCTGATTTTTTTTTCTTGTAGTTTGTGTAATTGGTGTAGCTATTGTTTATTGGTAGCGCGTAATCATAGAGAGAATTTCCTTTGTAGTTGTAGTTTTTCATTGTTATACAGTAAAACAGTTGTGGCATGCATGTAGATTTGCACCAAGTATTTCGCAGCTGCGCTGGCAATTAAGTAGACATTATTTCCATTGCTATGTTATTTTATTTTGCTCTTCAAATTGCGCTTTTCTGTGTTATCGTGTGAAATACTGTGACAATAATGGCGTGTGAAAAACGTACTACTAGGCTCCAAAGTAAACTGAGAAATGACAGTGAGGACGAAAGCAGTGTGTTAGCGCCGCAGAGTAATGAATTAACTAATGTTCAAAGTAGTAATTTGGTAATTGCGCATAGGGAAATGGAGCGGGCGGCAAACAATGGTGTAGACAGTGAAACAGGTAGTGAACAAAAGCTTGAAAAGTTAGACACAATGGAACAACACCAGAGACAAACACAGCAACAGTTAGCCACAGTGGAACAAAATCTCAAAAAGTTAGACACAATGGAACAGAATCAGAGACAAACACAGCAAAAGTTAGACACAGTGGAACAAAATCTTAAAAAGTTAGACTCATTGGAACAAACTCTTGAACAAACACGTGAAGATTTAACTACTGAGTTACATAACATTGAATCGAAATGTCAAAAAGTCTGTAATGACGTAAAAACTCAAATTTGTGAGCATTTTGAACCTATTTTTTCGCGGCATGAAAATGCATTACAGAATCACGAAGCAGCCATAAAAGAACTGCAAACTATTGTTCATGAAAATCATGAGACCTTGCAAGCTAAATTTGACTCAGTTGCATCTACCGATTCGGTTACGCAACTTGCAAAAACTCAGGAAAACTTAAAGGACACAGTAGATACTCTAAAACTTGGTTCAGAAAAACACACTGAGGAAATAAGTACACTATCGGATAAAGTAGCCGAACTTTCAGATCAGTTCACTAACTTATCTACAAAGGTAGATGATGATCTGAATGACACAACACCTGTAGCCTTCACAGACACAGAAGAGTATGAACAAATTAGGAAATTCAAACAAAATCAGAA
Organism: Schistocerca piceifrons; assembly: GCF_021461385.2. Lineage (NCBI taxonomy): Eukaryota > Metazoa > Arthropoda > Insecta > Orthoptera > Acrididae > Schistocerca > Schistocerca piceifrons. The sequence continues at coordinate 81,730,966 of NC_060142.1, read as the reverse complement.
TCAAATTAATACGCAACACCAAAGAGAAATCCGGGAAGTACAAGATCAGCTGACACAGGTAATACAAGAATTACGTATTTCAGAGGACACTCGCGCCCCAACACGGGAAGAGAGACTTAGAAACACGGAAAAGCCGCAAAATAATAACACAGGGCATTTCGGAAGTTATGAAAGAAATTGGCAATGTGCACCGAATTTTGAGATGGAACGGCCGACACGACCTAACAATGACCGATATGCGACTCGCCGACATGACGATTTTGACTATAAGCTGTTCATTACTACACGTAAATTCAAAACATTTAAGAATTCTGCCAACGACATTCATCCACAAGCATGGCTCCATCAATTCTCTCATTGTTTTCCTCCCAACTTGTCATTGGAGCACAGATTAGAATTTATGTGTGGCTACTTGGAGAATGAACCAGCTGTAAGAATGCGATCGGTCATTCACGATTGCCACAGTGAAGGAGAGTTTTACCATGCCTTCCTCTCAGCATATTGGTCTCAAGCCACACAAGACCGAGTAAAACATGGTATCATAATGATGAAACATTTCGAACAATCTGAATTCTCCAGTCTTGTGAAATATTTTGAAGATATGTTGCACAAGAATCAGTACCTGTCAAACCCATACAGCCCCTCAGAACTCATCCGCATTTGCTTAATCAAATTACCTGAACATTTACGACATATTATTTTGGCAGGACGTTGCAAAGACGACATTGAAGCTTTTCAGGGACTCCTACAAGAATTAGAAATTGACACAGACCGTCGCCGGATGCGAAAACAGGAAAACAATCACTACAGGTCACATACGTCACAATTCCGTGATGACAGAAACAATAACTGGACACGAAAAGGCTATTCTTACAACGCAAATCGTGACCAAAACAGACACCACCCATATGACAACCGCTGGCAGAGTAATAATAGCTACAGAGAAAGATCGCATTTCCGTAGTAATGACTATCACAGAGACAATCAGAGAAACAGACAATATGGGAACCAAAACAATTATTATCAAGGGAGGCAGAATAACTTCAGACGCAACAGTTCGGCGCACAGTTACGATTCAGGGAGAAACTCTCCACCACGTGACGGACAAGGAAGAAACTACGGAATCTACCGACATGACGACAGACGATATATTCGTAACGACAGACCTGAATTGCATCAGAACTGGCGGGATTCAAACAGAGCAGGGCACTTTCGACAACGTGAATTTGTAGAAGCTAGGTCTCCTAATTCCAATAACGACGCGCGCCAACAAAGGAACAGACAATGACTCGCACCGCAGGCAGCCACCTGCGCCGGCTGGCTCAGAGAAAAATAACACAGACGCTAACCTTGAGAAAAGATTTAGTATTCCTTACCGACGTAAAAAAACATGACAACTGCTTTTCAGTTGAAACTCTGTGCACTAGGAAGAGTAAAGGTTTACACCACATTTCACATGTAAAACCGTTTATTGAAAGATAATCTGCTTTTTAACTTTGTCTTTGCCATATAACTTTTCACTTTACATTACTAGTATGCTTTGTCAGACTTAGAATCTGTTAATATGCAACAATGTTTGAAGTTAAATATCCAGTCAAGAACCAAGAGAACTTATTTAAACAGAAATTAAGAATGCATTGTTATAGTGAACTGACGACACATCGTTATTGTGTGTGTACATTCTTGTTTGTTAGTGGCACGATTACGTAACGACCATAAGGCTCACATACTTAAAACATATACTGGTACTGCTAATGAGATTTTAATGCAACATTTTGGTTTACTTGAAAATATATTCTGGATTTAAAGTACTTTCTGTGAGATACCAGATGACACAGTGGTTAGTTTATGTGACAGCTACACGATTTTATCACGACGCTACTAATGAGTGACAATATACAATGTTGCTTTTGCGGTGTTTCTGTTTTATATCTGCACAGTTTTTCTGTTTTATTCTGGAAAGTAAAACATGTTTTAGTAGTAACTTTTGTAGTATAGCTACAATGAGACAGGGTTTTCCGTAGCACAACAATACGTTACAGCACAGTACGTTCTTCACCACAACAATAAGCGTAATAACTAAAATATCTATACGCAAAGCATTTCACTTTTGTTTATCATGAGGTAAGTACATTGACTTCTGCAAAACTTAGCTTTCGGAAGACGATAACTGCGACACTTCCACAGAGATTATGTTACAAGACGCACAGTTTAGCGCTGCAGTACACGTATTTGAGTGATCAATTTTATACTTAAAACATTTATTTTTAAAGATTTTTGAATTACAAAGAAAGTTTTCCGTGATATATTTCATTCCATTGGTGTAATCTGTAACACCTGAGGGTATAATTACATTAATCCTCAGGGGGGTACACGCCTACTTTGTGTACCATGTGTTTGGCAAGCACAAGGAACCCTAGCTAATATGGTATTTGCTTATACAACTTTACACATCGGTACCATATTTCTCTAACACACAAATTACACAGCTATCTGATCATTTAACTGAGAGAGACAAACATTTATTTTACTATATCAGTGACAGATGTTTACGTAATTACACAGTTGGATAACTTCACACTTATGAAACTGTATTTTGTCTGTACTTTGTAAACTGTTCATATTTTTTCGGAATCATTGTGATACTATGAGAGCTTTGAATGATGTATTTGGTATGAGATCATGATTTTTAAAGTACGTTTGAGGCAGCTGACACTTTTGACATGAGCAGAGAATTTTTTTAGGCTTAGAAATTACTGGAGGAAGTTACGACGATTTTGAGATTTGACTGAAGTGTTATGATGTTATTATTACGACGACGATGTGTATTATGTTGTTGAGGAATGTTTATTATGCTACGTATTTCTCATGATGAAATATTGAAGAAGTGTCGACGAATATGTATATGTATAATGAGGTAAGGAATAATGAGTAGTGTTTAGGGACTCTGATTTATGAAAAGGATGTTAGAAACCAAGAAACGTACTTTAAGAGTTATGAAATGTGTGTGTATATGCGTGACTGTATCACAATACTGACGAATATTTTATTTGGACACTTATATTTTTAGGATTTTCTTTCTACAGATTTGCAACGCTAATTCTTGACCTGTGAAATATTTTTATGTGAGACTGTCACTGTAGCGGAAACTGGTGTCGTAAATATTTCCGTAAGAAAGTTAAGTGACCACCTGCACGTAATGCGTTGTGGGCACGCAGCTGTGTCAAACACCTGGAGAACAAGCCATTAGGGTGTGCCTTTCCGGAAGCACAGGTAGAAAAAAAAAAAGAGAAAAAAAGGCAGGCCTTTATCCTCGCCATTGACATTCCTTTGGAGAAAATATTGCAAATGCGACACCCTCATTACTTCCATTAACCTTGCTATTGACATTCCTTTGTAGAAAGCATCGCAAATATTACACGCTCATTACCTGAAAACATATGATTACTCGTACTTTGTGCTAATTACTGCAATGCTTATGAATTGATGGGAAATATTCGTACATCTGCACACCTGATTATGACAAGTGTCTTTCTATGAGAGTTGAGAGCTACTGACTTACGAAATGCCACATGACTACTGAATGATGTTTATATGCTTCGGTTTGCGTAATTGCTTATTTCATTTGACATCTGTTTTCCAGCTGTGTTGCAGCATTGGTTTCATAAAATAAAATTAAATGCATTTGCTAATGTGAACACTTTCTGTCAACAGATCTATTAAATAATAATTTTGTGATCCACATTCTTCAAAAAAGGAGCACTTGGAAAGGAAAGAACAATAAGAAGGGACTAGTAACAGTAACACGTAATTTTCTTTTCAAGTACATGGTAATATTTCTTTTACAATAAGTTGTTGTGGTGCACCACTTTAATTACATAGATATTAAGATGTGAATATACATTTCCCTTATCTGCATTGTTGTTTTTACTGTAATATTTTTTCTGCTTGAGCTATGTCTTGTTTAGGTATAAGTTACTGCTGTTTGCCAGGCGTAGTGTTACTGAATTTGACTTTGTGTTACTCTGCTAAGCCAATTTTACTACTCATTTATTTTTCTTGTTGCTGCACATTGGCTCATATTAGTTGTAATGTTGCATTGCTTGGTAATTTAGATTTACTGTAGCTTGCTTTGCAAATTTCCATTTTTTTTCATTGCTGTTTGTGTTAATTGTTTTGTGCTGCTGCATTGCCTCGTCCCTTAGTTTAGCATCTGAGCTCAGTAGATTTAAGTTAGCTTAAGAGGGGGTAGCCTCTAAGAGAATGAGTTGCGATGAATTGGCAGAAATGCATTGAGAAAACTGGTTTAGGTAGGATTTTCTTGGAAATAAATGTTGAGGTAAGAAATGTGTGAACATATAAATACAGAAAGCATGCTTAGATAGAATTTTTTTGGTGGAAACAAAGGATGAAATAAGAGGAAAGATATATGAAGTTTTGGGTTGGACTGCAGTACCAAATGTTACACTGAAAACGAACCCTGTCCTTTCCTATTGGTGTTATCCCACTATGTGTTTGTGTACCCTTGTGTATTTGTTTTCTTCCTGTCTCTGTGTAGTTTCATAGAATTTTTTCTTCTTTTAATATTAAGCTACATTCACTATGATGAGGAATACTGTTATCCTCGAATATAATTGGCATTAATAACATGTTATTTACTTTGTAAAGATGTTAGACATTATTAATTCTGTTCTGTTCAATGCTCATGTGTGAAGTTGATGTTTCAAAAGTTATTGTGATCCTTTATGTATGTACTCATGTCATAATTCCACTGATGTATATGTTTATTTCTATTCTTTTGTAAAGCCTGTGTTACTACAAATGTTATCTGTATTATTATGTTTCAATGATGTTTTCTGTATCTTTGTAATTGTATTCTCATGTTATAAAATTGTACTTGACACCAGTTCATCAAATTAAGTAACTTGTGAGTTACATTTCACTGCACACGTTTCTGTTGGTCATAGTATATGGACAATATGTGAGAAGTAGGGACTGATAGTGTTTGCACGTGTGTTAATGATTCAGCAAGGGACTGGATAACAGCATTGCTGGTTCTAAGGACAATTTCAAAAACTTTGTGAGTGCACAAGTGGTGGTTTATGGACTTGCTATATTCTCCGCAAGACTCTTCGATGGTGAATGTGCACCTGCACAATCGCAACAGATGGCTGCTGGTCATCTCTACAAGGACTACAGTGGGTCTGCACCTCTGGTGGCCCACCAATACCATTATCTCTACAAGGACTACAGTGGGTCTACATCTTTGATGATCCATCAGTACCATTATTTCTACAAGGACTGCAGTGGGTCTGCGCCTCTGGTGGCCCACCAATATCGTAATCTCTACCAGGACTACAGTGGGTCTGCTCTGTGATGACCTACCAATATTCATCAAAACTTCGACTGACTCTGCAGTGGGTTTGCTCTGTTGTGACCCAATACTTATCTGCATGTCGAGAGTCAGCACTGTCTTTCCGTTGGAAGGACAACACTACTTCTTCAAGACTGCATGGAAATCCACTACTTCCGTGTGCAATTTCTTCTACTGCTCAGACTTTGAGAAAAACACTACTATTTTACCGTAATGAATGATCAGGACTGTCTTTATAGACTGTGAGAAAATTTTAGCTTTTGACCAACATTGTATCAATAAGTGTGTGCATTTTATATCTTTGTTATTGTAATAATGAAAATTTTTTTTCAAATCTGTATTGGCCACTGCCCAATCCAATTTGTAAAAATTTTTGTGGGGAGCTTGGGGGTTATGTAAGTAGGCTGTTTAGGTTTTTTTATTGGTAACGCCACCTCTGTATCAAAATCACTGGCTGTGCTGTGTGCAGTCTGTGGCTGCTTTGCATTGTTGTAATACTCGCCATTGTAGTGTTAGGCAGCTGGCTGTGAACAGCGCGTAGCGTTGGGCAGTTGGAGGTGAGCCGCCAGCAGTGGTGGATGTGGGGAGAGAGATGGCGGAGTTTTGAAATTTGTCATGAACTGCTATATTTATATATGATGATATCAAGGTAAATACATTGTTTGTTCTCTATTAATATCTTTCATTTGCTAACTATCCCTATCAGTAGTTAGTGCCTTCCATAGTTTGAATCTTTTATTTAGCTGGCAGTAGTGGCGCTCGCTGTATTGCAGTAGCTTGAGCAGCGAAGATTTTTGTGAGGTAAGTGATTTGTGAAAGGTATAGTTTAATGTTAGTCAGGGCCATTCTTTTGCAGGGAATTTTGAAAGTCAGATTGCGTTGCGCTAACAAAATATTGTGTGTCAGTTTAAGGACAGTCGTGTAAGAATTGTTCAAAGGGGACGTTTCATAATGTGTGCATCCGCACAGAAGAAGAAGGTCATGGCCGGTACTGCCAGAACTATAATATGGATATCCATATAAGTATATAGTTACGATGCGCGTCTTGGACGCGAACTCAGAAGGAGCCCTGTACCCCACGTCTGTTGGTATGCGTATTCTGACGCTTACAGCGCCATCTCTTGGTCAAATTTTCTATTTTTTTCCTATGCCCTTTCCCCCTGCGTCAATAACATGCTGTTCAAATTTGACATCATTCTGAGCAGTGGTTCCCTATCTACAGCGTTTTGAAACTGAAATTTTAATTATGGACACCCTATGTATTTATTCACAGACAACCAGTGTCGGTCAGGCGACCTTCTTTAAGTCACGGATTAATACTGTTAATACTACATCACTGTTTATGCCACGACTTTGGCCAGACACAACGGTTAACACAATAATAAACTGTCGATTTCGGCATTGGCGACTGGCGAATAGTGTATAAGATAATAGACCTACGTGTATGCGACAGATTCTGCAACTGAAAACACTTATGTATTTGATATCAAATTATCTTCCTCGAACTTGATAGTGTTAGGCCATGAGTTGAAGGCAGTCGATTGGTCGAAACTTGATGTCTGTCCACAGATATAAATTAAAATAGATTTTGATGATCCCAAGATGAAGTTGTTTATACACACTGAATCTGTGCAGCTCTGTCTACGGAACATATGTTGCTTAACAGTTCGTCAACATCGAGATCATTTAGCAGCAGCGTTAGTCCAGTTCGACAATGACGACTGAGCAAGATAAGTTATTGCTAATTAAAGGAAGTTTTCTTATCTTTACTGGTTACCACAGCAGGAATTACGGTGTGGACTACACAGACAGCCCCTCTTGACAATAATTCGTACCTTAGTAATACGAACATTAAATGAGCCGCAAATATCCAGAGCAACATCATTACGTTACCATCATCTTTCGGTCGCCTCGGAAACGACTATAAAATATTCAAATACAAGTACATAATAATTAATAGCTTTCGGTACTGATTTTTTAAAACTTGATAGCAGCTTAATTCCTCACCCTTGTGCAACTTGGCACCGAGTTCAGTTTTTAAGCCATTCGGCATAGACGGTATGCAAAACACTAATCTTCCTCCGCTACCATTTCACCTGTCCCCGGTTAGAGGTATGCGCGGATAGCAGAAATGAGATCCGCAACTGCACCATATATGCAGCTCATTTAATCTACCCTCATGCTCATAAATTAAGGATAATTGCAGAATGTGGTGCCACACAACGTGGCACTACACAAAACTGGCGCTAATAGCATAGGCACATAGAAAACACACACGACACAGATCTGTAAGTCCACGGTATTGGTGATAAGTTGAGAAAACCGTCCCGAAACACATGTGCTACAAAACGCCACTGTTTCCTGCGCATGTACCCCGACATCAATACGGGATATGATCACCATGCACACGTACACAGGCCGCACAACGGGTTGGCATATTCTGGATCATGTGGTCGATCAGCTGCTGGGGTATAGACTCTCATTCTTGCACCAGTGCCTGTGAGATCCTGAAGTGTCCTAGGGGTTTGAAGGCATCGACCGAGAGCATGCCAGACGTGCTCGAAGGATTCAGGTCTGGAGAACAGGCAGGCCACTCCATTCGCCTCATATCTTCTGTTTCAAGGTACTCCTCCACGATGGCAGCTCGGTGGGGCCGTGCGTTATCATCCATCAGGAGGAAGGTGGAACCCACTGCACCCCTGAAAGGTGGATATACTGGTACAAAATGACGTCCCGATACACCTGACCTGTTACAGTCAAAGACATGCAGGGGTGTACGTGCACCTAGCCCGCATCTCGTGGTCGTGCGGTAGCGTTCTCGTTTCCCACGCCCGGGTTCCCGGGTTCGATTCCCGGCGGGGTCAGGGATTTTCTCTGCCTCGTGATGGCTGGGTGTTGTGTGCTGTCCTTAGGTTAGTTAGGTTTAAGTAGTTGTAAGTTCTAGGGGACTTATGACCACAGCAGTTGAGTCTCATAGTGCTCAGAGCCATTTGAACCATTTTTGTACGTGCACCAGCCATAAGCCCACCTCACACCATCAAACCACGACCTCCACACAGGTCCCTTTCAAGGACATTAAGGGGTTGGTATCTGGTTCCTGGTTCACGCCAGATGAAAACCCGGCGAGAATCACTGTTCAGACTATACCTGGACTCTTCTGTCAACATACCCTTGGACCACTGTTCCAATGACCATCTACTGTGTTCTTCACACCAGGCTTTACGGGCTCTCCTGTGACCAGGAGTCGGTGGAATACACCCTGCAGGTCTCCGGGCGAATAAACCATGTCTGTTCAGTCGTCTGTCGACTGTGTGTCTGGAGACAACTGTTCCAGTGGCTGCCGTAACGTCCCGAGTATGGCTACCTGCAGTACTCCGTGGCCGTCTGCGGGCACTGATGTGAGATATCGGTCTTCTTGTGGTATTTTACACTGTGGAGGTCCCGTACTGTAGCGCCTTGAGACGTTTCCTGTCTGCTGGAATCGTTGCCATAATCTTGAGATCACACTTTGTGGTACACGGAGGGCCCGTGCTACGACCTGCTGTGTTTGACCAGCCTCCAGTCGCCCTAGTTTTCTACCCCTCATAACGTCATCAATGTGTGTTCTTTGATCTATTTTCAACATATAGTCACCATTAGCACGTCTGCATACGTACTCGCTGCACCGTACTCTGACATGCACTAACACACCTGTGCGTATGTGGACTGCTACCAGCGCCACCGTGAAACGACCGCAGGTCAAATACACCGCATGGGCATACCCCGAGGTAATTTAAATCCGCAAACCGCCCACCAGAGCGTTGTTTCACCATGTATCAGCATTATCCTTAATTTATGAGCATGAGTGTACATCGACAACGGCGTCCGCAGGTCGTTTAACCGCAGACAGTACGCCGGAACTTTGGACTGCATTCCCCCCTCGCGAAAAGTTTTATTGGATGAGGTCAGATCTCTTAATTTACGCGTACATTCCATAGACTGAAAACGTAAAGGCCAATGATGACCATAGTTTAACACGACAAAGCGTGCGATCTTCTTGAAACGTTCCGTAAGTTACGTCTTTCTGTCGTAATTATTGAAACAGGTTTTGTGAATTTACCTGTAGAACGTTCTCACAACACTGTAAAGTGAAACGTCATGTTACAAGTTGTCTTCACATACTGCAACTATTTAGCTGATTTATTTAATGTATGTTAATTCACCACACTGTTAAAACTCGTTAAGTTTCTTCACTTGTCAACGTAATAAGCATTGTTCTTGTACTTGTAAATGTATTTACGAGTTGTACACTTACCAAACATTTTTTCTTACGTATATGATACACAAACAGGAGTCAGACCGTGAAGCAAAGATTTCAGTGGAAAGAATATTCTGTAAGAGCGTTCAGGTACATTTGTAGTAGCTTTCGGTAAATGGGTAAGCGACCTGTGATACTCCAAACGAAGCAGGAATGAACCGGAAGTCTGCTAACACTATGGAAAAAGGACACGTGTAATTGTTCGGAAAAGCGGGAGAAAGAACTTTACTTCCCATCTACCCTCCCCAGGACACGGTACATTAAAGTCAATATAGCAACATTCCATCACAAATGGGTAGTAATTGTTATTATTATCATCATCCTTCGAATGTAATGCAAATAGAAGAAAATGGTAACCCCGAGAAAGTTTTTTAACTTTAAACCACAAAACCACCAACTGTGAACATACGCAGACATAGCCTAATAAGGTATTGCGAAGAGAATCACTTCCTCTGTGCCAACCAGCGTGTATCCCGCACTTTCCACAGACGATGCAGTTGTGTATAACGAAGTACTGTGTGAAAATGTTCCACAAATATTCAGCTAATGTCCATAATATTTAAACATGGTGCAAAGACGTTCAGCTAGCTTTAAATGTTCAGAAATGTAAAATTGAGTCCTACATGAAACGAAAAATTCGAAGTCTCCTACGACAACGATATCAATCAGATATCAGTCAGAATTAGAATCTGTCAATTCGTAGAAATAGCTAGGTGTTACAGTATGTAGGGACATGGAATGGAGTGATCACGTAGACTCAGCTGTGGCTAAAAGAGGTTCATTGGTAGAATACTATGAAAATGCAATCAATCTACAAAGGAGTTTGTTTACAAGACGCTCGTCCGACCTACCCCAGAATATTAGTCAAGAGTGTAGAACCAGCGCGAAATAGAACTGAAAGGAAGTATTCGATGTATGTGAAGAAGGGCAGCCAGCCCGAATGGTCATAGATTTTTGTGAGCAAAGAGCATACTTGAAAAAGTGATCTCGCATACACTTGAAGGTGATCCAAATCGTCCCTCGACTGCGTAATTACAATGTTCCAAGAACCTGGTTTTATTGAGGAATGTAGGAATATTGTACAACCACATACATACCGCACCCATAGGAATCGCGAAGACAAGATTAAACTAAGTACAGCGCGCGCAGGGGCGTTTACACATTCTTCAAGCGTTCCATACGTGAGTGGAACGGGAAGAAGCCATACTAACTGGCACACGTACTGCAACCTCAGGCTTCCCGACGAAACTGTACCAGCAGAGAGACGAAGTGAAGTACCTAAGGGTAATCCTGGATCCGAAACTGCCATGGACCCCCACATAAATAATGGGGTTACAGTAAAAGTAAAGAAAAGTAGAGCAGAAGGTGGTTGCTAACAAGGGAACCTCCCCATCGTACCCCCCTCAGATTTAGTTATAAGTTGGCACAGTGGATAGGCCTTGATAAACTGAACACAGATCAATTGAGAAAAAAAGGAAGAAGTTGTGTGGAACTGTGAAAAAATAAGCAAAATATACAAACTGAGTAGTCCACGGGTCGCATAAGCAACATCATGGACAAAGTCATCTCAGGAGCGTCGTGGTCCCGTGGTAGCGTGAGCAGCTGCTGAGCGAGAGGTCCTTGGTTCAAGTCTTCTCTCGAGTGAAAATTTTATTTTCTTTATTTTTGCATAGTTATTATCTGTACGTTCGTTCATTGACGTCTTTGTTCACTGTAATAAGTTTAGTGTCTGTGTTTTGCGGCCGCATCGCAAAACCGTGCGATTAGTAGACGAAAGGACGTGCCTCTCCAATGGGAACCGAAAACATTTGATCGCAAGGTCATAGGCCAACCGATTCCTCCACAGGAAAACACATCTGATATATTCTATACGACATTGGTGACGGCATGTGCGTCACATGACAGGAATATGTTGTCGACCCACCTAACTTGTACACTTGGCGAAGGGGTAAAAAGATTCTTCTACCTTGTCCGATTTAGGTTTTCTTGTGGATGTGATAATCACTCCCAAAAAAGTGATGAAAACATAAGAGTTTGTCACATAAACTGAAAATAAAAAATTAAACTTTACCCTCGATGGAAGATTTTAACCAAGGACCTTTCGTTCCGCAGCTGCTCACGTTACCACGAGACCACGGCGCTCCTGCGTTCCCAGCGTCCTTGACGTTGCCTATCTTCCTATGAACTACTCAGTTTGTATATTTTGCTTATTTTTTCACAGTTCCACACAACTTCTTCCTGCTTTCTCAATTGATCTGTGTTGAGTTTTTCAAGGCCTATCCACTGTGCCAACTTATAACTAAATCTGAGGGGGGTGCGATGGGGAGGTTCCCTTGTAAGAAGCTTGGCAAGATGCAGAGACTAGCCTGCTAAGCTATAACAGGCGCAATTAACAGCACTCTCACTGCTGGTATGGAGACGATGCTGGACATGCCCCCACTGCACCTTTGGGTTCCAGTGGATGCAGCGGCAGGGGCGTACAAGCTAAAAACTGGAAATAACTGGATAGCTCTAGAATATCCAGAATCTTGCACTAATATAATGAGTGCGCTGAATATGGGAATGGTCTGGGAAATGCCGGCTGGTGAGACAATAGCTTCCACCTGCTGCAATAAACCTTACAGCGTAAGAAGGGAGCAGTGAAGAACGAACCACACCACCATTCAAGAGACACAGTATGGTTTGCAGACAAGACAGACGACGGCGCTGGGGCCGCGATATACGGGTGCAGCCTGGACTACAGAGAGCAATATATCGAGGGAAGATGGCCACAGTATTCTAGGCGGAAGTATCCGCTATCGGGTTGTACGCGGAGGAGAATTTGCGTACGTGCGATAAGGACTGTAGCGTCTACATTTACTTACACAGCCAAGCAATCTGAAAATCTCTACCAGCTCCAGCAACGAAATCAAAGATGGTCGCAGAATATCATGAAGGCCTTGGGAGACGAAAGTTAAATCTGCTGTGGATCCCTGGTCACTCAGGAATTAATGGCAATGGACTATACTGTGTTAATCATAAGTACTAACCTGATGTGAACATTGCCCAATGTATTCTTCCGCGTTTGTTGAATCCCATTGGATTTCGTTTCACGTGAGCGGAAGCCAAGCTGTGGCCAGCAAAGTCAAGTACGATCGTAAGGATATGTTTTATGCTGTTACACGCACATAGGCTGAGCGATAATGCGGGACAACAGCTTTACGGTGCATTTAACTTCGACAGCACTGGCCAGCCAGCTGGTCCAACTAACTTGCAATGACGTGAGCAGTTGCAGTTCAGACGTCAAATGAGACGAACAAAGAAACTATATAGCTTCGAATGTCACCTAATTTTGAAAGGGAATTAAATAATATCCGGCAAAACACCACTGTCGCAAGCTTCTTAGGTGACCAGACGGAAAGCATAAAATGCTCTCGTTCTCACCTAATATAGTATAATTACAAACAAGAGTGATGAAAATTCCTAAATTAAACACAAAAATGGTTCTGACAAGGGAACCTCCCCATCGCACCCCCCTCGGATTTAGTCATAAGTTGGCACAGTGGATAGGCCTTGAAAACCTGAACACAGATCAATCGAGAAAACAGGAAGAAGTTGTGTGGAACTATGAAAAAAAGAAGCAAAATATGCAAACTGAGTAGTCCATGTGCGAGATAGGCAACATCAAGGACAAGGTGGGCCCAGTAGCGCCGTGGAACTGTTGTTAGCGTGAGCAGCTGCGTAACGAAAGGTCCTTGGTTCAAATCTTCTCTGGAATGAAAAGTTTATTTTTTTTTTCAGACAATTATCAAAGTTCAGGTACTCACACGTAATCAACTTCGCTCTCCAAAATTCCAGGACATGTTCAGATTCGCTTGGACATATGCAGGATTTGACAGTCTACACACGGAAAAATTTGAAAACGTTAAAAACATATGTTTTGACCGAGCACAGGGAAAACTGTGCGACTGTGAAACTGTTGCATTCATTTGTTGCAGTTTATGTGACAAACTCTTATGTTTTAATCACTTTTTTGGGAGTTATTATAACATCCACAAGAAAAGCTAAATCGGGCAAGGTCGAAGAATCTTTTCACCCATTCGACAAGTGTACAAGTTAGGTGGGTCGACAACATATTCCTGTCATGTGACGCACATGCCGTCTCCAGTGTCGTATAGAATATACCAGACGTGTTTTCCTGTGGAGGAATCGGTTGACCTATGACCTTGCGATCAAATGTTTACGGTTCCAATTGGAGAGGCACGTCCTTTCGTCTACTAATCGCACGGTTTTGCGGAGCAGTCGCAAAACACGGACACTAAACTTATTACAGTGAACAGAGACGTCAATGAACGAACGGACAGATCATAAATGTGCGAAAATAAAGAAGTAAAAATTTTGGCTCAAGGGAAGACTTGAAGCAAGGACCTATCATTTCGCAGCTGCTCACGCTAACCACGGGACCACGGTGCTACTCACATCATCCTTGTTGTTGCATATGTTGCACATGGACTACTCAATTTGTATATTTTGCTTATTTTTTTTCATAGTTCCACACAACTTCTTCCTGTTTTCTCGATTGATCTGTGTTCAGTTTCTCAAGGCCTATCCACTGTGCTAACTTATAACTAAATCTGAGGGGGGTGCGATGGGGAGGTTCCCTTGTGAGCACTATGGGACTTAACATCTGAGGTCATCAGTCCCCATGACTTAGAACTACTTAAACGTAACTAACCTAAGGACATCACTCACATCCATACGCATGTAGGATTCGAACCTGCGACCGTAGCAGCAGCGCGGTTCCAGACTGAAGCGCCTAGAACCGCTCGGCCACAACGGACGGCTAAATTAAACACAGGGTAATTTTTCAGAGTGAGCTATGTGTGACGCAAAAGCATACTGCAGGGATTACGCCGTATTCTTGAATACTGAAGCCACTAATTACAGTCAGCTGCCTGGTAAACTTTTAGCTGTTTCCTTATACGAATACGAGAAATACATTCAGTTCTGGGACTGTCATCTGCTACGTTGATAACGAGTCGATCAACAACAGAATACACGAAGCCATCAAGGCACCGCATTTTGGTTTGGCTGGTTTGGGTGGTTGATTGTTTGGGGAAGGAGACCAGACAGCGTGGTCATCGTTCTCATCGGATTAGGGAAGGATGGGGAAGGAAGTCGGCCGTGCCCTTTCAGAGGAACCATCCCGGCATTTGCCTGGAGTGATTTAGGGAAATCACGGAAAACCTAAATCAGGATGGCCAGACGCGGGATTGAACCGTCGTCCTCCCGAATGCGAGTCCAGTGTCTAACCACTGCGCCACCTCGCTCGGTGCACCGCTTTTTCTCCTCTTCTTTTATGAATTGCCGTTCTATTCCCCCCTCCACCAGTGTTTGACAGTGACATGTGAAAAAGCTGCATGCGTTAGTTCCAGTACATCTGACAGCTCAACCGTCTTGTTATTTCTCGCGATAATAACTCGGCTCCAGATTAGTTCTGTTGGGTTCACATTGTAACAGTACAGTGCCGAACGTAAAAATGCATCATTTGTGTGGGGTGCTCCTTGAAAGTGGTTGTTTTTCATGTTTCTACGACACCTACTGTGTCACTCTGGTTCGTGTGAAACTGCAACTGTGCTGTAATACAATGGATACAGTCCAAAGATGAGTATTTGGTTTTTCATGTTCGTCCTAAAAAATTAAATTGTTACGTTTTCTTAATTTAAGCAACCTTCATTAGCAATCTTCCATAAAACATCGATAATTAAGAATTTATATTTGAAATGAAAACAGGAATTCCGAGCGCAGTTTGTAATTAGAAACAAGAAAACGTGCATCATTCATAAAAAATGATGATGAATTTTAGAAATACGAGATATAAGTATTTCAAATTGAACGAAGAAAGGGATAAGCAAGGCGAGACTTGAACCAGCGTTCCATGAATTTCAGCCGATTACTCAGCTACTACACTATTGATTCCGCCATACATCCAGCGTGTATTTTTATATCAACTGTATCAAATACACTCCCTGGGAAAAATTCAAAGTCGATTTTTCTGTAAATTTACGAAAAACAATAAGTACAACCAATTTCTTGGCACTGTGTAACCGTGTTCCACATGCATGTTTTACTTGAGAGCAGGAAGCAGTCTCAGCCATTTTCATACCGCGTATTAACAGCGCGACAATCAGGGCACAACAGTACAGAGACTGTGACTGTACACGATTTTTGAAATAAAAACAACATAGCTAAAGCGTGATTAAGAAAAACTTTGATTGCTGTTAATACATTAGAATATTACTTAGTAACAAGATATCTAATACATGAGTGGGACCTACTTCAAAGAGCGTAACAACACCTGTGTTTGTATACATCAGGTTTATTCTTACGACGAACTGATACAGCTGACAGACTGGCCAAGACAGGTGTGACGACTACATTTATTGGACAGGAACCTCTTCTAACAATGACCAAGGCGATGGTAAAATCAAAAATACTTAGCTCGATTAGGGGGCAGCACATAGAATATTGGACTATGACCCAAAAACGAAAAAATTATAAGCCATTGGCGCCAAAACCATGTTTCAAAAGAAGTTCCGTCATCCTGGACTGGAACAGGAGACAAATTAAATTCGTGGTGGCGTTAATGACAGGCCATGGAAATTTTATGAAACACCTACACGCGATAGGTGTAGCGAAAGAAGCCCCTGCGTGTAGACTATGTGGTGAAAGAGATTAAACCATACAGCATCTTCCAGTGTGAAGCATTAGAGATAAGAAGACACAGAAGCCGCGACGAAACCGTGCCTATTACGTAAGGAACCAGTGAAGGGTGTACTACGACTCTTTGAAGGTACCGGTTGGCTTTACCAGAATAACTCAATTTCGGTGTAGGCATAGTGGGCTAAGGGTACTCTTGTTTTTGACTGAATTTTCTCATTTTCAGAGAACTGAAGGGTGACGTATTTAATTGTTATAAACCATTCAACAGCCAAGATCGCATAATTTTTTTTTGTTAAGTTAAGGCAAACGGATTCAAAAGACTACGTCGTCATCTTCAGGTCTTAAAATCGTTTGTTATAAAACACGTTCATTTCACGCTGACCTCAAACCCCTCCACTCGACGTCTTGTGCGTGAGGTCAGCGTAAGATGAACATGTTTTATAACAAGAGATTTTAAGACCTGAAGATGACGGCATAGTCTGCTAACTCTTCTTTTTTGTCCCCCTGCGCAAATTAATAATAATAATAAAAAAATCTCTGCAATATACAGGGTGATTCAAAAAGAATACCACAACTTTAGGAATTTAAAACTATGCAACGACAAAAGGCAGAGCTGAGCACTATCTGTCGGCGAATTAAGGGAGCTATAAAGTTTCATTTAGTTGTACATTTGTTCGCTTGAGGCGCTGTTGACTAGGCGTCAGCGTCAGTTGATACTAAGATGGCGACCGTTCAGCAGAAAGCTTTTTGTGTTATTGAGTACGGCAGAAGTGAATCGATGACAGTTGTTCAGCGTGCATTTCGAACGAAGTGTGGTGTTAAACCTCCTGATAGGTGATGTATTAAACGTTGGTATAAACAGTTTACGTCAACTACCCGAGGCGATGGATCGGCTGCCAGGCAGCCCGTGACAGAGCACTTCATCACTGGCCTCCAAGAAGCCCTCATCTTACCCCCTGCGATTTTTTATTATGGGGGTATGTTAAGGATATGGTGTTTCGGCCACCTCTCCCAGCCACCATTGATGATTTGAAACGAGAAATAACAGCAGCTATCCAAACTGTTACGCCTGATATGCTACAGAGAGTGTGGAACGAGTTGGAGTATCGGGTTGATATTGCTCGAGTGTCTGGAGGGGGCCATATTGAACATCTCTGAACTTGTTTTTGAGTGAAAAAAAAAACCTTTTTAAATACTCTTTGTAATGATTTATAACAGAAGGTTGTATTATGTTTCTTTTATTAAATACACATTTTTAAAGTTGTGGTATTCTTTTTGAATCACCCTGTACAGTATTTCTCGGTGGTTTTCAGACTACTATCCGCAAGGTAATTATTATTGCCGATAATCCACATCTTAAAGATCTCGTAACACTAGCCTCAGCAAACACTCGCGGCCAACGATATGAACAAAACAAGCAAGGTGCGGCAAGAGAAACGTAGCGGCCTTGCAGCGCTGCCCTAGCCGCTAGCTACAGCTATTTTGTAGCTGGCTGGCTGCGACGGCTCAGCTCACCTGCGCAGCAGCAGGAGCGGCAGCTGTTGCCCATGGCTGGCGCGACCTTGCCTCGGCTTGCGGCGGACGCATCGTCCAGTCGTGCTCTACTGCCTGGCACCGATAGGCGCCGGCCGCTTTCATTTCGCTCGCGCCGAGTAAATCCAGGAATTCGCAAGCCGTAAAAGCTTTACGGCGCCATTGTGCCCGCTGGCCGGCGCGGGCCTCTCATATGCGCCTCTTCTCTGTTTCTGTCTCTCTCTTTCTCTCTCTCCCCCTCTCCCTCGTCCGGCAGACCCAGTAACAACCGCTGCCACTGCGCAGCGGTGCGACTGCAAGCCCCGAGCTTTCACCGGATAAAAATCGCGACACGTGCGCCCGGCTGCCTAACCTTGGACGTGCCGCGGCTATCGCCGCATTCCTCGAAGCCAGCAGGAATTTCACTGGAAGCGTGCCCGGTTGTAGCTGTCCGAGTCGCATCGCAGGAACCGTGCGTCATCCCAGGGCTGGTAGCCCCACGTGACTCATCTGCGTGTTTGGCTGTGGTTTCTCTAGTGCACCAGCCAACGATCACAATGATAACAGTCCCGTGATGGAGAGATGACGCTGCTTGCAACCTCTACTGACACCGTCCAGCTCCGGTCACCACGTGTGGCGTAGTCGTGTAGCACACTGCTAATGGATTTGTTTATAAATAACTTCCGTCTACCAGTCACGATTTTGTTTGATTTGTGTTTTGCACGACGCATTTCGGGAAATGATTGCCATTTTCAAGTGTGTATTTCTTTGCATTGTGCCATTTTTTCATAAAGTTTTCGATTTGCGAAGTTCTGCTTCATTTTGTTGACTTTACTACAACTTCCAAAAAACGCGCAATATTAAATTACTTACGGACTTTTGTATGTAGTTAGTGGCGAAATTTGAAAGAACTTGTACTTACACTTTTCTCATCGTCCATTTGTGCAGAGTCTCACACATGTTAAACATCGTTCAGTGTACAGTGCACATCGAGAATGGCTTACATAAACAAACAGTTAAAAAGATGTTTTTAGCTGTTATTGAAAGAGAAAATGTTACAGGCCTTCCAGAGATATACTTCTGTACAGAAGGTGTTTACCTAAGTTAAATCTATGACAATTTATATTTGGTTTTCTTCTGGCTTTCTGTTAGAAATAAAATATACACATATCACTGTTTTTGGATCTTCAATCTCTAAGGGAGTGGAAATGAGGGAAAGGATGTTATATGAAAATATTTTGCGACAGCATTTTTAAAGTTAAATCTTTTAATATTGGTGGCTGGCTTCCCGTTCACAGATGAAAAAATACATGTTTCACTGATTTTGGAAATTCAACCCCCAAGGGAGTGAAATACGACCACACTGATCCATTGACCCATCACTGCTCAGCACAAAAAAGGACAGAAATTTGAAGGGTGTTTTTTTTTTGGGGGGGGGGGGGGGGGGAGAGGGAGAGATAGAGTGTGGATCTATTACTGTAGGCATCGTTTAAGAAGGAACTGTCCGAAAATCCACAATTTCACTCCTGATGGTGTGAAATAGGCAATGAAAGACTTTTTGCAAGTATGTCGCTGTTAAGGTAATTTGGATGCTAGAGCTACGAAAACTTGTATTTGGTTTCTCAGTCAGAAAATAGAAAACACAAGTTTCAGCGTTTTGCAAATTCAACGACTTAGGGGTAAAACAGCGGCTGAAAGTTTTTTTTTCAAAATAAATAATTACTAAAGAACTATTAAAGGATTGTTAAGGCTACATCTGTGACAATTGGTAATTGAATCATGGGTTAGAAATAATAAAAATGTGTTTCTGGAAATTGAACCCTTAAAGGAGTGCAATAGTGTATGAAAATTTTTAAGAAAACATTTCGTTACATTAAAGTTGTTTTAAAGCTAAATTTATGGTTCAAATGACTCTGAGCACTATGCGACTCAACTTCTGAGGTCATCAGTCACCTAGAACTTAGAACTAATTAAACCTAACTAACCTAAGGACATCACACACATCCATGCCCGAGGCAGGATTCGAACCTGCAACCGTAGCGGTCGCCTCTAAATTTATGAAAATTGGTATTTCACTTCTCAGTCGGATACAAAGAAATATTTATTAGGGGATGGAAGTTGCAATGGAAATATCTCCACAAGAAAACAAAACGCATGGTTTACAAAAACTCTGGACTCCAGCTACCAGAATCGCATTTTGCTCCATTCGGAAAACACCGTGCTTAAATGGCCTTAGAAGATGCTGCAATTTGTGAACAACATAAAAGTTCGATTAAATAAATACAAAAAATCTCTGCAGCTCTTACAGAGTAGACTATGTGTCGGCAACGGCTTTCACGCTCTTGCTTTCCTTCATCCATGACAAACTCAACGCTGCACCGTACAAACTCTCATGACAGTCATCCTTTGGAGACAGATGGACACTGAACACTTCATAACAGGTCGGTAGAAGGCATTATTAAATCATATCCACCAGGTCCTTAGTATGAGCAGTGGTGCAGGATTTCTTCATCTGTCCCCCTAGGTTCATTCCCTGAATATGGGACTGTTTATTTGTTTATGTATACAGGGTGATTCAAAAGTAACTGCACACACTTCGTGTGTTGTATAGCTAGAGAAGGCCGAAATGCACGCGTTAAACTCAAGCAGGCTGGCGTGAGGTCTGAAACAGGATACGGAATGAATGCTATAAAGAAAAGTACGTAGCTGCTGGAATACTTAACTTTAATCCATCATTTGTATACATCGTTCTTGATTAGACATGCTTCATACGATAACTATCAATTGCTAAGGCGCCTTGCTAGGTCGTAGCCATTGACTTAGCTGAAGGCTATTCTAACTATCTTCTCTGCAAATAAACGAGGCTTCGTCAGTATTGCATCGCTAGCTGAGTCGTCCGTACAACTGGGGCGAGTGCTAGTACGTCTCTCTAGACCTGCCGTGTGGCGGCGCTCGGTCTGCAATTACTGGCAGTAGCGACATGCGGGTCCGTCGTATACTACCGGACCGCGGCCGATTTAAAAGCTACCACCTAGCAAGTGTGGTGTCTGGCGGTGACACCACATCGTGGTTGTTCAAAATGGTTCAAATGGCTCTGAGCACTATGGGACTTAACATCTATGGTCATCAGTCCCCTAGAACTTAGAACTACTTAAACCTAACTAACCTAAGGACAGCACATAACAGCCAGCCATCACGAGGCAGAGAAAATCCCTGACCCCGCCGGGAATCGAACCCGGGAACCCGGGCGTGGGAAGTGAGAACGCGGGCATTTCGTGGTTGTAATTTATAGCTTAAAATAACAGTAAAATGTTAAATAAGGCTTCGTCTCAGAGTGCTTCATTTCCAATTTATGATGCATAATGTCATTTGTGATAGGCATTACGTCATGCGTCAATGCAGAATTTAGGCGTGCCGTGTTCGCCTGCGTAGCGACTGATATCGCTTTGTCTACGGCGCCCCTGCACATTTCAGTCGAGAAGCAAGGGAGTATCTCAAAGTTGCTTATCCCGATAAGCGGACAGATCCTGCAGGAAAAGTTGCTTGGTCCGCCGGATCTCCAGATCTTAACCCCTGGACTTCTACCTTCGGGGTCGTCTCAAGGAGCTCATGTGTGGTGTTGCAACTGAGAATGTAACACAACTAACAGCAACGAAATGATAACAGCTGTGCAGAATGAGATGAACAGTGCCTGTAACATAGCGAGAGCCGAAAGAATTCGAACACGTCAGTGTCTTCGTCTACGTGACCATCATTTTGAACATGCCCTGGGGTAAAAGTAGAGTGCAGAGTTGGTTTTCGGATCCCGTCGTGTCGTTGTCTTCAGAGGATAATTAATTTTGTGTTGTCTGTGATCCCTACTCTACTGCATAACTCTGAAATGCGTGTGCGTCCCAAGCAATATTGCTTCGTGATCCGAAATAACACAAGCACTGCAATATGGTATTTACCCGCCAACACCGGGCAAGCAACTTACAAGTAAAATTTATCCCCTGTACGGGAATATACATATTGGGTGTACTAGTACAGGTTGTAGACACGTGGTTGGCGACATCTGGAAGTTTGGGTTGAGTCGCGCTCGGATAGCCAAATGGTTAGACGACCGTCCGCGATAAGCGGGAAATCCGGGTTCGAATCCCGGTCGGGCACAGGTACTCACTGTCGTTATTCCATTATACAGCTGATGGTTGTCCATATTCGCAACAGCGAATACATTGCACGTATTTAATAATGGCTGTAGTCCCCTCAGTGCCAGTTCCTTTGGACATGCATGCATATCTGAAGGAACATTGCATCGTAATTCGAAATAACACAGGCTCTCCAGTATCGGACTCTAAAATAAACAAATTTCAGACAAAACTTTATTTAACGCTTTGTTCTTATTCTGATGCATAAATTACACCCACAAAGTATCTACATTTACTTTTGAACCACTCTGTATATTTATGTGAGAAAGTCTTGACCGTCTAAACATATACCGGCATACCTTTTTATTCAGGAAAGTCTCGATCATATTTAGTGGGTGTATGACAGTTAACAGTTGAATCTAGTGCTTATTGTGGTTTAAATATTTGATACGCAATGTAAGCTATTAGACTTAGGAGGCGTTCTGTTTCCGTACCTGTAGGGTGTCGGAGTGTTTTTGCTCTTACTTTGTCTTGGTGTGTGACACAAGTTTATGTGTATAGCCACATGCAGCGTTCTTCACTGCAACATCTCGTAATAATTTTTCTTGCCGTTTATAACATATTACTTTAATGCAATATTATGACAGAAAGTGATACATTAGTAGTTTGCTGCAAAATGGACTACAAGGAAGGCAACTGGCTATGTCGAGGAAAAGAGATTGTGATGTAATGGATTGGTAGCATCTGTAAATGCTTTTAAATTCGTATTTTTTATTCAAAACGCCCAAAAAAATTATAGAAAGGATACGTAAAAGCAAGAACTACAAACAAACAGACAGCAGGACAGTGTGCATTGTTTTATGTCGGTGCAATTCCCCAGAAAATTACTAGTGTGTAACATCATCCAATGTAAGAATTGATTTACCCACTGGCAGTAAATTCTGCAATAGATCGCTCCACAACAAGAAAACTAAGAAAGACATATTTTGCAACTCTGGCATACGCAATATAAAATGCAATGAGTGCCCAGTATGTGGGTCAAATTGGACGAACCTTCCCAACTAGATTGGAGGGACATATAAATGCATTTAGATAGAACACCTCAAATAAATCTGCCGTAGCAACCAACGTTAATAACAGAGGACGCGCTTCTCACAAAATAGATGATAGTCTAACAACACTTCATTTACTAAACAAAAGCCATAAAAAGAATTTGTCTGAAGAACTCGATATTTTCATTCACAACACAAAACATGAGAGTAATTTACTTCATGACAAAGCTGATAGATGGTGGCAATGAACTTTTTGTAGGACCTTGTTAAGCATACTAGACGATACACACTAACTCTTACAACCATCTATTTTTTAGTGATCTAAATTACGAATACCTGAATTCAATGCCGAATATCTATTTTTTTTAGTGACCGAAATTACGAATACCTGAATTCAATGCCCAAACATCGAACCATTTCTTTATCAGATCCATATTCTGAAATATATATATGTATTTTTTTTAATATCGTTATGTTACGTTAAAAAGTCCTAAACATATAACACATGTATAAACGTCTTTATCTTTGATTCTCAATGTAAACCAATGATGTTCTCTGACTTATAAGGCACTGTATTTGCACACCTGTGCGATCTTTGAAGCGGGTTTGTTGTTACTGTTGTTTCGTATTCGCGTTCTAGTCAGTGATAGAAATGTGTATTTATAATGTCTACCACTGTTATTTCTGTTGGGACATCTATTTGTTGTTTGCAATGTATGACTTCAGTACCTAATTGTGATAATCTGCCACGCGGGATTAGCCGAGCGGTCTCAGGCGCTCCAGTCATGGACTGTGTGGCTGGTCCCGGCGGAGGTTCGACTCCTCCCCCGGGCATGGGTGTGTGTGTTTGTCCTTAGGATAATTTAGGTTAAGTAGTGTGTAAGCTTAGGGACTGATGACCTTAGCAATTAAGACCCATTAGATTTCTCACACATTTGAACATTTTGTGTGATAATTTCTTTTTAGTGTGTAGTGCTGGCTCCGGTGTACTCGAGATTTGGTAAAATTTATTCTATTTAACTTGGCGGCTGCATGAAGCTCCTGTCACCACAGGCGCCAGATACCTAAGCGAGGGAATCCGTGTGTGCCACACATCTGTGAATCGTGTGAACTTTGTTCTCTGTGAGATCGTTTTTCAATTAATCGGTAGTTCTGCGCTCAGGCTGCTTGGGTCGAAAGGTAAAAGTCAGAGATTGGATAAGGAATGATTTTTTTGCTCATATGATGCGTTTCGGAATTTATCAATCATATATACAAATAATCTAATACAAAAATATTTTATAGGACACAGTAATAGACAGCTATTAAATTCCACTTGATTCAAAACACTTGGCACAAACAGTGCTACACCTATCGAGGAGCGATTGTCGCACGCATTTCAAGTTCTATGGCCAACATACATTCACAGACTACAGACAAAATTCAGCCGAATGAGGACCAAGAAGATAATTTTGTCACCAGGTGGCGTCACAAAATGTGTAGTAGCGCCAAGGCGCTCCTTCCACACCTTCCACCCCCTCCCCCCCCTCCCCCCCGTAGTTTTTACCGTCTGCGTTTTATTGGAAATTTGTGGTAAGTTCCTATGGGACCAAACTGCTAAGGTCATCGGTCCCTAGCCTTACACACTTCTTAATCTAAGTTAAATTAACTTACTATAACACACACGCTCATGCCCCAGGGAGGACTCGAACCTTTGAGCCCCAGGGGGGGGGGGGGGGGGGGAGGGAGGGGGGAGCCGCGCGAACCGGGACAAGGGCAACCACAGCTGAGAACCGGCCGCCCGGGAGTGTGTCCCGGGTGCGTTTTATATTTTATGGTTTGAGATGTACAATTAATCTATGTTTTTCATGCTTCGAGTTTATAACTTCTGTAAAGCGTCACAAGCTGCAACGGTTTTAACGTCTGGTCTGTCGCTGCATGGCACCTAGTAATATTTCTCCCTTTTATATGGACATGGCACGTAATCTCCCATGAGTGATTTTAGTTTATACAAAATTTTACTATGTGTTATAAAAAAGTGGTTGTACTCATTAGCAGAAAATGGTTGTTGGATTTGGTGTAAGCGGAGTGGCGCATAGTGGCTACTTGCTAGTACCGGATTTCAGTTTGACAGACGTTCTGTCCTACTGCAACGAAAATACTGCATTCCGCTTCCCCTGTTTTACAACCTGTATTTAACTTTGAGGCATATGTTTGTACTGCTATTTTATATTTTGATTGTCATATCGCACAGTTGTGATTGTGGCATTTGACGATGTGTGGCGTCACGTACTATTCCCGAAATTAAGCAGTTATTTTGTGTAGTCTTTTATCAGCGTAATTTCGTCATTACCGTATGTCTGTAACAATAAGTTGGTTCATATGTATTTGATACATGATATATTGAACGTACATTATCTGATGCGTCTTGGCGCCGCTATACATTTTGTAATGCCACCTGGTGGTAAGAATATGTTCTTAGTCCACAGGCACCAGAATTGTTTCTGTAGTCTGCAAATGTTTGCTTTCCATACAACTCGAAATTCGTGCAGCAGTAGCACCTGGTAGGTATAGTACAATTTGTGCCAAGTAATTTCAAACAAGTGGATTTCTATAGCTGTCCATTACTGTGTTTTATAAAATATTTTTGTCTTTGATTTTTTGTAGATGAATAAATTCTGAAACGCGTCATATGACCAATGAAGTCATTTCCCCGATTTCTGACTTTTATCCTTGTTATCCAATGAGAGTGAATGTAGAACTATCAGGGTTATTATAACAATGGTCGCCGCCCTCCATCTTTAACAGGTGTTTATAAATGAATATCGGGGTTTTAACGCTTGATAATACTTATTATATTAAACTTACAGTTATAAATGATATGTCAAATGAAAGAGCAACTCAAACAGTTTTACCAAGAACCTTATAAATGTTCAACGTGAGCACCATTTGTCACACGGCACACATCAAGTCTATAGTCGAGTTCTTCCCAAACTTTGATAAGTGTGTCTTCAGTGATTGTAGCAACAGCTGCTTGAATCCAGTTTCTTAATTCGGGGAGGTCTGCTGGTAGCAGAGGCACGTACACACGATCCTTGATGAAGCCCGAAAGGAAAAAATCGCATGGCGTCAGGTCGGGTGAACGTGGAGGCCATGCAAAGCAAGCCCTGTCATTCGGCCCCTTGCGACCTAGCCAGCGCTCGGCTATGGACTTGATGTGTGCCGTGTGACAAATGGTGATCACATTGAACATTTATAAGGTTCTTGGTAAAACTGTTTGAGCTGCTCTTACATTTGACATATCATTTATAACTGTAAGTTTAATATTATAAATATTACAAAGCGTTAAAATCCCGATATTCATTTATAAACACCATGTATTTTAGCCGGCTGGAGTGGACGAGCGATTCTAGGCGCTAGATTCTGAAACCGCGCGACCGCTACGGTCGCAGGTTCGAATCCTGCCTCGGGCATGGATGTGTGTGATGTCCTTAGGTTAGTTAGGTTTAAGTGGTTCTAAGTTCTAGGGGACTGATGACCTCAGCAGTTAAGTCCCATAGTGCTCAGAGCCATTTGAACCATTTGAACCTGTATTTTAATTATTTATGTATCGTATTTGCTGAAGGGGAAATTAGGGACAAGACGAGCATTTATGTAGACGAGAGTGGAAAACTGCCTGAAGGCCACACTCCGCCAGTACCATGTTATGATAACAGCGAGCCGCGCAGGATTAGCCGAGCGGTCTAAGGCGCTGCAAGAGAATGGTTCAAATGGCTCTGAGCACTATGCGACTTAACTTCTGTGGTCATCAGACGCCTAGAACTTAGAACTAATTAAACCCAACTAACCTAAAGACATCACACACATCCATGCCCGAGGCAGGATTCGAACCTGCGACCGTAGCGGTCACGCGGTTCCGGACTGAAGCGCCTAGAACCGCACAGCCACACCGGCCAGCCTAAGGCGCTGCAGTCATGGACTGTGCGGCCGGTCCCGGCGGAGGTTCGAGTCCTCCCTTGGGCATGGGTGTGTGTGTTTGTCCTTAGGATAATTTAGGTTAAGTAGTGTGTAAGCCTAGGGACTGATGACCTTAGCAGTTAAGTCCCATAAGATTTCACACACATTTGAACATTTTTGATAACAGCAAGTGACAAGATGGGCTAATTTGTGGCGAGACGAATGTTAAGGTAGGCAACTGACAATACCTACGAAAAGTATGATGTAATGCAGTTATCCACGTGAAAATGAGGGCGTAAGGTTCTCGGTAAAACTGTTTGAGGTGTTCTTCCATTTGACATATCATTTATAACTGTAGGTTTAACGTAATAAATATTATAAAGCATTAAAATTCCGATATTGATTTATAAACACCCTGTATTTTAATTGTTCATGTATCATATTTGCTGAAGCGGAAATTAGGGACAAGACGAGCATTTATGGAAACGAGAGTGGGAAACTGCCCAAAGGCCACACTCCGCCAGTACCATGTTATAACAGCAAGTGACAAGATTGGCTAATTTGTGGCGAGACGAATGTTAAGGTGGGCAACTGACAATATCTAGGAAAAGAAATTATGATGTAATGCAGTGATCCACGTGAAAATGAGGGCGTAAGGCCTCGAAACGCAAGAAAATGAAAGTGAATGACGCAGAAACTGTTTTAATTTTTTTCCTTGTCGGCTCTGTTTACCTGCAGGAGGCGGCTAGCTGGGAGGTGTTGACTTGGTGCCGGGTACAGCAGGTAGCCGGTAGGTCGTATGTGAGGCGGCAGCACGCCGTCAGCGGGGCTGGACCGCTGGCACGGCGCCACGGTCCGGGGAACGCGCACCTCCGCGAGCGAAACGCGCGCCTCGGCGCTCACATCGCACTCTCACGCACACGCACACGCACACGCACTCGTCGCTAGCGGCGGCCGGCCGCGTACTGCGGGCCGCGCTGTGCTGATAGAGGCCGCAGCGTGGCCGTCGTTCACACGGCACAGTACGTCGCTTTGTCGGCGGATCGACCTCCGCCCACTTATACGGCGGCAGCGATAGCGGGCCGCGCGATACCGCACTGGGACGCAGCTGGCCCGTCCGGGGCGACTCGGAAGGCACGCCTCGACACTCCACTGGCCGCCCTGTCCGGCGAAAAGCAGCTTCTTGTAGGGTCTTAAGGAAGCATGGGACAGAATGTTGTTACAGATCCTCGGTCTGAAGAACATCACCACTACCACAACAACAGCGAATGATGGATCACAGTACAAGACGTTCTTACCGTAATTCAGTTGTTCACAACAGGACTGACAGTGCCCGTTAATGGGGACAACAGACAAGGGAAGAGTGGCAGCGTAAGCTGTCGGATCTATAGCATGCGCTGGATCAAGCATGCCTACCACGAAGGAGGCCAGAGACACACCGACAAGCAACACGCTGCCAACGCCCCCTCAACAGCACGTATTTAGGCCAACGCCGCTGACCGGAGAGCCTATTCCCATTCCCATCGCCACTGTAGAGTCTTGTGCTGTGAGGAGGCAAGCGAGAGAATGTCGTTACAGATGGCCGATATCCTCTTTCTACCACACAAATGCACACGTCGATTAATACGGTTCTTTAGTTGCAGGTACAGGGAGCTGCTACTCAACACGAACTGAGTACATGTGTCATGGTATAAGCTCCTCAGTAAAAGTCCTCTTGCAGACAATGTCGGTAACCTTGGTATAGTCACCAATCTGGTAGCTATGTACTGTTGTAACGTCCAATGTAAACTGAGCCCACTCTGCAACTAATTGACAAACGCCAAACTCGAGTGCTAGTTAGTGAGCAGGCTCAGTTGACATCGCAGGTTACGACAGTACATAGCGACGAGATTGGTGACTATAGCAAGGTTACCGATATTGTCTGCAAGAGGGCTACTACTGAGGAGCTTGTACCACAACACGTTTACTCTATTTATCTTAAGTAGCACCCTCCTGTACATGTAAATAAAGAGCCGCATTAATCCATGTGTGTGTTTGTGTTGTAGAAAGGGGATACCGGCCACCCATAACAACATCTTCTCCATTGCCTCCTTATGGCACAAGACTACAGTGGCGACGAGAATGGGACGAGGCTCTCTGGTCAGCGGCGGCGGCCTAAATGCGTGCTGTCTACAGGGCGTTGGCGGAGTGTTGCTTGTCGGTGTGTCTCTGGCCTCTCATGATAAGCACACTTGATCCAGCGCCTGCTATAGATCTTCGTGCTACATCCTTGCCGACTGGTGTGCTTTGGCGACAGCTTATACTAACACACTTCCCCTGTCTGTTTAGCGGATGAGACAAATACCGATAGGCCATTGGGTCTCATGTTATTGTTCTACTCACAAGGGAAACTTCCCATCGTACTCCCCTCAGATTTAATGGCAAGATGGGTTTTGGATAGCCTGTGAAAAATCGAACACAGATAAATCATCAAAACAGAAACAAGATGCAATGAACTGTGAAAAAAAAAGCAAACCAGAAACCATTGAATGGTCCAGGATTAACAAGTGCAATATTGAAAGAAGACTATCAGCCACGGCGTCGTGGTTATGTGCCGGCACGGTAGCTCAGCGTGTCCCATTGAACAGGTGTCATGCGATGGAACAAACAATAACGAGCAAAATAAGATTTAAAAAAAGTGGTCGCAGTGTTGGAATGTGAAGCGGACGAGCCGTGTTCAAAACTCCCTCGTGCCATTTACTTTTTATTTATTTATTTTTTTCACCACATTATGAACTGTCCGTCTGGTCAATGAAATGTTTTTTCTCTCTGTCTAGTGTCGGCAACTACCATACTATACACTGGTTATAGACTATGTGTCATGGGTTAAGAATACATTACCGTCGCAAGTAGACGTGATGAATAGTGAGAACATGCGAGATACCACGTAGACGTCTCTTAAAAATGAAAACAACAAATAAACGGGTGTGAAATATGCTACAAGAAAGGAATTCAAAACTTCCAAAACGGAACAACTTCAAAAACGTTAAAAACATAAGTTTTGACAGAGCACAGAGAAACTGATGCGTTCATTTGTTGCAGCTTATGTGACAAACTATTACGTTTTCATCATTTCCCTGGGAGTGACCACGGTCACATTCATACGAACGCCTAAATTGGGCAGGGAGGCATGTCTCACTCACCAAGTGCACAAATTAGGTGCGTCGATAAGAGAGTCCTGTCATATCACACACGTACTGTCAATGATGTCATGTATGACAACCCAGACGTGTTTCCGGTGGAGGATTAGGTTGACTTGTCTCCTTCTCATCAAACTTTTGCGGTTCCCATTCGCCTCTTCCTTTCGGCTGCTAATAGAGTAGTTGTGCAGAATCAACTGTCATTATATATCCCTTCCTTACACGTTGCTGTTACAAACGGACGTTACACCAACACAAAAAGACAAAACTGAATACAAAAAATTGGCACAAGAGGGATTCGAAAGCCGTGACCACTTAACCACTACACCGTTGCTCTTTTGACCTGCTCCATATTGCATGTCTTGTCCTTGGATGGTTCACTATTTCTATTTCTCTCTCTCTCTCTCTCTCTTTTACGTTCATTATGCTTTCTTCCCCATTTTGATGCTTGATATGTGTTCAGGTTTCGACGCTCTTAACACTAAATCTAAATCTGAGGGGGGAGGGGGGGGGGGAGTCTCCATTGTCAGTATCACACTGTGCGTAGGCATGGAGTAGTACGTCCCTACTTCTGGGGAGTCACTGATTGGATTGGATACTGGAGGAAGATGGTTGAAACCGCAACACAAATAAATGATTTAGAAATTAGCACAAAGAGATATATTCTGATGTTAGCGTAGAACAATGTACTCTTAACCGAGGCCAGCCTCCACTAACGTAGACACATACACAGAATGACATTCGCAGATGGCATTTACCTATAGCTACCTAAGTTGACCTGAGAACACTTAGGAGTGAGAATCCTGAACCATGAGAACTAGGTTTTGGCAAAATAAAAAAAAGGCCGGGAGGGGTGGGGTGACAGAATTCTTAATCTTACTGCACGGCTGGCGCTAATGCTCTTCCGTAACGTCGCGAAATACTCGAGATCGCCAAACGACCGAAATAGTGATCGAATCCGAGCATCATTGTCAGACTGTGACAGACGTTACGAAACGTTATGCCTTACCGTCGCATGGCGGAGCGTACCTATGGAAAATATGCGGTCTCGGGCAAGACGGCTGCTGGTGGCCCTTCCAAGGACACAGTCCAGAATGGGCTGCAGTGGCGATGCTCAGGGCTTTCATTAGCTGGTCGGCACCTCACGCTGGTGTGTCTACGGCTGAAAAAAGTAGTTCCAGTGCCAAGTTGATGGGTCGTCAAGAGGTTACTGTTTGGCTGCCGGGCCACAGACTTGGCAGCTTCCTTCTTGCCCCAGAACTTTCCAAATATGTCACAGACTGAGCCGCTGGAACGGCGGTATGTTCTGTGCTCGTGCGGGCCTCCGTTTAAACTGGAATCTTTTTGACAGCTGCCGACATTTCGAACAATTTATTAACTCCGCTCAAAATGACGGCAGCCTAGGTCTGCACATAGGGAATTACTATTACCGGGTTTCTTTAGTTTCTGTAATTATTTGGATGCTACAATTCGGGTATGAATGTTTAGATAATTCTTAATGAAACTGGTATCCAAAGCGGTTTGTTCCTAGTCAGAAGGTCCCGCCTCTGTCACCTGATTTCGTACTAGTTATTCACTCTCGACTCTTCCTTTGTTTCCGGCCTGGCGTAACCGCCCACACGCACGTCACTGAACCTGTAGTTCTAGGGAGGATTCGTAACACGATGAGTTACGAGGCGGGTTTTTAAGTAAGTACCGTTTTGAAATTAAAAAAAGACGTGCTAAGATATCTCAATACTTTTATTTTTACATGAAAGCGTGTACCTTAATCTACTTTTTAACATAATTTCCGTCAATACTGAGGCACTTGCCATAACGTTGTACCAGTTTTTGAATACTCTCCTCATAGAAGTCTGCCGCCTGATTTGTTAACCACATCACCACTGTTTTGACTTCGTCATTGTCTTCAAGACGCTGACCGACCAGGTGTTTCTTCAAGTGCAGGAATAGATGGTGGTCACTGGGCGCAAGATCGGACGGAGGATGATCTAGAGTTTCCCATCGAAAAGATGTGATGAGATCTTTGGTCTGATTCGCCACGTGCGGACGGGCATTGTCTTGCAGTAAAACGACGCCCTTGCTCAACTTGCCACGTCGTTTGTTTTGAATTGAATGGCGCAGATTGTGCAATGTCTTACTGTAAGCTGATGCATTGATTGTCTCATTACGAGGCAGAAATTCCACAAGCAATACTCCTTTTCTGTCCAAAAAAACTGTGCACCTGATTTACCGGGCAGAAATTGTTTGCTTAAACTTCACTTTTCTGGGTGAATCTGAATGCCGCCATTCCATGGACTGTTGCTTTGATTCTGGTGTGACGTAGGCCACCCTTGTTACATCGCCCGTAACCATTTGGCTTAAGAAATCATCACCGTCGTTGTGGTACCGCTCAAGGAAAGTCAATGCACTGTCTAAACGTTTGGTTTTGAGCACATCCGTCAACATTTTCGGTCCCCAACGTGCGCACAATTTTCGGTAATTCAATTGTTCGGTCACAATGCCATACAAAACACTACGAGAAACATTAGGAAAGTCATCCCGCAAGGAGGAAATCGTAAAGCGTCTGTTTTCTCTCACCTTATTGTCCACTTCCAGCACCAAACTTTCATTAACGACCGAAGGACGCCCACTCCGTTGTTCATCATGCACATTTGTGCGGCCATCTTTAAATGCTCTCACCCACTTTCTTACCATTCCATCACTCAATGTTTTCTCCGTAAACTGCACAGATCTCACGATGAATATCGATCGCTTTTAGGTCTTTAGCAATGCGAAATCTCATAACAGCCCGTATTTCACAGTCGGTGGGACTCACTATTATCGGAGGCATCTTAAACATTCAGTACACAACGTAAACAAGGGAGAATCAGACTGTAATGGCGTCAGTGCGTAGATTAAGGCACAGGCTTTCATGTAAAAATAAAATTACTGAGATATTTTAGCACGTCTTTTTTTAATTTCGAAATGGTACTTACTTAAAAAACACGCCTCGTTCAATTTGAGCCTGCTTACTGTACTCGTCCTCAGGCATCTCACTGCAATTTCTACACTTTTTATCCCCCCCCCCCCTCATTTTCCCGCCTCCACAGTTCCTCCAATATTAATCTGACAATCCTTCGATCACTCAGAATGTGTCTTATCAATCTGTCCCACTTTTTGGTCAAGTTGCAAAACAAATTTCTTTCCATTGCCCTTCTTTCGCTGTTGTTGCTCGTCTTACGAGGGGCGTTCAGTAAGTAATGCAACACATTTTTTGTTTTCTGAAATCAGGTTGGAATTATTCAGGACTGCAATGGGCCATATTACTCCCCACTCTATTGACTACAAAACCCTATTTTTCAACAAAATCGCCGGCCAGGGTGGCCGAGCGTTTCTAGGCGCTACAGTCTGGAACCGCGCGACCACTACGGTCGCAGGTACGAATACTGCCTCGGGCATGGGTGTGTGCGATGTCCTTAGGTTATGTTTAAGTATTTCTAAGTTCTAGGGGACTGATGACCTCAGAAGTTAAGTCTCATAGTGCTCAGAGCCATTTTTTCAACATAATCCCCGTTCAACGTGACGGTCTTACGCCACCTTACTGGGAGGACCACCGTACCAGTCGACGTCGGAGCCAACGTCTTGCTGCATCAGTAACCTTGGCAACATCCACGTACTGCTTTCCGCGGAGAAAACCCCTCATTGAGCCAAACAGACGTTCCTTCGTTGCTCTTTGTGGTTTTCCATTAGGCGGTGAGAAAAACAGCGGGCACACCCCAAATGGCGAAGAAGCGTGTCAGCGCTACCCGCAGAGACGTCCACTTCAGCAGCAGGGTGTCTGACTGTGATGCGTCGATCACCTCGAATGAGAGTGTCCGCACGATCCAACACTGCAGGAGTCACAACTGCTTGCGGCCGGCTGGCTCGCGGGATATCACAGAGGTTTGTGCGACCTTGTAGCTATGACGCCTCGCCCAACGACTCACCGTGCTTTTGTTCACTGCCAGGTCTCCGTAGACATTCTGCAAGCAGCTATGAATATCTGCAATGCTCTGGTTTTCCGCCAGCAGAAACTCAGTGACAGCTCTCTGCTTGGAACGCACCTCCGTTACAGACGCCATTTTGAAGACTACGTATAGTGTCGCCAACCATCAGAACTTCATGAAACTATAGGTGCTGAAGCGGGAATAATCCACGATGTTCCACAACAAATTCCGCATATTGTCAACCGAACGTGGCAGAGGAAAGAAATGTGTTGCATTACGTATTGAACGCTCCTCGTATAATCTGTTTTCGAGACACCTCTCATTTCGTCCGATTGCTGTTACAATTCCTCTGCTGTCCCTCACATAGTTACTTCATCAGCAAACGTAAAATTTTTTATTTCTTCTCGCTGAACTTTAATTTCTGCTCCAAATTTTGCTTTGATTTCCTTTAGTGCTTGCTTGTAATGGGCCATTTACGGGCTGCGACTGTCGCCAAATACTCAGAAATGCCAAGTTTGTAAAGACGCTATCAGTAATGGGGATAAGACAATGTGGGAAGATAGTTTAGGTGCCCTCCTTCGGGATTTTTTTTTAAAACTGACAGTAAAAATCTCTATTTGAAGCCTAACTGTAACGCCTAAAAGTAAAAATTTAGGCCTTTAAACCCTACTAAGAAAGACAAGAAGGGATGCTGGGAATTTAATAATTATATGAGTATTCCGCAAGACAAAATTTGCTCATAAAGAAGCAGGACTAACCACATAACGTAATCAATTTAACCACGTAACATAATCGGAAATGTTACTAAAGGAAAAATAATCAGTTGAAACTATCGTCATTTACCCAAAAACATCTAAGTATACTTTTGTACGCAGAGGATAAAAATGCAATGCTCTGCAAAAACAAAATATGGCAATGAGTTATGTCGCCAGTAGCCTAGGGACTTTGGTTGCACTTGCTAATCATAGTGTTCAAAAGACATGTGATGTAATTTTAAAGATGCGAGAAAGAACGTCTAATAAAATAAATACTCTGGCAGAGTAAGCACTGGGCAAAATTTTACAAGGCGTCTTCCTCTTCCATTCCCACCTCCTAGTCCATATTCTCTTGCTGTTTGCCTCCCCTTTATCTTCCTATTTTTGAATCCCAGTCCGCTATTACAATTCACTTTTCCTCTCCCTTAACAATCTGAACAATTTCTTTTACCTTATCATACATTCTTTCTATCCCTTCATCATTTGCGGAGCTATGCACGACATATCAACGACCGACTCGGCCATCTTCTCCAAGTGGTGCGAGTTTTGCTGTTATATGTGATCGCTGCCTGGACTGCAACAAGACTGTGGACTGTTTTTGGTCTCGTGCCGCTATTTATAGCTAAATTCGATAGCCGACTCTCACTACACCCCTTGATACCCTTTCATTTTTCAGCGCCCATACAGATACTTCGTGAAACTAAAATTCTCTCAGCGTTTTCCAGCTCTGTTGTGGAGTGTCGGACTATTAAGACTTGAAACCTCCATGACCTTTTTGTTAGTTTTTGTGATATTTTTATGCCTGGAGACTCCTTAAGTATTCTATCCGGTAAAGCTGTCTTCTCATTAACATGGCCGCATATATTAAAATTAAAATTTTACACGATGCTAACGATCAGATGATGATTCTCGTCCACTTGGAAGGAGACAAGTTCTGTACATCCAAAGCGACTGGAGAAAAGCGTTCATGACTCCAGTATATAAGATGCGTAAAAGAGCGGGCCCGCAAAATTACAGACCAACTCCCGTAGGCCGGCCGAAGTGGCCGTGCGGTTAAAGGCGCTGCAGTCTGGAACCGCAAGACCGCTACGGTCGCAGGTTCGAATCCTGCCTCGGGCATGGATGTTTGTGATGTGCTTAGGTTAGTTAGGTTTAACTAGTTCTAAGTTCTAGGGGACTAATGACCTCAGCAGTTGAGTCCCATAGTGCTCAGAGCCATTTGAACCATTTTTGAACCAAATTCCGTAACTTCTGTATGCTGCAGAATCCTTGCACTTATTCTCAGAACGAATACAATAAGCTTTCTTGAGACTAAGAAGCTTATATCCATGAATCAGCAGGGTTTTAGAAGGCATCGCTCGTGTGAAACTCAGATTTCCCTTTTCTCACATGATACATTGAGAACTGTAGACAAAGGGCATCAGGTACATTCCATATTTTTAGATTTCCGGAAGGCATTTGACACGATGGACCATTGGAGGCTGTTGACGAAGGTACGAACATTTGGAATAACTTCAGAGATATGCGAGTGGCTCGAAGACTTCCTAAGTAATAGAACTCAGTATGCTGTCCTCGACGGCAAGTGTTCATCAGAGACAAGGGTATACTTGAGTGACTGTAAGAAGTGAGTGTAAGAAGATATGATGGACGGTAGCTAGCTCTAAATATCAAAAACAATGTAAGTTAATAAGGATGAGTACGAAGATCAAACCTGTAATGTTCGCATACAGTATTATTCGTGTCCTGACCGACACAGTCGAGACGTTTGAATATCTGGGCTTAACGTTGCAAAGCGATATGAGATGGAACGAGCGTGACAGAACTGTGGTCGAGAAGGCAAATGGTTTACTTCGGTTTACTGGGAGAATTTTAGGAACGAGTGGTTCACCTGTAAAGGAGACTGCATATAGGACGCTGGTGCGACCTGTTCTTCAGGACTGCTTGGGTGTTTGGGATACGTTGCAGGTCGGATTCAAGGAAGACTTTGAAGCAATTCAGACGCGGGCTGCTGCATTTGTTACCGGTAGGTTCAAAATGAAGTAGGCAAAAAGGAATACAAACGTCTCAAAAATGAGATCGACAGGAAGTGCAAAATGGCTAAGCAGGGATGGCTAGAGGACAAATGTAAGGATGTAGAGGCTTATCTCACTAGGGGTAAGATAGATACTGCCTACAGGAAAATTAAAGAGACCTTTGGAGAAAAGAGAACCACTTGTATGAATATCAAGAGCTCAGATGGAAACCCAGTTCTAAGCAAAGAAGGGAAAGCAGAAAGGTGGAAGGAGTATATAGAGGGTCTATACAAGGGCGATGTACTTGAGGACAATATTATGGAAATGGAAGAGGATGTAGATGAATATGAAATGGGAAATATGATACTGCGTGAAGAGTTTGACAGAGCACTGAAAGACCTGAGTCGAAACAAAGCTCCGGGAGCAGACAACATTCCATTAGAACTACTGACAGCCTTGGGAGAACCAGTCCTGACAAAACTCTACCATCTGGTGAGCAAGATGTATCACACAGGCGAAATACTCTCGGACTTCAAGAAGAATATAATAGTTCCAATCCCAAAGAAAGTAGGTGTTGACACATGTGAAAATTACCGAACAATCAGTTTAACAAGTCACGGCTGCAAAATACTAACCCGAATTCTTTACAGACGAATGGAAAAACTAGTAGAAGCTGACCTCAGGGAAGATCAGTTTGGATTCCGTAGAAATGATGGAACACGTGAGGCAATACTGACCCTACGGCTTATCTTAGAAAACAGATTAAGAAAAGGCAAACCTACGTTTCTAGCATTTGTAGACTTAGAGAAAGCTTTTGACAATGTTGACTGGAATACTCTCTTTCAAATTCTGAAGGTGGCAGGGGTAAAATACAGGGAGCGAAAGGCTATTTACAGATTGTGCAGGAACCAGATGGCATTTATAAGAATCGAGGGGCATGTAAGAGAAACAGTGGTTTGGAAGGGAGTGGGACAGGGTTATAGCCTCTCCCCGATGTTATTCAATCTGTATATTGAGCAAGCAGTAAAGGAAACAAAAGAAAAATTCGGAGTTGGAATTAAAATCCATGGAGAAGAAATAAATACTTTGAGATTCGCCGATGACATTGTAATTCTGTCAGAGACAGCAAAGGACCTGGAAGAGCAGCTGAACGGTATGGACAGAGTCTTGAAAGGAATATATAAGATGAACATCAACAAAAGCAAAACGAGGGTAATGGAATGTAGTCGAATTAAATCAGGTGATGCTGCGGGAATTAGATTAGGAAATGAGACTCTTAAAGTAGTAAAGGAGTTGTGCTATTTGGGGAGCAAAATAACTGATGATGGTCGAAGTAGAGAGGATATAAAATTTAGACTGGCAATGCCAACGAAAGCGTTTCTGAAGAAGAGAAATTTGTTAACATCGAGTACAGATTTAAGTTTCAAGAAGTCGTTTCTGAAAGTATTTGTATGGAGTGTAGCCATGTATGGAAGTGAATCGTGGACGATAAATAGTTTGGACAAGAAGAGAATAGAAGCTTTAGAAATGTGGTACTACAGCAGAAGGCTGAAGGTTAGATGGGTAGATCACATAACTAATGAGGAAGTGTTGAATAGAATTGGGGAGAAGAGAACTTTGTGGCACAACTTGACTAGGAGAAGGGATCGGTTGGTAAGACGTGTTCGGAGGCATCAAGGGATCACCAGTTTAGTATTGGAGGGCAGCGTGGAGGGTAAAAATCGTAGAGGGAGACCAAGAGATGAATACACTAAGCAGATTCAGAAGGATATAGGTTGCTGTAGGTACTGGGAGATGAAGAAGCTTGCACAGGATAGAGTAGCGTGGAGAGCTGCATCAAATCAGTCTCAGGACTGAAGACCACAACAACAACAACAGGTTCAAACAGCATGTAGGTTTTACGGAGATGCTTCGGGAACACAAGTGGGAATCCCTGAAAGGAAGGCGACGTTCTTTTCGAGAAACGCTACCGAAAAAATTTTCAGAACCGGAATTTGCAGCTGGCTGTCGAACGATTCTACTGCCGCCACTATACGTGGTCCGTAAGGACCACGGAGACCAGATACCAGAAATTAGGTCTCATACGGAGACATACAGTCATTTTTCTCTCGCTCTATTTGCTATTGGAACAGGAAAGGCAATGAAAGGTAGTGGTGCAGGGTACCATTCGCCACGCAATGTCCTGTGGCTTGCCGAGTATATGTACAGAATGTTTATAAGTGAATAGCAGTGTTTTAACGCTTTATAATATTTATTATATTAAACTTACAGTTATAAACGATATGTCAAATGAAAGAGCGACTCAAATAGTTTTACCAAGAACGTTATAAACGTTCAATGTGAGCACCATCTGTCACACGGCACACATTAAGTCTATAGCCGAGTTCTTCCCAAACGTTGATAAGTGTGTCTTCAGTGATTGTAGCAACAGCTGCTTGAATCCAGTTTCTTAATTCAGGAAGGTCTGCTGGCAGCGTAGGCACGTACACGCGATCCTTGATGAAGCCCCAAAGGAAAAAAAATCGCATGGCGTTAGGTCGGGTGAATGTGGAGGCCATGCAGACTAAGCCCTGTCATTGGGCCCCTTGCGGCCTATCCAGCGCTTGTACACAGTGAAGTTCAACCAATCGCGTACTTTGATATGCCAGTGAGGTGGTGCACCATCTTGCTGGGAAATGAAGTTCTCTGGCTCATCTTCTTCCAACTGAGGGAAGAGCCATTGCTCTAGTGTATCAAGGTAAGAAGTGCCAGTTACAGTAGGTTCACCAAAAAAGAAAGGCCCATAAACTTTCTGCTGGGATACAGCACAAAAAACAGTCACTTTAGGGGAATCTCGTTGCATTTGTACCATCTCGTGGGGATTTTCTGAGCCCCAGATGCGCACATTGTGAATGTCAACATGTCCACTAAGGTGAATGGTCCATTCATCACTGAAGACAACATGATCCAGAAAATCTTCGGCGTCATGAAACAACATTTCGTTTACGAAGTTGGCACGTAATCTATGGTCTGCCAGCTTTAGAGCCTGTAATAACTGTAAACAGTAAGGACGTAGTTGTGCGTGTTTTCTTAAAACTTTCCAAACAGTCGACATGGGAACTTGTAATTCATGACTAGCCTTCTGGACTGATTTTTTTGGGCTACGAGTGAACGACTCTCTCACTCGCTCAACAGTCTCTTCACTAACTCTTGGTCGTCCTGTGCTCTTCCCTTTACAAAGCCAGCTGGTATCTTCAAATTGATGATATCATCTACGAATGTTATTATCACTTGGAGGATCACAATCCGAGCTTCAGCCGGAACGCACGTTGCACAGTAACTACAGATTCGGTCTCTGCAAACTGCAAAATACGAAATGCTTTCTGTTCACTAGTCGCCATCTTCGCTACTACCGCAGTCTAGCGGATAGCGGCGGAAACATTGCGCGCTGCGCATGCGCACTGGTCGAAACACAACTGTTTTCGAGTTGCTCTTTCATTTGACATATAATTTATAACTGTAAGTTTAATGTAATAAGTATTATAAAGCGTTGAAACCCCTATATTCATTTATAAACACGCTGTATATAGATGTAGATGTGTCCGGGATCTACTGGTCAGCAGACAGATATTTCTAGCACGAACTCCCGCGATGAGCGAGGGCCTCTACGCTGCCCACGACTGCAGCCCAACCGCAACGGTCCGTCAAACTCTTCGTCTGCGGGCCCGCGTTGCAACGTAGCGCGGCAGAACGGGTCCGCCGTAACAGAGCGTTGCTAATTGCCGGCTGGCGTGTCGCCTGCGAGAGAGCGCTCTGTCCGGCCACGTGTGGAGCGGCGTGGCGGACAGCTCCGTATTTGGGCACCGGCGACGTCGTTATGGTCTGGAGCGCCAAATTCCTAGGGGCGCCACAGTTGTGAAAGGAAAAAAATGGAATACTACTGAAATTAGGCCTGAAATATTCTACAAAAAAATACTTCCGCGCTATTAATGTCAGTTTAAAACACCTCACGTAAAATAGGACCAGGGAGAACTATATTTAGGAATAACAGGAAGTACTAAATGTATTTTTTCTTAGCTCTAATTATGCAAACATTCAAAAGAGACAGTTCTGCATAAATAAACGTAAAAAAAAACATGTGTCACTGGCAGCAGGTGTTTGTTACTAGAGCAGTTATAAATATTGTGTTATGACACAGTTTTTACGGCCTAGCCCTACTGCCATGCCAAAGACCCAGGTTCAGTTCCCGGTGCTGACAAGGTGCTTCCCTTGGCGGGAGTGCTGGAATAGAGTGAACTCACAGGTTCGCGTTGTCATTTGAGGACCTGCTTGGAAGATTTCGGAAAATTGACAGCTCCCCGGCTTCGTTTGTTCCTCTGTGACTAAGTTAGTTTTTTTTTGTTTTCTCCGAACATGACAAAAACGTTACATACTTAAAGATCTTTCAGCAGTAACGCTCAATCCAATGACAGGATATCAAGATCAAATAATCTGTTTGTTTTTTCCTCTGGATACAATAATAAAGACATTATTTTAACCGACTCCGTAAGTAGCCACTCTTTGATTCCTTTCTGTGCGTGCGTGATTGTGTTCTTATTTACTAGTTCAAAATAAGTGTACAGAACACACAGAAACACATATATATAAAGAGAATAGAAATGAGCAGACGCTACTTTTCGTTAGGTTGGTAACATGTACATAACCAAACCAAACAGCAAGAGCCATAAAACTAAACACAAAGTAGTTACCACTTTAAATCGCAGCTTTCGGTGAAATATCTACAACTAGTGACAGAGGAATAATAATGCACCACACCAATTAGCGCAAAAAAATGAAAATTATGAACAAAACAGTTCGTAAGCTGAAAACTTGCTTATTTTTCATAAGTGAATTTATAATGTAGCTTCCAGCGTGTGGCCAGATGAGGGGAAACACAGATACCAGCTAAAGGCTCGAATAACTGTAAGTAATGATTTATTCACGTAAAAAATAAGACGTGAACTGTTTCATAATCTACAAATTCGTATGTTGTTGTTGTTGTTGTGGTCTTCAGTCCTGAGTCTGGTTTGATGCAGTTCTCCATGCTACTCTATCCTGTGTAAGCTTCTTCATCTCCCAGTACCTACTGCAACCTACATCCTTCTGAATCTGCTTAGTGTATTCATCTCTTGGTCTCCCCCTATGATTTTTACCCTCCACGCTGCCCTCCAATACTAAATTGGTGATCCCTTGATGCCTCAGAACATGTCCTACCAACCGATCCCTTCTTCTGGTCAAGTTGTGCCACAAACTTCTCTTCTCCCCAATCCTATACAATACTTCCTCATTAGTTATGTGATCTACCCATCTAATCTTCAGCATTCTTCTGTAGCACCACATTTCAAAAGCTTCTATTCTCTTCTTGTCCAAACTATTTACCGTCCATGTTTCACTTCCATACATGGCTACACTCCA
Source organism: Schistocerca piceifrons (assembly GCF_021461385.2). Lineage (NCBI taxonomy): Eukaryota > Metazoa > Arthropoda > Insecta > Orthoptera > Acrididae > Schistocerca > Schistocerca piceifrons. Next base: position 81,688,622 of record NC_060142.1, on the reverse strand, counting down.
TACAAATACTTTCAGAAATAACTTCCTGACACTTAAATCTATACTCGATGTTAACAAATTTCTCTTCTTCAGAAACGCTATCCTTGCCATTGCCAGTCTACATTTTATATCCTCTCTACTTCGACCATCATCAGTTATTTTGCTCCCCAAATAGCAAAACTCCTTTACTACTTTAAGTGTCTCATTTCCTAATCTAATACCCTCAGCATCACGCGACTTAACTCGACTACATTCCATTATCCTCGTTTTGCTTTTGTTGATGTTCATCTTATATCCTCCCTTCAAGACACCATTCATTCCGTTCAACTGCTCTTCCAAGTCCTTTCCTGTCTCTGCCAGAATTACAATGTCATCGGCGAACCTCAAAGTTTTTATTTCTTCTCCATGGATTTTAATACCTACACCGAATTTTTCTTTTGTTTCCTTTACTGCTTGCTCAATATAGAGATTGAATAACATCGGGGAGAGGCTACAACCCTGTCTTACTCCCTTCCCAACCACTGCTACCCTTTCATGTCCCTCAACTCTTATAACTGCCATCTGGTTTCTGTACAAGTTGTAAATAGCCTTTCGCTCCCTGTATTTTACCCCTGCCACCTTTAGAATTTGAAAGAGAGTATTCCAGTCAACATTGTCAAAAGCTTTCTCTAAGTCTACAAATGCTAGAAACGTAGGTTTGCCTTTCCTTAATCTTTCTTCTAAGATAAGTCGTAAGGTCAGTATTGCCTCACGTGTTCCAGTATTTCTACGGAATCCAAACTCATCTTCCCCGAGGTCGGCTTCTACTAGTTTTTCCATTCGTCTGTAAAGAATTCGTGTTAGTGTTTTGCAGCTGTGACTTATTAAACTGATTGTTCGGTAATTTTCATATCTGTCAACACCTGCTTTCTTTGGGATTGGAATTATTATATTCTTCTTGAAGTCTGAGGGTATTTCGCCTGTTTCATACATCTTGCTCACCAGATGGTAGAGTTTTGTCAGGACTGGCTCTCCCAAGGCCGTCAGTAGTTCCAATGGAATGTTGTCTACCCCGGGGGCCTTGTTTCGACTCAGGTCCTTCAGTGCTCTGTCAAACTCTTCACGCAGTATCGTATCTCCCATTTCATCTTCATCTACATCCTCTTCCATTTCCATAATATTGTCCTCAAGTGCATCGCCCTTGTATAGACCCTCTATATACTCCTTCCACCTTTCTGCTTTCCCTTCTTTGCTTAGAACTGGGTTTCCATCTGAGCTCTTGATGTTCATACATGTAGTTCTCTTATCTCCAAAGGTCTCTTTAATTTTCCTGTAGGCAGTATCTATCTTACCCCTAGTGAGATAAGCCTCTACATCCTTACATTTGTCCTCTAGCCATCCATGCTTAGCCATTTTGCACTTCCTGTCGATCTCATATTTGAGACGTTTGTATTCCTTTTTGCCTGCTTCATTTACTGCATTTTATATTTTCTCCTTTCATCAATTAAATTCAATATTTCTTCTGTTACCCAAGGATTTCTACTAACCCTCTTCTTTTTACCTACTTGATCCTCTGCTGCCTTCACTACTTCATCCCTCAAAGCTACCCATTCTTCTTCTACTGTATTTCTTTCCCCCATTCCTCTTAATTGTTCCCTTATGCTCTCCCTGAAACTCTGTACAACCTCTGGTTCTTTCAGTTTATCCAGGTCCCATCTCCTTAAATTCCCACCTTTTTGCAGTTTCTTCAGTTTTAATCTACAGGTCATAACCAATAGATTGTGGTCAGAGTCCATATCTGCCCCTGGAAACGTCTTACAATTTAAAACCTGGTTCCTAAATCTCTGTCTTACCATTATATAATCTATCTGATACCTTTTAGTATCTCCAGGGTTCTTCCATGTGTACAACCTTCTATCATGATTCCTAAACCAAGTGTTAGCTACGATTAAGTTGTGCTCTGTGCAAAATTCTATCAGGCGGCTTCCTCTTTCATTTCTTAGCCCCAATCCATATTCACCAACTACGTTTCCTTCTCTCCCTTTTCCTACACTCGAATTCCAGTCACCCATGACTATTAAATTTTCGTCTCCCTTCACTATCTGAATAATTTCTTTTATTTCATCATACATTTCTTCAATTTCTTCGTCATCTGCAGAGCTAGTTGGCATATAAACTTGTACTACTGTAGTAGGTGTGGGCTTCGTATCTATCTTGGCCACAATAATGCGTTCACTATGCTGTTTGTAGTAGCTTACCCGCACTCCTATTTTCCTATTCATTATTAAACCTACTCCTGCATTACCCCTATTGGACTTTGTGTTTATAACCCTGTAGTCACCTGACCAGAAGTCTTGTTCCTCCTGCCACCGAACTTCACTAATTCCCACTATATCTAACTTTAACCTATCCATTTCCCTTTTTAAATTTTCTACCCTACCTGCCCGATTAAGGGATCTGACATTCCACGCTCCGATCCGTAGAACGCCAGTTTTCTTTCTCCTGATAACGACATCCTCTTGAGTAGTCCCCGCCCGGAGATCCGAATGGGGGACTATTTTACCTCCGGAATATTTTACCCAAGAGGACGCCATCATCATTTAATCATACAGTAAAGCTGCATGCCCTCGGGAAAAATTAACTCAGAAGTTAAGTCGCATAGTGCTCAGAGCCATTTGCACCATTTGAACGTGGTGTTATAGTCGGCGCACGAGCAATGGGACACAGCCGAACGGTTTTAGGCGCTACTGTCTGGAACCGCGCGACCGCTACGGTCGCAGGTTCGAATCCTGCCTCGGGCATGGATGTGTGTGCTGTCCTTAGGTTAGTTAGGTTTAAGTAGTTCTAAGTCTAGGGGACTGATGACCTCAGAAGTTGAGTCACATAGTGCTCAGAACCATTTGAGCCACAGCATCTCCGAGGTGGCGATGAAGTGGGGATTTTCCCGTACGACCATTTCACGAGTGTACCGTGAATATTAGGAATCCCGTAAAACATCAAATCCCCGACATCGCTGCGGCCGGAATAACATCCTGCTAGAACGGGACCAACGACGAGTGAAGAGAACCGTTCAACGTCACAAAAGTTCAACCCTTCCGCAAATTGCTGCGGATTTCAGTCCTGGGCCATCAGCGAGTGTCAGCATGCGAACCATTCAACATCGATATGGGCTTTCGGAACCGAAGGCCCACTCGTGTGCCCTTGGAGACTGCACGACACGAAGCTTTACATATATATGTGAAGATGGTATATATAGTTAAGGCTGACCAGCCATTTGACCATCTTCTTCTGTGCGGATGCACAAACAGTGCCCGAACTCTTACGGGAATCGGTGGTAATGCCGCGAGTAATGAGTATTATGGGCAGGGGCACTATGAATATAGTGCGGGACAATAAGTTGGGGGTGTGCCATAGATATGTCCCTGCAGTCGCACTGTCCTCTGTGTTCACGGTGGCTCAGATAGATAGAGCATTTTCCATGTAAGCAGGAGACCCCGGGTTCGAGTCCCGGTCGGGGCACACAATTTCAACTGTCGCCGTTGACTTATATCAATGCCTGTACGCAGCTAAGGGTAATCATTTCATTGTTACGAAGCTTTACGCGTTGCCTGGGCCCGTCAATACCGACATTGGACTGTTTGTTGATGACTGGAAACATGTTGCCTGGTGAACGAGCCTCGTTTCAAATTGTATCGTGCGGATGGACGTGTACGGGTATTGAGGCAACCTCATGAGTCCATGGACTCTGCACCTCAGCAGGGGACTGTTCAAGCTGGTGGAGGCTCTGTGATAGTGTGGGGCGTGTGCAGTTGGAGTGGTATGTGATTCCCTGATACGTATAGATACGACTCTGACAGATGACACGCACATAAGCATCCTGTCTGATCACCTGCATGCGTTCATGTTCATTGTGCATTTCGACGGATGGGCAATTCCAGCAGGACAGTGCGACACACCACACGTCCAGAATTGCTACAGAGTGGCTCCAGGAACACTTCTGAGTTTAAATACTTCCGCTGGCCACCAAACTCCCGAGACGTGAACATTATGGAGCGTATGTGGGATGCCTTGCAACGTGCTGTCTAGAAGAGATCTCCACCCCCCCGAATAGTCTTACGGATTTATGGACAACCCTGCAGGATTCATGGTGTCAATTCCCTGCAGCACTACTTCAGACATTAGTCGAGTCCATGCCACGTCTTGTTGCGGCATTTCTGCTTGCTCGCGGGGGCCTTACACGATATTAGGCAGGTGTACCAGCTCCTTTGGCACCTCAGTGCTTATTCCACAGACGATGCGTTGAAGGTGAAACGGCACTGGAACAAATAATATATTTTGCAGCAAGAAACAGGCTGTTTTTATGTACATAACAAATAGTCTGGTTAGTTTACAAGTCGTGAGATACGCTGTGTTAAGACATAGACTCTGTTTCTACCTTTAATTCTTGGCTTCTTGTCTTAAACCTGTAATGGCTACATTATGACAGCATTTAAAATTTGTATATTCTGTCAACAATTATGCGAAATACCGAAAATTAAAGTTTTGTTGCCCATGGAAGCCGTTAGATAGCCAATCTGCAAGTGCGATTATGTGATCGTTTTAGCCGTTTGGATAATGACATGAAACAACAACAAACATTATTATCGTGTTTATAAAGAAAACCAAAACGTTATACTGACACGGTCCTTAAATTTTCAGCGACAAAGTATCTGTTACTGCGGATCTGCACAGACACGCATCCGCACGGGCTTTCTTCCGCAGTGTCAACATTCCTGACGATAGCCGCGCACATTCGCAATCTCGCAGACCTCTAGGAACAGTGATCGTGACGTAGGTGTGTCGCAACGTGAACCCTGCTCCACAGCAATCTGTGACCAGAGCGAGCAAGCGCGAGACCCAGCTGCGCCCGCTGCCTGGCTACGACGTCGCTGGCTGGGTCGTGGTGCTGGCGCGCACGGCAAATCCCGCACGGCTGGCATTCTGGGGGCCGCCTACGGACAGACCGTCCGAGGCTGCCCCGGCGCCGCTTCTCGCAGGCGGGCGCGGCCCAGATAAGATAGCGCGAGCAGCCGGGAACGGAACCTAACCTGCACACCGCGCCTACCGCGAACTCTGCCTGCGTGTGTGGGCAGCGTTTAGCGCGCCGTCAGCGCGGACGCCGGAAGGGACGAACCGGCGCGGCGCGGCGCCGGAAGCGGCCGGGTGACGACACCGGTGCAGACCGGCCACTCCCTCCCCCACTACCACGCTGCGCTGCTGCGCGCCAGTGCTGTTTCCCAACACGAGCAGCACCGGCAGCTACCTGGAGGAATGGCGCTCCATACGGACAAGTGACACTCTGGACGGAGCAGCTGTGCTACTCTCAGCTTTAATATAGCAAGGTACCGAGGAGTTGGGAGGGGGGGGGGGGTCCGGGAACCCGGTCGCGGGAAGCGAGAACGCTACCGCACGACCACGAGCTGCTGACAGAGAAACTTGCTGGATATGCTAATGCGTCAATGTAGGAGCGAATTACGTTGGAGCGAAAAAAAAAAAACAAAAAAAAGAGTGCATATCTGACGCTGTACGGCATACCGTCGACGTCTCCACTGCTCATATTGAACAAACAGTGTAAGCTGCAGTTAGTAACAAAATCAAAATTATATCTTTCTCACACATTTGAACTTTTCTGCCCACATCCCATCCCTAATCCATGCATATGGAAACATTTCTATTTATCAAGATTTTAAATATAGCTGACACAGCAACTGTTGAAATTCTTCACGGTAAATGACAACAGCCGAACAGTTGCAGGATAAAGATTTATTAAAATTCCTGATCACGGTTTCGGTATATCTAAATATCCCTTTATCAGAAGTAAAATACACCTGAACAGGAAGACACCTTCATTAGCAAAAACTTTGCATCGGAACTGAGAAAGAATAAACACTATAGCTTAAGCAACTGTAAAATTTACCAGAGTATTATAAACACAAAAACTTTTAGTCACTTACTAAAATCACCTCCTGCACTGGAGATAGATGAAACAATTGTGCTAAAGGCGTCGTCAGTACTTAAAACATCGTCTCCAGTTGTACAACATAATTATGGGCAGAGAGTTGAAGCGAACACAGCATAGCATTATTATCTCGCCTTTGAACTAGCGTGAAGAGGGTGTGAAAGCCCTAGGGCAGACAGTTTCACCGAGAGAGGGCACTTGTATGCGCAAGACGCTCGCGCACATTAAAACCTATGGATAGCCGGCCGAAGTGGCCGTGCGGTTACAGGCGCTGCAGTCTGGAACCGCAAGACCGCTATGGTCGCAGGCTCGAATCCTGCCTCGGGCATGGATGTTTGTGATGTCCTTAGGTTAGTTAGGTTTAACTAGTTCTAAGTTCTAGGGGACTAATGACCTCAGCAGTTGAGTCCCATAGTGCTCAGAGCCATTTGAACCTATGGATACATACACATACACATTTAAATTATTAAAAGTTGTGCTAATTCAAACCTTCTGTCTAAATAAATAAAACATATCAGAACCATTTAAAAACATCTACGTAAAGCAGAAAACATGAAACCAATTTTTCCCGTGTCCTAGTGTCAAGCAAATGAAGCTTGCGCTACAGAACACATCTAACGAGAGAAGGCACTAGTATTATGCGCGAGAATCTCGCTTGACACTAGGACACAGGAAAAATTGGGAAACTACTAAAAATATTCCATCACTGTGTTGCTATTAGCAACTTACATTTTTATCAGTCTGCCTTTCATTATAATGCCAACACCTGTTACTCCATTCATCGCCCTGTTACCAGTCGTTCTAGTCGTTCAAGTCCCAAACTTTTTTCTGCAGCTATTTTATGCGCTGTTGCTTGTCTGTTAACCCTGGAGGTATGGTGTCGTAGCTGCGTTACAGGCGTCATGTACCCTCGGGCATGGGTGTGTGTGTTGTCCTTAGCATAAGTCAGTTTAAATAGTGTGTAATTCTAGGGACCGATAACCTCAGCAGTTTGGTCCCTTAGGAATTGACACATATGATGGTGTCATAAACACTGAGATGTGTCAAAAACCGCTGCATTGTGCATGACGTATAAATTTATTACTTGTTTGCTACTAACTCTATTCTCAACACATTCTGCAGACAGTACCCACATATGCCGCTTAGTGTATGACATATAGATCGGGAGATATGGCGTCATAAACATTGAGCTGCCTCAAACAATGCCGCATCATGTACGACGTATAGGTGGAAGCACAAGCGGCCAAAGACACTTCTAGCTAGGGCATAGCCACCTATGGTAAACTAACACACACCAACAAGCGACAAACGTCGGCAAGCCCCTGCATATCAACAACACTGACTGGTAATTGCCAGCTGCTATTAGAGCCGACCAACAGGCCACAGCAGGGACACCAACGAGCTCGCCCACTGACGCACAAACAAACCGCCAACATTAACTTACACTGTGCATCCGATATATGACCTATCGGACACAAAAACGATAATAAACCTAACTGTTGCAGGTTGTTGACGCTGATCGAGAGTTCAACACCGGCACCCAGCGGCAGCCGCCGAGCAACAGCACGGCAAAACGTCAAAGGTATCGACACGCATGATGCCCACTACTAACAAAGCCTACCCTTGCACGACCTGTCACAGGCAGCAAGACACCCGCTACTGCTCTTACCACCCGACCTAACTATCGCAGAGTTTTTTTTTCCCCCTTGGCTCTTGCGTTGACACTTTTTTTCCTCTGCCCTTCAAACCGCTACCCTTCGTTCGACTTCGACCCAATCTATCTCCAGATGAGCGCGTATTAATGGTTAACCTTAACCAGACGTACGCAAACATCGCAATACCCACATCCTACGACACCTGACTTTAGTTAATACTAACCCTTATGCAGAGATGGCAGTAGGCCTTTTGAGTTGGCCATCATGCCGGTGAGGGCGTGGAGGCGCTCCACCTCTGAAAAAAAATAAGAAAGAAAGAAAGAAAGAAAGTACGCCATTTTTTGCTTAAAGATCAGGAGGTATGACGCCGTAAACCTTGAGACGCGTGGAAAGACGCCGCGCCGTGTATCACGCTTCAAGAGATTTACTCTTTACTACTAAGACATTCCTATAATCGAGTCAACTTAATGAAACCCTTGAAACCATGGCTTTGGACAGCTTTCAACTGCGAAGCGTAAGTGGCTGTAAGCGGAAAACAAAAGCCGTCTTTAGAGCTACGATAGAGCTATGAGGAGACCCTGCCAAACAGACGCTTATAACATTACGTTGTAGCCTCGCGAGGCAGCTGCGCCCAGCGAACGGCAACAGTCCAGGATCGTGTCACACCGAGTTTACTGGAGAAGTAAATACAAGGTTTCTGGCAAAATGAATACCAGGACAATGTCAGGTTTGTCAGCTAGTATCCGTGTTACACTTTGACTACCAGTGGCACCATGTCGCCAATCGCGAGTAACGCATTGTCTTCCAGATCACGATTTCTTTCATACTTCACAGTTCCAGTGTCTGCCATTATAGCGTGCCAGGATCAGGTTCCCGCATGCTCCTATGTACATATGCAAAAGTATAGTGCTGTGGCTCCCATCGCTGCGGGAACAGTTCAGCATTTCTCTCACCATATTCACTAAACCTACACACGAGGTGTATGTCAGGCGACTTTCCGTCAGTAAAGCCGTTCGCACGGCAGTGTACCACTAACACTTTCCCAACTAATACTGAAGAAAAAACAAACCCGAGACAGAAAGGGGCAGTACTGGAAGCAAGCTTGAGGCAAAGGGTAAAGTTGGCAACACTGTTGTCCGTAGCGAGTACCGTGAGTGAAGGATCAAGTTTGGTACATATATGTAGACATTTGCACTGTGTGCAGATATTTTTATTGGAACACTAATAGAAAGAAAAAGCAACGGAGAACTCAAACGAAATACATTTATCCTGTAAGACCAGTATACAACGTCGAGTGATTATTATAGTTAGGCAGTCTCTACAGACAACCGAGCGATTTTGTATGTAAGACATTTCTTGTCTGTGGACTCACTTTTGCAACAAAATAGCAGAACTCTATACTCCCGTTCGAAATGTGAGACATGAGACAATTCTTAGACAAAACTGCGCAACACTTCGTAGTGTGGACGTGTTGGCAGATATAGCCTGCAGTTATTCTCTTTGCACAGTGGGGAAACGCTTATAGTTAAACATCACTTATCGCGATATGGCCAACGGAGAAAGTGTTGCGGCTGACTGAAGACTTTCACGCAGCATCATGTCTGGAGTTACTAATCTCTGTATACAATCATCACCCACCTCAAACCACTAAGGATAGAAACGGGAAATTCGGAGACAGTGACGATTTAATACTGCAGGCGTCGTGTAATAAGTGATTTCTAAGGGGGTAAAACAGGGCATGAAAATTTTTATGAAAATATTTTGTTATATCAAAACATATCTATGAAACCTGGTATTTAGCTTCTAAAGAAATGTGCCAGGGGAAGATCACCGCAAAAGCTCAGTATCAGGATTAACAAAGACCTCCGACTCCAGTTAACGGAATCACTATTTTATCAGAAGCACATACAGAAAAGAACATGCCTCTAAGGTCTCAATTAGCGTCATACGTTTAGAAGATGCTACAATATGTGGTCAACATAAAAATTCCATTAAATAAAAAAATACAGTCTACGCGAGCGAAGCAGTGGGCGCTAATCTAGTTCCGAATATAAAAATCTCAACAACAAGAAGTTGGTTATCGAAGAGCTAGCCAAAAAAAGCACTTATCAGTGAGTGATGTTGAGAAAAACACTATCTTCTACTTCGAAAACCGAAAGTAAATTACAACCGAAATGAGGCCCCTGCAAAAACATTCACAAAGCATCTAGATTTTCTGTGTGAAATGTTTGGCTACATATCTGTAGATAATCCCTCTACAATGTCTATAGACAATCACTCGATTTTGTATACAAGTGCGTACTTACGTTAACGAGCCACCGGAGACCACGGGTCCCTTATACGAAAAAACTCGGTAACTATACCTACACAATCTCCGATAGTTTGTCGATAGGTTCTTACCCTGTGAATGGCACCTATGTATTCCACGTGTACAGCCATAGGACGCGATAGAGATATCCTTTAGGTGGGCGTCACCGCTGATTGCCTGATACACAAGGTGTTTGGCCAGTTTAGGATGACTACGAGTGCTAATCACAGCACGAAATATATTAAGAAAGGTTTGTAATACAAACCATTACATTTTTATCGCAATTACAGCACCTCTTCATTAATAAAAATTGTACACTGACGTGTCCTACGGAAGTGTGTTGGCATTTTTGACTCCCATACTGTAAATTAATGAGCTTCCACACGTTTTGAATGGCAACCACAGACATTTTATAGATGATCCAGATATCTGTAATGATGTACTGACTAAAAAAAAAAATTGTACAACGTCTACAACTTTGCTTCCGTCGTTTTTCCCCCAACATTTGAAGCTTTAATGAAACAAATTGGTTACACATATATATCAATCAAAGTATTTTCCATCGCTGGCCACTACTTTCTCCCATCTTTCGGGTAGTGTGCGAATCTCACGTCGAAAAATAGTTCATCTTTTGAAGCGACCCACGAATCGATCCAATTTGTGACTTCTTCATGAGATCAGAAGTGTTGGTCAGCCAGGCCTACGCCATTGGTCTAAACAGGTGACAGTCAGAGGGAGAAATGTCTGGAGAATACGGTGGGTGGGGTAGGAGTTCCCATTTTAACCTTCTTTTGCAACGTGGGGTCGAGCGTTGTAGTGCTGCAAAATCACATTATCGTGTCTCTCGTCGTATTTCGGCCGTTTGTCCTTTAATACTCTGCTCAGACGCATTAATTGCGTTCGATAACTAGCACCTGTGGTTGTTTCACTTGGTTTTAACACCTCAGTCCGCAGCTCGTGGTCGTGCGGTAGCGTTCTCGCTTCCCGCGCCCGGGTTCCCGGGTTCGATTCCCGGCGGGGTCAGAGATTTTCTCTTCCTCCTGATGACTGGGTGTTGTGTGATGTCCTTAGGTTAGTTAGGTTTAAGTAGTTCTAAGTTCTAGGGGACTGATGACCATAGATGTTAAGTCCCATAGTGCTCAGAGCCATTTGAACCATTTTTTTAACACCTCATAGTACACGACGCCGAGCTGGTCCCACCAAATGCAGAGCATGATCTTGGAGCCGTGAATATTCGGTTTGGCCGTCGACGTGGTAGCGTGGCTGGGATATCCCCACGATTTTTTGCATTTACGGTTAACGTAATGAACCCATTTTTCGTCCCCGGTCTCAATGTGATGCAGAAATCCCTTCCGTTTTGCCTCTGAAGCAACTGTTCACAAACACACAAACGCCGTTCAACGTCTCTTGGTTTCAGCTCACACAGGAGCCAAGTTCCTTCTTTCTGAATCATGCCCATAGCTTTGAGACGTTTTGAAATGACTTGCTCTGTCCCTCCCACTAATAGTGCCAATTCTTCTTGAGTTTGACGCAAGTCTTCACTCAACAATGTCTCCAATTCTGCATCTTCGAAAACATTCTCTCTTTCACCACTACGTCGATCTGCGACTTTAAAATCACAGTTCTTGAAACGTTGAAACCACTCACGACACGCTCTTTCACTAATAGCGTCCTTATCATACGTACTTGAGAGCATTTGATGAGACCCAGCAGCTGTTTTGTTCATACTGAAACAAAACAGTAACACCTCCCGCTAATGACGAGAATTACGCTCATAAACTGACATTTTCAATCAAGAACGACATTATGATCCAGACACAAATCGACTAATGTTTGTATGAAGTTATGTTGATCGAGGTCCAAGCTAACTGCCTGACGTCAGCGATGTTTCTTTCGACCAATACATACCGTTGTCGCCACCTATCGGTAAACGGCGGAACCAAAGTTGCACACCTTGTAGAAATTATCACTCGGATTTGAAAATAGTGTACTGTTCTAAAACCTTATGAAAATTTTTGATTAACAAAGACATACACTCCTGGAAATGGAAAAAAGAACACATTGACACCGGTGTGTCAGACCCACCATACTTGCTCCGGACACTGCGAGAGGGCTGTACAAGCAATGATCACACGCACGGCACAGCGGACACACCAGGAACCGCGGTGTTGGCCGTTGAATGGCGCTAGCTGCGCAGCATTTGTGCACCGCCGCCGTCAGTGTCAGCCAGTTTGCCGTGGCATACGGAGCTCCATCGCAGTCTTTAACACTGGTAGCATGCCGCGACAGCGTGGACGTGAACCGTATGTGCAGTTGACGGACTTTGAGCGAGGGCGTATAGTGGGCATGCGGGAGGCCGGGTGAACGTACCGCCGAATTGCTCAACACGTGGGGCGTGAGGTCTCCACAGTACATCGATGTTGTCGCCAGTGGTCGGCGGAAGGTGCACGTGCCCGTCGACCTGGGACCGGACCGCAGCGACGCACGGATGCACGCCAAGACCGTAGGATCCTACGCAGTGCCGTAGGGGACCGCACCGCCACTTCCCAGCAAATTAGGGACACTGTTGCTCCTGGGGTATCGGCGAGGACCATTCGCAACCGTCTCCATGAAGCTGGGCTACGGTCCCGCACACCGTTAGGCCGTCTTCCGCTCACGCCCCAACATCGTGCAGCCCGCCTCCAGTGGTGTCGCGACAGGCGTGAATGGAGGGACGAATGGAGACGTGTCGTCTTCAGCGATGAGAGTCGCTTCTGCCTTGGTGCCAATGATGGTCGTATGCGTGTTTGGCGCCGTGCAGGTGAGCGCCACAATTAGGACTGCATACGACCGAGGCACACAGGGCCAACACCCGGCATCATGGTGTGGGGAGCGATCTCCTACACTGGCCGTACACCACTGGTGATCGTCGAGGGGACACTGAATAGTGCACGGTACATCCAAACCGTCATCGAACCCATCGTTCTACCATTCCTAGACCGGCAAGGGAACTTGCTGTTCCAACAGGACAATGCACGTCCGCATGTATCCCGTGCCACCCACTGTGCTCTAGAAGGTGTAAGTCAACTACCCTGGCCAGCAAGATCTCCGGATCTGTCCCCCATTGAGCATGTTTGGGACTGGATGAAGCGTCGTCTCACGCGGTCTGCACGTCCAGCACGAACGCTGGTCCAACTGAGGCGCCAGGTGGAAATGGCATGGCAAGCCGTTCCACAGGACTACATCCAGCATCTCTACGATCGTCTCCATGGGAGAATAGCAGCCTGCATTGTTGCGAAAGGTGGATATACACTGTACTAGTGCCGACATTGTGCATGCTCTGTTGCCTGTGTCTATGTGCCTGTGGTTCTGTCAGTGTGATCATGTGATGTATCTGACCCCAGGAATGTGTCAATAAAGTTTCCCCTTCCTGGGACAATGAATTCACGGTGTTCTTATTTCAATTTCCAGGAGTGTACATTAAGCGTGACTGAAATGAAATGGAACAGAACCTACAATATTTTGTGTTATAAACCGTTCTTAGCACAGTTCATACCCGCGATTAGCATTTGTTAGTCATCCTAAACGGCATTCTGAGCTAAACTCTGACTAAACATCTCTTACAAGAAACATTCATCGTATCTCGCAGGCGATCAGCGGTGACGTTTTTATGAACATTCTACGACCAAAACTTAACATTCTAATTGCAACTGCTGGTTCAGAAACTCCATGTCTGTCTTCATATGTGTGAGAGTTCGCGTTAGTAGGTAAGTCGTCAATGGCGAATGGCAGCTCAGAAAAACAATTCGTTAGTGTTTTTAGAGAAGCTGTTACTCTTCTTGAAGTTATAAGCTGGGATCAGAACCTGCATCTTTAAATTAGGCCACAGTGCACCTGCAGGACTAACCGAAGTTTGATTTGAACACTATAGTGCTTTACTGTAGGCACTGTCGTAATGGAAATTCGTTCGAACTGACCTACGGTTTGACGTGGACTGAGCCACGATCTACTCGCAATATTCCCATATTAACTAATCTCTGCCGAAGGTCAAAGAGGCGGCAAGTGACAAAAAAAATCCTAATGACAACTGAGCATTTAACTCCGAACCCCTGGATTTGTAGCGTTGGTCCTCTCTTAGCTACAATCTGTAGGATTACGTATATGTTTCAGTATTGCCATCTACTTTGAATGAAAGTAAATTTCTTTATTGCTACTGAATAACGAAACAGTTGGTTCAGCCGGAAAACCTCACTGATGGGTTGCGTAGTTACTTAAAATATCCCAGCTCTCAAACAGGCCATACTGTGAAGAAATCCATAACAGGTTCACAAATGTTGAGGTGTTTAATGTTAATATTAATAAGAGTGTTCTAAAATACGAAGCTTCTGTTTATTTTCTGCTTGTCATATTTAGCTGGCAAACAATTTTGATCCTTCTTTTTTATTTGTTCCTTTATCCCCCTTTTCCCGCAATTCTTCTCGGAACTGGTTTCGAAGTTAAAAACACTCGTTGTCATTGACTTCAGACGATAGAAGTATTCTGACTTGACATTCGGCCTTCATGATGAACAGCAGTAAATTTTAGGGGCACAACGACAGGATCAAAAACTACAAAAACGTTAGACTGCTTCTGTGAGATGATTGTAATGTGAAGTCTTGTAACTGCTCTGCCGTTCCAGATATTACATCCTTTCCAATGCCTTGCAGATGTAAATCTATGAAACTACTGGCGACTGCTCTGAATGCAAACAGAAGAAAAGTAATTTACAGTAGAGTAAATTTCCTATCAAAGCGATGTGTACCTATGCCACGCACGTATGTTCAGTGAAACGACGAGAGAGTGCACTTGTTGAGGAATGAAAGAAGCGTGGTCCTGAAAATCGCGTAATTTTTCTGGAATACAATTATGCGCTGCTGCCAGACACGTAATCCACGTGAATCGTATTTAAATCTGATGCAGAGCTTTATTTGGTGCATCAGTTTCATTGCCAATTTGAGTTCAGAGCTCTGACAAAGCCGATTCAATTTCAGACATATCCGCTACGTCACGCTGATAGCTTATGACTGCGTGATTAACGACATCGTCAAAGCTTTCATATCTCGTGCTAACGAAGTCCACTGAAACGTGATATCGAACTGGTCTTAAGCTGTGAACATTCTGCTGCTAGGATCGACACTCCAACGTCGTCATCTTATGATGTGGTGGAAAACTGGGCGTCTTAGTTATGAATGTAACAATGAAGCAGTTAGGCCTGTCGAAGGAACTGTTATGCGAAAGCTGGTAACAAGCGCTTGTAATATGATGTATTTAGTTATT
The DNA here is from genome assembly GCF_021461385.2 of Schistocerca piceifrons. Taxonomy (NCBI): domain Eukaryota; kingdom Metazoa; phylum Arthropoda; class Insecta; order Orthoptera; family Acrididae; genus Schistocerca; species Schistocerca piceifrons. Next base: position 81,673,408 of record NC_060142.1, on the reverse strand, counting down.
TATTCGTGTGCCTGACGGCCAGGCACAAGTTGTTCTAGATGACACTATCTCGGCGACATGCTTGATTAATATCCTAAGGATAACTTTTTGTTACTGGTGATGGGGCCGCGCTGGATTAGCCGAGCGGTCTCAGGCGCTGCAGTCATGGACTGTGCGGCTGGTCCTGGCGAAGGTTCGAGTCCTCCCTCGGGCGTGTGTGTATGTGTTTGTCCTTGGGACAATTTTGGTTAAATAGTGTGTAAGCTTAGGGACTGATGACCTTAGCAGTTAAGTCCCATAAGATTTCACACACATTTGAACATTTTTTTTGGTGATGGTGATAACGATGCGAAGCACGAGTTCTGTTCAAAAAATTCCGTAACTCTGTCCACGAAATGTTTCTACGCCTATCTTTCACTCATTGAGCATTGTCTCTTTCGAAATACTCTCCTCCACTGTTGATGCAGCGCTCCCATCGCCCATCGCCGTTTCCACTTCCGGAAGCAGTCTTGATACGCCTCTTGCTGGATCGCTATCGTTGCAAATCTTCGTCCTTTTAACGGGGTTTTAAGGTTTGGAAAAAAAAGGTCCGCAGGGACCAGGTGTGGAGAGTACGGAGGATGAGGGAGCCCCGTGATTTCGTTTTTGGTGCAACAGTCACGCTCCAACAGGAATGAATGTGCGGGTGCGTTGGGCGAACTTGGCGGCAACAAGATGCATTCCAAGATGCTGTGTCAGTATTTCACGACATGATCCAGCCGAAATGTTACATTGTTCTGCAATCTCTCTGACAGTCTTTGACTGGCACGCACAATTTCGTTGACGTTCCTTGTAACCTCCCCCCTTACTAATCGGCCTATCCTGCTTGCGATATAAAATATGACCGTGGATCGCGTGTATGCCTAATGGATTTTTTCTAATTGGATAAGGCTATCTTTCCCGTAGAAGTGATACTGATAAGTAGGAGGAAAGTGTACAATCGACCCTTCTGATGGAAAGTCTACTAAAAATAAAAAGTAATTAAACCGAACAGGGCTATAATTTGGAAAATGAAAGTCACTTTGTGCATTCACTCACGGACAACACTGGACAGAAAAGGGATGCCACTGATCATGAATCCAAAAGTTACACGAATGAACGAAAAGAAATAATTAACGGTCGGCAGCCCACTAGGGCAAGTTACATCCAAAATCCTGTACAAGATGATGGGAAAGAAAAACATGCATTATTAAACACTGACGTGGCAACTGAAGGTTGTCACGCTTTTTGACACTAATTTTAAGTGAGTATGTAATGATAAAGAAAACTGAGAAGTCACTCTTACGTTATGTTTGGCATTAAATTTTGAAAAAGGCAATCGAGTAATGATTTGAAAATATGCAATTAAACTGTATGTTAGTACTGAACTTCGTTATGTGAACAATAACTTTCAGTGACCTCAGCATAACGTCATCAAAGAAATTTAGAAAAAAAGCAAGCACTTTTTACTTTGCAGTACTTATTTTGCAAATTGGATTTCATATTATTGTCCGAACAACTGAGTCTTCTTTACTGACTTGAACAGAATTAAATACTAGAATACGTACCAAACCAAACAGCCATGTGCTCCAAGCTATATGTGAAATAAATAACACTTCCGCACTCTTAATTTGTGCATTTCTTTCGATTTGGTTTTTTTCCAATGATTGATTCTCAAACTTGAAAAATGAAATTGCTTTACTTTAATTATATACTGAAGCCTCTGTTGTACAACAATTAATTGAAAGTAGACTGAGGGTAAATTTCTTAAAAGAGAATTTATTCATTAATAAACTGGCTGTATCTATTCAATTTGATTATTATGACGCTTAGTTAGCATATTAGGAAAAAAGGAACAATGTCTGCGGACAATGAGGACACAATCGCCCTGAGTTTAACTGATTATTATTTAAATAAATCTTATCATTCAGTTGTGCTGTTGGGTTAGCCGTTAATAATTTCTACCAATTAACAGTCTTACTTCAGTGCCATGCATACGACGAAACTCGGAGCCGACGACGAAACTGTGTTGCTGGAACTGCCGCTGTTGTTGAAGACGGTAGCATATTGTGGAGCCTCGGCTAATTATAGGAACGGGCAATCGTAATTAATACAGCCTCTTCCGCCCGTCCACTGTCCGTACTCTTGCGCTAGACATCTGGCTGGAGAGTGTACATGATGCCGCCGAAAATGGTACTCTCTACTGCGGGAGCGTTTACATCACACTTCCGCACACTACACGCGCTGGAACCCGTCTACCGCTCTCTTCGCGCGCTCTGAACAACAACTCCCTACCCAAAGATTTTACAACGCAACAAGCGCTGCTATTATCGTTGCTAGTCGATACAAATAACAATTCCTTTGGCTTTTCCCCAGAACTTATAAGTTTCTCAGTAAAACACAGATAAATACAATGAAACATTAACAGACCTCTGCCTAAACGTACACATAAAGTGAAGCAATGTCCTCACTTATTAAAAGAAAGCATTTAAATTACAAACATTTACATACAATTAAAGAAAAGTTATATATCGGTAGCAGGTGCCATGCATCCTGCATTTTCGGTGTTACATCCTGACATGAGCGTCGTCGGCAGACGTCGTAGGAGTCGAGAGTCATCTTTAACTTCCGTCCGACCGTTTTTAAACAGTGTGCACCATTCGTAACAGCGAGTACGGCTTAAGCTCTCATCACCGTAGGCTTCCTGCAACATTTGGTGTGTCTCCGTAAAGGTTTTCTTGAGTTTCACGTAACATTCAATGCAGACGCGTTGCTCCTTTAACGCTGCCATCTTGAAGTTCGCAACCTGTGCGACACAACGTTCTACTAAATACATCACTGAACAATAACTGCCAGACATACAATGAAACTTCCGGCGGTTGCACACTAAATACAGGCGTGTGCACGGATGCCAGCCGCATTTCTCTCCAGCACACCATTGGCGCGAAATTACGAATGTTCCGGAATTTTTTGAACAAACCTTATATAATGCAGTGCATGTGATGTAGATGTAGATGTACATATGATGTCGTTGTTAATGATGGTGATGATGAGAGAAAAGGGGAAGGACGTTCGAAAACTTCACATAATTTGGCTAAAAGATAGCACTGTTGATTGGTAATTTCGGTTCCTACATTAGTTATATCTTCCTAGCGGTTTCTCTCACAAAACGAAATCTTTTACTCGGTATATTTAAAATAAAATCATCAATTTAGTTCCAAGGAATCCTCATTTAGTTTCACTTGGCTGACAAAGACATTGAAATAACTATCTTTATAAGGTTACAGTTAAAAGTTAAAAAAAAAATGGTTCAAATGGCTCTGAGCACTATGGGACTCAACTTCTGAGGTCATTAGTCCCCTAGAACTTAGAACTAGTTAAACCTAACTAATCTAAGGACATCACAAACATCCATGCCCGAGGCAGGATTCGAACCTGCGACCGTAGCGGTCTTGCGATTCCAGACTGCAGCGCCTTTAACCGCACGGCCACTTCGGCCGGCAGTTAAAAGTTCGCCAGCATTTTAATACATTCACTTTTTAGTGTGTGTAAAAAATCGAAACACTGTAGACGAAATCCATTTTGGAATAATACTATTTTCCTATACCCGATAGCTGAACGGTCAGCGTGGTGGATTGCCGTCCTAAGGGGTCCGGGTTCCATTCCCGACTGGGTCGGGGATTTTCTCCGCTCAGGGACTGGGTGTTGTGTTGTCTTCATCATCATTTCATTACCATCCGGCGCACAGGTCGCCCAATGTGGCGTCGAATGTAATAAGACCTGCACCAAGGCGGCCGGACCTGCCCTGTAAGGGGTCTCCTTGCCAATGGCGCCAAACGCTCATTTCCATTTTATACAACCTCCATCAGATATGACTGCTTTCCAGATAGACTATGGAGCTTCAAAAGTGATATTCAGAGACTGAAGAAGTAGATTCGCTCCGAAATAATGTATGGTTTCCAGTCAACCGCTTTTACGGAGTGAACGAACATTTTACCAGTAAAATATGCTGACGCTTGAGTTTGGTGTTGGGCACTGAATGCTTTGTGTCACCATTATTCATTTGACTTAATTATTGTTTGTGATTTAAAGATTAGATGGTATTTATATCAGTCCAGTTGCTGCGCATTTCCAAATTTACGGGATATTATATCTAGTGGGGCATTTATCCGGCCCGGTATCGATTCGTAGAGAGTAATATCGTAGTAATGTAGTAGTAGGTAATTCAACAGCAGCTGAAGGACGGTTGTCATCAGACAGAATTTTAACATAACAGCTTCTCGTGCCCTAATTTGAAATATGAAACTTGGTGGAGAGACCTTATTTTTCATACGCACTAAAATTCTTAGAATGAGATCTCACAGCAGATGAAATAACTGTACGTTATCTCTACCGTGTTTCCAGAGAAATAAATTCTTAGCCTCACAAACTGTTAAATTTCTAGTCAGTTTTACAAATTTTTACCAGCAGCGCTGACGAAACTAAACTGTCACGTATATGGTTAATGTGATACCACGTCAAACGTCTGCACGTGGAAGGAAGAACCAAACTACTGTTATAATTGCTGGTTAATTAATTAGTTTTCAGAATGTGTGTTCAAGGTCTATTTTTTTATTAGTTTACAGAGACACGATCAAATTGTACATTAACTGAGTGTCACGTTGAGAAGCTGCATAATTCAATTCCATAAGACCTCATACATTAAACGTACATAGCAAAAATTTTGTTCAAATGGCTCTGAGCACTATGGGACTTAACATCTGAGGTCATCAGTCCCCTAGACTTAACTACTTAACTACTTAAACCTAACTAACCTAAGGACATCACACACATCCATGCCCGAGGCAGGATTCGAACCTGCGTCCGTAGCAGCCGCGCGGTTCCACACTGAGCGCCTAGAACCGCTCGGCTACAACGGCCGGCCATACGTAGCACAGAAGGAAGGTATGTAGGTGTGTTTTACCAAAAAACCGTTTATAATTTATTTTATCTGTTTTCCCAAGAAATGATGAAACTTGCGTCCAGAAAAAATAAAGCTGCATGTCGCAAAAGAACTATTGCATTTCGCAGTTAATGTGTAGTATCTGCGTACTGGTTACCCTATATACTTTACTACATTAGCCGTGTGGCCCATGTGACCGAGAGGTTCTAGGCGCTTCATTCTGGAACCGCGCGACCGCTACGGTCGCAGGTTCGAATCCTGCCTCGGGCATGGATGTGTGTGATGTCCTTAGCTTAGTTAGGTTTAAGTAGCTCTAAGTTCTAGGGGACTGATGACCTCAGATGTTAAGTCCCATAGTGCTCAGAGCCATTTGAACCATTTTACTGCACTAACACTAAAAAACTAAACTCCGTCCGAACAGGTCATGAAGACCCAACGGTACCGACCGGCCACCGTGTCATCCTCAGCCCACAGGCGTTGTCTATGCGGATGTGGAGGGGCATGATGTCAGCACACCGCTTTTCCGGCCGTATGTCGGTTTACGAGACCGGAGTCGCTGCTTCTCAATCAAGTAACTTATCAGTTTTGCCTCATAAGGGCTGAGTGCACCCCGCTAGCCAACAGCTTCTAACAGCCGTGTACCGCAAGTCTCTAGAGAAACGGAAGGTTCCAAATGATTGGAAAAGAGCACAGGTAGTCCTAGTCTTCAAGAAGGGTCGTCGAGCAGATGCGCAAAACTATAGACCTATATCTCTGACGTCGATCTGTTGTAGATTTTTAGAACATGCTTTTTGCTCGAGTATCATGTCGTTTTTGGAAACCCAGAATCTACTATGTAGGAATCAACATGGATTCCGGAAACAGCGATCGTGTGAGACCCAACTCGCTTTATTTGTTCATGAGACCCAGAAAATATTACGTACAGGCTCCCAGGTAGATGCTATTTTTCTTGACTTCCGGAAGGCGTTCGATACAGTTCCGCACTGTCGCCTGATAAACAAAGTAAGAGCCTACGGAATATCAGACCAGCTGTGTGGCTGGATTGAAGAGTTTTTATCAAACAGAACACAACATGTTGTTATCAATGGAGAGACGTCTACAGACGTTAAAGTAACCTCTGGCGTGCCACAGGGGAGTGTTATGGGACCACTGCTTTTCACAATATATATAAATGACCTAGTAGATAGTGTCGGAAGTCCCATGCGGCTTTTCGCGGATGATGCTGTAGTATACAGAGAAGTTGCAGCAGTAGAAAATTGTAGCGAAATGCAGGAAGATCTGCAGCGGATAGGCACTTGGTGCAGGGAGTGGCAACTGGCCCTTAACATAGACAAATGTAATGTATTGCGAATATATAGAAAGAAGGATCCTTTATTGTATGATTATATGATAGCGGAACAAACACTGGTAGCAGTTACTTCTGTAAAATATCTGGGAGTATGCGTGCGGAACGATTTGAAGTGGAATGATCATATAAAATTAACTGTTGGTAAGGCAGGTACCAGGTTGAGATTCATTGGGAGAGTCCTTAGAAAATGTAGTCCATCAATAAAGGAGGTGGCTTACAAAACACTCGTTTGACCTATACTTGAGTATTGCTCATCAGTGTGGGATCCGTACCAGATCGGGTTGACGGAGGAGATAGAGAAGATCCAAAGAAGAGCGGCGCGTTTCGTCACAGGGTTATTTGGTAACCGTGATAGCGTTGCGGAGATGTTTAACGAACTCAAGTGGCAGACTCTGCAAGAGAGGCTCTGTGCATCGCGGTGTAGCTTGCTCGCCAGGTTTCGAGAGGGTTCGTTTCTGGATGAGGTATCGAATATATTGCTTCCCCCTACTTATACCTCCCGAGGAGATCACGAATGTAAAATTAGAGAGATTAGAGCGCGCACGGAGGCTTTCAGACAGTCGTTCTTCCCGCGAACCATACGCGACTGGAACAGGAAAGGGAGGTAATGACAGTGGCACGTAAAGTGCCCTCCGCCACACACCATTGGGTGGCTTGCGGAGTATAAATGTAGATGTAGATGTAGATATAGACGGGATGGTCACCCATCCAAATGCTAGCCCAGCCCGACTGTGCTTAACTTCGGCGATGATGGAACCGGTGTTAGACTAACACATCTGGGAAAAAATATATGAGCGGAAACAGCTTCCTGATAGCAGCGACTATAATGGCTACGTTATTTACGTATTCCGTTTGTCCTTTCATTTCAACGGCAATCTTTCAATGTGGGAACGAACTGTCGCAGATTCGTTGATAGTGTTCTAGTTTTTACTTTGCTTTTGAGCACAAGCAGAATAGATTCTCACATTAATAGAAATGGCCACTGCGAGAAGGGCGGTATCGATTAAACGTGTTAAGTGAGACATGTACCGCGGTATTTTACTCGTGACTGAATAATCACACCGACTGCTAACGACCACATCGTCCACAGGTCGCGTGCGGTACCTATTATCCCAGTTGCCTGTGAGCGTGACGATCGGTGACGAGAATTGGCGGTGCAGTGTTGCAACATTTTTCACGATGCTTGCGGACCGGAATTTCCGGATAAAGCGAGCGACTCAGCCTTCTCTGGAAGAGTTTCGCGTCGCTGCAGCCTTGTGATAACACGTGATGGATTGCAAGGCGCTGAGCAGCTCCCCGTGCCGACGATTACCCGGATGTGTGTCTTCTGACGCTCCGCCGCTGCAGAATGCAAACACAGGCAAGCGCTCCCTACCTTACAACACACTCCCATTTGTCACGCCTTCAAATGCGGGATTAACTCCAAACCGCATAGTTGTTACTTCCGGTTAATGTAGTGGCTCAATGTCTGGCACTGCGGCGGAGCGGTTCTTACATCCATGGTTGGCTCTGAGCACTATGGGACTTAACATCTATGGTCATCAGTCCCCTAGAACTTACAAGGGGAGGCCGCCAATTGTGAAATTCAGATTCGATTCATACTGCGCATAATAAAAGCTCATGGCCAGAGGTGTAATGTGGCAAAGCACCAAGATGCACTTCTCAGCCGTTGTCGAGAAAATCGACAGTTAAAAGAAACCGTTGCCGTGAAATACTCTCTACGATTTATAATTTACTAAAGCATCGTGGCGCAGCGGTAAGCGCTCGGGTTCGTAATCCGAAGGTCGTCGGATCGAATCTCGCGCCATGCAACCCCTTTTTTTGTATTTGTTTTTTGTAATATATATATATATATATATATATATATATATATATATATATATATATATATATATATATATAAGTTGTTGAAAGTCGTTTGTCGTGCAAAAACTGGCGACTTCGAACATCATTATGTTTTCCGCAAACAAAGTTGTATTTCACAAATGTTATTAATTATCTTCATAATGTTAACCACGTATAGTTAACGGAAGACGTAGAAACGGTATTCCGAAACGAATACGTGTAGCGTAAATCAAACGTTCGAATTAGAATAGAGACCCCACGAACACAAATTTGCTGCGGCATGTATGAAATATAAACTCCGTTACTCGCTCGTTACACTTGAATGACAGATGTTGAATGGGCCGAAACGAGCCGCCGCATAACAGCGTAGTTGCCTGCTAACTTCGAAAGAAGGTAGATGCGGTCCCTAGCGCAACTTATAACATCGTCGAAAATCAGTGCGGACGGGAGAGCTTTGGTACACCCTGTTAAAAAAACGGAAAAATGGAGGCGGTACAATTGGAGAGCGATACGCTTTCACCAACATACATAAGCATTTCATTAATAGTTTATATATGTATTTGAATTACAAAAAACTAATAATAAAAGAAAATTGCATGGCGCGAGATTCGATCCGGCGACCTTCCGATTACGAATCCGAGCGCTTACCGCTGCGCCACGACGCTGTAGAAAATTATTACGCGTAGAGAGTATTTCACGGCAACGGTTTCTTTTAACTGTCGATTTTCTCGACAACGGCTGAGAAGTGCATCTTGGTGCTTTGCCACATTACACCTCTGGCCATGAGCTTTTCTTATGCGCAGTATGAATCGAATCTGAATTTCACAATTGGCGGCCTCCCCTTGTTAGAACTACTTAAACCTAAATAACCTAAGGACATCACACAACACCCAGTCATCATCTTACATCCATGAGCCATTGTCTGTGTCTCTATCTCTTTCTCAACTATTAATAAGCAGATAATTTTGGTTATGCTATCTTTTGCTTGTGTAATAATATTAGAAATTTTATAGCTTTCATGCAGTATTCGCAGTCACTCATATAGGACTGCCTATCCTGCGGCCAAAATACTGACATATCTGATCGCCTTTACATAAGGTATCAGCTTTCGTCTATTCATTACTGGTCTGTTACAATTACCATTCGCGTGAGGATGACATAACTTGGCTTTGTTTATTCATAATCAGTACTGGAGTTCTCATTTCTCTTGGTTCCATTTAACGACAATTTTACGGCACGAAATGTACACTCTTTGTACCGCCACGCACTGTGCTTCGTCTTATGCAATGGTTTCAGCTCCACGGTAAGTACTGATGTTGTAGTCTATCGCTGAATGCAGTTCCGTTTTCAGTAACGAATTAATATCAATCCAGTACACCGATAATTATTGGTGTTTAAAAATTCATTTTCTTGGCTACTTCGAGACTCAGGTTATACAACTGGCAAGGACATTAACGAATCTTTCTCTATAAGATGGGATTCGTTACGTGAAGCATCCATTAGCTTCGCAGGATTCCTTGATAATATCAATTAATTTGTTTCCTTCAGAAACACATCACTGAACTTTAGGTTGAGCTCCCAATAATTCAAATATTTGTCGCAAACTTTTTCTCGTCAGATAGCTTTATCGTAACGTTTGCCTGTAAAATGGCCTTGAATCAATTTAAAAGTTATTTCAAAATTCCTGTTGAGCATTTAAACAAAATTACAATACCACGCAAAAAAAGTAAAATTAGTCAGCTAATATCTCGCAACACCCCCCCTAGTCTTGATAAGCGCCTCAATTACGCGAGGGAGAGAGTCTACAAGTTTTTTCATGTATGTCACATCCATCTGAAGCTTCGCATTGACGAGTAGATGCTGTAGAGATATGAAATTGCGTCGTTTACTTTTATGACCAGTGCTGTACCCCCCTCTAATGTGATTGGCGCCTGTGTAATGCAATTCAAATGTCAACCACAACCATAAGTGGGCACAAATAATAAAAAAAACTAATGTAATGACGTGCACAGCAGGTGGAAACTAACTGTTAACTGTTAAATAGTTCAATGAATTTTGCTATCTAAGCAGTAGAAAGCATACGCAAGAATGTAAAAGAAAACTGACGATGTGCTAGACGACTATCAAATCAAATGTTCAAATGTGTGACCGAGCGAGGTGGCGCAGTGGTTAGACACTGGACTCGCATTCGGGAGGACGACGGTTCAATCCCGCGTCCGGCCATCCTGATTTACGTTTTCCGTGATTTCCCTAAATCGCTCCAGGCAAATGCCGGGATGGTTCCTTTCAAAGGGCACGGTCGACTTCCTTCCCCGTCCTTCCCTAATCCAATGAGACCGATGACCTCGCTGTTTGGTCTCCTTCCCCGAAACAACCAACCAACCAATCAAATGTGTGTGAAATCTTATGGGACTTAACTGCTAAGGTCATCAGTCCCTAAGCTTACACACTACTTAACCTAAATTATCCTAAGGACAAACACACACACCCATGCCCGAGAGAGGACTCGAATCTCCGCCGGGACCAGCCGCACAGCCCATGACTGCAGCGCCCATGACCGCTCGGCTAATCCCGCGCGGTAGAAGACTATCAGTTTGGCTTTTGGAGAGATAAGGAAGCCAAAAAGGCAGTTCTAAGACTTAGGGAAAAGCAAGACACGGTCATATAATTTGTCGACCAGGAAAAAGCATTCAATATAGTTCAAGACGTTCGAAATTCTGAGAAAAATAGGAGTGAACTATAGGAAAAGATGGATAATGTACAATCTTTTGGCCACCAAGAAAAAACTTTCAGCAGTGTGAGATGGTGCAAGGTGTTCGAAAATCTGAGAAAAATAGGAGTAAGCTATAGGGGAAGATCGATAATGTACAAATTGTAGAAGAACCAGGAAGGAACAATAAGAACTGAAGACCCTGATCGAAGTGCTTCGATAAAATGGGTATAAGACTGGGGATGTAATCTTTCGGCCCTACTTTTCAAAACACCAGATGTTTCAAAAAGAATATCGGGATTTTAAGGCTTTGTAACATTTATTACATCCAATTTACTGTTATAAATAATACATCAAATGGAAGAGCGTCTCAAACAGTTTTGGTTGTTTACCTGTGTGCACGCGCATGCACTGTTTCCCATGTCTTCCGTCAGAAAGCGCCAGCGGCAAGGATGGCGACTACCGAACAGAAAGATCTTTGTGTTTTACAGTTTGCAAGGACTGAACCTGTTGTTACAGTGCAATTTGCGTTCCGTATTAAGTACCAGTGTAACAGTACATAGTGCAATGTGCGTTCTGTATTAAGTTCCAGTGTAATAGTACATGTTACGGCGTAAAATCAAGCGCCGGCACGCCAGGGGGGAGCGTTAGAATAGAGAGGGCGGTGACACGACATCAGCCAATTGCGTGCTGACCGACCGCTCTCCAGGACGACAACGCGACATTAGCGGCCTCTATGCGGAGAGGACTTAGGCGCCGCGCCGACTGGGCGCGGTCCAATTCTACAGAAGCTTCACGAATTGCATCCTGAGTAGAAGAGTCAACAGTATTAAATATTTCTTATTCCAGTCTTTGATCACAATATCAATTCTTTCGACGATGACCGGTTTCAGTCAGTAATGAACATCCTCAGATCTTTTCCACACCCTGTCCTAAAGATCTGAGGATGGGCATTACTGACTGAAACCGGTCATCGTCAAAAGAACTGATAATGTCACCAAAGACTGGAATAAAAAACATTTGACAGTATTGCATCACTGTTCGTATACTCGACAGTATTACTTCACTTGTATTAGGAATTTATATACTGAAGAGATCTCTTATTTGCATGTCGTCTTTTGCTTGCGACACTTCTGTGTTATTGTCAACGTTAAGTATTGTCATTGTTCATTTCGTTATAAAACTCATTAATACGATTTCTTTGAATGTTGACTAGCGATCGGAGAAGGCAGACTTCCTAGACCCCACATATTTGACGTCAAGGCAGGATTCAACACTACAGGACAGGTGATAATTACATCCGGAGATAGTATCATCAGTTTGTAGACACCAGCTGTCTTTGCAAAGGGAAAAGTGGGAGACGACCAACAGTGACTTAAGAACCATGTTGATCGAGAGTGAGAGTCTCTCAGTTCGGAAGGCTAGTCGTGAATTAGCAACCCCAGCGACGTCTGCGTGTAGACGTTTAAGGAGACGCTTATAACTACGTCCTTATCACTTGCAGCTGTTACAAGCTCTGAAGCCTACAGACTACAGGCTACGTTCCAGCTCTGCAAACGAAATGCTGCTGCACGACGATGAAGATTTTCTGTATCGTGTCGTCTTCAGCGATGAATCAACATTTCAGCTTTGTGGGTTCGTAAATGCTCATGTGTATGTGCTTCTGTTACCAGGTGATCTACGCGACTTGAGAAACAGGATTGAAGTAGTTTCAACTATTACTCCACACAGATCAAGGTTTGGGAACAACTCGCCTATCGGCTCTTTGTGTGCCGTGTGACGAATGGTGCTCACACTGAACACGTGCAAAAGCACTGACTTGCTGCTTTGTTTGATACCTTATTTATAGTTGTAAATTGAGTGTAATAAATGCTACAAAGTCTTAAAACCTCGATATTCATTTTGAAACACCCGGTATTTATCGGAGAAACAATGACAGAATTAATACGGCGGTTCAGGCATAAGTTAAAAATTCTGAGTGAAAGGATATCAATAAGATTCGCTGATGGCAGTGCTATCCTCAGTGAAAGTGGAGAAGAATTAAGGATGTGTTGAATGGAATGAACAGTGTAAAGAGTACAGAATATGGATTTAGAGAAAACGGTAGAAAGTTGAAATATAGGAGAACCAGCAGAAACGTGATTCACAATAAACGTAATAACATAATTAGTGATCAAGAAGTAGATAAAGTTAGGGGATTCTGCTACCTAGTCAGCAAAATAACCCGTGACGGACGGAGCATGGGGGACATAATAAGCAGACTAGCACAGGCAAGAAGGGCGTTCCTGGCCAAAGGAAGTGTGATAGTGACTAATATAGGCCTTAATTTGAGGAAGAAATTTCTGAGAATGTACACTGCCGGCCATTAAAATTGCTACAACACGAAGATGACGTGCTACAGAAGCGAAATCTAACCGACAGAAAGAAGATGCTGTGATATGCAAATGATTAGCTTTTCAGAGCATTCACAAAGGTTGGCGCCGATGGCGATACCTACAACGTGCTGACATGAGGGAAGTTTCCAACCGATTTCTCATACACAAACAGCAGTTGATCGGCGTTGCCTGGTGAAACGTTGTTGTGATGCATCGTGTAAGGAGGAGAAATGCGTACCATCACGTTTCCGACTTTGATAAGGGTCGGGTGGAGCCTATCGCGATTGCGGTTTATCGAATCGCGACATTGCTGCTCGCGTTGGTCGAGATCCAATGACTGTTAGCAGAATATGGAATCGGTGGGTTCAGGAGGGTAATACGGAACGCCGTGCTGGATCCCAACGGCCTCGTATCACTAGCAGTCGAGATGACAAGCGTCTTATCCGCATGGCTGTAACGGATGGTGCAGCCACGTCTCAATCCCTGAGTCAACAGATGGGGACGTTTGTAAGACAACAACCATCTGCACGAACAGTTCGACGACGTTTGCAGCAGCATGGACTATCAGCTCGGAGACCATGGCTGCGGTTACCCTTGACGCTGTATCACAGGCAGGAGCGCCTGCGATGGTGTACTCGACGACGAACCTGGGTGCACGAATGGCAAAACGTCATTTTTTCGGATGAATCCAGGTTCTGTTTACAGCATCATGATGGTCGCATCCGTGTTTGGCGACATCGCGGTGAACCCACATTGGAAGAGTGTATTCGTCATCGCCATACTGGCGTAACACCCGGCCTGATGGTATGGGGTGCCATTGGTTACACATCTCTGTCACCTCGTCTTCGCATTGACGACACTTTGAACAGTAGACGTTACATTTCAGATGTGTTACGACCCGTGACCATACCCTTCATTCGATCCCTGCGAAACCCTACATTTTAGCAGGATAATGCACGACCGCATGTTGCAGGTCCTGTACGGGCCATTCTGGACATACATTCTCCAGATCTCTCACCAATTGAAAACGTCTGGTCAATGGTGGCCGAGCAGCTGGCTCGTCACAATACGCCAGTCACTCCTCTTGATGAACTGTGGTATCGTGTTGAAGCTGCATGGGCAGCGCCACCTAAGCTCTGCTTGACTCAATGCCCAGGCGTATCAAGGCCGTTATTACGGCCAGAGGTGGTTGTTCTGGGTACTGATTTCTCAGGATCTATGCACCCAAACTGCATGAAAATGTAATCACATGTCAGTTCTAGTATAATATATTTGTCCAGTGAATACCCGTTTATCATCTACATTTCTTCTTGGTGTAGCAATTTTAATGGTCAGTAGTGTAAATCTGGACGCAACATTGTATGGTAGTGAATCATGGACGGAGGAAAACCCGCAAGGAAGAGAATCAAAACGTTTGAAATGTGGTGCCACAGAAGTATGTTGAAAGTCAGCTGTATTGATAAGATAAGGAATGAGAAGACTCTCTGTAGACTCGGTGAAGAAGGGAACATCGAAAATGGTGAAGAGAAAAAGCGAGGTAGTGTGAGAGGACATGTGTTGAAACATGAGGAAATATCTTCCACGGTACTAGAGAGCTGTAGGGGAAGGCAGAAATTGGAATACATCCTGCAAATGACTGAGAGTAGGGGGACATAATCACAGTATCAAGCCCAGATGTGAGTGTATGAGTCAGGTGGTCGGTGGTGTGTATGTAGCAGTCGTGAAGAAGACTTCTCAGCCGGCGTGCAGAGAGGGGGAGGGGGGGGGGGGACTACGTGTGGTGGTCTGGCCTCACTTGTTTGTGGCCGCTACTTCCGCGCTCCGGCAAGGACATCCGGATAATTATAATTATAGCCTGCGCTCTAAGTGCATCGGCAACAGCAAGTGTCCACGGTTCTCCCTCCGCCGTACGAAGCCGTTGCACGGAGACTAAAGGCAACGGAGTGGCGAGATCTCAGTGCCAGACTCTGCGTTCAGGAAATTTGCATCACATTTCCCAGTTAATAGTTGCCTCACACTTGAAGGTATTTCCAATCGCGCCAAATCCAGATGGTATCTCGAATGCGTCAGACAATATTATTTATGGGGATTCTCGATCAAATAATTTGCCCTGGAGATATGAGTAATAATTGTTCAAAAGGAAGGCGTCAGAATTGATAGAGCTTCTACCCATGTTCCTGATAGCTTTCTGCCACAGAGAAAAAAGAAATACATTCCGCCTACAAATGGCGGAGTGAAAGTACCCAATGTTTCTTGTGTTTCCAGCTCATAAATCTGAGACAAGTTTATTACCGATCTTGCACTCTATTAACGACCAAGCTAGCGTTACTGGTTGCTTATTCACAGTTTTCATAAAGGACTCACTCACAAGAAATCTGTACGAGCCTAGAATTTGAGACCGTTAAGATGCTAGCCCACTGTATCAAACGGCAGTTTCCTCGCAAGACGGAAGAAAATCAGACGGAAGTGTTTAAACATTTACTCATGAAACTGATAGTTTCCAGAGTGGAGGAGACCCAAGGTCGCCATTTTTCACGATGTTTCGACTACAGAGGAAATAGTTAACACTAGCGAGCAAATGAGATATACACTCATCACACCTGAAGAAGACAGCTAGAGAAGCACGTGAAATATCATTGCAACTTAAAACATTACTTCATAGCCGGCCAGAGTGGCCGAGCGGTTCTAGGCGCTACAGTCTGGAATTTCAAAATGGAATGTTAATTTGTGTCGAAACAAGACATAGAGTTACTTTGAATGGGAGAATGGTAAAAAATTGACTGCTTAGCATAAAATATTACGCAATATTGCTCGAGCATGTGAAACCTCTTTCACTATTCAAATCGATTTATTTCTCTGGAATGGGCACCACAACATTGATAATTTGAAAGGTCAACGTAATGTCCACCACTATTATGGGTTAGAATAAGTATTTTGTTAAGAACTACTTCCAGTTTCGATTTTTAGCTCATTTTCCAGTCCACCTATAATCCATCAAAATATCAAAAGAGAACGAAGAATCAAATATAAAAATTTCTATAACCGACTGGAAATGGCCTTTTACCAAATACAGAGTGAGGTTACTCACAGTCGCATGTGGATGCATCCTGATACATAGTATACATCAAAAGCAGCACGCTAGATTACAAATTTACACTTGGCATGGCTGTCAACAGACACCACCTAAAACATAACATGCACGCAATGTATAGTACGTGAAGAACAGAAATTATACACAAAAAAAACCTGCAGTTGTTCTGCAACCTCCTATACATTCCATGCCTGTTATATTTTAGAATGTCCGTTGACGAATAAGTCATGTGAAAATGTGCACGGCGTGTGAATTTTGATACAGACTTACTAGGAGGAAGTGTCCATATCCATCTATACGTAACCTCCCTATGTATTTGATAAAACGAAGTGTACGTCCATTTCAGTTATAAAGACTTCTACATAGATTAAAAAAAAAAGTTTGTATCACCCCGGTTCCCGGAACTCCTGAAGAGAGACGTTCACTGTGAATATTTTATTACAGACACAGTCCCTTTCACTGTTGAGAGATGTCACTAAACCGCCCGGAGATCTAAATAACCATGCATGGGCAGCGCCTATTTAGACGGAGGGGGTCCGACAGCCTATTAGTTCCAGTCATTCCACCAGGAAGGAGATACACGGCTCGTGTCTGTAGTTTAACCATGCCTAGACGGTCCATATCGCGGTTCGATTACGTCCGCATTGTTATTTTGTGTCGCTGGTGGTGACGGAATACGTGAATGCCACTTCCGACCAATGTGCAACCATATCGGCAGCATATTGGCGAGGCATTCGTCTTCATGGTCGACAATTCGCTCCCCCATCGTGCACATCTTGTGAATGACTTCCTTCAGGATAACGACATCGCTCGACTAGAGTGGCCAGCATGTTCTCCAGACTTGAGCCCTATCGAACATGCCTGGGATAGATTGAAAAGAGCTGTTTATGGACGACGTGACTCACCAACCACTCTGAGGGATCTACGCCGAACCGTTGAGGAGTGGAACAATCTGGACCAATAGTGCATAGATGAACTTGTGGATAGTATGGCACGACGAATACAGGCATGCATCAATGCAAGAGGACGTGCTACTGGGCATTAGAGGTACCGGTGTGTACAGTAATCTGCACCAGCACCTCTGAAGGCCTCGCTGTATGGTGTACAACATGCAATGTATGGTTTTCATGAGCAAGAAAAAGGGCGGAAATGATATTTATGTTGATCTCTATTCCAATTTTCTGTACAGGTTCCGGAACTCTCGGAACCGAGGTGATGCAAAACTCTTTTTGATGTGCGTATACTTTTGCTTCCATTTTATTTTCGTGTGTTGTTTCGTTATAGATGAACTTTAAAATGAGGTAAGGCTCGAAACTGGCTAGTAGTACTAAACGAAGTAATTTGTTCATCCAAATAATCTGAGACAAATGATATCCTTTTTTAGATTTATTTTAATCCTGGTCTAGAGCAAAGTGAAATATCAAGGTTTATAAAATCACTTTTATAACATTCTGATTTAGTTGAATAACCGCTTTCGTCGGTTTCAACTAATTTTAGTCATCCTCAGATAGCACCAGCTTTGCTAAACAGCAGTTTTAATACTTTCAGTACTAGAAAGACGTTCCCCTATAAAAGACAAATGTAGTTAAGTGGGATGATTTTGTTCGAACTGGAGCTATATGTGATGAAACGATAATAACTGAACCTAAATGTATTACATGTCCCGAATATTTGTTAGCAGACAGTGATGTACAGATTCAATATATTGAAGGACGTTCATTTTTGAAACAGCAACAAGTTGCTGTCCGAATATAAAGTTATTGACGACTGGAGTCAGTCATAGCACCATTCTCAAGTCGACTTACAAATTACAAAAGATTAGCGACCCTTGTTTGTTATGTAAGCCGAATAGAGGATTATATCGCATTGTCGCCACCCAAAGCCAGTTGCATTCCTTTTAAACACAACTGAGAATGTTTTCCACGGGACTGAGGTTCCACAAAGATTATTGAAGTCTTGTTTGTAATGTGGATTCAGCTACCTCACACACCTTTAATCCACGATCATGCGACACCACACCGTGCTTTTCCTCGATATTATGAATGACGTGTGCTGGAGAGGTTCCACACTGGGTTGATTTTGAAGGGAAGTACGGACCCGTCTGAATTCAATCACCCGTCTCTTAAATCTTGAAAGAAATGGAACAGACACTATATAAATCTTCACCAACTCCAACAGCGCAGATTGTCCAACACAAAGAATTTTATGGGCTCACCGAATTTCAGTTTATCCATTATTATGAAACAAAGACAACACAGTTGCTTTCGAAAACTGTCTAAACAAAATATTTTCGGTGATCAAAATTACCTTTGAATCGCGCAGTTACAAAGTTCTACCAACATAACGAAAACAAAATTTGATCGAGATGAATGTCATTTATGACACCAAACCGACTATGTTCTGGTTCGTTTAGCGCACATTCGCTGATTAGATTCCTCGTAAATAATCCACCAGAATCTTAAAAGATTAATAATACCCACTGCTATAACACTGCAAAAAAAGTTATGTTCAGTAGTCATTACTAAACATTTCGGTAGAAATCATAGGCATGCAATGCTCGACATCGAATATCGCGACTGTTTGCGTTATAAAATGAGAGGTATGACAGGCAGTACAGAAATTTTTAGGTCCTAACTAAAATCACTTCTTCGGACATCATCTTCCATCCCAAAGAAGTATTTTTAGTCAAAAGTTCTTTAAAATGTTAATTTTTTAAGTTAAAACTTAATAGTACAGTAGTATAAGAGATAAGAGCTGAAGTTTATTGCTAAATTTAAGTTTACTCATTAGCAGCAAGGACAGGGTCAAATGTAGGTACGTATATTAGTGTTTATTACAGATTGCAATGCAGTGTGGTTTCTAATTAGTATCCATTTAACAGCAATTTTGTAACCATAAGTAATAGAAACAAACGAGCATGTTGCACGTAGTTTCGTTGGAAATGGCCCAGAAGGTCTGTTGGACAGAAAGTCAGCTATCTTACTAATTAACTAGTTATATTTTACGGATAGAAATTAATACTGTTTATTTACTTTTTTATTTCTATTCCTGTATTAATTGATTTCCACTGTATTTGCTGTCGAACAGTAAGCCACAAGGAGGTTTCTTCAGGGAAATATTGAAGCAATCGAATTCAATTCATACATCCCGAAAACAAGCTTTGAAATCGCTTTTAGTTAAATTGAAAAGTAATAAATGCAGTTGTTTGGATATAGACATAAAAAAGGAATAAAGAGTATTTTGCACCGTGAAAATGTTTGGTTTCATAACTGTGGAAGCTACCAGATTACTAACTGTAATTTTATTCTCACCAACCTGAATGACTGTCTCCTCCGCATTGTACACTGGACTTCCACGGGCTCATCTCGTCGACTGTGAGGTCCTGATCGGGAACGCTCCTGTACCTCTGCTACAGCAGTAACTGAAAACACCACCATCAACGGCGCGCGTCAGGTAAGTCTCGTCACCCGTGACGAAAAAACTTACAGCGCAGCTTCGCAGAGGCGTACGTCATCAATGCTTTGACAGCAAGCCACCCGGGGGCATCTAGCGCAGATAGTAGTGATTACGTCATCCGTGACGATGAAGGGAAGTACTGGTCGAAACCTGAAACTAGACATTGGCGAATAGGAACCTTACTACAGAAGAGTTTTACCGTATCTGTCCAATGATGAAGGCAGAACAGTTCTACTGCAGCGAACACAAATTTCGTGCAAGACCTACGGCGATAGAGAAATTAGGGCTTGTGCGGATGCATAGAGACAGTCACTCGCTCTGTTTTGCGAGTGGTTGGTTCAAATGGCTCTGAGCACTATGGGACTTAACTTCTTTGGTCATCAGTCCCCTAGAACTTAGAACTACTTAAACCTAACCAACCTAAGGACATCACACATCCAGGCCCGAGGCAGGATTCGAACCTGCGACCGTAGCGGTCGCGCCGTTCCATACTGTAGCGTCTAGAACCGCTCGGTCACTCCGGCCGGCTTTGCGAGTGGAACAGGGTAATAAGTGACTAGTAGTAGTGCAAGGTATGACGCTGATTTGCACGACAATGTAAGATACTAGAAAAGCGAAAGTGAAATAGTGCAGAGAGTATTGAAATGATAAAGAAGAATCGCTACAGTTTTCTGAACTAGATTTAAAGCAACTCTTTCTTTTCTTCTTCAGAAATCAAAAACACATAGGCTCGTGCGGGTGCAGAATTGGAAGGTATTTTCTTTTGGGTTCTATTGACAATTTGTGGACGCCATGATGTAGCTCGGCAATAAACGAAGCATTAAAATTCTGCACGGCACTCTCAGGCCGATGCAGTTCGACACCAAGTTTACATAGAGGACACTGTAGGCAGTAGCTAGTAATAATGAATTAACAGATTAAATACACAACTACACTTAAATTTCTTTGCCTGCGATCTGTGTATTGCTTGGTGGGGTTTTCTTAGTGTATTTGCCATCGATAGAAGAGCAAACAGATCGCTCTTTGTATTTAAACAATAGATGTATCAGGATCCCGTCACACTGATTTGGGTTAAAGTAATGTCTTACAGGAGACATGGAGACCAGTATGGCTTTCACAACAAAGCCATGCATAGTTTTCTTACTCAACCAGCATTTGTCTCTCAGGATACTACTGTCAATGGAACGAGCTACCTTTCTTCCTTGCTTCCTTCGTTCCTTCCTTGATTCTCCGAGTCTGGGAAATGCCTGGAACCATTCGAGAAACGGAAACTGGCGCCTTACGCGCTTGCCGCTGAAGTGGGAAGGTCCCGTCTGCTGATAGCCAGGAGCTGAGAGGTGAGGAGTGTCTGTTTATCGGTGTGACAGAGGGGGCCGTGTTTCCAGAACAGAGCGGGAAGAATGCGATACCCTTACCCGGAAGTCGTCCGGCGAGGGGAATACGCTGGACAACCAGCTCCATGAACCTCGTCCTGCGACGACCAACACTATGGCTACCCGTAAACTGGTGTGTGCGCCACTTGGCTACTAAAATCGTGGAAAGGCGTTAGCCGCCTACCTGCCTCAGGAACTGAAACGAGGAGCCCTTTATTTTGTCTGACGACCAGCGTTAGAACAGCCAATCACACTATTTTTATGACATTTGTTCAAAAATGGTTCAAATGGCTCTGAGCACTATGGGACTCAACTGCTGAGGTCATTAGTCCCCTAGAACTTAGAACTAGTTAAACCTAACTAACCTAAGGACATCACAAACATCCATGCCCGAGGCAGGATTCGAACCTGCGACCGTAGCGGGCTTGCGGTTCCAGACTGCAGCGCCTTTAACCGCACGGCCACTTCGGCCGGCGACATTTGTTAATCCCTCCGAGATCTTTAAAGATGGCCTAATGTCAGTGATGGGCAGAACAAATGTGCATTGGTAGGATCCTTTGATGTCACTCCAGATAATATAATACTTTAAAGGTGACAGGTTCTCCTTGTATCTTTTCTGTTTTCTTAACTGCGTTCCATAAACCCTCCGCCATTGCGATAACAACAAATTGTTAAATTTTGTCTCTCCATTGTTAATTCCTATTTTATCTCTAATTTTAAATTTAAATATTAAAGTTTATTATTACTATTATTATTATACCAATCCACCATCTCTTATTAGATATAATTTATGGCAGTAATCATTTCCTGGAATACACGCAGTTTGTTTAAATACTGGAAATAGGTCTGCAGGTAAGAATGAATAAATATTACGTGCAAAGAGAAATATTATTCAGGAAGTGGAAATGCTGCTCCTTAAAGTCACTTGTTAATCTCGCAAGCAACTGAGTGAAGCAGACATGCAAAACTATAGGAGTAAACATAGAGATGAAGTGCGCAGCGTCTTTTGGTGCCAAAAAGCACCGTGTTTTCACGAACTACAACGTCTGAGTGTTGTAGCTATTGTAAAACGGACGTCGAGTGCCTATTACCTGCTAGCAGGTACAGTCTGTATAAAGGTATGGGAACATGGAAACAACAAAATGTAAGCACAAATTACACACACCTTTCCCCCTTTCTACACTCACTAATTCATAAAACTCGTCATAAGTAAAACATCCTCGCAATATTTTCGAGAGCTCTTACATTAACGTAGTAAACAATAGTTAAAAGATAAATAAGAATTCAATTTTGATAGCAAAATGTTACATGTATGACTGCAGTAATATTATGTAACATCAACCAACAAAAAAAAATAGTTTTCATTTTAGTCGTATCATGCACTGTAAACGACAGGTAGCTACACGAATATCAGTATGTGATGTTAAGATATATATTATGTTAATAATTACGAATCTAAATACCAAACCCCCCAAACTGTATACACTATCGCGTGAAAACGTTTTCCTGTTATTCAACAGAAAATTAAATTAACTCGCTGACGATCCGACGATGGTGACAGACCACCGAAGCATGTATGGGTGTTAAATGAAGAAAATTTTGGTTGTTCAAGGCAGAACACTTTTTCCATCATTACACATCAAGGTACGTCAAGTGTTCCATTTGCCAAAAACACGTGAATCTCAAACCGCCACAGAGGGCGTAAACAAGTCCCTTATAGACATAAATGTTACTGTTTTCTCTTTTTTGTGCCTTACCTCTTTAATCAAGATTAAAAATAAACTTAGCATATCAAAAGCACACGACAAATTATAATAACAATAATTGTTGAGTTTAAAGATGAAACTAAATCAATATTACCATCCTAAAAATTCCTCATTTCGATATGCCAATAAGCAGTTCCACTTATATTACGAATCGAGGATCAGAATTGAGACAACTCAGAGAAATGTCGAAAAAATTCAGAATTTACCACACAAACAGTCACTTTACATAATATATTATCAAGATTACGAATAAAATTATGTAAAAAAAAGATACTCTACGTTACTCACAGTGCTTTTCTAGACAGTTCACACATTATTATGGTCTATCAATGTACAGTGCTTTTGTATCACGTTCTCGGACTGGATCTTAGTATAATATTCTCGTAAAACAACTTATTTTCTTAAGCAATGCTCGCATTCTTTTCAGCGATAAGTACTTACAGTATTCAGCAGCCTTGTGTATGTTCCGTGACAGCTAATAAATAGGTTTTGTCTGAAAAATTATGAATATGTTGTTTTTCAAAAACAGACACATCCACACAGGGGGCGATATTCTTGGAACATATTTCAACGGTGCAAACACAGAACTTCTTTTGAGTCTAAGGAACCCTGATATTGGAGGGAGCTCGGAGAATGCGCTAATAAAAAATAGACGATTACTGGAAAAACAGGAAATCAGAAAGAAGCACGAGTATTTGAAGCTGTTAAATGTCAGCCTCTGTAGTCGGGTGTTAAACGTGACTGACCCTCATGCGAGGGACCCGGATTCGACGCTCGGTACTGCCATGGAGTTTTCGTTTACGAGAGGACAGGACCGGGTCATGAGGCCAACTGAGAGGACAGGACCGGGTCATGAGGCCAACTGGAGAGTTACCTGATTGACAAGCGGCGGCTGGAAGGATGAAACGTCGACAATGGCCGGGAGAGTAGTGAGCAGTCCCTGTGCCCCTCCATACACCATGGTGTATGGAGGGGCTGAGGACGACACGGTGGTCGGTCGACTATCACCTAATCTTCTATCCCGAACGAGGTGTTTCATTTCTTCCTGTTATGTTATGTCATTTAATCAATAAGAAAATAATAAGAAGGACTATAGTTTAGAATGTGATTAGCGACGTCCCGCCAAGGTCAGAGCTGTTTTAGGGGCAGTGGAAAATGATTGGGGCTTACGCAAGTCAGGTGTATGTGGTAACGATTCCAGTTACTGCTTGCTGTATATTGCTTAGATCATGAGACTGGTTGAAGATTGCTGTGTGGAAAATTAGCGCTTCTTACAACAACCAAGCAAATCGGCGCTTGCGGAATACTGCCTCTGTACTGGCCGTCACATGGAATATAAAAATACGAAGATTTTGGTCTCCACTTCAAGCTCTTGGGACAGTGTTACCAGCATTACAAACCAAATGATTTTTACAGCAGAATTTTACGTGCCCATTCGAAAAAAGGAAGATTGAGTTTAACGTCCTATCGACATCGAGGTCATTAGAGACGATGCCCATTCGAAAGAGCTGCCACAAATTAGTCTAGTTCGATATTCGTTTTTGTCGGTATATATTAACAGGGACAGTAAAGCATGGAGAATAGCCTGGTACTCCAGCAGAGACAGCACTGCCCTGGCCCGCACTGACTGTTACCGTCACACATGCAGCGCTACCGAGTCGCTGATGGAGTACTAGGTTTTTGTTCGTGTTTTACTGTCGCTGTTAATACATACCGACAAAAACGAATATCGGGCTGGATTAATTTGAGAGGTCTCGATCAAGTGGGTACGTGAAGTTCAGATGTGAAAATAATTTTGTTTGTAATGGGAAACAAACCGACGCTTTCCGTCGACATTGGGCGTCGCACGAAAAATATGACGAGCAGTATTTATTTGGGATGACTCAAGCTATACATCGCAAAAACAAAATTGCAAATATCTGCGGAAACACTATATAAAATGACTGATGACTCTTTGGAGAGACACTTGCTATATTTCAGAGTCATCTGGCTGAAGAGCGGTAACATGACAGCTGCTAGAAATTACCCCCGCCCCTCCCCGCCCTGTAAGGGAAATAAATAGGCGGTGTTTGACGAGTTAAACCAGACTCATTGCCGGAGTTATTGAAAAGCTTGACGTTAACAACTGTGTTTAGTTTTACGGCCACACTGCCAGGTAAGCAGCGTTACGTTCATGAGTAGGTTTACTAAATGAAATATGAAACTATGTACAAGCTAGAACGCCGCAATTAATGTTTTTGACCGAAAACGCCAATTTTCGAGTTATTATTTATTTATTAGTGGAACTCCTAGACAGTAAGTTCCGAATGCTTGAATGATGAAATCGGATCCGAAATGGATGAAAAAGACAGATGAATTCCATTCATAATCTATGTCACTTTAGCTTCCAGCCGGCCTTTGTGGCCGAGCGGTTTTAGGCGCTGCAGTCTGGAACCGCGCGACCGCTACGGTCGCAGGTTCGAATCCTGCCTCGGGCATGGATGCGTGTGATGTCCTCAGGTTAGTTAGGTTTAAGTAGTTCTAAGTTCTATGGGGCTGATGACCTCAGAAGTTAAGTTCCATAGTGCTCAGAGCCAATGTATACGTTTCTGGCCGATCCTGAACTTCTACAAAAGTGTTCATTGCAAAAATCAAGAATCCAAATGAGGTTATAAACTCATGTACAGGCCATGATGACCTAAAACCGCATTTTCATGTTACAGTTGTCAGAATTGCAGCTTATGATGCAATTCTTTTGTTTAATGATGGAAACTTAGGGACGATGAAGGTATTGGGGAGAATGGACTTTAAGATACGAAATTTCACTCAAGACAGCTTGATGAAAATAGATTTAGAGTGCCTCTCTGCAGCTGAGAAGTAAATTGAAGACCTAACAAAGGAAACAAGATAAAAAACAATAAACCAGAAGAGAAGCCTTGAAGGGGAAGAGCACCCTCAGTACAAACCTGGGGCCTTTTGAAGAGATTATATAAGAAGAAAGCATAAGGTTGAACGTCAGATTGCATTTCCTGATATTTTTTGAAGTGTATGTGGTTTTTTCCTAAGAAACTGTGAAGGCTATAATTATGAAAATTTGTTCGCTTATTTCTGTAAACCCAGTAAATGTTGTCTCAGTAGTAAATTTCGAAATTCTGTGTGTAATCTGGGGTATGGGGCAAAGTGTTTGGAATTTCGCACGAATTTTATAGTATACTTACAGAATTATAATTAAAAATTATTGTAGTTCTCCTGTTTGATATAATCAAATGTTCAAACGTGTGTGAAATCTTATGGGACTTAACTGCTAAGGTCATCAGTCCCTAAGCTTACGCACTACTTAACCTAAATTATCCTAAGGACAAGGACTCGAACCTCCGCCGGGACCAGCCGCGATATAATCAAAAAACCACATGAGAGAAGCTTAATGTATGCAAAGAGGTTAAATAGAGAAAGTTTTGTAGCAATCTTTTGATGATTTCTGAGAAAAAGGTACATTTATTATTTTTTGAAAATAAAAGTATTAAATTCCATAAGGAATTTGTATATATATAACCCAAGAAACGTAACAGAAAACATTTTAATTTCATGTAAAGCATGGTACAAAATTTCGTTACCGTGTCTTCAAAATAGTGGATTTGGTGCATCTTTTAAATAGAGTATATTTTTCAAGAACTCCCCCTTTAAGGTTGTAGTTCTCTTTGAATGGTGTCTGGATGTCGGTTTTACTGTAGTGTTCATCTCATGTTGGTTAGAAACTCTGTTATCGAGTCACAAGGTGAGTTGTGAAAAAATATCTCTGAAAACCATTCAGAGCGGAAAAAAAGTAGTCGACATGTAATTTCAAGACGTCCTAACAGGCGTGGTGGAAATTATGAACGCCCTCGAACTTAAGGTCGGACCAGGCTCTTACAACTTCTGCCCAAAAGCGGACGGAAAATGTACTGAGAGAGCGAGCAGAGCAGCGGATGGCAGGAGCTGCCAAAGAGGTCCGCAGGAACGTCACGGCCAGCGAGAAAATGGAGGAGGGCCTCGTTTTGGGTCTGGAAGAACTGTTGGATGGTCCGGGGATCGCTAGAGTTATATTTAACTTAACCACAAAAAATGTAACCCGAAAAATTAACCACGTTTTCCTCGAACCAATTTTCAAATTGACAGTAAACAAAACTTGAAACGATACATACACTTCTGATCGTAATTTTATGACGGAATTCTACACTGAATTCTCTGTAAGCCGCTTTGCGATATCTTCAAATGTCTATTTTTGGTGAAAACTTTTGTCTCAGTTTTGTTGGCAGAGAAAGTGACGATTGTTTCAACACGTTACCATTTTGTTAGAATTTCACATATGCTGATAGAAAATGTATTGGAAATACACTACTGGCCATTAAAATTGCTACGCCACGAAGATGACGTGCTACAGACGCGAAATTTACCGACAGGAAGAAGATGCTGTGATATGCAAATGATTAGCTTTTCAGAGCATTCACAAAGGTTGGCGCCGATGGCGACACCTACAACGTGCTGACATGAGGGAAGTTCCCAACCGATTTCTCATACACAAACAGCAGTTGGCCGGCGTTGCCTGGTGAAACGTTGTTGTGTTTCCTCGTGCAAGGAGGAGAAATGCGTAGCATCACGTTTCCGACTTTGATAAAGGTCGGATTGTAGCCTATCGCGATTGCGATTTATCGTATCGCTACATTGCTGCTCGCGTTGATCGAGATCCAATGACTGTTAGCAGAATATGGAATCGGTGGGTTCAGGAGGGTAATACGGAACGCCGTGCCGGATCCCAACGGCCTCGTAGCACTAGCAGTCGAGATGACAGGTATCTTATCCGCATGGCTGTAACGGATGGTGCAGCCACGTCTCGATCCCTGAGTCAACAGATGGGGACCATTGCAAGACAAGAACCATCTGCACGACGCAGTCCGGCGACGTTTGTAGCAGCATGGACTGTCAGCTCGAAGACCATGGCTGCGGTTACCCTCGACGCTGCATCACAGACATGAGCGCCTGCGATGGTGTACTCAACGACGAACCTGGGTGCACGAATGGCAAAACGTCATTTTTCTCGGATGAATACAGGTTCTGTTTACAGCATCATGATGGTCGCATCCGTGTTTGGCGACATCGCGGCGAACGCACATTGGAAGCGTGTATTCGTCATCGCCATACTGGCGTATCACCCGGCTTGATGGTATGGGGTACCACTGGTTACACGTCTCGGTCACCTCTTGTTAGCATTGACGGCACTTTGAACAGTGGACGTTTTATTTCAGATGTGTTACGACCCTTGGCTCTACCCTTCATTCGGTCCCTGCGAAACCCTACATTTCAACAGGATAATGCACGACCGCATGTTGCAGGTCCTGTACGGTCCTTTCTGGATACAGAAAATGTTCGACTGCTGCCCTGGCTAGCACATTCTCCAGATCTCTCACCAACTGAAAACGTCTGGTCAATGGTGGCCGAGCAACTGGCTCGTCACAATACGCCAGTCACTACTCTTGATGAACTGTGGTATCGTGTTGAAGCTGCATAGGCAGCTGTACACGCCATCCAAACTCTGTTTGACTCAATGCCCAGGCGTATCAAGGCTGTTATTACGGCCAGAGGTGGTTGTTCTGGGTACTGATTTCTCAGGATCTATGCACCCAAATTCGTGAAAATGTAATCACATGTCAGTTCTAGTATAATATATTTGTCCAATGAATACCCGTTTATTATCTGCATTTCTTCTTGGTGTAACAATTTTAATGACCAGTAGTGTAATATATACAAGATTATTTTGTTTCAATTCCAATGCAAGGCTTCGGGAGTTGCCGTCCAGGACCAATATTCCGGCGGCAAGGAGTCCCTCCACCTGGTGCAGTTGCTACAAGGAGCGTCCAACGTGGACACAAAAACAATTTTTTAAAGACAAAAGTGTAAGGAATAGAGCTTTATCATCAGATTTAGTAATAATTTTTATTTTACTTGGAAAAAATCTCGAAAGTCACCCATTTTTCGTCCGTTCAAAGAGGGCTACACCGAGGATGGAAGGTACTAAAGCTCTTGACGGACAGGTTATTGTACTCCTTGTACGGTAATTGCCTGAGTATACCACATAATGTACTTACTTTTAGAAATGGACATAAAAAAGGGATGTATGTAATTAATCTGTTTATGAAATACTGTGTAGTGTGATGTTCTGAAAAGGAAAAACAAAAAAAAAGTAATAAAACAAATATACAGGGTGATTCAAAAAGAATACCACAACTTTAAAAATGTGTATTTAATGAAAGAAACATAATATAACCTTCTGTTATACATCATTACAAAGAGTATTTAAAAAGGTTTTTTTTCACTCAAAAACAAGTTCAGAGATGTTCAATATGGCCCCCTCCAGACACACGAGCAATATCAACCTGATACTCCAACTCGTCCCACACTCTCTGTAGCATATCAGGCATAACAGTTTGGATAGCTGCTGTTATTTCTCGTTTCAAATCATCAATGGTGGCTGGGAGAGGTGGCCGAAACACCATATCCTTAACATACCCCCATAAGAAAAAATCGCAGGGGGTAAGATCAGGGCTTCTTGGAGGCCAGTGATGAAGTGCTCTGTCACGGGCTGCCTGGCGGCGGATCCATCGCCTCGGGTAGTTGACGTTCAGGTTTCATAACTAACCTTTTTCGTAGGACTCTCTATACAGTTGATTGTGGAATTTGCAGCTCTCTGCTAGCTCTGCGAGTCGATTTTGCTGGGCTGCGAACAAATGCTTGCTGGATGCGTGCTACATTTTCATCACTCGTTCTCGGCCGTCCAGAACTTTTCCCTTTGCACAAACACCCATTCTCTGTAAACTGTTTATACCAACGTTTAATATACCACCTGTCAGGAGGTTTAACACCATACTTCGTTCGAAATGCACGCTGAACAACTGTCGTCGATTCACTTGTGCCGTACTCAATAACACAAAAAGCTTTCTGTTGAGCGGTCGCCATCGTAGCATCAACTGACGCTGACGCCTAGTCAACAGCGCCTCAAGCGAACAAATGTACAACTAAATGAAACTTTATAGCTCCCTTAATTCGCCGACAGATAGTGCTTAGCTCTGCCTTTTGTCGTTGCAGAGTTTTAAATTCCTAAAGTTGTGGTATTCTTTTTGAATCACCCTGTACTGCAGAATAATACGAGGCACAAAGCTGGTCCACTGATCCGTAAGCACGTATTATGTTCGACTGACAACTGAAGTTGCTAGTGGTAGAAAATCTGGTGGGGGTTGTGTGAGTCTCTTGGCCACACTGTAGGGTGCCGTTCCCTCAGAGAAAGCCACTTGGTAGCGGAGCCGCCCACGCGTTGCTTTCCCCGCCAGAGAGCAGCGCAGGTAGTTTGCGGACGTGGGCAGCGGCTGAAGTGTTTGTTGGCCTCCGGCCGTGGGATGAGATGGGTTCATTCGCACAGCGGCGCATTAGCGAAACAAACACGCCCGTGTGACGCGACGCACGGCTGCGTGGGCCCACGGTCCTAGAGTTCGGCTGCTCGCCGCGCCACGGCGCTGACGTAGCCACGACTGCGATAGTAGGAAAGAGCACGCTCAAGCTTGTTGTTTTTTTAGGTTCAAATGGCTCTGAGCGCTACGGGACTTCACTTCTGAGGTTATCAGTCCCCTAGAACTTAGAACAACTACTTAAACCTAGCCAACGTAAGGACTAAGGACATCACACATATCCATGATAAAGGCAGGATTCGAACCTGCGACCGTAGCGTCTGTCTGTCCGAATGTGAAAACCCTTTTTCTCAGGAACAGTCAGACGTATGTTGCGCCTTGACAGTATATAAACGTTAGCTTCTAAATCAATGCAATGAAAAGATACGGCCTTTTATGTCACTTTTATTTATTGAAACTCGCTCCTCAAAACCTATAGGTTACTTGCCTTGGGTCTAGAATCATGAAATTTGAAAAGAAGCAAGGTTCCGCACTACAAGTACAGATGAAAATCCGAACATTGTTAATTCGTAATTATATCACACAAAAATATATTTTGGCATTTGTTATCCATCTGTTATGAGACTTTTTTTGTTAGGAATGGATGGACATATCAAGTTCAAATTTTTCTCACATACTAATGTGTATGGTCTCTTCCCGGTGTAAAAAATTAAGGTTCTGCGTCGATGAAATCAAACAATACGGCCATAATTTGATATCTTGCCAGTATCGATATAGATAACAGGCAAAAATCGTCGAAATTCTCGATTCACAGGATTGATGAACTTCTACACCGATCAGTCACTACATTATGACAATCTTCCTAATAGCCGGTATGTCCCCTTTTGGCACGAATAACAGCGGCGACGCGTCGTGGCATGGAAGCAATGAGGCTTTGGTAGGTAGCTGGAGGGAACTGGCATCACATCTGCATACAAGTCACCTATTTCCGGTAAATTCCGGGGAGGGTGGGAGGAGGGACCATTAACTCTGATGATTAAAATGGCTCTGAGCACTATGGGACTTAACTTCTAAGGTCAACAGTCCCCTAGAACTTAGAACCACTTAAACCTAACTAACCTAAGGACATCACACACATCCATGCCCGAGGCAGGGTTCGAATCTGCGACCGTAGCGGTAATGCGGTTCCGGGCTGAAGCGCCTAGAACCGCTCGGCCACCCAGGCCGGCCATTAAATCTGACGCCACGTTCAACCACATCCCAGTTGTGTTCGATCGGGCTCAGATCCGGCGAGCTGCGTGAGCGAACTCATCAATTCGAACTCGCCACTGTTTTTCTCGAACCACTCCAGCACACTCCTGGCCTTGTGACATGGCGTATTATCTTGTTGAAAAGTGCCACTGTTGTCGGGAAATATGATTGTCTTGAACGGGTCTGCAACCAGCGGTCCGCAGCTCCTGGTCGTGCGGTAGCGTTCTCGCTGCCCACGCCCGGGTTCCCGGGTTCGATTCCCGGCGGGGTCATGGATTTTCTCTGCCTCGTGATGACTGGGTGTTGTGTGATGTCCTTAGGTTAGTTAGGTTTAGGTAGTTCTAGGGGACTGATGAGCATAGATGTTAAGTCCCATAGTGCTCAGAGCCATTGTTTTTGCAATCAGTGTACGACACTGCTTGGCCATCACGGTGTCTTGCACGAGCTCCACTGGGCCCATGGACGCCCACGTGAATGTTCCCCAGAACATAATGGAGACCATGGATACCATATAATGGAGCTGCGGCAAACTTGTCTGCATCCCGCAGTACAGGTGTCAAGGAGCTGTTCCCCTGGAAGACGACGGATTCGCGCGCTCCCGTTGGTATGGTGAAGAAGGTATCGGGATTCATCAGACCATGCAATGCTCTGCCACTGCGCCAACGCCCAGGGCCGATGGTCACGCGCCCATTTCAATCGGAGTTGCCGATGTCGTCGTGCTAACATTGGCACAACCACGGGTCGTCAACTGTGGAGGCCCTTCGTTAGGAGTGGTTCGGTGCACTTTGCGTTCAGAGACACTTGTAGTCTGCGAAGCATTAACGTCTCATGTTAGTTCCGCCACAGTTCGCCCGCTACGATGTCCGAAATCTGTAATGAGGGGTGCCAGCCTAACCCCACGACATCTGGACGTGGTTTCACCTGAGTTTCGCCACGTGTTGAAGATCCTCACCATAGCTCTAACACCCGAACCCTATTCACACCCGGACAATTTTTATAATTAAATTTAAACATAAATTTCCGTTTACACTTCAAAAGTGAAGGAAATGAAGTCCATGAACCATTTCAAAAAAATCGTCAAGAGATAACTGAACAAGAACAACGCATTATACGATATAGTTTGCGAAAGACTACCGTTCAAGTTGCTTTTTATAATATTTATGTCAACCCGTTTTTTACACGGCATCAGTCGCCCAGCGTATCAAGAGTGATGGTAAGAACAGCTTCTGCGATATGGTGTCATAAGTCTTCGAGGTGGAACATAAGCTATCCCTGCTGTACCCCTACAAGAAAAATATCGCAAGGCGGCAGCCCTCATTATCAAACACTGGAGGGTGTATGCTGGGTAACTCCTGCTCCATTCTCAGTAAAGCTAGTTTTCCGTACATCTCAATGTTTTTGACGTCATATCTCATGACTATGTTCCTACAATGATAGAATATTGCAGGCACATCCAATGATATATGTGGATACATTCTGCAAAATGTGTAGTAGTAAAGAAGTATAGCCGGCCGATGTGGCCGTGCGGTTCTAGGCGCTTCAGTCTGGAACCGCGTGACCGCTACGGTCGCAGCTTCGAATCCTGCCGCGGGGATGGATGTGTGCGATGTCCTTAGGTTAGTTAGGTTTAATTAGTTCTAAGTTCTAGGCGACTGATGACGTCAGAAGTAAAGTCGCATAGTGCTCACAGCCATTTGAACCATTTTTGAAAGAAGTAATAAACAAAAACGCCTTGCACACCATCTCTAATGACCTCGATATCGACAGGACTTTTAAACTCTGATCCTCCTTTCTTGAAATGTCAGGCCTAATGCCGCAGTTTTACCGCAACGACAGCGAAAATATAGTAAGCGATAAACTTTTATACTTTCGTTATCTTGTGGGGCGTACCTTATCAGAGAGAAAAAATAGAATGGTAATGGGTATTCTGGACCAAAAATGACCTTGAACGCGGTAATTGACCTTGAAGGTTATCATATGGGCGTCACATGACCACTCATGACACCGTAATGCCTCCCACACTTCCCTTCCACCCACAGCACCCCGCCATCTGCCTACTGTGTCCTACCCCGCCCCATCTCCCTTCTGCTCTCCATCAAATCAAAGTGCAAGGTAGTGGAGCTTTGCCAGTTGTGGTATTGGGAAATTAGAAAAAAATCCGAGATAGTGGAATTAGCCTATTTGTGCTTTGTACCCTTCTCTCTCCCCTTCTCCAGCCAGTCACAGCGAAGCATTAAAATGGAACCAGAATTCAGGATGGTGAATCTAGCCCAGTCGTCATATCAGGTGACCACAGTGGTCCCTCGAGTACAGTCACGTCAGCAGCTGCAACACGACCTATCCAGCGACGTGGCAACGTCTCATTCAGGAATCCACGTACATAATTGTGTAAATGGGCAGGGGCGCAATCTTGTTGAAAGTTCGAGTCCCTGCTGTCAGTTTCAAGTCGTAGCACGAGCCATGAGTCGAGATAGGAGAATCCACTGACAGCTCTCTCAGCGAAAAAGAAGTTTCCACAGACTCTCTTGCTATACACGGCACAGAACTTCCTTGAGATCCTGTATACCGTTCACAAGCACGCCTCTGGTCCGGCACTGGTACCTTTAAATTTGGACTGTGTAGTGTGAGAGGACTCACTGCCCTCCCATTATCTCCAATCCACAATGACGAAACGGAACCGAAAAATATTGTTACGTAAAAATAATTTATTCCGTAATACATTATAAGGTGCTATTCCAAAGTACTTTACTAAGAGCGCAAGGTACCCGTGCACTGCGGCCCTTGGCTGGTCTAGGCAAACGTCTACTTGCTGCAGTGTCTCCAGGCTACCTGAAGCATCCGCTCGCAACGGCCGCTCGGCAGTACCTGCGTGCAGAAAGGATCTGAAAGTTCAGCTCTGCACGCGATAACGACGACACGGATTTTACACTATCCCCACTACGTCGTCCCAACTCCAAACAAGCGACCAATGAAAAACCAGAACTGGGAGGCCACTGAGAGAGCCCTATGTTTCATCTGGCGAACAGGTTTATATCAGCTTTCTTACTAAAGTTGTTTTTGGGCTTTGAAGATTTATCGCAAACAAATCACCCTGATTGATTTTTCTTATAATTAAATACCAGTTAACGATTCATCGACGGAAAAAGTCATCAGGGGATGCGAACATGAATAATAATATTGACTCTTGTGATCAACGTTCAGTAGCGCCGCGTGATTAGAGGCTCACGGTTAAGGTCGCAGGTTCGCCGCTAGTTGAATGCGTTTCCTTTTTCTTCATCTACCCGTCTGTAACGGATTATGAGA
Organism: Schistocerca piceifrons; assembly: GCF_021461385.2. Classification (NCBI taxonomy): domain Eukaryota; kingdom Metazoa; phylum Arthropoda; class Insecta; order Orthoptera; family Acrididae; genus Schistocerca; species Schistocerca piceifrons. Next base: position 81,638,536 of record NC_060142.1, on the reverse strand, counting down.
CCAGCAACGATATTTATATTCTTACTTACCACAAATATTCGAAGGTCCTTTCCGACTATGTTGCAGTTTCCATGGGTGTGGTTACGCAGGAAGCTAAGACTACAGCTTAAATTGCTGTGAGTGAACAAGCAGCAGTGTCATTTAGAGAGGGAAGTGCCTAAAAGCGGACCCCCATTCCGTTTTTATTTAACAAACTACAAAATAGTAAATAATTATATTTTAAAAGCACTTAAAAAGAAGAAACTAAACTCCTCCAGAACAGGCCATGAAGGCCCAACGTTACCGACCGGCCGCCGTATCATCCTCAGCCCACAGGCGTCACTGGATGCGGATATGGAGGGGCATGTGGTCAGCACAGTGCTCTCCCGGCCGTATGTCAGTTTCCGACACCGGAGCCGCTACTTCAAGTAAGTAGCTCCTCAGTTTGCCTCACAAGAGCTGAGTGCACCCCGCTTGCCAATAGCACCCGGCAGATCGAATGGCCAACCATCCAAGTGCTAGCCCAGCCCGACAGCGCTTAACTTCGGTGATCTGACGGGAACCGGTGTTACCACTGCGGCAAGGCCGTTGTCAAAAAGCACTTTGTTTTAAAAGCAAGGCAGAAAACAGTGTTTGCTTAGTCATTTTACGTAACTAATGTTTTGTTTGTTAGCTGGCACCTGTCTGCAGTCCTGACATACTTTGAAATTTCCGCGCCGCAGTATAGTAGCACGGAGCTGGAACAACCAGGACACAATGAACTCACTGATGAAGTGGAAGTGGGTAGCGCCATTTCGTTTTGGCACGTCTAGTAGTAGTTGCGTGCTACAGTACCATGGAGAGGGAATTTCAGAGTATACCAGGACTGCATGCACATAATTGCAAATAAACAAAAAATGAATCACAGATTCAATTTTCATCCCACAGCGGAGTGTGTGATTATTTTAAACTTACTCGCAGGTTAAAACTGTGTGCCGGACCAGGACTCGCCTTCCGCAGGTAAGTGCTTTACAAACTGAGTTACCGAAGAACAACTCACGACCCGCCCTCACCTCTTAGTTTCGTCAGTACCTCATCTCCCACCTTCCAAACTTCACGGAAATTCTTCTACGCACATTGTGGGGAACAGCAACCCCGGAAGGAAAGATTTTGCGGAGACATTGTTTAGCCACAGCCTATTGAATTGTTCGCAGAATGAATATTCACTTTGCGGCGGGATGTGCGCTGATTCCCCCGCGAATGGCGAAAGTCACAGGTTCGAGCCTCTGTTCGACACACGGATTTAATCCGCCAAAGAGTTTCAAAAAATTAATTACATAACTTTATTCTGGTCTGAGCTGCTGGAGATGGTTGTCATGTGTGCGTGAGGTGTGCTTGTTGGGGTGAACGAGTGGTGCGTCGTTCCTTTTCTGACGAACGCTGTGGCCCAAAGCTTATCTGTAACTGTCTTTTAATTGTGGCTGTGTGCAAGTCAACGTGTCGCCTTTAAGGTATGTAGTAATGTTTGATATCTCAACCTGAAGTTTCCACTATTTAGTTGGATAACCTTATTTTTTCGAGGTGATAACCAAAGATTTACGACTTACCCCTAACCTTCGTATTTGTACTACCAGTAATACTACCACTACTGTGTAAACATGACTGTGGGGGCAGTACAAGCTGTGAAATGAAATGATCGTAATTGACGGAAAGAAGTGATTTCTGGCGTTCCCTATGGTAGTGTTATAGGCCCTTTGCTATTACTTATCTATAGAAACGATTTGGGAGGCAATCTGAGCAGCCGTCTTAGGTAGTTTGCACATGACGCTGTCGTTTATCGACTAATAAAGTCATCAGAAGATCAAAACAAACTGCAAAACGATTTAGAAAAAATATCTGAATGGAGCGAAAAGTGGCAGTTGACCCTAAATAACGAAAGGTGTCAGGTCATCTACATGAGTGCTAAAAGGAATCCGTTAAACTTCGGTTACACGATAAATCAATCTAATCTAAAAGTCGTAAATTCAACTAAATACCTAGATATTACAATTACGAACAACTTAAATTGGAAGGAACACCTAGAAAACATTGTGAGGAAGGCTAACCAAAGACTGCGTTTTATTGGCAGGATACTTAGAAAATGTACAGACCTACTAAGGAGACTGCCCACACTACGCTTGTACGTCCTCTTATAGAATACAGCTGCGCGGTGTGGGATCCTTACCAGGTAGGACTGACGGAGTGCATCGAAAAAGTTCAAAGAAGAGCAGCACGTTTTTTATTATCGCGAAATATGGGAGAGAGTGTCACAGAAATGATACAGGATTTGGGCTGGACATCGTTAAAAGAAAGGCGTTTTTCGTTGCGACGGAATCTTCTCACCAAATTCCAATCACCAAGTTTCTCCTCAGAATGCGAAAATATTTTGTTTACACCGTCCTATTTAGGGAGGAACGATCAGCACGATAAAATAAGGGAAATCAGAGCTCGTACGGAAAGATATAGGTGTTCATTCTTTCCGCGCGCTATACGAGATTGGAATAATAGAGAATTGTGAAGGTGGTTCGAAGAATCCTTTGCAAGACACTCTAATGTGATTTGCAGAGTATCAATGTGGATGTTGATGTAGATGTAGATTGATGACCAGAACTCCCCACCTGGAGAAGTTCCGCAGCCGAGTTGCAAGTCTTTTCGGTTGGTGCCACACTGGACGACTTATGTGTAGATGATGATGAAATAATGGTGAGATCAAGATAACAACCAGTCCCTGGATGAAGAAAATCTCAGACCTGACTAGAAATCGAACCCGTGTCCGCTGCATGGCAGTCACACGCTCTGACCACTCAGCTAAGGGGGCGGACAGTACAAGCTGCGAAACTAACAAATTTTCTTGAGAGAGAAAAGCTTCTGTCCACAAAATCAGTACGGATTTTGACAGCATCGCTTATTCGAAGCTCAGCTTGCCCTTTTCTCACATGATAACGTACAAACCATGGGTAGAAGGCAACAGGCAGATTCCATATTCCTAGATTTCCGGAAAGTGTTTGACATGGTGGCACACGGCAGAATGTTAACGAAGGTACGTGCATAAGGGTTTAGGTCCCTAGATATGTGAAAGACTCGAACACTTTTTAAGTAATACAATCCAGTATGTTTTCCTCTCCGGTGAGCGTTCAGCAGAAGCAAGGGTACAGTCAGGGATGCCCCACGGAAGTGTGATGGGACCGGTCTTATTTTCTATATACATAAATGACGTGACGGACGGGTTGTATACTGATGACGCTGCGGTGTACAGCAAGATGTCGCTTTTGTGTGACTGTAAGAGGATACAAGATAAATTTGACACAATTTCTAGCTAGTGTGGTGAATGGGAGCGTGCTCTAAACATAGAAAGTTAATTCTAATTAATACGAGAATCATTCTAGTACCATTCGAATAAAGGATCAGTAACGTGCAGTTTGACTCAGTCACAGCGATTAGTTATGTAGAGAGAACGTTCCAAAGCGATGTGAAATGGAATCAGTAGGTCAGGTTGATAGTCGGAAACGTGAACGCTCGACTTCGTTTTGTGGGGAGAATTTTGGGAAGGCATAGCTCATCTATAAATGAGACGGGGTATAGAATGCTAGTGCGGGCGGCTCATTCTTGAGTACTGCTCGAGTGTTTGGGATCCGCACCACATCTGACTGCAGGAAGACATTGAAGCGATTCAGAGGCGTGCTGCTGTATTTCTTAGCGGTAGGTTCGATCAACACGCAAGTATTAAGGTGCGTCCACAGTACTCGTGTGGCTCGTGTACTTGTGAGACTTCTACATCTACATCTACATGGATACTCTCCAAATCACATTTAAGTGCCTACAGGAGGGTTTATCGAACCACCTTCACAATTCTCTATTATTCCAGTCTCGTATAGCGAGCGGAAAGAACCAACACCTACATCTTCTCGTACGAGCTCTGATTTCCCTTATTTTATCGTGGTAATACTTTCTTCCTATGTAGGTCGGTGTCAACAAAATATTTTCGCATTCGGAGAAGAAACTTGGTGACTGGAATTTCCTGAGAAGATTCCGTCGCAGCGGAAAACGCCTTTCTTTTAATGATGTCCAGCCCAAATCATGTATCATTTCTGTGACACTCTCTCCCACATTTCGCGATAATAGAAAACGTGCAGCCCTTCTTTGAACTTTCTCGATGCACATGTACTCCGTCAGTCCTATCTGGTAAGGATCCCACACCGCGCAGCAGTACTCAAAAAGAGGACGGACAAGCGTAGTGTAGTCAATCTCCTTAGTAGGTCTGTTACATTTTCTAAGTGTCCTACCAATAAAACGAAGTCTTTGATTAGCCTTTCCCACAACATTTTCTACGTGTTCCTTCCAATCTAAGTTGTTCGTAATTGTAATACGTAGGTATTTAGTTGAATTTACGGCTTTTAAGATTAGACTGATTTATCGTGTAGCCGAAGTTAAACGAATTCCTTTTAGCACTCTTGTGGGTGACCACACACTTTTAGTTATTTAGGGTCAACTGCCAATTTTCGCAACACTCAGATATCTTTTCTAAATCGTTTTGCAATTTGTTTTGATCTTCTGATGTCTTTACTAGCGGATAAACGACAGCGTCACTGCAAACAACCGACGACAGCTGCTCAGATTGTCTCCCAAATCGTTAAAATAGATAAGGAACAGCAAAGGGCCAAAACACTACCTTGGGGAACGCCAGATATCACTTCTGTTTTACTCGATGACTTTCCGTCCATTACTACGTACTGTGACCTCTCTGAAAGGAAATCACAAATCCAGTCACATAACTGAGACGATATTCCACAAGCACGCAATTTCACTTCAAGCCGCTTGTGTGGTATAATGTCAAAAGCCTTCCGGAAATCCAGAAATACGGAATCGATCTGAAATTCCTTGTCAATAGCACTCAACTCTTCATGTGAATAAAGAGCTAGTTGTGTTTCACAGGAACGATGTTTTCTGAACCCATGTTGGCAGTGTGTCAATAAACCGTTTGCTTCGAGGTAATTCATAACGTTCGAACACAATATATGTTTCAGAATCCTGCTGCATATCGACGTTATTGATATGGGCTTGTAATGAAGCAGATTAGTCCTACTACCTTTCCTGAATATCAGTGTGACCTTGCGAGGCTTACGAGTAACGTGGACGGTAGGCTCCGAGGGCTCGCCGCGAAACAGGCTTGCGAGCCGCCCGAGCATATGGCTTGTCTGGCTCGGCGAGACACCATTGCGGAAATTTAGAGAACCAGCATTTGAGGCCGACTGCATATCTATTCTACTACCGCGAACGTACATTTCGCGTAAAAACCAAAATATAAGACGAGAGAAATTTGTGATCGTACGAAGGCTTATAGACAGTAGTTTTTCTTTCGTTCCGTTTGCGAGTGCAACAGCGAAGGAAATAACTTCTTACACTCCAACTTGTACCCTACGGTTGCTTGCGGGCTATGTATGTAGATTCAGATGCACATTCTATATGTTTCATGTGATCCTTTACAATGACATATGTATTGTTACAACTAGGCAACGGCCTTGCCGCAGTGGTAACACCGGTTCTCGTCAGATCTCCGAAATTAAGCGCTTTCGGGCTTGGCTAGCCTTGGATGGGTGACCGTCCGATCTACCGAGAGCTGTTGGCAAGCAGGGTGCACTCAGCCCTTGGGAGGCAAACTGAGGAGCTACTTGATTGAGAAGTCGGTGTTCCGGTCTCGTATACTTACATAAGGACGGAAGAGCGGTGTGCTGATGTCACGCCCCTCCATGTCCGCATCCAGTTCAAATGGCTCTGAGCACTATGGGACTTAACATCTGAGGTCATCTGTCGCCTAGAACTTAGAACTACTTAAACATAACTAACCTAAGGACATCACACACATCAATGCCCGAGGCAGGATTCGAACCTGCGACCGTAGCGATAGCGCGGTTCCAGACTGAAGCGCCTAGAACCGCTAGGCCACAACGGCCGGCCCGCATCCAGTGACGTCGGTACGCTGACGATGACATGCCGACCGGTCGGTACCGTTAGACTCTTCCGAGTCCTATTCGGACGGGATTTAGTTTTCAGATTATTGTTATATTTAAATATCTGACTATTTTGAATGTAAATGAGACTGTTCTGTAACGAGATAATTTACTGGCTAATAACATTTTAATTTACGATTCTTACTATGTCATTTTTTGTCGGATATGTATCAAATTTCATTGTATTTATTTAATTCACTGCTTTTAATGATCACCCACATTGTAGCAAAATTATATATAAGGTCCATGCGGGCGCACTGTGGCTGGTCAGTTTTGCACGAACTTTCGAGGTAGCCACCGTGCCGATGTGATTTGTAGACGTGTAACGATTCTTCAAGGCACACACTGTGCTAATTTAGCTGATTTGTACTATTGATTGCTTGCTATGTGGGTGACTTGAAGATGGAGACAAATTACGTCGGGAGTAGTAAACGGAAAGAAAGACAGCTGGTGAACCTCCGTTGGAGCTTGAATCTTTTCACGTAGGAAGAAGAAATTTGTTGATTGCATCTTCTAGAAACGTACTATTTCGCACTTTTAACACGAAACCACACCATGATGCTCAATGGTCTTCTTGTTGGTTGGCTGGTTCATTTGGGGGAGAGGACCAAACGGCGAGGTCATCGGTCCCGTCGGATTAGGGAAGCATGGCGAAGTAAACCGGCTGTGCCCTTTCAGAGAAACCGTCCTGGTATTTGCAACTTCCTGGTAGATTAAAACTGTGTGCCGGACCGAGAATCGAACTCGGGACCCTTGCCTTTCGCGGGCAAGTGCTCTACCAACTGAGCTACCCAAGCACGACTCACGCCCCGTCCTCACAGCTTTACTTCTGCCAGTACCTCGTCTACTACCTACCAAGCTGTGCAGAAGCTCTCCTGCGAACCTTGCAGAACTAGCACACTCCTGAAAGAAAGGATATTGCGGAGACATGGCTTAGCCACAGCCTGGGGGATGTTTCCAGAATGAGATTTTCGCTCTGCAGCGGAGTGTGCGCTGATATGAAACTTCCTGGCAGATAAAAACTGTATGCCGGACCGAGACTCGAACTCGGGACCTTTGCCTTTCGCGGGCAAGTGCTCTACCAACTGAGCTACCGAAGCACGACTCACGACCCGTCCTCACAGCTTTACTTCTAGGAGACGAGATACTGGCAGAAGTAAAGCTGTGAGGACGGGGCGTGAGTCGTGCTTCGGTAGCTCAGTTGGAAGAGCAGTTGCCCGCGAAAGGCGAAGGTCCCGAGTTCGATTCTCGGTCCGGCACACAGTTTTAATCTGCCAGGAAGTTTCATATCAGCGCACACTCCGCTGCAGAGTGAGAATCTCATTCTGGATCCCGGTATTTGGCTGAAGCGATTTAGGGAAATCACGAAAAACCTAAATCAGGATGGCCACACGCGGGTTTGAACCGTCGTCCTGCCGAATGCGAGTCCAGTGTGCTAACCACTGCGCCAACTCGCTGGGTCAGTGTCTACTGTCAGTCTGTCAGGTAAAAGTGTCTCGCGATCGTTATTGCTACGCCAGACGAGTGCCAGTTATGGTTATTGAAGGAATGACGCAGCCTGAGAGGGAACACGCGAACTCGCCGGTGCGTACGCGGGGAAGCGTGCGCGGCAAGTGCGGGCAGTTGCGACCTTTAACGCCGGCGCCGAGGGAGCACGCAGAACCGGCCGGCGCGCGGCGTCGCTCATTAACATACAAACGGCGCGCCGCCGCACTGGCTCATCGGCGGGAATAGCAGGAGGCTGGAGAGCGGGCCGCGCCGAACCCGGCCAGCCCACTGCGGTTGCGGGTAACAGCGTCTGCGGTGACCACGCCCCAATCCGCCTCACACGGCACGTTTAAGGGAACGTGAATGTGAGGCGAGATTCGTGGCGTCACAGCGTCAGAATTTCACGTTCGGAGTATTCAGGAGGGCGAGCTAGAGCACCCATGAGGAATAACAAGTGGTTCAAACGGCTCTGACCACTATGGGACTTAACATCGGAGGTCTTAGATAATACAAATCTCCTTCATCATAACCAACATGGATTCCGCAAACAGAGATCATGTGAAACTCAGCTCGCCCTATTTGCCCAAGAAATTCACAGTGCCGTAGACACTGGCGAGCAGATTGATGCCGTATTCCTGGACTTCAGGAAGGCATTTGATACGGTTCCGCACTTACGTTTAGTGAAAAAAATACGAGCTTACGGAATATCGGACCAGGTTTGTGATTGGATTCAGGATTTCCTAGAAGAAAGAACACAACATGTCATTCTTAACGGTTCAAAATCTGCAGATGTAGAGGTAATTTCGGGAGTACCGCAGGGAAGCGTGATAGGACCTTTATTGTTTACAATATATATAAATGACTTAGTTGACAACATCGGTAGCTCCGTGAGGCTATTTGCAGATGACACGGTTGTCTACAAGAAAGTAGCAACATCAGAAGACTCGTACGTACTCCAGGAGGACCTGCAGAGGATTAATGCATGGTGCGACAGCTGGCAGCTTTCCCTAAACGTAGATAAATGTAATATAATGCGCATACATAGGGGCAGAAATCCATTCCAGTACGATTATGCCATAGGTGGTAAATCATTGGAAGCGGTAACGACCGTAAAATACTTAGGAGTTACTATCCGGAGCGATCTGAAGTGGAATGATCACATAAAACAAATAGTGGGAAAAGCAGGCGCCAGGTTGAGATTCATAGGAAGAATTCTAAGAAAATGTGACTCATCGACGAAAGAAGTAGCTTACAAAACGCTTGTTCGTCCGATTCTTGAGTATTGCTCATCAGTATGGGACCCTTACCAGGTTGGATTAATAGAAGAGATAGACATGATCCAGCGAAAAGCAGCGCGATTCGTCATGGGGACATTTAGTCAGCGCGAGAGCGTTACGGAGATGCTGAACAAGCTCCAGTGGCGGACACTTCAAGAAAGGCGTTACGCAATACGGAGAGGTTTATTATCGAAATTACGAGAGAGCACATTCCGGGAAGAGATGGGCAACATATTACTACCGCCCACATATATCTCGCGTAATGATCACAACGAAAGATCCGAGAAATTAGAGCAAATACGGAGACTTACAAGCAGTCGTTCTTCCCACGCACAATTCGTGAATGGAACAGGGAAGGGGGGATCAGATAGTGGTACAATAAGTACCCTCCGCCACACACCGTAAGGTGGCTCGCGGAGTATAGATGTAGATGTAGATGTAGATGTCATCAGTCCCCTAGAACTTAGAACTACTTAAACCTAACTAACCTAAGGACATCACAGACATCCATGCCCGAGGCAGGATTCGAAACTGCGACCGTAACGGTCGCGCGGTTCCAGACTGAAGCGCCTAGAACCGCTCGGCCACATCGGCCGGCAGGAATAACAAGTAAAGAACCTTTACTGCCCAGTACCACCCTCCCTCTCTCACCAAACCTCGGGTCTTTAACTTGGAAAATCTCTATCCTAAACAATGTAAAATTTATTCACATGAAAGGTACCTTTCCTCAGAAATTACTGGAAATAAAAATTTTAAAAAATAACATTACTTGTAGGTTACAAATATCTGAACACTTCAGCAGAGAGTTTCTAAAAGTATTGATTAGTTTTAAGATAGTAGTACTAAACTAAACTCCTTCGAACAGGCCATGAAGGCCAAACGGTACCGACCGGCCGCTTTGTCATCCTCGTCCTACCGGCGTCAATGGATGCGGATATAGAGAGGCATTTGGTCAGCACAGCGCTCTCCCGGCCGTATGTCAGTTTGCAAGACCGGAGCCGCTACTCCTCAATCAAGTAGCTCCACAGTTTGCCTCACAAGGGCTGAGTGCACCCCGCTTGCCAACAGCGCTCGGCTTAAGAAAGTAATTATTTTTGTATGTGTTGTTATTGTTATTGTTGTTATGGTCTTCGGTCCTGAGACTGGTTTGATGCAGCTATCCATGCTTCTCTATCCTCTGCAAGCATCTTCCTCTCCCAGTACGTACTGCAGCCTACATCCTTCTGAATCTGCTTAGTGTATTCCTCTCTTGGTCTCCCTCTACGATTTTTACCCTCCACGCTGCCCTCCAATACTAAATTGGTGATCCCTTGATGCCTCAGAATATGTCCTACCAACCGATCCCTTCTTCAAGTTGTGCCACAAACTCCTCTTCTCCCCAATTATATTCAATACCTCCTCATTAGTTATGTGATCTACTCATCTAATCTTCAGCATTCTTCTGTAGCACCACATTTCAAAAGCTTCTATTCTCTTCTTGTTGCCGGCCGGTGTGGCCGAGCGGTTCTAGGCGCTTCAGTCTGGAACCGCGAGACCGCTACGATCGCAGGTTCGAATCCTTCCTCGGGCATGGATGTGTGTGATGTCCTTAGGTTAGTTAGGTTTAAGTAGTTCTAAGTTCTAGGCGACTGATGACCTCAGCAGTTAAGTCCCATAGTGCTAAGAGCCATTTGAACCATTTTTCTTCTTGTCCAAACTATTTAGCGTCCATGTTTCACTTCCATACATGGCTACACTCCATACAAATACTTTCAGAAACGACTTCCTGACACTTAAATCAATACTCGATATTAACAAATTCCTCTTCTTCAGAAACGCTTTCCTTGCCACTGCCAGTCTACATTTTATATTCTCTCTACTTCGGCCATCATCAGTTATTTCGCTCCCAAATAGTAAAACTCCTTTACTACTTCAGACGACAAAAAAATTAAAAAAGGCTGTCAACTGTTTCCTACGTATGTAACACTTTAACTTCTTTGAGATTTACAAAATAATAAAACCCCTGTGTTAAAATATGTACAATACTCGAATCAGCATACCGTCTAATTTTGAACAAATTCTGGCTAGTAGAAACTGAGAAAAATGCAATATCTTTTTTCCTGCTCCTCTGTGCTGTCTTGCGCTTGTTTCCAGATTTCTAATAGTACCTCTGATGCTATAAGTCTTTTTTCTTTTTTTTAGTCTGAATTCAACAGTTGAAGGTCTTATTTCAGTAGTGGTACAAATCCATTTTTGTTCATTTTGAGATACAGAGTCCTAAAGTTAAATGTGCGCTGAAAAATCTGCAGTTGAGATACCAGAAATATTCAAGCATACGGCTTCTTGCTAGAGATGAATCTTTCTTTCTGTTTGTTTCGGCCATTAATTTCAGAAGCATTATAGACAGAAAAATGGAGTTAATGGACTTGTACTACTATTGAAATAAGCCCTTTAGTTCTTTTACTGTGAAAAGACCGACATTTCGTAGAATTCTTTACAGGACTTCACACCTTGCAACATTTCTTTCACTGAACGTTGTCGCTGCGTCAAAGACACCAAAAAGCACTGTACTAATTGCCACAAACACTGTTTTGGGAATTCTGGTACAGATTATGCTGTTGATAGACTCGTTAAGATCCTGGGTGCGGCCATGAAGACATTTCTTCAATAGACTTACATCTAACAAATCTTTGAAGACCTCAACTTACAAAATGAACAGCTGGTTTGTGAACAAATTCCGCACAATTTTTCTGTGCTCTGTTGTGTTTCCATCATGAGTCACTTTCTAGAGGTCATAGGCCATACACGAGTTTATCGTGTGTTGGAGAGGTGACAAAAAACTGCACACATAGCTTTTCCGATGTCTTCTATGCTACTAACACTTTGCCTGATGGTCATGTAATAGTAATTTTGAATTCTTTCTATGTCTTTTCTGCCAGTATATTCATACCATCTAATCCTATGCCATCTTCCAATTTCTCCCGTCAGAAAGCAGTTTTCAGTTGTCGCAGCCTCATACCCTTCGCTTTTGTGCACGACATACGCACTCCTTCATAGTGATAGCTACATTTTCTCCATATGCCTTCCCCTCCTCCACTGCTTTGAAAGCTTTTAAATCGTCATCTTCTAAGTAATTGCCCTCGGAGGCGGGGGATACAAAAGATGAAATTTCAGTCTGAGGACTATCAGATGGGCATGGTCATGCCCACAGAATGTTTTGTTTAAATGAATGAATGACCAGAAATAAATTGGAAATGGGAAATTAATTAGATAATGAACAAAAAAGACAAAATTGAAAATTTCAAGATTTCAACCTGTGTGGATCCCCTTAAAGACTCGAACTCCCATATATGCAACAACTTCAACGTCTGATTACTTTTCAAATGAGTTAATATGCTAAATACGTGACATTAATAATGTGAAAAAATTACTGTTGAAGACACGTTTATTTTGCTTAATCTTCATCTATACCTATCAAGCCGCTCTACGATGTGTGACGGAGGGCACTTTCTGTGCCGCTGACACTTCTCGACTTTGCTATTTCAGTTACGTGAAGAACGAGTCCCTAAACGTAGGTCTATATGACAGTATCACATGAGAAGTAGACCTACCTTCCAGGACAGATGCGCCAGTTCTATGAACATTATACGAACGACATTGAGAACTACTCACATTTTGTGAAAATGTTATTTTTTTCTCCTAAATTATGTGTCGTACGATGATATATTTTTTGGATATCTACTGCGATGCGTGTGGATACTGTTTGCAAAATGTATAATGAATAGAGTTAGTAGGTAAGAAATGATAAATTGAAACGTAAAAATTCATGCAGAAGTTATACCGCATGAACAAGGAGCGCTAAACTCTTTTCCCTTCACTATTTTATGAGGCTGTGTGCGAGACAAAATTTCGAAGTGGTTTGAAATTACATTTAAAGTTTGCCGGAAGTCGGCAAGTGCTATCTCTATCAAGCAATGGATTCGTACAATGGCGATAATTTCCGCTAGTTTTTCACGCATCTCTGTATTTATGACATCATGTCCCCTGAACAAATTTTGCAGTGTGTCCGCACATACCACTAAATGTGCCTCCAAAATATTGTCATTGTAATTTTCAGGCACATTCAGCGCTATATGCGGACACTGTTAGCAAAATTTGTTGCGAATAGAGTTGGTAGTAAACAGTAATAAATTAAAAAGTTACCACTAACGCTGAAGTTTTAGTGCATGAACAGAAAAATTACAGTAAGTGAGAAATTTGTTCCCTTTGACTATTCTGTGGAAGGTGTGAGCTATAAAAAGTTTCGAGAATTTTTGAAGCTAAGTGTAAAGTAAATCAGAAGTCACTAGACACTCTTATTCTCAAATAAGTTTACGGTTTTACTGTTGTTAACCGTGATATTGGAATTTCTCTGATAAACCTTTAACGTAAGATTCTGTCTCTTAATGAGTGAATTATGACAGTATTTTAGATTTTTATTCGGTGAATAAGATCCCCAAAAATATTGAAAATGGAATTTTTGTTGCGCCAGGAAGCCATTAGCCAGGCAAACTGCAACAGGGACTGAATATTTGTGGCCGCTTAATACACATGGTGCGTAAGGAATATAGGAGAAAGGTACATGGTTGAATTTTCTGGTGGTTTGGTGTTACAATACAAGGTGCGATACTTAGTTCGTAGAGCTGCTACATCAGACAGCAACAATTGCTCTACACGGCTGGCAACGGGGAAAGCTGGGCTTGGATGCGAGAAACGGGTACGTCATGCCATGCTGCACCAGCTCTCTATCAGACTAGTGGCTGTCTGCAATTCATGGGTGAAAAATCTGCAGAACGAGCTGGCTAGAGCAAAAGTAAGAGGAAGGAATGTACAGTAGGGACAACTGGCCTCATTGTTCACCTTCTTGAAAAACAACTTCACGGATAACTGGAAGGTAGGGCGCACCTGCCGGCCTTAAAACGTCAGGAGTGTAACGGCCTCTGTCTGGATTACCAGTCACAGGGTATGATCACGTTCTGCTCCTAAAGGCACCGAATACCATCAAAAATACAGTGTTTGGCTTCATTTTTTTTTTTTTAAAAAAAAAACCCTCGTCGCCAGTTTTGCAAAGGCCTCGTCGCTTCTGCTGTGGAGGCCGAGTTGCCACTGTTGTTACGGTAGGCCGAGTTTGTGAGTTCGTGAAATGCCTTCTGGTGCAGTACACCGGTAAGACAATGTCTCCCTCGTCTATCACACAGCTATGCCCCAGGGTCAGGTAACAGGACAGGAGAACGGAGATTCTACAAAATTAGTAACACGGCCACACAAATAAGTTATAAATGTTTACTTACGTTTGTGATTTGTTGAATAATGAAGTCTGCAACAGTGCTTGTAATATAACACAACAGAAAGCCCTTAATAGCTAAGTGCAAATAATCGTAGGTAAACTTCACAGTACATAGCAAATGTAGTTTACAACAACTGTCTGTTCACTTCTAAGAGTTCACTGAACGATATTCCCTTTCTACGTCAGCTGTGGACGATGATGTATAACCATATGGGCGAGAGCTGCTCCTTTATCTTCCGAATCGGCTTCTGTCCGTTGTCTTCCGGTCATTGGTGGATTGCACTCGGCCAGCTATTGGCCGCGGCGAAGTCGATATCTTCATAGTCAGTGCCGCCATTGGCGCTGGTGGAACTCGTGCAAGTGCAGAGTCTCTATGACACTGGCACTAGTTCACATCTTTTCGACTGTGAGGCTTTTACTCTGGCTTTGTCTTGTTCGGACAACACAGCAGTTTTCACAGTCTTCATCTTAGGCCTTCAGCCATCTGGTTAGTTAGCAGCAGTTCAGTACGGATTTCATTTCTGTCTCCGGCCTTTCTCTTGATGGCGGTATAGGTTGTGCAGCTAGTAACCTACATGATCCGGTTGATGTATTCTAGTCTCAGTCTGCCTGTTGTATTATTCCCTTCTACTATCCCTTCAATGATACTTTTAACGACAACATCTTGTCTCGGCAGATGACCAACCCACGTGTCCCTCTTGTGTCTCATGAGCTTCAGTCTGCCTGTTGTATTATTCCATTCTACTATCCCTTCAATGATACTTTTAACGATAACATCTTGTCTCGGCAGATGACCCACCCACGTGTCCCTCCTGTGTCTCATGAGCTTCAGGTTACAAGGCTTCTCTTCCTCCACTCTTCGTCTGACATCTTGCCTACCCAGGAAATCTCGAGCATTCTGCGATAGCACCACATCTCGAAGGCTGTTATTTTTATGTTTTCCTGCTTCCCCAAGCGTCAAATGGTTCAAATGGCTCTAAGCACTATGGGATTTAACATCTAAGGTCATCAGTCCCCTAGACATAGAACTATTTAAACCTAACTAACCTAGGTTTAAGTAGTTCTAAGTCTAGGGGACTGATGACCTCAGATGTTAAGTCCCATAGTGCTCAGAGCCATTTGAACCTAACTAACCTAAGGACATCACACGCCCATGCCCGAGGCAGGATTCGAACCTGTGACCGTAGCAGCAGTGCGGTTCCGGACTGATGCGCCTAGAACCGCTTGGCCACAGCGGCCGGCCCCAAGCGTTCAAGTTTCATTTTCATACAGCAGTACACTCAATCAAACGTTTTTATGAGGTTTTTCCTAGTATGTTTGTCTATAGTGCTGGATGTGAAAAGATTTCTTCTGTTGTTAAAACCAGATTTTGACTGGTGGATTCGGCTTGTAATATCCTTCCTTGACTTTCCGTCTGATGTAATTTTAGTCCTTAGGTTGGCAAAGGAATCGGCAGCCTCCAGTCACTTGTTGTTAAGATAGCATTGGACAACCGTGTGTTGTCTGCTCACCAGTATATAACAGGAAGAGCTGAGGGTACTTTCTGTTGTAACTTCCTTCGCACGCTTTGTGGTTCTTTAAGGGATACAGGAACGAGGAACAGATTCTGTTCGTGGACAGAGAATTTAGATATTAATTTATTGTACATCTAACGCCAAATAGTAAAAGTAATACAGAAACTTGTTTGCCGTAGTTGCTGCCTCAGTTGGATGTAGAAGTATATACGGGTACAAGGGTTTGCAATTGGTTCATTGGTAGATTTGGGGGGAGGCGACCAACCAGCGAGGTCATTGGTCCTATCAAATTAGAGAAGGAGGGGGAAGGAAGTCGGCTGCGCCCTTTCAAAAGAACCATCCCAGCATTTGTCTCAAGCGATTTAGGGAAATCACGGAAAACCTAAATCAGGATGGGTGTACGGGGGTTCGAACCGTCCTCCTCCCGAATGCGAGTCCAGTGTGCTAGCCACTGCGCCACCTCGCACGGTTGTTTGCAATTCACTATTCCGTGGATGACGAGCCTTGACCGCTGGAAAAGTCTGTAAATGTTAAGAAATCGCAAACACACAAAGTGGGGCTCTGTACGTCGATGTTTGAACCTCAGTAGACTCGTCGTTGGAGCTCGCGAGAGGGGATGCTTGCATCTCATTGGCAGTGGATTCAAACCCAGATTTCACGCTTATCGCAAACGGTCACCTTACGATTTGGCTATCCGCGAGCGATTAACTACCAGTCGCATACATCCATATGTTGTCAACTATGTATCTATACTCTGTACTCGAACATACATTATATATATTCAATTACAGGGGGAGACAATCTATTCGAAAGTCTCTTTCCCGGCGTCGGCAGATAAATACGATATTGCAGTGCCCGTGTTATTCTGAATTATAATGCAATGTTCTTCAGATGTGGCAACGGCCTTGCCGCAGTGGATACACGGGTTCCCGTGAGATCGCCGAAGTTAAGCACTGTTGGGCGTGGCAGGCACTTGGATGGGTGACCATCCAGGCCGCCATGTGCTGTTGCCATTTATCAGGGTGCACTCAGCCTCGAGTTACCAATTGAGGAGCTACCCGACCGAATAGCAGCGGGTCCGGTCACAGAAAACCATCGTAACGACCGGGAGAGAGGTGTGCTGACCCCACGCCCCTCCTATCCGCACCCTCAATGAGGATGACAAGACGGTCGGATGGTCCCGATGGGCCACTTCTTCAGATGTGTTCTGTTAATGTCCGCACGGCAAGCGTGTTTTGTTCTGTGAACTGCAAGCAACGCCCTCATGCCACGGTGGCGACTGTAGGAAACACAAAGGCGTGACAGGCGGCGCGTGTGTTTGTAAAGTGCTGCCAACCGGATGGCGGCCGATACCGCAGTTCCCATGTGGGCCAGCATGGCTTCATAGTAAAGATTTGAAAATTCGCCATAGAGGCGGAAACAAAAGAAGCACTGAATCCAGTATGACGAGTGACAGATATCGGGAAAGCAGGAAAAAATCACTTGCGCAGTACTGTTTCTGCAACGGCGATATGTGAAAAAAAAAGCAATTTTCAACGTGGTTCGGAGACTACAGCTGGCTGGGTATGTGAGTTAAAATTCGGAGGAAGGCCAGGGGATACCAGCACGAATAGGACAGTGCTTGACACAGAAATCTCCATGCTGAGGACAGACCTAATAGTTGGAGGTGTTTACGTGACAGCAGGTGGCTGTCGTGACGTGCTGCTGCCTCCCACGTCACAGGCCGCCCCCGGCCCCCGCTCCTGCGCCAGTGGCGGCACTTTGTGGGTGGGCGTGCCGGCGCCGCAGGTGCGTGGGCGTGCGGCAGGGGAGGGAGGCCATTGTCTGTGGCGCCTGCCGCCTGCCGCCGAGGTGCTGCCCCCTTAACGACTCTTTATGAATTAATGACTCGGACCAATTTATGGCCTTTTGTTTCCGCAAATCGTCCAGCACCGCTCGTTTGTCGGTCCCGTAATTACTCTGCAGCGACGAGCTCGCCTAAACAGTTAAATAAACCACTACGCTCTCTTTCAGTAGCGTCAAAGGTCACGAGGACGCAATCGTAACAGACACTTCGTGTCGCTCTATAACGATAAGATACAGAAAATTACTTTGCTTAATTGTGTTCACTCTTTTTACTAACAGTCCTACAATTCCAATGGCAAACTGTAGTTGCCCCCTGCCACGGTGATTGATGCAGTCACCAACTTGGGATATTACTACACTACTGGCCATTAAGATTGCTACACCAAGAAGAAATGCAGATGATAAACGGGTATTCATTGGATAAATATATTATACTAGAACTGACATGTGATTAAATTTCCACGCAATTTGGGTGCATAGATCCTGAGAAATCAGTACCCAGAATAACCACCTCTGGCCGTAATAACGGCCTTGATACGCCTGAGCATTGAGTCAAATAGATATTCGATGGCGTATATAGGTACAGCTGCTCATGCAGCTTCAACACGATACCACAGTCCATCAACAGTAGTGACTGGCGTATTGTGACGAGCCAGTTGCTCGGCCACCATTGACCGGACGTTTTCAGTTGGTGAGAGATTTGGAGAATGTGCTGGTGTGTGTGTGTGTGTGTGTGTGTGTGTGTGTGTGTGCGCGCGCGAGTGTGTTTTCGCATGCACAGCTGTAGATAACATGATTTTCTCTCGTCCATTTACAGTAACAATCTTCGTTACAATTGCTGAAAAGCCGAACATAACATTTTCTGAAGGTTAGGTGATTGTGGAGTGCCCCGATGGTAAGTTATGTTCCGTGGCGTTCACAGTGAGAATTACCGCGAGCTTTCGCAAAAATCAGACAGTAAAAGTAGTCGATTTTTTAGAATCTCCCTTAACTCACTTCAATAGTCTGGTTCTGGTCGTCCACCATCATTTAATGTCTGAAAATCGTATATATGATATTAGTTACGTCAATAAAGTTGCATTCCTAGACCTGAACAGGCAGAACACATTTCTTCATCAATATTAAATCAGCGTTACTGGCGATCTGTTTTCATTTGTCACGTCGATACCCTTTCTGAAATATTTAGTTCTGCAGACACGTAACGTTTTTGTTAACAGAGGGCGTTAATAACAGGTAGCCTGCGCTTCCAAAGCCCACATCTCGTGGTCGTGGGGTAGCGTTCTCGCTTCCCACGCCCGGGTTTCCGGGTTCGATTCCCGGCGGGGTTAGGGATTTTCTCTGCCTCGTGATGGCTGGGTGTTGTGTGCTGTCTTTAGGTTAGTTAGGTTTAAGTAGTTCTAAGTTCTAGGGGACTGATGACCATAGATGTTAAGTCCCATAGTGCTCAGAGCCATTTGTGCTTCCAAGCTGATCCATGCAACCTACATTTCGACGGCTGGCGAATAAACTGTCTCTGGTTCTGCGAATATTCCTCATATGATCGCGCAGGTCTTTGGCAGTTTCCTTTATTTTATTTATTTATCTTTTTTTCGTTGAAAAGCTTGTGTGTGTCACGTTTTGCTTTCCTGTTTTGGACGGTTCAAAGAGGTAGTCGTTTGTATTTACGTGCCAAACATAGCTTTGGGATTCAGCTGACATGCAAAAGAGTTCGTTCATCAACGATTCTAACATGTTAGTAACTCCCTCTAAGTTGAGCAACGTAGAAATTCTGGGTTTTGACCAATACTATGATAACGTGATCCGCCATAGACAGATGACATGCATCGCCTTGACTAACTTAACAGTACAGCTTGGCGCTTCTGGAAAAGCGGGGTAACCCACTTCAGGTAAACTGTCATCGGTCACAGTAATATAGCTATGGAAAGTCGCTGATTCTGACGAGTCCTAGAAACTGGACGAAGACAAAAGACATGTTGCTGGACATTACTGAACTGTGTACAGAATTCCATCCGCGTGCTGTTGTGTGGAGTCCGACACGAGAGGTTCTCATTCTTCTCACAAAAAAGTACTTCAAAAAACGTCAGAGTATCTTCTTTGTGAGAGTCTAAAGAAATATTACAGAACTGGTCAGACTTGTTTGCTAGAGAATTTCCCTTGACAATTACCGACCAGAAAATTACGGTTGCAACTAGGTGCTGCAACTACAATGAAGATATGCTGAATGCGTAAGTTGGATTAACTGGGCAAACTCGCATCGTTTTCGTAAACCGCTGCGGATGAATGTCGAGATGGTCCCCTAAAGGGGCCATTGGCGCTTTCTTCCCTTGTCTTTCCCCGATTGAGTTTATAATTGCTAACACTCCAACTTTCCATCCGTTGCATAAAAAACCAGTCGTCTGTATGTAACACTTAACTGTTTTCATTACGCGAATCGTGAATGTGGAATAACTATCCGCATATATCGCTCTGAAATATCTTCATACTCGCGTCTTCCTACTTCACCAGCATGCGCTCTTCAGATCTCCTTTTCTACCTGTGCTATTTGTTAAGACCGGTGGTTAAGGATGTACATGTCTTTGGTAGTGACGCCTACTTAGGTCAACTTCATCGTCGGCTGCTAAAGTTCTTCCGGTTTTTTGTTGTTTTGGTCACAGAAAAAAAGTTCTACTCTTTCACAGAAAGCGTTTAAAGAAGAAACAGTTTTCTGAAGAAACTGAAATTTCACATAAAGATTTCACTATTTTCATAATTCCCTAACACAAAAAAATCCTAGAACCGCTTTGTTCAAATTTTAGTACTCAATAAGCTTTTGAAAAAAATGCTTACAATTAGTTTGCAGAATTTGATCTAGAAAGTTCTCCCATCACAGATGAACTTGGTGAGGGCTGACCTAAATCGTTAAGTGTTAAAAAAAAAGACTGATATTCAGTACTACTTAATTTTAGAGGATTGGCTAGTGATTTAACGTGAGTTGGAGCAAACTTTGGACATATTGAAGATAATGCTACTTTCGATCTTCTATGAAGATTTACCTGTGCAAAAAGCTGGCGTCATTTGGTGTAAGGAAATCCTAAAAAAAAAAAAAAAAAAAAAATCCACCGATAAAATGTAAAATCTATATACATCATTGTACCAGGTAACGAAACTTCGATACATTCGTACGAGCCAGCAACTAAGCAGCAATCAACTGTTCGTATGTTCTAAGATGAAGCAACAGAAGCGGTTCATTCACGAAGTACTTCCAAGAAAGATAGTCGTTTGTTTCGTTGGTTGCAGTGGAAAAGTCGCGACCATTGCTTTAGGGCATCGAAGGATAGCTAATGCTGAATGCTAAAAAACAGTTTGTCTGTCCCAAGCTACAGATTTGATCAAGAAATACAATCGAAGACTTCGCACCATTCTTCAATATGACAATGTCAGATGCTGCCGAGCACGAACAACTCATTATTTGGCTGTATTCACAAATCTATCGCCTAACGACATCTTTTTGTTCCCTTAAGCTAAACAAAAGCGATTTTCACCACCTCAAGAACACGTAGAATACCCCCAAACCCATGTTTTAGGATATCAACACGAAGTGGAAAAAATTTTTCCAAATTTAACTAGTTTGCATGCAGAAATGAGTACAAATTAAAGGCAAATATTTTTGAGAAAGAATCAAAATTTTCCAGATTCTTGGGCCGTGTCATGATACCCTTCAGTTTCTTTTGCACAATCGATGTTCCGATCCCTCTGCTGGGATCATCTTCAGGAACTACAGGTGTTCCCAATTAACTGAACAGTGTCAGTACTGACATAACCGTGGACACCAGGTGATCCTGAAGATCATCCTGGCGGGGAGGAGAAGGGAGTGTCGGAACGTCGATTGTGAAGAAAAAATTCGAAGGGGAACATGACATGGCCTAACAATCTAGAAGACTGCGGCCATGCACACCTGCAGACTTAAATGAACTTGAGCAAATAAAAATTCTACTCCTCTTTTAACCAGACATGTTTCGTTCAAGTTATAGCACGTTCAGTGGGTTTTTTATTTGTCTTTCTATCAAAAATAGGAAAAATTGCTTGTTCTCTGTCTGCAGATATGGAAATTCAGATTTTAAGTAAAGTACTCACGAACTGAAACAAGTTTTCCCATATCTTGTAAACCGATGCTGTGGTTTCCTTAGCCTTCTCTACCTTGCAGTACAGCTCTCAGTTTTCAGTTTCTCTTTTGCAATAACAGAGAACTTAATGCACCAAATTTATTTACATCGAAAATTACGCCTGGAATGCTAAACTGTTGCGGTTTACACTACAAGGTGATTGAAAAAGAACTCCCTAGTTTTAAGTACAAATTTAATGAGAAATTAATGAAAAATTGCATCACTGAGTACATATCATGAAAGATAATACCTTCAAGTTTTGTTTAATGTTAGTAGGCGTCAAAGTGGGATCCATTTGTTGCCCTGCATGCGACACCAACATTTCAGGTGTAACTGTCCCAACTGCCGCGACGATTCCTTCCTGTAAATGATTGATGTCTCTAATATTTTCACTGTGCACAACATTTTTTATGTGACCCCAAAAGGAAAAGTCCAATGGGGTTAAGTCAGGGTTTCGTGGTGGACAAGGTATTGGACCCTGTCTATCCGCCTTCCTGGTAAGCGAGTATCAAGAGCTGCAGGCACATGGTTACTATAATGAGGTGGGACGCCATCTTGTTGGAGAAACACAAGCCCCTTTTCCGCCTCAATATCGTTCATTTGGGGAAAGACTTACTCTGTCAACATGTCACAGTAAACACCACCGTCTATTGTTTTTTCTAAAAAAGGGAAGGACCACTCACACGATCTTCCATCAAACTACACCAGACATTAACTTTGGGAGAGTCACGTTGATGCTGAATAACTTCACGTGGATGCTCTGCCCCCAATTCTGCAGTTATGACGACTAACTGTTCCACTGACATGAAATATAGCCTGATCAGAAAAGAGAGTCTTTTCTTTAACAAAAATGACATCATCAGTTCTGTGTAGAAAGTCAGCCGCAAACTCATACCTTTCGATTTCCTCAGTAGGTTTTATTTCATGTAACAGCTGCAATTTGTAGGCGCGCAACTTAAGTATTTTAGGCACAACATCATACACAGTACCTTTAGGCACTCCTAATTGTAGACTACGTCTGGCCAATGACTTTTTCGGGCTCCAAACTCACGAAACACGGATCTGTTCAACAACATCTTCAGAAATTCTCGGTCTATCTGCTGATTTTGCTTTTAAAACACTACCGGTCCTTGAAAGACTCTAGCCAATGACGGATAGGTTTTGCTGTAGGTGGTTCACGACCATACTGACGACTAAAATTACGTTTCACTGTTATAACTGACTCAGCTTTCGCAAGCCAAATAACACACTGCGCTTTCTGTTGCGGAGTACACATTGTTGCTGAGTTGCTCTGTACTGCACTGCACACATGCCTGAGCTGAGCTGAGGGAACAGAGGAAAAAAAAAACAGTACTGGTGCCATCTCAAGGTCAAGCAGACCTGGGAACTGCAGGGGAGCCACACTTGGACAGTTGATGGAGCAAACACCACAAACTGCAACAGTGTATGTCTGTATGCGTACGCAAAATGTTTACACTTACTTTTACAGTTTTCCACATTGTCTTCACTGTGGATCTACACTTACACCTTTCACTGTCTCACTGTTAACAAGACTACGAGACACGAAAACAAGATAGCGAACAGCTCAATGTGTTTTCGGCGGGAATTTTGAAACCTGTTTTGACTGCAAACTTTGAGAGGTCTCTCTCTCTTTCTCTCTCTCTCTCACTCTCTCTCTCTCCTTGCCTGTCTCTCAAAAAATGGTTCAAATGGATCTAAGCACTATGGGACTTAACATCTGAGGTCATCAGTCCCCTAGACGTAGAACTACTTAAACCTAACTAACCTAAGGACTTCACACACATCCATGCCCGAGGCAGGATTCGAACCTGCGACCGTAGCAGCAAAGCGGTTCCGGACTCAGGCGCCTAGAACCGCTTGGCCACAGCTTCAATTCTGCCAGTACCTCGTCTCCTACACATCCAAACTTCACAGAAGCTCTCCTGCCAACCTTGCAGAACTAGCACTCCTGGAAGAAAGGATATTGCGGAGACATGGCTTAGCCACAGACTGGGGGACGTTTCCAGAATGAGATTTTCACTCTGCAGCGGAGTGTGCGCTGATATGAAACTTCCTAGCAGATTAAAACTGTGTGCCAGACCGAGATTGGAAGTTTCTCTGAAATTACAGATGTGCAGACAGCGAAAAGGCAACTTTTCCTGTTGTTTGATAGAAAGCAAATAGAACACCCACCGAAGGTGCAGTAACTTCAGCGAAACATGTCTAGGAGACAAATCAGAACAACTTACCAAAAATAAATTCGTTCAGAAACAACGCGAACGAAAGAGTGAGCTTCAAACTTAAATGAATTAAATAAAACGATTCGTCCAAAAAATGCTTTCCATTGATTTTACTTTTGTGAGAACACAGGAAGCGGCCCTCGTACCTGGACACAGTGGACGCCCGGTGGGTTCGCACCTGTACGCGCACCGACCACTGGCTCTCTGCCCGACATTCGCCGTCTGGCTCCACGTGACCAGCACGTGACCCCACGTCGCAGCCGCGGAATGCACGTGCCCTATCGCCGCAGGTTCTCACCACGTGCATCCCACCGCCAGCCAACGCCAACGTAATACGTCGTGTCCCAGTAAACTCTCCCGCCTCCAGTAACTTCTCCCACGTTGTGAATATTGGTGACATCTTTATCACACATCGGGTGAGCAATTTGCTGGTCGTCCTCTCCCCGACGTATTATGCTTTGCCTATTACTTTCCTTCGTAGGATTCAACTGATAATACCGTTCACTGAGTTAAATGTCTCTGTGTAATGCGAATAATCAATTTCGTCTTCATATAATTTACCGCACCTCAAGTATTTAAAATGCGTCACTTGTACTGTTTTCCCGCTTATTACAATTTTGGGCATAAAATGCCATCACCTTTTTTGTACAAAGAGTTCTTCTTATGCGGCAGCCACAACTGCACAAGTCTACAAGGCGTGTTTTTTAAGTAACTACAGTCTTGAAATTTAAAAAAAAACAAACGTGCTAAGGTATCTCAATAATTTTGTTTTCACATGAGAGACTGTAACTTAATTTACTTTCCTACATAATTTCCGTCAATATTGAGGCACTTGTCACAAAGTTGTACCAGTTTTTGAATACCCTCCTCATAGAAGTCTGCCGCCTGACTTGTTAAACGCTGCATCACCACTGTTTTGACTTCGTCATGCCACGCGGGATTAGCCGAGCGGTCTCAGCGGTGCAGTTGTGAACTGTGCGGCTGGTCCCGGCGGAGGTTCGAGTCATCCGTCGGGCATGGGTGTGTGTGTTTGTCCTTAGGATAATTTAGGTTAAGTAGTGTGTAAGCTTAGGGACCGATAACCTTAGCAGTTAAGTCCAGCCTGCCAATGTGGCCGATCGGTTCTAGGCGCTTCAGTCTGGAACCGCGCGACCGCTACGGTCGCAGGTTCGAATTCTGCCTTGGGTATGGATGTGTGTGATGTTCTTAGGTTAGTTAGGTTTAAGTAGTTCTAAGTCTAGGGCACTCATGACCTCAGATGTTAAGTCCCATAGTGCTCAGAGCCATTTTTGAAGTTAAGTCCCGTAAGATTTCTCACACATTTGAACATTTTTTAACTTCGTCATCGTCTTGAAAAGGCTGACCACTCAGGTCTTTCTTCAAGTGCAGAAACAGATGGTAGTCACTGGGCGCAAGATCGGGGCTGTACGGAGGATTATCTAGAGTTTCCCATCGAAAAGATGTGATGAGATCTTTGGTCTGATTCGCCACATGCGGACGGGCATTGTCTTGCAGCAAAACGATGCCCTTGCTCAACTTCCATGGACTGTTGCTTTGATTCTGGTGTGACGTAGGCAACCATGTTTTATCGCCGGTAACAATTTGGCTTAAGAAATCATCAGCGTCGTTGTGGTACCGCTCAAGAAAAGTCAATGCACCGTCTAAACGTTTGGTTTTGTGCACATCCGTCAACATTTTCAGTTCCCAACGTGCGCACAATTTTCGTTAATTCAAGTGCCCCGTCACAATGCCATACAAAACACTACGAGAAACATTAGGAAAGTCATCCCGCAAGCTGGTTCCGGCGGAGGTTCGAGTCCTCCCTCGGGCATGGGTGGGTGTGTTTGTCCTTAGGATAATTTAGATTAAGTAGTGTGAAGCTTAGGGACTGATGACCTTAGCAGTTAAGTCCCATAAGACTTCACACACATTTGAACATTTTCATCCCGCAAGGAGGAAATCGTAAAGCGTCTGTTTTCTCTCACGTTATTGTCCACGTCCTGCACCAAACTTTCATTAACGACCGAAGGACGCCCACTCCGTTGTTCATCATGCACATTTGTGCGGTGATCTTTAAATGCTCTCACCCACTTTCTTACCATTCCATCACTCATAATGTTTTCTCCGTAAATTGCACAGACCTCACGATTAATATCGATCGCTTTTAGGCCTTTAACACTAAGAAATCTTATAACAGGCCGTACTTCACAGTCGGCGGGACTCACGATTATCGGAGGCATCTTAAACACTCAGTACACAACGTAAACAAGGAAGAATCAAACTGTAATGGCGTCAGTGCGTAGATTAAGGTACAGGATTTCGGTAAAAATAAAATTATTGAGATATCTTAGCACGTATTTTTTTTAATTTCAAAACGGTACTTGTGGTGTCACCGCCAGACACCACACTTGCTAGGTGGTAGCTTAAATCGGCCGCGGTCCATTTAGTACATGTCGGACCCGCGTGTCGCCACTGTGTGATCGCAGACCTAGCGCCACCACAAGGCAGGTCTCGTGATACGATAGAGCACTCGCCCCAGTTGTACGACGACATTGCTAGCGACAATACGGACGAAGCCTTCCTCTCATTTGCCGAGAGACAGTTAGAATAGCCTTCTGCTAAGTCCATGGCTACGACCTAGCAAGGCGCCAATTGTAACAGTGCATGTATCTTACGAGTCGCATTTGTATAGTCAAGAGAGATGTATCACAAGGAGTCATTAAAGTTAAGTATAAAGCAGCTACGTACTTTTCTTGCTACCATTCAATAGTTATCCTGTTCCAGACTTGACGCCAGTCGGCGTGTGTGTACGCGTGCCTTTCTTTCGGCTACTACAGTGTGGCGTAACAGTCTTGTTACGTCACAACAGTACTTACTTAAAAAACACGCCTCGTATTTTCAAAAATGAAGAAACTGCAGGGCAGTTGCTTAATCCACAATCTTTTATTGGGTACACGACCGGTTTCGGAACCGTTAAAGTTCCATCATCTGGTATAAAAAATAAAATTACTTGATCATCTGAGGTCATTCTCACCCAAATGTTGTCATGGAACCAAAGGTAACACCTGTTACAGAATTTCTATCCCCTTTACTCTTTTGACACGGAACCTTTGGTTCCATGACAGTATTTTGGGGAGGATGACCTCAGATGGTTAAGCGATTTTATTTTTTACACCAGATGATGGAACTTCCAACTATTGCGAAACCGGCCGCGTACCCGATAAAAGGGTACGGATTAAGCAACTATCGTGCGGTTTATTCATTCTTTAAAACCTTTTTTTGCGTTTTCAGGTTTCAGCAAGTTGAATGAACAACATGTTCTTTATAGTTAATATGCAACTTTTTCGGATTCGTACCTCAATAAATAAAAATGGAACCGTCTGTGTCTCTGTTTGTCTGACTGTCTGTCCGAAGGTTAAGAACACTTTTTCTCAGGAGCGGACAGCGTATCATGTTGAATTTATGTCACTTACTAAGGTCTACGGTCCCTCAGCGATGTAGAAATTGAAGTGTCTAAGTCAATGCAATCAAAACATACGTCTACTTGTGTCACATACTTTGATACTAACAAACTCATTCATCAAAACGCATACGGTACTTCCCATTGGTCTAGAATCATGAAATTTGCAAGAAACATGGCTTTACAGGACAAGCAAAGGAAACATGAAATTGTTAATTTGTAAGTGTATCACAGGAAAAAATATTTCTTCTGCCATTTGTTACCCGACTTCAAACTTAATATAAAGGAAGACTTGCAATCCCTGGGAAATATACACTATGTGATCAAAAGTATCCGGACAGCCCCCAAAACATACGTTTTTCATATTAGGTGCATTGTACTGCCACCTACTGCCAGGTACTCCATATCAGCGACCTTAGACATCATGAGAGAGCAGAATGGGGCGTTCCGCGGAACTCACGGACCACCCAAGCACGACTTAATCTGCCAGGAAGTTTCATATCAGCGCACACTCCGCTGCAGAGTGAAAATCTCATTCTGGAAACATCCCCCAAGTTGTGGCTAAGCCATGTCTCCGCAATATCCTTTCTTTCAGGAGTGCTAGTTCTGCAAGGTTCGCAGGAGAGCTTCTGTGAAGGTTGGAAGGTAGGAGACGAGGTATTGGCAGAAGTAAAACTGTGAGAACGGGGAGTGAGTCGTCCTTGGGTAGCTCAGATGGTAGAGCACTTCCCCGCGAAAGGCAAAGGCACAGATTTCGAGTCTCTGTCCGGCACACAGTTTCAATCTGCCAGGAAGTTTAACATAAGAGTATTCATAGTTATTATGTACATTAATTACGTTATGAGCATGCAGTACAGATTTGTAAGGGACATTTGAACATGTATTCCCATATGATTACAAACTGCAATGGCAGTGACACACGCACAAACATCATGTTATTACAATACTCAAGATATGTCACTAGAAATCTAAACATGCAGTGAGTAAGAGACCTGTTATTTACGTATGATATCGTTCTCACGAGTGTCATTGGTATGTTCATTTGGCACACTTCATAACGACCACTGAATCGAAATTGGTCAGTAGTGCGTTTCTTGTGGGATTTTCAAAATACAGACTGTGACACTGCATTAAATATATCAAATCCTCAAAACCACTTTTAAGCATATCAGCTTGCAGCTCATTAGATTTATTTATTTTACCTGGCAAGATTAGGGGCATCAGGTCCTCTCTTACACCTAACCAGGCATACACAAATTGAACGAATTTCAGTTTGTACAGAACATTACGGACATACCACGTGTTATACGGTATTAATGTTAAAGAAAAAAATAGAGATTATAACAGTAGTACAAGGATAATTATAACAATAAAAAATAATTATAACAACCAAGAATAATAATAATAGTAATGACTATGTATATGAAAGTAAACATATTTTTCTTTTATGAATGTCAGTCCTATTGCTAGTTGGGAACTTTCTCATTATGTTCTTGCAGCTTGTGGGTTATTCACATCGAGCAGAGACATAAGACAATAGAATGGGGTGAAAGAGATATAGAAGAGGTAGCTAGGTTAGAGGAAGAGAAATATAATGGTAAAATTCGAAGCTATGATGGAGAGGAGAAAGAAAGAGATGAGAGGGGCACAACAATGGTGGCTATACCGTCCCTAATATGTAAGTTATGAGTTCCCTCTTGAATGTTGAGTGGTTCTGGATAACACGCAGATCACGGGGGAGCGCGTTCCATAGTCGTATCGCTGAGATGGCGAATGAAACGGAGAAAGTTTTTGTGTTATGTAAAGGTACAGCCAAGATGCTAGACGTATCCGATCTGGTATTGCGGTTGTGGAATGATGATAGGTGTTTAATGTGAGAAGATAAGTATTGGGGACACCAATGGCTAAGAAATCGATGAAGTAAGCACATCGTGTGCTTATGTGGGCGTATCCAACCTAGCTGGGAGTATGAAGGACTGATTTGATCATACAACCATATATTGCATACGTATCTAACGCAAGCATTCATCACTAGCTCGAGGCATCTCGAATTTTCACTATTTGTGCCGTGTTGAACTACATCACAGTAGTAAAGATTAGGCAAGACTAGTGTTTGGACTAATTTTTGTTTAACATGGGTTGGAAATATTTTTCTAAATTTTTGGATTGCATGTAGGGAGGAGAGCGATTTCCGGCAAGCTGTGACTGTTTGTTCTTCCCAGTTTAGGTGTTAATCCAAGATTATTCCAAGGTCTTTTACTGCTTTTTGGTATGGTAGTTGAGTACCATTGAGGAGTATTTGAGGGACTGTTTCGCGAAAGTACCGGCTGATTAACTTTGGATGAGGCATAAGAATGACCTGGGATTTCTTGGGGTTTAGTTTCAGACCTAGGTTCTGTGCCCATCGAGAAACAGAGCAAAGATCTGCGTTCATACTCGCTACTGCGTCAGCAATGTTCTTGGGGCTTGCATTTATGTACAGTTGGATGTCGTCGGCATACAGATGGTAGTTGCAGGAGTGAATAACTGAAGAAATATCATTAATGTACAGTGAGAAGAGTAATGGACCAAGGACGGAGCCTTGGGGGACTCCAGAGCGCACGTTTTTCCATGATGACTTCTCCGCCCCACAAATGACTTGTTGACTTTTTGAGGTAGCTGTCGAACTAGTGTATTGCGCTATTTGAGAAATTCAGCTGTTTCATTTTAATTAGTGATATATCAAAGTCACGTAAATGATGAGTATATGATATTCTCTTCATTTTATTTACTACACTTCTCGACTTTACACATTATGCAATACTTAATGGAAATATATCTTGCTCGTAGTAAAATGCAGCGAGGTTCTCTTGAAAATCATACATTCAATTAAAAATTCATAAACACATTAAATGCACTTTCAATTGTTACATTTTATCAGGAATATTGCTTTTAGACAAGTTAATCAAACCTTCTTCTACAATAACATTTATATGACGGAACACAAGCGTAACAGTGGCTACTTCCAATTGACCTTTGATGGTTGTGGACCACAGCTAAACGAAAACACATTTTACCGATTTTAAATGACTCGACTGTAATATGTTGCACGCTTGTAAAGTACGTACAGATTTTACCGCTCTATATGCAGTAAAACTTGTCGTAGACATTCTTACGCACGTAAACTGGAGGAGAGGTAGTACGAAACGAGCATCGTTCAAGTATTCTGTCGGGGAAGGGATAGGCAGCAATCGTCGTTCTAAGTTACCGCGAATGGGGACACCCTTGCGTGAAGGAACGAGGCAGTTAACGCCGCCTTGTAGGTGGACCGTAAAATAGAAAGATAAGCGAAATGAGATAATGCCTCGAGCAGCGGTGGCCTAGAAACCAGCTGTAGAGCGCGGTCTCTCGACGAACTACTTGCCGCGGCGCGAAGGCGGAAGGTGCAGCAACGCCGTGTTTGTGTTCGCGGCGGAAAGTCGTCGGACCCGGCCTCGCTACGGACGTCGCCTTGACGCGCGCGCAACGGGCTGGCGCGACCCGCGCTAATTGAATAGATTACACGGCGCGATGCGGCAGTAAGAGCGGGGTTTCAGATGGCCGGAGACGGGAGCTGCGATAACGCTGTGCTGTAAAGTCGGCCGCGGGCCGCGCTTGCGTCAGCACGCCGGCACCCAATTAGCTTCGCGAGGTGTGGCGCTGCGGTCTCTCCTCATCTAGAGGTAGCCGACGACGCTGGCTCCTGCAGACAGCGCCGATACGGCAGTCCAGCGTCGCCAATATACACTGATGGGCAAAAACATTAGGGCCCCTACCAAGCCTGACGGCGGTTACAAGCGGAGCAGAGGCGAGTGGGGAGTCAGAGAGTAGATTACTTGCAGGCACAGATTTATGGGGCGGGGAAGGGGGGCCTCTGAACGCATCCCTGTCGGTTTTTAATCATTTTTGAACATATTCTAAATTGATTTCTGAACGAGTCCATAGTCTACATCTACATCTACATTTATACTCCGCAAGCCACTCAACGGTGTGTGGCGGAGAGCACTATACGTGCCACAGTCATTACCTCCCTTTCCTGTTCCAGTCGCGTATGGTTCGCGGGAAGAACGACTGCCGGAAAGCCTCCGTGTGCGCTCGAATCTCTCTAATTTTACATTCGTGATCTCCTCGGGAGGTATACGTAGGGGGAAGCAATATATTCGACACCTCATCCAGAAACTCACCCTCTCGAAACCTGGACAGCAAGCTACAACGCGATGCAGTGCGCCTTTCTTGCAGAGTATGCCACTTGAGTTTGCTAAACATCTCCGTAACGCTGTCACGCTTACCAAATAACCCTGTGACGAAACGCGCCGCTCTTCTTTGGATCTTCTCTATCTCCTCTGTCAACCCGACCTGGTACGGACCCCACACTGATGAGCAATACTCAAGTATAGGTCGAACGAGTGTTTTGTAAGCCACCTCCTTTGTTGATGGACTACATTTTCTAAGGATTCTCCCAATGAATCTCAACCTGGCACCCGCCTTACCAACAATTATTTTTATATGATCATTCCACTTCAAATCGTTCCGTACGCATACTCTCAGATATTTTACAGAAGCAACTGCTACCAGTGTTTGTTCAGCTATTATATAATCATACAACAAAGGATTCTTGTTTCTATGTACTCGCAATACATTACATTTGTCTGTGTTAAGGGTCAGTGCCACTCCCTGCAGCAAGTGCCTATCCGCTGCAGATCTTCCTGCATTTCGCTGCAATTTCCTAATGCTGCAACTTCTCTCTATAATACAGGATCATCCGCGAAAAGCCGCATGGAACTTCCGACATTATCTACTACGTCATTTATATATACTGTGAGAAGCAATGGTCCCATAACACTCCCCTGTGGTACGCCAGAGGTTACTTTAACGTCTGTAGACGTCTCTCCATTGAGAACAACATGCTGTGTTCTGTTTGCTAAAAACTCTCCAATCCAGTCACACAGCTGGTCTGATATTCCGTAGGCTCTAACTTTGTTTCTCAGGCGACAGTGGGGAACTGTATCGAACGCCTTCCGGAAGTCAAGGAAAATGGCATCTACCTGGCAGCCTGTATCTAATATTTTCTGGGTCTCATGAACAAATAAAGCGAGTTGGGTCTCACACGATCGCGGTTTCCGGAATCCATGTTGATTCCTACAGAGCAGATTCTGGGTTTCCAGAAATGACATGACACGCGAGCAAAAAACATGTTCTAAAATTCTACAACAGATCGACGTCAGAGATATAGGCCTATAGTTTTGCGCATCTGCTCGACGACTCTTCTTGAGAACTGGGACTACCTGTGCTCTTTTCCAATCAATTGGAACCTTCCGTTCCTCTAGAGACTTGTGGTACACGGCTGTTAGAACGGGGCAAGTTATTTCGCGTACTCTGCGTAGAATCGAATTGGTATACCGCCAGGTCCAGTGGACTTTCCTCTGTTGAGTGATTTCAATGTACGTAATGTCTCTGCCAGAGGAATCCCCGTCGCATCTAAAAAAAAACTTTCCCACAGATGAAAGGGGTCTGGGCTATACGAGCTGAGCCGAATAAACCTGAACGAGTGAATGCCAAACGCTGTATGTTTATGTGGCTGATTCGGTGTGCGAATGATAAAAGCACTCCGTTTTCAGGCCACAAGTGGCCCATCGGGACCATCCGACCGCCGTGTCATCCTTAGCTGAGGATGCGCATAGGAGGGGCGTGTGGTCAGCACACCGCTCTACCAGT